>NC_135485.1:36845012-38112095 GCF_052094955.1 Ictidomys tridecemlineatus | reverse complement strand
AATTTTATAATGCACTTAAATGTCATTTAAGAACATTTATGTAATTACATGTTTCTCTAAAAGCAATTCTTAATAGCTCCAACATCCAAGCTCTGGATGTTCCATGAATTATTTAACCACTTACTGTTAGATATTTTAGCTATTTCCATTTTCTCATTATAATGAACAATACTACAATGAAAATTCTTGTAGAAAAACAGGGATAACACCGTTTCTCTCCTTCCTACTTGTGTACCTTGCAAGAAGCTCAACAAATAGTCACTGATCAAGTGTAAAGTGTAAGGGAAAATAGGGACATTTCCAAATGTCACTTTAAACAGGGACCTTAAATAGTTGAAAATTAAAAAATACCTTCACATCAGATGATCTTGCTTCCTTTTCTGAGCAGAAAGCGGAGAGAACTAGAACAGCAGCAAGATGACCTGACTCTGCCCTTTCAGAAGCCAAGAGAGCAATTCATTGCCAAACTCTCACAAATACTGAAATTAGGATTGGAAGTCTTTCAGCTTCCTGCTTGACCCCCAGTCTCCCCAGCCTGCAGGTCAATGGCTTGATGAAGTGACAGCCTCCAGCCCCAACTATCTGTGCACCAGTGGAGGCTGGAAGTGTGACCTGGGGCAGCGTTGGAGGAGGAACTTATTTTTGTTTGGTAGGAAGCAGGGGCAAGGGGGTGAGAAGACATTGCCCTAAATATGATATAATCCAGCTGTCCAAACACGGGCAATTCAATCCAGCCAGTTGTCCGTTTCCCTAAATCCAGATGTTTGCTATCACCCGATCTCAGATCGTCTTTCCTTTCATTGAACGTAACTTGTACTAATCATGTTTGTCAAAGGCTTGCATTTGCTTTTAATTAGAAGACATATATTTTGATTCAGCCAGGCCCTCTTAGCTTTAGTGGGCCTGACTTGCAGCCCACATTATTAACAAACTTTAAATCCTAATTTTTCTTTGCCCTATGACAAATCGCTGAGATTTTTGTTCCATCTCAAAATTCAAATATGAGAACTTCAAGACTACACTAAATATTTTAGTTGATTATCAGTATTTGTTAGAATTTAAATAATTCTCTTTCATCTATTGATTTTCTAATCACTCAACTTCCACGTTGGCAGTGGGTTTTGAATATGTTTATCTTTGTGTTCAGAAGTCTTCAATAATTGTGTTTCATAGCTAAACCTGCTTCTGAAGTATAGCCAAAGTATGGGTCTTACTTAGGTCTCCAATAGTGTCTCTGAGTTTTGTTTCCTCACCTGAACATTAGGGCACTGTAAAATGTTATCGTGAGGATAAACATCATAGAATATTTCAAATACTCCACACGGCGTTTAAGACGTTGTGTATTTATGCAAATATATGTGGATTCCTTCCATTCCCCTTAAAAACCTCTATGTAGGAGTCTGACTTTTATAAATGCATATCTGGTCCTGTCCCCAGCAGACTGAAGCAGACTTTCAATGGAATTAATTTTGTAAGATTCAATTCTTTTGTCTGAGAGACTAAGTGGTATCTGAATGAGCATCCTGGGTATGCTGGGAACAAGTGAGGACTTTTCTGTAATGGGTCCCTTTCTTGTGAAAAATGTGTCTGGACCATTTTTGGTCTAGTGCTCTGCCTAATGGGAGAGATCCTGTAATTGCTGACAATTATTTCTCAAGTTCACCAATGATGGGCCCCAAGAGAGCAGAGTCTGAATACAGTCAACATTAAAAAATATATATACACAAATTTGATTAGCTGGTTAATTCTTTTCATTTTTATAAACTTGTTTATGTGGAGTTACTTTCCAAAGCTGACCTATTCTCAACCAGAAGACAAAATTAAGTGTCTGAGTCTGCAAAGTTGAGACTAAGCCAAAGAACAATGGGGGACACCAAGAGAGATACACAGCCTGAGGGTCAACAGGCAGCCTGTCCCCTGTGTCTGCTTTGGGTCTCTCTCAGTGCCTATCCCTTTCCCTGCCTTCTCCTTCTTTCTCTCCTCACTCATTTCTTTTGTAATTCTTTGCTTGACTCTGATCTGTCACCCACTTTTGGCACCATTAATTATTTGCATCCTTGCTTCAACTTGTGGTGTTTCTGTCCAGTCTGTGACAGCACCAGGATGGGACCTACGAGTATCTGTGGGACAGAATCAGAAAGGTCCAGGGACTGGGCTGGTTCTCCAATACAGATGTGTCTCAGGGCTCTGAGACTCACCTGGAGGGGCATCTGCTCCTGGCCCTTCTTTTGCCAGGCAGAAGCCATACCTTGTCTCCGTTTTCCCTAGTTTTTACTGATTCTGGTGTTACATTCTGTGCTTGAGAATTCTACACATGAATCTTATAATACACAAGAAGTGGCCTAGCATTTATTGATTATGCACTGCTGGTACTCAGCTAACTGTCTCACATGTGCTGTTAGGGACTGAATATGATTTCCCGGAATTCATATGTTGAAACCCTGAACCCTGGAGTGTCGATATTTGGAGATGGAGCCTCTAAGGAAGTAAGGTTAAATGAGGTCCTAAGGGCGAGATGCTGCTCTAATATCTCTTTATAAAAAGAGAAACCAGAGAGCTCAGGCTCTCGGGGCATTTGCAGCTCAGTAGGAGAGCCCTCACCAGACACCCATCTGGCTGGCACCTAGATCTTGGACCTCCAGTCTCTGGAACTGGGAGAAAATACATTTCTGTTGTTTAAGCCACCTGGTCTTTCTGTTACATCATTTGTTCTGGCAGCTGAGCAGACGAGTACAAGCAATGCATTGTTCAACCCACTCCATAGTCATCTTGGCTTTGATCATTGTTATTCCCATTTATAGAAGGAGGAGTTAGTCAAAATAAAACTTTTCTCTCAAAAATAAAACAAATAGGGGCCAAGGATATAACTCAGTGCTAGAACACTTGCCTGGCTTACATGAGGCCTTAGTTCCAATCTCCAGCACTGCAATCAATCAATCAATTGAGGAAACTAAGGCAAAAAGAGATCAATGAATCTGTCTCCAAATTCTCAATTATTATATGATGAAGGTAAGGACCTAAACCCGGGTTTTCAGTGATGTGTATTTTTTGCTTGAGTCTAACCTGTAAAACCAACATTTATGTCCTGCTTTAATTATAACTCTTCCAAAGAATAAAAATGGTGAGGGCTGGGGTTGTGCCTAGCAAGCACGAGGCACTGGGTTTGAACCTCACACCACATAAAAATAAAATAAAGGTTATTTCACCCACCTACAACTAAAAAACAAATGCTAAACAAAAAAATGGTGAAAGTAATTTTGAAAACAAGAATTGTTTTGGGTTAAAAAATGTTGAGTCTGACTTAAGACGATGACAGTCAAGATGTTTGAATCTATCGTGAATTAAAATACTGACATTTATTGGGTTTTTGTTAAATCACAAACTCTGATTTATATAATTTTATTTACTACTACTTTTCAATGCTATAAATGTATTTTTAGTTCTACATATTGCTATTAAGACTTACACCCCGGGGTTGGGGAGGTGGCTCAAGTGGTAGCTCGCTCGCCTGGCATGCGTGAGGCACTGGGTTTGATCCTCAGCACCACATAAAAAATAAAATAAAGATTAAAAAAAAAAAAAAGACTCACACCCCCTTGCCATGGCCTCTTGGCTGGAAAGACATGGCTCCTGTTTTGGGGAGTTCACTCAGGGCGGGAGCAGACATGCACAGCTGGAGCATGCCGTGGTATGTTTGTAAATATATATATTTTTTGAGATCCTATTGTGATTCATCAGATGATTGTAAGACACCAGGAGTTTGCCAAGGGTGTGAGGTGTGGGTTCGTGGGTGTGAGCATGTGTGAGGTAGTGGAGATGGTGACCTGGGAATGAGAAGGCTTTTGGAAAGGGAAGGCTATGTGAAAAGGCTTGGAGGGGTGAAGTGCAGTTGTGTGTGGGTGTGAGTGTGGTAGTAGTGGTGGTAGTACTAGTAGTGGAGATGGTGGCATTGCTGTGGTATAAGGGGACATTCAGTAGAGGAAAGAACAAATGACACATGATAAACAGATTGAGCAAGACCAGCTTCTCCTGTTGTATTTTCATTTTTTGCATCTTCTTTCAGCATGAACCAATGCTCCAGGATGCGGGGCTGAACTTGTAACTAGTCAACTTTTTCACCGCTGTGACCAAAAAACCTGCTAAGAACAATTAGAGGAGGAAAAATTTATTTGGGGCCAGGGTGGGAGGGTTCGGGTTATGGTTTCAGAGGTCTCAGTCCATAGATGGCTGACTCCATTACTCAGGGCCTCAAATGAAGCAGGATATCATGACAGAAGAGTGTGGTGAAGGAAAGTGGCTCAGGAGTCTCATCAGGAAGGACACACACACACACACACACACACACACACAGACATACTCCCCAAAGGCATGTGCCAGTCACCCACCTCCTCTAGCCATACCATACCTGCCTGCAGTTACCACCCAGTTAATCCCTATCAGGGAATTAATTCACTGGTTGGGTTAAGGTGTTCCTAATCTGGTCATTTCCTCTTAAACTCTCACTCACTGTCTCATCTTTGGGGAACACCCAATATGTAAACCACAACACGAGGCATCACCTTGACAGGTCAAACATTTATTTTGTGCTGTGCCCTTAAACTTAACCAAGGCTTGCTTACAGTTACAGAGGTCTCAGTCCATAGATGGCTAACCAGGATCTCTGCTCCAGTCCTTAAGATCCTGGAAAAGGGGGCTGGGGATGTGGCTCAAGCGGTAGCGCGCTCGCCTGGCATGCGTGCGGCCCGGGTTCGATCCTCAGCACCACATACCAACAAAGATGTTGTGTCCACTGAGAACTAGAAAATAAATATTAAAATTCTCTCTCTCTCTCTCTCTCTCTCTCTCTCTCTCTCTCTCTCTCTCTCTCTCTTTAAAAAAAAAAAAAAAAAGATCCTGGAAAAGGGAAGATGCTGATCCAGGTGTTGGTGCCAGCCTACAGTGAGGAGTTACAAAATAATGTGAGCACGTGGTTTATACCCAACATCTTCCCAAGTTCAGCTCTCCAGAGACAAATTATTTGTAATTTGTTAAATAGTGTCTGTTTTTAATTCTTCTGATGGTTTTTCCATGTCACTCGATATGACTATATTACTTACCAATTTTAGAAATTTTTAATTTCATGCTCTGATGGATGAAAAAATATCTCCTCTACCATTCAGTCACAAACAATTTTGATTCTCTTTTTATTCCCCTATATTGTTCAGTTTAAAACTTGAACATATTTACCTGATTCTTACTTGAGTTATCAAATACAAGGATTATCTTTCAACTTCCATTTTTATAAAATTGAAATACTAGTCTCCTTACCTCTCATTACAGATTTCATTTCTTATTTTATCTCTAACTTTTGATATTTGTAATTTTCCATTGACATCACCATGGTCAAAATGTAAATTTCTTTCTGAGCATAATTAGGGCTTGTCTAAAGGTTAATTCCAACTATACAAAGTTAGCTCCTAGTGTTTGTGTTGCTGTGACTACGTAAATATTGTTCTTTGCACAAATAGTGTACTCTAATTGGTATCTTATAGAGGTTAAGCTTTTTTTCTGTTCTAATTACTCCCCTCCTACCATCTTTGGTCTTTATTAGATTTTTAAATGTAATTATATTATTACATATTTTCCAAGATAATATCACATATGCATTTTGATATATAGACATAGTCCATATGCCTAAATTTAGTGCTTATTTGCATAATTTATAGGGAAACAAAGTAATTTTAACATAACACACATTAAATGCATGTGAGAATATATACATAAAAATACATATCTAATCAATAAAGCAAAATCCTAAAATATTAATGCTCTGCACATGGTATTTTATCTCTGGAAAATTCAGGTCTCTTTTACTTTTCAGTTTCCTATCTCCCAGGCCTTCTTGATTTTTTGCTTTACCTTTTATTTTGCCAGGTCACATTCTCAATTGCCTTCTGACAGAGGCTGTGGGCAAAGTAAGAATCCTCGTATACAAGACAATTGTCTTATGCATTCACATCTTACTAACATTTTGGGTAGAATTCTAGATAGAAAATAATTTTCTTTTCAGTTCTTTGTCTTTAAGTCTCAGTTGTAGTTAATGACAAACCTTTCCTGTTTCTTTGTAAGTGAACCCTTTTGTCTTTCTGAAAGCATTAAAATTTTCTCTTTTTCTTCAGTGTTCTGAAATTTCACAATGATATGTCTAGTTATTGTCATGTCGAGAACTGCCCAGATGCAGTGTAGCCACCAAATATATTTCTCGTCAGAGGTAGCATGAGGGTGTTCCTTCTTCCGCAGATCACGGAACCAGAAGGTCTCACAGACCAAATCAAAACATTCAGATCATGCAGTTTATTAAATCAATTAAAAACACTATGTAATAAAAACAAAGCTATAGTGGGAGGCCCATACTTCTGGTCCTGAACACACAGTCTCCATGTTCTTCTCTCTTTCTCTCTGTGCCACATCAGCCTTCCCCACTGACCAGAGTTAGTTAGTGTTCAAGCCAGGGGCCCACAGGGAGAACTTCCCAGGACCAGTGGCTCACACTTGCCTTGCTGGAGAGACACAGAACAATGTGGCTGCCCAAGATGATAGCTAGCCAGTTAGCCTGCTTAGCAGCTCTGGGTTTTATTATTGTTTCTTGAGCAGAAGACACAGGGAACCAGAATGGACATCACTGGTGGTTGGATCAGGCCTCTGAGTTCTGATGCTTTGTATCTTACATCTGCTCAGTGAATTCTGAGTCTTTAGTGCGCAGCGCATATTCTGAATCTCATGGTTATTTGGTATGCAGATGCTGACCACATGTTTAGTGCTGCATGAACACCAGCTACCTTTGATTCTTCCATTCCTGCCATGTCTGACACACGGGCTCTGCTTACTACTTATCTGTACCTAGCACACTTGACGAGTATCGTCCATCCCATTGGTTTTCTTTTCTCCTACAGCAAAATTGCTGAACATTAGTTATTTATTTTTTTCCATTTATCCTGCCTGACATTTGGTAGATACTTCTCCACTGAAGTAGTATCTCGTGTCTTAGTTCATAAATGTTCTTGTTCTCTTTCTTTGTTAGAAAAATTCCTGGGCATTCTCTTTCTTCGGTTGACTTTTTGAATTTAATAACCACATTTAAAAAATAGAATTTTTTAAGAGCAGTTTTAGATTTGCTAAAAAGTTGACAAGATGGCACAGAGAGTTCTCATATACCTGTACCTGGTTTCCTCTGTTGTTAATACATTATAGGATAATGACACATTGGTTAAAATCAGTGAACCAAAACTGATCCATTATTATGAACTAAAGCTCATAGTTTATTTACATATATTTAGCTTTTACCTGCTATCTTTTTCTCTTCCCGGATCCTATTTAAGACACTGAATTGCATTTAATCATCATTTCTCTTTGGACTCCTCCCAGCTCTACCAATTTCTTAGACTTCCCTGTTGTTGATGACCTGGACATTTTTAAGGAATACTGATCAGATATTTTGTAGGATGCTCCATGACTAGAATTTTCCTGATGATTTTCTCATGATAAACTGGGGCTATGGATCCTGGGGAGCATGCTGCAGAGATTCAGGGCTGATTAGTGATTGATTGCCCTGATCACCTGGCTGAGGTAGGGCTGGTTAGGCTTCTCCACTTTAGAGTTACTCTCCCTGCCCTTACCCTTTCCATACTATACTCTTTGGAAGGAAGTCACTGTGCACACAAGGATTGGGAAATTATATTCTCCAACTTGAGGGTGGAGATTCCTCATAAATTACTAGAAAGACTTCTTCATGGAAGATATTTTTTCCCTTTTCAGTAACCACGTCTTTAATTTTCAAATTTTTATTCTGGAAATAATAAAATTCTCATCCTATTCATCTATGCTGTATCTTCTGTCCTTTTTCTGACTATTTAATAGGGTTTGTCAGGGAGGGTCTCTTCATTTCTCTAAACTTCTGTTTCCTCAGGAGTTGGATTATCTTAGTTTTTTTTTTCTGACATTTCAATTTATTTTGAAACTTCTGGAAAATTGTAGTTTCTTATTCATATTAGGCACAATAAATAGGAGGGCCCAGAGTTTGTCTATAAGAGTGGAGTTTCTGGTTAATAGGTCTCACTTTTAGGATGAAGAGGACCACTGAGGAGCTACCCCTTATGCAGGTGGCTTCTCCAAATATCAGAATGCAGACAAGTTTTCGGAGACACCAATGTTCACACTCACTGTCCTCCTTAGTCCTAAACAGAATGTTTAATCTCGTAGAAAAGAGCCCTCTTTATGTTTCTGAGGATGTGGGAGCTGAACACCTGGCTTCTTTTTTGTTCTGAGCACAGGATTAGAGGATACTGGGTAGCACATTTTTCTTGGACTGTTCAGGAAATAATATTCTTATTTTCTACTTCACTTCTCATCCCTTCCCTACAGGGAATCACATGCAGTTTCCAAAGCTGGAGAGTCCTTGGGACCCTGGTAGGCGGAATCCTGAAGAACTTCCAGCTTCTCCAGGTGGGGGATGAGGCTGTACCATCCATCTTACCTTGTCAGTACGTTCCCATCTGCTTCCAGCCCTCCAGAAACTTGCTAAGTTCTCTCATCCTGTCTTGGCTGTTATTCCTTAGTATCGTATTAATGTTATTATGAGAGAGAAGAGACAGAGAGAGAAGCCTGCTCAGTTTGTCACCTTGAACTCTGCTCCTTTGGTTTGAAGTGTGTTAATGAAGGTAGGGTAAACTGTTGTAACAAGACCCTAAAACATATCAGATATAATAGAAGTTTATTTCCCATTGGTATAATAGTCCAAGCATTCTGGTAGTGTTTCTCCTTCATGCAGTGATTCAGGGAACTCATCCACAGGGCCTCCCTGAGACCTATCTACCTGGCCTGCAGAAGAGGAGCAAGAGGATAGAGGAGCATGCCTGCTTCTTAAGAATTTTGGGCCAGCACACGTGTCCGGTGTGTTCCCATGCTATTGTTGGTTACTAGTCCCACACCTGCGTTAGATCCAAGGAGCCTGGAGACATACTTGCTAACCAGGCAGTCATTTCCTGGCTGTACCTCTGTGTGAAGAAGGGAAGGATGGATCTGGGTGTACATCTGGTTTCCTTCACCTCACATGTTTGGGACCCAGCAAGGCAGTGATGAGCAAGGGTAAGAACTAGGCAGAATCATACTTTGCTCAAAGACAATCTTCAGCCTTTACAACAGCAATGTGATAGACGCCTTCCCACCTGCATGTTCCCAAGGGCTGTGCCACGCACCTCATGGAGGTGCTGTGAAGGAAAACTGAAGGATAATGACACATAGTAAAATCTACATGTCAGGCATTGTGTTAAGTGATTTACATACAACCCAGACAACACACGCTGTCTGTGAGTCACAACAAAAGCTGTTTCTCCCTGTGTGAAACCCCACAGTGCTCCCCGTGGGAAAGGCATGGTACCTGGTGATATTTTACAGCAAGAAATTTGGCATAAAATTATTGTTCACCTACTAAGTGCTAGACATGATGGCAGGTCTTGGGAACAGAGATGGGAAAGACTCCATGCTCAATTTTTAGGAGCTTAGATTTCTCTAAAATTCAAAAAAAAAAAAAAAAAAAAAGAAAGAAAAGAAAAAAAAAAACAAAACAACTCAACCTAATACAATGTGACAAGCTGGAGGAAGAGAGAATTTTCTCTGCCTGGAGGAGGGTCGGAGGTATGTGTGATATATATGGAGATGTCTAGCATTTAAGTAGGGTTTTAAGGGATAGTTAGGAAATTTCCAGAGAAAAGGGAAAAGGGTCGAGCATACAAAGAATCATGGATTGCCCAGGGAGTGTAGGGCATTTGGTGCTAGAAACAGGAGGCCCCTTGGGAAGGGGAGGCTGGAAGGGTGAAGTGGTGGAGGAGAAGGGAGGTGCCGTGGCTGGTCTCTGGTACGCTTCCTGCCAGGCCTTGCAGTCTCAGGCTGTCTCCCAACATCAGCTTCCTCAGGGAATAAGCTGAAAGCTCGTCTGTGACCAGCCCTCTCAGTCTCTTTGGCACTATTGACAGTTGGGGCCACATAATTCCTTGCTGTGTATGTGCTGGGGGAGGGGGTGGGAGGAGTGTTCCATGCGCTGTAGGATGGTCAGCAGCACGATGGCTTCTCCTCACCAGTGCCAGCAGCACCTCCCAAGTTCTGTCAACAAGAACTAACCCTAGACAATGAGAAATGTCCCCCGGGAAGCAGATGGCCCTGCTCGGAAACCACTGCATTAGGCAGATGTCACCTGTCTCCTATTCTCTCCCACAGAATTAAGCATGGAGTTTGGCCTAGAGAAGGTCCGTGTGTAATTTGAGGAAGCATCTTCTTTGAACCAAGGTGCCTTATTCCATTAGCCAACAGTCCTGCCCTGACTTGGAGGACTGTTACGAGGGATAGTCAGCACAGAGTATTCACCCTCTATTTTATCTTACAGTTACCTTAAAAATGTCTGTCACCTCCACCAAATCATAAATTGGCCTAGCAGGGAGGGATTTGGTGCATATCTATTTTCTTAAATTGAAGGGTACATTACCTTTTAAAAATAATCTGAAGCTGGCAGCGGTGGCACATGCCTTTAATACCAGTGACCTGGGAGACTGAGGCAAGAGGATCCCACGTTTGAGGCCAGCCTCAGCAACTTAGTGAGGCCCTGTCTCAAAATGAAAAATAAAAAGGGCTGGATATGGCTCAGTGGTTGAGCCCCTTTGGGCAGCAACAAAAATAAATAAATAAAGTGATAGAGATCCAAGCACATTAAAAATGATTTTTGAATGCTCTATCTTTTCAGGTTAAACTGACCTCTTTTCATGCTTTATGACTTAACCCATGAAAAAAAAATAGTTGATTTACTTATACACACCCCTGTGGTCCATCTGGGGGAAACATCAACAAGGCTCCTGCATTTTCTCCACTAATGCTGATTTTGCTACCCACATATCTGGCCCCTAAAGCATATGGAGGCTTCTTTAATCAACAGCTCAGAATATCTTCCCTTTGAGCACCTGTCAGAGGATTCATCCAAGAATTGATTACAGTCCAGCATTTGCCAAAAATGTGATTGAGACATCTGATTTTTCAGAGAGACCATCTAAAAGGCATAATAACTCCCCCTTCTGCTCAGTCCTCCCTGCATAAGTCAGCTCATCAGAAAATAACAGGTCTTGGGCTCTGTTATTATTCAAGCTTTTCACAGAAATGCTTTTGGTGGAAAAAAAAGTTGTGATTTTGCTTTTTTTTTTTTTTGGTAGAGTAAAATATAAGAAATAGCCATCTGTGAGAAAAATCTGTCTTTCACAAAATCATAGTCAAGATGGCTGCCAATGATTACCCAGTGTCCATTTCCTAAGAGTGAACTGAATTCTAACTTTAGCATGAAGAAGGAGAAGCCACTGGGTGCCTTCAGATAGAACATGGGCCAGTCCCAAGCCAGCACTGAAATGCCGACAGGAAGGGTTCTTGCCTTGCTAGACTGCCAGGATATGGGGGACAAATGGAGGCAAAGGCTTGTTCTGGGGTGAGAGGAGCAGAGTCAGGGGGGATGTGCTTAGCTGTTGGCTCTCTGGATAACTTCAAAATCTTGTCTTCTACATACAAGTAAAATCTAGAGCGACCCTAGGAAGAAAACAGACATTTTGACTCACAGTGTCCCAGGGTGTTTTAATTGGAATCGAGAGACTGAAGATAAACCAACAACGGCCAGACCATGTAGAAAAATAGAATTCTGATTCAGGCTGCAGCAGCCAGCCCTGGAGAACCAACTCACAATAGAGTAACCAGCCCCGGAAGCCAGCCTGCTATGACAGTCGTGTGGGGAAGTCTGACTTGTGTCTCCGGCAAAAACCCAGGAAGCCAAACAATAACTCTAATGACAATTGTTCCGAATGGCCTGGACTTGATTAGCAATGGATAGCTCCTCTGCTTTTTTTTTCTGCTTCTGACTCAGGACAAACAGAAAGTCAAAATATGCATCCCCAAACAATCACATACATTTCACCTGTGCCAACAGCACCCAGTTAGGTCACATCTGAAGCCTTCTGTTTTTTCCACTATGAAGCTTTCCCACTCCTCTGCCTGCCTCTGAGGTTCTGCCAAATTCCAATGATAGTGGCTGACTCCCTTCCTGTAGCGAATTCTGTGTAAGTGGGCTTTGCTTGTTCTCATCTGATCGACCTTCATTTATTTCCACATGGATGTTGAAGGTGATATGATCAAATCTTGAACTCCAAGCTGGTAAAGCACGGTAGAGCACACACAGACGGGCATAGGTTTACCATGTTGAACCACAGCCCTGCCAAGCCTGTGCATCTGCTAGAGTGAACCTGTCCTCCCTCCTCCCCTAGGAAAAGGCCACCCAATTCTCCTGAGCCCAGCACTAAGACCCCCACTTCAGAGGAGTTTTCCCTACTTGTCATCAGCAAAATTCCAGGAATTCCATTCTTCTTCCATGTTGGAATGAACATGGCGTTTCAGTGTACCATGTTCATGGGAAAGAAATGAGGCTTTCCTGAGCATTTTCTATTTCCTGGCTACTTATATATTATCTCACTAAATCTTCCTTAACTTTGTGAAGTAGAGATTCCTCCCTCAACTTCACAGATGATGAAAGGGACACCTTAATTCATCATACAAATGGGAGAGGCGTCCCTCTTTCCCAGTTTGATTTTGAGCTCCCAGATAAGATTATTCCTTAAGCATTTTAATTCTTTATGTGGAGCAATCTGGTTACATGGAAGATGTTTCCTAAAGGTTTGGTGAGTGACATAAATCTCTCATGTTCCTATACTCCAATGATGAATCAGCTGCAAGAGAAATTAGGAAAACCACAGTAGCCTCAAAAAATAAAATATCCGGGAATCAATCTAACAAAAGAGGTGAAAGACCTCTACAACAAAAATTACAGAACACTAAAGAAAGAAATTGAAGAAGACCTAAGAATATGGAAAGATTTCCCATGTTCTTGGATAGGCAAAACTAATATTGTCAAAATGGTCATTTTACCAAAAGCCCTATACAGATTCAGTGCAATTCCCATCAAAATGCCAATGATGTTCTTCATGGAAATAGAAAAAGCACTCATGAAATTCATCTGGAAAAACAAAAGGCCCAGAATAGCCAAACCAATCCTGAGTGAAAACAAGACAAAACAGAACAAAAACAAACAAACAACAACAAAAAACAAAGCAGGAGACATCACAATACCAGATTTTAAATTATACTATAGACCTGTAGTAACAAAAACAGCATGATATTGGCCCCAAAACAGACATGAAGACCAATGGAACAGAATAGAAGAAATGGAGACAGACTCATATAAATATAGTTACCTCATACTAGATAAAGGTGCCATAAACATACATTGGAGAAAAGATAGCCTCTTCAACAAATGGTGCTAGGAAAACTGGAAGTCCGTATATAGTAGAATGAAATTTAACCCCTATCTCTCATCCTGCACAAAACTCAGTTCAAAGTGAATCAAAGACCTAAGTATTAGACCAGAAATCCCACAAAATACCAGAAGAAAAGGTAGGCCCAACACTCCAACATATCAGCACAAGAACTGACTTCCATAATAAGACCCCAAAGTGCAAGAAGTAAAATCAATAATCAATAAATGGGATGGCATCAAACTAAAATGTTTTTTCACAGCAAAGAAAACAATCAAGAGCATGAAGAGAGAGCCTACAGAAGGGGAGAAAATCTTTGCCATCTGTACCTCACATAGAACATTCATTTTCAGGAATATAAAGAACTTAAAAAAAAACACCAAAAGAAAACCCAATAACCCAATCAATAAATGGGCAAAGGAACTGAACAGGCACTTCACCGAAGAATAGTGAACAAATACACGAAAACATGTTCAAAATTGCTATTAGAGAAATGAAAATTAAAACTACACTAAAATTCCATTTCACTCCAGCCATAATGGCAAGTATCAAGAATACAAGCAACAATAAATGTTGGAGAGGATGTAGGGGAAAATGCACACTTATACACTGCTGATGGGACTACAGATTGGTGCAACCTATGGAAAGCAGTATGGAGATTCCTCAGAAAACTTCAAATGCAACCACTCTTTGACCCCATTATCCCACTCCTTGGTATATACCCAAAGAACTTAAAATCAGCATAGTATAGTGACGCAGTCACATCGATGTTTATAACAGATCAATTCAAAATATCTAAGCTATAGAACCAATTAATTGTGAGATATCTATATCTACATTTATATATAGAGGGGGGGAGATACACACACACACACACACACACACACACAATGGAGTCTTATTCAGAATGATATTTGCCAGCAAATGGATGAATCTGGAGACTATCACACTAAGTGAAGTAAGCCAGGCTCCCCAGGAACCAAAGGTCGAATGTTTTCTCTCATAGGTGGAAGCTAAACCATAATGAGGGTGGGGGGAAGGGGAAGAATGGAAGCGCAGTAGATTAGACAATGGGAAATGAAGGGAAGGGAGGGGGGATAAGCAAAGGAAAGACAGCGGAATGAATCTGACTTCTACCACCTTGTACATGCGTAAGAATGGGACTCTAACTAGAATAAGATACATTTCATGCTTGTATAATCATATCAAAATGGATTCTACTGTCATACATAACTAAAAAATAAATAAAAGGGAGGAGGTTGATAAGTGATAAATGAATGACTGGGTTACTATAGGGCAGGAAATAGGAGGTGTTTGTAAGCCTACGCTGGTTTAAAGGACTATTTTTTCAAAAGCATAGACCACATGGTTCTCATAGGTAAAGAGATTATAAATAAAACCACTTCTTCCACCCAGACCCCAGTTCTCTGGACAGGAAATCAATCGTTGTGAAATTTCCAGGTGGAGGCTTTGAGTGTTTCTACCTCTGACTGCGTAGGTTTGGAGACTTTGATGCCTGTGAGTCACGTTTTGAAGACTTACCAGGCGACAGCAGCAGCTTCCTGCCTCAAGTGAGAAGGGAAATGTCAGCAGGTGATCTGTAACCCGTGCCTAAGCTACAAAGGAGAAAACATTTTGTAAGCAGCGTATGTAACAGATTTTGCCCAGCCTAGGGGAGTCTGCATCTTTGGTACTTTTGCTTTATTTAATTATTTTTAACACTTTTATTGAAAAGTTGTCATAGCAACAGCATCAGCAAACATTTTGAAGGGAAAAATTCTATTTCCAGCACCTTTAAGTGATAATTTTCACTTTTGCCCATTATCTATCCATGCCTAGCCATGTGCAACCATTTTATACATTGCAACCACAAAATAATGTCTGTTTTGTATTCTGCTTTTTCACCTAACATTACATCTTTCTGTTTATCATGTTCAATGTGCCTGCACAGTATTCCACACCTCACTAAACTATTCCCACACCATTATGCAATTAGTTCACTTCTCATATTTTTACTGTTTCCTTTTGTCGCATTGCAGGAAGCATCTTCTTGCATAAAGAATTTATTCTGATTGTTTATTTCTTAGAATAAATTCTCAGGAATAAAATTTCTGGTCTCCTTGTGGCTTCTATATTAGCATTGCTTTGCAAAAGCTCTTCTTTTTATTTGGAGGGCTGAATGGTGGCTTAAGAAAGATGTCTTATTATAAAGCCTGTGCAGACTTCTCCTTAGGTGGGGAACTAACCTGTCCATGGATGCAGCAACTCCTTAAAAAGAATGAAAAGGTATTCAGCTAGATAGCTATGTGGGCTGCACACGCAGGAACAATTTACACTAAGGCTGCCTTGATGAGAAGTTTCTGAAGCAAAACTGTTCTGCTCTGGTTTTGTGATCTCTTGTGATGTGTTCACAGAAGGTTCCTTTCTTCCTCTGGAGTTTTGCATCTTGTATCTCATACACCTGAGTGTGACTACAAAACCAGAGACCAGTTTTAAAAAAAGACACCAGAATTCTTACCTGCAAACAAGGGTTGCCTTTCAAAGATCTTTCCACAGGAACTTATGTAAATGCTAAAATCATGAAATTCTTCTTAGGGAATTGCATTCACAGCCACTTTTTAAACTACAAAAGGAAATGTAGGCGCCTTTTATCTTCTTCCTTTCCACAGAGATAGTTACTCAGCTTGATGACCAAGCAGAGACAAACAGTCTGGGAGGGCAAGTCAACTTCCTACCCATAATGACAGCTGCCACCCCAGGGACACTCATTATTCAACAGGCTCAGTCTAGGTAGGTCTCATCCAATCACATGAATAACACCAAGAAGGTGATGTATTAATATGCCCATTTTATAGAGTAGGAGACTGAGGATTGAGAGCATGAGAGGAGTACCTGGTTATATAGCAGGGCGGTGGCTGGTGTTCAGATCCAGGCCTGTCTGATTAGAGAGCTGGAGGGTTGACCACTCACGAAAGAATGAGGTGAGTAACTTCCCTAGTAAAGAATCCAGTCAATGGAAGAGCTTTGTGTTGAGGTTGGGAGGCGGAAATGAAGGCAGTGGTTCAAATCCAGGGGCTGGGGATTGTGGGCCTGGGCAGGGCAGACATTCCAGCCCAGCAGCTGGGTAGGGATAGCAGATGAATCTCGAGGAGACACCTTCTTATTCTTACCTGCTTCCCACCCAGGCCTGAGCTCTGCCCATGAGCCCCAGCCACAGAAGGACCTTCCAGAAGATACCCAGTCTCCATCACTATGTCCCAGCCTTTCTTGGAATCCCACCATTTCTTCCAAGATGCCCACTATAGACTTTGCCTGATTCTTGATACTTCTTTCCTTGTCCTTGGACACCAAGGGATTATTTTCTCAGTGGCTCTGCCACTACCCTCTCCTACCGGCCCTGTCTCATGTCCCTGGCTTCTTCCTCCACGTCTGCCCTTTTCACTGCTGGAAAGCATCATGGTTTATCTCCAAGAAATGGGAAGGTGCTCACTCCATCAGCTCTGGGTTGGTAATCATACCTGCACCCGAGCCTGGGCCCATTCTAATAGGTGGAGAACCTGCTCCTTCTCCCCTCACCTGTCCCACATTGTGCTCCTACCACCCAGAACCTCATCCTCAGGCTCTTGTCCTGATCTGTGACCCAGGAAACTAGAAAACGCTTGGAAACAGAAACCTGAGATATATCCAGGGATCTAAGACTTTCTGTGTATTTAACAGCTTCACACATACTATCCCTTTTAATCCTCATAGCATCCCATTTCTGCTTTACAAATGTTGGAACTGAAGTTTGGAGAAGTTAAGTAATTTTCTCATGTACTTCCCCAATGACAGAATTGAATTTGAATGCAGAAATTCTGTCTTAGAGGCCACACTTGTAACCATATAGCACCGTCTCTGGGTGGGGGTTGATGATGCCAAGGGAGGGAGATGGACCTAGAATTTAGAATGTAGAGGTTCTGGTTTTAGAATGAAGATACTTTAAGGAAAGGGGAGAAAGGTGGGAGAAAAACAAGGCATGTCAAACAGCATATCTACAATCAACTTGGTATTATTACCCCCAAACCTGACTGTCTTCTGTCTTTCCTATCTAAGTCAGGGGAATTCTATATTTCCAGTTATTAAGACAAAAATCTGGAAGCCTTCCTTGAATCTTCTTCCTACACTCCATTCCTCAGCACAAGATCAGGTCTCATCTGGGTCATTCCAACAGCCTCCTCACTTGCAGCCCTGCCCCTACACTCACCTCACTGTGGTCCAGTCCCAACACATCAATCGCAGTGATCTGAGGCAGTCACTTCTCTGCTCAAAACCTTCCAATGGCTCCTGTCTCCCTAGAGTTCAAATCCAAATTCTTAACGGCTCCCAGCCCACTTATCTCCCACTGCATCTCTTCACTCCAACCACATTGAATGCCTGGCTTCTCCTCACACATAGCCACCATGCTCTGACATCAGCGTCAATGAGATGAGAGCTGTATATTACATAAGTGTAAACACCTGGCTGGAGCATAAAGCTTAATGATGGGGCCCAAACAATTGTCCTGAACTCCAACTGCAGAGACCCCCTTGGTTGTCTCCATTCTGTGAGTTTTAATGCAGATGAGAAGAAATTGCAATGAAATTAGGGGCTTTGATTAGCACTTATATGTGGTCTGAAGATTTGGGGGAGGTAAATATTCATATTTTGTCTGCTAATTTAATACTTCCCCCAACTGGCCCCACCCATAATCTTGACTGCCAGTGCTGGCTAATGGATGGCGTTACTACCTGTCTGTTTGGCATTGCAGGTATTTCCAGGCAAGTGGAGGGTACAGCAGATAATCCCCACTTTGCAATTTAGGGAAGGGATTGGTAAAATCTTCCTACAAATTGGTCAGATAATTTAAGTATTTCAGGTTATTTTAGCATGAAAGCAGCTACAGAGAAGACATAAACAAATGAGTGTGGTTCTGTCACAGTGAAACTTCTCTTTTTTTTTTTTTTAAAGGAAGTGGCCAGAGGTGGCTCACTAGCCATAGTTTTCCAGCCCCTTATCTGTGGGCACCTATGGGAGCCCAATCCAACGAGAAAGCCCTGGTCTAACATGGTGTTTCCATGGAAGCTCCTGGCTGGAAAATAAATTGAATTCTTTTAAAATTTTCCTTGTACTTTCAGTATCTAAGGCTCACCTGGTATATAGTAGACATGCAGTAAAAACTATTGGCATAAATGATTGAATGAATACATAGAGTTTGGAGTGGGAAAGTCCCTTTTATACCTGCAGAGATACTGTTCATTCAAACGTGTATTAGGTAAGCATTTATTGAATGTCCTCTAAATGCTACACCCTGGAGCATTTGCAGCAGACCTCACAGAGCACAGAGTCCACTTGGGGAGGCAGATATCAGCAAAGTGTTAAAAGTGTTAACACCAGGATGTTCAGGGGGCTTTGGAAGCACTTTGGGAGTTGGGAACACTGTCAGGTGTGTTCCAGGAGTGCCCATTAGACCCTGCACTTGTCAATCATGGAGGATTTATTTGGCTGGGCAGCAAAAGCATGGGTCTAAAGGTGCAGGAACCAGAGATTATGCAACTGATGGACGTGGTCATCTTTATAAACACTAATATACTGCTTAGCTGCTAGCACCTGAATCAATATGGGAGGCTGAAAATACTTCCATGATGGCTTTCCACCGTTAATCAAGTGGCAATCACTCTGTTGTGAAGACTGTATTAGGAATTTTGAGCATCATATGACTTCTTTTCAAGCCTCTTCAAGGAAGTATTATGTTCTGAACCGGCCTTTTGACAATGCATTATATTTAATCTTTTCACTGCTTTGATCTTTTTCTCTAAAAATTATTTCCATTATTCCAATTTTCATTTTGCCTTTTCTATACCTCCTTTGTAAATTCGTCTTTAGGAGATGGAGAGCCCATTGAATGCTGTGAAGTCCCAGGCTGCCTTTTTCTATGGGAGGAATACAAGAGTCCTAATTGAAGGTCACCCCATTGTTAGCGAAGTGGATTCACAGAAGGCTTGGATTTCTTTTTGCATATATGCTGGAGACAGTTCCTAGCTGTGACTGTAAAGAAAATGAAAAACACTAGCCCTGCACTTTATCAGAATGACGTTTCATGCCCCACCCGAAGATAGTCAGACTGTCACAAAAGATCTAACATTCACGTCATCAGAGTCCCAAAAAGAAATGAGAAAGAAGGTGGGGCTGAAAAAGTACTTGAAGAAATAATGGTGGGAAACTTGATAAATGTGACTACCAGTAGGAGTCCACCAAGGCAAGAAGCTGGGTGAGGTTCACACCAAGACACATCGCATCTTGCTTCTGAAAATTGAAGTAAAAAAATATATATATCTTGAAAGCAGTGAGAAGCAAACAAAAGCTCACCTAAAGGAGGACAACAAATCAACAACAGTGTACTTTTTATCAGAAACCACGGAAGCTAGAAGAAAGGGCACTGATACCCGAAGAACTGCAGATCTAGACTCCCCTTCCCAGTGACAGTACCCTTCAGGAATAAAGTCAAAACGTTCTCAGCTGAAGGAAAACTAAGAGAATTTGCTGCCAAAATATCTGCCCTAGGATGATGGCTGGTTAAAGTTCTCTAAATTGAAAGGAAGGGAGAAAGTTCATCTTGTTCTCTCCCTCAGTTAGTGTTGTATTATAATAGAATAGGACTTATGTACTTCAATTTTCATCCACCATTTCTGGCTCACAGCTCCTAAAACCCTTACAATTTCCTAGGTGACTAGAACAATAGCAGTATCTTTGGCTAAAATATTTGCCTCCCCCCCTTTTCCTTTTTTTTTTTTTTTGGTTTGGTTCCTGAAATAGCTGATAAAGGAGAAAGATGTGTCTTTTGTTGATAGAAAGCCCCTTTCAGCCATAGCTGAGTTTATGCTCCTGATGTGATATTAGGAAAGCCCCTAAGTAACCACAGGAGGATCTGGATGTCAGTGGACCCACCATGTGATTAGAGGGTAGGAAATTTCAGTTCCACCCCCACCACCTTCAGGGAAGGGAGATGGGCTGAAGGTTGAGTGGATCATCAGTGGCCAGTGATATGATCAGCCATGCCTACGTAAGGAAG
This sequence comes from Ictidomys tridecemlineatus, assembly GCF_052094955.1. Lineage (NCBI taxonomy): Eukaryota > Metazoa > Chordata > Mammalia > Rodentia > Sciuridae > Ictidomys > Ictidomys tridecemlineatus. Next base: position 38,091,641 of record NC_135485.1, on the reverse strand, counting down.
CCTTCATAAAACCCCAAAGGACAGCACTCTGAGAGCTTCCGTGTTGGAGAATGAGAACACATCATGTGGCAGGAGGGTGACGCATCCCAACTCCACACCGGCAGCATCTCCTGTGCTTCAGACCCTTCTGAATCTTGCCCTGTGCATCTCTTCATCTGGCTGTTCACTTGTGCCCTTTAAAATATCTTCTGCAATAATAGGTAAATGTAAACAATATATTTCCTGAGTTCTCTGAGCTACTCTAGTAAGTTAATTAAACCCAAGGAGGAAAGTTATGGAAACTCCCCAATTTATAGCTAGTTGGCTGGAAGTACAAGTCACAGCTTGGAAACTTACAGTTGAAATAACTGAGGTAGTGAGGGTGGGAGGGAGGTGGTCTTGGCGGGGACTTTAACCTGTGGAATCTGGGACTCTCTATCTTCTGGTAGATAGTGTAGAAAGTGAACTGAATGATAAGGCACCCAGCTGGTATCCTCTGGAGAACTTGGCTCTTCCTAATGAAAAGTTTCCAGCACTAAATGCATACATTAGAAAAGAAGAAAAGTCTCAAATAAATAATACGCCTATCGTCTTGAGAATCTAGAAACATAAGAATACATTAAACCCAAGGCAAGTCGAAGGGAGAAAGCAATAAAAATAAGAGTAGGAATCGATGGAATTGAAAACAGGAAAAACAGAGGAGAAAATCAGTGACATAGAGCGCTGGATCTCAGTAAAGATCAGTAAAATTGTCAAACCTCTAGCATGATTCATAAGAGGAAAATTGATAAATTGACCTTATCAAAATTAAAAATTTTTGTTCTGCAAAATCCTGTTAAAAGAAGGAAAAGATCAAATATAGATGGGAAGAAAACATTTTCAAACCACATATTGAACTATATTGACTAGTATTTAGAATATTAAGAAACTCTGAAAAAGTGGGGAAAAAAGCAAATAATTCAGTTTCAAAATGGGCAAAATACAAACAAATATTTCACCAAAGTAGATAAACAGTTGAAAAATAAACATGTAAGAACATGCTTAATGCCATTAGTCCTTAGGGAAATGCAAATTAAAATCACAAAGAGATATCAGTGTACACTTAGTAGAATTATTAAAATAAAAGTAGTGATAATATAAAATGCTGGTGAGTATGCAGAGAAACTGGACCATTCATACATTGCTGGTGGGAATGTAAAATGAGATAGCTACCCTGGAAAAAGTTTGGCAGTTTCTTTTAAAACTAAACATTTAACCCAGAAATTGTACTTTGGGGCATTTTACCTAGAAAAATAAAAAGTTATGCTTCCCCAGAAACCTGTACACAAATATTTATAGCAGTATTATTTGTAATAGCCTTGACCTAGAAACAACCTAGATTGCCATCCATATTAGGAAAACTATTATAACAAGAAAGGAACTGTTGATAGATGATCAAAACCTGGATGAATCTCCAGAGAAAAATTCCAAATACTAAAAGATCACAAACTACATGCTTCCGTTTATATAGCATTCTTGAAATCACCAAGCATAGATTAGAGGTTCTCAGGGGTCAAGGAAAGAGTGAGGTCAGGTGGGAAACGGGTGTGGTCACAGAAGGGCAACACAAGGATTTCCCTGTCCTGACAGATGTGCTCTGTATCTTGACTACACCAATGTCAATACTGTGATTGTGCAATTGTGCTGTAGTTTTGCAAGATATTGTCAGTGGGAAAGACAAGGTAAGAGGCATTTTGGAGACTGTCATTCCCTACAACGGTATGTGATTCTAAAACTATCTCAAAATATTAAGTTTATTTATTTTTCCACAGCTTCATTAAGGCATAATCGGCAAATAAAAATTGTACATAGTTACAGTACTCGGTGTGATATTTTGATATGTGTATTCCTTGAAAAATGGTTAAATCTGGCTAAATAACATATCCATCGCCTCACATATTTATCACTGTTTTGTGGTAAGAACATCTAAGATTTACTTTTTCGGCAATTTCAAGTACATAATACGTTATTGTTATGGTTTAGATGAGCTGTTACCCAAAAGTTCACATGTAAGACAATGCAACGTGAGATGATCGGTTAAGAGAGCCTTACCTAATCAGCACATTAATCCTCTGTAGGGATTATATCCAAGTGGCCTGGTATTACTGGGTGGTAACTGTAGGCAGGTAAGATGTGGCTGGAAGAGGTGGGTCATTGGAGGTGAGCCACTGGGTATATATGTTGTCCATGGTGAGAGAAATCACTCTCTCTGCTTCTTGGTAGCCATGTCCTGACTTGCTTTCCTCCACCACATTCTTCCACCATCATGTCCCAGCCTAAGTTGTCTTAAACTGTGAGCCCCCAAATAAAATTTTCCTTTACTAATTGTTCTTGTTAGGTCTTTTGGTCACAGTGATAAAAAAGCTGACAAAAACAATTATTAGCTATGGTCACCAGGCTGCACATGAGCTCTCTGGAACTATTTATTTATCTAATGGAAGCTCGGTATCTTTCAAACAGCATGTCCCTATCCTCCCTGCCATTCAGCCCTGGCATCTACCATTTTACTGTCTGCTGTTACAAGTTGGACACTTTCAGAGTCCACATATACGTGTTATAATGTAGTATTTGTCTTTCTGGGCCTGGCTTATTTCACTTGGTATAATGCTTTCCAGGTGCATCGAGGTTGACATAAAAGGCAGGATTTCTTCCTTTTTTTAAGGCTGAGTAGTATTCCTTTGTGTATATGCAGTTGATGTTCTGTATTCTTAGATTCTGCACCCTCAGATTCATCAATCAGTGATGGAAAATATTTGGGAAAAAATTGTATCTGTTCTAAACGTGTACAGAGTTTTGGTCTTGTCATTCTTCTCTCTAAATAATATCATATAACAAGGACTTACATGTCATTAACTTTGTATTTGATATAAAAGTAATCTAGATGTGAATATGGGAGGATGAGCATATGTTATATGCAAATGTTGTGCTATTTTATATAAGGGACTTGAGCATTCTCAGATTTTGGTATCCATAGGGTGTCCTGGAACCAATGTCCCATGGATGCGGAGAGATAATTGTCTAGCATGGTTTCCTTGTCCGTTCTTCCATCCACGGACATTAGTTAATTCCATGTCTTGATTGTTTTGAACAATGCTGCAGTGAACACAGAGTGCAGATATTTCTTTGGCATCTTGATTTTATTTCTTTTGGACACATCCTGAGAAGTGGGATTGCTGGATCATACGGGGTTTTAATGGAATGAAGGTGTCTACTTGCACTGCAGTTCCCCCAAGGCTAGACTAAGGTAAGACATGCTTCCAAGTTCACTGATGTAGTGAGCAGGATTAGAGTCTGGCCTCAGGAAACTGAGGCAGCTCACAACATACTACCTTCTTTATCAAAGTAAGCAAGCGACACGAGCCAGGGAAAGACAGGCAGAATGAAAACAACATAGAAGCCACAGTCTTTTCTACACCAATCTTTCAGGTGACATTGTGCACACTCTTAATCAGAGGCCACATCCTAGGGCCAGTCCATACCCTTGTGTAAGAGAATATAGGAGTCCATGAATGCCAGGAGGCAGAAATGGTTGGGAGACATTTTAGAAGCTGCCAACCAGATGAGGGCTGGATATTTTTTAAATGAATGAATAATTGAATAGATGACACTGCCTAGTGCCAATCAGAAGGAACCGACTATAGGACAACACTGACAGAATCAATCCATCAGGCTGCATGCTTACAGATCAAAGCACATCTCCATGAAGGTCCATCCTCGAAAGGATCTGTCACAGTCAGATATTCTTACAGCTTCACTGAGTCAGTGGGGCATGAGAGGGCACTTCCTGAGGAGGTTTTTTTGTGTCTAGTTCTGTTCTCCGATTTGGCCGGGGAAGGTAAACATTACCAGGGAGCTGTCGTTGACTCCCTCAAGAGGATTCAGACTTAGAAAAATCTTGGGCATATCAAAACATATTTCCTTGATTAAACAAAAAAGAGATTCATCAATCGTAGAAAAATTCCTTTTCAGAAGCAATGCATTTATATGGAGACACAGTACAGGCTTCAGATAAATGAGTGAATACCTATATCAAGCATCTGCCGCAGTCTGGCTGGGCACAAATCACGAGCCACTGAAGCAGGAACAAACTTTATTTCTGAACTCCACCAGCACACTCCACACACACTCCCGTGAACTCCCCTGAACGCCACGCGGCTCCTCCAGGAACCAGCAACCGGAAATCCCTCCCCCGGCACTTCCCCAACCAATGGGAACTCTCCGGGAATCCCCGCGAGAGCTCAAGCAGAACTCAACGGGAACTCCGCCAGAACTCAAAAGTCATCATCTTAATGGCTTGCTAGCATCACCTCTCAACCACTACTTCTGGCAAAAATGCCATGTGTCATCCCGACTCAGCTGTGGCTCTCAGCAAGTATCACCACAATTTTTGCAGTTATCTATCTCAGAGAGCCTGGGGTAAATGCTGCCTGCAGAAGTTGAGCTGCAGGCTACACTAAATATCATGCCTGAATTATCATCAAAGTGAACACCATTGGAATCAGTAAATATTCCTATAAAAATACTGCAGCACAATTCTCTCAATGTCCCTGCCTTCCCTCCAGGATTCATGATTGTTGGTTTTGCCAGAATTCTAAATAAGCCCTGCTAGGGTCAGGACTGGCCCCATGGAGAGCACAATTAGGTGGTCACCTTTGGATGTCATTTGAAGGTGGAGGAATCACTGCCCCACTCAAAAGCTTCTTCTTTTTCTCTCCTTGGTCTTACAATTCTCTCCAAAACCCTCTATCATTCATTACGGTAGTGAAGGCAGATTCAAAATAGGAGATGCTCCCTTTTCAATGCATCTCATCTGGAAGAGAACTCCCAACAACTCCTAAGTAGAAAATCCACTTGTCAGATTCCAAGCCAAAATATGGAAAATGAAACTCCTGAGAAAAGTGTGTGGCAAAGGAGTTGAAGAGACGCCTGGAACACTCTGGGAGGTCTGGGTGGGTCCTCTGGGGTTACCTGTGATGGGACAGAAGAGCTGCAGCCCAGCCTGCCTGTCTGCGGGACCACTGTGATGCCTCAATCAGACCAAGCATGGGGTCCTGATCTATCTCACAGTCCCATTAAGGGTTATGGCCATTTTACAGATGAAAAAGTTCCGGGAGACTAAGCAGCAAAAGGGTGTGCACTCAGGATTGGAGTGCAGCATTGTCCAGCTTTATTGCCACAATATGACAAGTGTCCAAGGTCCCCCATTGGGCCAAATAATCAACCTCTCCTAAATTCACAGCCGCTTGCAACTTTGGGACACGACCTGATTGGGAAATAGGGTCTTCGAAAATGTCAGTGGTTAAAGTGAGATCATAAGAGGTTTGAGTGGACCCTAAATGGAGCGGCTGGTGTCTGTATAAGAGAATGCAGAGGGGGGCTCAGCAGACATGCAGGGAAGGAGCTATGTGAAGATGGAGTCAGCAAGTGGAGTAAAAGCAAGCCACGGGCCCAGAGCTGAGGCTGCGGGGAGCCAGCAGAAGCTGGAAGGAGAAGGAGAAGTCCTTCCTACAGGCTTCAGAAGGAGCCTGGCCCTGCCACGCCTTGGTTTTGGACTTCAGCCTTGGGCTGTGAGCTTGCAGATTTCTGTCGTGCCAAGCTACTCAGCCAGAAGTATTTTGCTGGGGCAGCCCTTAGGAAACAGACACAAACCCAACGACTAGGTCCTTGAACTCCACCATTTCACTCTGGGACCCCAAGTAAGCATTTCCCAAGCAGAATCCTTTCTTCACCCTCAGTCCCTTTCCTCTTTCCCTTATATTTTTCCTTTGGGTCCAGGTCTCTGTATCAGGGTTCACATTTTCACTCATCTCGAGGATTCATGAGGAAGCGAGAGGAGGTCTAAGACCACTCACCTCCCTTTCCTGCAGGGCACATTTTTTTTTTCCTACTTGGGTGAGAAGACTCATTTAGGTGAGCCCCGGGATGCCTGGAGCCAGTCACCTATGAGCCAAGGCAGTGGGTTGTAGGATTTTATTCAAAGAGAATTCCATTCTCTCTCTCATCTATTTTTCCCAAATAATATTCACATTACTGAATTAGTGGATGTCACCAAAGACAACCAGGCTCTTTAAAAATTCCACTGTGCGGCCTTCTTCCAAAGAGTACCCCCCCACCCCCTAAAAAAAAGGGCAGTCTGGCTATTGTCCTTGGTAAATCTTGTTCCTGCAAGTTCTGCATCCACTTAACTTTATGAATCTGGGTTCTGTGGTTTGGATTCCATCCCTGCTCCTCCACTGCCCTCTTCTCAATTTAAACTCCTCTCAAACCAGGAGTCTGACAAAGTTGGGGGCTGGGGGAAGCCAACGCCAGCATCTTATTCTTTGTCTCTTGCTGCCCCCTGCAGGCCAGATAGATCATGGCTTGGGGTTTGGTTTTGTTTCGTTTGGTTTCACATTTCCTTCCTTTTCTTTTTCTTTTTAAACAAGAAAATGAAAGATAAGTTCCTGGGGGTGGAAGGATGAAGTGTAAGCAAAGTGTCTGGGCAAGAAAGCATCAGGTGACTTCCATGACTTAAGATTTTCGGTTCAGCTTTTTAAATGAAGAAATGGAAATGCTGACATTTCAGACATATTTACATTGAACTGATTGGTCTTTTTAAACACAGACAAATGCAATGCAGATGTGCCTCTACTTGCAACGGGGTTATGTCCCAATAAACACTGAAAATAACCTAAGTCAAAATGCATTCGTTGGATTCACTTAAAGTCCCAGCTTAGCCCAGCCTACGTTAAACACGCTCAGAACACTTACTTTAGCCTATAGTTGGACAAAAAATCTTCCAACACTAAGCCAATTTTATAATACAGTATTAAATATCTTGTGCAATTTATTACTGAAAGGAAAAAGAAAAATCGGGGTGTGGGAGTTCCAAGTAGGGTTTCTATGGCATGCATGCCACTGTTGCACCATAGCTGAAGCTGAAAATTGTTAGGTAGAACCATCACTAGTAGGGGACCATTGTACGATGTAATGGTGCTTCCCAAGACCATTTGATTTGTAAAAGTAGTTCAATGTACATTACTGTTGGGATGGCCTGGTAGTGGTCTTCTTTCAATCTCCTTAGCACATCTCAGTCCATGACTGCATCTAATACCGTATTAGGGATGATGGTGCGGCCATCAGCCAAGTGATCTTCCTGCCAGAGCTCTGAGGAGAGGGTGCGGCCACAATTGGCTCTCAGAGAGTCTCTAAGGATGGGGTGGAGGAGGAGGAGAGAGAGGAGAGGCAAGGGAGAGGAGGAGGGAAAGAGTGTCAGGTCTCTGGGGACCATTCTTCCCAACAGGTAGACTATTCAAGTCAATGCCCTTTATCCAGGAGGCCATTTTTTGTTAGAAAAATTCTGTTGGGCGGTGGCCAGGCCTCCAAAAATACCTCTGTTCAGGGCTTCTCTAGGATGTCTGCTTACCCCAGGCACCACCCCAGGACAGAGGCTATCAGAAGCCCCCCAGAGTCAACCATGAACCCAAGGAGCTGTCTGCAAGAGCAGGAAGAAGATGGCTGAGACAACCTCTCCACTGCTGGCCGTCCTGTGTGCCAAAGCCAGGCCTGCCTCTGCTCCCTGGGAAGTTGCAGCTGGTGGAACAAAGATTTCTGTTCAGGGTTTCTGATTATGGACCTCACCTCAGAGAGTCCAGGCCTCCTGGGAACATGCTGTTTCCTTACCAGCAGGAGCCAGTCCACTGTGCTGGGTGTTCTAGGACTCACACGGCTACCAGATCTGTTCTACCCAAACACCCTTCCCATCACACTCTCACTCAGTGGGTGACCAGCATGGTTCTGTTCACAGTATTACTTCTTTTTCACTGTGAGTCAGTTCAAATTGGCTTGAGTGGACCCAAGATGCTGGCACAGTGAATTAGAATCAGATTTTTAAGTTGAAGGAACTGATGGAAATGACAGTGCGCATTGCTCTTCCCAACCCAGTTTTTAGATTAAAATTCGAGCTCACTATCCACCTGCCCAGGCATCGCTCTGTTCTACCAGCTACCCGTCTTATCAACATCTCCAATACTTTGCCTTCCTCCTGACATATTTCTATCTTAGGGAAAAGCAAACCATTCACCTTAATGGAGGATCATCAAGAGGAAGCTTTCAGAGGCTTATTGCAATTTGACATGGCTGCAGCTTCTACACACACCATTGCCTTGAGGCCACTTTGGGTGTGGCCAAACTCAGGTGGAAGAACACATGGTGTGAGGGTATGTATACCCCACATGAATCTAACCCTTCAGAATAGGTATATTGAGAAGCATGAGACTGATGAGCCTCTCTTCACCTGAGCAAGGGTTTAACCTCTGCATCCTTGTCCACCTGTTTTCCTTCCCCGAGTAGCATGTGAGTTGCAGGAGAGCACACACTTGTTGTCTAGTTTAGCACGGGAAGCCCTGAATAATACATGTTTGTTCATGGTCCCTCCTCTACTCAGCCCTACTCAAACCCAATACATTTTCTAGACTTCAGCCAGAATAATCTTTCTGCAACTCAAATCGGATTAATATCCTTCCCTGTTTAAAGCCTTTCATAGACTCAGTGGTTGGGGTAAAGTCAAAAGCACCTAAAATAACCTGTAAAGGGCCTATTCAGCACCCCAGCCACTCTCCACATGTGCATTAAACTGGAGGGCCACGCTTGCAGGTTCCCAAGCATCCGTGAAGGCAGTTCTCCCTGCCCTGCTTAACATCTCTTCCACCCTCCCTGACCAGCATTAGTGTCTTCAGGTCTCAGTACAAAACCAGTGCTTCCACGGAGTTGCCTAGGAGTGACCGTGATGGCAACATTCTGCGATTATTCTTCTGTATGTCCACTTAAAGTAGGGTCTAGGTCCACACCACTCCATCTACTCCAAATATGGCAGTGGAAGAGCTGACGTTTTTGCAGAAGAGGTGATCAGGACTCCAGAGGTTCTAATCATGGTGCACGGGGCCGAGGCCACCCCTCACTCCTCAACAGATTCAAATCTCCACATTCATCTGCTTTGTGTAACCTCTTTGTGCCTCAGTTTCCATCTGTAACCTGAGGCTGATGGTTGAATCTGAACAAAACCAGTGCTTAATTATTAATTAATCAATTAATGTTAGTCTTGGTGGTTGTAATGTTACCACCATTACTTCCCAGCCCCCCCTTTTTCTTTCTTCACTCTAACTTCCTACAACCTACTCCATCCTTGGGGGTTTCCACTGCACAGGACCTGCTGGACACACGTTTCAGATGATCTTTGCCTGTTAGTCTCTTAACAGGCCCTTCGTGGAAGGCTATTTGGCTGCTGATCATTGTGTTACTTAAAAAGTGGCAAATAAGAGCATATGACAAAGAGAATAGAATATTCTAAAAATAATTTCTCACTCTCTTGTGTGATCTCCTGAAATTGTGATGCTCTATGTTGTTTTGCTGGCTGGGGAGGAGAAATTGTGCTTAAAAGTTTGACCAAATTCTCCTTTCTTTCGGGCTTCTTGGAAGGCTCCCTTTTCAGGTTTGGATAGAAAAATGAATTTGATGAAGAAATCTTTCTCTGTGCTTATAAGTCTCAGCTGGAGGATTGTATTAGGAGGAACTCCAAGTAGCCAAGGTCATGCACATGGTAATAGCAGCAATGAAATTAACAACCGTAAAATCATTTATTGAGAGGACTTATTACCACAAGATCAGAATGATGATTTTCATTTCATTGCTGGTAGGCAGCAGCTGCTGGAATCCAAGGCAGGTTTATCGAATTTTCTGTCACACAGAAAAGGGCACAGATAACTCTTCCTTACCTGGGAGTCTAGGATTCTATGCCAAGCAATGGAGTTGCTCATTTTAGGTCTCTGCTTGTCAATCACCAATTTCGTTCTGTCCCTTAGATCTGTGAGTGCCACTGGGAACAGACAATACACCTGGTGTGTGTGTATGTGTGTGTGTGTGTGTGTGTGTGTGTGTGTGTGTTGTATAATTGCTGTAATTCAAGTCTCTGGGTTCTATATGCTCAGCATTCTACCTTTTATTTTAGTTCCATCTTTAAAAATGAAGTAATATAATCTTGCTGAGTAAACATAATGAAATAGATGTTTTAGGCCTTGATAAAAAATGGATTTACTCTAAACTTGAGTGGAGATGGATAAAGTTGGTTTGAAATCTATTCTGACCCTGGGACACATGGAAAATTTGCCCTGTTGGAAATTTTCATCATGACAGATTAATTGCAAGACTAAAAGTTTTCTTAAGCAATGACCGGAAAGAGTAAACTTTAAAAATGCCTAAATTACAGCCCTTGGAGAGTGATTTAGTCTGGAGTTCTCCAACCTGATTGTGCACAGGACTCACCAGCAGGGTTTATGAAAACCCAGGGTGCTGCTTGGTGAGGAGGGGGTGGACACTCCTTAAAGGTTCTAACTCAGTAGATGTGGGGCAGGGTCCGAGGATTCGCATTTCCAAAACTCCCAGGTAATGCTGGTCCAGGAAGCACCCTTTGAGAATCACTGATTCTAAGACATGGCTGCCCATAGGGATCACTTGGGAGCCTGAAAACGAAACAGTGATTCTGTTAATTTGTATGGAGTATCACCTGGGCATTAGGGGTTTTAAGATCTCTTCAGATGTCGGGTGCGGTGGCACACACCTGTAATCCCAGTGACTTGGGAGGCTGAGAAAGGAAGATGGCGAGTTCAAAGCCAGCCTCAGCAAAATCAAGACACTTAGCAACTCAGTGAGACCCTCTCTCTAAATAAAATCCAAAATAAGGATGGGGATGTGGCTCAGAGGTTAAGTGCCCATGAGTTCAATTCCCAGTATCAAAAAATAAAGAATAAAAAACAAAAAACTCTCTAAACGATTGTAATGTACAGTCGAGTTTGAGAACCACAAACAGGACAGGAGTTAATAGACATAAGTTAAGAAAAACTAGGGTTTGGGAGACCCAGTGCGTATGCACCAAAATGAAATCATGAGGGACACTCAGGCACTACGCCTATACCCAAAAGTACCTCAAAAACAGCTGGACATACAAGGACAACTCGTGTGTTGCCTAACAACATTTACCTAACAGACGTCAATTCTTGTGATTTGCCACTGTAACCAGTGTTCTTTTGATTCAAAACTACTGACATGTCCTTGTCTCTTTGAATTTTACAGGCTTCCCCTTTCCTACCTCCTCAGATGCACCTATGGTTTGCAATATTCCAGATTGCAATCCTCTGCTTTTCCCAAGCAAACTCCTCCTTCGGAGAGCTTGCCTCTCCTGGAGCCTATTTTAGGTTGACAGCTTTCTTCAAATCTTGGACTGGGAATCTGAAAGTGCACGACCCTGTTAGCAATGACTTTGCCCAGAAGTGGTTCTCAGGCCCTAAGAAGCTGAAAAAGTTTTTCCTAATATTAGGCATCTGTATTTTCCAGGGTTCTCAGGTATACATAAGAGGCCTACAGCCTACTAAGTAGGGAAGGAGTTTAACAAAACCTGGTTTTGACTGGATCTGGCCACGTATGACTGGGAATTCCTCCCAACACTGCAAAGGTCTTCTTTAGCCAGGGAAGGTGATTACGTGTGGCCATTAGCATCATTATTCCTCAGACCTTTGGTTCCTGTTTTCTTGTGTTTTGAGCTGCCAGATGGTCTCCCTCAGAGTTCTCCACCCCACACAGGGCAGGGAAAACAATCCTCCCAGTTTTCTCCATCCTCTGTCCCTTTCACGGATGGGTTTCATGGTCAATCACTGGATATTTTTTCAAATAGCCTATGTGTGGTGACAGCATTAAAGGAAAGAACTACTGTAACCTGCTTTATGTGAAATGAATCTTCGGCCAGATAAAAGGAGACGTGTGCACTAAATATACTAAATAGTATGTTGCTCACACGCTGATTTCCATGCAAAGCATGCCAAGAGTTGAGCCACTTGGAGTGCTGCTGCCTGGGGCTGTTCTGAGCCCCTGATATGAAACAGAAAAGAGGGGTTGACAACCCAAATGGAGTTGCAGCTTGTCTAACTGCTGGAGTTGTGGCCGCAGGGAGGTCTGGCTTTCCTTGTTAGAAACAAGAGCCAAAGGCAGGGTGCACATTTCATTTGCTTCTTCCAAAACACGTGTGGAGGCAGGGTGTGTCTGCCTTTGTCTTTCTTCTCCAGGCCTGGTGAGGGTAAGGGGCCACACCTGTTGACTGTGCCATGCCTGTGGGCAGGCCTCTGCACGGTATGCTGTCTGTACAGAGGTCTCGTTCCTCCACTACAGCAGCGGGTGCTACCATTAGTCCTGATTTGCAGACAGAGAATCCCAAAGTGGGAAGAATGAGAAAGCTGCCCACGCTCAGATCATGAAGCCATCGAGACCCAAGCTGACTCGAGGGCCATCGCTCTTCATTTCGTGATAAAAATAATTTAATCTTTTTTTCCAGTTATATAAATTGTATAATTGTATATTCAAATAACACAGAAGAATGTAAGGGAAAATGTCAAATTCACATGAAATCCTGTCACCCCGAGATAGCAAACGTTCACATTTTGGTAACTTCTTTTATGCATGTGTACATGTCCATGCACATGGGTACACAATGTTGCATAAAGAGAATCCTTACACACATGTTGGCTCCTACAGCTCTTGTTTGTCTGTTAGCAAGTGCAGCTAAGGTTGGTGTGGCCCAAACACACCCTTGGTTTCTTCAATGAGGTTACTGCCAGTGCAGGTGAAGAAGAACATTTTACTGTAAGCAAAGAGAGAAAGCTGTGGCTGGCCAGTCTCTTCACTCTGCATGGACCTGGCGTGGTCCTATGGAATTGGGGGCTAAAGTGCCATGATTAAGAACATGAGTAGAGAGTCAGAACATGAGGGCTGTGTCTCAGCTGCATCACTGTGCAACCCCGGGCAAGTTACTTACCCTCTCTTCACCTCAATCTCCCAACTATAAAGTGGGGAATATAGTAGTAAGTATCTCATATGATGGTTGCAAGTGTTAAATAAAATACACGTAAACTTAGAGCACTCTTTCATCTAAAGTAAAGGCTTAATATTAACTGATATTATTAAAATACCCATAACATGTATAAATCCGGAAGGTACTCGGACAAATTATTAATTAACAGGAAGGTACATGTGCTTTATGTTTTTTTTTTTTTGAAAAGTTTTTTCTTGTAGTTGTTTTTTTCCTTGATACTAAATGCATTTAGTTCTATTTTTTTTCCCTCCCAAGCATAAGATCTGTGGACTAAAGGGATTTCTGTAGACTATATAATGTTGGAAAGATATGACAAGGTTTAAAAAGCTGACGGTTTATTTGCTCATTAATAAATTGTAAATTTATTTCTTTGCTCATTTATCTATTGATAGAGCTGAGCATATAATTATTTGTTGATTAAAAGAATGAAGAATGGGGGCTGGGATTGTGGCTCAGAGGTAGGGTACTCACCTAGAACACATGAGGCCCTGGGTTCGATCCTCAGCACCACATAAAACAAAAGATATGTGTCTACCTATAATTAAAAAAAATGAAGAATAAATAAAAATGACTTAAACATTTTATGGGTGCCTATTATATACCTACTATGTACCTACTGTCAGTCTCAGGGCCAACTTAGTCTCAGATACTAAGTTAGAGACTCAAGAGACAAAAGTTGAATAAAATAGGATCATAGCCTCAAGGATATTGCAATTCAATGACTCATATTCTTTATGATCTCTCCCTTACACACACACACACACACACACACACACACATACATACACACACACCCTTTAAGAGAACAATTTTCAAAGGGAAGATAGAGTCTTCTGGCCTAATTGTTTTAAAATCTAAGCTTCAAGGTACATGAAAATTGTCCAGAGAAATCCAAATTAACCATACTCACTTATCCTTTTAGGTTCATGAAGACAGTGGAAGAAAAGGAATTTCACAATCGAGACCAAATGCCGACCACCCAGTTGGACAGAGCGTGAGCTTCTCTTTAGAGTGATGAATCATACAAGTCCCAAGGGGAAAAGATGCTGCCCTACGGGAGCACACCGAGGTCCTCGCAGGAGGGGGGAAGAGCCCCAGCAGTAGGCCGAGCTCATTCTATTTTGCACGTGTGCCTTTGGAAAACCAGTGGAGTGCTCCCCTGTGACCAAGAAAAAATGCTTGATGGAGTAGAGAGCACTTCATTTTTGGCCAAACCCGATCCCTTTTTGGCATGGATGCCTTGGTGGAGCGAGGAAGAGGTTAGCCAAGGAACCTGCTCAGGGTCCTGGCGGGGAATAAAGCAGTGGCAGGGTCACCGCCGTCCAGGGCCGCTCACCTGCACATGTGGACTCCTTGGAGCACCCTGAGGCTACTTTAATGTTTCTCCCCCACCTGATCCCAGAGCGTCATTATTTGCTGTATATTAATAACTCATCGCAGCAGATTCAGCCACAATTTTTCCTCTTGTTAGTGGACACATGACTGATTTTATTGCTGGCCTCGGGTGTTAGTTAATCAACGGCCTGGGGGTTGTGGGGGAAGAACAGCAACACGGGGCTGGATATTAGCCGTGTTTTCTTCCAGATTTTATTGCGTTCAGACACAAAGCTTTAGGTCAACTGGAAGAAATGTTTCTCCACTTTATTAAACTTGGGATTTCTTCAAGAAAATGTCACTGAGCGGAATAAAATCTCTTGTTGGCACCAGCGTCTCTGCTAGACCATTCTATGGAAAAAGATGAAAATAGCAACGTCAGCTATTAAAAAAGGGCAAAATTCACTCCATTTACTTTTCCATTGTTGTTAAGGGAATTCAGTTGTAACCAAAAAGAGATGATGGAAAAACAGCATGTTTTCTCTCTCTCTCTCTCTCTCCCTCCCTCTCTTTCTGGCAAGGCTGGGCACTGGGGTCCATGTGGCCTTTAAACAGCTGGTCTGAGCTGACACCTTCCCCATTGGCTGCGGCATGGGCCACATCTTGCCGTGCTCCACTTGGCTGTGCACCCAGAGTGACGCCTTGTAAAGTCTGTCTTTCTCTGGAACACATGTTCCTTCTTGACATTCAATGTGTGTGAGAGAGACCCAATTAAGGGAAGACATAACACCCAAACAGCCTATCTTTGAAGATGCTTCATTTCCAAAGGGTTGTGTTCACCCATTCAATCAAATGGTGGCCTTGGGTAGATTCTGTTAGTTTCCAAAACACCAGCAAGAGTTGCTTTTTGATGGAGGAACTATTTAATGGGAGTGAATTTCATCTCTACAAACTTCAGCATAAAAATATAACTTTGGGACATTTTCGGTAACCCAGTTTCACGTCAGACTCTGAGATTTTATTCTGTTGGATTCAGGGGTAGGGGAAAATCTCAGGGCCAAGATGTGTGTGTGTGTGTGTGTGTGTGTGTGTGTGTGTGTGTGTGTGTGTGTGAGGTCTTTTTTCTAAAGGTTTATTTATTCTGTTCCTCACCTTCAACCCACTCTCCACGTTATTGAAATGCACTTGAGGTAGACTTGACAAAAAAATCCTATGTCGTTAAGGTGTGATGCTTTGAAACAATTACTACAACTGAACTATTTAACATAGGCCTCACCTTACTTAGTTATAATTGTCTATTGTGTTTAGTGATTCATTTATTTTATCTCTGCTACAAACAGCTTCCCCGCAAAGGGCAAAGAAGGCAATACAGGCTAAGTTTTACAGGACGACCACTTTTTTCCCCCTGAAAATGTCAGAGAACAACGCTTCCCTATGTAGCAGCCTAGGCTGGTCCTCAGCTCAGAGAATGAAGACACATAGCTGTGGTGCCACCAGGGACCTCCTGGTTATTTCTGGAATAACTAGAGAGGTGGTGAAGGAGCAAGGCAGGAGGCTAACTTCTGGAAAGATCTGCTGAATCCCAGACCCTGCTCCTCAAATACACCGTCTTGTTCCCTGAAGGAAGCAGAATTCATTTGTTCAACAAATAGTTACCTAGGGATTGTTAAGTTCCAGAAGCCAGAAGACAGAGTTTGAGTTCTAGTGGAATGGGTAGGGTTTGTGATGTCCAGGTCTTTATATCTCAAGTTAGGATGTTTGTGTTCGAGATTGGTGGTCTATCAAAAACAAGTGCGTTAAGAGAGGTATTGCCCCAGTTCATTGACAAAGTGAGTAAATGGGATACATTTTTATTGATTTTAAAGATTTCATCCAAAATTTTCTCAGAGCATTAGTACTGTACTCTGAGGGGAGGTGATAACCAATTAAACACAAATTTATGTTGTTATTTTAAGAAGGCTATATTGACGTTCTAGGTTGTTTTGTAAAGATTATGTGACTTGCAGGTATTTCATCTCCAGGGACAAATTTGAAAACTGTAATCCATATTCTTGGGGCACTATACAGAGGAAGCCGATCCCAAAGGCAAGCCATCATTCTTCCTCTAGATCATACTTAAAAAAGAGGAAGCTCATTCTTATTTTTACATCTCTTTTTAAGAGAGAGAGAGAGAGAGAGAGAGAGAGAGAGAGAGAGAGAGAATTTTTTTAATATTTATTTTTTAGTTTTTGGTGGACACAACATCTTTATTTTTTTTATTTTTATGTGGTGCTGAGGATGGAACCCAGCGCCTCACCCATGCCAGGTGAGCGCGTTACTGCTTGAGCCACACCCCCAGCCCATTTTTATATGTTTTTACTAGTGCATTATCATTTTACATAATAGTGTGGTTCATTGTGACATATTCATGGATGTATATAACATAATTTGCTCCATTTCATTCCCTAGAACCTCCTTTCTTCCCTGATTCCCTTCCTCTTTCTACTGGTTTCCCTTCTATTTACTTGTTTTTTAATTGGTGCATTATAATTATACATAAAAGTGGGATTCACTGCACTACATTCATACATGCACATAGTATAAATTTCTTGATTTAATTCCCTAGGACCCACCATTTCTCTCCCTTCCTCTTTTCCCAATCCCCTTCCTCTACTCTATGTTCTCCCTTCTAATTTTATTAAATACTTCTCTCTCTCTCTCTCTCTCTCTCTCTCTCTCTTGCACAAGAGAGAAAATATTCAACACTTAACTTTCTGAGTCTGGAGTAAACTTGTTTTAAATAGCTGGTGGGCCAATATCTTACAAATTTCTAGAAATAGTTTTTCAAAACTGTCAAATACTGACCCCAGTTAAAAAATGTATCAAAGCTAATCCTAAAAAGACAGTTGGGAAGTCATCAAAGGGACATGAAAAACAATGGGCAGTGCAGTTCACATATTTTTAAATGTTCACTTCACTTGAAATTCTATGTTTCAGCCAGCTTTTTTGTCACTGTGACCAAGAGACCTGAGAAGAACAATGTAGAGGAGGAGAGGCTCATTTGCAGCTCATGGTTCCACTGCTCTGGGCCTGAGGTGACGCAGAACAACATGGTAGAAGGGTGCGGTGCAGGAAAGCAGTTCAGGGCATCACAGTCAGGAAGCAGAGAAAGCATCCCTCAGCAGGGACAAAATGGAGACCCCAAGGGCACAGCCCCATGACTTACCTCCTCTGGCTACTACCTACCTGCCTATAGTTACTGCCTAGTTAATACATTCAAGTGGGTTAACACCGACTAGGTTAAGGCTCTCATAACCCAATCATTTTACCTCTAAAAGTTCTAGTATTATCTCACACATAAACCATTGTGGGATACCTCATATCTAAGCCATAACAATATCAATGCATATTTTAAAATAATAAATACCAATAAGGTGCCACAGTAAAATACTGCATTTTACCCAACCAAATGGCTAACTAAAACACATGATTTACAGTTCTGCAGAAAATGATGAGGTGGTTCTTTTGTACAACTTCTAGGAACATAAACTGGGTGGAATTTTTTCCCAAAACATTTCACCACATACGTAAACAGTTTTAAAGAGTTATTGATCTAATAAGTAGAACTATCTATAGTAAAAATATAGACAAAAATATTAACTGCAGTTCAATTATATCAGCAGAAAATTATAAAAATATGAATTTTCACTAAAAGGAAATGATAAGTACATTATAATTCATGTGATTTAATTATACAGCCATTAATTGTTCTTAAGTTATGGGGCAAAAGCAAAAGTATACCATGATCTGAAGCAGAGAAAAAATTTATATATGAATTAAAAGTATACAAAAAGGAAACTCACTAAAATTTTAATTTACATTTTCTGAGTGGTGTCATAAAGAGCAGCTTTTCCATTTTATTTTCTTTCTACATTTTTGTATGATCTAGGTTTACTATAATTATCATTTATTATTTTGATAATTGAAACTTATTTGGAAAAAAATATATCCAAACAGAAAGGTTTTTAAGGTTGATTCATTAAAGATTTACATAGTTGAGAACTTACTTTTCTACAATTGAAGAAATTTTCACCCCAAGATAAAGAAGACACTGTATCAGCTTGTTTTGTGTTGCTATAGCATAATAACTGAGGCTACATCATTTATAAGGAAAAGATATTTATTTATCTTACAGTTCTGAAGTATGAAAATTTCAAGATCAGGCAGTTGTGTCTGGCAAGGGCCTCATACTGTGTCATAATATAACTGATGGCATCGTGTTAGGACAGCATATAGACTAGAGAGTAGGCATGTGTGGAAGAGAACATACTACCAGGGGTATCCATGCTTTATAACAATTCTTTCCTGGTAATTAATCCAGTCTCATGTGACCTAGCTCACTTCCACAGAAGCTCATCCATTGTTGAGAGACTTAACCCAGTCTTTCAAAAAAGATGTAAATTTGTTCATGAGGGCAGTGTCTCATGACCTAATCACTTCCCAGAGGCCCAAACTACTGATATTGTCACTGTGGAATCACATTTCAACATGAGTATTGGTGCCTTCAAACCACACCCAAGCCATAGCAGGCACCATAAGAACACACACAAACACGCACACACGTGCAAAACCGCAGGCCACAACTGGCTTGGCCTGCCCATCACTCTGTGGGCAAATGCCTTTGCATTTGTACAAACATCACTGCACACCAAGTCCTGTATATTCTGCATTAGATCTCCAGAACACATTTGCCCCATGTCACA
The DNA here is from genome assembly GCF_052094955.1 of Ictidomys tridecemlineatus. NCBI lineage: Eukaryota > Metazoa > Chordata > Mammalia > Rodentia > Sciuridae > Ictidomys > Ictidomys tridecemlineatus. The sequence continues at coordinate 38,072,672 of NC_135485.1, read as the reverse complement.
GTCTCAGCTGCAGCACTATTGACATTTTGGACCGGGTAATTCTTTGCTGGGGGCTATTGTCCTATTCATTAAGAATATTCAGCAGCATCCCAGTCTCTTCCCGTCAGATGCCAATAGTAGCTCCACTCCCAGTTGTGACAATAAAAAATGTCTCCAGAGGCTTCCCAGTGTTCCCAAGGGGTCATCCTTTCTAAAAGTGCACCACTGATGTGCACCAGCAACAGGCAAGATGTGCCCCTGCATGCATGAGTACACCCTCACCTTCCCAGGCATTTATAACAAGGTTGTCCCTCCTATTCATTGATGCTGTGCTATATCTGTTGTTAATTTTCCCTCCTTCCTCTTTTAACCAACGAGTACAACAGAGATATTAAAATTATTGAGTATCATATTTCTATTCTGTACTTTATGGGCACTTTAAGGAGGTTTCAGGAAGGCCCTGACTTTGTGTGATTTCCCTTATGCACTGATTTTGAAACCCAGCCCAGGATGGGCTTATCCCATTGTACAGTCTTTTATGCAATGCTTACATTTTATCTAATCTTTAAACACAGACATGGGAAATTCTGTTTTGCTAGTGGATACACAGTACATGTTAAGTTAAATGCCGCTAGTTCTGGATGATAAGAAAATCATTGACATGATTTTATTTTTAGTGGGCTTTGGAGTAAACAATTCTTGATGGCAGTTCATGACTAACTCTGGCTAATGTAGTAAGCTGACATATCTTCTAGACTCAGGTAGAACTGTCCAACTTAGGCAGGCTCAAACCTCCTGAGAGCTTTCTGTAGATCTGCAAAGGACACACTTTCACAGCACCCACATTATTTATTTATTTATTTTTGAAAAAAAAGTGTATGTTCATATATATGTAATATATATATATATATGTGTGTGTGTGTGTGTGTGTGTGTGTGTGTGTGTGTGTATGAAACAGCTTGGTAGCTTAAAACTATGTATCAGTAAAGAGTAAGTTTTATAGTTCTGACTGTTGTCTTGGCTTGTGTGTTCATTGACTGGAGCCCAGGTTCACATCTGGTTATTTTATTAGTCATAACACTGGTTTTATTGATACAAGCTACAAGTAGACCCACAATGACCTCCTGAAACAGGTTTGAGTCTGCACGTGTTTTTGTACAAGAGGACTCTGGAATAAACAACAAGCCTTTTCTAAACTCCCTTGATCAATAGTACCATCCTATTCAATTAGAGATCTTCAAACCACCTTCTCATAAACAATACCACGTTAATCAACTTTCTGCTACTGCGGAAAAATACCTGAGATTAACGACTTATAAGGAGGAGGGTTTATTTTGGATGACAGTTTCAGAGTTCTCAGTCCATGTTGCTTGGCCCCTTTGCCTTTGGGCCTGGGCAAGGCAGCCATCGCGGTGGGAGTGTGTGGTGGAGGAGGGTGCTCACCTTATGGCTCCCAGGAAGCAAAGACATAGAAAAGCCAAGTGATAGGTACCAATACACCCTCCAAGTGCACGCCCCCAGTGACCTAACCTCTTCCTACTGGGCTCCACCTGTAAAATTAAGTTCTGCTACTTGCAACAGCATTGCAGGCTTGGGACTGAGCCTTTCACCTATGGGCCTTTGAGGGACTTTCCAGATTCAAACTAAAGCAACTACTAGCACACAAACACTGACACACACACAAAAGTGTTCACATAAAGGGCCATACTGATAATAGCAAGAGTTCTGGAGTAAAGGCATCTGCAGTCAAATCATGATTTTGCCTCTATAAAGCAATGGCCATGTTAAGAATTGGGCCTCAGTTTGTGCACTTGTCCCTACAGCCACACTGCTGTGTGAGGACACACGAAGTGACAATGGTAAGTACAGAGAATTTAAGGAGACAGTTTAGGGTGATCCATCTTTGATGACAGGCATGTAGCCTTTAAACATACACATGGTGAACTCTGAATTTGCTAAACACATGTGTTTATATAGAAGCGCAAAATACAGCTATGAGAATATACAACAAACTCATGGTTTGTTGTACATCGATGGCCTTTGGGGAGGTAGAGATGGAAATGGCGTTCAGTGAATCTGTAAAAGGTGCTATACTATTAGTTTTTTTTTTTCATCAAAGTTGGTTAAAAATGTTATAGTATTAGTCTGGGTGAAAAGCAAAGAGCCGATAGAGATAGAGGATTTTTTTTTTAATGCTCTCAGGAGTCAAACAGATCCAGGTTTGGGCTTTGCTACTTACTGAGAATCCTTGAGTGATTCTCTTGAATATACCAAGTGTCAGTTTCATCAACCATAAAATGAAGATCATAACAGTACCTACTTTGGGTTGCTACAAGGAGTAAATGAACAAACTTGGCATCAGGCTCCCAGTACATTCTCCACTGAAGTAGCCACGGTGGACATGACAGACTCCAGGGTTGAGATCACTGTGCTCTAAGTATCTTAATGGGACACGTGAGGGTCTGTGCCTGGAGAATTAAGAGCTTTAGTTGGAGAACTTGAAACAGAGGCCTGAGAGGTCTCAATTCAACTGTGGACCCTTTGCCTTTGAGTTGCTGTGGCAACCTGGGAGCCGCAACTGCAATGCTGTCCAGCATGAGTTAACACATGTTAGGGGGTTAGAAGCTAAGGATGAACAAGATAAAGCACACGGTTTCCTGATCTTTCTTCATTCTGCAGACAGCGTCAGGCCAGCCTGCTGAACACATAGGTTACATTCCAGGGGAGCATCCTGCTCTGCTTGGGTTCAGCCTTTTTTGAGCTGAACTGTATCAACTTGATGGGGGATGGCTGTTTTCTGTTGAGCTGAATACCAGATGTTTACAGAGGCTGGGGGATAAAGGTGGGCTGGACCTGGATTCTTTGGGGCCTGTGTATGCATGCCAAAGCCCAAGAACATGTGTAAGTATTGCTCCTTTTTCTGGAGGAGAGGAGACTCCCAGTCCTTTGGAAATCTTGGTACCAGCAAAGATTGGGTGAAAACAAGCACTTCCTGAGAGAGAAACCTGTGGTCATTTTTTGGACAATCCTATGTGTCTCTGTACTGTAGAGTGGATGGAGAAGGACTGACATGGCCCCAGTGAATGCTCTAGAACATCTCTTAGGGTCAAGAGATGAATGCACGTCATTAAGAAATTGATCTAGTGTCTGGTCATGTCTTCCGTAAAAATACTGTAGAAGGGCAAGGTTCTCAGTGATGTGGCGGGGCTTGCTGTGGAGACTGTTTGATCTGGAGCACTTGAGCTGGGGTTCATGGGAGCTTTGGAGAGTGGTGAAGTGAGAAAATAGGAGAACAGAATGAGTAGAAGCATGGAGGAAGATGGGGGGGAGTGGTCTGTAGAACAAGAAATCAGTAAGTATGGCCTGAACTGGGAGTTAACTTGGGGGGTCTATGGGAAAAGGAAGTCGAGAGTGCACTGTGATAAGAACCAATTGCCAGGTTAAGGATTTTAGGCTATAGGTAGAGAAAGGCAGCCCCCAGGGGTGCCCGAGGTCTCTTGGCTTCTACGTCTCCCCATCTTTCTTCCACCTCCTCTCCTGCCTGCCAACATCTCCATCTTCAGGTAGCACACAGTTTTACTAGGAGATGAGATGACCAAGTTCAGGAAGTAATGTGTGCCTTGGCTAAAATACCTCTTTGGATCTCAGTTTCTCAAAATAGGATGATTGAGGAAAATATTTTCTGTCACTCCAACATGGAAGTGTCCACGTGCAGCAGGATTTGTCAGGAGGAAGAGCCTCCTGGAACCCACAAACCTCTTCCAGTTACATGGTTCATGCCAAATATAATATTCTGCAGTACAGCAGACACCTCCAAGACTTTTCTTGTTATTATTACCATTTTAAGATGCAGTTGTGTTTGGGTTCAATCTCCAGGCGTTGGATCCTCCTTGGTGTGACACAGCTGCACAAAGTGTTTTTTTTCTTCAGTGAGTTTATATGCCTGCCATCAAAATGAAGAGTTCACCTTTTAAACTTTTTGTTCATTTTAATTTTCCCCTAATTCCTGGACTCTACCCTGATGCCAGACTCCCAAACGTCCACTGGTGTCGTCTCTAGCACAAAGCACCTCTTGAGACAAGAGCACAGCAGAGATCAAGAGAGGCCGCCAACTAAATGCTGGACTGTAGACGGACTTGCCCCCATCGTCTGCCAAACCACGGTCCTTGAGGATCTCGAAGAATTCGAAACCATATATAAAATAAATAAATGCAAATAGCACATTTCCTAGTTACAAGGGTCTCCCTGGACTTCCTCAGATCCAAGATTTTCCCCTTGTTCTTTCCTTCATTGGTGTCAGGGTAAACAGGGCCAGAGTTTGACCCCTTATGAAAGGTCATATACAAAGAGGGAGGAATAGGACCATACGGGGAAGCAAAAGTAAACATCGCCCTGGAAAAGAAACCCCAAGTCCTTCAAATCCCAGCATGCTAGCTTTTCAAGAACGAATCATTCCAACTTGGAGTGTCATCACGGAGCTGGCCTCTTTGACGAGAACTGACAATCTCAGATGAGCCCTTCTAAGTGCTGCAAATCATTTTCATATTTTCATGAGTTATGCATCTATTTATCTAGATGACTTCTCAGTTTTATGACCCTAAAATGCAAATTTTAATCTGGAACTCCCCCAAAGGCTTATAATGTATTGTTATGTACATGTGTATCATTTTTCTATCCGTCAATCTATTTCATTAGATGGTTGACTGCTCCAGTTATCTATTGCTGAATAACAAGTGACTCCAAATTAGTGGCATGAAACAAGAACCATTTTGTTACATTGATAGCTTTGCTGGTTAGGAATTTGGGGAAGGCACAATAGAGGGTGGTTTATCTGTGCTCTATGGCGTATGGGATTCTCAACTTAGAAAGCTCAAATAGCATGAAGTTACATGAATGGGTGCTGGTACTTATAGAAGTCTCTGCATGGAAATGTCTTGTACCATCTGAAGGTTGGATCCTCCAAGACTACTGACTTGAGCATGGACAGGTGATCTCTGTGGCTGGATTTACTCACTCCAGGGGACTTTAGAGTCACTGGATTTACATGGCATTGAAGGGCTCTAAGAGTGAATGTTCTAGTGAACAGTCTTGAAGATTAGAAAGCCACATGTCCTATGACATAATCCTGAAAAACACATAACATTATGTCCACTATACTTCTCTGGAGAAAACAGACACAATGCTACCCAGATTATAGAGGAATGGATACAGGTCCCACCTCTTGATGAACTGAATGTCAAAGAATTTGACATATTTTAAAACCAATTGAAATGTCCTTTTATGTTGCATGCATTAAAAAAAGATTTTGAAATTAGAGACAACAATTATTTATTCTCAGAAGTTGGGAGATAGATTGGTCATTTGCCTTACAGGGAAGGATCCTTCCTTTCAGGCCCTGAGATACATATCTTTAACTGGTCTTTGGAGAAGGAAACTTGTGGGGGGAAATGAATCTCTAAAATTCTACCTCGCTTGCTACTCAAGCACAGACTGTCTACTGGCTTCTAGCTTGAGTGTACATGCATGGCTTCAAAGTCCTCTGGAGCTTGAGGTAGGAGAGACGGAATCAGGCAGGGTCCTTAATCATTCATCTTTCAATACACAAAGTTTCACTGTCCTGGGGACACTCGCTTGGCTTCAGGGTTATGTCCTTCTTCTAGTCCGGATGGGTGACAAATTAGCTCTCATTGTCCAACAGCCAGTGGACTTGCCTCTGAATCCCTTCTTAATCTCCCCAGGTCTCAGGAATGAGAAAAAAGAGGTCTCAGTTCACTTAGGCAGAGAATTACTAATTTTATTTTACAGAGGCTGAAAGAGGGTGTTGTTATGGGTTCAGAGAAAGTCAGTCGTGAAGAACATACATCGGATCTGCTATGGGGAAGATGAGGTTGGGAGGTGACCAGTGGTCAGGAAGTCACCGAGATGACTTTCTATACCACGATTTTTTTCCAGGCTCAGCCATGCTCCTGGCCCCATTCTTTTCTCCAAATGTCATGCCACCTCCCTACCACTAAACTTAAAACTTTAATGAGGTCACCTGCCATACATAGATTGTTTCAGCCTACCACTAACTCTTGAGTTGACCCTGAGCAAGTCATTGATCCTCTTAGGTCCCTTGTAGCTCTAACCCACTATGATTTAGATGGTCAGCTTGATTTATGAAAAATCTTGACCATGTATACAAAGGTAGATCAGAGAAGTAGGCTGCCTTAATGTAGCATTGTCAAATATTTCATAGAATGCGTTTATAATAAAAATTTATTTATTATTTATCTGAAATTCAAATTTAACTGAGCCTCCTGTCTTAATGTATTTTCTACTGCTATAATACAATATTCAAAATTAATTTATAAAGAAAAATGATTTATTTCTCAGAGTTCTAGACTGGAAGTCCAAGATCAAAAGCAACATCTAGCAAGAACCTTTTTTGGGCTCTGTCATACATGATAGAAAGGTAAGCAAGTATGCACAAGACAGAGAGGAAAACCAGGCTAATTTATCCTTTAATCAGGAGAACACTCCTCATACTAATCCAGTCCTGTGATAATGACCTTAACTATTCATGAGGGCAGTACCCTCTGACCTGTGTTAAACAGCTTTCCATTACTATAATAAAATACCTGAGATAATCAAGTTATATGGAGAATAGGTTTATTTTGAATCACAGTTTTGGAGCCTCCATGGCATGATAGGTTGGCCCCTATCATGATAGGTTGCTTTGGGTCTGTGGTATCACATATGGTGGGAGTGTGCAGCAGAGCAAAGCAGCCTGTCTCATCGTCAGGAAGTCAAAGAAAGCAAGGAGGAAGCTGGGGTCCTACAGTCCCCTCCAGAGGCACATCCCTAGTAACTTAAAGACCTCCCAATAGGCCCAATCTCTTATAGGTTCCACCACCTCCCAGTAGTGCCACCTGGGAACTAAACCTTTCTGTTACTGTAACAGAATACTCCCATGTGCCTTTGAGGGCCCTTCAAGATCCAAACAGTAGCATGACCTGTCACTTCTTAAAGTCCCACCTCTCAATACTGTTACAATGGCAATTAAATTTGAAAGAGTTTTGGAGGGGACCTTCCAACTATAGTACCTCCCATATTTTTATTTGCTAAACTTAGCAAATCTGTTTTAATAATTAGGAGTATTTTTGGCTGGGGCTAAAGCTCAGTGGTAGAGTATTTACCTTGCTTTCATGAGGCTCTGGGTTCAATCCCTGGTACTGGCAGGGAGGGAAGTTAAAAGACCAGGTAATTCTATAACTGGAATCAGCAAATATTCACTGTAAAAAGATCAGATTGAAAGTATTTTTAGATTTTTCTACTATAGTGCAAAATCAATCATAGATGTTAATTACACAATTGAGCCTTGCTGTGATCCAATAAAAGTTTTATTGGTGGAAATTATATTGTTATATTGTGTGCATGTACAGATATGTAACAAGAAATCCCATCGTAATGTACAACTAGAATGTACCAGCAAATCATGTGGAAAAAAATGAATTGGCAGGCCCTTGTCTGATGGCTTCTGCTGTAGAGCTCAATTACCTGGGTTTAAAGTCAGCTCAACCATTATTCAGAGTTGTGAAATTAAGCAAGTAATTTAATTTCTTTGTGCCTCAGTTTCTTTATCCATAACAAGGGGAATAATAGTAGCACGTCTGCATACTAGGGTATGAAGTGATTTCTCGTGTGTGATGGGTTCACAATAGTGCCCGTAAGTAGCAAAGGCGATGAAGAACCAAGGCATTCCATTTTCTGGCTTAGAATCTATGTGCCTCAATCAGAGGCTGAGATTATAAGTAAACTCCTTAGCACTTACCACGTGGCTAGATACCTTAGAGATTTGAATTCAGTCAATCTTCACAACAGCCTAGGTGGGAGGTATCATTATTATTGTTGTTTTCATCATTTTCAGGGTCATCCCCACCTTACCAGTAAAGAAATTAAGTGGCTTGCTCAAGGTCACTTAAATGACAAATAACCTGGCTGGGGTCTGGCCTCCCATAGTCCAGCACCAGACTATTTGCTTCATCTCCACTCTAGAGGAAAGAGATATGAAGGCTGCAGGAAGATCAGAAATGCCATGGTTAATGTTTGCAGGGATGGTTGGCAATAGTCAGATATCATTTGTTTTCAAGAAACACTACTTTCAAGAAACTCAGCTTTGACTTTGAAGATTTCTTTCCTGGTGCTCCACTGGACACACATCCGTCAGGGGGCAGAACCTCCTACCGCAGAACTCATTTGGCTCTTCAATGCCAGGGGTATGAACTCTTCTTTCTTCTTCTCCAGGGCTTTACTCTGACTTCTCCCACCTTCCTGCCTCCTCCTCACCTTCTTTTCATTTCTCTCCTCCTTCTCCACAACTTATTCAGGCCTGAAAAGAAGCCAGGGAAAAGATATTTACTTTGGGAGAAGAAGAGAAAAATAAAAGAAGAACTCTCCAAGTCAAAGAATAACTCCAATTTTCCACAAAGGGCTACTTCATGGAAAGACTACATGATTACAGTGCCTATACTCTCTCTCCCTTCTTTAGGAAAAACAAAGTTGATATAAACAGCTGGAGACTGTAACTTGAAAAACCAAGAAAGTAAGATGAATAAAACTTCCTGTTTTCCTCTCTGACCCGGGTCTACGGGGGGTTGGTCCACAACGCTGCCTTCCAAACCAGATGTTCGACTCCCAAAGCTCATTTCGGAGTCTCTGCATATCAATTATTCTTTCACAGCACCACCAGATCTTAGATTCAGTTACAAGGAGTGAGCTTCAGCCAAGCGCCTGCTGGGACAAGGAGCCTCTGGGGGAAAGCTGGGTATATGTGGCCAGCAGATGACACGGGGACCTATAAGTGAAACTCCTACTTTCCCCTAAATCTAAATCACTGCAACCTCAACAGAGCTCCTCCCACGTGCCACGTACTGTGGCAAAATTCCAGATTAGCTCATTGAATCCATACCACAATCCGTTAAGGAGAATCTTGTTACTGCCCCTGTTACAGATCAGGAAATCCAGCCTTCAGGAGGATAGTTACCCGCCCTGGCTTTCACACCTCGTAGGGCATCTTCCTCCTCATCTCCACTCTCCAGGCTGCCATGTTTAGAAAAGGTGAATGTACAGAGAAGAAACAATGATAGAGGATACCTGCTTTCTGCAAAGGACACATCATTACCTGTACCATGTTCAGCTCTGTCTGCGTTGCTGGGTGGGTCACCTTGTTCCTTGGCTGCTCATCCTCTTTGGAGACATGTTGTCATCTATTTTAAAGGTCTGTTTGCATCCTCTGTGGTCACACCCACAGATGATGGACCCCAGGACACACCGCCAATAATAACACAACCTTTCTTGAGACTCTTCTCAGCCTCCTCCCAGCCTCTCTTGCCCATCTCTTCTCGAATATGTCCAGGCTTTTATAATTATGTCAAAATGAATCCTGTTGTTATGTATAACTAGAAAGAACCAATAAAAAATTTTTTTAAATAATTTTTTTTAAATGTGACTTAGAACAGGGAGGGTGGATCCCCTTCATGGTAAAACTCTTAAGTGCTTGAACAGATTTTTAAAATGAGCTCCAAGCATGACATCTGTCTATATTTGGCCTTTTCATGCTGAGTGACAATCTGCCAATAGGATGAGTGGTCTCCTCCCTACAAAACAGAAACAGTGTGCATTTGGGTGAGACTGATCCTTGCCCATTTGGTAATTAGTAGCTAGAAATATAACTACTGGAATCATTAAAATATATATCAATATTTTGATAGTCATCAAAATGTGTTTTGTTGGATTTTCAACATTTCACGCAATTTTCTAATTCTGAAGGAGGAAAGGATGGGCATTGTAAACAATTAAAAGTACCCTCCAGGACACATCAAAGCTTTACTGGATGGCCTTATGCCAGGTGTAGCTTTGGGCCCCCTTCACTCCACATGTCCCAGAGGTAAGAAGAATATGCTCACTTGCAGACCCCCATCCTCTCTACCAAGGTATTCAAGGAAATGAAAAGCAGCCTTTCTGCCAAGGTTCAGGAGCTCCCAATTTGGTCTTGCTCCTCATTTTTAGTTAAGGGTGCTATAAGCATATTTCATACACAAGATCTACAAAAGAAACCAATGTAAATGAAAAAAATGAAGAAAAACAAAGCAGATTTCTTTACTGCAGAAAATTTCAGTGCCATTAATATCCTAATGCCACTCAAAGTCCCCAAGGAGAAAATGCACTGTGTAGAAATTTCCTATGTTTTTGACCTCCTTACTTGTCGACCTCTTATGGCATGATTGCCTTGGTCTGTTTATGTTGCTATAAGAAAATTCCACAGACTAGGTAATTTGTAAACAACAGAGACTTATTTCTTACAGTTCTGTAAGCTGGAAGATCCAAGATCATTGCACTGGGTGGTGAGACTCTATGCTTCCAAGATGGCACCTTGTGGCTGCATCCTCAGGAGGGGAAGAACACTGTGGTTGCACAGAATGAAGTCCTCAGAAGTTCATGTGTTGGAACCTAATTGTGAGGAGATGGGGCTTAGGGGGAAGTGTTTAAGTCATGGACGCTCTATCCTCATCAACTGATGAAGGCATTCTCCCCACAGTGGGTTAGTTCTCATGGGAGTGGCTTTGTTATAAAAGCGAGTTCTTCTCCAGAAGGGCTTCTTCTCACTAGCCCCTCTACTCTTCTGTTATGAGATATCAGAGTACAAAAACTCTTCTCAGAGACCATTGTTATGCCCTTGGACTTTCCAGTCTCCAGAATTATGAGCCAAATAAACTTTTTTTTTTTTCCTTAAAGATTACACAGTCTGGAACATTCTGTTTCAGGGACATAAAGCAAACAGACTTGAATAGTTTCAATATGAACTTTGGAAGAGATATACATTCAAACCATCACAGACACACTTTAGGAAATTTGCAAAGTAGCCCTCATGACCACAGTGGATTAAGAACATATACCAATTTCGGTCCAATGCTGGGTGGTCTGCATATATTTTTTCATTTAATATGTACTATATCTTGAAAGATAAGGCCTTATTAGTACCATTTCACAGGAAAAGAAAACAAGGCTTAGGCAATTTCAGAGATTAAGGATACATAGTCTGAAAATGGTAACACAAGGGCTGGTCCCATAAGTTTTGATCCCTAAATCTTATGTTTTTTTTCCTTAGAAAATTTTTTTTTAAAGCAAATTTCTTAAATTAAGAAGGGAACAGAAACTATATAATAAACACTACCATTTTTTAACCAGGCAAAATTAGTAATTTTTAAAGTTGGGCCACATTTTTTTTCTAGTCTTTTCTAAAAAGTGAAACATTACAAGTCATCTTTGTTTCTCGACCAGCTTCTTAACTGTTATAAATGAAACCCAACTCTGTGTTCTGGGGGAGGCAGCAGAACCTTGAAAGACAACAGCCAAGACTCCTTTTGGATTCACTTCTACCAAAATCATAAGAATATTTCCTTTTATCTAGTTCTCATTTCCTCAGTGCCCTCTTGAATTCCCTTAAATGGGAGGCACAAAGAGAAATATTTTTAAATAATATGATAAGCAAAGCCAGAGGTCAGTTACCACAGCACCAATACACTGGTCTGCAGTAAAGAAAGTAGCCCCCATTTAGGTACTAGAAGCAGTAAGCAGGGTGAATAGAGGGGAGTTGTTTTCAGGTGTAACAGATGTTGCAGGTGTTCAAGGAGCGAATGGTGGTCAGTGCTTAGGAATTTTAACTAATGACATCACTTGGTTTAGCAGAAGATATAATGTGTGGGCAGAGACAGCATCATGCCCAAATGTGTCTCACACACAACCGCTCCAGACTTCCAGGTCTAGTGTAAAACTCTCTGCCAATCTTGTGCCCCTTGTGGATTTACCTTGCTTCTCAGCACTGGTCACTGCTGATGTCATATTACATTGTGTGCTTCTTGTGCCTTGCTTGTCTTCTCTTCTAGAATGCAGCTCTCTGGAGGTAGAGCCTTGCCTGTTGGTCACTGTGGTGCCTGCACAGCTGCTGTCTCTGCTCCAGCTCAGTAGAGAATATTAAGTAGAGAAAAAGTTATTCAAGAAGAACCCAGGAAAAAAGTACCATTTCAAGGAAATGAAAGAAAATCAATTTGGGTATTAAGGAATGACTATTCACTTCTGGATCCAGTGGAAGAAGATGGCACCCATGGTGATCTTCCACAGGAAGCCTCTCCCCATGATGGCAATCTGGACATTTAGAAGAAGCTCCCATGCTCCATGGAATAATGTCTTTCCAGTGAAGAATGCCATTGCTGCTCATAAGCAAGAGACACAAGAAATAGAGCTTTGTATCTTCCATCTTCAAAGCACAGGGCTAGTTGTGTGATGACCAGTTGGTAACTATCAAAAGGTGCATCAATCATCTTTTCTGTGGTCACAGAGGATGCCCAAAGCTCTGTGGTTTTCGACCACAAAGGGTCACTTCTGTTGGCTGTGACTCTGGCAGGCTCCTCTCCTTGAGTCTTCTTTATTTGGAATATAGGCTGAAGCAGCATCTCCTGTTTTCAAGATATTGTTTCATGAAAAAGGACCTCTGTTTAAATGTGGCACAAGTGACATCTATTTTCATTTTATTGGCCAAAGCAAGTGACATGGCCAAGTTCTATGTCAAGGGGAGAGACCATTTCTCTTCTCATAGGAAGCATGGGATACACATGGCTAAGGCAAGGAGGAATTGTTAGAGGAAGGGGAGTGGAGGGTGGAGAGTACTGATACACTCTATCCCTCACCTCCGAGTTTTGTGATCTTCCTGGAGCCCAAGAAACACCAACCCACTTCCTATGCTTCCTTAGTCACAGGAGAAGAAAGGATTAAGAAATGAAAATAATAGAATGCTATTGTGGTTTCTTAAAACAATAGTAGGAAAATCAAGAAGACACGGCACAGATGGACTTAACATTCTCTCCTTGATTTGTCAGTTTGGAAGTTAAGAAGGAATGTGGTAAGACAGCAAAATCACAGCTGTCTAAGAAAGTGGTCATGTGCATCACAGCTTTGACACTGATTGATAATATGGTAAATTACATTATTAATCCCAATTGTTCTCTGCCCACTTCCTGTATGTGGGTTGATATTCCCTGCCCCATGGATATCAAGACTGGCCATGGGACTTGCTTTGTTTGATGAAGTTTTAGAGGCCATTTCAAAGCTATTGCATTGTCCTACTGATTCTGTTCTACTTCTGCACAGGGCAGCCTCATCCCAGACAGCTTGGATCATGGGAAGGATGCATTTGAGATAGAGCTATAGCTGACATGGAGGTTGGACAAGAACAAAAAATCTTCATCATTCTAAGTTACTGAAACTTAGGAGCCATTTGTTATTGCAGCAGAATCTAGTGAAAACTAACTGAAACAGACAATAATAACTGAAATGTATTGAGAACTTACTCTTTGCCCCGTACCAATCTTGGTTAACTCATTGTCATAGACAGAATGGTCATAACCCCCAAAATTCATATGTTAATTCCTAATGTTTAATGTGATGGTATTTGTTTTTGAGGCATTTGAGAGGTGAATATTTTATGAGGGTGGAGCTCCTACTATGGGATAAGCATCCTTAAAAAAAAGAGGCCAGAGAGAGTTTGTTCCCTCTCTCTCCTCTTTTCCATGAGAGACTACAATACAAAGATGAACATTTGAAAACCAGGAAAAAGACCCTCACCAAATATCAGACCTGATAGCCCCTTGATCTTGTGCTTCTCAGCCTCCGCAGCGGAGAAGTGGCTTGTTTAAGCCACTCAGACTGGAGTGTTTTTGTTTTAATAGGCTGAACAGACTGAGATGCACTTCTAATCTAACATGCCTCTTCCTGCTCCCTGATGTCTTTCTTGTCTAAGTTGCACGCTGGTGAGAAAATACCAGGTGGAAATGAACTCTAAGGCCAGGTTTTCAATTTGGGTTGTAAGGTTCTTCATATACCTTCCAGAGAGATGAGAGGGGAGACTACTCCTTGCTTCCTACTCCACGCACCTCCGAGCAGATCCATTCAATCCCCCATTCCCAGTGCCCAGTCCACATCTACATCTCCACCATCATTTAAAAGCTCCTCCTTGCATATGATTGAGCGACTCTGACCTCCAGTTCCCTCGACTGTCTTCTGTTGGGTCTTCTAATTAAACTCTTTTCAACAATACTGGACACAGTTTTGGAATTTAGCCTTCTTGACACTACCAATAGACACATGTCCCATTTTTGGTTATTTGTCCTTTATTATAGGAACCACACACATATTACATACTCCTTTAGAAACTAAGTTCAAAGAGTTAGCTTTTAAAGTTCAGATTTTTTTTCTTTTCTGAAAAACACATTATCATAGCAATTATTTCTCTCAAGTTTCTGGAGTCCGAACAAACCTGTATTCTTCCTCTCTCTCTCTCTCTCTCTCTCTCTCTCTCTCGACTGGGCATTAAATCCAGGGCCTCACACATGCTGGGCAAGTGTTCTGCCACTCAGCAACATCCCCAACACTTTTGATTTCATTTGAGACAGGGTTTCACTGAGTTGCCTAGGCTGGCCTTTGAACTTGCCAGCCTCCCTCATGGCCAGGATTACAGGCATGTGCCCCATGCCCAGTGTGTCTTCTATATTCTCTTCATTGTTAGTATCCGAATCTACATAATCATTTGCCCCCATCCAGGTATTTCTAGAGAACCACAGTCTCACTTTTACTTCTGTGGTTGCTTTTTCATTTGGGGTTGACATTAAGTCCACAGTAACCATTTTCCTCGTTACTTCTGACCTCAGAGAGTTCACATCACCCACAGGGTACTCAGGGATGCGCCTGATACTCTTCTTGGAACAGGCTGAGATGCAGAGGCCTTCTTGGCTGAGGGCCCCTTCACCATTCCTTGATGTCTTGCTAGAGCACATGATTGTGCATGTGTGTGCATGCACACTCATGTGTGTGTATGCTTGGTTTATAGTATGATTCTCATTCATCCTGCTATTTGGCTGAGGGTCTTTAATAATCTTCCATGATTATGAAGAACTGGGCTTGCTGCCTTGTTGTATTTCAGCTTCACACCCATGGGTTTCCATCCAGGTGTCTCTCTTCCTAGCATACAACACTGCTCCTCATTATTCTTCCATTCATGTTTCTTCTGAAGAATTCATCCAGTCATTGTCACATATCATGGTCATATTTGAGTCATTGTTTGGCTCCTTGGTACATATCATATTGACTTCCTGTGTTAAAAATGCAATATCATGAGGCTGGGTTTATGGCTCAGTAGTAGAGTACTTGCCTGGCACGTGTGAGTCCTTGGGTTCAATTCTCAGCATCACATATAAATAAATAAATTTAAAAGGTCCATTGATGACAAATATCAGATATTGTTTTAAATTGCAATATTATGTCATCACTCACGTGGCTTGTTTTCTGATGGTTTTCTATAGTGATACACACAGCGCGTGGTGGTCAGACTGATTTTCTGATGCAGTACTTGACTTTTGTGGATAGTTACAAAAACCTACAGTGGTTCCAAATTGTCATAAATACTGGCAATATGTTCCAGACAGGGAAGTACCTAAGTGACCACAGTATACACAGACCAGCTGTGGGTTTTTTATAATAGCTAGAGCTCCATCTCAAAATGCATCACAAGAAACAAAACAGAATTAACTGAGTTTCCATAACATGGATGACTTGAAACTAACCAAACTTTTTTAAAAAAAGAACTCACAAAATTTGGTACAAAACATTATCTTTCCATAAATTGAGATAACTGATGTGTCACCAAACAGCTGTTCTGTGCTTGGTACCTGAAATCACAAATATTATATCTGACCCACTTCTCTGTTCTTCTAAAAATCCTGAGAAACTTCTCCCCTTCATACACTTGTGCTCTGATGTGGCACTTTTCCATTTTGGAATCTGATGCCCATCCCAAATTGTAGCCAAGCACAGAGCCAAATTTGTACACTTTAAAATCTCTTTTAACTGCTACAAATAATGGCACATTATGAATATATCTGAGTACATCAATCCTTTCCATTTTAAAAAACATTTGGGTAAACAATTTTTTTATTATAAACAAAGTTACAATGAAAAGACTTGAACATATATTTTCAAGCTACTGTGTGAGGGTGACTCTAGATGAATAGATTTGCTGAGTAGGAGTGGGGGCACAGGTAGCTAGTAAAAGTCTTTCAAATCATAGCCAAAAATTTCTCACCAATTCATATTCCAGAAATATGTGCAAGTTTTCTACATCTTAGATAACAATATTTTTTTAAACATTTATTGAACACTTACCATGTCTCTAGCACTAAGCGCTCTCTCTGCACATACCAGTTTAATTATTCTTCAAAATTACACTGTGTGGTAGATTCTACTGTTATCTTCTATTTACAGTTGAGAAAACAGAAGCCAGCAAAATTAAGTAAATGCCCCCAAATCAAACTAAAAGTAAAGGTGAAGCTGGGATTCAAACTTCAGTAACATGACCCCAGATCTAGCATTCTGCCAATCAAATGGGAGAAAAACGGGATTTTGCTACTGTTTGAATTGCTCTGTTCGGTGTGAGGTCTTCTCTCTTGCTTTACATCTGCTGGCCTTTGTCACCCTTTTCTATGACTCTCCTGTTTGGAGGCATCACTTACTGTGGCAGGCAGCATGGTATTTTCTGGTAATTGTACCCATTTTTTAATTTGGTGTTTTTGTTGTTTTAATGAAGAATAGGTACTTAATTTTAGCAAATTCTTTTTAGCAACCAGTAAGATGCTCAGTGGGTTTTATCCTTTAATCTGCTAGCACAATAAGTACCATTAATAGATTTTTAAAATTTGGAATTGTGCTTTTGCATTTCTAGGTTAAATTCTACTTAGTTATCATGCAGTAGTCTTTCAACATTCTACTGCATTTGACTTTCTGATATTTTATTTAAGACATGAATGTTGACATTTTATTTAGGATTTGTATCTGTTTGAAAGTAAGATTAGCTTACTATTTTTTTCCTTTTACTAACTATGTCTCGTTTTAAAATCAGTCTTAGACCTAAGTTTTAACATTAATTTGAGACATTTTCTTTCATTTTGATATTTTAGGACATTTTAGAAACAGAAATTATACATTCTTTGAGCTATTTTTTAAGTGTTGCCTGGTTCTAGTAACTTTCACAGAGGTACTGCATTTATTATTTTTATAATTAGGAAAGTTTTCCAATAGTGAGACAAAAAGTTTATTTCAACTTTATCTCATTTACTATATTTCTACACTTATTTTTATCTCAAACCCTTTTAATTAGCCTTATTATTTAATTTGCACTAATTAGATGTTTAGAAGCTTTACATTTTTTATTATAAACTTCTTTTAGAAGTATTATTTTTCTATAACACTGTAATATTTCAAAATCCTTTATGAAGAAAGACTAGTTAGGGTTAATATTTTGGGCTTTAGTTTATTAACATAATCAATTCTAGAAAGTCCGTCTAAACATTTTAGGATTCAAATCCTACGTGATAGTAGAGAAGGTGATTTCTCCTTAGTTCAAACAGGTATGTTCTTGATTTTATGATAAATTGTCAGGGAAGAACCTCAGGTCAAAATAAAGTAAATAGGCCTACAAAACACACACACACACACACACACACACACACACACACACTACGTCACTAAGAGTTCATATTATTGGAAACAGAAGGGACTTGTTACTTTAATTACAAAACAGAAGACATATTTTCAGAATAGCAGGCCTCCCCTTCCCTGGAGGCTTGGGAACATGGATTTGAGCCCCACTGATCTTTGATACGGGGCATGGATTACTGCCATCCATGCCTGGATTCTCCCAGAGGGTGCAACGATTTTTGCACTTTGCCCTGATAAAATTTCACACACTTTGAGCCAATAATGGGCCTCAGGATGTGCATGAAGAAAAACAGATGAGGCTGCAGACGTGAAATGAAGGAGAAGGCGATGGTGATGTTCCACCAGATATTGACTTAAGACATGAAAGTGACTCTTGTCGACTTTTTTTTTCCAGAATAAATATATAAATGAAAATATAAATAAAACCACTTGTTTTGCATCCTTTTGAAAAAAATGGCATTTATAATGACAAAAACCCATTGAATGTATTAGAAGTGGTTTCAAGGCTTTGGTGAATTTTCCTCCTTGTCCTGACTCCCCAGCCTTGCTCCCATAGTTCATTGAGCATCTCTGAACTAAAGTTTCAGGCTTTCCCAGGGGAACATGCCCTGATAAGCTATTTCAGAGCTCCATACTGACCCTTTTTCAGGCTTTTTCCTACTAAAATCAGCATCCAGAGCTCTCATGACATAGTGTTGAAATTAATGTTATGCCTTTAACCTTGAACTTCCTAAACTCTTTTGCTCTGAACAGTACTAGTTTGCTTGTGATGGTTTTGTTATGCCATCTTTGCTTATGATCTGGCTTCCGTCTTGCTTTCCTAAGAGTACACCAGTTTCCCATATTAAAACTAGACTCCTTCCCTGGAGACTAATCTTCATGCAGTCCATTTGGCTATGGACTGCATTCTCCCATCTCTGTGCCTTTGTTCAAGCACTCCCTTCAGCCTGGAAGGGCCACATCCCACCCATCTCTCACCATCCAAGTCAAATCCTGACATACCTGATTGATTAGTCTTCTTGTATGTCCTCCCCCCTCCCCCCCCCCAGAATTAACATCTCTCCCCATTACTTTGGTTTTATCTCACACTCTGCCTGACAGAGGAGTGGCTTCCTATGCACACTTCACTTTAATTTATGAGAGTTTGGATAATCTTGGCAAACAAAAACTAACTCTATTTTCAATTTAAACTGAAAGGGAACTCATAGCAAAGTACCTCGTTTCATGAATGGAAAAGCTAGAGAACCAAACTCTGAAATGTGGAATGAAATACCTTGCAATAATGGCCCAAACCCACTCTCACTCGTGTCTTGTTATGGCTTAGAAATGAAGTACCCCCCAAAAGCTCACATGTGAGACAATGCAATAAAGTTTAGAAGTGAAATTATTGCATTATGAGAGTCTTAACCTAATCAATGTTTGATCCCCTGAGAGGGATTAACTGGTGGTAACTGTAGACAGGTAGGATATGGCTGGAGTATGTGGGTCATGGGGGCATGCCTTTGGGATGTATATTTTGTCCCTGGTAAGGGGAACTCTCTCTCTACATCCTGGTCATGTTTCAATCTGCTTTCTTCCACTATATTCTTCTACCATATTTTCTGCCTCACCTCAGGCCCTGATGAATAGAGCCTGCCATCTCTAGACTGACACTTCTGAAACAGTGAGCCCCCAAATTAACTTTTCCTTCTTTAACTGTTCTTGTCAGGTCTTTTGGTCACAGCAGAGAAAAAGCTGATTAAAACATGTCTATACTCTTTGTCATGTGACTTTGTAGTTCCAGCCTCTAGAGATGAAGAACATGTTTCCCCATCCCTTAACTTCAGCCTTAGTCATGTGACTTCCTTTGATCATAGTATAATCAAAGTCTCAGAAGGTATTTATGCAAATCATCTGGAGTTGTTGAGCCTTTGTTATTGCCATAGGGGTAAAAAAGCCCATGATAGCCAACTAGCATCAGTGGGAGTAATTAGAAATTATGGAGTAAACCTGAATCATCTAGCCAAGCCTGACAGTCCACTGTCCAGCAACTCCATGAGAATAAGTGATTGCTGTTTTGAGCTTTAGATTTGTTGTTGTTATGCAGAGAAGTTGTATGATGTGCCAGGTCAACTTCCATTCACATTCTTCAATAGTTATTTTATAGTAGGCACGTTTGAGGGTTCAAAGTACGTGTCCTTTTCCTTTCTTTCTCATCTTGACTCCAATGGCACTGAAATTATAAAGGGCATAAGAATTATTGCAGACACACCACACATACGCATGCACACACACAGAGACTCATGCAATACTTTATGAGCAAGCTAAAGAATTTTAGCTTAAATTAAATGAAGTTTTATATTTACTCACTGAGTTTAGAAAACTAACCTCCATTAAAATGGAACTCCATCACATTTATTAACACATAGTTTGTAAACTTCTGGAGCATAGGAGCTATATTGTATTTATCTCTTTGTCCACCTACTACCACTCCACTCCCAGGCTGGTTCAGTGTTTGTTTGCTTAGTTGAATTGTTTTTGTGGTTATTCAGCATCTCATTTAGGAATGCACTAAGAAATTTATAAATTAGCATTTCTAGAGAGCTGCCGAAAGCTTGTATGCTAAGGTATGTAGCATTCATTCAAGTGTGTGTGTGTGTGTGTGTGTACAATTTTAATTAAAAATTAGAACAAAGCCAGGAAAGCCCAGCAAGTCTCTTGGGTGTACAAGGATGTAAACTAAAGCAGCACAATTTTCTTATCTTTGCCAATCAGGGGCAAATCAGAAACAGGATATTTCCGAACAATCTTCTCTCCCCAGATTTCATGACACAGCTGCCCTCAGCTCATATACCCTGATATTGCAAAAAATGACCCATATGCTATTGTGCTTCAAGGGGCCATGCTGAAAGTTGAGGCCTTATCCTGGGAATCTTCCCTGGGAGACAAGACCAAAGTTCCCACTCAGACTGCAGGAGGCTATGGCCCATTTCTCTTCCCAAACCTGCCCCCTGTAAGATCCAGGTCAAGACAGCCAACCTTCTGTTTGTCCAGCTGGAAATTAGGGATAATGATACCCAACTACCTCACCAGGGTACCTAGGAATTCAAAGAGTAATCACTTGGTGGCCTTCAGCTGAAAAGTGCCATGAACCATGGGCAGAAGAGAAAAAGGCCCTTTGGTGGAAAAAAGCAAAGCAATGAGGCAGGAAAAACCCTCCAGCAAACCAACTTTATTCCTTTCCCACCCTTTAGATTGCTCAGACACTAGTCAGGAACCAGCCCTGTTGTCCCCAGCTATACTAAGCCACCTGAGAGACCTTCTTATTGACTTTCAGGGAAACAGGCAGATGCCCTTCCATCCCCTTTCCAGAACCGAGGGTGAGGCCTGCACCCAGCAACCCTTTGATGCTCTTTCTCACGGTCCTGATACTCGACACTGGGAGCTTTGACCGGATGACAATGGAAATGAAATTGAGTTCACCCAAGTATGAATTTACAGCAAAGCCTTCATTAGGGTCTCCACTTGGGGAGGGAGACACAGTTCCAACAAGAAGGTGTCAGGCTGGCTCCTGGGTAGGTGGGGGTGGTGAGCTAGTTTATGGGCTACGCGTGCAGTGGGCAGGGAGCCATGTTGCCCTGATGAGTTAGGTAATACTGCCCTGGCGCTCATGACATACCTGCTACTGTTTGAGGGTGGATAAATTAGGCACGTTTGGTATCTGACAAATTGTAGGTTAAGGTGAGAACTTTACGTGGCTGTCAGGTTCTGAGCCAAAGCCCAGGGGTTCATTTGCTCTTTGTTGCTGCTGTCTCACCCACAACTGTTTCTATAGCCTCAAAGGATGGAGATTGATGGTCAGTTAAAACAAAAATTCAGGAACAAGTACTGCCTGGTGGTTTCACATCTCACATTGGAGCATGGTATCTATATCTTGAGACCTTGGCCCAACTGAGACAAGAGGAGTCCAATTTTAACATCTTGTTCTTATTCTGATAAATTGCTAAGTTCATAGTAGGTAAATTTGGTTGGACGGGAAGACTATTGCTTTCTTTCTTCAACATGTATTTTATGACTGTTCATTGTCTCTTGAGATAAATTCTAAGCTTCCCTAGGGCAGAAATTATGACTTGCACAAAATTGGAACTGAATGAGTCCAAGCTTCTCAAAGTGCAGTCCTGAGTGTACCAGCATGAAAATAATATGAATGCTTGTTAAATGTGCAGACTCTGGGATCTATGCAGCATTAACAAAATTGAAAAAGGATCTGCATTGTAAGTTCCTCCAGGCCTGTGTATGTTTACTGAGGTCTGTGCTCCGTCAGGGAAACTAAAATCTTTAGGGATTGGGGAAGAAGATTAGGGGACATGGACTTGTTGAAAGTTGTAGTAATTTTTAACCTTAACAACATATTTTAATAGAAGATTCATTGTCAATTGTCAGAGAAAAATGCAATGATATTTTCCTTGCTTTATTTTTTTTCTATCTCCAGGACCAATTAATAAATTTTACTTGCTGAAGTAACAAATAAAACCAGTCCTTATTGATCATAGTCCACATAGTCCAATTCTATAATGCTTCCAAGTGTTACACATTTTCCTCATTTCTGTACCCGGAGAAAGACATGTGTCAAATCCATCCTGCAGTACACCATCTCCCCTGGATACTAAATTTGTTTTTGAGGTGTTGATTTCTTGAGATTTCCTTCTGTTGCATCTAAGCCAATGTACTGCATGCATACAGTAAACACTCAATAAATGTTTCAGTCTCCTGACAAGATTTTTCAGTTTTAATGTTCGATTCAGGGTTCAGAGTAAGAGAGTAGCAAACTTCAAGTTGGAGGCATATAAGAACATTTTGTCCTAAACATTCTTTGTTGGGAAAAGAACACAGAACACAGAAGAGACAGTCTATGAATGAGTGAGGTAATTAAAAACACCTGGTATGCAAAAACTATGACTGTGCTAGTATTTTTTTCCAGGATAATCACAATTTCAGTTATTTTTCCAACACACAGATTTTTATGCTGGCTCCTACTGTTAAAACACACCTGGCAATCTTAAGTAAAAATCTTGTCTCTTGTTGAGCTCATCTTAAATGTTAGATGGAGCCGTATTTTTATTAGGGGAAGTTTAATAGCCATTGTCTGGGGTGATAATTACATGCTTTGAAGTGAATAGGGATCCCCAGTGGAAATTATTTGTTACAAGCAAGGAACATTCAAGATGCAGGGAGTGAGATCATCGTAAGAACTGAACATCATTTCTGTCCCTTCTTGACTTTCTCCCTTGTTTGTTTTGTTCTGTTTTGCTTTTTAACCTCTGCATCACATCATTTCACATTCTTAGATTTGACCTCATGCACAAGTGTGGGCAGAATATCCATGAAAGATTGATCACTAACTCTGTAGAGCTACATACAGGGTGATGTAGATTTGTAGCTCTCCTGGAAGACAGAGTTTGTGGTCTGACTTTCTCCCAGTAGGTGACAATGAAAAACAGAAAATAGAAAAAAGTAAATTAAAAAGTGCTGGCTCTTTGAGAAGATCAACAAACTGACAAAACTCTGTCTAGATTTAGAAGAACAAAAGAGTAAAGTCTCAAATTACTAAAATCAGGAATGGAAGAGGAAACATTAATACTGACCTTAGAGAAATAAGAAGGATTAGATGGAAATAGTATGAATAACTAGATTATCTGGATGAAATGGAGAAATTGCTAAGAAATACAAACACCAAAACTGACTCACAAAGAAACAGAAAATGTAAATAGAAGTATAATAAGCAATAAAGATTGCCTTTGTACTTTTAAAACTTTCCATAAAATAAGGCCTGAGGCTCAGATGCTTCACCACTAAATTCTACTAACCATTTAAAGAAGAATTAAAACCAACCCTCTACAAGTTCTTTCACAAAATAGAAACAAAGGAAAAACTTTCCATTTCATCCCATAAGGTCAGTGTTATCCTGTGACCAAAGCTAGACTAAGACGTCACGGAAAGCCAAGGACCAACATCCTTGTGAACAAAACATGCAACAGTCCTCAACAAAATGCCAGTAAAGTGAGCTCAGCAATGTATTTTTATAAAAAGATTATATAATTTGACTAAGTGGGATTTTACCCCCAAAATGCAAGTTTGATTTGTTAACATCTGGAAAATCAATTAGTGCAATATACCATATTAAGAAAGAATAAAAAAACACACGATATTCTTAATAAATAAAGAAAAAAGGAATCCGTTCATGTAAAAAAAAAATATCACGTGTCAAAGTGGGAATAGAAGAACATCTTCAAACTGATGAAGTCTCTACAAAAATTAACAACTAACATCTTTTTTGGTTGTAAAAGACTGAATTCCTTCTAAGGTTAGAAACAAGATAAAGATGTCTATTCTTCTCACTAGTATTCATCATAATGTTGAAATGCTTAACTACTCCCAAGTGACATTATCTCATATGTAGAAAATTCTATGGAACACACACACACACACACACACACACACACACACAATCTCTTATGAGCTCAGCAAGGTTGCAGGATATAATTAAATTTTATTTCTATGCACTAGCAATAAAAAAATTCGAAAGTGAAGTTAAAAAAAAACAATTCCATCTTTAACTTTGACAAAAGAATAAAAAAATGGAATGAATTTAACAAAACAAGCATGAGACTTGAACAATGGAAATTACATAACATTGCTGAAAGCAAATTAAAAAGACCTAAATAATTGGGAAGCATTCTATGTTCATAGATTAGAATGCTTTATATTGTTAAGGTAGCAAATCATCCATATCAGAAAAAGGTTCATCACACTCTATCGAATTCTCAACTGTTTTTTTTTTTCTGCAGAACTTGACAAGTTGATTCTAAAATCTATATGGAAATTGACAAAATTAAAAACTGTCAAAACTATCTTGAAAAAGAATATTGTTGGAAAACTCACATTTCCCCATTTAGAAACTTACTGCAAAATTACCATAATAAAGATAATGTGATGCTGGCAAAAGAATAAATATACAGATTAATGGACTAGAGTTGAAAGTTGAGACAAAAATCCTTATATTTATGATCAACTGATTTTTGAAAAGGATGCTAAAGCAATAATATGGAGAAAGGGTAATCTTTTAAATTAATGTTGCTCAGATATGGAAAAGAATGACATTGAATCCCTACCTCACATCATATAGAAAGTGTTATATCAAAATGACTCAAAGCCTAAATGTAAAACTAACACTATCTACCTCTTAGAAGAAAACATTGAAGTAAACATGTTTGCAGCTTTAAAAAAAAACTGTTGCTTTATGCCAGTAAGTTTTGAGACAATGTGTTACATGGCAGCTGATAAACAATATAGATTTTGGTATTCTGATATCAGGGGCTATCATAACAGAAACTTAAAATGTGGGAGTATCTTTAGAATCTAGCAGTGGGTAGGAGGTAAAAGTACTTTTAGAAAAGTGTGTAAGTAAGAACATGGGTGTTTTGACTAAATGTTAGAAGAAGACACACAGCCTTCAAGGAGGCCACCATCAAAGACAGAAGGGAAGAAAGAAAATGGCACTGGACATTACAGGAAAGAGAATCCTTATTATGTAGCAGCAGAACATTGAGAAACACTAAATTGTGATGATGTATAAAGTAGAAAGTGTGCCTGGTGAACTGAGATTTCCAGGTCCTGTGGAAGATACCTCCTCCTGATTTCTTCTTCCTGTTCATATTAAAATAGGAGGAAAGAGACCAGATTGAGGAAGGTCTTTAAAACCAAAGGAGGCTAGACTTGGAGGTTGTGACAGCTTCTTCGAATGGCAAAGAACAATAAAATTAAGAAATGACTTTGAGACAAATATCATATCTATTGTAGCAATCTGTAATTTACTATATAGCAAAAGACAACATATTTTTCATTACATTCAGAATTAAACCTCTAATTCTTGCTATGGTCTTTAAAACCCCCTTATCTTCTATTCAGCTAATCACTCTCTTCCCTACCTCTCTGGGCTCCAGCCAGGCTGAGTTTCTCCCTTATTCTTGAATACACCAAGCTGTCTTCCATCTAAGTGACTTTCTGTATTTTCCATTCTCTCAATTTCAAATGCACTTCCCCCATTTTTTTCATGGCTGGCTCTTTCTTGTCATGCAATCTTTTGATTTGTACTTTCAGATGCATCAATTACAAAGGGAAGAACTGAATGGAGAGGCAAAGCTGCTCCAAGGAGATGACATTTTAGCTGTGACCTGAATGGCAGAAAAAAAACAATCTATTAGTATCTACAAAACCTTGGAATCTCAGTGCCACCCTTAAAGTTGTCCCAGATATTTCAGGGAATTCAGGAATATGTCCCATGTGGCTCACTCAGGCCTTTGGCCTACTAACCTCCATGAGGATGTCACCTTGGTTCTCTATAGTAACATCACTTCCCCTCTTAGGGCCTCACCTCCTGGTTCTCCCCAAACTTCAAAACCCCCAGAAGCTGTGGCACTTACTGAGCTGGGGTACGGGGGTCATGGAGCTCCTCAGAGTACTGGCAGCTTGCCCTCTCCTTCATCCTCGGTAGAGCTATGATAAGAGGACCTCAAAGTAGCCCATCTTATGCCACGTGTCTTAGAAGTTATTGCAGAAAAATACTTTCTAGAATATTTTTTGGGAGTGAGGGGCTGGTCTTCTGTCTTCTCAGAATACAAGCCTAATATTCTTAGTGGTTTTATAAGAAAAAGAATAGAGACTGCAGCTAGTATGTTTGCTCTGTCTTTACACATGATGCCCTCTACCATATTGTGATGCAACAAGAAGGTCCCCCACCAATGCCAGTATCATGCTCTCAAACTCCCCAATCCATAACTCTAAGAAACATGTTTCTTTTCTTTATAAATTACCCAGTTTCATGCATTTTGTTATAGCAACACAAAACCAAAGACAGATCTCTGTACATATTGATACAGCCTTTTTCCAATTCTATTAACAGAAACACAGAATATAATCATGAAATTTTAGTTCAAGAAGCTCCTATTTTATTGAAGCTGTGATCAAAGACTAAAAAGGTGCTACAATTTCTTTTGGTCTGTTCTTTCCAAATTTTTTTTCCACAGAATTCTCCCCTTCTTTGGCCAGACTCTGAAAGTGTGGGCTTGGTGTTTTATCATTATCCCCTTTCTTCCCCTTAATAAATTTCAACGAAAGAAATAGGACCAAAGAAAAGCCTGCCTCAGGGAATATGAATATCGAGGGGCCATGTGGAGCCAAGTGGAAGCCTTTAAAGTAACTTCATCCTGTTTGGACGGTGAACTCTCCCAGGCAAATGCAGTCATTACACAAATTCACGAGTGAGTGTCCTGGCAGAGTGAACGCTTCCTAGCTGTATCTGCATGGGGTCCAACAGCAGGCTGGAGGTTGAGACAGTCTGACCTGGCGATGGAGGCCGGGGAGGAGGTCCACACTCTCTTCTTGGTTTACTCTAGGGCTTAGGAGGGTCCTCTCCAGCCGAGGACACTGTTTTGATCCCACTAGGGTGACGTCCATTCCTCTCCCTGGGATGACCCTGCTGACTCACTCAGCAACCCTCAGCCATTTTTAACTTCACACGGAAACCTCTTCTTGAGCCTCAGAGGCAAAAGCCATGAAGTTGTCACCAACCTTGAAGACAAGACAAATTGTGTCTCATCCATCAATCTTCTCATCAATCAGTTCCACCCTTCCCCCTTGGTGATCCCACAAAACACACACACACACACACACACACACACACACTCACACACACACACACACACCCCACTTACAAAATAGCATGGAGACATAAAGGCTACAGATTGTTTCCCATTCTTGTATATTTATTGGAACTTTGTGTGTGTGTGTGTGTGTGAGTGTGTGTGTGTGTGTATTCAGAAAGAGAGAGAGATTCTTACGTAGCTGACCTACGTCTTGATGACATCCATTAGAAAGAGTATTTGACTTACTGGAGGGGTTGGGGGTAATTTGGAGAAAGCTGAGGCAAGGCGTTCTTGCTCGGATTATGGCTACAGAGTTCAGAGCAGCCATTAGAAGAATCTCTAGAAGTATCTCTAGGGACTGAGTTTACTTGCTCCCATACACAAGGGAGCTTTGCAGCTCTCACTTGTCCCTAGGAAAGGTTTCCAGTACCAACCCACAGTACACAGTTTTCATTATCCCCAACTGGGATTTTTAATACTCTCCATCTCTACAAACAAATGATTGCATGTATTTTCTGACTCTCTGACCACCAAAAACTATACAACTTGTCATTGCTTGGCATGGTTATGGAATATTTATAGACCGAATTCAGATGACAGCATGTGATGGACCATTCGTTGGCCTAGAAATTAAAGGATGTATATTCTGGTTCTTTCTTGGCATATATGTAAACTTGGACAAATCCTGAACCCCTTTGAGACTCAATCTCCCCACCTTTAAAATGGAGATGATGGTAATATCTGCTCGATAGCCACCCAAGTCAGATATCGGAAGAATCCGAGTATAAGAAATAACTTTTAAAATGTGTGCTCCCAAAGAGAGGCATCCAGATTTCTGTCAGCTCGCAGTTTGCTCAACGGGGCTGCATGGGCTCCGGGGGCACATGCTGCCGAAGCATCCTATAGGATATATTAGTGGTTCCCAACTGGAGGTGCCTCTGCCCCCAAGTGACATTTAGTAATGTCTAGAGACAGCTTTAATTGCTTCAATTGGCAGCAGGTAAGGAGGATACTACCAGATCTTAAGGTAGAGGGAAGGGATGCTTCTCAACATCCCACAATATATAGGACATCTCACATCAAATAATTTCCAAGGCCAAAATGTCAATCATGTGGACAACGAGAAACGTTGATGGGTACATGAGCTTACACCTGTTCCTTAAAACCGGTAATCAGTCACTGGGTGATTTGATATGTTGCTGATCCTTTGATGCGATCTTGAAATCTTTTCCTCAGCAGCTTAGCCAGGTAGAAGGTGCGTCGTCCCTTGCAGTAATCACATTGAGAAGAGCCCATGAAGTCTCTTAATTAGTAATTTTCAATGCATGGTCCTCAGACTAGGAGCAGCAGCATTCCCTGGGAGCATGTCAGAAATACACCCAGACCTGCTGAATTCATGGGGTCCCTGCAGGCTGTTTTTAACAAGCCTTTCCAGAGACTTGAATTCATGCTGTAGTTCAAAAACAACTGAGTATAATGACTAAACAATCATTCCAATTCTGATTTTGCCACTTTTAACTTGGGAAAATGCATTAGCTTGTGTCCAGCTGTGTGGACTCCTGGCAGGGATCTCCCTGCTAGCTCCTCTCTGCTTCAAGGAGCTTTGGCAACCTCTAGCTGCAGAAAGCAATTATCATTATGACTTAGACCTCCTATTACAAGAGGCCTTGCTGAGAGAACCACCTAAGGGGAGCAATGTCACCAGCTGGCACACATTCTGTTTTGATTAGGCCCTTGTGCTGATGGGCTTCTCTCTCGTGGGTGAGGGCTGGCTCTAAGTTCAATAGCAATATAACTCAAAACTGTGGGTACGGCATGCCATGGAGCAGGACTCTTGCTGAAAAGTCCTCCCTGCATGCTATCAAAGCATAAACAGAGGTGGTTAAGATAGAGGTGGCCAGAGCCTGTGACTTTCTCTTTATAAGAAGCTCTAGAAATTTACTAGAGGGCCCACATTTAAACCCCACTGAGAAGGGAAGATGGAAAATTCTTCTGAACGCCAGACCTTATCTAGTCCTAGCTCTCTGACATGTTCTCTGACCAGAGAAAGGTTGACTGTAAAATTCTCTGAGCTTGACATCTGGGACATTCACCTGCATAGACCTCTTATGGTGACCCTTGGAAGAGTCTGAGCAATCTGTCCATATGATGATAGATTTTGATTATATTGCAAAAGTAACTTATTTATTTATTTAGCATCAATTGCTTAAGACCACTGCTTCTCCCCATTCTGGCTTCCCCTTTGTCTCATTTCCTCTGTGCTGGGTGAAAATGGAGTAGCCAAAGGCATTTAAGAATCCAGTTTTGGGGAAGCCTAGTTGGAAATCTATTTAGTTTGGTTTAGTGGAAATATTATTAGATTCTCAGTCATTTCCAGATGTAGTCATTCCAGTTTAGAAAAGAAAGATTTCTAGAGATTATCTTACTATCCACTGTGTATTTTGGGGCCATGTTTTGACCCCAAGGTGTGGGATAGGGGTCACGCTGTGATATAAGACCTCCTACAACACCAACACTCAGAATATGTGGGTGGCCAAGGAAACAAAGTTTGAAGTGTTTGGAGCCAGATGCTGGTCTGGGGAAAAAACTAATTATCAGATGTTCTAAATGGACAATCAATGGCTATTTAGGACAGATATTCTCTTCTGTTGGGAATGTACTTGATATTGTGGGATGCACAAATAAATTCTATCAATTTTTTTTTCTTGTACTAGGGAGTGAATCCAGGGATGCTTAACTACAGAGCAAAACTCCAGCCTTTTTTTTTTTTTTTTTTTTTTTGAGACAGGGTCTCCTTAAGTTGCTGAGGCTGGCTTTGAACTTCTGATCCTCCTGCCTCAGAACCTCTGAGATTACAGGCATGTGCCACCATACCCAACTTAATACATCTGTTTTAGGAAAATAGCAAGAAATAGAATTTTTCAAATTTCTATATTTGTAGAGAACACCAGCAGACATACTACAAATAACAAGTGTGTAAAAACCACAAATTTTATGCATTCTTAGACATCCCATAGTTTTTAAAAAAGTGACTATGTCAGAGGAATGTTTGAGATATATTGCTAGTTCTCTATTTAAGATATGGTATATAACATAATAAAACCAGTATTCTACAAAGAGATGATAAAAGAGCTTCATATGTTGAAATCCTGACCCCCCAAAATGATGGTACGGTATGGGGTGGGGAGTTGGGGTGATTAGGTGACATTAGTGGAGCCCTCATGAATGGGATCAGTGCCCTTGTAAAAGTGGCCTCAGTTCTCTTGATCTGTTTCACCCACATAAGTCACCAGGACAAGTTGGTAGTGTGAATCCATGACACTCTGGCCCCTCAAAGGTAACAACTCCATTTGCTTCCTTGAGTTCTTCTTGGTTCAAGATATCCTTAGTTGTCTTACAATCTAAATGGACAGAAATGCAAACATGGAATAAATATTACATTACAGCTCTGTGAATTATTCACATAAAGGTTAATAGGGAAGAAAAAGACTCAAAGTGAGGGGTATCTTCTCTGTACAATTGTCTTCCAAACACACATGCTGGGATTATAAACAATGCAACCAAGGGGGTGAGAATGATCTGGTGCTTCCTGGAGACCAGAGCAGAGGACCATATGGAGTATCAGGAGGCTGCCAAGGTCGGCTTCATGGTGAAATCTTTTTCAGCTGCTCCTCCAAATGGCTGCTTTCAGCCGGGTTCAGCAGCTTAGTGTTGGAGCTTGAGAAGGGGGGGATCCTTCAAGGCTGCAGCTGAAAAATCCAAAACAAAACCTTGCTAAATGTGCTCCAGCTTTTCCTGTCCTGATACAGACAGCTGTGTGTGGAGCTTGTAGACGTCAAGGTTACAGAACATTTCAAATAGAAAAGCAGGTCCCAGGATCTCCCAGGCAATGAGAAGAGGATTTGCTTTGGGGGGAGGGTTGGTAAAGAAAATAGTTGATGTTTGTCATCAAGTTATAGTCATTGGGAATAAAAGGCAAAGTGATGGGCTCCAGAGAGGTCTTCATTCTGTGGGTCCTTGGTAATCATCCCCAAGCAATGTGAGAAGCTCACCCTTAAAATAATTAGAGAGCAAGGAAGACCTTGTATTCTGGGCAAAGCAACAGAAGTAAAGTCATGCCAAGGCTCACTTAAGAGACATAACCTCACAACGTAAACCGAGTTTAGTTGCTGGAAGAATTTCTTTTTCTGAGCCGGGTGTGGTGGTGCATACCTGTAATCCCAGTGGCTCGGGAGGCTGAGGTAGGAGGATTGAGAGTTCAAAGTCAGCCTCAGCAATTTAGTGAGGCCCTAAATAACTCAGCGAGATCCTGTCTCTAAATAAAATACAAAAAAGGGCTGGGAATGTGGCTGAGTGGTTAAGAAACCCTGGGTTCAATTCTCTGTATATTTAAAAAAAAATCCCAAACTGTTGGGATTACAGGTGTGTGCCACTGAGCCTTACTATCCTGTTTATTTTTATTGTCTCCTATGGGTTCTCTTTCAGTTGATGAATGAATGAATGTCTTTTGGGGAGTGAGTGCTAGAGATTGAACCCAGGAGCATTCTCCCTCTGCTACATCACCAGCCACTCCCAATTTTTTTTTTTTTTTTTTGAGAGAGGGTCTTGCTAAGTTACTAAGGCTAGATATGAACTTGAAATCTCCTGAGTTGCTGGGATGTTTTACTGGGATTATAGGCATGTACCACTGTACCCAGCTGAATGTCTTTTAAATAAAGAGCAATAATTAGGCTAAAGAAAGAAATTCATGAATAAAAAAACTTCCTCTGCCAATGTAATGCCAGTGTCTCGGGGACCCCAATAGACCTCCAGGAGATGAATCAGATGCAACCACGGAAGAGTCTTTATTGCAAGCTCCATCCTGGACTCCCAACCATTTCCAATGCAGTGGTCCTAGGGAGTGAGTCCGGGGCCTTTGTTCAGTGAGGATTTATAGGTTTTGGGGGGATACTCTATGCATCACAACATCACACAGCAAATCATTCCATACCACAGGAAAATCAAACAACAACTCTTAACATTGATTAGCACATTCACTGGCAGGAAAAAGTTGGGTAGGGGTGATTGGTTGGTACAAGAGGGGGATTCATTTGAACTGATTGGTTTAAACCATGAGGGGTGTACGTGCTAAACTCCATGGTTTCCCAACATGTTATCAACCACCATAAACTACTGGGGGGTCATCTGGCATCCCAGGTATTTTCCCTGTCTTATGCTGATTGGAGGTTGCTAGGGGGTTGCTATGGGTCCTCACCTAGCTTACCTGAGTCAGGGACACCTGGTGCCACAGATCTCTCCTGTTATTTACAGACAAACAACTCAGCAGAGTGGCTATCTGCCTAGAAAGGCTCTGTGGTTTTTTTTTCCAAGGATAAAGGTCACGCCCCCTTCCTTAGGACAGGCCTTGAAGTAGAAGTTGCTATTATTTATTTATTTTCAAAAATGGACTCATCAGTTTCTCACCAACAGCCTCAGTCCCAAGGCCTCGTTTCCCTTGCTTTTACCAGGTTTGTGATTCTGCCAGAGTGGTACCTCTCCAAGTGGGCCCCCCAGATCAGCAGCACCAGTAGCCCCTGCACACTCGATGTAACACCTACCCAGCCCCTTCCCATCTTCTGAATCAGAATGTCCAAGAGTGTTCAGAATGTCCAATCAGGCCCAGCAATCTGACTTCATAAGCACTCTTGTATGATGAGGCCAACTATCCCAGAGGTCACAGAATATGTCTCATGGACAAATTGAGGCGCTTGTGTTGATTTAAAACACAGCCAGAAGCCAGGGGAAGGAAGGGGTCAGGATAACACACGTATGCTGGGGTGCAATTCAACAGTGTGCCCAAGTGTTTGAGAACAGCCTCGCTGGAGTGTGTGCTGTTATAGTCTTTACCTTCAAGACATTTTCCTGCTGGGTTGCTGTGCTTTTCCTCTTTGGAAACCAGAGCCCCGTTCCATTTGCTTGTAAATGGAATCACACAGCATCTGCAGCCTCTAGACTGAGGCTGTTTCCTCACTGACAGATGCTACAGGAGTTAGACCTTCCCAGATGCCCACAGGCTGGGCCCAACTTACACGCTGGCTCTTTCCGGAGGGAAAATCCCCAGGACACAGGGAGGAAAGGTAGAACAGGGAAGCATCAGGACAAAGCCACTGCATGAGGGGATTTCTGCCCCACTGCATCCCAGTTGGGCTTGCACTGTCTTTGGGAAGGTCACCCTGTTATCAGCTTCACAGTCATTACCAGCAGGCTCGGAACCAGGGGAGACAACAGAAGCAACCGAGT
Organism: Ictidomys tridecemlineatus; assembly: GCF_052094955.1. Classification (NCBI taxonomy): domain Eukaryota; kingdom Metazoa; phylum Chordata; class Mammalia; order Rodentia; family Sciuridae; genus Ictidomys; species Ictidomys tridecemlineatus. The sequence goes on along the minus strand of NC_135485.1, from coordinate 38,039,145 downwards.
TCCCACTTGGGTTAGCTCTTCCTAACCCAAGAAGGTCCTGGAGAGGAATCCAGCATCTAGGGCTAAAATAATCAAACATCATTTTTATATTTCCATGATTTTTTAAAAATTACAAATAGACTTAAAACTAATACCCTGCTTAATTCTAATCACAAATATAATGCATTCATTGCAGAGAATTTGGGAAACATGAAAGCGATACCAAAAGTTTGGTCTTTGTCCCTAGCTGATCCAATAACAAGGACTAGGTTTTGAGAAAAAGGAAAAAGTTTCATGGCTTTGCCAGCAAAGGAGAAAGGCGATGGACTCAGATCACAAGAGACTGCCATTCTAATTGCCAGGGGGAACAAAGGACTTCAAAAATGGGGGATACAAGCCTGATGCTGTGGTGGCACATGCCTGTAATTCTAGCAGTTCAGAAGCCTGAGGCAGGAGGATTGCAAGTTCAAAGCCAGCCTTAGCAACTTAAAAAAAAAAAAAAGTTGGGGGGGGGCAGAGACTATTTTTTTAAGTATCATTATCAATAGATCTAATTAATGTTGGACTGAAATTCTTGGAAGAGCTCTTGTTCCAGTTTCCAAGTCCGAAGTTTCTTTATTCTTGAGGACAGTGAATAGAAAATCGAATGAGTTGGCTTAGGACAGGAAAGATGTTAATCTTGCCTTCATGGTGGTTGGGGAAGGAAAGAAGGATAGAAGAAGAGAAAAAGAAAAAGTCACCAATGTTTGAATAGGAAGGTTTATATTCAAAGCATAAAGTGGATCCCTGTGACATGAAAGGAATTCTTGTTACCAAAGAATGAAGAAAATTTAAATCCTCCATTACTCACTGCCAAATAATGACCACTCTTAATACCTCAAGAATTGCAGTTGAAATATAGAAAAATAAATAATAAAAGCACTTATAATATTATAGAGTAGGAAATTCTGATTATTTTATTTAATACTATGCTATTTCTCATAAACATCAATTTTTAATGACTACAAAGTGTTCTATCATATTAATTTATTTAGCCATTTTCCCACCGTTAAAGATTAAATTCTTGCCAGTTTAATGCTAATACAATCAACATGTTTGGGTCTTTCTTTGCATCTCTATTTCTTTAGGATTGGTTCTTACATGTGGAATTATTGGGTCAGATGGCATTTTGTGAGACTCCCGTGAGGTAGGAGATCTGCGTCTAGCCAGGGAAGAGCACAGAACTGGAAGGTTTGCCAGAGATTTGCCATGTGGTCCTGAACAAAACCACTTTCTCTCTCTGGATATTTTCCATCATTAAATGGAAGAACTGGAATAGGCCCTTGCCTCTCAAAACCAAGTGCTGTGCCCTTCAACTAAGAAGGAAAAAGCAATATTTTTATGTGACAATAAACTCGGGGATATTATGGAACAATTATAGAACTGGTGTTTTTCTTTTAAGATAAAAATACAAAACTTCAAAGAAACTTCCTGCTTGTATTGGACTAGTCAGACCTCCCCGCAGTCCTCTCCCAAGAAAGTGTTCTCTGTCCTTGGTCAATAGGGCTAGGTCAATGACGGAGTTTGAGAAGGACTGGACAAGATGATCTTGAATGTACTGAGAGTCTGGAGGTTCAGGGCGTACATGGTTCCTGGCATGCAAGCTGCAAAATCTTTAGCAAACCTTCCAGGCCTGTAATTAGCCTTCAGCCTTGGATTGAAGCATTTTCACGTATTTTTCTATTGCCTAGTTTCATGTTGATTCAGGTTAAAACACTTATGAGTGTATTTTTAAAACCTCATCAATCTGCCTTTAACATACACATCACAGTGAACTTCACAGAAGCTTACTTTCAGGTACTTCTTTACTCATACAAAAACATTTATATATTTATATTTATATATATATATTATGTGTATATATATATACATATTGTTATTATGTATATATAATGTATATATACATTTTTATATATATACACATATTATTGTGTCAGACAATATTATGATACACCATGCACAGAGAAGAATAGGATATAATCTTATAATTTATTTTTTCACAAATTATTACCCAAGATGCTGGATGTTAATAGGTATCATTTTTAAAAGTGTCCAATATCAAATATGTTTGAAAAGTGCTAAATTAAATTAAGTAGGTTTATTTACAGTGGCACTTTCAGAGCCTTTAATATGCTGACATGCATTGTGAATTCTCACCAGGGAAATAAAGCACACGGTATTCCTTAAAGAATTGTTTTAGAAAACTCTTCACATGGATCATCTTCAAGAACAAGAGAAAGACAATTGGAGCAACACTGACCTAGTCAAATCTAATCTGAGCATTTACTCAACAAACAGGTAGTAATTTTATAGTGGCAATAAAATGCAGGGAAACTGAAGACAGGTTATTCCTCTTGGAAAATCCTTCAATGTAATAGAGGACATCCCTGAAACACATGCAGGAAATACCCACAAACAAATGAAAGTCAATGTGAAAGTGCTGATAGAGGTGTGGAAGCAAAAACAACTGCAAAGGAGATGAATGGAATGAATCAAGGATAGTTTCATGCAGAAGCTGGTTTTTTATATATAATTTTCTTGAAGAATTGAGATTACAGAATTCTAGAAATAAAAATGGAATGCTCATTAAGGAAAAATTGAATAAAAACATGGAGAAAAGTAGAATAAATAAATAAATGCGCACACATATTTATACACATAAATACACACATGCTATACATAGGTGTGCACATGCATATTTTTTTCTTTTAATGAGGGACAATTTTCTATTAGCATATTCTATTGCAGTCAAAAATAACACAGTGTTTACCATCTTAAACTTTTTTCTTTTCCATCTTAAACTTTTTTAAGTGTACAATAGTGTCAACTATATGAACATTGCTGTACAACAGGTCTCTATGCATTTTTCATCTTGCTAAACTAAAACTCTCCTTTAATTGAACAACGTTCCCTTCCACTTCCTCCCAGATCCTGACAACCACCATTCTACTTCATATTTCTAAGTATTTAACATGCTTTAAATAACTCGTAACAATGGAATCATGCAGCATTTTTCTTTTTGTTACTAGCTTATTTCATTTGGCATAATGGATTTCACATACGTTGCATCGTATGGCATGATTTTACTGTTTTTAAGGCTAAATTATATTCCACTGTATGTGTATATCACATTTGCTTCATCATTCATCCGATGATGGACAGATTAGGTTTGTTTCAATTCTTGGCTATTGCAAAGGAACGTGGTGTGCAAATGTCTCTTGAAGATCCTGTTTTCAATACTTTTGATCAAATGCTCAGAAATGGGATTTCTGGATCACATTATTCTATTTTTTTATTTGTAATTTTTTTGAGGAAACCTCCATATTCCACAGTGGCTATGTCATTTTACATTCCCACCAGTAGTACACAAGAGCCCAAATTTCTCTACATCCCTATCAATACTTAGTCTTTTCTATATTTTTAATAATGGCCTTCCCAAAAGGTATGAGGTGATGATCTTATTGTGATCTTGATTTGCATTTATTCCTGGTTACTGATGTTGAGCATCTTTTCATGTGCTTTGTGGCCCTTTGTTTATCTTCTTTGGAGACTATCTAAGTCTTCTGTCCTTTTTCTGGTTGGATTGTTTGTTTTGTTGCTGTAGTTGTTGAATTGCAGGAGTTCTTTCCATATTCTGGAAATTAACCCACTATGAGGTATATGATTTGTAAATATTCTTCCCATTGCATAAGGTTGTCTTTTCCTCCATTGATTTTTTTTTCCTTTGCTGCACAGGTATTTAAAGTTTGACAGAGTCTCGGTTTATTTTTGCTTTTGCTGCTTGTGCTTTTGGCATTGTATCCAAGAAATCATTGCCAAACCCAGTGTTTTCCCTGGTGTTTTCTTCTAGAAGTTTTATTGTTATAGGGCTTGAATTTAGGTCTTTAATCCATTTCAGTGGATTTTTGTTTATGGTAGAAGGTAAAAGTCCAGCTTCACTCTATTGCTTTTACATATTTGTTTCCCCCAACACGTTCTGCTGAAAAGATTCTTCCCCATTGTATAACATTGGCCCCTTTGTTGAAGATCATTTGACCTCGTATATAAGGGATTATTTCTGGGCAATTTTGTCCTATTTTTCTATATTCTGTTCTTATGTCAGTCCTAAGCTGTTTTGATTACTGTGTCTTCACAATATGTGTTGAAATCAGGAAATGTGAGGCCCTCCCAGTCTTATTTTTCTTTCTCCAGATTGTACTGGATTATTTTGAGGTCATTTGAAATGCTGTATAAATTTAAGGATTTTGTTTTTTATTTCTACAAAAAATATCTTTTTGTTGTCGTTTTGCTTTTGTTTTTTGTACTTTTGGTACCAGAGGTTGAACCCACAGAAGTTTAACTACAGAACCACATCCCCAGCCCTTTTTATTTATTTTGAGACAGAGTCTCACTAAGTTGCTTAGGGCTTTACTAAGTTGCTGAGGCTTGCCTTGAAATTTTCGATCTTCCTGCCTCAGCCTCCAGAGCTGTGCACCACCACACTCGGCTATCACTAAGATTTTGATTAGGGAGTGTATTGAAGTTGTAGATCATTTTAGGCATGATGGATATTTTAATATTCATTCCTTCAAATACATAAACATGAAATTTTTTTTTCATTTATTTATGTCTTCTTTACCTGCTTTCAGCCATGTATTGCAGCTTTCAGTGTACAGGTCTTTTGTCTCCTTGATTAAGTCTAACTCTAAGTCTTTTGTTCCTTTTGATGCTATTATAAATGGTATTGTTTTAATCTCGATTTTGGTTTATTCATTTTTTAGGATAAAAAAACACAGTTGAACTCATTTATTGATTTTATATTCTGTAACTACTGAATTTGTTTATTATAATAGGTGTGTGTGTATGTGTGTGTGTGTATGTGTACTTTCTAGAGTTCTCCGCATATAAGATCATGTCATCTGCCTACAGAGATTTCATTTCTGCCCTTGCTATCAGTATGCATTTTGTTTCGCTTTCCTGCCTGATTGCCCTGGCTATAAACTCTAATAATATTAATTTAAATGGATGTGGTCAAAATGGGCATCTTTGCTTTCTTTGTTCCTTAATCTTAAGACAAAAAGTTTTCAGTGTTTTGCCATTGAGCATGATGTCAGCTGTGGACTTTTTATATATGGACTTTCATTTATTATGTTGAGGTAAATTCTTTCTATTCTTAGTATGAGTGTTTTTATCATGAAAGTGTATTGAATTTTGTCAAAGTTTCCATACCTCAATTAAGATGATCATGTGAAATTTGCCTTTGTTCTGTTAGCATGGTGCATTACACGGATTGATTTTCATATGCTGAAACATCCTTGCATTCCAAAATAAAGCTCGGTTGGTCATGATGTATAGTTCTCATAATATAATGTCACACTCCATCTATTAGTATTTAGTGAGAATGCTTTACAACAATATTTATCACGTTTATTGGTCTATGGATTTCTTGCAATATCTTTGTCTAAAATTTTGGTGTCAAGATAATGCTGACCCCATGGCATAAGTTTGGAAGTGCTTCTTCCTCCTCATTTTTTTTTTCAGAGAGTTTGAGAAGGATTTGTGATAGTGTTAAATGTTTGAAGTCCCCAGTGAAGCCATCTGATCCTGGATTTGTCTTTGTTGGAGGGTTTTCAACTATGTTTTCAATCTTACTAGTTACAGGTCTGTTTAGGTTTTCTATGCATCTGGTTCTTTGCCCACCTTAATGGATGATGAATTCCTCATTAATATCTGAGGGACACACAAGTGAGCACACAGGAATGGAAGAATGAAGAGATATTAAGTGAAGAATGAGGGGGAGAGATCCCACTCCCTAAAGACAATCCCCTGTATCTGGTGAGCAGTGTTCCCAGGGCTATTTTACAGTGCAGGTGGCTTGAAGTACTGGTGTGGAGTAAGTGGCGGGGTTATCAACAGCCTATGAGCAAGCACTTGTACATTTTCAGGTTTTATTGCACACTTCCTGGTTTGCCTTATTGAAAGAAGATGTCTGTGATTTTTCACACACTACTTCTAAAATGAATAAACATTGCAGAGCTTGCAAACTTTTGAGTCGCAGGAACACATTTCTTTCAAACTTCACATCAAAAAATGAATCCTGTCGGTTTTATAGCTCTTCTGTCCATTATTCCAATTTTGAATTTTGTTAGGCAGCCAATCCAGTGTGGTTTTGGGCTCTCGTGGGGCTCTTAGAATTTCATTATCTTTTGATATGTGCACCTGCAATATGCATTAAAACTAAAAGGAAACAGCCCTGTTTCCATTGCTTGATGTCTACATTTGTGGCAAATGAAAACTGTGAGCCTGATTGAATTACTTTCATATTCAAATCTGTCCCCACACTCCTATTTTCTATCTTAGTAGTATTTGTAGCGGGCACACTAATTTCCACAGGACCTTACATCTGTTTTATAAACTTTAATGAGACTAAAAGTAGGTATGGAGAATATATTTTCAAATAAGGAAGGCAGGACAGCTAAGTTGTGGTTGTTGACCTATTGAGCAAGCTTACTACCTCTTCGCCTATTCGTTTCTCTCTCACCAGAGATCATTATTAATCTAATCTTTTAAGAGTATTTGAAAAGCTGGTTCCAAGAAAAAAATAGAACAAATTAACTTTATGACCTCATCAAAAGTCTGGAAACACATTCAGATGGTATCAACAAGGTTCTAACCTCTCTGTCTATTCCTATAACATTTCCCACTTAATATTTGTTTTGTTTTCCTTTCAAATATAATTATGGTTATATGAAAATATATAAAATATGGATGAGGGCTACTTAATTCTCAAATCTTGTGACCTAATCAATCTTTCAATTGATGATGATAGCAGTCTTCTCATGTATAGGGCTCAAACAATGTTCCAGATCTTTACCTGGAATGTGACCCTCATTAAAAAATTAAGGGCTGAGGATGCAGCTCATTGGTACAGTGCTTGCCCAGCATGTGCAAGGTCCTGGGTTTGATCCCCAGAACCTCCAAAAAATAGCAATTAATTTATTTTTATTCTCTTTCTCAGCAATAAAATATAAATTTTATAAAATAATAGTTACCTTTTCTATATGTGATATGCTCCAATTTTTATTCTGTTCTTTTACTTGAACAAAAAAAAGAGTGTTCTATTTCTCTCCCCATCTTATTTTCTTAAATGTGTATTTCTTGGCCTTGACTAATGAAAAGGAATAGAAATAATGATCAGCCCAATAACAATAAGTACTTCTAGTGCCCAGATGTGTTCTCTGACACTTCCCACTAAAAGGATTCCAGATTTTTAGGATAATATAACTCAGGTCAAAGGCAGAAAGTATAAAAACTGGCTAAAATAATATTACTCTACAAGAAAGGAAGGAAGGTTCTTAAAGCTCCAAGAAAGAAATAGAACAAAGAACATCGAAGTCATGTCACAGTGACCTGGGAACCAACTTGAAGATGTTCTTACATGCTAAAGATGGGACAAGTTAAGCAGCAATAAAGATAATAAATGCAGTGGATTAAGACGCTAAATGTAATAAATTCTATGAGTTTATAATAATGTGAAAGACTCTCTCCTAACTGGTCATCTTTGAAGGGAACTGATCATTATTCCAGAAACTGGTAAATTTCCTGTATGGACCATATTCCATAATTGATGAAGGCCATTTCTCTTTATGAGAGAAATGATGCTCATAAATGCATACAAATGCTACAGTTATATTCCTTTTTTTCTTAGTGGGCATAAAAGGATAATATAAAGTAAGGGATCTAGGTAATAACTGCTAATTATCATTACTACAAAGGTAAATGCCTAGATCAGGTAGTAGCTAGCATATGAATCTACAGAATAATCTTCACTTCATTAAAAAGAATAAAAAGGCACATGGGAGAGATCAGACTCGTGGTCACCGTAAAATGCAATCTGCCCCAGGACAGAATGTGCTGCACTAGGAAGTTCACAGAATCTCCAAAAAGAAATCTTGGAAAAAATGGAAACTGATTTTGATTAAACTTTTAGTTGTGTGGACTATGTTACAGGAAGTATAGAATACAGAGGAATATAATAAATATTGGCAAACATGCTGATTAAATGAGGATACAATCAGCAGTAATCCAGACTTTAGAAAATTCTACAGGACAAATGATCCTGATTCTTGAAGTTTTATTTTATTTATTTATTTACTTACTTACTTACGTGTGTGTGTGTGTGTGTGTGTGTGTGTGTGTGTGTGTGTGTGTGTTTGGTACTAGGGATTGATCTAGGGACACTTTAGCACTAAACTACATTCCCATCCCCTCCCTTTTTATTTTATTTTGAGACAGAGTCTTGCTAAATTGCTGAGGCTAGCCTATTACTTTCAATCCTTCTGCCTCAGCTTCCAAAATTATTGGGATGATTATAGGCATCCTGTACTGTGCCCAGTGTTTCACGAAATAAATATTTATTTATTTATTTATTTATTTATTTATTTATTTATTTATTTATTTATTTATTTATTTTTTAGTTATAGGTGGACACAGTATCTTTATTTTATATTTATATGGTGCTGAGGATTGAACCCAGGGCCTCACGCATGCTAAGGCGAGTGCTCTACCTCTAAGCCACAACCCCAGCCCACTAAATAAATCTTAATTAAAAAAAAAGATGACAAAGACTTATGCACTGCATAGACTTTTTGATCCTAATTTAAGCAAACCAACTGTTTTTTAAAAAATGATGAGAAAAGGAAATCTAAACACTGAATATCTAGTTAATGGTATTAGGAAATTATTGTTGCTTTGGTTGAGTGGTTGCATGTGTGTGTTTTGTTTTTTAAATAGGGCTCATAGAGATACCGAAGAATTTAAAATTAAAAATTGCAGTTGCTTGTAAAAAAAAAAAATCCAATGTTTGCAGAGAAGAGGAGTGGAAGTGTATCTCAGAGACAAGCTTGCTCTGAGTTGATCACGATTAGTCTGTCCCCATGGGGTTTACTATGGGTTTATTATAGTAATCTCTCAGGTTTTGTGAATTTAATTATTTTTTCATAAATAAACTTAAAACCAACTGAAGTCACTATCATTTGGATAAAGATCAATCCATTGACCTCAAGAGAGTTTGGGGGACACAGTGAACCAGTGTTGGGAAAAAATGAGTCTCCAGGAATTGCTGGCTAGGATGGTGTGGGTGATGTGGCTATTGCCAGAGCCAAAGATGGCAGTTCCTTAGCAAATCTGAGACACATGGGAGAGATCAGACTTGTGGTCACCTTAAAAGGCAATCCTGCCACAGGCGGAAAAACTGCCACAATAAGGAGAATAAAGTCCCACGTACTGCATAGTGGAAGACAATCACAAGCAGCCTGCTGAAGTTGTGATGGAAGGGAGTCCAGCAAGGGGCACTCCAAAGAGCCCACAAATGCACTTGAAGAAAAAGCAGAAGATCTGAACACTCATCACACTTAAAGAAACTCACCTTTAAATTTCTACCAGGGCCAGAGAGAAATAACAGCAGATCACATGGGTACTGATACACACATACCTCTTCTGTCAGTGATGCTGGCAACCTCATTGAGTAGGGCTGGTAGGGACACTAGACAAGGGCAGGTGAAAGTCATCAGATCTAAGCAGGTTGGCAAGTGGAAACTTCACTTTAAAGGAAATTTACAGTTTTCAGCATTACCTGTGATTAGACAGTTTAACTACAAGATGTCAACTATTCTTTTTTCTTCTTTCTTCCTTTTTTTTCTTCTCAGATAATGAAAATAAACAGGTACATCATGAGATCCAGAAATTCCACAGAACAAATTTGAATTGTGAGTGAAGAGATGGAGAAGGAAAAATAACTGAGTTGTTTTCTGATCCTGAACTCACAATTTCAACTTCTACAACCAATTATATTTAGCAATTTGGCACCAGCTGTATTTTCTAGCTCAGCAAACGGCAACTGTTTTGTTTTGGTCATTGTCAACATACTGAGGGAGAAAAAAGTGTTATCCTCCAGATATCACTGTAGGGAGAGCTTTGCATTTATTTGAAATATTTTGATAACTCACTGGAGGTGGAGGACTCTCAAAGGCATAATCAGGCAAAAGGATGACTCTAAGCTCCAGGACATGGAAAGGAAGTGGGGACAAAGGAAACAGGACAAGAAATTAAGGGGTGGCAAGGGGATAGTGATTGTGTATTGTGCAAGGTGGCCTCCCTCACAGACCCCTCATAACCTTGTGTCTGGAATAAGCAGATGTTTCCTCCCAGGAATAGGTGAGGGGCTGAGGCCTGACCCTCAGCTAGTCTATGTGACACCTTTGTACAAAGCATAAAAGACAACCCATTGGGTGAAACATGCCAAAATGGCACACCCACTGGGTGGAGGAATTGTGGGAAACGCCCCTTCCTCTAGGCTCTCCTTAAAGAGCTGAGCAAGGGCTAGATTTAGTTGTCACTCTATGCAGGGTCCAACCTGATTCTGAGTCCAGGTGAACAGATGCCCTGGTTCTCAGCCCAGGTTGACAGGAGAAAAAAACTATTACAGAGGGACCAGGAGTCCAAAGTATGTGGTCTCAAGATTTTGCAGGAAAAAAAAAAATGAATGGTTTGGGACTTTACAGGCTGTAGAATTGGAATTTGAGACAATCGTATATAAATCTTACAAGTGACCCTGGTTATACGCATATCAACTTCTGTCTACTCTCCTTATGGTTTATCTTATCTTGCCAAATTGTATGTAATTCCAAGGATAACAAATCTTGGGGCTGTCCTCATGGATCACTGTTCACCATTTCTAATAATCAGACAAAAGAAACTAATCAAAATGAACTGATGAGGTGTGTGGCCTACACTAGCTTTTCTTTTCTGGGATCCCCACAGCTGGGTCTCAGTCTCTCTCTGCCAGGCAGCAGCTCGAGCTCTGAGGGGCCCATGTGCAGACAGGCTTGTTCAGGATCCTGCAGCTGCCTTCACACACTCCACCCTTTGTTTAAAGGAGAACCATATGGCAAGTCTGGGTAAGGGTCCCTGAAAGAAAAATAAGGTGTGCAGGCAAAGAAAATAAATACAGAGGAGAGGACCAAAGCAGCAAGCCAGAAAAGAAATGGAGATTTGCAGCTGCTGGTGGGAACACATGGGCAGTCCACTGCCTGAAACGCAAATGCAGAAGGACCCCACCCCCACCCCCAAATCTGTGTCCAGTGTCAAGGGGTTTTTTTGGGGGGGAGGGGGTGGATTTCGAACCTGGGTTATCTCCTATGGTCAGATGCTGGGCAAAACAGCTTCCTCATCTCTACATGCAAGTCCCTAAAAAAGGAGAGAGGCTAGGGAGGGTGGTCCTGAGTGGAGGGGAGTCATGAGGGTAGCCAGACAGGGCATTAATCACAAGTGTAACACTGGAATTGGGCAGGACAGAGGAGAAGTTGGTTAAAGCCACAGGTCACAAGAGGAACTGCTTTGGCTGTTCTTTGGTGAGTAACCTATGGTGACACGGAACTTTTCTCTGAATCTTCAGATGTGCATTTGGAGCAATCTCAGCAAGTTTTTCAGATAATAACAGCAATTAAAAACATAAGGGTGGAGGTGGCCAGACACTGAGAATATTGAAAGGATCAGTTAGTGTATCTATTAAAGTAAGAGAACAACAACAACAACAACAACAACAACAAAACTGTTTGGGGGAGTATCTGTTCCTTCATGCACTTCAATCATTAAGTACTATGGGAGTCTCAATTGTGGTATCCTGTGATATTCACAAATGAGGGTCATTCATAAGCAGTCTAAAGGAAACTCTAGCTCAACGGCTGAAACAACACAGATAAACTCACACAAGCCTGAAGTAGGGCTGCTCAGGGCACCAAAGACTTCTCAAGGACCCAGGCTCTTTCTGTCTTTCTGTTCTCCTGGCATCATTGTGAGGACTCGTCCTCAGCCCAGCTCCTTGTACATTACAAGATGGATCCGGGTTTCCGGCCGCCACATCCAGACTAGACACGGACCTGAAGCAGAAAGGAGAGCCTCTCTTCCATGCTCCTTGTCAGGTCTGAGGAAATCTTTCCCAATAAACTTCCCGGCAGGCTTCATCTCATGTTGGCTCAACTTTTATCACATGTTCTGGTTCAAACCGGTTGCAAAGGGAATGATGAGCATAGACTAAGGGCCTGAGTGGTTTTCACATTGTAAAATGATTGAAAAAAAGACAATTGAAGAATTTTTCATGACAAGTGAAAATTATACAAAATTCAAATATCAGTGTTCATAAATAAAGTCTTATTGGAACACAGCCACACTAATTCATTTACACATCACGGTGGCCTCTTTCATATTCAATACAATAGAGACATGGCCTACAGAGCCTAAAATACTTACTATTTGATCCTTTACAGAAAGAATGCGCTGACCCCTGGCTTTACAACCTCAGGACCCACTTTCAAGGCTGGAACAGGGGTGAGTCTTCTTGAAGTCCATAGTTACAGCAGGAAGGGAGGTTGACAAAACCAAACTGGACAGCTCTGGAAAGGAGGAATTGGACATGAAATGGACTCTCCTCCTCCTCACTAACCATGCTTCATTAATGGGTCCAAGGGTAACAGTGTCCCAAAGCCAGCGCAATTCACTTATTTTGAACTTGGGAAAAGGCAAAGAAAGGCATCCTTTCTCTGAAGATTTGATGTCAAATTAGTGCCGGGCTCCCATTATTCATGGATAGGCAGGGTCAATGCAATTCCCTTTAAGATACCAATGAGGTTCTTCACAGAACTAGAAAAAACAGCCCTAAAATTCATTTGGAAGAATAAAAAGCCCAGAATAGCCAAAGCAATTTTAAGTCTAAAAGCAGTGTTGGAGGCATCACAATACCTCGCTTCAAGTTATACTACAGAGCTATAGTACACCCCAAATGGCATGATACTGGTATAAAAACAGATATATGGACCAATGGGACAGAATAGAAGACACAGAGAAAAACCCACAGAGATACAGTCATCTGACCCTTGGCAAAAGTGCCAAAAACACACAGTGGAGAAAAGACAGCCTTTTAAATACATGATGCTAGGAAAACTGGTTATCTATATGCAGAAGAATGAAACTAGACCCAATGTCTTATCCAGTACAAAGATCAACTCAAAATGGATTAAAGACCCAGGAAATAAACCAGAAACTATGCAATTCCTATAAGAAACTGTAGGGTTAACACTCCAGCACATAGGCACAAGCAATAACTTTCTCATTAAGACTCCTAAATTGCAGGAAATAATGCCAAGAGTTAACAAATGGAATGGCACCAGATTAAAAGGCTTCTGCACAGCAAAGGAAACAATTAGGAATGTGAAGAGAGAACCTGCAGAATGGGAGAAAATCTTTGCTACCAACTCTTCTGACAGAAGATTACTATCTAAAATATATAAAGAACTTAAAAAACCTTACACAAAAAATCAAATAACATAATTAATAAATGGGTAAATTAATTAAACAGACATTTTTCAAAATAAGAAATACAAATGGCCAACAAATATATGAAAAATAATGTTCAACATCATTAGCAATTAGGGAAATGCACCGAGATTTTATCTCAGACCAGTCCAAATGGCAGTCATGATGAATGCAAATAACAATAAATGCTGAAGAGGCTGTAGAGAAAAAGGAACACTTTTACAAGGATACTGTTGGTGGGATTGTAAATTAGTACAATCAGTATGGAGAGTACTTAAAAGACTAGGAATGGAACCACCATATGACTCAGCTATGCCAGTTGTATTTATCCTCAAGAATTCAAGTCAGCATACTATAGAGATACATGCATACCCATGTTTATAGCAGCACAATTCACAATGGCCAAATGATGGAACCACCCTAGGTGTCCATCAATAGATGAATGGATTTTTTTTTTTAAATGTGGTATATGTCCACAATGGAGTTTTACTCAGCCATAAAGAAGAATGAAATGATGTCATTTGCAGGAAAATGATGGAACTAGAGAACATTATATTAAGTGAAATAAGCCAAACTCAGAAAGTCAAGGATCTTATGCTTATATGTGGAAGTTAGAGAGGAAAAAGGAAGAGAAAGGTGGTGGGGGGTCTTGTGAAAATCAAAGAGACATCAGTAAAAAAAGGGGTCAGTCAGGTGGTATGAGCTGGGGAGGGGGAGAGTGTTGGGGACTGATATTGGCCAAATTATATTGTCATATTGTGTGCATATATCGATATGTAACAACCAATCACATCATTATTTACAACTATAATGCAATGATAAAAATGTGGAAAGTGTGGGGGAGGGGGGAGATGCTTACCTTTCCCATTAACTTAGCAAATAAAAATTAAATCAATTATAAAAAGAAGTTTGCTTCTGAGAACTGCCAATGGCCAAGTTCTCATCACGGTTTTAGATGCGTTTAAGAGAACCCAAAAGGCTTTAGGAACAAGAGGGGAACAGAGAGTGTTCTAGCAATATTCATGCCTCTGCTTGTAGTTGGGCCGAAGGTCTAACCACAGGCTTCATCACCCAGAGACTCAGGAATGGAGCCACCACATTCCCCGTGTTCCCCAGGCAAGTTTAATGGAGTACAGTGGTTCGCTTTCAGACAGAAGACACTTGACTCTTCCAGCCTCAAGGATTACTTACCATCAATCTGAAAAGACGGGACTTTACTCCTAAAAAGGAAACCAACACCAGAGGCAAGAGCTCAGGACCAAAGGATAAGCTTAGAGGGTAAGTGCCACGAGGCTTCAGAGTGGAGAGGGATGATAGTGGTTGGGTGTGTTCCAAGAAAATTTATGAAGGAGATGAATTTGAGAGAGACCTTAGGGATGAACAGAATTTAAAAGGAAAGACAGGGCTATCTCATAGCTGGAGAATTGTCCACGCAGAGCCAGCGGTGTGAATGTACCCTGCAGATCCTGAGTAGGCCAGTCTGAGCAACTCCGTGGCCTGTGGGTGAGTTAGGGGCCTAGGAAGCCACACGGATCCACGGAAAGCTGATAAGCAGGGGTCTTAGCTGACATGGCTTGTCAATCTTATTATTTGTCCAGATCCTCATGTAGCCTCACTTACATGTCTGGAACGGGTAATAAAATTCTGAGTCGTCTTTTACTATGTGTGTGTGCTAGTAACCACTCTCCCTAGAAAAGTGCTATCCGTATAGATGTTTTTAGCTCCTTGCAGAGCTACACAGGAGACACTGAATCAGCCTGACCAGGTTCAGCCTGAGCACTCAGGAAAGCTGCTCTCCTGCTTTGCCTGTTTGACACTTTGAAAGATGAGGGAGGGAAACTGCTGGTCTCCTGTAATTACCACCACCTGTTCTCTAAGCCCCACTCCCCCTAGGAACATCTCCCACAGGAAAGAGAAGGAGGGAGGGAGGGAAGGAGAGAGGTAGCCATACTTATTTAGGGGTCTGTCTGGTGAGGGTCACTCCTGCAGGCCATCTGCAAGGGCCCAGTCTTGTTCTGGGAATAGGGCTGACCCTTGGCATAACTGGGAAATAGCTGCCATTTGTTTTCAAGGCCCTGTTTGCTGGCTCCATTAGTGCTTTCTTCTAAACCATGTCTCTCAACTCTCTACCTTACTCAGGTTCCCACGTCCTGAAGTATTAAATGAAACACCTCAGAGTGCAAATCACCGTCTGGATTTTCCCAACAGCCTCTGTTTAACCCTCCTCTCCCTGTTGCAGCTCCCCCCTCCCCCACCCCATGCAAGCACTCCTCCATACCGTGACCTCTGAGCCTTCAGAAGTGCAAACCTGAACCCTACCACCTATGTTAAAGTCCTTGAAGGACGAATTAAGTTCCCTTTTTCTTGGTATGTCACAGAACAGTGGTTCTCAAAGTACATCCCCACATCGGGAGCAATATCACCTGAGAACTTGGTAGAATTGTAAATTCTAGGCCCTGTCCCAGACCTGCTGAATCAGAAACCTTGAGGGTGGCATCTGGCAATCTGTGTTTTAAAAAGCCTTCCGAATAATTCTGAGGAAGGTCAGGTTTGAGAGCCCCTGATACAGGCAATCCCTGCCCTCCCGTCCAGCCTCATTGCCCACATCTGCCCAGCCACGGATTTTCTAATTCCAGCCACAGATTTTCAAACCCCACCATCATCCCAGAAAACACCTAGGCTTTGTGTTAAACGGATCTGATGAAGGTACCAGCCACCCTGGCAGAAAGATGTGAATTTCAAAAGATGACATTCTGGAGAGGGTTCATTTAACCCTAAGGAACCAATACATAATAAGAAATTTGGGAGATGAGGGCACCTGGGTGGTTGAGGGGAGCAGTTCTCTCCCTTGGAGCTGTGCCCTCCTTTTTTGTGTACGTAGCTGTAACCGATTAGGGTGGGGAGCAGGAGAAGAGCCTCAGCCTCTGGGCAGAAAGGAGACACCCCTCCGTGAGGCCACGCAATCCTGTCATCTGCTGCTGGAGATGGATTCTGTGGTGAGGCTCCTGCTCAGAACCCCCAAGTCCTGAGGGGGGATTTAAGTGGGATACTTAATTTTTCCTCCACCAGAGGCAAAGTTCAGGGAGGCCAGACGGGGCGGGGCTAAAGGGCCTGTAGGAGCCTTCCCAGCTGGAAGTGATTAAGACCCAGCCTGAAAGGCAGCAGACAGGTAATAGTCTGGGACTGGTAGAGCTGCAGAAAGAAACCTTTTGCCCTGGAGGTGTTTGGCAAGTCCCTCCTGCTATATTTTGACTCTGTCTGACATGGCTGTGGAGGTTTCCACCATGAAAAATGAAAACTGCTTAGCAAGTTCTTTTGCACTGGAGATGGGAATTGTTTCTGTTGGCTTCACTTATGCATCAGGCAAGATGCTCCCTCCAGACCTACCTGAAGCAAAACCAGGGAGTTTAGAGGGCCTTGCTAACCTCCTCCTTTTCCTTAAGTCTGGGGCTTCAGTTTCTTGCTTGGGACATCCCTCACAGTTTTCTCCCTGGGACCCTTGAGGCATTCTGTGGCTCTCTTCCTTTGTCTCCTCTCACCTCCTTCCCCTTCCCAGTCTAGGAGAGTCACTGCCGTGACCACCATGACCACAGAGTCCCTCTCCTCCCTTCTAGTTGAGGAGCTTGTTTCACACGGCCCTCGAAGCTCTGCAGTTCATCTTTCTTCCTGGACATCACAAATCTGACTCTTATGTTTTATCTTTACAAGAAAATTAGCTTAGCAAGGAAGAAAGCTCCCTGTCCCGCTTTGTTATGGGAAAAGAGTGCCCTAGGATTTATTTATAATGATCCAAACGTGAAAGAGTCCAGCTAAGCCTGAAATAATTCCCTTGTCAGAATCTGCAAAGGAGGAATGCCAACAAAAATGAGATTGTGTTTCATCTCAGACGTCTCACCCACAGGACTCTCCAGGGCAAAGAATAAACTAAAACGCAGAGGTATTTTGTAGGAACAGGACTCGATTCACGGTTTCCCCTGAATTGAGCATGCTTTGCAGAAATACAATCTGCATGCTATTATCCCCAATTTTCTCAGTTCTTGCTAAGTTATATCAGGACTGCCACCCTTGCTGTTAAATGTCAGTTAAAACCTAATTAATTTAACTGCTCTGACAAGTTTAAATGAGCTCCCACTGAGACTGTAATTTGCCTCAAGTTCTTACCTACCATAGATCAGTAATTCCCAAATGACAGTGCTGCAGGCATATTTTAAATATAACTTCTATTGATTTTCTTTAAAAAATTAACTATAGTATATGTTTATAGAAAAGTCAGAAAATGAGGAGAAGCCAAAGGATAATTTAATTTTATTATAGTTTCAACCATTGTAAACAGTTTGCTATAAATTTTTCTTTCTTGCTGCTGTCATGACATATCATAAAATATCAATATCATAAAAACTATTAATGAACATTTTTCTTTGCATTTCCGTGTTGATGAGTCAAAATAGGATTTTCTGCAGACAGTAAGCTTGAGAGACAGGTTTTGTCCAGAGAAGAGGATTTTCTAAATTCTTTAGCTATTAAGAAGTCCAAAAGGCTAAAGTTATAGAGCCCTTTCTATAAGGGTAGAGATGTGATTGCTTTTCCCTATGATGATAAGACTCTCAGGCTTGCTCCTCAGAGGAGGAGAGAGATGGAGGAGGGAGAGGGAGTCCAAAACTCACCTTCATCTGCAAAAAATGATGGAGAGATGAAGAGAGAAAGAGGCAGGGAAAGGATGTGGAGAACTCAGTCTCCTGGCTCTAAGACAGAGGGATATATAGCCACCATTAGAAAACTGTGGCTGCATCCAAGGAATCCAACCATACAGTTGTGTAAAGCAAAAAAAAAAAAAAATTCTCTCCTAAAATAATCTGAGATGATTTTCCAGACTGATGGTCAGCTCTTCTTTCTGGACTTAGGACATTATCTTCAACAGTATGTGACTGCCATATCCGACTTTATTGTATAGGAAGGAAAAAGTTTTGAAGAGGCATATCCAATGTCATGAGACTTTAGCGCAAAAGTGACCAACTTGACCTCTTCTCACATATTATTGGCCAGAACTTCGTCATGTGACTAAACCTAACCACAAGGAATGCTGGGAAATGTAGTTCAACTGCTCAACCATATTCGCCCAGCCCATTCTATCATTGTGGAACAAAGAAAGAAGAGATTTTAGTTGTCAATGAACTGTCTCCTCCACAACTTTTGTCATAGATAGGTCCCTGTGTGGAGGAAGGGTGAAGAAACTTTTAGAGCAGAGACAAAGGTGGATGACTTAGAGTCACAGAGGTCCACAGAGTCAGTGGCTAGATGAGGCCAGCTAGGCCAAGTCGTACCACTGTACATGACACCAGACTCAGACTGAATCACAGGTCACATCAGCTATTGAAGTTAACTGCAAAGTCTAGCTGGCTGGGCGGAAACAAGGCTCATAAAACAGAGAGGTCAGAGGACATCCTTGCCTCTGGAGACCCATCCTGTACCACCTTAAGCCCGCAGTAAGCATCCCTTATACCCTGGTTGCTATCTTAGGGATGAGAAGTAAGTGGGACAGAGCCATAAAAATTTTGGTTCATAGATCCACAAGGGGCCGTGTGACTTAAACTGAGAGTCAAGTCTATGAGAAGAGTGATCAAATTGGATTAAATCTATTCAAGCCGCATTCCTACTAGCAGGGTAGGGAGCTTGTGAGGAAACTCAGAGCAAATCATCAGTCAATAGAGAAACCATTTTTGGTTGTTGTTGTTGCTGTAGTTGTTGTTTTCTGCATATCTGAGCAGGGTCTGAAAAAATTCTATCATCCCCAAACTTATATGTACAAATGTCTTGGAGACACTGGAGCTGGGATTAGGAAATGCAGGCTGATGGAGTAAGTCTGTTCTCACCTCCACCTCAGAGGTTTTCTCTGCAGGGAAAAAAAAAAAAAAAAACCAGCTCCTCCCAGGGGAGGGCACTTGAACTGTTCTAACTCAAGTCCAGGAGGGGGCAGGGTCAGAGTCAAGTCTGATTTCAGAGAGTGTCTCCAGGGCACCCAGAAAGACTCAGATACTTGGGCTGAGTTTAGCAGCAGGGCACAGAGGTCAGAGGTTCTGTATCGAGTAAAATAATGAGTCTGAATCCACCGTTATCCAGCTCTACCTCCACACCTGTGCAGGAGGCCCACAGACTAAGGTACAGACTCTCCAGAGAAAATGTTTGGGGTGGCCCACCACTTAAAAACAACTCAGACACCCGCAAAGTCTGAACTAGGCAAGCTTCTTTCCAAATTGGGCACCAACCCGTTTGATGGGAGAACCTACCCCAGGCTAAGCTGAAGCTCGTGACGGCTTTTCACTTATTCCATCTAGTGAGGGTCTTCTGACATTTCACTGAGAAGTATCGGTTTTGATTTCTGAGTGTGCTCCAGAAAAACACCCAGACCAGAGTTATATCGTGTAGAGCATGTTGCTCACGTTACCTTTCCCAGATGTGAGAAGTTCTGAACTGGAGACACATCTGGCCAAGGGCTGGGGTGAGAGTTTGAAAACCTGTATTTCAGAATCATCCTGGCCACCCGTGCCATGCGGGGGCTTCAATGGGTGAAATCTTTGCAGTCTTGGCATTAGATTTCCTCTCATATTGCCAAGGGGCTTGCACTGGCCCACTTTCCACCATTATTATGAGATACCTCAAATAACCAACTCAAAAAGAGGAAGGTTTTCTTTGGGCTCATGGTTTTAGTCCACAGCCCTGTGGCTTTGGGCCTGTGGAAGAACAGTACATCATGGTGGGCGCTCATGACAGAGGAGAACAGTTCACTGATGGCAGCCAGGGAGCAGAGACAGAGGAAGGGGATGGGGTCCCATTCCCCTTCCAGGGCCTGAACCAGTGATCTCACTTCCTCCAACTGGGCCCCACCTCTTAAAGGCTCCACAGCCTGCCAAGAGCACCAGGGTCTAGGACCAAGCCTTCCACAGGTGGGCCTCTGGGGCCATTCTAAGTCCAAATCATAGCAGGGTTTACAGAGTTTCACCTGCCCAAGGTACAACAATTGACATTTATCTTCTTTATATGATTTTTTTTAATGCTGATTTGATGAGTAAATGAAAATCTAGTCAAATTTTTATTTTCAGTTTATAAGGAAGCCTGAAATTAATTCTTCTCCTATATTTATTTATGTTTCTTTGTGTTTCTCTCCCACTAAGCCGCTTCCATATTTGACTATTGTGAATTTTGCTGCTATAGACATGGGTGTGCTTGAATCTCTATAGTAAGCCGACTTGGGTTCTTTTGGATAAAAACTGAGGAGTGGTATAGCTGGTCAGGTGATGGTTACATTTCTAGTCTTTTGAGGAACCTCCACACTGATTTCCACATAGCTGTACTAATTTACAATCCCATCAAAGGGTATAAATATTCCATTTCCCCATAACCTTGCCAACATTTATTGTTATTTGTATTCTTGATTGCCTTCTAACTACTGTGAGATAAAATCTCTATGGTTTTGTTTTGAATTTCCCTGATTCCTAATGATGTTGAGCCTTTTTTTTTTTTAATCTATTTGATGGCTGTTTGTACTTTTTTTTTTTGAGAAGTTTCTCTATTTAATTTTCCCATTCATTAAATGGGTTATTTGGGGGTTTAGTGTTGAATTTTTTTAAGTTCTTTATGCATTCTAAATATTAATTCTCTGTTTGAAGGTAGCTTCAGAGATTTCCTCTCATTCTATAGGTTCTCTTTTCACACAGTGATTTCTGTTGCTGTGCAGAAAATTCGATACCATCCCATTTGTTGGTTCTTGGTATTATTTCCTGAGCTTTCAGAGTGTTGTTGAGGAAGTCTTTGCCTGTCCCTATATGGTGTTGACTCTATGTTTTCTTCAAGCAATTGCAAATTTTCTGGTTTTATTTCTAAGTTTTTACTCCATTCGAGTTGATTTTGTTGAAGATGGAAGCAGAGAGTGAGTTTCATTCTTCTACATGTAGATGTCCAGTTTGCCCAGCACCATTTGTTTAAAAGGCTGTGTTTCCTCCAAGGCACTTGAGGATCAGACGACTGTATTTATGTGAGTCTGTCTCTGTGTCTTCCATCCTACTCCATTGGTCTACAAGTCAGTTTTTATGCCAGAACCTTAAAATTACAAATTTTGTCACTATAGTTCTCTAGTATAACTTAAAGTTGGGCATGTGGATCCTCCAGCATTGTTCTTTTTGCTCAGGATTGCTTTGGCTTTCCTGGGTCTTTTGTTCTTCCAAATTAATTTTAGGAGTTTTTCCTAGTTCTGTTAAGAATATTGTTAGTTTTTTTGAGGCTGAGGTTGAGCTCAGTGGTAGAGTGCTTGCCTAGCATGTGTGAGGCACTAAGTTCGATTCTCAGCACCATGTAAAAATAAATAAATAAAGTTATTGTGTCTTCTACAACTAAAAAAAATGGGAGAGGGGCCAGGGATTGAACTCAGAGGTATTCGGCCACTGAGCCACATCCCCAGCACTATTTTGTATTTTATTTAGAGACAATCTTACTGAATTGCTTAGTGCCTTGCTGTTGCTGAGGCTGGCTTTGAACTCTCTTGATACCCCAGTCAGCCTCCTAAGCCACTGGGATATCAGGCATGCACCACCACACCCAGCCTAAAAACTTTTTTAGGAAGAAGCTGAATGTGGTGGCACATGCCAGTAATCCTAGTGGCTCAGGAGACTGAGGCAGGAGGATCACAAGTTCAAAGCCAGCCTCAGCAATTTAGCGAGGCCCTAAGCAAGTCAGTGAGACCCATCTTTAAATAAAATACAAAATAGGGCTGGGGATGTGGCTCAGTGGCTGAGCTCCTGAGTTAAATACCCAGTACAAAAAAAAAAAAAAAAAGAAAAGAAATACTGGTATTTTCATGGGAATTACATTGAATATGCACATTATTTTTGGTAATTTGGCCATTTTAATGACATTAATTTTGCCTATCCATGAACATGGGAGGTCTTTCCATCTCCTAGTGTCTTTTTTCTATTTATTTTTTTCAATATTCTGTAATTGTCTTTATAAAGATCTTTCACCTCTGGTTAGATATTTCTAAGATTTTATTTTATTTTTATAGCTATTGTGAATGGAGTTGCTTTCCTGGCTTTTTCTCCATGGGCTTATTGTCCATGTATAGAAAACCATTGGTTTTTCTAGTTGTTTTTTTTTTTTTAATATTCTGTTACTTTGCTGAATTTGCTTATCAGATCTAGAAGTCTTCTGGTGGAGACTTTAGGGTCTTCTAAGTACAGGATCATATCATCTGTAAATAGGATTATTTCACTTCTTCCTTTCTGATTTGTATTCCTTGTATTTCCTTCTCCTGCCTAATTGCTCTAGTTTTCTAGGACTAAATTGAATAGGAGAGCAGATATCTTTGTCTTATCCCTGATTTTGTAGATTTTTATAGAGAAAATGCTTTCAGTTTTTCCTCTGTAAGTATGAAGTTGGTTTTTGTTTTGTTGTACCATAGCCTTTATTGTGTTAAGGTAAGTTCCTTCTATCCCTAGTTTTTTAGGATTTTTATGATGAAGCAGTGCTGAATTTTGTCAAAGTCAACTTCTGTATATATTGAGATGATTGGTGACTTTGTTCTTGATTCTATTTATATGGTGTTACATTTATTGACTTGCAAATGTTGAACCATCCCTGCACCCCTCAGATAAAACCAACTTGATCAAGATGTATAATCTTTTTGATGTGTAGCTGACTTCAATTTTCAAGGATTTTTAAAGGATTTTTGCATCTATGTTCACTAGGAACATTGTTCTGTAATTTTCTTTTCTTGATGCATCCTTATCCAGTTTTGGTGTCTGGATTTGTAGAATGTTTTTTCATGTGTTCTCTCCCTTTAATTTTATAGAATAATATGAACAGTATTGGTGTTAATTCTTCTTTAAAGATCTGGAAAAATTTGACTGTGAATCCATCTGGTCCTAGAATCTTCTTTGTTGGGAGGGTTTTAAAAAAAAAATTTGCTTTGATCTCATTGCTCATTATTCATTTTTTTAAGTTTTCTATATACTCCTTGTTTACTTTTGGTGAATGTGTGTGTCTAGAAATTTATTCATTTCTTCTAGATTTTCTAACTATTGGAATATAGATTTTCAAACTAGTCTCTAGTGATTCTCTAGATTTCAATGGTGTCTGTTGTAATATCCTCCTTTTGTCTCAAATTTTGTTACTTTGGATTTTCCCTCTCTTTTAGTTAATCTGGCAAAGGATTTATCAGTGTTGTTTATCTTTTCAAAGAACCAAATGTTTGTTTTCTTGATTGTTTGTATTATTTTTATTCTCTATTTCATTAATTTCAGCTTTGATCTTTTATTATTTCTTTCCTTGCACTGGTTTTAGGATTGGTTTGTTTTTGTTTTGCTAATGTTTTATATGCATCATTGGGTTATTTATTTGAGAGCTTTTTTTTTTGGTAGGTTTTTGTAGCTATCCTCTTCTAATCATCTTCATTGTATCCCATGGGTTCTTATATGTTGTGTTTCTATTTTCATTTGATGCTAAAAATTTTTAAATTTTTCTTTTCTTCAATGACCCACTCACCAATCCAGGTGTATTATTCAATCTAAATATATTGTATAGTTTTTCTTGCTGTTGACTTCTGACTTCATTCCATTATGATCTGATAAGATGCAAGGAATTATTTTCACATTTCTATATTTTCTAAGACTTGTTTTATAGCCCCAAAATATCTATTTTAGAGAAAATTCCATGAGCATATGAAAAGAATTATACTCAGTTATTGTCAAATAAAATATTCTGAAGATATCTTTTAAGTCCATTTGATCAATAGTAAGTTTTAGCTCTGTAGGATCTTTGTTGATTTTGTCTGGATGACCTAATTAGATGTGTGTTGAAATCACCACTATTATTATATTGGGGCCCCTCTGAGCCTTTGTATAGAGTAATGTTTTGTTTTGTTTATGAAACAGGTACATGAACATTGTGGGCATAAATATTTGCAGTCACTATTTCTTCCTGTTGGACCATTCCCTTTACTGATAGGTAGTGAGCTTCTTTGTCTCTTCTGTCAAATGTTGGCTTAAAGTCTGTCTTGTCTGATCTGAGAGTAGCTACTCCTACTCCTTGGAGTTTCATTTGCATGGAATATCATTTTTCACCTTTTCATGGACGTCTGTGCCAATAAGTTGGGTCTTATTTTGTAAACCAATCTGCCACTCTGTGTCCTTTAATTGGAGAATTGTGACCCTGTACACTCAGTGTTATTATAGAGAGCAATATATTACTCCCTGACACTTTATTTCTTGTGATTGACTCAATCCTAATTCTCATTTGCTTATCTAACCTTATAAGGAGATTTATCCCTACCCAAGCTCTCTTTGTTGTTTTCATCTCCTTCTTCTTTATGTAGGATTCCTTTAAGAATTTTAGTCGGTGCTGATTTAGTGGTCATGCATACCTTTAGTTTATGCTTATCTTTAAAATTTTTTTTTTTAATTTCCTCTTTAATTCTTAAAGATAATTTTCTGGATGCCATAATGAAGGTTAGCAATTATTTTCTTTCAGGGCTTGAAATACTCATTCTAAGCTCTCTGTATTCTTCATTCTGAACACAGTGCCTGGTCCACATGGCAATTGTTCAATAAACATCAATTAAATGATCAATAAAGCTGAGTTAACAAAGATTGAATACACAAAAGCTGCCAGTTCCCATGACAGTTCACAACTCCAGCCACCATCATTTCCATGAGTTGGGTCCCTGACAGCCTCTTGCACCCTTGTAACATTGCTCTGGTACAATATCAGGCAAGAAAAATGTATTCAGGAATATGTATTGAATGAATGAATAACTGGATTTGAGAATAAAAGAATGATAGAACCCACAGAACTTATCTTTTTATTAGCAACTGCTCTTTCAGAAAACTTTGATTTACTTTTAAGGCATTTTTGATACTTACCAACTAGAAGATAGTTTTTCTGAATCAAAAAAAAATGTCCTTAAGCATTGTATTCTTCTTTTGGCAGTGACTATTCTTGAAAGTTTTTTGATCAGTTCATCTGAATTCACTCACTCCCTTACCCCTCATGTATCTATCTGTGTGTGGTTTCTAAAATTTCCAGCAATCCCAATTAAATTGCACAATATTTACTTCATCACTTACCACACTGCTCTCTTGCATCACTCTTTACTAAAAAAATCCCAAAGCATTTTAGAGAAGTGAATAAGTTTATTGGGTGAGGAAACCATTAGCCCTTGATTGTAAATGAGAAAACTGGGCCCAAAAGATGAGAACAGACATATCTACAGAATTAAGATGACAGAAGCAATTAGGATTTCAAATTCTCTCTCCCCACCCATGTCTTCTGCCTTGGTTGTCAGGATGACACAGCAGCCATTTGCTTCTTCACTCCCCCTCTGACCCGCCTACCACTCTATTCCCCAGGTCAACAGACAATAGGCTCTGCTGAGCTCCCCCACAAGAAGAAAGCATCTGGGATTATTGAGAAGCCAAAAGAAGTTGAGAACATCTTGTGAGCCACTTAACCAAGGGAGTTTAGGAAGTGCTGAGCTGTTTTTTTTATTTATTTATTTATTTATCTATTTATTTATTTATTTATTTATTTATTTATTTATTTTTTGGTGCTGGGGTTCAACCAAGAACCTCCATCCACGCTAAGCTTGCACTCTACCAATGAGGTGTACCCTCAGCTCAGAGCATGTTTCCTTCATCACACTCATCTTTTCCCCATAAGTTAGCGTTTTTCTCATGTACTGAATTCTTGCTAGTCAATGCAAAATAATATATAACATTTATATTTGTTCTCTGATTTGAAAATAGTATGTACTCATTTTTTTAAAAAAAATTGAAATCTATAAATAAGACATAAAATGACCATAAAAATATGCTATAGAAATAACCACTATTAATATTTTTAATACCCCTTCTTACTTGTTGTATTCATGTTAGAATCTTTATGTCTATCTTGCTCGATCTATCATCCTCCATATTTGGGAGCTCAGTAAATAAATTAATACACTTTGTAGTCTGAACTTTTTTCTTTTGAAAGCAATTTCATACTATATATACTGTTTCTAATCTACTTTTTAATAATCTAATATTAATAATGTTCTAGTAAGAACATTATTTCATCTTATATCATCCTTTTCCATAAAAATTTTAAATTATTTAAACAATTTTTATTGAAATAATTTCGTAATTGTATTGGATTCCTTTAAAATATGGAGGCCTCCCATATTCTAATATGTAAATTCATCATAGTTTTATAAGCAATGCCTCATATTTGGAACATTTAGGCATTGGTTTTGCATTTTTTTTCCATTACAAATAACACAAGAAAAAGCATCATTGCCATAAATCTTTGTTGGTATATCTGACTATTTCTATATTATCCATTCCTAAGAGTAGAATTACTGCAGCAAGGGTTCTGCATATTTAAGGTTTACAATATGTATTGGCAACTGTCCTCCAGACAGGTTATCCACTTATACTCCCCAGTAGTAAAGCATGCGGGTCCCTTTGGTTTTGACTAAAGTTAAATGCTTTTGAAGAATTGTTTCTATTATTTTAGTGTGAAATGCTATTGAAGCAAGATGCCTTTACCACTTTGCATTATGTGCTTCAGCCTGAGCATAAGTAAATTGTTCCAAGTAATTGCATTTTGCTTGTAAGGAGAATGTTTGCTGTTAACACATCATCCTGTCAGTTAGATGAAAACTCCCAGCCCCCCAGTCTTAGATGACGTATGTGCCTTTGTAGATTTGCAGGCATTCTTATAGTATTCCGCTGATGGAGCTTTGGTGAGCTCTGGATTTAGTTTGAGTAAAAACTGATAATGGCATCTTCTGCCATTTTCCCTCTTGTAGGAAGCTGAGCTCCTGAAGGACCTCAGGGTAACTCTGAGAGAACACAAGTCAAATATGAAATACACCTTAAAGATGGGGCCACCTTGGGGATGGTTAGTTGAGCCTGTGAAGCCAGCAGCAATAACCTTCTTACTTTAGTTCAAGCTCTCCAGAGAAGTAGAAATAATAAAATATGCAGATAAAAGATAGTTAGATAAATAGGGAGACAGACAGACAGACAGGAGGAGAGACAGGAATAGGAAAGACAGTGGAATGACTCTGACACAACTTCCTTATGTACCTCTATGAACACACCACAGTAAATCTCTACATCATGTACAACCACAAGACTGGGATCCCAATTAGAATAATGTGTACTTCATGTTTACATACATAAGTCAAATTATACTCTACTGTCATATAGAACTAAAAAAGAACAAAAATAAAAAATAACTTTAAAAAAGAGCCAATTTGGGGAACAGGCTCATACAATGATGGTGGCCCAGAAGTCTCATGATCTGCAAGCTGGAGAATGGGAAAAACTGGTGGTGCAATTTGGTATGAGGTCAAAGGCCCAAGAACCAGTGGAGTTGCAGGTGTATGAAGGTCCAACAACGGGCAGCAGCTGGTAAGTGGCAGAGCCCAAAGGCCCAAGAACCAGGAGTGTCCATGTCTGAGGGCAGAAGATGCAGGAGGGCAGCTCCAGGAGAGAGAGAGAGAGAGAGAGAGAGAGAGAGAGAGAGAGAGAGAGAGAGAGAGAGAGAGAGATTTTTTCCACCTTTTTCTTCTGTCAGGACCTCAGCAGCTGTTCTTTACTCAGTCTACTGATTACGGTACTCACTTCCCACAACAACTCCACACCCTCAAGAATAGTTCACTCAGGGCCTCCTGAATGTCTACACCTTCCTGCCTACCTGTCCTACCATTGACAGTAAACACACTGAGCTTTATCCTTCTCTGTGCTCCATTATAATGAGAAAAACAAAACCTCCCAGTGCACACCCACTGATGCCCTAGAAACCCTTGAGAGGATGAGTAGGAATAGTCAAGTGAGCTCTCCAATAAATCACAGTTGCTCCTTCTTTCCTTGTGTCTGCACCCAGATTGGAGAAGAGGGAGACATGGTGAACCAGCTTTGCCTTTCAATTTATCCTGTCACTCAGAGTGCCACGAACCAGTGAACGCTGGACCCACTGCCTCCTTCCCCCTCGCATGGCCCCGGGAGGATTGTCTCTCAAAGAGATTTACCCT
Source organism: Ictidomys tridecemlineatus (assembly GCF_052094955.1). NCBI lineage: Eukaryota > Metazoa > Chordata > Mammalia > Rodentia > Sciuridae > Ictidomys > Ictidomys tridecemlineatus. The sequence continues at coordinate 38,010,713 of NC_135485.1, read as the reverse complement.
GTACCAACAGAGCCTGAAGAAGTGGAAGGGAAGGAAGAAGCACACTGACTTCAGTAAAGCTTTGCAGGATTCCTGTAAATGGCTAGCCTTTCTCATATACAGGACAATAGAAAAAAAATAATATAACCAAACATGTTTAAAACCAATATTCTATTAGAATATTTTAAAATATTTTTATTATGCTTGCTACTTTCATGAATATGAATTTTGTCATCTTCTTCCACTGTCCTCGTCTCACCCCATTCCTTTCATCTTATTCTTTACTAAATGAATTCCCCTGGGGATCATTTTGTTCAGTGCATTGTGAAAATTAATGGACTAATATCAAAGACAGAAGAAAATAGACTCCTTTTGCCTTCCAACCAAGGGCACAGAAAGGATCAGTAGAAACCCAAAGCTCAAGTCCTCTTTAAGCATGCTGTGAATGAACCTTTACCCAGAGGGCACCTGGCTCTGTGAGGCTCCAACTAGAGGAGATAATAGGACACGCATGGAATAGTGCTCACCTTGCTTTGCAGCTACATAGGGTGGGACCTGGAGTGGCTTTGGACCACCCTCTGGCCTAGAGGCCTGGAGATTAACCTTTGAGACAAATGAAGAACCTCTCTGGAAAAGAATTCAGCTTCTTGGCACCTTAAGAACTGAGCAGTGTAGCTCACAGCTCCACGGGCATATTTTTCCTCTCCAAAAGGGAGGGGAAAGTCTCTCTGGACTTTGTGCAGCTGCAAGAGCTCATAAAGTCATAGCATGACCTCATTTCTGGCCTGAGAGCAGAATGTTACACAGAACAGGAGACATCAACCAGTGCTAAATCAGGACGAACAGGGAAGACTGGAGAAAGCAAGAAGGGGGTCTTAAAAACTCCACCCTACTAAGAATGGAATAATAGTGCCGTAAGTTAGCAATATATCAAATAAATATTGGTGAGACTAGTGAATATGCAAACCCCTGGCCCCAGTTTCATAGGCAAATGCTATAGATAGACTACCCTTCTATCTGGCTCCAAATGAGCTAACTGGGCCTGCAAGTAGCAGGGAGTTCATTCTAGCTTTAAGTGGATCTTGGTCATTCCCAAATTTTGAGGCTGTGTGTGTGTGTGTGTGTGTGTGTGTGTGTGTGTGTGTGTTTAATGCCATTCATTTGAATAGGAAGTTGGAGTGATGTTGATCTTTAAAACTGTAAAAGTTCTCTTGCTTTGGCAGAAATAATTTGGGATTCATATAGGGCACATAATAATCTGTGGTGAAGGTTGGTTCTAAAAATGCTGTTGGTTGTGAGGTTTGGAAATAGAATGGCTGGCCATGTAAGATCAAGTTCTTTCATAATGGTTACATGGCACTCCAGAGAACATGTAAATAGCTTTCCCATGTTATTTAGAACAGTACATTGAGTTACTCATTTGTGGGTTTTTTTTTTTTTTGGACATTGCAGTAGATACATTTGAATTTTAATTTCTGCATATTGAAACATTTATCAACACTGGGGGGATAGTTGTTTAAAGGTTACTTTATGAATATTTAGGTAGTTGGACCTGTGTGAATAAACATTTACAGTCCTCAGGTGAAAGAAATATTCTATTATAAGAGTGGAAAATCTTACTATTCATAAAAAAACAGAAGTTGTCAATGTAATTAGGAAAGTCCTTCCATTTTTTTTCAAAGGAACATTTTTCTTATCATTTGTTGGGGTTATAGTCTATGTTGTAATATTTTTCAGTGGACATTTTTTTAAAGAACAAAATGTCAAAGAACAGCTTATAAAAAATTGATGTAATAACTAAAGTCAACATTTTTTTCATTTGTCCCTAAAAGCCCCCTCATGAAGCTGTGAAATCTCTCACACATCCTGAGCACTACACAAAGGCCATTATCTGCTCTTTTCTAGTAACTCCCATTAGAGAGTTATTCAAAGTAAGAATTATAAACTCAGGTTTGCCATCCCAGGTCACCTCCTCCTTCATTATCTGTGGTTAATCTGCTGCTACATGGCTGATCTTTTATGCTAATGAGCTGTCCCCAGGCTTACCTCCTTCACAACTCAAGGATTCATTGACATTCTCAGGCTCCTGAGTTTAAGTCAGAATTCTCTGATGAGTCAAGCCTACAAAGTCCAGGGAGAGCATCTGTAAGGATAGGAGCATTAATCTTGGAGCACCGTCCACCCAACACCTTAGAACAAAACCTGCAACAAGATTAGACCAAACATTGTGTGATAATTAGCAACCTCTCCTGCCTACATCTTATTTCCACATAAACAAGCCACAGCCCAGACAATTTGCATGATCGGTTTCAACATTCACAAGTATTTAAACACGAATTGGAGTCAGAAAGCACACTCTGCTTTCTACCATCCAAAAGGCATTGGTTCAGCCAACGCTGAGAACCTTCCATGAACCAAGCCCCGTCAGGCGCCATGGGGAGGGGAGCAGAGGCCTGGCTTTTGGAAGTCTTATATCATGGGGCAGAAGCACTGATGTCCCTACTCCCGCGATGGCATGGGGCTTCTTTCTTGGTCTCCTGTCAGCTTGCTGCTTGGCCAATCCCGTCTTCCTATCTTGTTCTGGTTACCGAGGAACCAGGCCTTACACCAGTGTGACACCCTCTATTTTCACAGGAGACAAAGGGGCCCATGCTGAGGTGCATAACCTTGAGTTGTCCTGTAGGACTGCTGATGAGTTTGTACAAAGACATGACACTGATTCTGTCCATCATAGAACCAAAAATGCCAACAAAATAAGTGTTGACAAATTGGCCCCCCTTAGGACACACAGTGGACTTGGACCTGGAAAGGACCCCTGATAGTGGAGTAAAGAGAGTAAGAGGTCAACAAAGGCTCTGCAGAGTTGTTGACAGCTGATTAGTTCGTTTTGTTTGATCTCATTCCCTAATTTGGGTGAAGCCAAAGCTAGACAATTATTTTGCCACATTCCTGCCTTCAAAGGAGACACCACCCTTGTTTTCTTTCTCCTTTTGTTCCTCTTTTAATTTATATTTTCCTGCTATATCTTTGAATCTCCACTAGCTTCCTGAAATCCCTCCTAGAACAAGGCACAATGCAAATTAATCAGTTGATTGAAGATTCTTTGTGGACATTTCTCCATCTTGTCTCTCAGCCCACTGCCTTCTTTGTTCTCTTGTCATAGATCTGGCCACCAGCTTCTTCCTAATGGCTCTACCTGTTCCTTCTCCCTGCCAGCTCACCTAAGCCTCTGACAGCCACTGTCTCTTCAAGTTCTCCTCAACCTCTGTCCATGGTGATACCTGCTTTGCTTGGAACTCCCTTCCTAGTTCCCCTTTCCAACCTCATCTACTAATTACAGCAGGATGCTGAGATTCAGTTCTTGACATTTTCTGTCTGATTTACTGTCACAGATGACAAGCCCCTGAAGGACAAGGACCCTACTTTTTTTAAATCATAAAGGGTCTTGCACATAATTGGAACTAAAAGTTACTGAGTTAATCTGATAACATAGGAATGCTGATGGTATGGTCTATGGTGTCCTTCTAGGGGATTTGGGTAAAAATATTGAGAACAAATCAACTAGCTATAGAATATGTATAATTATATTATGCATTGAGGTCTATAGCCTCATGAGCCTATGAACAAAAATTAGACTAAAATCTTTTCCTCTGCCCAGCACTAATTTCAGCACATTGTTCTGATGGGGATGTGAATTCTGGCTTTGGTTTTGGCATTTTGGACGTGTTCTAAAACATCTCTGAATCCTTCATCTCCCTCCATGCTCACAGACACCATGCTGCAATCTCCTTGGTGCCCTATTGCCTCTCACCAGGACAATCGTGACAGCTTCCTACATAGTGGCCCTGCTGCCTTCTAGCCTCTCATGCCTTCTCCACACAGCAGCTGGAGAGATCTTTAAAATCTGAAAACCTGGATGTGTTACTCTCCTGCTCCATAACCCTCTATGGCTTCCCATTGCTCTGTACAGAAATTCCGGCCCTTTCATGTGACCTGCAAGGCCCTGCATGTCCTCACAGGCTCACTTAGCTCCTGGAGTGCTCCATACTCCTGACTCTAGTGCCTTCCTGTGTTCTGTCTTCTCCATCTGGAACATTCAGAACTCACTCTTGCGGGCTTCCTCAGAGGCCTGTCCCAACTCCTCAGATTGGTTCAGAAAGGCCACCTGTTCATGGTCATTCTTTACCTTTCTTTTCCCTCGTGGGACTTATGACAAGTGTAGTGAAATAACTATTCAGGTGTTTACCTGCATGTGTCGATTCTCCAGTGCTGGACTGGAAGCTCTCTGAGGACAGGTGTAATGCCTCCTTTACCACTTGGTCCCCAGCACCTCATCTGGCACATAGTAGGTTCTCCATATGTGGTTGTTGAGTACACAAAAAATATAGACTATAAAAGAATCAGACCTTGCTGTCTGCCATCCCAATATAACCCTTGAGTTCAGAAAGCTGTTTAAGCTATCGCTGGAGCTGGAAGCAAAAGACATGGCTGGGTTGGGGGTGATATGTTGAAGAAATACATAAAACATGTTCCACAACCCTAAGGAGCTGACTGGAATGTGAGTTTAATGAGGATTCATGTGCATGTTGAGCAGAGTCACACAAAATCCAAGCCAAAGACCTTTCCCTCAGCAGGGGAAAACAAAGGTCTTATCCTATCTTCCTGCTGCTAATGCCTTGGCCTGTTCTGTGTCCTGGGGCATATGGTAGATAAATCTGTGATTATCTTCTAGGGATTCTACTAAGTGGAAGCCAACACACTAAATAAGTCACAGATCATGATTCCTTTTGAAAATAATTGCACATTGAATTCCACTTCACCTTCTCTCTGCTTATCTTTAGAATTTTGGCATATTTCTTAGAATTTCAGGATTTATGAAGAGTCTTGGGAATTGAAAATCAGCATCTATGGTTTGAGAAAATTAGAAGTAAATCTTAAGAAACAGCATTCTTATAATTCTAAATTTGAATGTTTTTTGGACTCCCAGAGCTAACGTCAAAGCCTCTTAAGTTTGGTAACATTGATTTTGTATTTTTGCGTATAAAATATCCAGTATGTGTTTTGCATATAAAATACCTATGAAAGTTTTAAAATCTCAAGGTTATTCATTTTATTTAAGAATAAAACTTTCTGAAATACAGGATACATCTAAAAATGTGCATAGTTGTTTAAAAAACATTTACTGGTTACCTACCGTGGGCATGGTATGGAGCTGGGCATTAAAAGGCTATAGAAGATTTTAAAAAGACTCAAATTCAGTCCCTGCTCTCAAAGTACTTGCAATCTAATGTGGGAGACAGGATGAGTCAACACTTTTTGAAATTCTAGTTCAAGGAAGGAAGTACCACCTGTTATCATAGAGGCACGGTTGTAATCCTATGTATCCTACCTGTTTTATTTATCTGCTACATGTATTTAGAGAAGGGATGACTCCTTCCCATTAAGAATATCTTGAAAGATTCTGAAAGGAAGTAAGATTTGAAACTAGTCATAAAAGAAGGTAGGTTTTCTTTTCTCTGTCTCATCAATCCATTTTTCTTAAGGAAACAAATACATGTAGACAATGCAGATGAGTCAAAGGATCAATACAAACCTAATAATACCACCACACAGAGGTAACCACTAGTGGCAGCTTTTCCTCTGTGTGTCTTGATAATGGATATTTTACAAAATTGGCATCATCCACTGCATGTTTTGCTCATTTAACAATTTATCACGAACACCTCTCCATGTCCACTCGTTAGTTGGAGAATGGGTATGTTTAACTGGGTAATGACTGGAAGGGAAATTCCTGAATCTATAGTATTTTCTAGAACAACAGATTGGGAGAAATGGAGGCCATGCTAACAGAGCCACACTCAGTGAAGGTTGCTCCCTCTGTGTGCACAGCTCTAACTTGACATGTTGGTCCACATGAAGAACATGCAGAAGCCTAGCATCTTTCCATTCTGTGGATAACCTGGTCTATGCAGCAGCTGGAATGCGACTGAGATGGTTGGAGGAAACAAAAAGCCATCAAAAAAAAACATTTTCTACCTGATGGAGCAGAGCTTCATGCACTACTGGGAGTGTCCCTGCTTTTGATTTTCTGCCAACTGGAGCAGACGTGGCATGTGGGCTGATGTATTTTTATTTGGAAAAGCACTGCCAATTAAATGGTAAAAGCCTGCAATCTTCCAAATGTTTATAATCTAAGTGGGTGTGCTCAGGGTGCAGCCCAGTGGGAAGCTTAACATTCCACTGAAAATGGACCAACCCAAGAGCAAGGTGCATAGACTGGTTGTTTTTCTCCAAAATAGAATTATTTTTCAAGGCCTAATGTGTATGTCCCGTTTCATGAATGTGAAGGACCATTCAGACTGCTGACTTTAAGACAAGAAAGTTAGTGTTTGCCACGGTGGCACTCTTCCAAAAAGAAGCATGGGTGGGCTCAAGGTTATGATGATTCTATGATTTCTTGGACCTCTTCACGCCCCACAATGGAGGCCGTTGGCCAGGTCTGAGGGCCCATGGTTCTATTATTTATCTATTCACACAAACAAGCACACACGTGTATACACATGGGTTTGTTAAAAATCTGTTACTATATGCCAGAGACAATACAAAATTCCACTAAAGACACACGTGGGGGACATCCCAGTTGCCTCATTCATGGGATTAGACAGAGAGAATGTGACAACAGACCACACCTGGTATCAGGAAGAACAAGGCACACATCAAGAGGATAGGATTTCTGCAAACAGAGTAGGTAGAATGTTCATAGTAGAGACTCAATACAACCGTTTCTCGATAATTTCTACTGTCATGATTGGATGTCCCCATGATGAAAGAGCCCTTCGTGAGATACCTGAGATCTATAAAGTAAGGCCTTCACAGGCACAGGTGATCTAAACAATGGCCTCATGCCCAATCTCTTCGCTAGACAGGTGGTTTACCTTGTCTCCCACAAGGGGTCTATCCAGCAGTGGCTCTTATGCATGGTATTCTCTCCAGCACCTCAGTCATGACCTGCTCATTGATTTACCTGTCATGACTGTGAAACCCCGAACCTTCTTTTCTAGGGAGAATGCTCCCCTTCCACAGAGGCGTCATAGTGGGCATGAAGGCAGCACCATTTTCCTTCACTGCTGTTCTTTCTTCTCTATCCATCACCAACAGAAAGCCTTATGATGATGTTTCTAGAAAGCTGAGGTTTTTTTATGGGCCAGGTGCAGTGACACACACCTGTAATCCCAGCGGCTCAGGAGGCAGAGACAAGAGAATCGTGAGTTCAAAGCCAACTTCAGCAACAGTGAGGTGCTAATTAACTCAGTGAGATCCTGTCTCTAAATAAAATGCAAAATAGGGCTGAGGATGTGGCTCAGTGGTCAAGTACCCCCGGTTCAATCCCAAGTGCTAAAAAGAAAATTATGTTATGAGAGAAAAAAAGTTGGAAGATGAATTATTTCTCTGTTCAAGAAAGTAACTTCTTTAAGGTATAACCTAGTTCTGAACTTGCTCTATGGTCCTCTCACCTCATCACCTCCTTAAAAAAAACAAAACAAAAAACCAACTCCAGCTTCTAGCCCACTGCTGGATATTGCATAGCCATGTTTTGGGATGTTCCACCCCTTTCCCATAGGGGTGGGCTCCTCCAGATTAGCCTGCTTTCTTCAGCAGTATGGGCCTGAGTTATTCAGTTCAAAATCAGACTTTGTAGTCTCCAGCAGGGTAATGCGTTGGGGTAGGAATGCTAGATTTAGCCAACAAAACTACAGGATATCATCTATCTAAATTTGCATTTCAGCTATACAACAAATTATTTTTAGTGTCAGTATATCCTACGCCACATTTAGGACATACTTATGCCTAAAAAGTTGTTATTTATCCAAAATTGAAATTTAACTTGGTGTGCTGTATTGTACCTGGCGATGATAGGCACCGACTTTTGGCATCCCCAGAACAGCTCAGAGTGGGTAAGGTCCTTCCGTTTCAGACCACTTCTCTTAGCAGGGACTGTGATGGCCAAGGTGAACCAGTTTGTCAAGTGGGTAATCTCTCTGAGTCTCTCTATCCCTCAGTGGTATGATATGATATTCTAACCAATAAGGAGGAAAAGAATCACTTATAAACCACCCCCAAATGTGCCCATTCTACCTCACCTGAAGCAGAGTCAGGACTGCTCACTATTTCTTCAGAAAAGCATTGTTTCCTGTTCTCTCCTGCCTCCCTCTCTTACTGATTTCCAGTTGTGCTCTTCAGGGCTACAATGAACTGCATGTCTCTGTCTCCCCAGAACTCAAACATTGAAGTCTAAACCCAATGGATTGGTATTAGGTGTTTAGGGATACAGTTATGAGGGTGGAGCCCTCATGCATGGGATTAGTGCCCTTAGGAAAGAGCAACCATGGATAAATCTTTCCATCATGGGAACTGGCAATCTATAACCTGGAAGAGCCGCCTCACCAGAACCCAATTATGCTGGCACCCTAATCTTGAACTTCCAGCTTCCACTGTGATGAAAAAAAAAATGCTTGCTGCTTATAAGCCATCCATTCTATGGTACTTTGTAACGACAAGGACTGATGAGCATGTCACGTATTCTAACTTCCCCCTCCCCAGGTTTGGAAGAGGAAGAGTCATGTGGATCCAGGTCCATATATTTCTAAAAGGTTGTTCAGAGTGGTCAAGAGTACAGGCTCTGAGGTATCCATTGTGCAAATCCACAGGGTGTGAGTTATGGTTTTGTTATTAACTATCCATGAGCACTTGGACAAATTGTTCAACCTGTCTGTGCATTGGTCTCCTCATCTAGAAAAAGGAGATGGGAGGAGAAAATAACGTCGTCTACCTCCAAGGGTTGTTGTGAGGATTGAAAGATACAACACACATAGAATGCTCAGAGGTGTTCCTAGCTTTCAGTAAATACTCCATATTAATCTTTATTTTCATTTTAAAGTTTTTATTATAATTATTACTGAACTTGGGGAGGGGAGCTCTTAAACAAATCTGGGAATGTATTTCTCAGTATTTAGGTCATATATATCCTTGGTTGCTCTCAAAATTCATCCTCGTGTACAGAAACTCCTTTTTTTTTTTTAGCTACTTTTTTTCCTACCATTCATTGGATGAGGAAATGAATGAAGAAATGAAGTCAGAAAGTTCTTGTGCTGGATCTAAACCCAAATTAATTTCCACTTTAGTTTTCTTGCCCAATCCTGTGGCTGGAGGGACAAGGAGACATTGCAGGATTTGAGATTTATAATCCAGGGAAGGGTTAAGAACCGGGCCCCACAGGAAGGTCCGAGGGAGGAGGAGCAGGACCTGGGCTGCCTGTGCCTCATCTCTGTTCCCACTGTGCCCAGAGGGGTTGTTCTGGTGCACCTCTGAATGCTAGTGTCACAGAAGTTGTAGTTGCCCTTTTTGGTTGTTAGACTTTGAGGTGTTATTTAAATACAGGCTATGACATGTATGCCAAAGTTTTGCCAGATGACATAAACCACCAAACCTTCCACCTTCATTTTTATGGGCAACTGTGTTAAATGTTTTTCCTGTGCCCTCATGTCTGGACGCACCTCTCTTTAAAGTCAAAAAAATGATCTTTCTACTATGACTAAGAGGTCCCAAAACATAATATTAAAATTCAATCAAGGTATCACATATTATTCCACAAGCCGACATGGACCAGAATGGTCTTTTTAGGCTATTTCATCCCAGACAAATCCAGGAGAATTTGAGTTAGGTGTGAGGTTACAGGCCTAAACAGGTTTTCAGTGCTCATCAGAATCAGAATCATCAGATGAAAGGTTTTCAGTGTAATCCAAAATATAATACAGTAAAAATGTGCCGGTGAATTTTTCATATACCCTGGTAGTAGTTACAAGCATTGCCTCCCTGGATTCAGATCCTGGTTCTACCACCTGTTATCTGTGTAACCTGGGGCAAGTTACCTGACTTACTACATTGACCTCCCCATGAGTCAAATGGGGATGATCACAGATGTTGAGAGCCACAGCCAAAGCGGCCCCAGCAAACTTCCAGCTGATTGGCTCACAGCGCCCCAGCAAACTTCCAGCTGCCAGCTGATTGGCTCCTCTGAGGTGATGCTCATTGGGCTGTTTCCTGCCCTTTCAGACCACGGAGCTGCTCATTGGGGTACTCTTGGCTGTGGCTCTCAACACACAGCTACCATCTAAGGTTATAGAAGGAAGAGAGAACGTAATCGTTATAAAACCCTAGAACAGAACTTGGCTTATAGTTCCCCCTCAGATAATGTGTGTTATGAATATAATTTTATTTAAGGTATTTAGTCAATGGACCACTTAAAATCATTAACATGTCTATATTTAAATGCCAAAATAATTCATTTTTCAAACTTCTTTTTAATTGCAAAACTAACTCATATATGATCGATAAAAAATTTACAGCAGTGGTTCTATTTTTTCATCTTCCTTGACTTGCCATAAAGAAGTGTTTTTAAAGATAGGCTTGTTGAAAATACTTTAGTAAAGCAAAAATATTATGAGATTTGCTCCTATGATGAGGAGGAAGAGGAAGTTGATTCTCAGCTATACTTCAATCCAGAAGGTTCTGGTGGGTTGCTCTTCGCTCTTCGTGGCCTATTGAGGGCTCTACCAAGAGATAGCAAACCTCCCTTCATACTCTGTGGCTATGGACATGGATGGCCCAGGCCCACCAACTGACATCACGGCTTCACCTGTAAATATTCTGCTTTTTTTTCCTTTTACTTAATACCCACAGATCTTTTTTATAATAATTTTATCTTATTTATTTATTTTTTATGTGGTGTTGAAGATCAAACCAAGTGCCTCATGCATGCTAGGCAAGCGCTCTACCACTGAGCCCCAACCCCAGCCCATTAACCAGAGATCTTTACATGAAACCTCACGTCTTTCTGCTTCCCAGTCTATTCTTTAGCAACCATGATTCAACTACCATCTCATCAATTTATAACTCTAGTCCAGACTTTCCAAGTCTCTGACCATCTCCCACTTAGTATGTTCTTTTTGATGCTCTAAAGACCTATCAATACTAAACTAAAATTAAATTCATCCTCTTCCTAAAACTGAATTCATTCCCTCTCCTCCCAAACCATATCCTCCTTTAGCAACACCTATTGCATTGAATAAAGCCACCATCTAACTTCAGTTCAACCGTGACATCTCCTTGTCCCTCACCTTTTATCCAATGCTTCACCACATCTTCTTGGTGCTACCTCTGAAATTGCCATTGACTCATTCATTTCTGCATCCTTTGACTCCAGTGTTCACCCCAGCACTCCAATTCACACTAACCACACCATTCATCTGGACCACTGCCTAAATTTAGCCAATTGTCCCGCATCTGAGCTGGGCCCTCCTCCAATCCACATTCCAATCCATTCTGAAGTCAGAATAATCTATTCAAGTCTAATTAAGTCAGCCTCTTGCTTCAAATGCTCAATTGAATTTTCACCCCTTCTTAGATTAAAGACAATTCCTTGAATTCTTAATTCAGCCTACAAGGCCCTTCTCTTCCTTTCCTGTTTCATCTGGCAATCCTGTTTTGCTTGGTCTTTCCTCTCCTGCCCTTTGGGCCTTCTATCTGCCCTTTTTCTTTTCTATACTCTCTCTTGCCACTTGGTTTTCCCTCCCTCCTCAGCTTGGTCAATGCCAATTTCTTTATTTTCTCACTCTAAGCATTGTTTTGGCAGGGAAAGCTTTCTTAACCTTCCTGATGTGGTCAACTTCTTCTAATGTAGGATCTAATAACACTAAGTCCTCCTCTTCACAGTACTTTCTAGTACCTTCATTAAACAAATATTTACTGAATGTGCTAGGTTCTCATCCAGGTACTAAAAATTGATCACCAAAGTTCTGTTCTCTGGTAGAGCTGACATCCTAAGATGGAAAACAGACAACAAACAAACAAATAAATGTCAGAGGATAATAAGTACCGTGAAAACAAAGAGAGCAAAGAAGTGGGAATAGAGACAAGGGGGTCAAATGACAAGACTTGTAATTTTTTCATTTGTTGGTATAGTTATTTGATTAATATTGGTATTCCCCCAGTAGACTGGAGGCTGCAGAGGGTAGAATTTGCTCACTGTTTATCTTCAGCATCTAAATGGATGCCTAATTTCATAATAGATAAAAATGATTGAGTTATTCTCATTCCAATAACACTATTTTTTTCAGAATGCAATACAAAACTATTGACTAGTCTTATGTGAGCAGCTGTCAATACATTTTTTGAAGAGACATTTGAGAATAAATTGTGTTTAGTCTCACTTGAAAACAATTTGACTTTTCAATCCCTGTGTTCAAAAATGAAACAAAGATCTTGGGAAATCTCAGACACTGAATATTTTCAGTTCCCTTCATTCTTGGATGAAAAGCAAATCCTGAAAACATCCTGCACTTTCTTAATTTTTATGCTGGTAAATGATTTTCAAGTTGAAAGTCAAAGAAAGAACAATTAGCCAAATCTCCCCAGTTATGCTATGTCCATGTGTGAATGTACCCTGCTGAATCCTGCTTTTATGTAGAATTATTATGCACTAATTAAAAAATAATAAGAATAGTAAGAATAAAAGGGAGATTACTAGAGGAGAGCAAGCAGATCAGGGGAAAGAGACTGGGGAATGAGATTGATCATATAATGTTCTCTGTGGGTAAGAATAAGGCATAATGAAATCCACTATTGTGTGTAATTACAGTGCATCAATAAAAAATGTCAAATGTGACTGGTTGGAGGAAAAGAGGAAGAAAAAATTAAATTAGTGGATTCTGCTGTGACTGAATAAGCAAGGGAAAGATGTGGACCTGTTTCACAATTGAGTTTACGCCTTTCAGAAAGAACATAACTTTCCCCCAAAGGACGGAGTTGGCCCTAGACCTCACATGCTTTTACTTAAACTTTCTAGCTAGTTCCAGGGAGCAAGACTAGCTATGGTTCTCGAGATTTACTTTTCTTCCCTGTAGAGGCAGTCAGCAGTTTGGAGGGAGGAGAGTTTGCCTGCTAAGCATTTCTGGTCGATGCAAAACGCCACTCTGGAATTTCTGCTTTATTTCTTAATTAGCACAAAAGCTGAAGCTCTAAAACAACAGCATGGTAAGAAAAAGAAATGAATGCAAACAGTTTTAAAAGGTGATGTTTAATTTTAAAGCATTAAGTCCATCTGCGATAATTAAGTCACTTTGTGAGTTTGCCCTAGAGCATCAGACTCTGTTTTCTCTTGGATTTCACATTTTCTAAACAAACTTGTGAAAAAAAATTTTTTTAAAGAGCTATTTTTTAGAAATTTTCCTAAACATTGTAGAGAGGGAAGCTTCAACAGAGCAGAAAACTGTGCTGAAAGTGGATTTTAGTGGGATGGAGGAGGGTGAGTGCAGGGCAAGGACACGTGGATTATGGCTGTTTGGTAAGAAATGCAAAATAAGCAAAAGCTCATGGAGTTTGCTTTGGAAATTTTTCCAAGAGCAGAGCCTGTTGAATCATAGAGCTACACTGACATCTAGTGTATGGAAACATAATGATCTTCTGTGAAACGAAATATTGTCATACACAGGGCTAAAAAGGAAAATATTTTTTGTCAATGTAAGTCAAAGGAAATCGTAGCATTCAAGTCCTCTGATGAAGGGCTTCCTTATATCACATCTCGTTGGATTCCTTCTACAATATCCCTGCAGAGAAAATAGAGAAATTATTATCCACACTGAAACTGGGATAAAGAAGTTTAGTGACTCCGAATGACATGGGCAGAGTAAAGGCAGAGCCAGGACAGAAACACAACTTTCACCTTGCAGTCTCCTTCCCCCTGCACCAACAGTCCTGCTTCCCAGCTTCAGGGGACACTGAAAGACACCCCCCTCATGGGACAAGGGAGGCCTCTTCATCTGGGAGAAGGGAAGGAGGGACGTGATTTTATCTCATCCTTCTGGATTAGGGTTGAGTGTCTTTTTTGAATTTATGCTACTCTGGCCTCTAAAACTACAAATTAGAAAAATCCATCTAGGGGGAAAAAAGAAGTTGGAAATGAATTTTAAAAGGGGAAAGTTCTAAACTATGGGAGAACTGAAAAGTCCCAAATATCTTTTTCCCCTTTTTTAAACAGATCAAACCCACACACGTGTGTGTGTGTTTGTGTGTGTGTGTGTGTGTGTGTGTGTAAAATCAGAAAACAAACACCCAAAAGGAAAATGATCTTAGAGGCCCCTCTCCCCTATATTTTACATTGGTGGCAGATACCAAGCAGCTTCTTTTAAGTTTGTCCACTTAATGGCAAAAACAAACAAACCAGAAGGCCAAGTCAATCAATATACATAGTAAAGAAATGGCAAGAAGACTAACTGCAGTGGGGCAGCCCTCTTTACATCTAAAGAGTGGGGACAAAAGTTGCCTCCATTGGATTTCAAAAAGATATTTGGGGATAGCAGCCCTCTCCATGTCAAGTTTTTGACCTGGCTTCTACCTTTCCAAATAACTTTTTAAAATTATTTCAAGGTCTCTCAGTGAACGTACTATAAAGTCACCTTACTTTGAATAAAAATTGATAATAATTACACACTAAAAGCTGAATTTCTATGAGCAGGACAATTTATTGCTGGGAATGTATAATTTTTTTACTCATCTAGGGGAATATTGATCTGTTTAATGAATTTATAAGAGCTTTTTTTCTCTTTTTTAAAGGGATGCTAATGGAACTTTATTTTTTATGATTTTATTGGTGCATTATAATTACACATTATGGTGGGATTCATTGTTATATATTCATTTACATATTTATATACTCATATACTGTAACAATGCACTTTGGCCCAAATGTCTCTATAAGAGCTTTCTTACTGTTGACAATGTCATTACCTAAGGTTCATCCTATATTTTAAAAAAATGTAATCTCAACTCTTAACTGTAACTTACAAAGCAAAGAGAATAGGCCTTTGCTCTCCCTGACCTATAGCAGCATTAAACTTTCCAAAGAAAAATCAAAGATATTTTATAATTCATTTAATATGATTCTTTTGTGTCAAGTTGGTTAGAGAAAAATGTCCAAAAGAACCCTCCATATAATTTAAACAAGACTGGAGGTAAAGAGTGATTAGACTGATTAGGATTTCCTGGGCATTCAGTTTTAATATTTGACCCATTAAGTCACGTTTCCATTGGAATTCAAAAAGCAAGAAAAGGCTTTAGTCCAGGGAAAATGATGGTTATTTGCTCAAACAATATAATTATTAGCTCAACTAGAAAATTACTATAATTTACTTAAATGACCATTCAGCCCAGGATTTCATTTTCATATCTGTTTCATATCCTGTCAATGACATAAAAAATAAACATACTGGAAGCTTCTGAGAGATTTATTAGGACAGCTTTATCTGAGCAAGAAAAAAATTAAAAATTGATTATTCACAAATTTAGCATATTCTTAGCAATCACATCTGTACCCATAGTTGTAGCACAACTGGCAAAAGAATGGTTTGGCAATGGCTGTGTTAATTGCATCGATGAAGAAACCAACCCAGGTCATCCTGGCTTAACAGCCACCTGGCTGTGTAGCTATCTACATTGACTGAATTAACTTAACACTCTACCTCCCCTCAAAGAGTGT
Source organism: Ictidomys tridecemlineatus (assembly GCF_052094955.1). Classification (NCBI taxonomy): domain Eukaryota; kingdom Metazoa; phylum Chordata; class Mammalia; order Rodentia; family Sciuridae; genus Ictidomys; species Ictidomys tridecemlineatus. Next base: position 37,995,142 of record NC_135485.1, on the reverse strand, counting down.
CGAAACCTAGTCAAAAACCCAGAAACAGAAACAAGGAAGGAGTTAGGACAATCAGACACAAGTTGTCAGTTTCGAGAATGGACGTGGCCAAGAAATGGACAAATGATATAAACAGATACTTCTCAAAAGAAGAAATACTAATGTCCAACAAATATAGGAAGAAAGACTCAATGTGTTTAGCAATCAGGGATATTCTAATGAAAACTACAGTGGTATTCATCTCACTCCAGTTGGAATGGCATCCATAATAAATGCTGTCAAGAATGTTGGGGGGGGGGAGAAATACTGGTAGGATTGCAAATTAGTACAATTACCATGGAGGTCCGTATGGAGGTTCCTCAAAACACTAAGAATGGAAACACCATAGGACCCAGCTGTACCACTCTTTGGTATTTGTCCTAAAGAATTAAAGTCAGCATACTCTAGAGATCCATGTGTATCCATGCTGATAGCAGCAGTACAATTCACAATAGCCAAGTGATGGAACCAACTAGGTACTCATCAACAGATGAATGGATAAAAAAAAATGTATACATACACAACACAGTTTCATTCAGTCATGAAGAAGAATGAAATTATATTTATTTGCAGGAAAATGGGTAGAACCCCAGAGCATTGTGTAAACAAAATAAGCCAGACTTAGAAAGTTAAGGGTAGTGTGTTCTGTCATATGGAGAGGCTAAAGAGGAAAAGTGGGGGGAAAGGGGAGTGGTTTCATGATTAGAGAAGAGAAACCAGTAGAGTAGAGGAAGGGGATGGGGCGGGGGAGGAGGAGGGGAGGGAAAGGCGAAATGCCGGGATCTGAAATTGATTAAACTTATATAATGTGCATGTATGAATATGTCACAATGAATCCCATAATAATGTATAATTATAACACACCAATAATTTTTTTTTAAAAGAGAGAAGAGAGGGGAGAGAGAGAGAGAGAGAGAGAGAGAGAATTTTAACATTTATTTTTTAGTTCTCAGCGGACACAACATCCTTGTTTGTATGTGGTGCTGAGGATCGAACCCGGGCCGCACGCATGCCAGGCGAGCGCACTACCGCTTGAGCCACATCCCCAGCCCAATTTTTTTTTTTTTTTTGGTAAAAAAAATTGTACATAACAGGAGTGGTAAATTTAAACATCCACAGGAGCCAGAGAGATGACAAAGAAGAGTGACAACCAGGGACAGTGAAGCATGTGGCACACGCACATGCCCCAGCCCAGGAGGTACCAACTCCTCCCACCAAAGCCAGATACATGAGAATTGTGCAGAGAAGTAAGGAATCTAAAATTGTTCTTGAAGTCTTCCAACTTTCAAAATGTGGGCTATTAGCCTTCCCAAAGCTCAGAAAGGGCCAAACCAAGAATCCTTGCAGGACACACTCAACTCACAAGTCACTGGTTTATGATATCTGACATCTAACATCTGGGCTGCATCAATTTTGCAGTTTCTCAGTGTGTCTGAATGTATGCTTATGTGTGTGGGTGTGTTCAGAAACAGATTTACATGTCCTTAACCTATCTGCATACACAAAGATGAGTCAAATCAACACAGTTAAATAACAATCCCCCCCAAAAAATCAGTTCTGCTAGATTGATCCCTTACAACGGTGTGATGGATAGTGCCAGGACTGAAGCACAGAGGGTCTGACAGTGCCCCCTCTGCAGATGCCCTCCCCTCCCCAGCCTTCTTGAGCATCCCCCTCCTGCAATCATCTCTCCACTTTGCTGTGCTTTTTCATCCAGCAGGTAGTATCTGCAGCTCTTCTTTGAAGGACTGCCTTAAAACAACTATAGCCATGTTGCCAACAGGTGCAGAGACAAAGGCACATTACCGCCCCCGAGGCAGGCAGCCCTTGACTAATGACTTTGAGACATGGGAATAGACAAGCAGCTTCCCTAGCTTGGACTGGGATGACTTTGAGGTCTGACTTTCACTCCAGAGTCCCCCTGCAGGATTACATGCTCCCTTCTGCAGTACCTTGCCTCCCTTGTCCCCTTGCTTGGCATCCTCCACTGTCCCTTCTGCCCACTCCCACCTCCATTACCTTTTTGCCCCTGGGAGAACTTCCTTAAAACACCACTCACATCATTCCTTGTCTCCGAATTCTCCTGAACTCAACCAAAGACCACTAGCCTCCTCTGTGACTCAATTTCTTCTTCCTTAACACAGAGTTAACAATATTACCTTCCTTGTAGGGTTGTTTTGATGATGAGCTTAGAACAATCCCTGGCAACCACTATGTAAGTATTGGCTAAAATTTTTCTCTCGTGATGTAAGATGGTACAAATAAAAATGAAACCATCAGGTCTTTCAGCCAAGTTCTATTTTCTGATGGAAAAACATATTGATTTAAACTTTTATGTTATATCACATATAATATACGCCAGAGCACAATATATCTTTTTGTTCTCCAAGATTATCCACATATGACCTGCCTCTAGAATGAAGCAAGACCCCAATAACAAACCTAACCTAAACTGAGGAGTGTGTTTATAGGTGGCAGAACCAACAGACCATGACAGGGGACATCCCAGACACCTTAGACATCCTAATGAAGCATTAAAATTGATTCAGCTGCAGCCCATCTGTCAAATGCACGGGCCATGGTGAGCTTCGCTCTCTTGGCCCATTAGTTTCTTCCATATTGACATGGCCTCCGCTTCCTGTCTTTCCTGCTGAAATAGGCATCTCTTTCCAAATGTCTTCATTGTTGTCAACAGTACCATCATCTATGTAATCCCCCAAGATTATAAGCTTAGAGCAGTTGATTTCCAACTTCATCTCCCAAAACCAATCCATCACCACATTCTGCCTATTGTTTTTTCACAAGGTCCAGAAGAGTAGCTTCTCTGTGAAGCTGCCCCTGGAATCTAAGTGCGATGCTTCAGGTTTGGGGGTTACCATTTCTGACTTGTTCTCATGCCTTTTTTTTTTTTCTCTCCTGTCTTTAAACCACTGTTCCTATGGCTGATAGAAGATTCTTTAATACATTTCAACACTTTTCACCTCTTTACAGCATGTTACCTATTTAACCAGCAAGTATGTGGTGCTCTGCCCAGCATTGTTATAAGTACTTTTGAATATTAACAATCTTTCGCGGTAGGCACTATTGTCGCCCCAGTTTTTCAGATGAGGAAACTGAGAGACGAATAACTTGCCAGAGGTTACATAGCTAGGAAGTGTCAGAGACAGGACACAAAGCCACAGCAGGCTGGCTCCAGGTCATGCGTGCTAGCTGACAGCAGGACACCCACAGTGTCTCTCAAGCCACATGAGCTGTCACTACCATCAATCAATTTTCAGCTTCACTTTCCTCCCAAAGCCCCAGACCCAAATGTTCCCATTTCTGAGTTTCTCTGTGTAATTCTCTTATTTTAAGGGAGATTCCATGAACAGAAGGAAGATGATTTACTTGGAAAATTTAGACAGAGAAATTGCAGGCTATCACACTGGGGTGCAGGTAAATGGCTTCTTTGTGAAGGATAGGACTGCAAATATAGGCTGACATGCTGGGTGCCCAAACCAGTGGACACATTTATGCCTGTCTTATGACCCCACAAAGTCCCTTTCCATGGACTAGGAACTAGCCTCAAAAAGGCATTCCCATATAATGCTCTTGTATTCTTAAGAATTCCTTAAATCTCCAAGATCCTTCCTCATTACCTGAGGAAGGGCATTTCTCTTTGTTTGAGAGCATTCATTTCAAACTTTCAGTGGCATCTCTTCAGTGTATTTCCAGGATCCCTGTAGAAACCTCATACAAATAGGGCCCTGGTGATCTGCCTAATGTCCCAAAGACCCCATGACTGATGTGTACATTAGGATGAATATGTGTCTCTTCTTGAATGCACCATTTTAAAGAATTTAAGAATAAGTGACACTTCCGTGATCACCCTGTTGGTATTCCGTGTTCAGAGGGCCTGTCTAAATTTTCACTGACTTTCAAACAAACTGTAGATCTGGCTGCAATTGTGGCTCTTTGGTAATCTGCCAATCCTTGCCATAATTCTTCCTCCATGATTTTTCAAAATCATAGTTTAAATGAGCATTCACATTTTCCTTGGGAGTGCATTGATATTTGCTGGATCTTTTAACCAAAATAGAATGACTAGGAGTGGTCTCAGTAAACAATCACTGAGTGAAATGCTAAAAGGAGGCAACCATTTAAGATGTTCCAGAAACTTTTCAATATGACTATTAAGCTGGAGAAAATAAATAAAAGACTCTTCAAAAATATGTTGTTCAGTCACCATCTGGAATGGCTTTAATATAGTAAAATACAAAAACAATACCATAGAATATGTTTTATTGAATTTCTCTTCAAAATAATTCAATTATGGAATCATACAGTGGGAGCAAACTGTGGTTACTTGGTTGGGGAGAACATAAGCTTTCAAATTATTGTTTTCATTTGGGACTCAAGGGGAGGTGACAAAGAATAGTTGGATATTAATTTCTTTAATACTTTCCCTTGGGAGAATATACAACGAATTTTATGTAAGTGTAATTAAAACTTAATATCAACATGGCTCCCCCAATTAGATTAATATGTGGCATGTCAGTCATGGGCAGCAGATGAGTTGGTGACATGAGATCAAAGCCGGGGGTGTACAGGAGGAAGTTAAAGTCAATTTTTTTAATCAAAATTTTTGTAAGATTTGAATATTTCTTATGATGATGTCTCAGAATTCAAAGCAAGGTGGTATAAAGTTTGTATCCTATATTAAGTTTTGCTCCTTGTTATAATCTAACTGTCAGATATGGTCCCTGACACCTGGTGTCTATATTAAGAAAATTAGTTTCTTATGCCAACATCCATTCTGAAGCATCGATATTATATAAATTTTGCCATGTATGCATTTCAGCATCAGTAATCATTTATCTGAGCATAAAGTTATACCAAATCTCACTTTTAAAGAGGTATAATACAATAGCATTAAAGTGTAAAATAAGTGTAGAAAAGTCAATGATTAGATTGAGACTTAGGAAAATATTAGAAATTAGGGGAAATGTTAATACATAGTACATTAAAATGCAAAGCAAGTGCTAGAAATAGTAAGAAAACCATCTCTAAGCTTCTTAGCAGCCAAAACAAAGAGAAAAATGTCTTGATACTTAAGACTCAGAGACTCCATAAGCATAAAAACAGCTCAGTTCTTTAGTAGAAACTCAGGCTTTCTTGGTATTAGGACCTGAGAGGAAGTCCTGCTGGATTGCTTACAAAGGAGCCTGGTTGAAGCCAGCTCTATTCATCAAACTTCCTCAGCAGCCTGGAGATGATGCTCTGCCCTTTCTCCAAACTCCCAACAGGCTCCTGTAGCTTTTCATCCCAAAATTGAGTTCCTACTAATACGGGGCATGTATGTGAGATGCTGGAGAATACAACAGTAGGCAGAACAGACCCAGTCTTGACCTAATGGACTTATAGTTTGGTGAGCCAGAGAGGGGTGGATGTTGTTAAATCATACACACACACACACACACACATGATTATAATATAATTAAATTACATATATAAATACTATATATGTATTTTATATATATATATATATATATATATAAAATACAAGAGTGTATGTTTTTATAAACTGTGATCATTGATATCATAGAAAATTACAAAGTGCCATGAAAACAAGCTGCTTAAATTACCCAGAGAGTTGAGAGAAGACTTTCCTGGGGAAGCACAGTTTGCATTTAGAACAGAAGGAGGAATGAGTACTGTCTCATTTAATACTGCATGATGTTGTATTTATCTTTTCTATCATTTAAAGAGGAAGAAATCTGATTCTGTTTTCCAAATTTTCATCATGAATACTGAACCCTTTTAGGTATTATTAATCATATCTCCTCCCATCTGTCCCATCCTGCCTCGGCCATGTCAGGGATGTCACAGTCCTCTGCAAACCTTCAAATCCTTCCGGTGCCATTGAATAGACTCCATAAGCACAAAAACAGCATGGAATATAATTTAATTCCACCACCAACAAAAGTGCTCAGAAAGAAAATACAGCTCCCTTTAGCCTCGACTCTAAGTACTTTAAACTAACAAATGGTTTAATTGACAGGAAATTCAAATACATCTTTTAAGCACTTTATTTTTATTACAAGTTTTGGGGGAGACCGGAGAGCCCCTGGAGAGAAATTTAAACTGGTGAGCTGCAAAAGCCCGAGCCTGGCTGCAAACTGGGAATTTCTCTTCATGCGCTATTTTTCTTCAGCTCGCAGTAACTGATACTTCAATAGTCCCTCTGCAGCAGGGAACCCAAGTAGCACCTGCAGACCTGTTCTCTTGTTCCTGCCGTAACAAATGGCTAATTATTCACAAACACATCAAATTGTTTTAACATGCCACTGAGGTCACTGAGCCAGACTCGTTTTCTCTCCTTTGCTTCCTCCTTTCTCTCTCCCCTCGCTCCTTCTCTTCTGTCCTCTGTCCTCTGGCACCCCCTCTTTCCCCTCTGCCCCCGCTGGCTCCATTCTCAGGATGGAAAGACAGTAAAACTGGATGATCAGATGCCCTGAGAAGACTCAAAAGCAGCTTCTTGAGGGCCGTGGCTGTGTGCCCAGTGACTCAGCCCCTGTCTCTCTGCTCCCTGGATTGGAGCTTTTCCTGCCTGGAGTTCCTGGAGATGGGACTGCATATTTATGGGGGACCATCAAGGTACGGGGCAAGGAAAGAAGGGCTGGCAGAATAAAAGGGAGCTCGCTGTCCCTATCTTACATGGAGAAAGAGGAAACGGCTAAGATATAGATAAGGGACCCATGGGAATGGCAGAGAGCAAGACTGAAGCAAAGGAGAAGGCCCTTGAAGGACAATGGGCAAGGTCATGTTAGGAGGGTCTTAAGACTGAACTTAAAGACCCTCCCAGGGCTGAGGATTGACCTCTCTGTGATGGGCTGAGTCTGGAAGGGAAGAGCTGCCATTGGGAGTCCTTTGTCTGTCTGGACATAATCATGGACAGCACAGGGCTCATAGATATGAGGGTAAACTGTAGTGTTCTAGACTCAGATGACCCTGCTGCTTAAGCTACATGATCTAAGCATGAAGCCTAATCCTTAAAATGAGGAGAAACATATAAGAGCTTTAGTTGCTCCACAGACAGAAGATCTTATTATTTCTTCTTCGACTTTTACTATTATAACGGTGCGTAGTAGATGTCAGGTACCAAACAATTTTCTTGCTGACGGTTGAAGGGATGGATGTATGTGCCATGTGTGAATAACCAGAAAAGCATCCCCCACAGGACAAGATGCAATCAATCAGTGCACACTTTTAACAAGTTTATTCACAAACTACAAACACTGGCTGGACATGAAAGAACACCCTTTAGCCTTGACAGACCCCATGTGGCCAGAGAGTACCGTCCTATGCTTGTTTTCCTGGCTGTCCCCTATCACACAATCGTTTTGCTTCATTCTTTGGAGTTCCAACCTGCCAATGGAAACATTAGCTTCCTCCTCCCTCAGGCCAGCAGGCTATGCTATGGAAAGAAAAACAGCCTCAGATGCAGCCTTGATTTCGGGCAGCCAGGGGCTCAGAGACTGGACCTCTGTTGATGTCTCTGGGCAAACATCAAATTTCAGTGATGTGGATTTCTATCCACACCATGGCAAGAAGAGAAAAAAAAAAAGAAAACAGCTGCATTCAATCTGCACTCTGTATGACCCTGACAATGCTATTGTTAGGACCACCTGTGCCAATTTAGAGGACTAACACAACTGAGGAAAGACTCAAATCAACCAAAGACGTCAAAATATCAGAATGGCCAGCTCCCATCTGGAATACTGTGCTGAATTCTGGACACCATATTTTAAGAGAATTCTATGAAGCTGTGTTTCCAAGGATAGGAATAAGATGAAAGCGGTGATAATTTATGGAACACAGCACATAGATGAGCCAGGTACTGAGTCAAGAGCTAAGGCACATTTTAAGCATCACTCTGTGGCATGTTCACCACAACCAACAAGAGCACTAATATGGTCTCCACTTGCCAGATGAAAACACAAACGCTGAGGAGCTTTCCTAAAGCCACACTAAGCAGCTATGAAAATGAATCATATGTCACTCCAAAGGCTTTCGTCTACAGTCACAAAGATGTAGACCATGATTTTTCACAAGTCCCTAAAGCACTTGAGATCCATTAAGATGAAGAAAAATGGACCAAAACCAGACACAGTGTGTGTCTTCCTTGTCAAAATAAATAAATAAATAAATTTATTATTCTGTTTAGCTCTAGATTTTGCGTTTGGCATGGAAGGTTCTTGGATACAGGTTTGACTTGATAAAAGTAGAATTCATTAACAGTCTGCCAGAGCAGACTTACAGAGGAATTCAGAGATTTGGGTAAGTTCTAACCATCTCTACCCATTTGAGCAGGGGCCCAGGGGCCTTCTGAGAAGGATGCAGTAGAGGGACCCTGTCAGCAGGGGATGGCTCTACAATTACTTCTGAGGTGCATTTGATGCCTAGATTCTATAATCCTAAATTGGCATTTAGGTCCTGTTACACACACAACAGGCCAGCATTCACATGGAGGTGTGTCCACATGAAGACTCATTTGATCTCAAATGATAGAAAGCCCTGTTAAACAAAAAAAACAATAAAGATGGAAACAGAGAAACTGAAGGAATATGTTGGCTCAAGCAACTGAAGAATCCAGAGGCAGATGTAGCCAGACTCATCACTACAAAATGCCACTGGACCTAGGGACACCAGTCAGCATCTGAGTCCCCTCTTTATACCTTTCAGCTCTGTGCCAACTCTACTGAGTGAATTTGAGCAGACTGTCTTCATAGCATGGCCACCAAGATTTCTGGGGGACTCCAACAGGCAGGAAAAACAACAAAAAGCTAAGCTGAGTATGTTTGACCCAAATTCTCAACAAGACCTGTGATTCACTTTCATAAAACTGGTGTAGGTGGTGATGATGTCCAGAGAAGTGGGTTGGTGTGGTTGGCGTAGGCCAGGCCATGCATTGAATTTCCCAGAAACCCCCAGACAACATGGACAGAAGCTGGGAAGAGAGGGTCTTTTTACCAATTCAACAAATATTACTGGGCACCTGCTATGGAAATTGGTCTTTTTTACCAATTCAACAAGTATTACTGTGCACCAGCTTTGGGTTTAGCACCATAAAGCACATGAAGATGATTAAAAGGCCAAAGTTGCTGGGCCTGACAATAAAGAAAAGGTAGGTTCATTTGCTATGAATGACACTTAGGAAGTAGCTCTTGAACATCATCCTGTCTTTGTGTAGAAAATCTTATTTTTCTTATATTAGGAAATTAAGAGGGCCTCTCAATTTCTCAATGGGGTGATTTTAGCCTCCAATCTCCACCCTACTCCCACCCTTGAAAGAAAACAGACAATGTTAGAGACGTTTTTGGCCCCAACTAGAGGGACTAACCACTGGCATCTGGTAGGTTGAGGCCAGAGCACTGTTAAACATCCTACAACTCATAGAATAACCCCTTACAACAAAGAATGATCCAGTCCAACATCCGTCAATGGTGTGAAGGCTGAGAAACCCTGATCAAGTGAAAGTGTATAAACACGTGTTTGTAATGTCCTGAAGCCTCCTGGTTGTGGGTGATGCTCCTTGGTTCTGTAACAACCAATAACACTAAAACGGGCATGGCCTGCCACATGTATGGCAGGAACAAAGGGCAGAGCACCAGGCCTGGGTTCTGTTCCCACAAAGGCACCCCTCACAATTGCTAACAGTGGTTGATCCCCTACACTCCCATTGTTCTCCAACCATCCCCAGCTGGAACTCAGGCCACATTACCTTTCTGCCTCCAGGCTGATCACCCAACAATCAGTGCCCCCAAATCACTAGGAATTCATACCTGGTGGAGACGACGTGGCTAGCTAATGGACTGCACAGGGTTTCTCTCAAGTACATATCTTTAATGGGCCAAGAGACCTAACTTCATTTCAAAACTATTTGCTCACATCTCAGATGGGTGTTCCAGATGTCAAGAATAGCATCCTGTTGATGATCCAGGAACTGTGCCAAAAATTGTCTGCTGGCTACGCTCCAAGGAGTTGACTTCACCCTCCGTGGTGGGCCGGTGGGCCAGTGGTGTGTTAGGTCTGTGATTGAATTTGTGCTGTGCAGGTAAACTTCACGGTCCAGGATCTGCATCAGCCTCCACTAAAGCCCTGCCTGTGTTCTGTTAGGAAGTTTGATGCAGACACACTGATAGAAGTCTGGGATGTGAATGAATGTGATTGAAGCTATATCATTTCCAACCAATCTGCCTTTCTGCCTCATTTTGAATTTTTAAAAACCTGCCATAATAATCAAATCTACCTGTTGGGGACCACAAATCAAGTCAAGATGGCGCCTGGCAGTTTGCCAGGAGGAGTGGTTTGTGAGGCAACGCCACCGAGCCATTAAGATGGTAGGGATTCCTTATTGGCTGATTGCTGTATCTGGATGATGCTAATTGAGTCAAACTGTGTGTAATCAGTTAGGTATATATACCTCTGCTGTTTTGCAATAAAGCGGCTCCTGCTACCTTGGGTGCCCGCTCAGTTCCTGCTGAGTTTCCCCGCAATAAAGCAGTTCCCGCTTCAACCTTCAAGTTGCTTGTCATCTCCCAGTTATTCTGCCCAGCCGGACTGCGGCATCTACCAATAGATAAATATCACTTTTAGGCCATATCTATCCAAAATCCTCAAGGTGACCTTTTTATTTTACTTTTTAATTTACTTAATGGGAAAACAAATTAAACCAATTATTTGAGCAAACCAGCATTGATTTTTACTCAAACTCAACCTCACATTAGAACGTCTTGTTTTGAGTTTTATAAATTGTGGTGCTCAGGCCACCTCCCAGATCAATTAAATAAAAATTTCTGAAGGTGAATACAGGAATCAATATCTTAAGAGCTCTCTTGATGTTTCTGAAGCTCTGCCTGAATTTCCATATAGCACATTTTATGTTTCTCTCCAGCAAATGACTTAAAGGGGCTTGGACTATAAGTATGACCTGAGCCTCACCACCAAAAAACAAAGGAGGAGGAGGGAAGAAGAAGAAAGGGAGAGAAGGAGGAAGGGAGGAAGGGATTGAGTGTTTCCAACACTGCCATCAGCTCATTGTACTTAGAACTGGGGTTTCCTTTACGTATAACTTCCTCTCCATTAAAAAATTAAAGAGTAGCTGCTCAGTTCTCTTATGCAGAAATAGATTTGCAGTGTAAAATTAGTTTCCTATAGTTTGTGCAATTGGAAAAGAACATCATAAACATTTCAGACCAGAGGGTGCCTCCCACACTGAAACTGACCATTTTCTAGTATTATTACATGTTTTCCCATGCTAATAAAAATGTTTAGTGAGCCAGCTTTGTGGTGGATGAGACAAGGGAAATGCTTCTCAATTTCATGTTAGTCCTTTTAGGAAAATACCAATACTCTTAAGCCAACTTGAAAAACAGACCACAATCCCATGATGGGGTACCTAACCATCTCAGGGTCAATAGATCCATAGACTTCACATACCTCCTCGATATTAGGTTTTCCCAAAGCAAGGGAACCCACAGAAATGTGTTGCCTTTCCTTCCCCCGCGGACACTAGATTGTTCTCCAGCAATTAATCTGTATGGAGGAACTAAAACTACACTTGAATACTTCTTACCTTCCACTTCAGACTTATGCGTTTTGCAAGCTTAGATTCCTAGTTCAAACTGTTTCCTGAATTTAATGTCCATCTGGAGAGACTCCATGTCTGGAGTCTCCTACATGCAGGTCATCAATGCATCTCAGCCTCTCCCTCCTCTCCTAGGTGTGACATGCATCTCACAGCCTCTGATAGCTCATCATAAGAGGCTGTCACTAAATTACTCCCTGTCATTCCTGCTGGGGAAAGGAAGTTTGACAGCATTTCAAGCTGTGAGGAAAGGTGATGGCAGAGCTGGTGTGGAGAGGGTGTGGGACAGGAGGTCATTTGGCTGAGGCTTCCTGTCCACAGGGAGCTTCATATTTACAGCCTTAACTCTATCTCCAAATCCCAGACCACAGAGTCATAAAGAGTTGGCAGGATTCAAAGACAATGCTCAATCTGTGTTGAATGTCTACACAGTCAGCCGTCAGGCATGCCTTAATTTCTTGTGAATCATTATATTGCATTGCTTTTCCATGAGCTAAATGTATTTAATGTAACACATTAAATATAAAAATTTAAAACAACACTACAATTTTTAAGGCATGTTTGGATATGTCCATAACTTTTTGGTTCATTGACATAAGCTTTGAACATATTTATGGAGCACAGCATGACATTTCCAAACAGGTTTACATTGTGCAATGGTCAAATCGGGGTAATTAGCATTTCCATCTCAAGTGTTTGTTGGAAACTTTGGATTCTTCTATTTATTTAGAAAACTCCAGAAATCAAGTTCTCAAAGTCCAAGAGGCCAAGGTAGAGGGGTATAAGGAGCCCATCATCACAGTCTTCATAGAAGGAAAAAGGTACTCAATGGGCCCCATTCTCCAGAGCTGCTCTGCTGGAGCTGGGGTGTGATGACTCTTTGATCTTCCACTTGCTGACAGAGCCACATTTGGTCTCCCTCGAGCTGGCATAAAGGAGAGCCCATATCCCCTTTGAGTGGTTCCTGCCCAACAGGATGCAGGCAGATGGGCCTGCAGGGGAGGAGTGCTGGAATAACTCTGCTGCTTCACACCTCCCTGGTGAGTGAGCAAAGGCCGAGTTCAAAGCCTACATGCAAATAGCTCCTTGGCCCAGATCTCAAGATATGGCACTTATGTCCATATCCTGAGATCTGCGTCGGACCTTGAGTTGATCACTTTTATGCACTTGTCTATGAGGTCATTCTCAGATCACAATTGCATAGTGGAAAAATGTTTTCAATGCACTAGCACCCTACCCTTTTAGGTAGCTAGAGTGTTGTTGATAGGAAGAAGAGAATGAAGAGTAAGGCTAAATAATGAAAAAAAAGCCAGTTCTAAGTTGGTTGTAATAGTGGGGTCGGGGATAGTGTATTAGTGTCTTGTGGCTGCTATAACAAATGACCATGACTTAATGATTTGAAAAAAATCCAAGTTGATTATTTTACAATTCTGGAGGCCAGAAATCCAAAGTAGGTCTCACTGGGTTTAAAATCAAGGTTGAGCAAAGCTACGCATCTTTGAAGCTCTGAGGAAGATCCTGTTTCCTTGACTTTCCCAGCTTCTGGAGGTTGTACATTCCTTGACTCTTGCCCTCTTTCTCCATCTTCAAAGCCAGCCCTATCAGGCTGAGCCATTCTGAGAGAACACTGGTTCTCTCTTCTGATTTCCTCTTTCATATTAAAGGTTTTGATGATCACATTTGGCCCAGCCATGGAATCCAGAATAATCTGATTAGCAACCTTAACTCTCCCTCTATCATGTAGATCTATCAACGTGTCCACAGACCCCAGGGATTGGGATGTGGATGTCTTTGGGAGGCCATTATTCTGCCTGCTGCAGGTATAACTTACAACTGGAGACCAAGCAGTGTTCTATTAACAGACCTTGTAGAACACTAATTCCCACCAGGAATATAAGAGACATGAGAAGGCAGTGCACTGACATGCTAAGGAGAAATGGCCTCCCACTTGGGCAGGACAGAGAAGCCCTCGTGCTGAGGATGCTGCTTGTCCAAAGATCTAACTTGTCTCTACCACTTCCTGTACAATTATGTCATAGCTGCAAAAAAAAAAAAAGTGGACAACTAGGCTCCTGTGAACAGCACTCTGATCATAGCTAATGGTGATTGAGTCCTTACTGTATTCCACACCATGGAATGTGCTTGACTTGCACCACTCCTCACAATTATCCACCAAGCCAGCACTGATTATCTCCATTAGGAGAGTAGGGAACTGGGGCTCAGAGTTGGCATCATTACCTAGATTCTCAGTGCCTAAAAATACTGCTGTTTTTCCTCCTTCTGATGGCTGGATTTAATGCTAGTGTGGAAAAAGACCACAGGAAAAGGAATAATAGTAGTTCTAGTAGAAGCAAGGGTTTATTGAGCATTTTCTCTTTGCTACATTCTATATATATCAAGTGGTCAACACACATTCACTCATTTAATCTCTAATCCCAGCAACAACCCTGACATATTCTTCTTTCACTAATGAGGACATAGACACTCAAAGACATTGGGCCAGGTGCAGTGGCCCATGTTTGTAATCCCAGCGGTTTACAAAGCTGAGGCAGGAGGATCACAAGTTCACAGGCAGCCTCAGCAACTTGATGAGACCCTGTCTGTAAATACAATATTTAAAAAGGATTGTAGATTGGCTCAGTGGTTAAGCACTCCTAGGTTTAATTCCCAGTGCCAAATAATAAAAGAAATTCAAAGACATCAATTTAACCATGGTTGCCTAATCAGAAAGTGGCCTTCCAGTCTGGGTATGGGAAGAGAAAGTCAAGACACAGTGTGGCAGAGTGTGCATTGGAGTCACCTGGGGGGGCTTGTGGAAAGTCAGATTGCTGGGTTCCATCTCTGAGGTCCTGATTCAGTGGGTCTGGGGCAAAACCTGGTGATGTGTGTTCAGGTGATGCTGATTCTGCTTGGAGAATCACTAGCACAGTGCAGCTGGCTCACGCACTGGAGTCAGATGTGGTTTTTGAATCTGAGTGTGTCACTTACCAGCTGTGTGACCTCAGGAACAACCTTATCCTCTCTGAAGTGGAATTTCACATCTGGAAAATAATCATTTCTATCTCACTTGCTGTGAGGATTTTAGGTGAAATAATACACGCAGAGGGGCAAGCAAAAGGTGGACCCCTGGTGGAACGTGGTTTCCTTCCTTTCCACTAACCTGCACACTGGAGAAAGGAGGAGGCTCGGGATGAATACATTCTGCAGTTCTGCTGCGGGCTCTGAGATCACAGGTTAGGTCAGCAATGCCTTGAGCTAGTTGGATCTGGAACCCTAAATGTGGCTTTGGAGAAGGAGAGGAAAGCTTCTTTGTCCTTTCAACATGTCTTCTGCGTTGGACTCTGACCTTTGTCCTTGGCAGTCATGCATCTAGCAAGACAGTGGGTCACAAGGACTTAGCCACCGATGGCCCTGACCATGGATCAGTAACCTGGAAGGCATTCTTATCTGGGGGAAGCCATACTGTCTCCTGGAACATCTCTCTTCTCTGGGGACTGAATAAGAGCCTTAGAATCACCTGTGACCCCAAAATGGGAAGTTATACTCTATGTATGTATGATATGTCAAAATACATTCTACATCATGCATAACTAAAAAGAACAAATAAAAAAAATTTTTTAAAAGAATCACCTGTAACCATAACCCCTAGAATGGAGATTCTCACCAACCAAACAGCTCGACAAAATGAGTCTATAGATGAGTTTAATTGCTGTTTTTCACTTAAGAGGACGGCTCCTCATCTCAAGAGCCCCTCTTTTACTCCTCTGCTTAGATTAAAACAACACTAGTGGCTTTGGGGATTGGATGGATGGTGAGCTTCATTTTTCCCAGGAGTTCCATCACTCTGCCAACCCCGAGTCCCCCCAGGTGGCCTTAACCACCATCACAACCTTTCCCACACTGTCAGACAGACCCAGTAGATTTCTGCTTTAAGACACTAAGATCACCAAAAACAGACATAACCTCTTTGGGAAATGTCTCGGTTGTCAAGCTATAACAACCAAATTGGCTTATTGAATATTTTCAACATCATCTCTTTGAATACAAATAGGTTCCTAGGAGAGTTAGTTCGATAAAATAAAAATGAGAGGCCAGTGTTATGATTCTGTAGAAAGACAACCCTTGCAGAAGTCACACCCAGGCCCCTGAGGAAGGGCTGATAAGCCCTTGGCAGACAGGACCTGGAGCCCTGGAAAAGTCTGTCTGGTATTTGTTGTGTGTGTGTCTGTGGGAAAATAGGAGCTTAAGAAAAGCAAGTCCAAGTCCTAAGCATTGCAGACATGTATGCTTGTATGCGTCTATGTACACACACACACACACACACACACACACACACACACACGAGGCACTGAGGAGTACAATGGCACACACCAGGCAGCTGCCCAGTTTCTGGATTGTTTTGTGCTTCTTCAATAGGCCCTTTGTTGGCAGTGTAGACATTGCTGCTTTTCCCCCCTGAATGCGGCTGTTGGGTAGCAGACGCTGCTGCCCTGTCTTTAAGTAGACACAATGCTCTGTGCCATGGTGGGAGAGGAGGGCCCGGGATCACAGTTTGCAGGTCCTTCCAGGAGCTGCCTCAGTGCAGAGGGAGAATGAGACCCAGACATGGTGTGAGCCCGATAGGATGGAATGAAGGCCGAGAGGACTGAGGACAGCAACGTTGATAACAACTCCTTAAATCATAGTTACATCAAGAGGCTGAGAGCTTAGCAGACATGTAAGTCTGGGGATCCTCCAGAGGCAAACCGTGGGCATGGAGGAGCGTTCGTGTGGGCTTGCCCAGCCCTCACCTCCCTGGCCCTCTCTGGTAACAATCAGCATTCTCACCTTGTTGGCACCACCAACAAGGGCATGTGACCAGGCAAGGTCCATCCCTCTAGCCACCAGGAACTTTTCCCAGTCTGAACTACCCCAGTCCCTCCATGGGATTTCTCTACTGGTGTCTTTGGGTTCATAGAGCTAAAGTTTTTTAAAAAAACAATAACTAATATTTGCTGAGTGATTATTGAGTACAAGTCATGTAAAAACACTTGGCATAGGTCACCTCTTTTAACTGGATCTTTGCAGTCATCCTAGAAGGTAAGTGCTATTATCATCCTACTGTAAACAGGAGGAAACTGAGACATGAGACAGTGGATCATTAGCTCACTGTCACAGGCTGTGAATGATGGGGTCAAGGTTCTGCTTCTGCCAGCCTGGCTCCAGAACCTGGCTTGCTGTCATTGCTGTGTATTTTCTCTGGAGTTACTGAAAGTTTTGCTCCCTGCTGTTTGGGGAAAGCTGATCTATGGTAGAAGGGAATAAACTGCTTTCATTAGGAATACTTTTCAGCTTTATATAATAGAAAACACAAATGATAGGTTTACACAAGGGTTTATTCGTCTCTTACATAATATGAAGTACAGAAGTAGGCAGGTCAGGCTAGGATGCAACTTGCCAATAGGGATTCAGGCTCTTTCTATCTTTTTCTCTATCCTTGGTGCCTGGTTTCGATCAGGAAGTCTGGGTTTATTATCCAAGATGACTTCTGGGAGTACCAACCATAGGGTCACGATTCCAGGAGAGAAAGAGGAAGAATGAGAAAAGAAGAGAAATGATGATTCTCCCAACAGAGACTTTATTTACCCTATAACATTTCACTGGCTACTCTGGACTGAAGGGAACTTGGAAATAGAGTCTTGGGATGATAATATGTAGCTACTCCCAGGATCAGCCACAAGCATAGACACCTTCTAACAAGAACAATCATGAGCAAGCTTCCATTTAAGACAAGACTTCAGTCTTCTGAAGTCCAGAACAGGGAATATTCATCACACAGGGCTCACCTCCCAGAAACAGCAGCCAATCTTGAAGTTAGCATCCTTTTAACCTCAGGAAAATTTGGCCAATCTTAGCAGAATCCACCAGCATCTCTACATACATGATCTCAAGGCTCACCAAAAGCCTATTGCAGGAGGATGAGGTTGTGAGCATGGAAATTTGCAGCAGGTGGATGCCAGCTTGCTCCAGGGGTTGCCAGACAGCATTGTCGGACACCCCAGGCAAAGCACATGAGTCGACTTTGAAGTCGTGTTGCATATCCCAACCCACCAAGGACTTAGACCACCAGATCCAGGCCATAAGAACCTAATGATGCAGCTGTAAAAAGATCCCCAGAGCAAATGAGAATGCTTTGTTCACCAAATCAAATAGTCCTTGTAAACAGGTCCTGAATTAGACTTGTCTCTAAATTTATGAGAACAGTGGATTTATGTTATTTCATATATCAAATAAAAATGGACAGTCAGTGCCATGACATTTTTAAGATCCTTCCTATCCTGTGTTATGCTTTCCTTAATATATATTCACATGCATGCAGTAGTGTTAGACTTGATTCATTCTTTAAGAAAGAGGTCAAGAATGCAAGAGGGAAAGAATTGCTGGTAATGAACCCTAAATGTCTCTCTGTGGTTGTAAGATGGAAGAAGACACTGATTCCTCACAGATGTGTACACACCCTACATGTGCATTCAGATGGTCTTAAAGAGTCCTCACCAGACCCCTAAACACCCCCACAGACTTTCTTTTTATTTGCTCATTTCTGCTTCCAAGACTTTGCAAATGCTATCTTCTCTGACTAGAGTAACTCTACCTTTCAGGCTGCTGAACTTTTATTTTACCTTTAAAACTCTACTTAGATGCCCTAGAAATTCCTAGGGAAATTCCCCAGGACCCCCAATACAAATTCACTGCTTTTTTTCTTAATCCATTCAGATAGTTCATGTTACCATAATCGTCATAGTCAGTTGGGCCTTTTTTGTTTTCATGTCTCCCTTCCTGGCTAGACTGTGAGCTCACTAACAAGAGCTAGGCCCTATTTATTTCTGTGTCCAATACTAGGTACCCAGGAAGTGCTCGTGAATGTGATAAAATTTCAGAATAAGTCGAACTGGATGTTAGCTCCTGTTTATACTAGTTTTCCTTGAATTTCTGTTTTGCTCACTCATTTACTTTGACTCTTCTAGGAATTATGTCAAATCTTAGAAGGCTCAAGTTGCCCCATGTGCCTGAGCAGCTGGATCCAAAATTCTGAAAGCTTCAAATACTGGTGTAGAAAATCCTCTTTTCTCTTTGCACTCTGGCTATTTGTATTAACTTGTCTGATCTAAAGTTTCAATACCTGGGAAAATGGGAATTGTGTCTTATAGATAAGAACTTTAATAAAAACTTCCTACCAGGTCCAAGAAAATAAAATAGACATTATTGGATCAGAAAAGTTATAAAAAGGATACCAGATCTCTAGGACAGATTGGCAAGCTCTGGGCTTGGCTGGAGCCTAGCTCGCTACAGAGCTAGATTGAATGAATGTTTTGGCAAAGGACATTGAAGAAAGAATGGCGAGGTGCCTGGATCAGATGTGGTTCATTTATAAGGTTACTGGACTTAGTTTTTAAATCGATTTTGATCTGGTTGATAAAAGCCCAGTTTAGAGTAATACAGATTAAGACTTGAGTGACAGAAGGCTCAATTACTAAGATTTGTGAGTTTGGACACATTCTTTACTGGTCCTCAGTTTTCTCATCTGTAAAATGAGAACAATGAGACATTAAGTCCCCTGATGGAAAACAATGAATGTAACCCTCTAGAGTACCCAGTGTCACTGACCTGGAACATAGCAGGCTGAGTGTCAATCTTCTTTCCTCTTTGAAAGGTTTGGATCAAGAGAAGTAGAGGCCATTGTTCCTAATTCTTGTCCCCACTCACCCTTCTCCCATCACCTTTGGAAGAAAAAATTACTTGTTCTACTATCATATAGAAACAGTGTAGGTGCTTTTATCATTCAACAAATACTTGATAAACATAATTGTGAATTGACTATAGTCCCTTGTCTCAGAGGACTTGCAGTCTAGAGAAAAGACAGATGTGATCTAGAAGCTGAAACACGAGACTCAAAATATAGGCAGTAGATGATCAGCTGGGATTATCTTTCTTTATTCTTTTTAGACATACATGACAGTAGAGTGTATTTTGACCTATTATACATACTTGGTGTATAACTTATTCTAATTAGGATCCATTCTTGTGGTTGCACACAATGTGGAGTTTCAGTGGTGGTATATTCATATATGAACATAGGAAAGTTATATCTGATCCTTTCTACTGTCTTTCTTACTCCCACCTCTCCTCCCTTCCTTTATTCTCCTTTGTCTAATCCACTAAACCTCTATACTTCCCCCACCCCCTTGTGTATTAGCATCCGAATATCAGAGAGAACATTTGGCCTTTGGCTTTTGAGGATTGGTTTATTTCACTTAGTATGATATTCTCCAGTTCCATCCATTTACCAGGAAATGTCATAATTTCATTCTTCTTTATGGCTGAATAACATTCCATTGTGTGTGTGTATAATTTTCTTTATCCATTCATCTATTGAAGGGCACATTGATTGGTTCCATAGCTTGACTACTGTGAATTGAGCTGCTGTTATAAACATTGTTGTAGCTGCATCACTGTAGTATGCTGATTTAAACTCCTTTGGATATATATCAAGGAGTGGTATAACCAGGTCAAATGGTGGTCCCATTCCTAGTCTTTTGAGGAATCTTTATACTTCAGCTGGAATTATCTAAATAGGGATAGGAAACTACCAGAGAATTAAGAATCTATACCTGGTTTTGTATGGTTTGAAGATGGTGGCTGTGCCTGGGCTGTGCCTTTTTCCCCAAACATGTCTGGATTTGAGTACTATTTAGAGAAAAGCCAAAAATGCAGCGTAGCTGATTCATGAAACATATAGCTGTCTCCCTAATTCATGATTTCATAAAGAATCATAAGATGCAACTAAGTATGGGCAAGTGTTATAAGAACAAGACTTTATGTCAATTTGCAAACAACATGACTCTTCTCTCAATGAGCAATCTTCTTTATAATTATATCTTCTTATTAGATCTTTGGTTTTCAAAATTCAACTCAGCTTGTCCACATGGTGTGTCTTCTAGGTGCAGGATTGGTTCTACCTAGACCATTTGGCCACATGAGTAGACATGAGTAAGCCCCCACAATAGGGGCATGCTTGGAATAACGAATGGCCTTGAGATGTCCTCCAGGATTGCATTACACAGCAAGATATCCATCCCAAGAAAATGGATCCACCCTCAACTACTCCCTTCTTAGCCAAAAGACTCTACCGGCATTTTTACAAATAGCCTAGGTCTACTGAATGCAAATCTTAGCATGTAGAACACTGAGGACACAGTCCAAGACAGCGGCTGTTGACAGGTCTATTCACCAAAAACCAAATCCCATATGAGGAAATACAGTTTATTGTCAATGCAATCAACCTCCTACGATGCCTATTTACCAGTCTCAAGATCAGGCTTCAGTGGTACACGGACTGGCTTCCATCTGTGGTTCCATACCTATTAGCAGTAACCTTGGCCTCTTCTTCCCAATCTTTAAAATGCTAATAATAATAAAGTTGGGACCACAGCTCCCTTAACATGCACAAGGCCCTGGGTTTGATCTTCAGTAATGCAAAAAGAAAGTTGATAAAATGGAAATAATAATCCTACCCACCACATCAGGATATTGTGAATTAAATATGTTTAAATTTTTATAGTGCCTGGTACATAGTAAATGCTTAATAAATGTTAAGAACTATTATTTCTATTACTATTTTCACGTCCTTTCTAGATGGAAGATTGTGTACTGAAAGTTGTCTCAGTCTCACAGCCATCCAAGGAAAACAGAGGCACAAATGTGGGATTAATTAAGAAAAGGTGCATGGGAGTATGTCATAGACCAACTTAGAATAGCTGGAGTTGGAATGCTAGCAGCAGACAATCTGGTTGGTGACAACTTGCAGAAGCTGAGATCAGCGATGTGTCATTAAAAGACCAGAGAAAGACACAGGGTCCAGTGAGCCCTGACCAACCACATTCTAATGACCTGGGCACAAGTGAGTGAAAAACACATGGACTAGATTTCCTTTTGAATACACATGGGTTTAAAAATTAAGAGGAAAGGGTGCTTGCCAAAATGCATTTCATAATAAGCACTGTAATAAGAAATGGTGCACTAAGCCAGAAACATCAATGGATCATCTGTGAGGCTCATTAAACCCACGGGGCAACAGGTTGAAATACTCAGGAAATACTTAGAAAGAGATCAAAGAAGCTCTGACCCAGCAGCCACTGACATTGAAGCATAAATAGATTTGGGAAGGAAGAGAGCGGGTGTTTCCTAACTCTGGTGAGGAACACAGCTCTAAGAGAGAGGAAAAAAAGACACAGAGGTGACAACTTTGCCTCTCTAACCAAGTGCAGTCATACCTGCTGCGAGACTGGACCCTGCTTCCAAGTCCTCCCTAGTTAGTGGCCGGGCCTTGGATGGCTTCCTTCATCTTCCCAGCCTGATGCCTCCTCTGCAAAATGAAAAATTTCCATACAACGTCTTTGAAGGTCCCTTGCAGTTTGAAACATTAACAGGCAATTTTCAGCAGAAAATATATGTATTTTTGTATGTTTTCTTTATTTTTTGATAAAATATATGTATTCTTTGACTGTCCAGTAAGCAAACATTATATCTAAATTAGAAATAATAAGTTGGGTACTGGAAAATGTTGAAGAGACAGTTCAAGAAGAAAAAGCATTCCTAAGGAAGCTCTCTGCCTTTGTAAACTGAAGGACCCTCCGGGAACTCAGACAAACCCACATTTAGGCTGCAATGTTTTCATAAGGCAGTTCTGGCTCAGTCTCCCACTGAGGCAGCCAGCAGTAGCTTTGCTAATGAGCTTTGACAGCATCAGAAAAATTAAAGTAAATTTGAGATGTGCCAAATTCATATTTGACTCAATTCCGTGTCTAGATGAAAAAAACATTCAGCGTTCATCCAAAGCCAAATATCCCAATCAGAAAATGTATTTCTGGAATAACAATAACAAATCTAAAGTTTTAGGATTGCCATTATTGTAATTTTATTATTAAACCCTTTACTGGTTAAATTTTATAACTTTGCCATTAAGATATTGGAGTGATGATTTCTGAGCTTTGTCAGCTTCACTAAATAGTTGCTCTTTTTTAACTGAAAGCAGATGAAAAGGGAGAATTCTTTCACTGTATTTTCCTCTAGCACTTTCTTGTTTGCATCCTAGTTGTTTCTTTCTTATACCTGGATGCTGCCATGTGTAACTATCAAGGTTCTCACAACATTATCAGGGATTTTTTCCATGTAAACATGAGAGGTAGAAAAGTTAGCATTCTGCTTTTAATTCATTCATGAAACTCTGAAAAGTTATTTTTCTTGAATCAGAGCCTAAATGAGATTAAATCTCTCAAAATTAAATAACTTATTTAAAGTTATTTTGTTTAAGGTTAGAAATGTTAGTATGCAAAATGATTCGGCAAAAAAATTAAATCATATTAAAAACCCGATCTCTATTATTCTGCTTTTTATTATAAGTTTAATTTGTATTAGCATCTGTTGGCTAGAAAAGGACATCATGTTCTTCCTGAAGTTGTTTAGCAAATGCATTCTTTTAATGCTCATATTAACAATGAATCACTTTACCTATTTAACGGTTGCAATTTTCATTGTACATAAGAATATTTGAAATTCTTATTGTGCCAACTGTTAACAGCTTTTACAATAATTAGGAATTATTGCAATTTTCTTGAAATGAATAAGTAGATACATACTTCAAATAAACAATGGAATTTTCACACATAAAACACACAAAAAAAGGTTTTGTGACTCCAAATTTCATCAAGAACGCTCACTTTGGGCTGGGGTTGTGGCTCAGCAGTAGAGCGCTCGCCTAGCACATGCAAGACCCTGGGTTCAATCCTCAGCACCACATAAAAATAAATAAATAAAATAAATGTATTGTATATTCAACTACAACTGAAAAATAAAAAACAAATAAAAGAAAAAGAACGCTCACTTCCATTTAAAAGTAAGTATTCAAATGGCAGTAAGTTTGACAGACAGGCTTTGTTCAAGTTGTTGGACTTTGTTAAAATGATTAGATGAGATAGATGTGCTTGTAATGGACCTAATTGCAAAACCATTGGGCTACAAAAGCTCAGAAAGACCAGAATAACACTGAAGGAAGTGTTGGACTCTTCACTCTTTAGGCTTCCAAAGATGGAAGACAAAGCTGAATGGCGGCTTTTGGTCAAAGCGAGCATAGAAATCATCCCTGCAAAGTCCCAGGGCTTCCCTTCACTAACTTCCAAAGAGAATTCTTTGCTTCATCCATTTCTGAACCCTCGTTGCACTAATCAAATGATGGATGGAAATGAAATGTAGAGAGAAGAAGAACTTGGGTTTTTTAAACAAGGGAGGCATTGACCTGGCCCTGGAAGGCAGAAGCCCAAGGTGAACAAGGTCAGCCGAGGTTGGAGAAAGCCTGAGACCAGGGACTTTGGAGGGCGGCAGCTGCCATCAAGATGCCACTCTGAGGAGAGAGACTTCAAGATGGTTTCACAGAAATGGCTGTGTGTTGGGTGGCAGGGTTTTCTGTCTGCTGCTTCTTCAAAGCTGCTCTCATTGATGTTCTTTGAAGACTTTGATGAGAAATTTCTTTTCTGTCTAGATGAATCACATGCATCTTATTTTTGAGAACAAGAAGGCTGAGTCTTATTCAAATGGCTAGGAAGAAAGCCAAAGCCTTGTTGTCTTTGCAACAGTGTCACATTTAAATACATTTACATGCCTCTCAACTGGGAATGACAAATGGAAATATGAGTCAAGCACATGAGAAATGTTCCTTTTGACTCAGCAATTCCACTTCTAGTAATCTGGATGAATTAGAAACACGGGAAGGATCTACATGCACAGGTATTTATTGTACCATTATTTACAGGAGGAAAACACTGGAAATCTGCACAAGGGGCATAGCTCAGTAAATTACATGTGATCACAAGACGGAATGTTATGCATCTATGAACAAAATTTTTACAAAGAGCCAATTGTTGGTTTAGATATATCCCATGTACAATTTGAAAATTTTTAACAGTATAAATTACAATTTTATGAAATGGTGGTATATTGTTACCAATATAAAATATATGTCTGTCATAGGTATTTGGTTTACATCTTCCTGAAACTTCCAGGCTTAAAAGTGAAATAGAACTTCAGGCTTTAATATTTACCTATTTGTTCTTTGTAGCCCTTTGAAAACAACTTCCCTAGGGAAGGAACTGGTCCAACTAGGGACAAGTGCTTCTTCAACTCACTTTAAATGGAAATAAAATGACTTTCTTAGAAAGCAGGTAAGATTAGGCATTCAGTTTTCCAAAGATTTTAGCCCTTCCCTCAGTAATTCTTCCCCATTGGATGGAATTCCATCCCCCACCCCTCTCCTTAGTCATCCCAAACTGTCCCTCAAGTGTCATGTGTGGGACTGTATTAGAGATTCTAAAGAGAGCCACTGGGGTTCCAGGACTCGCCCCTCCCTCTAACTGGGACTTCACTCTCCCTGTACATCCCCCCTCATCTGCGGTCCCATCAACCTTTGGTAACCACGGGTCTTCTCTCCTCTGCTCTGCACTCAGTTGTGTTTTAGATTCCCAGAGGAGGTCCTGCAATGTTTATCTCTGCGCCTGGCTTGTTTTCCTCAACGTCATGTCCTTGGGTTCCATTTCTGCTACTACATTCAGCCATCATTAGTGGATCTCACCACTGTCCTTACCAATCCTGATGAAAACCATTTTAAAACCGTTTTGATAGATGAGTAGTTAAAGGATATGAAGCCCACCTATGTTTCCTCATGATCTAGAACCTGCCTGTGTAGGCAGATCCATCAAGGGCTGTGCTGGTCCACATGCACTTACCTTTCCTGAAATGGTGTTGGTCTTTATTGAGGGAGACTGTAAGACACGACCCACAAGATTCCTCATTTTCCCCAGGTGGGATATTCCTGAGGTAGGCCTTGTTTCTCCAAGCTGACATTCTCGGTTCTCTCCCCCTAGTTGAAATATATATTTTAAATCTAATTACTTGCTTGATATTTGTATCTTCTACTACAATGTGAGATCTTTACTACAATCCTAATCTTACTCACTTGTATATTGCTAGTACTTAAGATAGTGTCTGACTCCTAGTAGGTGCCTCATGGTAAAAAAATTGTAATTGGGTGAATGAATAACATCATCCATTAATTACATATTGGCCAAGTGTTTGTGAGAAGACTTGTAACTATCAACAGCAGCAGTCCTTCTACTGGCCACTTGATCTGTTTTAATCTCATGAACTCCCAGAATTTTGTGATTGACTGGGTTCCCTCTTTGGAATGGGTGACTTTCAAACTTCCAGTAAACTTTGTGGAGCACCAGAACCAAGGGTTGATGTTTTTATGGTTAAGAATTTTTAGTCAGTTCCTGAATCGTTTTCTGGTCTCACCTTGGTTTTTCCATCTACTGTTCCTGGTTTTAGCTGATATCTGATCACCGAGTTTTGTAACTTGACATGACAGCACTAGTGTTCTGATTCAAATCCCTGTCCCAGTACTTGCCTGCCATGTGACCCTGGATCATTATCACTTTAGTCTGCTTCAATTGGCTCATATGTAAAATGAAGATCCTCAAAACAGCTGCTTCCATGGTAAGTGCTAAGAAGATGGCCAAGCCCTCGGTCAGGGCTCAGTAATCCTTGGCAGCCATGGTGATGGTGATTATTTTAAAAGAAGCCAATAAATAAATACAGAGACATAAAGAAAATATGCTCAAGGGCTCACAGGGGCTCTCTTGAAGTGGGGGTTTGGGGAATCATTGTCCTCTTACTTTCTGTTTTTAGAATCTTAAAGAATATGTAAAAGAAAAAAATGGTATATGGCATCCTGGACTTTCCTAGCTGAATTTAAAACATGACAGGAGGATTTACTCCAGTCTAATCCCTAAAGAGCAATATATAAATCTGCTCTGTGGAGGGAGCACAGAGCTGGGGGAGACGGAGAGATGGTCCAGTTGTAGACATGTCAGTGGTGGGCAGTTTCCCTCAAGAATTCCTAGTATCTGCCTGTGGGCATAAAGGAAGGCAGCAGGCCTTATATTTCTCTTCAATCAAAATAAATGGTGTTATTTTAGGATTTACTGCTATTCTTAAACCTGTACCCATTTATTTGTTATACTCAGTCTCATTTCAAATTAAAAAATAATGAGATAAGTAGCAAACAATAAAAAAAAACAGTTGTAATGAAACCCACTTAAAGTGTAAGACTTATCACTGGTGAAGGAGGTGGGCCAGGTGAGTGCTAGATCATCTCCACTTGCTCCTTGACCTTTCACCCTTCACCCTGAGCTTCAGTCCCCAGAGACTGCCCTCTCTAGACTGTAGAGCTTAAGCTCCTTTACTCTGTGGTTTCTAGCTAGTGGGTATTACTGTAAAGTGATTGGAGGAAAGGAAGAGAAGGACATGGGGGTGTTTGGTCCAGGCCCCCCTTCCCTGTATGGTCATCCTCCAGCAGCCACAGCTCCCCTCAGGCAGCCCTCTTCAGGAGCTGTAAGCTCCTGCCAAGTTCTAGTAACTCATTTCTTCTCCAGGCCCAGGCTGGAATGGCTTGCTTCTAGCTTCAGCAAACTCCAGCATGTTCCGCCAAAACATGTTGGTTGCCCTTAATCTTCCCCAGACCTTTACTGACCTTGCTTAAGGGGCTGTTTCTCTCCAACCAAGAGTCATAGTAAGACCCCGAGTGTTACAGAAGGAAATACATCGGAAAAGACACAGCAAAGAGACCAAGAGGACTTGTACACAGAACAGTTCTGAGCCTCCCAGCAGCCACGTCGAAAAGAACAAAGCCTATCAGGAGGCAGAATAAGATTTTTTTTTTCTTTACACTGAGCTCTGAGTAGAATTTTCCACATGTCCTCACACAATGGAAGAAATCTTTGTATTCAGCATTCCACTTCTGTGATGCATGAATTCTCACCTAAGAGGAAAGTGATCGACATCAGGGGCTAGTTGAGAAGGGTGTAAGAATGAGGAAGACTCAGCATCATGAGAGGAGGTCATGATGAGTGGGTCATGATGAGGTGGAGTCATGCCAGTGGGTAGGCAGACTTGCCATCTACTTGCCTGTATAGTTCTAGTTGTCTGAATAGTTTCAGTCCCCTTCTAAAATTGTGCCTAGCACTACAAGATTCTCAATAAATCATTGTTGAATAGAACGATGAATATCTTAAAATCTCTATAGGGTTACCTTTCGGGCCCTTGTATACTACAGCTTCTAAACGCTCTCTTCCCTCTAGGAGTCAGTGCGGGGCTGCAGAGCAGAGCTCTCCCGTGGGGCTGCACCTTAGAGGTATGTGAGGAGCTGTCTGTCCCCTGGGTGTGCTGCCCGGTCATTATGATTCCACTGGTCCTGGGCTCAGCCAGGGCATCTGGATATTTTTTAAATATCCACATGATTATGATGACCAGCCCAGACCGAGAACGTGAGTATGCAAAATGTTCTGAAATTAGAGTCAAACCCTGGAGTCCAGGCCCTCCTCGGCAAGGTCAGGCCAGTTGATCACAAGCAGACCATTCGACACCTCTGAGCCTTAGCTTTCCCACATGTCAAACAAAGATAACAACACTCTCTCTGAATGCTCACAGGTCTATCATATGGATTAAATAAAATTATGCCTGTAAAGATTCTTGGTAAATTCTAGAACACGCTATACAGACATCAACATGCACGTGAAATAGGTTCATGTGTTAAAAATTAACATAAAAACCTGCTCAGAGTATTGAATATTTTTCCTCTGCTTGGATTTTAAAGCCCCCCCAAGAGTCTGTGTTTGATACTGAAGAGTTTTTTTTGTTGTTGTTTTGCTTTGTTTTCCCTTTCTTTGCAGTACTGGGGACTGAACCCAGGGCCTCACACATGCAGTTCTGAAAGATTTTCTTGAAATACTACTAGAAGTTCATAGACCATCATCCGTCAAGTGAAACAACACACCTCTGATGCAGCCCAAGACCAAGAGCTCAAAGTACCCAGGAAAAGGCCTTTTCTCCAAACTTGATAAGCTTAGCAAAAAAACAAAAAAACAAACAAACAAAAAAACATGGCTGGGTGCACTCCTGTAATTCCAGCAGCTCAGGATGCTGAGACAGGAAGATTGCCAAGTTCAAAGCCAGCCTCAGCAACTCTGCCTGCCTCAAAATAAAAAATAAAAAGGGCTGGGAATGTGGCTCAGTGGTTAAGTGCCCCTGGACTCAATCGCCAGTATTGAAAAAAATAAATAAATAAAATAATATATATACCAAAAGAATGCACGTTACCATACTTGTCTTGTCACATGTACATTTAATTTCAAGTTTTATCATGTCGGAAAGTCTGTGGCCCCCCCGTGGCCAGACTCGACCCCAGCATTGTTCTCTTCCCTCGAAGGTGTGCCTCTCAGTGGTGATCTTTATCTGTGGTCCTCCCGCCCACTGGTCTGCTGGCCTCCTTCAATTGTTTATCCATCCTAGTAATATGTGTGATCGCTGGAGATTACATTCTTTTCCTTTCCACAAACCCCAATAGATATTTATAAGAATTCAGTCCAAAAAATGTTAGTATTCCTTGTTCTGCAAGTATAATTCTCTTTAAATCCAACAAAATATTTTGAAATTGTCTTTGGATTCTAACCAATAATAGAATTCAAATGACGCATTTTTATAAAAATAAAAATTGTCTTCTATTCAACTTGAAAAATCTGTTTCACTTCAAACGTGTTTCATGATTAGAGCTCATTTAATTTGTATGTACATGGTCAGGATGGAATGTAAGGAGAGTGAAACCTATGGGGCTTTTTCAACCTAAAATAGTCTATGAGTTCCCTTAATCATGCAAATCTCATGTTGGCTCATCACACAGCCATTTCCTAAAGGAAAAAAAAAACCTCGATCTTCCCTGTAAGCCTGCAAGCCTTGTCAATCAAGGCAAATTCCTTAGGAAAGTTGCTTCCTGTTCATGTCATGGTTTTAATTGGACCAAGTGCCCTTTGGCATCTCTTGAAGCTTACTCTATGCCCTCCTGTCAACTCACTTGGTCAGATCCTGCTGAATCAGGATGGTGGAAACTTCTAAGTGGCCTGGGGACTATGAGGGTGCAGAAGGGAGGTGGGTGTGGAAAAGGTCACTTTGCCTGAAGAATTTGCCTGATGAGACCTAACATGAGCTATGTAGACAGAAAACAACAGTATCCTTGCAACTTCAAAAGTATAAGTAAATGTGCTTAGAAAATGGAGACATAAGATATGAAGCAAGATAGGGTTGGGGAAATGTAGAAAAACCTGGAGAGATTTCTAAAAAGATACATTGAAATCCTTTTGTTTCTTGATGACATTTGCCTTATCCATTCCAATGATTTTACATTTTCACTTGCGAGCTCAATAATTAGATGGTAGATTAATAGTAAGGCCATGCCAAGATATATTTAAAGACACTATTTCAAATTGAAATAAAAGATATTTATGCATAAGATATTTTTTAAAATATTAATATTTTTTTGCACTGAGATATAATTCAAGCAATATAAAATTCACTTCTTTAAAGTATATGATTCAATGGGTTTTAGTAAATTCACAGAATTCACATCTGTCACATTTTTCCAGTTATAAGAACATTTTTATCATCCCCAAAATAAATCTAGACCAATTGGCAGTCACTCTCCCAGTTTCCCACCCCCTAAATCCTGGTAACCACTAACCAACTTTCCATCTCCATGAATTTTCCTATTTTGGACATTTAATATAAAGGAAGTTACCCAACACGTGCATGGTCTGTTGTTTCTGCTTTCTTTCATTTAGTATGTTTCCAAGTGTTATTCATGTTGAAGCATGTATGAGAACTTCATTATATTTTATTACCACGTAATATTCCATTGGATGGATATACCACATGTTGTTTATCCACTCATCAGTTTATGGGCACTTGGGTTGTTTTTACCTTTTGGCTGCTATGAATATTCACATGCAGGTCTTGTGTAGATATGTTTTTATCTCTCATTTAAAGTTACCTCGTCACCTACGCCACCTTCCCTGAAGTTTTATGCATTTGTAATACAGTTAGATTCTCTTGTCAAAGTCAACATCCCCCCTTGGATTCTATGATCTCTCCTAAATGACTTTTTAATTTTCATACATTCTGGTTTATTCTTTGTACTATAAAATTTTAGTACAATGTTATGACAAATTCATAACATTATGTACCTACCATTATAGTACCATGCAGAATAGTTTCACTGAACCAGAAATCCCCTGGGCTTCTCCTATTCATTCCTTCTCTTCCCCCTGAATTCCTGGCAACTACTGATAAGTTCAGTGTCTATATTTTTACTTTATCCAGAATATCGTATAGTTAGAATCATAATATGTAGCCTTGTCAGACTGACTGTTTTATTTAGTGATATGCATTTAAAGTTCATCCCTGTATTTTTGTGGCTTCTAATTCATTTATGTTTATTCCAATGTATGGATTTACCACAGTTTGTTTATCCTTTTACCTTTTGAAGGACATCTTGGTTCCAGTTTTTGGTGATTATGAATAGAACTGCTATAAACAAGCCCATGTAGACTTTTATTTGTGTGAACATGTTCTTAAACCAGTTGAGTAAATAACAAGGAGCACAATTGCTTAATTATATGCAATTATTAATTGTCTAGCTTCAGAAAAACCTCCCAAAATCTCTTCAAGAGATACTTCTCATTCATTTTTGTAAGAAAGATTTTCTGGATATGGAAATCCTGATGACATTCTTTTTTCTTTCAAAATCTTGAAGGTATCTTTTGGCCTCTGCAGTTTTTGATGAGATGTTAGCTGTTAACCTTGAGGACAACTTGTGCATCATTTTTCTCTTGCTGCTTTGCAGGTCCCTCTCCCCTTTTCTTTGGCTTTAACAGTTGACTATGATGTGTCTAGATATAAATTTATAAATTTTTCCTACAAAGAATTCATTCAATTTTTGGATATGCACATTAATGTCTTCCACCAACATTGGGAAGTATTTGGCCCTGATTATTCAAATATTCTTTCATCCCCTTCCTCTCCTTTTCTTCTGGCATCCCCATGTGCAAATGTTGTTGTGTTTCAGGATACCCCACAGTTCCTGAGGCTCTTTCATTTCTTTTCTCTTCTTCTCTTAAAACTAGATTATCTCAGCTAAGTTTACTGATTTTTCAAGTTTATTGATTTTTTTGTGCCAACTTAAATCTGCTATTGAATTTCCCTATTGATTTTTTTTCACATTAGTTATTGGACTTTCAATTCCAGACTTTCTATTTGGTTATTTTTAATAATTTATCTCAATACAGATATATATGTTCTATTGAGTGATGCATTGCATTTTTACCTTCCTTAACTTTTTGGACATTGTTTCCTATCATTCTTGGCACATATTTATATAATAGCTGATGTAAAGTCTTTGTCTAGGAAGCCCAAAATTTGTACATCTTTCCAGGTAGCTTCTATTGACTTCTTTTTCTCCTGTGTATGGATTGAGTTTTCCTGTTTATTTGCATGTCTCATAATTTTTTTGGGGGGGTATTTTATACAATATCATGTGGTAGACCCAGAAATAAGATTCTCTCCTTCTCCAGGGACTGTTTAGGCTGATATTTATTTATCACTTTCCTAATTCTGCAAATGCTATATTGTTTTATTTGCATCATCTAAAAGCAAGATATTATATCCCATCTGATTCAAATGTATGATATGTCAAGGTCATTGTACTGTCATGTGTAACTAATTAAAACAAATACAAAAATAAAATAAAACAAGTCAGGAGTCTTTTCTGAAGGGCTTTGTATCTATATTGTATCTATATTTAAGCATAGCTTCAATATTTTGGTAGTTCAGTCCTTCCCTGGTTTTCAATAATTCCCTATGCAGAGTCGCAAGATCAACCAGAGGAAGATATTTAGGCCATCTTGGATATTTCCTGAGCATGCACATGTGTGTGACCTTCTAGACTCCCAGGAAAATGTTGAGGCCTTTAAAAGTCCCTTGTGGACTTCACATTCTTCAGGTTTTCCTATTGAAAAATCCATCTGCTATCACCACCTCCAGCAGCTCTGACACAAAGCAATTGCCACTGATTATTTTCAACAAACATCCTAGGGAAAAGGAGGGACTTTTGCCACCAAGTTAGGTCTGAGGTTAAAAATAAATGAGGCCCTCATTGTTATACAAAATACATGTATGAAGATGTGAGAGAAGAAGATTAATTAGCAAGCAGGGAGAGGCTCGGCTGCGATCAGGTGGAATCCCGCCAGCCAAGCCCACACTGACCCCCGGGCTGAGTTCGGGAGTTTAGACGGGGAAGGAAGCGGTACAGTCCCATCCCCCACAGCGGACACTCCACCAAGGCAATCAGCAGTCAGCATCTTGAACAGCTGAAATATCCACTGCCATTCTCGACAGATCTCAACAACAAAACAGGTGTGTGGCACTCAGCCCATCCCCCATACATCGGGAACTCGCATAAAATCTCTCCTAGGCTTGCCGGGGAGGGAGAATCAGAGTGAGCCTGCATAAAGACTAGGGGGGAACTAGAGGCACCTGACCTGCAACCCCCCCTCCCCATCTGCAGCCAAAAGGAAACCTGTCTAGCTAGAGCTGGGGGAGGGGCAAGCAGGAAAAATCCAAAGGACAGAGTGCCTGGGATCCCAATTACCAACTGTGGGACCCCGGGGATCCAGGCCGACTGATTCGTGCGGCCTGCCCTGCGGCTACAGAAGGCTAGCAGGAGAAACCAGGAGGCTAGAGGCAAGGCCCTCTAGACTGGGCAGCTGGAAATTGCAGGCCCGCCGGCGACAGTTCACCCACTGCCCGCATAGCTGGGCGGTAGGAGAACACCCGCCCGCGGCCTGTGATACTGGGTGGCTGGAGACCGCCTGCCTGCCGTGACTGGGAGCTGAAATCAAACAGAGACAGTCCAGTCACACCACCTCATCAGGACACCCCGGCAAGGAACTGGGGCCGGTCATAGCAAAGTAGTGTCGTCACTGGAGCTCGGACGTCGGATCTTCCTTCACAGTGGAATCCACGTCAGCAGGCATAGTTTAACAACACTAAGGAGAGGCATCAGAGTAATACAGAACCAAAACAAATCTATAGAAGAGAGCAGAAACACGACAATCAAATAGAGCTGGAAAGCAACGGGGACAACATGAGAAAACAAGGGAAAAAAGGAGTACAAACAATGCAAGACAACTTAATTCTACAAGAGGACATAGAAACATCAGAAGCAGGAATAGGGAAAGAACTCAAGGCATACCTAACTCAAATGGAAAGGAATATTAGAGAAGACATGAGACAGCAAGTCCAAGCAATAAAAATATATTTTGAAAATGAATTAAACAAACAAATTCAAATGGCAAAGAACGAGCTCCACCAGGAGATAGAGATCTTAAAAAAGAATCAAACTATAATCCTAGAATTGCAGGAAACTATAAACCAAATTAAAAACTCAAACGAGAATATTACAAATAGACTTGATCAAGTAGAAGTCAGAACATCAGATAATGAAGACAAGGTTTATCAACTTGAAAAGCGTATAGTCAACACAGAAAAGATGCTTAAATCCCATGAGCAATCTATTCAAGAGATATGGGATGTCATTAAAAAACCAAATTTGAGAGTCATCGGGATAGAAGAAGGCACAGAGATTCAAACCAAAGGAATGGACAGCATATTAAATGAAATAATTGTAGAAAACTTCCCAGAGATGAAAGATGGAATGGATTGCCAAATCCTGGAAGCCTACAGGACCCCAAACATTCAAAACTATAATAGACCAACTCCAAGACACATAATTATGAAGATAGCCAACATAATGGACAAGGAGAGAATATTAAAAGCTACCAGAGAAAAGAGACAGATTACATTCAGGGGTAAACCAATTAGGTTAACGACTGATTTCTCAGCACAGACTTTGAAAGCGAGAAGATCCTGGAACAATGTATTTCAAACGCTGAAAAATAATGGATTTCAACCAAGAATACTGTATCCAGCAAAATTGAGCTTCAGATTTGACAACGAAATTAAAATCTTTCACGATAAACAAAAGCTAAAAGAATTTGCAGCAAGAAAACCAGCACTGCAAAGCATTCTGAGCAATATACTACAAGAAGAGGAATTGAAAAATAGTGCCCAAAACTAACAACAAGAGGTATCTCAGTAAAGGAGGAGGAAAATAACCAAAAAAGTAAAACTAGCCAAACTAAAATAAATAAATAAAGAAGCATGACTGGAAGTACAAATCATATCTCAATTGTAACTTTAAATGTTAATGGCCTAAACTCACCAATCAAGAGAGATAGGCTAGCAACCTGGATCAAAAAAACAAATCCAACAATATGCTGCCTTCAGGAGACTCATATGATAGGAAAAGACATACACAGGCTGAAAGTAAAAGGTTGGGAAAAATCATACCACTCACATGGCCCTCGGAAGCAAGCAGGAGTGGCCATACTCATATCAAATAAAATCAACTTCAAACCTAAGTTAATTAAGAAGGATAAAGAAGGACACTATATACTGTTAAAAGGGACCATCCACCAACAAGACATAACAATTATCAATTTGTATGCACCAAACAATGGAGCTGCAATCTACATAAAACAAATGCTCCTCAAGTTCAAGAGTCAAATAGAATAACACAATAATTACGGGTGACTTCAACACACCGCTCTCGCCATTAGACAGATCCTCTAGACAAAAACTGAATAAAGAAACTATAGAACTCAACAGCACAATCAATAACCTAGACCTAACTGACATATATAGAATATACCAACCATCATCAAGTGGATACACGTTCTTCTCAGCAGCACATGGATCCTACTCAAAAATAGACCATATATCATGCCATAAGGCAAATCTTAGTAAATATAAAAGTGTGGAGATAATACCATGCACCATATCTGACCATAATGGAATGAAATTGGAAATAAATGATAAAAAAAGGAAGGAAAAATCCTACACCACATGGAAAATGAACAATATGTTATTGAATGATCAATGGGTTACAGAAGACATAAAGGAAGAGATAAAAAAATTCTTAGAGTCAAATGATAATACAGACACAACATACCGGAATCTATGGGACACAATGAAAGCAGTTTTAAGAGGGAAATTCATATCCTGGAGTTCTTTCATCAAAAAAAGAAAAAACCAACAAATAAATGAACTCACACTACACCTCAAAAACCTAGAAAAGGAAGAACAAAACAACAGTAATTGTAGTAGAAGACAAGAAATAATTAAAATTAGAGCAGAAATAAACGAAATTGAAACAAAAAAAACCATTGAAAAAATTGATAAAACTAAAAGTTGGTTCTTTGAAAAAATAAATAAGATAGACAAGCCCTTAGCTATGCTAACAAAAAGAAGAAGAGAGAGAACTCAAATTACTAATATACGGGATGAAAAAGGCAATATCACAACAGACACTACAGAAATACAGAAGATAATTAGAAAGTATTTTGAAACACTATATTCTAATAAAATAGAAGATAGCGAAGATATCGATAAATTTCTTAAGGCATATGATTTGCCCAGATTGAGACAGGAAGACACACACAATTTAAACAGACCAATAACAAAGGAAGAAATAGAAGAAGCCATCAAAAGACTACCAACCAAGAAAAGCCCTGGACCTGATGGGTATACAGCGGAGTTCTACAAAACCTTCAAAGAAGAACTAATACCAATACTTTTCAAACTATTTCAAGAAATAGAAAAAGAAGGAGCTCTTCCAAATTCATTCTATGAGGCCAACATCACCCTGATCCCCAAACCAGACAAAGACACTTCAAAGAAAGAAAACTACAGACCAATATCTCTAATGAACTTGGATGCAAAAATTCTCAATAAAATTCTGGCGAATTGAATACAAAAACATATCAGAAAACTTGTGCACCATGATCAAGTAGGATTCATCCCTGGGATGCAAGGCTGGTTCAATATATGGAAATCAATACATGCTATTCACCACATCAATAGGCTTAAAGACAAGAACCATATGATCATCTCGATAGATGCAGAAAAAGCATTTGACAAAATACAACATCCCTTTATGTTCAAAACATTAGAAAAACTAGGGATAACAGGAACTTACCTCAACATTGTAAAAGCTATATATGCTAAACCTCAGGCTAGCATCATCCTAAACGGAGAAAAACTGAAGGCATTCCCTCTAAAATCTGGAACAAGACAGGGATGTCCTCTATCACCACTTCTATTCAATTTAGTTCTCGAAGTACTAGCTAGAGCAATTAGACAGACAAAAGAAATTAAAGGCATAAAAATAGGAAAAGAAGAAATTAAATTATCGCTATTTGCAGATGACATGATAATTTACTTAACAGACCCAAAAGGATCTACAAAGAAGCTGCTAGAGTTAATAAATGAATTCAGCAAAGTGGCAGGATATAAAATAAACATGCACAAATCAAAGGCATTCCTGTATATCAGCAACAAAACCTCTGAAATGGAAATAAGGAAAACCACTCCATTCACAATATCCTCAAAGAAAATAAGATACTTGGGAATCAACCTAACAAAAGAGGTGAAAGATTTATACAATGAAAACTACAGAACCCTAAAGAGAGAGATAGAAGAAGATCTCAGAAGATGGAAAAATGTACCCTGTTCATGGATAGGCAGAACTAACATTATCAAAATGGCGATATTACCCAAAGTTCTCTACAGGTTTAATGCGATGCCAATCAGAATCCCAAAGACATTTCTTGTAGAAATAGATAAAGCAATCATGAAATTCATATGGAAAAACAAAAGACCCAGAATAGCAAAAGCAATTCTAAGCAGGAAGTGTGAATCTGGAGGTATAGCGATACCAGAGCTCAAACTGTACTACAAAGCAGTAGTAACAAAAACAGCATGGTACTGGTACCAAAACAGGCAGGTGGACCAATGGTACAGAATAGAGGACACAGAGACTAATCCACAAAGTTACAACTATCTTATATTTGATAAAGGGGCTAAAAACATGCAATGGAGGAAGGATAGCATCTTCAACAAATGGTGTTGGGAAAATTGGAAATCCATATGCAACAAAATGAAATTGAATCCCTTTCTCTCACCAGCCACAAAAGTTAACTCAAAATGGATCAAGGAGCTAGATATAAAAACAGAGACACTGCGTCTGATAGAAGGAAAAGTTGGCTCTGATCTACATATTGTGGGGTCGGGCTCCAAATTCCTTAATAGAACGCCCGTAGCCCAAGAGTTAATAACAAGAATAAACAAATGGGACCTACTTAAACTAAAAAGTTTTTTCTCAGCAAGAGAAACAGTAAAAGAGGTAAATAGAGAGCCTACATCCTGGGAACGAATTTTTACCCCTCACACCTCAGATAGAGCCCTAATATCCAGAATGTACAAAGAACTCAAAAAATTAAACAATAAGATAACAAATAATCCAATCAACAAATGGGCCAAGGACCTGAACAGACACTTCTCAGAGGAGGACATACAATCAATCCACAAGCACATGAGAAAATGCTCACCATCTCTAGCAATCAGAGAAATGCAAATCAAAACCACCCTAAGATACCATTTCACTCCTGTAAGATTGGCAGCCATTATGAAGTCAAACAACAATAAGTGTTGGCGAGGATGTGGGGAAAAGGGCACACTTGTTCACTGCTGGTGGGACTGCAAAATGGTGAGGCCAATTTGGAAAGCAGTATGGAGATTCCTGGGAAAGCTGGGAATGGATCCACCATTTGACCCAGCTATTGCCCTTCTTGGACTATTCCCTGAGGACCTTAAAAGAGCGCACTATACGGATACGGCCACATCAATGATTATAGCAGCACAATTCACAATAGCTAGACTGTGGAACCAACCTAGATGCCCTTCAATAGATGAGTGGATAAAAAAATTGTGGCAGCTATACACAATGGAGTATTATGCAGCACTAAGAAACGACAAAATCATAGAATTTGCAGGGAAATGGATGGCATTAGAGCAGATTATGCTAAGTGAAGCTAGCCAAGCCCTAAAAAACAAATGTCAAATGTCTTCTTTGATATAAAGAGAGCCACTAAGAATAGAACAGGAAGGAAGAGCATGAGGAAAAGACTAACAGTAAACTAAGACGAATGGGGGGAGAGAAAGGAAGAGAGAAGGGAAAACATATGGAAATGGTAGGAGACCTTCAGTGATACACAAAATTATAAGAGGTTATGAGGGGCAAGGGGGTGGGGGGAAAAAAGGGGAGAGAATTGAACCACAGCAGAGGAGGTAGAGAGGGAAGATGGGAGGGGAGGGGAGGGGAGGGGGGATAGTAGGGGATAGGAAAGGTAGCAGAATACAACAGTCACTAATATGCCATTATGTAAAAATGTGAGTATGTAACAGAAGTGAGTCTGTATTATGTATTTGGGGAGTTCAAAACCCAATTGAGTCGAATGTATGAAAGTTGATATGTCTTGAGCTCTGTAATGTTTTGAACAATCAATAAAAAAAAAAAAAGATGTGAGAGAAGAAAAAAAAAAGAATAACATTACCCTAGATTAGGTAGAGAGAAGTTATGGAAGGGGAAGGGAGGGATTGGGGAGATAGGAAGGATAGTAGAATGAAACAGACATTATTATTACTATGTATATATATGTGAATGCATGACCAATGTGATTCTGCAACCTGTATACTCAGAAAAATGAGATATTATATCCCATCTGATTCAGATGTATGATATGTCAAGGTCATTGTACTGTCGTGTGTAACTAATTAAAACAAATAAAAAAATAAAAATAAATAAATAAATAAATGAGGGCTACGAAGGCAGTTTTCAGGGAGCTAACAGCCATGATGAATCTCTGGACATGGACTTGGGGGAGCACAAACCTATTTTCTATCTCCAGGGACCGCTGGGCTATGGATTTCCACAGTCACTGTAGTTGTGATTATTCTCAAGGCCACTATGGAGCTGGGGAGAGGTCAATAAGGATAGGCATAATTAAAATGCCACAAAGCTTTCTGTTCTTATCAAGATACAACCATTTTACATGAATAAACACTCCTCAGATTGTGCCTTAGATGCCTGGGATTAATTTCCATTGTTCTAAAAAAGCTAATTTTGATCATTTTTTCCATTGTTCCTGTTGCTTTTATTGAGAAGTGACTGCTTGGAGGTTTTACTGTGCTGTTTTGGAAGTGCTTCTCTCTCCCAGTCAGCAAGCTCTTAAATTTTATTGATGGAAATAGTCCTGGTTTTGATCAGGCTCCAACCCTTTTCAGCCGTGTGACCTTGGGCTGGCTATTCACCTTCCTGGACTGGGTTCGCACTTCATAAGATTTCTGTGAGGATTCTCTAGGAAGACACATGCAAGAGCTCATGGCAAATTCTTGATAAATGTTTATTTTTCTTTTCACTTTGCCCAATATGAAATGGTACTTGCACTCCACTCTAGGAACAGATCTGCTATCCATTAACTGTCAGCCTAGACAATTTACTTAACTTTCAGATATCTGTGGTATGTGTGTGTCTGTGTGTGTGTGTGTGTGTGTGTGTGTGTGTGTGTTTTACCTCCCGAGTCCATTCTAACACTCTGTGTCTATGCAAACTTTGTGTTTTGTTTCTCTGCTAACAAAGCAGAACCCTATCTGCACACTATTTCTAAGCATTTTCGAGGTCACTATAGTATGATTGCTTACATGCACAAAATATGTTAATTGCATGTTATTTTTGCCAGTTTATTAAATCAGGGTTTTATTTAAGCAGAATATTATTAACTTTGGTGGTATTAAATCATTTGTTATTAGTGGCATTTCAACTTTTTAAAATCTGATTTTCTTAAGAATCTGTAAATATTTTTTCTGAATTTCTAAAGACACCGTAAACTAAAAACTAAACATTCTACTATCCAAGAATAATAAAACTTTCAATGTAGAATAAAAATATAGGTAGTTATCTTAAGAGATAAAAATTATCATATATATATATATATATATGGGTTTTTTTCACTCAAAAACTAAAACCACATTTAGTCTTTATCAGAAATAAAATAAAACAAAACCATTAAGTTTTTTTTCAGCTCACCTGGAATGGCAGTCTTTTCCTACAGAGATTTTAGAATAATTCTATTTTTAATTTACAGGATCTCCCAGATTTGATCACAATAAGTATACTAATATGTACATCTATAGTACATCTCTCTTCATTCTGAAATCCATTCTGAAAGAAATAACATGGTTTCAGACTGTGATGAATCATATGGCCTAAGGACACCCTTTTGACATCACTGTGGATGTGATTACTTTTCACTCATTTCTCATGTCTATGTGAAAAACTGTGTTTTATGTCAAAAAATCCCCCTTTCTCAAGTAGATGATGATGTTGGGAAAATTGAGGATGGGAGGGTGCAATATTCATATCTGAAATGCAATGGTAGATTCTTCCAAATGTTTAAAGTAACTTTTTGCTTTCAATTATGGAAATGATATATTTCATGGTTAAAAAAATTATCTTAAAATATCTGAAAGTACAGATAAAAATAAAGTCATTTATAATCTAATCAGGTAGTTATAGACATTCTTAATAGCATGATACATTTATTTTCCGTGCTGTGCACGTATACACACACACACACACACACACACACACACACACACACGATGCAGCTGCCTTATTTTGTGATCCTGATACCAATAAGGCAGCACACAGAAAAAAAGAGTTACTTTACTGAAGGAGGGAGCCAACCATGAGAAGCTAAGATTTCTATCAAATGGAGGCAGAAAAGCATATGGCACTTGGGAATTCACTGCAGTGGAGGTGATGGCAGGGAGATGTGGGGGCAGATGTGGCAATCAAGACTAGGTCTTGGGGCTGGGGATATGGCTCAAGTGGTGTCGTGCTCCCCTGGCATGCGTGCGGCCCGGGTTCGATCCTCAGCACCACATACAAACAAAGATGTTGTGTCTGCCGAGAAC
Organism: Ictidomys tridecemlineatus; assembly: GCF_052094955.1. NCBI lineage: Eukaryota > Metazoa > Chordata > Mammalia > Rodentia > Sciuridae > Ictidomys > Ictidomys tridecemlineatus. Next base: position 37,953,588 of record NC_135485.1, on the reverse strand, counting down.
TAAAAAAATAAATTCTAAAAAATTAAAAAAAAAAAAAAAAAGAATAGGTCTTGGTCCTGCTCTGTTCACTCATAATTGTGACCAGCTAAGTATGCAATCAAAACCTCACAAGGGCAAGGTAACCGGGGCTCAGACACTTCAGGGAAGAAGGTCTGGGTCATCCACTGGGCAAGCAGCCTAGGCCTGAAACGCTGGCCCAGAGTAAAAGGAATCTAGAATGAATGGGGGCGGCTGATGGATTTCAATAATGGCCTCAGATCCAGCTGCAACAACAGGACAGGGACTGCGGCTTATTTTGTAAGCCCTTTCAATTTAGTCTTTTTCTCCTTTTTGAGATTGTGGCTGACCACTTTTGAAGATAATGGAGTGGGCTTATGGGATATAAGTGGATCTGGGTGGTACAGGTGTAAACTGTAACGATATTGTTGCTCTTCCACACTAACCCCAGGCAGGACTCCAACAAGATGCTGACTGCCTTTCTCAATCACCCACCCATTTCTGATTCTCTGCCTGAGGACTTTCTGCAGCACCCCCAGGATATTTGCCCTGCCTGCTCAAGGACAGGGCAAACACAAGGGATGTTGCAAACTCAGGAACAACCCCCAACTAGTGAAGCAAAGAAGCTAGTAGATAAACACTCAAGCTTCCTTGTCCTGATGAAGGCCAAATGGTCCCCAGAGGGATGGAGCCCCACTGCCCCCAGTGGTAAGTCTTGGTTACTGCATCCTTTATCAGCTTTTATCCCTTCTCTGATTTGCTTATGCTTCTTGAGATCATCTTCCTAAATGGTCTATCTGCAGTTCACTCTCAAATGGTTTCCGGGTCTACTTTTGGAAAAATTCAAATTGAGACAGTACTTTAAAAGTTAAAAACAAACAAAAAAAAAGCCAACAAGAACTGGACTGAAACAGAAATGGTACTCAGGAAATATGGTGGGTAGTGCAGAGACCATTAGGGCACACCCTCATCCTAAGTCTAGATCAAAGACTGGAAAGAAGGACACACATTCACATGTCCACTCTGAAAGGATGGGGTCTTAGGCAAGACACTCTCACCTGCTCAAATGATAAGAGAATTGGAGGGAAACATTCACTGGAATCTCATCAAAAGCAAGGAACATGAGTCTGACAGGTCACCTAGAGCCTGAAAAGTCATCAAATATTCATTCATTCAACAAATACTGGTTGAAGATTTCCTATGCACCGTGCATCATTCCTGGCACTGGATATAGAGATAGGAACAAATTTTTTTTTTTTTAAAAAAGGATAAAACCTGCCCCTGGACACAGCATTCGAGGGCTTTGTGACAGGATTGCAGGGTGTCCACTCACCTTCTCTCTCCTCACCACTCTTTCTTAGCCCACAACTTGCAGCTCCCCCTATAAGCCCTGCACTCTCGAACCTCTGCCTTCTGCCCATCCACAAACTCTTCCTTTTTTCATGTCCTAAACTTCCCACCCCGTGTCTCCACCTGACTTCCTGAAAAACCAGAGTCAAGGCAATCTAAAGCTTTTCTTTAATAAGAGTATATTTTAAAAGAAAATAGTAAGCAAGCTGAGTAGCTTTGACCGTGTGATCTGTGATCCTATCAAATTCACATCGGTATTTCTTCACCTTGTTCAACATGGTTTGTTAGAGACCTGGGTCTTCTGTGCCATGAAAGGTAGGAAAGAAACAAGGATGACTCCTAAAACAGGAGAGGAGGCAGGCAGGGTAGAGAGCTTGGTGTTTCCTGTCGAGCATTTCATGTTTTTTTTGTCCTTGGTGGAGGAGAGCCTTGAGTAAAGAGAAAAAAGTTAAGAAACCTGTAGGATTGTTGTGCATCCCAGCAACCAGGGGGGATGCCCTCCCCCATGTCTCCCAAATCCAGCTGTGCCCCAGGACTGCTTAAAATGGCTAATGTTTGTGCCAAAGCATACACCTACTGAATCAGAATCTCTAAGAAAATTAGAGACCTGCACTTTAAGGCCCCCATAGTGATTCTGATGCCCACCCTTGCTTAAGGACCACAGACATCTCATCACAGTTATGTCACATGCAGACACTCATGGTGATGATTGAACTTTTCACCAAATTCCAAACCAGGATTACCAAATTCAAAATTCCCAGATGATAAGAGAATGGCAGGGCTTATGGCAAGAGGAACACCTCTGCCTAGCCACAGCTTAGCTTTTAGGCAATGCCCATCTCAAAGTTGTGGTGCGTGACTCCAAAAATGATATGACAATGTCTTCATTTCCAGAACCTTAAATTTAGAAAGGGGCCTTTGCTGATGTAATCAAGTGAAAGATCTTGAGATTGTCCCGGAATTTATAGATAGACCCTAAATCCAATGACAGTTGTTCTCACTAGAGCGAGACAGCAGAAAACTTGACACAAAGAGAAGACAATGTGAAGACAGAGCTGGGGATTGGAGTTCTGCAGCCACAAACCAAGGAATGCCTGCAAACCTTAGCCAGAGGCCAGAAGAAGCAGAGAAGAATTTTTCCACAGAGACTTCAGAGGGAGCACAGATCTGTCAACACCTTGATTTCATAAATGTGCTGGAATAAATTTTTGTTGTTTTAAGCCATTTAGTTTGTAGTAATTTTCTACAGCACCTTTGGAAACTAATATGGGAAAACAACTAAAGTTACCAGGATTTCTCACTAACAAAAGGCAGAAATTCAGATATCCTTACATGTGAAATCTCCTTATATTTAAATGTTGACAATTTTAAAAACACTGAGCTGGCTAAACAATACAACTTTTCTGGCCAGATAATGCCACTTTTCTGTTTTATATTCACAAAGCCTTTCCTGTGCCTAATCACTCATTAGTCAACTTCAAGTTCAATACACATTCAAAAATTGTGTATTGAACATTAAAATAAAAATTAAAATTCCTTTTTATTCTATTTATTTATTTACTCTTTTTGTTCTTTAAGGGACTTGTTCTGGAAGTAGGCTCATTTGATTTCTGAATTCACAAGGTAGGAAACAAAAACAATACTTGCGTCCATCATTGTTCAATATTAAAAGCAGAAACATTTCAGATCACCCATCCAATAAATTTGTAAGTATAAGCAGAGTGATTGTTTTTGTTCCTTTTTTTTTTTTAGGTTGACATGCTTCATTCATTAGCCTGTTTCACTGCCCATCCTCATTCAAGTTGGATCAGCAAACATTGACTTGAAGTCCCCATCAGAAGAAATCAGCAATGGGACCATCTCAGTTACCTCTTTGGATTCCCAGGAAGCCCTGAATAGTAGCTGTGAGATTCATTCCTCTAAGTAATTTTAACTTGCTATCGTCTCATTAGCACTTTCAGTTGCTAAATCTTTTTGCCTAGATTTTACAGTCTTTTTGCAAGGGGAAATAGCAACTATACTTGTCCTTATTTGGGGTAGGACTGGCCAGCAGGAGACCTGGGCTTCAATCCCAATTTGCCACTAAACAGCTGCATGACCTTGGCCAACTCTCTTCACCTCTCTAGGCCTCAATTTCCTGTAGTTGATCTCTGAATTTCCTTTCAGCTTTAAAAATTATTTTGACAGTGTAATTTAATTATGCAATAAAATCTCAAATCTAGTTCATCTTTCCTCAGGCTTACCCAAGGGTGGAGAAGGCAGGACGCAAGCTTTCATGTATTCACCAAACACTCATTAGGATTCTACCATGTGCCAGATAGGCTATCCAGAGCTGGGGGCACAAACTAGAATATAAGACAGACATTGCCTCAAAGTTGCAGTCTTTTGGTGATTAGAGATGCAGCTCCAAAGAAATCAATTGCCACACAGCATTATGTTAGAGGGTTGCAGAGACCTCAGGGAAGCCTGGGGAAGATCCTGCAATTCATGTGGGAAGAATTAGAGGAGGGTCCCTTGAGGAGGTGATGCTGAAATTGGGTTTCCAGAACAAGCAGAAGCTGTGCATGCAAAGAAGAGAAATAATAGCCCATGCAAAAGCAAATAAAGGGAAAAAAATAGCCCGGAAAATACATAGTACTCAGAGAATGACCAATAATTATTAGCTAGACAAGCAAAAACGAAGCTGCAGCCTATTGTTTCCTGTGACTTCGGGCAGCAGCTGGATCTGCAACTGTTCCGCCTTCCTCTGCCTCCTCCAGCTTTTTCAACTCCTGGGCCAGATGTGCATTTGGCTCTGTGTTAGTGACAGCTTCTCCTGCAAGGTGACCATCATCAAATCGGAAGCAGTGAGAGCTGACCAAGGGTCCGGTCGGTCCTCAAGGCCTCCAGCATGACCTTGTTCTCTCCCACTTTGCATTTATCTTCCCTTCCCAGGTACCTTCCCTGTGAACTTCAAGTTGACACATCAGACATGAAACCAACAGCTCGAGCATCAGACAAAAAACATATCTTAAAATAAATATGGCATATATATGATACGTAAAAAGGTATCCACATAGGCATATATGTGTATACACAAGGTTCTGCTTTTAGCACTGACTGATTCAGGACTCTGGTGGGTGGGTCCAGATCCTACCCTGGACATGCACTATTCTCAGGTGACATTAATTTCCACCCAGATTGTTATGAGCAAACTATTAGACATGCCTCTCTGCCCACTAGAGCCCAGCCATTTTTATTTTATTTTTTTGTTAGAGCATTATAGTTGTACTAGTAGTTGGGTTCATCCCGACAAAGTCAAACATGCAGGGAATTCAATTACAGTTCAGCATCTCCCTCTTTTTCCTCCTCACCTGTTCCCTCCTGTCCTCCTTCCCCTTCTCTGTCCTTCTTCCTCGATTCTCCTAAACTTCCTTTCATTCATCAATTTATTTGACTGGTTCTTTTTACTTATATATAAAAATGAAATTCCATGTGGCGTATTTATATACATGCACATAGCATAATATTTTAAGAATTCACTCCACATCACTTCTGCTTTCCCATCCCTCCACTCTGCCTCTCCAGCTCCTTTTTTTTTTCACACTTCTGATCTTTCCCATGTCTTTATAATATCCTATCCTTTCTTCCCCCTTTATTTTACTCTAGCTTCCACAAGTGAGGGAAAGCCTTTGACCTTTGAGTTTTTGAGTCTGGCTTATTTCACTTAGCACCATGTTCTCCATTTCCATGGATTTACCAGCAAACGCCGTAAGTTTATTCTTCTGTATGGCCGAGTAGAACTCTGTTGAGTATAAATACCACAGTTTCTTAATCCACTCAGCTAATGGTGGGCCATCAGGGGTTAATTCCATAACTTAGCTATTATGAGACCTAGTCATTTCTAAACAATATTTCAAATATCCCCAAGCTGATAATTTATATTAAATATTCTCTCACTGCAAATGAGAAAAGTTAATTATTCTCATACCAATAGTTCTTTTTATAAAAGAATCTCTATAGTAAAAAGCCACTGATGAGCTATGCCATCTCTGTGACTCCATTTTTCATCTGTGAAATGGAGCTACAGTGAGATTGTTCTGGTGAATTATAAAAATAATGCACCCAGAGAAATTTGTACGATTTCTGTCACATGATGATTTTTTTCAATTAAAAAAAAAGGAGAGAAAACCAAGGAGGTCTTCATTTTGCATGAAGGAAGGAGAAACAAGCATTCTAGAAGAGAACTTGGCATCTAAAGATTAGGTGCAGGTAGTGGGAAATGAGCCCAGGAACTTTCACACTCACTTTCAGCTTCTTGGCTAAATAAAACATGAAAGTCTTTTTAAAAGAGAAAAGGACTGAGGACTTATTCGGTTAGTTGATGATTGTGCTTGACAGGGGAGCCTGCTTCTAGAAACCACGGGATAAATGTGAGTCCTTGAGGATACTGAAAGAGAAATGACATTTTGTCTTTTAAAAAATTAATTGTATTTACAGTTTTAAATGGGAACTTGGTGGTGGTACAAAACATACCAAAAGATGCAGTGAGTGAAAATAGGTTCTCTTCCCTATCCCCCAGCATCCAACTCCCCTTTCCTCTATTGCCCACTTTTTTGTGCATCCATCCAGAGAAATTCTATACCTGTACAATTATACACACACACATACACAATAATGCATGCACAATATACACATATATCCATCAATAGAGTACAAGGCAGATAATTGCATAGGTCTTTTATACATACTTTTAATTGTAATGTTATGTTCTGCGCAGTCTTCTCTATTTTGCTTCTTATACTTTACAGTGTCCCTTGGTACTTCTCCATATCAGCTACAAATATGCACCATTCTTTTTTTTTTGTCATCTCCATAAGAGTATGTACTTTTTTTTGTTCTAATTAGTTATACATGACAGTAGAATGCATTTTGACACATCATACATAAGTGGAGTATAATTTCTCCTTCTTACGGTTGCACATGATTTAGAGTTGCACCAGTCATGTAATCATACATGCATATAGGGTAATAATGTCCAATTCATTCTACTACCATCCTACCCCCACACCTCTTCCCTTCTTTTCACTCCCCTCTGTCTAATCCAAAGTATCGCTATTCTTCCCTAGATCCCCACCCCCTTATTGCAAGTTAGCATCCACATATCAGAGAAAACATTCAGCCTTTGGTTCTTTGGGATTGCCTTATTTTGCTTAGCATGATAGTCTCTTGTTCCATCCATTAACCGGCAAATGACATAATTTCATTCTTAAAGGCTGAGTAATATTCCATTGTATATATGTACCACAATTTCTTTATCCATTCATCTGTTAAGGGTACTTTGGTTGGTTCCATAGTTTAGCTATTGTGAATTAAATGTTTACTTCTGTAAACATTAACATGGCTGCATCACTGTAGTATGCTTATTTTCAGTCTTTTGAGTATATGCCAAAGAGTGGGATAACTGGGTTAAATGGTGGTTCCATTCCAAGTTTTTTAGGAATCTTCATACTGCTTTCCAGAGTGGTTGCACCAATTTGCAGTCCCACCAACAATATAGTCTTGTGCTTTTTAATGGCTGCATAACAGTCGATTATCTAGATGTACAGACATCACAATAACTTTTATGTGTACATTTACATTGTTGACAATATTTTACTTATAAAAGAAAGCAACTATGAAGAGACTTGTGTACACGTGAGTGACGGTGTCTTAGGATAAAACTCCTAAAAAAAATCCTTGAGTTAAAAGATTCATATGCTATTGCAAATGGAATTTTGTCAGATTTACACTCCCACTATCAATTTGCCCATTTCTTTATACTAATAACACTGTGCACAAGCAAAAGTTTGTTTTTATCAATCTGATTGGCCAAAGATATATCACATTTTCATTACTGCTAGCCTTTCTCTTGTCATGAGCAAAAGCAGAATCTTTTCATATATTCAGAGTTATATAAAATTTGTGAAATATCTTCTAATATGTTCACCCAAATTTTCTATTGAGTGACTGGTCTTCCTTGTACTCACCTATAGGAACACTTTCTATGTCAAAAAATATATGTGATATGAATTGTAAATATAGTTTGTCTTCAGTCTTCTGACTTATAGTGGTTTTACCATTAGATTAAAACTCCCAAATAATATAAATTTAATAAAATGTGTTTGGGTCCAATCTAATCTTGAAATTACATAGGACAATTTCTCTAAAAATATGTATATCCTAGAAAAAGATAGGACAATTCTCCATAAGTGGGTATTGGATATTTTAAAATGTCTAGTTTGGGACCAAAGAAAATCTTCTTAAGCATATTTCTGTTTTAAATTTCAATATCTTAGATCAGAGAGAGTATTATTTTATAGTAATAAAATTCTTATTGTTGTAAAAAAATTAACAGCAAGAGACAATAGCTGTAAGACACAGATACCCTGACTAGATTATAACACATTGCACACATGTATTGAATTACATAAGTTTACTCCATAAAGATGTTTAAATATTATGATTCAATAAAAAAGAAATGAGATACACTGATATCTCATAGGTAGAATACAAAAAAAAAAAAAAACCCTGAACCTGAAAACATGGGCTAGCCTAGAAACACTTCAAAAAGCTACATCTTTCTGAAGACCCTTTCACACAAGCTGTTCAGAGAAGCCTCTGCTAGGTAGCAAAAGGAAACCCATCTCCAGAAACCAGAGCCACTGACCTCTTGTAGCATCTCTGACAGCACAAAGGAGTCTCAGTGAGTTTTGTCCCCTGAGATGGGAAGAAAATGGAATCATTCTATTCTCCATTGTATAGTAAGAGTTATTCCAGAGCCAAAACCGCGGAAAGGACACAGGAGGAAAGATACAGGCAATCCCGGCAAAACAGGAAGGGCAAGCGGAGCCTACAGACTTGAATGGACAAAAGACAAACCCAGCAGATAGTCAGAAAGGAAAACATCCATCCCCCTTGGACCAGGTTGCATTGCTATCCTGGGAAAGCAGCCATCATTTAGCAAGACCTCTGTTCCTAGCCCTTCCCTGAAAAAGGGTCAAACTCTCAGCTGTGGAGTCCCAGGTTTGTGACCTGAGACTTCCAATGATTGCTTCTATTCATGCCTGGTGTGGTGACAGACACTCCCATTTCCCTTGTAGACTGTCTGGCTCAAGGACCCATTTCTGTTCCTCCATGTTGACTTCCCTTTGGATTCCCTTTCCAGTTCCTCCCCAATTCTGGTTCTTTTGGTTTGTGGTCTTCCATTTCAGTAGCTGGAAGGGGATGCTTTCAGGAGGTGAGGAGGTGCAAGAAAATAATATTGTGAAAAGCAGCTATTTTCCACCCTCCTCAGCCAACAGGAAACCAGAACAAGCAATGTGTTCTTTTTATTGTTTTGCTCTGGGTCAATGTGTCTAAAATATGGGCAGGAGGAAAGGCAGCCGAGTGGACTCTCCTGTGGCCAGGAACAGAGGAAACTTTCTAAAATCAGCATAATTAACTCACCACTAGAACTTTCACACTTCTCACACTTTCAATTCTTTAACAGACTTTCTGCTCCTTTCCTTGTTGGCTCACGCATTCAGCTTGAAAGCACTTCAGATTTCACAGAACACTGAGCATCTGAGAAATATGGGGACTTAATGGGCATGATAAATTATGCAGATGCTGTTGATCATTTGGGTCTCTAAAACCAGCTGCCTGTAGATATTCCAGAGTTGTGGTTAAAACAAAAGGTCTCAGTTGTGAGAACCAGCAGAGACCCTGGCAGGAACGCCTTCTTTCAGAGGAGGCAAAGAGGCCAGGGAAAGTTAAATGTCTTATCCCACATCATTCAGCAACAAGAGGCAGAGCCAGGATCCTGATCCAGGTCTCCCGGCTAGAGGTACAGTGCTGTTTCCATGGCTCACCTGTAAATGACTCTGCAGTAAACATCTCACTGTACCTAGGATGATTTCTGTAAAAAATATTGCATACTTTGAACCACACTGAGCAATGGAAATGTCACACACACACATACACACACACACACTTTCCCTGTAGTTAAATAGCAAACCCTTAAGCCCTTGGGCTTCCAGCAATTTGTGCATAACACACACAATGTATTTGTCTGAGTCAGTTAAAACTTTTAACCAACCCACAGAAGTTCATTTCATAAATATCTTCATTTGTTGCTCAGAGAAAATGTTTTCAAATTTTGAGAATTACAGATGGTTTAATAAACACATGTTGCTCTTTGTCTTTTAACCTTGATGACAACTCAATCACTGTTGTCCAAAAATAAATAAATAGATAGATAGATAGATAGATAGATAGATAGATAGATAGATAGATAAAAGAGACTTTTGACAAAAGCCTGGATTTCAAAGTTTTATTTGGTTCACATCATTTGGGGGCTTGGGAAGCCAGAGTTTTTCTTTAATTTTGCCCTAACATTGAATGTCTTAGCCATCCTTCTATATACAAGATATTTCATCTTTAAAATGACAAACTTGTTGCAGTAGAACATAAGACCGGCTAGGGGCACAGAGAATTCCAGAGCAGCAACCTAACTGGTGAAGGTCACCTTCCTGTGCAGACAGCAGGACCTGGCCGTCAGCCCGGGCTGCTGGCTGATCTCCTACCACAGCGACTAGACACCATCAATCTCCTTAACTCCTAACAAAGACCCGGGCTCTGCTGATGCTGGATACAGGGTGCTCCTCTGTCACCCATCCGTAGCTGCTGTAGGCAAAGTAATGAAATAAGACCTTGTCAGATCACCATACTCTTCCCTGCTGATGACCTCAGAAGGAAGTCACTTGCCACAGAGAAGTGTGTCGTGATCCACCTCAGGAGAGGCCTCATCTCTCTCACACTCAGACCACAGTTGGGATGTGAAAGTTGGCAGGTCAGTAGCTACAGATGACACATGGGGACAGGTTGGTGGTTCATGCTATTGGCACACTACTGAGCCTCTCTCAGTCAGCACTATCATAGAGTCTGACTCCCTCCCTTTTAATAGGAGCCCTGAAGGTCAAAACCTCAAGCCTCCCTGAGAAGTACCCTATTCTCTCTTCTCTTCTTGATGCATTCCCATTAGAAAACCAAATCTCAGCCAATCCACCTGTAGCTGGGAAGGAAGGAAGAGTAAGCATGGTCCAAGCTCTGTCATAATTTATCATCTCTGTAAACCTTAAACACTTAATTTCAACCTAAAATACAAAAAGTAATGATTTAAATTGTACATATTTAATATATTGTATATTAAAGAACAAATGTTCCTTACCTTATGATGGGGTTTCATCCTGATAAATCCATTACAAGTTGAAAATATCTTAAGTCAAAATGTATTTGAGGGCTGGGGCTGGGGCTCAGTGATAGAGCACTCACCTAGCACATGCGAGGCACTGGGTTCAATCCTCAGCACCACATAAAAATAAATAAACAAAATAAAGGTATTGTGTCCAACTACAACTAAAAACATGTATTTGATACACATAACCTCCTAAACATCATGGCTTGGCCTGGTACCTTAAATGCTCAGAACACTTACATTAGCCTAAAGTTGGGTAGAATTGTCTCTCAGAAAGTCTGTTTTATAATAAAGTGTTGACTATCTCATCTAATTTATTGACTACTATACTGAAAGTGAGAAACAAAATGGTCTCATGGGTACTCACTATTGATGTATAGTTAAGGTACAGTAAAGTGTGGTTCCAACTAGTTCCATTTCATTTGAAGAGTAGAAGCACCCTAACTTGGGAACAATCCATATTTGCATACATTAACAAATACATTTATAATATAAATATATATATACAATTTATCAACATGTAGGGCCAAAGCATTTTTTCACTGTGAGTTCATCATTTCCTGATCTATAAAATCTTTCTGACTTCGACCAAACAATGCACTGTCTGCTACTCCTAACTTGAATTCTCTAAAGATGAGCAGAAGAGCTGAGAATGTGGCTCGGTGGTAGAGGGTTTGCCTAGCATGGGTGAGGCCCTGGATTCAATCTCTAGCACAGCACTCAATCAGTAAGGAAGAAGAGAAAGTTACTTCCTCATCAGTTGAAGTCTAGAACTTTTTGGCCTTTATAATTGTTTCACATGGGTAGCTAGACTTTTTCATTTCTAGTAATGAATATTTTGTGATGCTCTTATCTATGATTATAGAACAAATAGACCCATCACAAATTACTTAACTGACTCCATATATGATCACATTTCACTTCGAATTTGCAATTTTGTTTTTACCTTTAGCACACTGAGAAAGGCACAATATAAAATTGTTGGGGGGGGGTAGTATATGTCCCAAAACACTTGGGGGCATATTAGCACAATTCACAATAGCCTAGAGGTGAAAACAAGCCAGCATACCATCTCCAATGGACGGATAAACAAATTGTGGTACATGTATATGACAGAACCATTACTCATCCATAAAAAGGAATAAGTACAGTATGGCTGAACATCAAAAAAAATTATACTATGCGCAAGAAGGGAAACACTGAAGATTACATTTTGTTTATGACTCCATTTACATAAAATATCCAGAATAGGTAAAGCTGTAATATCAGAAAGCACATTAGTGGTTTCTGGGGGCTTGGAGGAAGAGGGATGTGAGAGATTGATCTATAGGTACAGGAATAGTACCCTTTTGAGGAGATAAAATGTTCTGGAAATAGGTAGAGGTGATGGTCACGCATTGTGAATATACTAAGTGTTCCAAGTTCTATACATTTAAATGCTTAATTTTGTTATGTGAATTTAGGTCTCAAGAATCTACAACTGCCCTCTGCACACATATGCACAAGCCACACACATCCACACTGCGTGTGTGTGCAAGCATGAGCCCACAGCCATCCTTTGCAGCTGTCCTTCTGCCTTCCCAGAGCTCATTGCTCAGTCACTCCTTCTTTGGGTACCAGAGCCTGGAGAATGCTCAGAGCCTTAGAGACATTGCAATCATCACACGAGCTTCTCATCCTCCTTCCCAGACTAAATTCCACCCTCTCAAGTCTGCGTTCAAGAGACTATCAGAATCAGCTTGATGGGCCATTTGGAAACTGTTAGGAAACCTGACAGGTCCCTTTGGGTCTTTTGCTGCTCCATGAAGGTGAACAGGAGCATTGGCTGCATGGCCCCCTCCACCTGCATTCCCTGAGGGGCATCGTTTCCTTTCAGCAGCACAGATGTGCCAGGTCTGCTGAGCAAGTTGAACACACCCATTGCTTTTTGAAAAATGGCAGACACTAAGGTAAGCCCCGCTGGTAAGCACACCAATGCCCTGAAATTTTTATCTCAACATAGGACAGGCTGAGAGACTTTGATTTAGGCCTCCAGATGTTCCACAAAGAGGAAGAGGAAGAACTCCAATGGGACAGCTGAGCTCTGACTGGGAAAGTCTGCCATCTTTATCTCTGGGAGCTCTACACAAAGCAGACCTAGCCCTAGGAGCCTGTTGTGAGACCATTGTGAGACGTGGTAAGCCTCGGAGAGGGGGATTAAAGCTAACAGAAAGCAAATGTCTACTTTGGCAAAGTCCACAACTGACGTCAGTTTATTTTCCTCTCCATTGTTAATGGGGGAAAAAAAAAGTTATAACAAGACAGCTCTGGTAGAAACGCTAAATACAAAATGTTCTGTTTGACTTTGATCATTCCTGCTTATTGTGATAAGCAACACATGGCAGCAGCCTTGACTTCTCAACTGGAGTAAATTATCAATTGAATCATCTTTCCCACAAAAGCTCACCTGCTCAGGAAGGAAAATGTCCAAGAACGAAGACAAAAAAAAAGACAGACTCTGGCAAAGACACAAAAACATGCTTGAATTTACCTGTTAGTGTGCTCTGCTAAACACAGACTCCACCTCTTCTTTTTTTTTTAATATATATTTTTTTTTAGTTGTCAATGGACCTTTATTTTATTGATTTATATGTGGTGCTGAGAATCAAACCAAGGGCCCCAAGAATGCCAGGCAAGTGCTCTACCACTGAGCCACAACCCCAGCCCCTCTACCTCTTCTTAACAGAAAACCCTCATGGAAATTTCTAAGTTTTAGGACCTTCATTGCCATGATCATATCCTTTTTGGTGTGTATGGCTAAATAGGCATAAGGCAAAATTTACAATTTAAATATTTTTAATTGTGCAGGTCAATGACATTAGTACATTCACATTGATATGATTTGCGAATATTCTTTTCCAGGCAATGGATTGTCTTTTCACTCTCTTGACATATCATTTGAAGTACAAGTTTCTAAATTTGGTAAAGTACGAGTTATCTATATTTTCTTTTGTTGTTTGTGCTTTTGTTATTACCCCAAAAAAATCATTGCCAAATCCACTGTCATGATGATTTTCCCCTTTTTACTCTAGGAGTTTTATCATTTTCTTTTTTATATTTTTTTATTTATTTTATTTTATTTTATTTTATTTTTTTTGATGTGGGGAACTGTTTATTTTTTTTATTGTTGGTTGTTCAAAACATTACATAGTTCTTGATATATCATATTTCACACTTTGATTCAAGTATGTCAATATGTAAATCAATGGAAGTGTAACTGATGTGATTCTGCAAGCTGTATACGGGGTAAAAATGGGAGTTCATAACCCACTTGATTTTATTTTTTTAAATAGACAACAACAGTGGAATGCATTACGATTCTTATTACACATATAGAGCACAGTTTTTCATATCTCTGTATATAAAGTATGTTCACACCAATTTATGCCACTATACAGGTACCTTTTTTTGCATTAAATTCTTAATACACATATATACCACAATTTTTCATTATTCTGTTTGTATATAAGGTATGTTGACACCCAATTCAAGTCTTCATATTTAAGTCTTTGATCCATTTTAAGTTAATTTTTATATATCATCTAAGGTAAATGTCCAACTTCATTATTTTGTTTGTAGATATCCAGTTCTTCCAGTTCTTTTTTTTAAAATAGATTGTCCTTTCCCCATTGAATGGTGTTGGTGCCATTGTTGAAAATTATTTCACTATATAGGCAAGGATTTATTTCTGAGATCTCTACTTACTAAATCAATCTACATTTTCAGATCCATGCCAGTACGATACTGTTTTGACTACTGCAGCATTGTAGTAAGTTTTGAAATTATAAAGTGTGAGCCTTACAACTTTATTCTTGTTTTTCAAGATTATTTTGACTATTCAGGGCCTCTGGAGATTCCATATGAGTTTTCAGATAGATTTTCCTATCTCTGTAAAGAAAAATCATTAAGGTTTTAATAAGGATATCATTGAATCTATAAATTTCAAGGTGGTCTCAGTCTTTTATAAATTAAAATGCTGTTGGATTTCATTACAGAAGCACATCTCCACCTCAGAAGGTAGGGTGGGGCCCAGATATGTGACAATCAGACTTCGTTTGCCCTGGAATTACCTCAGTTCTGGTAGGGATGTAGCTCAATGGTAGGGACATGCTTAGTATGTGCAAGGGTCTGGATTTGATCCCTAGCCAACACAAAAAATAATAAGTCCAAGAATTGTCTTGGCTCTTCCCTTGTAATAAATTATATTTATTCCCTACAATCCAATTACACTGATTTAAATTAACCATGCACCCAATTACCAATAACAGTAAGACAGACATTAATTACCTTCGTTCCTGATCCAATCACAGGCAAGATGATAGAATTATTACAACTGGCTTAAATGAGTCAAATTATACCATTGGAGATAAGGGTAGGGGTAACTTCCTGAGTTGTGCAGCAAAAAGAGATGCTCTTGGAGTGGAAGGGGATGAGGATGATTACTATATAGTCAACTAGTGGTGTTCCCTAAATTTCTACATTTATGGTCTCTGTAAGTGGGCTGGGGTTTGTGAACAATAAAAGATGTCTTACAGTCTAGAGGAAAGTAAGGGGGCGGGGGAGGTAGGAAGGAGGGACTATGACATCATAAAGACATAGGGAAGATCAGTGGAGTAGAAGGAGATTTAGAGGGAGGGAGGAGGGATGGGAAAGGGGAGGAAATGCAGAATGAATTTGATAAAACTGCACTGTGTGCATGTATAAATATACCACAGTGAATTCCACCTTTATGTATATCTATAAAGCACCAATTAAAAATAAATACATAAGTGAATGAAAGGAAGACCAGTGGAGGAAGGTTAAGGAGAAAAGGAGGAAAGTAGGGGCACCAGAAACTGAAGTGAAGTAAATTGAATTCTTTGCATGTATAATTATGTCAAAATGAACCCATTATTATGTATAACAATAATGCACTAACAAAAAATATTTTTTAAAAATAAAGGATGTATTGCCCTTAGGTGCAGTAAGTCCAAATATGGTCAAATATTGGGGGAGAGTGCTACTGTGGAATCAAGGTGATTTTATTTAGCAATAGCAATGGATTATGTCAAAATACTAAGAAATTTCCAAACAGATCAAACAAATCCAAAAGTCCTGAATTTAAACCAACTGGAAAAATGTTTATGCCTGAAACTTCAGAAATAATATTTTGCTTAAATCAGTACACAGTGGTGGTAACAATAATGAACCTGTATGGCATTTTAAATACTTTATAATCTAATTTCCCATCTGACCATGCTTAAAAAGCCCATAACTAAGGGGTTCATTCTGCCTGTTGAACTTTTAAAGTTTCCATTTCTTTTTTTATGTACCACCATTTTATAAAAATATTCAACCTCCTCCAGCACATTCTGGCTTGAACAAGCCCTGAGATAAACAGAGGATAATGTGGTGGCTGATTGTTTCCACTTGAAAAAGGAAGAAAGATCTGCCGTATCGATAGTGCTTTCTAGAGGAATCAAATGAAACTAAATAATCTATGTGAGTATTGACAATAGTTCTTCCTCTTTGTGAAGTAGTTGATGCTTCTAAAAATATATTTTCAAATACAACCATCTAAAACTTTTTAAATTGCTGAGTCCCAATATAGCTGAGCCAGTGTTTTATTGTTAGCAACAAATCAGATTAAAGTATCTGAGAAGCATTCACCTGGACAGAAATTGGTTATGAATGTGATGTCACTGAAAATAGTGACATCAGAACCCTCCCATAGGAAGTGTCATGGATCAGTGGACCAACAGCCAAATCTCATCTTCAGTTGTCATTGAGTTGCTCAGAGCAAAAGACTCAGAATACTTATTTCCTGTGAACTACAGTAAACCCCTTTAGGATGTTGATGATGCCTGTTAGAAGACATTTACATTAAAGATTATAAAAGCCTAAGACAAATTAGGCTATCTGGAGTTTGTGGGATGCACTCTTTAAATTAACTTAGACCTATGTGCACAGTGAACAAATTAATATTTCACAAAATCAGGTCAATTTGACATCTCCAATTCCCATATGCTCCTGAAGACCAGAAATCTGTTTCTCTAGCGGATCCAAAGAGAGAAATCCCTGAGGAAAGATTTCAGGCAGAACATTTCAGGGCTTATGTTTCATTGCAATTATCTCTTCTCTTCCTGTGGATATTTGATTTATTACTGCTGTCAGGAAACACCTCAGTTTCCAGTAAGAAAATGAAGAAAGGCTGAGACGCCCACATCCCAGCTGACCAAGCTTCTAGTCACGTGGCATCTGTGAAAATAGAACTGATAAAAGTTCTGGTTTCCAATGCTAATTGAAAAAAAAAAATCAAGTTTTCCATTTTTCCTATCCATCTAGTAGTTTTATTTCTTTTGAGCCTCAATTTTTTAAAGTAATAACTTTAAGAACAGTATCAACAAATGATGCAAACACTTTTTTGGAAAGCAAAATTATTCTACAAAATATTTTTCCACAAAAATAATAATCCTCCCAAGCCCTTTGAAGCTGATTTCTTAAAACAATCCAAATTTCAAAAAAACTAAAAGCCTCAAGAAATAAGGGCCTTTTTTCTTCAGGCGGGTTAAGACATGCATATGGGGAAGTAAATCTATATATTCAGAAAATTTTGAATCTGATACAGTCTGGCTAACTAATGCCTCAGACGCTTATTCAGAAGACTTTACATTTATTTGTTATAGCCATCAAGTTTCCAGAAACACTAAAAAGTTGCATTTTGTCGGAAAATGTGTATGTATGCTTGGGCATGCTGAGGCTCTGTCTTACTTTGGGGAGATTATAATTGAAGACCAATAAATACAAACTCTAGGGGGTTTTACAAGTGGCTCCAGAGTAGTTACGGGCATGCAGTAAACTGCTAGTTTCTCACACAGAACCCATTCTTCCCTCTCCCTCCTACCAACTTTGTGGTTGAGCCTCTCCAGCAACAGACACTGAAGTAAGGCTTTGGGCACAAGCAGTTTGTCTGAGCAGTGATAACAGAGGACACTGGTAGGTGTGTAAGGTAGTCACCCAAGAAAGGAGGCAGCCCCAGTCCAGAGCGTGTCCATGAGTAGCTTGTCTTTGTGAGCCACTGGAGCTCAATACCACTGAGGACTTAAGGGAGGCAGGGAGAACATACCTGAGAGGTTTTCCACCAGGGACCTAAAAGCTTGGGATACCCACTGCTGACCGAGAGCTGCTCTGGAAACATGGATGCTCTGCACTTTACAGCCTGCCCCCCCATGCAGAGCCAGCTACCTTCTGTCCAGAGAGTTCCTCTGTCTAGCAGTAGGTGTAGCAGACAGCTATCAGTGGGTCCCAGAAACAGTGCACCTCAGGAAGATAAGGGCACCAACAGCCCCTATTACACTACACAGATTCCAGTTTGGCCAGGCCTCGCCTCTCTCTACAACATCCATTGCTCATCAGTGCACTCTAGATTGGCTGCCTCCTTTTCTGGGACATAATACTTACGTGCTTATTGTAACATGTGTTCTATAATACAGGGTTATTATATTTACATATATTTATAGGGACACAAGTAGTTCCTCCAAAGCCTTGTAATTTTTGTTTGTGTTTACCAAGAAAGTGTAATAAGATGTTTATACTCAGAAAACCCCATTTTTTACTCTAACTCTGCTAGATTTACTAAATAGTTCCTTAGCTTGAAAGTGCTCCCTGCTTGCCCCCACACCCAAATTCATGTGTTAGAATCCTAATTTCCAACGCAGCAGTGTTGCAAGGGGAAGCCCTAACAAGAGGTGATTAGGTAAGAGTAGACTTGTTGGGGCTGGGGATGTGGCTCAAGCAGTAGCACGCTCGCCTGGCATGTGTGTGGCCCGGGTTCGATCCTCAGCACCACATACAAACAAAGATGTTGTTGTCCGCCGATAACTAAAATATAAAATATTTTTAAAATTCTCTCTCTCTCACCCAGTCTCAGGTATTCTGTTAGAGCAGCGGAAAATGAACTTAAGAAAATAAGCACTCACAGACAAGCTTTGATTTCCATTTTCTCTAGGTATGAAAGAATAATATTCTCTCTTCCTTCTGTCTTGCTGATTTGTCATAGAAACACATATCATGGTGTATGTAAAAGCATCTATAAACTCTGCATACCTAGCTCCACCAAAAAAAAAATCACTTTTTAACCTCTATCAATAATACTTACATCCTCTGGCTTTGTTACCTAGTACGTGAAGGATAATATTTTAAGTTGAAAAATT
The DNA here is from genome assembly GCF_052094955.1 of Ictidomys tridecemlineatus. Taxonomy (NCBI): domain Eukaryota; kingdom Metazoa; phylum Chordata; class Mammalia; order Rodentia; family Sciuridae; genus Ictidomys; species Ictidomys tridecemlineatus. The sequence goes on along the minus strand of NC_135485.1, from coordinate 37,934,754 downwards.
AGGGCTTTCTCTTCCGGACTTGAGGATACCAGGACCTGACTCTGCCTTTCCTTCACTTGGCTCATGAAATCTGCCCCCTCAGGGAAGGGCCTGACTTTACGGTGTGGAAAGAAACCAAAGGAGGGAAAGAATCAGGTTTGATGCAGCCAGAGGCTTTGCGCCTTGGTGTCCCTTTGCAGCCTCACTGCCTGCCAAGAGGGCAGATGTGGGGACCCCTGGGACCCAGAAGAACAACCCGAGACTCCAGGAGAGGAGGTGCAGAAGCCGAGGGGAACATGAACCCAGGCAGGTCCCAGCTGGGAAATAAACAGGCCAAACCAAGAGCTCTGCTCACTCACAAATCAAAAAAAAAAAAAAAACCTCTCAGAAGGAAAGTTTGTCAGGAGCAACCTGGATGCTGGCCAGAGGGAAAGCAGAGAGGACTGCAGACTCCCAGTAAAACGCATCCACAGAAGAACGCAGATCCATCTCCCTAAGGAGAAGCAGGGGTGGCAGTCAGTGCTGCTCTGTCCACACAGGTTACCTCCCTCCTTCCTTCCACTTTACAGGACAGGGGTGCCTCCCCACCCAAGTGCCTCGCAGTGCCCAGCACAACAACTCATCTTTGTTGTAGGAATTTTCCAAACTCGTGGTCAATAAGAAATCCCTGAAGAACCATTCCTGAGCATGCACTGTGCACAGTGAACTCTGAATAAGTGTTAAGGCTTTGACAGGAAAGCAAAGGGGCAGACATCTCTGCGTGCTGGTGAGCAGCTCAGTGACTTCACAGTTCCACTCATACTTTATCCACACTGGAGGCACCAATGCAGGGAGTTATGTAGATATTTCAGGACTTTAGTTAGTTTCTGCGATTTCAAATTGTTATCAGAAGATCAAGCCCTTCCTTTGTCCCTGGTTTTCTGTCTTACCATTTGACCTTTTCTGAACATGCTCCCACCATGATATCCTCCATCATGACACAACTGGGAGGTGTGACTCACTAAAGCCAGTGCAATGCTATTGGGATTTTCAGACTCCAAAACTGTAGGACAAATATGCCTCTTTTCTTTATAAAGTATGCATCCTCGGGTATTTTGTTATACAATAGAAAGCAGATTAAAACAGCCGCCATATGCAGTTTACAGAGCAGCACTAGCAGATCTGGCATTGGCGGGCATAGATTCAGACAAGAGGGACCTGATCCTAAGGCTCCAGTTTAGGGAATCTCTTCTGACTCTCCTTTTTTGTGCTTCTCCCCATGGAACTAAGAGTCTACAAGTCCAATAGGATGCACCCATTCAGAGCCTGATCTCATTCCTGCTTCTTAATTGTACCCCAAGTACCCAGGTTCTCTAAATTCCCTGTCCAATGACCTAAGGTCAATTCCAGAACCTGTGTGTTCCGCTTGCCTTTGTCTATCCCCCTGACTGCAGACCCTTCACACTTATAGACCCAAAGGGAAGTCAAGAGATAACCTTAGCAGATATGGCTGATGCTTTTATATCAGGCTAATATAGTAAGAAGAAGGATATGCTCAGGGCTGGAAACAAGGGCTAGATTTCCCCCATTAAATACCAAAATGTCAGAAATCCCAGGTTTGAACCTGACTTTTCAGCTAATTATGAAAGTATTTGTCAAGAAAAGAGGATATAACATTTTATTTAATAGATCATTCATTTGATTTATAATTTATTTATAAGCTGTGTCATATTTAGATGTATATTGGGCCTCCATTGAACTCTTCACACAGGTCCTTCACTTGTTGACATGGTGGTTTTGACCTGTAGTGCCAGAAGCAAGACAGGGGTGACATCCTCTCCAGTTCCTTCCAGTTTTGCTAATGTTCTCCACCTGCCTGCCTGCTACCTCTGCTGCCTATTTTCTAAGCCTCATTCTCTCACCTTGCTAGAAATTGCCTCTCCGCAATATCCATTTTTGCTTTAGTGAGTCAGAACTGATTTCTTTGCGTGCAACTCACCATACCAAATGGGAAATAAAAACGCCAGTGGTCTGTGAATTAACTAAGTGGCATGGAACTGTCTGGTAGAAATCTTTCTATCCTGCTAACTTTCTCTACCTAGACTCTGTTAAAAGATTTTTCTCAATTCATGAAACTCCAGCTTTTCTAGTTCTCACGTGATCCAGAGAGTGAAGTGCTCTCTGGAATCACAGACATGGTTAGAGGGCCTCTAGGGACTGTAACCTACACAGCTGCAGGTCTGGAAAACATTGTTCTGACTGTTTCCAGCCCAGTCCTTGAGCTGAGTCACCTTTGGGACTTTCAGGCAATGGATCACTCTCCAATCACAGGTTTAGGCATCTCATCTCTGGGGATATCACAAAAGTCAAAAGTTGGAAGGATTTAGATAGAGAATAAAAAGCAACTTATTAAAAAAAAATATCATGCTTTGGGAGGGACTCCCTCTAACCCAGATTTTAACTAAGGTATTAGACCTTTCATCTTGTGTCATGATTCCAAACACATGGATCTCTGCCTGATGGCATCATCAACTGTTCTAGAATGATCACACATACACACACACACACACACACACACACACACACACACACACACACACTTGTTACAGCCACCTATATGTTCATTGTGATTATTGCTGGCTGGCAAGATTATAAATATTTTCTGTCCCTTTATTTATATTTCCTACTTTTTAACAATAAACAGATTTCAATTGTATAATTAGAATTCAGCAGGTATGGAAAAAAAGCAAAAGGAGACTGGAAAAATATTCTAATCCAAAGTCGAGTTTAAGATTTATGCAGCACTACTAGATCAAGGCTAATGAACTCCACTCTTGACAGGACACAGACAAAAATCTCATTAGTTCTATTTGTTGAGAACTTCAGAATTATATTCAAATTTGCTCCCAAGTCACCCTATTCATCATGTGTTAATATTCTCCTCAAAAAGATTTGAAATAAATCATTTCTGCCTTTGTGTCAATTGTGATATCCTGAGTGTCTTTCCATTCTGTGGAGCTTTTTGAGAATTCTTGGAATTGCTATAAACATGCACCATTGGATCTCTCAACAGAGAAGACTTCTCACCAATTTTCACATAAAAGTTGGAAGTTAACTTGAAAAGTTGGGGGTCATTTTTCCTTCCAATTTTAAAGAAATCTAAATCATTTGGCCAAAGCTAGTATGTTTGCAAAGGAAATTTATTATTTTATGAACTTTCAATCTAAATCTGCATAGTATGCAAGGAGAAAAAGTCAGGACCCCAAATAAACTGATATTCTATACAAAAGAAAAACCTGAAAACAGTCTCTGACATTATGGAATCTGTAGTATTCTTCATCTGGCACTCAATGGAGGGAGAAAGAGAAGTTGAAAATGAATTTTCTGCAAAGGATGAGCTGTCTGATAATGGGCTTACAACAAAGCAAGTCATTTTTCACAGTTTCTTTTAAACAGCAATAGGTAGATACAGCAGTAATGGGAAGAAACTCGTTAAGAACATCCTCTTGGCAGCAAACACACCTGGATGCGAACCCCAGTCTCAAATCTATTGGCCTTATCAGACTTTGAAAACACCATTCCATCTCTCTGTATCCTGATCTCCCCACTTATAAAATGAGAATTATAATAGCACCCTTTTGTAGTTCTATTTTGATGTGCTTTTTCCAGAAAGTCAAGAGTCACATATTTTATATGTGGAAGTTATAAAAAAGTGTGTGTGTGTGTGTGAGAGAGGGGGGTTGTCTCATGAAATTTGATGGGAGTCCAGTAGGTAGAGGAAGGAGGGAAGTGGAGACAGGAAAAGGGAGGAGGGTACGAAAAGGGGAGGTACTGGGGAATGAAATAGACGAAATTCTATTCTTCTATTATGTGCATGTAGGAATATGTAACAATAAATCCCACTGTTATCTAAAATAATGCACCAGTTAAAAAATCAACCTAATTTGTGAAAATACTGGAGGAAAATCATACGACTAATAAATAAATGCCAAAATGCAAAAGAAGATTGGAAACTACTGGAAGAGAGGGGGAAAGGATAGCAGAGACCCTTAAAAATCAATTGAAAATCTATATCAACATCTTCTGTAAACTTTAAAAATTTTTGAAAAATCTGAGAGTTGCAAGAAAAGAGAATTTCTTCTGATAATTACAGTTCAGGAATCTGGAAACAAATGCTATGTGTCAAACCTCAGCTTCCTTAGCCAAGAGCAAAAAAGTCAGCAAAATAATTAAACTTCAAAAATACTTTTTTTTTTTAGACTTTCCCCCAATTTCTTAGATCTCCTGGAATTCAGTGGAAATTCACAAGAATTACAGTTCCTGTTTTCCAGTGTATTTTGATGAATTTATAGTCTCATAGTACATGGATTAAAATCATTAACAACTTTCTCATGTAGATGAAAATTCTTTTTGTTTCTATATTTCTAACAGATAAGGATGAACTAATCAAGACATTTCAGAGACATGTATTTGTTCTCTCTTTCTCTGCTTCTCTCACTGTCTTCTGTTCTCCTTTTATTTGGCACAAACATTAAACAGTGGATGTTAAAAGTCCCTGGCAGGCAAATAAAGAAATAAAATAATTGCTAATTTTCTTCAAACAACAATTGTTTCACTCATATGAAAATGAATAGTTAACTGTGCTTGGTCTTATTAAATGAAAAAAGAAAAGATATTTAAAGCATCACACTCACATAAATAAGGAATTATTAAATCTCACTTATAGTGCAATGAAATCTATGCAATCTAGCTGAAAAACATTTGCCCACGGATGATTGTCTCACTGTAAGCATCTGAGCCTTCAAAGAATTTCAACAATAATAGATGAAGAGGCTTCTAAATATAATTTTAAATATATATTAATATACATTTACATGTATATGTTGTCAATGGGCCAATGGCATCGATCCATTTTAATCTGAAATTTAATTTCCTCTTGATTGTTTTGATCTGTCTAATAAATTTCAAGCAATTGTTGGGTTGCACCATATCCCAAAACTGAATGGTTTTGGCAAGAAATGAATGGAAGTTTGATTTTCATTTTCATCTGTTCATCAAGGTTATTGTTTGCTATTTCTTTGGTTCTCTAGTCCCCTAGCTCAAAAATCTATTTTATTGGAAAGCAATGTATGATTTATTGCAATTTAATCCAGCTTTACCTCCTGGAAATCAGCAAGCAAAAGTGAAGACCAAATTTGTCAGCTGTTGTTGCCTTAAAAAACATTGTGAGAAAAGCGCATTTTATCCTTCTTTATTTGCAATGGGAAATGAAAAGGTGAGCCCTGGCATCGTCTCTTTGCTGACATCCAGGTCTTCGTTTTCTCTGAATGTAGTGGAAAATACTTCAACTTACCTGAGACACCTCCAACCAAGTTTTGAAAAGGGACAGTTCTGAGGTTATGTTCTTAGATGGGTTTATTCTTCGTAAATGATATCCCTTCTTCATTTATTTATAAATGTATCCCTTTTTAAAGAAACAAATATTTCATTGGCTTTTCCAGAAGTAAACAAATTGAACTGATTTATTTTGTATATGCATTCTTCCTTAAACTTTCTAATTTCAGGAAACTTGGTTCCAGCTAGCTACCCAGGTATGTGATTTGTGGTTCAATCAGAAACTCCCATTGGAAGGGCTCCAGGTTTGGCTTAATGCTCCTCCATTGCCATCTTGCAATTCTTTATTATTGAACAAGGAGCTCTGAATTATCGTTTTGTACTGAGCCCCTCCCCCACAATGATGTAGCAAGCCCTGCTCAATTAATGTAATTGATCATTAGAATTCAAATGAAAGAGTATATGAGCTTTATAGATGATAATAATAATAGAGAATATTTGTTGACCATTATATATTAGAACACTGAGAACTTCATAGGCATTCATTCATTTGGGCCTTGAACAAAAACCACTATAATATCATGAGCTCCACTCTATCCAATGAGGATAGAACTGAAACACAAAGAGAATAATGAACTTGCCTAGAATCACTACTAATTGTCGAACCAGAATTAGATCCCTGAAAGCCAGACTGTTATGCCAAAAATAGTGAAAACCGTTTTCAGAAAATTTCAGGATCACGTGGCTTCCATAACACAACCCCTCTCCCCAGAAACTCATAAAGCCAAACTTGTTTCGTGTGTCTACTTCCCCTATTTGCCCTCAAGTTTCAGACTTTAAATTATAGCTACAACTGTGTATGTTTTAGCAGAATTTATAGAGTGCCCCCATTTTTTTGATCCATGAAGTAGCCCACCTGCAGTTTGTTGATGGACCAAAGGATTACAATTTAATTCTTCTGGGAGCATCCACATTACCTTAGGTGCATTTCAGAGGTTTCAGGTTGATTTCCTGACTCATGTATTTGCTAACCCAAGAGACACTCTTACTTTTTACTTCTTATTTAAGGTGGGTTCAGTTCCTTGGCTGCACTAAAAATGCTTCTTGCTTCATAAAACTTGCTCCAGCAGGCTTCTAATTAGTTTGCCTTCTGTCAAAAATGGGAAACCAGCTTCTGAAGTCTAGCGTTTTTTAGGCAGGGAAGGTAATAAACCTAGCAGTCAGCATCTAGGAATAAAAACAAAGAAAGGCAAAGGAATTCCCATTTTGTGAGAGGTGGTGATAATTCAAGGGCAAAACGTCTATGCCCTAAGTGATTTATTCAAAGTATTTTTAAAGAAAGGAAGTTATAGCATAACTACTCATTGGAAGAATCATGATTGACGTGCTGGAAGGGATTGCCAGGATGGGTCCAATATAGGCAGTGAGCAGAGTGTAGCCTGCTATCTCTGAGCTCTGTAATCCAAAGACCAGGCTTTAAACCCTGGCTTTACCATTTGCTAGAAAGTAAAACCTTAGAAAAAGCTTCTTCTGGTTATGCAGATGTGCCTAAGAAACAAAGATGGCACCCTGTCCTCAAGGTTCTTGTGGTCAAGTGGAACTACAATTGCACTTATATACATATTAAGTACAAAAGACATATAGTAGATTCTAACATCATCTTGTACTTCTGTCTCTGAGGAACTTGGTATAAGCCTTCATCACAGGCTAACAGAATGCTTTCAGCTACTTTCCCAGACTAGGCAGGCATGGTACGGTAGGTTACAAGTCAATTCTTATTATTTCGTGTTTTCATGAACAACACGAGTCCATGTTATTCTTGAGCACATCACCCAATGAATTTAAAACTAGAATTTTCAATCTACAAGGAACTTGAGAAACTACCTCATCGACAAGCCTCCAAACTGTACGTGGAGAAGGCCAGCAGCCCGCGGCCGAGTAGGAACGACTCTGTCTCCCTGACCTCAACCCCTCCGCCACCTCATTGTCCCTTTCCCATGTCAACCACATCGGTAGGATCCTCTTTTATTCTCTGTTTATTTGTCTTGGATTTCCAAGTCTGATTTCATGGAAGGAAAGTGTTCTGGAGGTGAGGGGGTGGGATTAAAAATATTTGATCTAGTCCAACCATTTCAATTTTTTGGAATATAACAAAGTCACTTTATGCCCCATCTCAGTTCCACCCACCCTGTCCTGAAACCAGTAGCTGCTTAACTACAGGGACCCAGACAAAGACCAATTTTAGCTTCAGCTTCAGCACAACAGGACAAGATCTCCTGTGTCATTTACATGGCTGTTGCCAGGATTTTTCTTTTTTTTTTTTCAATGTTGGGGATAGAACTTAAGGCCTCACCCATGCTTTAGGCAAGAGCTCTACTACTGAGATAACACCTCCAGCTCTAGGACATTTTTTTTTAATGGTACTGCTGATTGAACCCAGTTTGTAATTCATATACTACCTGTACAATTTTTGTTATATATACCAATTGCTCCTTTATTTACTTAATATTTTCTTTTGTTAAACATTTTAATTTTTTTTTTTAGAATTTTTTCACAACACCTTTATTCTATTTATTTATTTTTACGTGATGCTGGGGATCGAACCCAGCACCTTACATGTGCTAGGCAAGCTCTCTACCACCCAATCAGTTGCTCTTTCATTTACTTAATATCTTCTTTTTTGTTTAATATTTTTTTTAGTTGTAGAAGGACACAATATCTTTAATTTCTCATTTATTTTTATGTGATACTGAGGATCAAACCCAGTACCTCACACAGGTGAGGCAAGTACTTTACAACTGAGTTACAGCCCCAGCCCTAATATTTTCTTTAAATCAGTTTATGTTTCAGTTTTAGCCATGCCTTAAGCAATGATATCCATGAAATCATGAAAAAGTGTGTAATTTGACTAATACATTTTAAAATAAATACAGAATCATTAAAATAACAAATTTTGCATCCAGGCCAAATCATCTCGTGCAATATTTTTTTGGAAAACACTGTTGTAATTCAGTCATTTATCAAATAGCCTTTGAATCCCTACTTCCTGCCAGACACTACACTAAGTGTCAGTTACACACAAATTATCAAGGGGTTAGTATGATGTTATTTCTGGCTGAGGTGATGTGCATGGTACTGAGGTCCCAGGTGCCAAAATGAAGTTATTTAATTATTTAATCTCACTTTATGCCAGAGGTAAACCTGTATCTTTGAAAAAGAATCTATTTCATTAAAAGGGTGCATGTGGGCTGGGGCTGAAATTCAGCGCTTGCCTCCACGTGTGAGGCACTGGGTTCAATCCTCAGCACCACATAAAAAATAAATTAATAAACAAAGATATTGTGTGTCCATCTACAACTAAGAAAAATTGTTAAAGGGTGCATGTGTGTTTAAGGTTTTTATTTTGTTGTTGTTGTTGTTGTTGTTGTTTTTGTTGTTGTTAACCATGTCATGTGACCATTATTCATAGTTCAATCATTGTCACTAGAAATTCCTAGAATAAAAAGAGTTTATGGCTTTTTTTTTTTTTAATGTACTCAGGATTTAACCCAAGGGTGCTCAACCACTGAGCCACATCCGAACCCTTTCTATTTTTTGAGACAGGGTTGCCCTAAGTTCCTTAGGGCCTCGCTAAGTTGCTGAGGCTACACTTGAACTTGCAATCTTCCTGCCTCAGGCTCCCAAGTCACTAGGATTATAGGTGCGTGTGTGCCACTGAGCCCAGCTGAGTTTGTGCTCTTTGAAAGCACTTTTGCAAGGAAGGGGATGCCCACACCTCAATGAGTCAGGAACTTAAGTGGCCCCCAGTTCCTACTTCAGTATATGACAGCATCTGCCAAATTGCTTAGAGTCATTATTATTATTCTTAAAAAGATTCCCTGGGCAAACAAGTGGAAACCACCGGATTATAAAAGGAGGAAATGTGGAAATGTTTTTACTGGAACACCTTTCAGTGCTAGTATGTATTACAGCTTTCTGAGAGAGGGTTGTTGCTTCATTGTTTCTCAAGTCATCTGAACCTGGAACCCTTTCTTAAGAATCATGTATTGGACTAGTTTTTCATAAATACACTCGGGAAAAATATTCTAGAAAACATCCTGCAGTATAACATCAGCCAAGATCAAAAGACCTGGGAAAAGGGAAGCAGCAATTTTCTCTCTTCCTCCTTTGCAATGGATCCTGGCTGGCAAAAAACTTCCCTATGATCCAATCCTGAGGGTTGGAGAAATGGAATTTCATTGAGAATTAACAATTCTCAGACTCAATGTTAAAAGTAGAATAAGAAGAGAAATTCTAGAGTCTAGAGCATACCCTGAGCCCCCAGCAGAAGGAAAGAGCTTCAGCTCACTCAGAGGCATGTCCTAGATACTGGGGTCAAGAGAGGACAGACAGCTTGAGGGGTGTTTGGGGCAGAGGTGGGCTCAACATTTACATTCAGAAGCTGATGGTGTTTGGAGTTCTTCCCTTGAAACATCTGAAGTCCCACACGGAGCCAATGAAGATGATTCCAAATATTTTCCTAGGGCTGAGAATATAAATTCAACTTCAAAACTGGAAAAATTTTCAAACCTATTTCTCCATAATGTGATGTTTGGGTTTCTTTTAAAATACTGTTCCAGTAAAATTGCATAGTGCTTGTCCTCAGACGTAAACAGCGGCCCAAGGGCAGATGGTGAAAACCATGGTTCTCAGACGGCGAGTTGTAAGAACATTTCTCCCTCAATCGTCACGGAACTTCTGAAGCCAAGTGCAGCACAACATGTGGGCCATGTTTATTCCCAAGGCAGCTCTTATTCTTATTCTCACCAGCAAAGGTTATGAGTCATGTTTGGGTGTCTCATAAATTGTGGTAAATTGAGTCAAATTTGTCCTTTTTTTCCAATGTAATTGAGCATCAAAAATCACTACTCTTGAAAACACGAAATTCGAGTGGTTGGCATGTGCTACAGGACCTGCGACAGGTTTATAGGCACCTCTCATGAGATATCCCATATTTTAAGGCCCATGTGTTTCCAGGGAAGACCTGAGTGCCTGCTGAAGTGATTTTATTATTATTATTATTATTATTATTATTCCATTAGTTTCCTAGATTAAAATCTTAGGCCCTGGTCAAGTTCAGTTTTTCAATTAAAAAACTCCAAATAGATTTAAAAAAAAAAAGTGGCAAGGCTATAGTCAACTTTATCTAGTAAAAGTGTCTGAAGGCCCTAAGTAACCTCACAGGGACAGGTAAGCAGAAAACCTCCATTAATATCAGCTTGGTAGATTTTCTAAACAAAGATGGCTGCAACTATCCCCCCTCTGCACCCGAGTCCCTTGCAGAATGATGCGGCACCTCCTACTGTCAAGAGATGTAGTCTGTTTCTCCAGCCTGTGAATCCAGGTTGAACTTATAATTGGAGCCATAAAATATAAAAGAGTAACAGTGTGCTAGGCCTTGCACATTTACCCTCCCTTGGACCCTCGTGAGTAACCTATGGAGAAATAGATTTGAAAATTTTCCAGCTGCTGAAGAACTCAATTATATATGGCCTGTGGTCAGTCAACGCCGTCATAGCAGCTGAGGCCTGAGCTAGTACATGTGGTATATGGTATAGGAACCACATGTGACAAAGCCCAGCCAACATGAACAGCCCAGTTGAAATCAGCCAAGCCCGCCCAAATCGTCTGAACCCACCAGTTGCCCCATTAGCTTGTGAGCAAATAATGCTTAGTTATTTTCTTAAACCACTCAGATTTGGGGTGGCTTGGTATGCAGCCATACTAACTGATATAAGCTTAACCACCACATCATCTTCATCACCCATATCATCATTTAACATTTTTCCATATACATCCTCCCCACATATTTCCTCTACTATTAACATTTTGCATTTTTTTTTATAAATGATTAGCTAATATTGACACAATATTATTAATTCAAGTCCATAGCTCCAGCAGGGTTCACTGTGTTGTATAGCCTTTGGGTTTTGACAAAAGTATAATAGCCCATATCCACCATTACATTATTGTCCAGAATAGTTTCACTGCCCTTTAAGATCCCTGGTTCTCTACCTGTTCATCCTTCTTTCCCTCCCCTGGATTCCTGGCAAACACTTGACATTTTATTGTCTCCATAGTTTCTAGAATGTCACGTGGTTGAAATCATACACTATGTGGCCTTGTCAGATTCGGTTACCTTACCGTATTCTATGTATCTAGCACTATGTTTCTTTCAACCCTGGGGTTATGTCACTTAACCTCGAAAGGTGTTTTACTATTATGTTCAATTTACTAAGCTCAGAGAAGAAAAGTTACACACACAGGTAATAAATGCTGGAGCTTGGGAAACCCAGACCTGCCTTTATAGAGTCTGAGCTCTTAACTACCACAGCCAAAGTTGGGAAGGATGACCCAGAGGCCACATGCAGCCTCCGATTTTGTTTCACTTGGCTCACCTGCTATTTTAAATACCAGAAAATGTCAGCTTTTCTTTAAAAAATTGTAGATGTGGCAATTTTAGGCCTGCATTCTCACAGGGAATTATCTTAGTCAGCTTGGGGTGCTGTAACAGACCCTAAGGACTAGGGGGCCTAAACAGCAGACATTTATTGCTCACAGTCTTGGAGGCTGGAAGGTCAAGCTCAAGGTGCCAGCAGGATCTCTTCTTGATAAAGACTCTTCCTCACTTACAGGCTACCTTTCTTCTCACTGTGTCCTCACATGGCAGAGAGAGGGAACTCTGGTCCCTCTTCTTCTCACAAGGACAATTCATGGGGCCCCACTCATTGAATCCTAGTTACTTTCCAAAGACTCTAACCACACTATTCAAACACAATCAGATTGGAGGTTAGGGCTTCAGGCTATGAATTTTGTGGGGACACAAGCATTCAGTCTACAACAGCAAATAATTGGCTAGTGTTGAGTGACAGTTGTGCCAGGAGGTCATGACATTGTCCTTTTCCAGAGTCCTTACTACTCTCTATGGCAATGACCTGAACCTAGTCACTTATCCTAGTCACTTGATCTCTCTGACACCAGGAGTATTTGAGTTTGGTTTGTTGTTGTTGTTGTTTTTATTTTGTTTTGTTGTTTGTTTTATTTTCTTTCTTTTCTTTCTTTCTTTCCTTTCTTTTTTTCATTTTTTTTCCCACTGATTTCCCTCCCAGTGATGTCACTGACCCTGGCTGGAGTCATGCAGGGCAAGAGTACAGTTTGGCTGTACTATGAGGCAGCTCATCTGGGTCTTGGAATAAAAGGACTGTGCTGCACTCAGGCAATCCTCACCTGCAGCATAGAACATCTTAAATAAGGCATGTCACTGGCTTGGTTCTTTTGGCCTCAAAACCCCTCCTAAAGTGGTATAGGTTCATGAGGGCTTCTCACCTCTGATCAGGAAATCTTGAAGCTGACCTAATGACAAGGCCAATAGGCAGCCACAGGTGAGCTCTGGTCCCTGAGAAGGTCACTTCATGCCAACCAGCTACCAGCTCCTAAGCATTCCCCACAGAACAAAGTCTTCTCTGTAAAACCTCCTGAAGAATTATTTTCTTAGCTTTGCTTAAGAAATCGACTCCAACATCCAAGGGTTCTATCACTTGGATCACTTCTGCCATTTCTCATGCTTGGTGGTCAGGTGGACTACACTTTTACTCCGGGTTCCAGTGCTTTAATGTGAAAACACTACTTGGCTTTCTCCCTCGTACTTTTAGGAATGACTTTCAGCTGCGACCTCTTATCATGGGTACGCCTGAATCCTTTTAGAAACATCTCCACTGCCTAGTAAGGATGAGAGTCCAGTGAAAGGAATTTCTATCAGCCTGATACCTTGACGGATGGTCGGCTTGGGAAGGCAGACCTGAAGCTGGGCTGGAAACAAGAGGTGGAGACAGTTGGGTTAAAGGGAATGTGGAGTCTTGGGAGCAAACTAGGAAGTAGGCAGAAATTGAGGAAGAAGGACAGTAAGTGAAATCAAGGAAATTTAGACAGAAGAAGAGCTATCAAGAGTGAAGAGAAGCCTAAGTGTTACTTGATGCAGCAGAGAAGGTGAGATATGAAGCCATGCCAGGTGTCTTAAAACAAGATTGAAGAATAAAATGATTTAATATGAAATTTGATGTTGGTTACTAGAGTGTAGTAACATAAAGCTCCCCATAGAAATTTACAGACTTTTGGTAAAAGTTCTACTACAGTCCATACCTGTATTCATAAGCATGAATGGGGGATAAGGGAACATCGAGAAGGTTCTAAGTTTGGAGTCTTATGGGACAGAAAAATTGGAGCAGCTTTAAGATAGAGAGCAAAACAAGACTTCAGGGAACACCGGAAATGGAGCCAGAGGTGACAGTGAAGTTTAGAATCTGGGGCGGGCATTGAACTTCCTTAGTCTTTACCTGGGGGTTTGGGCGCCACTCTTATCTAGATCTTGAGGGTCCAGAACACTCTGGATGACACCCAAGTTACATAACCACTGGGTTTCAATGAGAATTTTCCACTGAGATCTCCCAGCTGGTTCCATTCAACCTGCCCCAGGCAAATGCAAACAAACCACAGGTATTTGATCCTGTAGGAGGGACAGGGTGTCCAGACAGAGTGAATGTGTGGGCCCTGGTGTGTGGTGTGTGTTTTCCCAGCAGCCTCTGCAACTGGAGAAATTTGTGATTCAAGATTTGCGTAGTAGTTGCCTAAGAGAAAATGAAATCTGCTTGAGGTTCCTGGATGGGGTATGAATAATGCAAATCTTTAATTTTCACTGAGCTGTTTACTTTACAAGCTTGTCTTCAGAGTACAAGACATTTTGCCGTCTTGGTGAAAATTTTGATTGCAAATTTTGGTAGTAAAGGGCGATTTCACTACACATTTTAATCAGAAATCTATCAATATTGATGAATCTTCATAAGTCACTTTTCAGAGCAAATATAAGTAAGCCAGTGGAGCAGTCGGGAACTACATTCAGCTGTGAATAGACTAAGACCTGAAAATAACAGTGCACTGATCACATAATAGTTCACTCTTTCTTGAAAAGGAGTCTGGACATGGACCCTCCAGGGACGAGGCTGTGGTTCCATGATGGGCTCCACCCCCCAACTTTTCTTTCCATCCTCAGGGCCCCTTTCCTACTCTGCAGGCTGCTGGAAATTCAGCCTGGACAGGAGGGAAAAGGAAGAGCTTGTTTCCATTTCTTAATGAGCCTTTCGGAAGTACCTCTCAGCAGGTCCACTACACATGGTTGGCCAGAGCACAGACCCAGGCCACACCTGACGGCAGGGAAGACTAGGTAGTGTCGTTTCTCATCAGGGCACCTTGCCCAGCACTGCTGAGAAAGTGGACGAACAGACATGGACGGCAGCCCTCTCTCTCACCACACCACCGCATTCTTTGGTTGATTCTCCTTTGGAGGCAGCTAAAAGCTGCTGGGGGTTTTTTGTTGTTGTTTTGGTGGTTGTTTTCATTTTACTGAATTTATTTGGTTAGCATGAATTCCTTTTAATTTAAAATTTATAGTGATGATTTAGTTCATTCCTTTGGGTTAGACCATCAGATTTCAAACAACACATAGTACATGCTCTTGTGAGATTTCTTTCACGTACATTATTTCTACCAAAGTGAAATTTTCTAATATCAAATATGGTACTTTAAAATTACCTCATAAATATTACTCCACCTGCTGTAGTATGGAATCTCCCCCAAAGGTCTAGGTGTTAAGGGCTTGATTCCCAGACTTTATTGTGAGGTACTGTGGTGCTCTAGGAGGAGGGATCACACGGAAGGCCCTTAGGTCATTGCCGGAGTGCCCCTGAAGGGGATCTTGGGACCCCAGCCCCTTCCTTTATTTGTTTGTTTGTTTGTTTGTTTGTTTTTCTTCCTGGCCATGAGGTTAGCAGGCTGCTCTCCCACCAACTCCACGCCATTGCATCACCAGAGGCTGAAGGAAATCGACCTGCCCAATCTTACACTGGAATCTCCAAAACTATAAGCCAAAATCATCTCTTTATAAGTTAATTATCTTGGGTGTTTCATGTAGTGATGGAAAGCCAACACACACCCTTATTAATATGGCAGGAAAAGTAAGATAATCACCATCAAACACTTTCGCGTGGCCTTCTAGGAAAAGCTAAATATGGAGCTGGACAAAGTGGCAAACCACACGTAGTCCCAGTCCCTCAGCAAGCAAGTTTGAGGCCAGTCTCAAGAATTTAGTGAGGCCCTGTCTCAAAATGTAAAAAGTAAAATAAAATAAAAAGGAATGGGAATGTGGGTTGTATGTATGTATTAAGTATGTATTGTATTTATTATATTTATTGCTTAACTAATCTATGAGAAAGATATAGAGTAATTTAATAAGAAAGAACATTAGAGAAGCATAAAGGAAAAAACTGCAGGAAAGAATGACAGAAGGAGTTGACGCAAGGAAGCCCAAGCAGATAAGAAGGTGAGTAAAGAGCGCAGCCACCCAGCCCAGAAGGACTGTGGGCTAAGGCAGGAGTGACAGTGGTGGGGGAGACAGAAGGTCAGATAGGTGCTCGTCTCCCTGTCCTGAATAGTGAGGAATGCAGTGACTAAGTTAGAGATAAGTCTTACCTTACTGCCGTAAACACTTGGTCCTTGTCCGTTTTTTGATAATGGAGTACCCTCTATGGTGGTTTGAGAATGGCATTCATTAGCCCAATGTCTCCCTTTATGGCATCGTGGGCAAATACCCGGTATTCTACTCCTTTGATACCTAGCTTTGTTAAACCCTCCTCCTATGGGGCAACTCCTTTTAAAATGTCCTGTTTGTTCACAATTGTAGCATGTTTTTGGCCTGGCATCTAAAGCCTGTTGTACTGTAGCTGCCAAGACTTGCCCTTGTTCATTAATATCTCTACATAATTTAATATATGTGTTTAAATCTTCATGTCTCCATGGTCTAAGGACCTCTCTGCAGCAACGATTTGCTTGCTCATAAGCCAGTTGTCTAATTAATGGCATTGTTTGTTCTGTATCCTCAAAAACTCTGGCAGCTGTTTGAATAAGCCTATCTACAAATTCAGTGTAAGGTTGATTAGCTCTCTGTATTACCTTAGATAATTGACCTTGTAAATCTCCATGTCCTTGTAAAGTCTTCCATGCCCTAACTGCGTCTGCAGCAATTTGTGCATATATAGCAGGATCATATTCAATTTGTTGCCATTGACCCTCATAAGGTCCTTTTCCTAACAACATATCTAGATTTCTTTGAGGGTAACCGCCTAACTGCATTTCGCCTAGCTGTCTCCGTGCAAAATTCCTCATTGGCAACCTTCCATAACAAATATTGTCCTCCATTTAGCACAGATTTACACATGCTAGCCCAATCTGCTGGCATCATGTCCAAGTTGGTAATGGATTTGACCATGCTTACAGGGAAGGGTGCTTGGGGACCATAGGTTGTTACAGCCTCCTTTAACTGCTTCACTGTTTTGAAATCTAGAGCACAGTGAATCCGCTGCCTTCCTGCCTGCTCAAGTACAGGGCATGCTAATCTTTGAGGTCCTGTCTCAGGATCCCATCTATCAACTACAGGGGTTGGGGGCCCCATAGGATACGGTGTCTCTATAGGTGGACTTGTTGGTTGGACACTTACACCCTCTGGTGATAGAAAGGCGTTAGTAGCAGCCTCCTGTTGTAATTGTTTCCCTGATAGTTCTTCCTCCTTTAAATTTTCTTTCTCTGTCTGACTAGCTCGAGAGACCTTCTCTTTTACTTGATCTAAAATGTATTTCTCCATGGTCTGAACCTCTAACAATTTACTTAACACTCTTTCAGTTTGTTTTTTACTAATTTCTAATCTACTATAAAGATAACGCAACCCAACAAGATAACACAAAACAAAACCGAAACAGAATGAAACAAAAACGGAACAAAAAATCATTGTATCAATTTTCCTATTTTCTTGAAATGTATTTTCGTGGTCTATCTCTCTCTTCCTCAGGGGCGAACAACTTCAAACCTTGAGCCAACCATTTTTCCCAGTTTGCCTGAGAAAGTTCTAGGGATAAGCAGCTTGAAACAAAAACAAAACAAATCAAAACAAGAACACATTGTTTTTTGAAAAGGTCACCCATTCTCTCACCTTCCCTCAGGGGCGAGCAATTTCACTTACCTCCGAGCTTCAGGCATTCCCCGTACGGGCCGCCAAATGCCGCAGTCTGGCTGGGCACAAAATCACGAGCCACTCAAGCAGGAACAAACTTTATTTCCAAAACTCCCGTGAATGCCACACACGCGGCCTTCTCCCGGGACACACTACACCAACCGGAAGTCCCTTCTCTGGAATTCCCTCCTACGGCACTTCCCCAACCAATGGGAACTCTCCGGGAGTCCAGGAGAGCTCCAAAGTAGCAGACCCAGGCGGACAGCAGGGGTCTAATCTCCAATTGAATGCACATCTTAACATAATCATTATCATCTCAATGGCTTGCTGGCTCACCTTTTAACCAAAAATGCCATGCGTCATGGCTATGGCTCTCAGCACCTTACAGGCTGTTCAAGGTAACCTGTGAGGTGACCTGGAAGCCTGGGATGCTTAGACAGCCTAGGTTCAGCTTGCCTTCCTAGTTTCCATGTTTCATGAATACTGGGTTAAAATAAATCAGCCCACAGCCCTTAAGTACAGGGTGGACAGCCTCACCTGTGAACTCAATGGACTTATGACAGGACCCTCAAGAGAATGGGGTGGGGGGGATGCAGGGAATATCCTCCAGGTCCTGACCATTTGAGAAAGACCAGGTACGCAAGTATAAATCACAAACATCACCTGAGATACAGCAGAACACCTAAGGATAGGACCAGGTTGGTCATAACTTGGGGGACAGGAGGTGTACATACCAAAAGACCAGCATGAGGTCTCAAGAAGCCCATCCCACACTCACTTTGGTTTCCTCTTGGAGAAAAGTAGGGGAAGAAGGAAGGAATCTTAAATACCAAGAAATGATTTCCTATGGCATGGGATTAAACATAAACCAGTATAAATAAGTTTAAATCATGAGTTTCAATTGGATTGGGGTCCATTAGTCCCCACTCCCCTCTCACACTCCCCAGAAAAGAAGGAATGAGAGGGGCATGGGAGGCCAGAATTTATCAGGCATATATAAATACAGGCACTTTCTCTGCACCTTTGATTGGGGAGAGGCCATCTGTGGCTGCACCAGAACTGCTAAATTCTTTAACAACCTAAGGGGTCCAAGTGTTCTGCTTTCTTCCACAACATTGTCTCTTGTGAGTCTCCCATGAAGTAAGTGTGGACAACATTTTTTTTTACCTCCATTGCACAATGAATGAAGGGACATGGGTCATAAACTAGAAGTGATGGAGGAAGGATTCGGTTTCTCCAGCTAGGTCTCTGTGCACTGAGCAAGGGAATACAAAAGGCTCCAGGTGTTTCCAACGAGGACTCAGCAAGCAGGCTGACCAGGCAATAGACACATACGGGCACTGCTCTCCAGACATACTGACGGTTCTCACTCTGACCAAAGAGTAAACTCTGGGCAGAGACAGCCCCACACAGCAAGCCCTGGGAGAACCACCCAGATGCCTATATGCTTCAGTGTTCTGTTTTCCCGGAGTATCCACAAAGCCCTGTTAAAGCTCCAGACCCAGTTTCTCATTTCATTTTGTGCCAAGGACATTTTATTTGCAGTTTTCTCAGCTCCCACAAGGCCTCATTGTAGCTCTGTTGGTCTGATTTAATTAACATCAATTCTTGAAAAGACTCACATACAGGACTGGTGCTATTGTTCTCTCTTGCTAACTTGCTGGAAAACCATACACAAACCCCACTGAACCCAATTGCGGCAGACCCAACCACATCATCATCCAAAAGTCATTTGTCACTTCCTAAATTAGTTATAAGCCAAGTTCAGGTTCATAGGAAGCCCCAAGGTCTCAACAACTTTTCCAGGGTCCCAAGATTTAAGCTGTGTTCCCTTTAACCCATTAAGTCTCGAGTTTTCAATTCTGTGAGTATTTCAATGAAATCAATAAGGATGCACTAAAATAGGTTGGAAATCATAATCTAGAGCTTATACAATTTATTATCATTCGTGATATTAATGAATAGCATCACTCATAATTCACCTTTTACTTTTCTCAAAATAATGAAACTCCAAAAAATGTAAATATGTATTTCAAAGTTACCGCAGTGGCATGTTTGATGCTCAGTTTAAGTTCTTAGGTGTTCCATCAATGGGACTCTGGGACGTAATGGGTTAAGATGGGCTGGGGATCTAGAATTGAACTGATGTTTGTAAATCAGCCTCTCTGAGTCTGTGGGCTCCAGCTGCTCGAGTTTCATTAGGATGACTTCTCGGGGCCTTCAGATCTTATTTCACATCAGGCTAAATCTGGTCTTGATTAAAGCTTCAGTGGGGGAAGCATATGGCAGTCAGAAAGGCAGAGGCCCTGTTACAAGCCCCTGCAGGTTCACGCCAAAGAAAGCCAGAGCCCGTAAACGGTCTGCCATTCCTTCAAGTTGGGCTCCAAATGAAACGTGAGCTTGTGTCCCGCCTTTTGTTTATGGATTTGAGTTAATTGAGTTTTTAATTATTAAAAGTAAGACCAGTCAGGCAAGGCATTTAGTGAACTAAGCATTAAAATTGCGCATTAGGGAGGCAAATTACTCCTAAGTCCTCCTCACACAAATTAGCGTGGGGATTCTGCTGTCATCTATTTTAATAGGAAAATGGGAAGGGGTGGGACTGTAACCATTCGCAGTTTGCTAAGCTTTTGCATCTGCAGAGTGAAAGGGATAATGGTTTACCTTTTGAATTCCATGAGGCCAAACAAAACTTTTTTTCTAAGACATACTTCCAGTTGACTCCAGGACTAGCCATACAAAGGGGAAATAGATCCTTGCTCCCCATCATCAGAGCTCCCAGCCAGAGCAGACCAGAAATTACACAGCTTACTTCCACAGATACAGGAGGGGAGGGCTTTTGCACAATGGTCTCATTACTGAAGGAATCGTATGAAATTTTGTTCTGCATGGTCTTGAGTTCTTTATGTTGTAGAAGCAAAGCAGTAGAGGTAGAGTTTTCTTGCAACGGACAGATTTCCTTTTTTTCTTATAATTATGCAAATTATTTCAAAATAAATGCTACTACAGCATATTCCTCATTTTTTTTAAAAAAAAATTTGTTTTATTTTATTTTTAATCCACATACAATAATTGTACAAGTTTATGAGGTAGAAAGTGCTGTTTTAATGATCAGATCATGTAATCAGTATATCCATCATCTTAAACATCTATAGTTTCTTTGGAGTGAAGCATTCAACATCCTTCCTTTTGCATTTTAAGATCTCTGCTTCCTTTCTTCTTAAAACAACATTATGAGTCTTTTTTCTTATGAACAATTCCTATTGTTTTTCAAAAGACTGTTAATTCCTTCTAAAGAAATAGCAGCAAAGTGTTTTCACTGCACCTTGTAGGATAACTGGATCTGTGCTGGCAACCTGTACACTGTCCCCAACTAGCACAGGGTCCTGTCTCTGGCAGTTGCATCCAGGTAAAATCCTAGGATTCCTAGGAATGCCCACAACAGCCCATTCCTAGGAACTGAAACCCAGAAAACACAGCTGGAGATCCAGGAACGGCAGGGAGATAAGCAGCAGAGCTCCCTGGGACAGAGGGATGGGGCTGGGGTTTGGAGTTACAAGGGGGGAGCGAGATGCTCAGTATCCTCAGCAAGAGACAGTTTGTCCTTATAGATGTTTCTTTGATGTTCTATGGATATCTGTGTTCTCAGAGCGTTTATTTAGCACCTGCTCTGTATTGCTTCAAATTTAGTTCTCATAGATATCCTTTATTATCCATCATATTCCATCTCACAGGAATCATGGCATCCTACTTCTGAATCTTCTAACCTGAGGGTTATTTTAGAGTTGCCATCAACTCAACTCAGAAACAACTCAAAGAAGGAGTCGACATGTACCCATGAGGCACGAGTGATTTCTGAAGACTCATGACCCAGGTGATTCTCTCTGAACCCTCCCTCTCTGGGTCAGGCTTTCTAGAAGACTTTACATTTTCCACATGAAATTGCCCATGGCCATGTCTCCAGCCTTTGTCAGCTTGTCTGTGGTAGAGTGTGTCTCTGTGGTCCTGCAGAATGGACCAAAGCCCACTCCCAGGGCTGGCTCAAGAAAGCATGGTTCTATGCCAGGAGAGAAACATTCCTATGAAAGAACATGTTTTAGTCAGCTTTCTCACTGCTGTGACTAAAAGACCTGACAAGAACAATTATAGAGGAAGAAAGTTTACTTGGGGGCTCACAATTTCAGAGGTCTCAGTCCATGGACAGCAGGCTCCATTCCTCAGGGCTTATGGTGAAGCAGAATAACATGGTGGAAGAGTGTGACAGAAAGAAGCAGCTCACATGATAATCAGAAAGGGGGTGGGGAGGGAGGGAGAGAGAGAGAGAGAGAGAGAGAGAGAGAGAGAGAGAGAGAGAGAGAGAGACTCCACTCACCAAATACAAAACATTTACCCCAAAGGCAAGCCCCCGCTGACTGCCTCCTCCAGCCACACCCTACGTTAATCCCAGTGGATTAATTCACCTACAAGGTTAGGGTTTAGTAACCCAATCATTTCTCCTCTAAACCTTCTTGCATTGCATCTGCTCCTCAGCCCATCTGTCTCCCTCGTTACCTGAGCCCCACTTTTTGTATCAAACATCACCTGGCTGCTTGCTGCTTTCAAAGCTTGGCCAGAGGGGAAGTGATGAAGTAGATACCCATCTATCTTCTCTCAAAAAAATAGAGAAATATTCTATTTGCTTATTTACATTGCTTGTTTCCTCCGACTTTGATGTGACTCCCTCAAAGTTCTGGGACATCATACGCAAAGCTGCCTTGTGAATAGAATTCCCCAGGCCAATGCTGTGGTGTTGGTGCTGGCACTGCAGTCAGGAGGTGTACCCGGGACACTTCTGGAGCACTGTGGAGAGGGCTCCCCAATGTCAGTCAGATCATCGTAGCTATGTGTGTGCAGTAAAGGAGCTCAAGACACATGGCCAGGCGTATGGGTGTTCTGATCTGGGTTTCTAGTAATTAAAAAAGTCAGCCCCTAACCCAAGGAAACCTCTGGAGGCAGACACAAATGGCTATGGGGACAGCAGAAGTTGACCATTTCCTATAAAGTCACAGAGCCTAGAAGAAATAATGGTACATCACCCCACACCCATTTGCAAATATATTTATTGTTTTTTTACAGTTTAAACTAAAATTAAGGGAGTCTAATGAAATTCTGGCTTTTCCTAAAGCTGCTTAGAATCCTTTTTAAAAATAATAAACACTAAATTGTTTTATCTTGGGGCTTGACCTTGTTTTGCTGTTATACTACTTCCCGTAAGTCTGACTAGGAGGTAGCCCAGGATTCATCCAGGTCCTCTTTTTCCAACTTTAAAAATCAAAACAGAACATTGCTACTGGTCATCTCTGTGACAAACAGACAGATCTCTTGACTCACAGGAAGAAGAAAAAAAATTAAGTTATTGATTTCAATAACTTTGTTACCACCATGCAGAATATTTTGCAATTAATCTTAAATACATCAAATTATTTTCTGCTCTTGGAAAAGGGGTGTTCCCAGAGGAGGCTTCATAAGACATCAGGATTATCTCCAAATGAAATGTTTTTCTGAGGTCTCTTTATAAAGTCCTCACTGTTTTTCAAAACAGAGATGGTTCTAGTATACACTGCACCATCTTGCAATTACTGGGTTAATTCTGAAGGCAAATCTCCAGCAGAGATAGACCAAAGCAAAACAAGACACATATTTCAGAAAGCTCTGTCAGAGAATACATGATGGAATCACATTCAGTAGTTAACAAACCTCTATTATCTCATACTCTCCCAAGGAAATGTCTATCTTTCTGACACGAGAAGTTCTCGTTCAGTATGAATGTTGAAGATTTTATTTTACTCAAATAAAACAATCCCTGTGCAGTTGAATTTCTTTCAATATTCATTCACTATTTCCCTGAAGGATTAAAAATGCTTTTTAGGGAGCCAGTAGTCACGTCTGCACATCAGACTGGCAGTGTGGTCCTCTTGTTCATGATAACACTAAGTTGCTCTAAGGAATAAGGCAAATTGTACTGATCACATCCACTTGACGCAGTGTGCGTCAACAGAAACTGAGACAGACTGGGCAAGTCCCCATTATCTCTTAAATATAACACTCTTCATTTTTGTGGCAACAAAGAAAAAGTTTCTAATAAATGTAATTTCATCTAGTGTAAGAAATGGGCTTCTTGGGTTTTGCTTTGTTTTCAACATGTTTTACTGAAAAGACCCCAAATGCAGCAGGACTGTTCCATCAAAGCCCAGGGATGGAAGCCCATTGAGCCACAACTGAGAGTGAACATTCAGTACCCAGGAGAATGTGTTACCATTTCTCTTTGTTTAAAAATGTTGACATTTATCATCATATTTTTTTCTCATTAACCTGTTTCCTTAAATATTGAATTATCATATTATGTATTAGAGATATTAACATCCAATGCAATTGCCTAATTTTCCTCACCCTTGTCTGAATGCTGGTCCATTATTCTCTTCCTAGAAAACTTCAGAAGAAAGGCAGAAGCCCTGTTTGAAGAATATGGCTTAATCGGGGAAAATGAAAAATGATTCTGATGATCTCTTCTTAGATGTGGATCTCTAAAGTCTTTGAAGATGTCATCAAACCAATACTAAGTCCTCCTCCTCGTACCCAGATCCAGTGCATGCTGTTGGGCACTGTAAAATTCCAGGGACATGGTCCTCAGCATGGTCCACATCTGTGCTGTCCAGGGCTACTGCCAACCCCCCAGCTTTGGTTATAGGTCCACAGTCAATTTGTTTATTTATTTATTTTCATTTTACTTCTAGCAAGACATTCCAGATGAAGGAAACAATGTGTCGGTTTACATTCTGGCCCAAGTTCCTTCTTGTATACTGGTGTTTCAAGTAACGGCCATCCAAATGAGGGGTGCTCTGGGGCTTGTAAAAAGTGTAATCCGCACAACCAAATGTGGAATTCCCTCCCTCACTTCTTCTTACCTTCGTAATAGTGAGACCAGCAGCCAAACTAAGCAAAGAGTTCTCTTTGATAAAGGCCCTCCTTTAGCTTCTCCTTTAATGCCCTCTCTCTTTATATTTTTCATATTTGAAATGTGTCTTTTTCCTTTCCTGGATTGGCTCTGAGGCCGAGGTTCCTTTACACTAGTCTGGTTAAGAAAGACAGGTTCTTACCAAGGACAATTTCTGGATTCCTAACACTATATATAGCGTCTCCTTGTTAAAATTAAATACAAATAAAGTTGATGCTCAAACCACTAGATAATGCAGACCTAGACTTGATGGCTATGATCTCAATTAGCAACTTCGCTATTTTTAAACTTTTTTTTTTTTTTTTGTGGTCGAGGATGGACAGAAGGCCTTTATTTTATTTATTTTTATGTGGTGTTGAGGATCGAACCCAGTGCCTCACACGTGCTAGGTAAGCACTGTGCTACCGAGTTACAGCTCTAGCCCTCGCTTCCTTATTGTTGAGAACAAATCCACAGCAAGAAAATTTTCCTTCATACAGTCACCAGGGGCAATATCCCAAACCAATCCATCCGAGGAGATGCTAGGAAAGTTGAAGATGAAGTCCCCTCCTCAAGTCTGACATAGATGGCTGAAGCCCTTGAGAGCTAAAGACAAAGCCTAAATGAGGGGTCAGGGGGTAGAAAGTCCTTTGTAAAATTTTGCTTATAGGTTGGTATTTCCATTTACACTTAGCTGTGTGGCCACGGGCCCAAAGGCATATTTAACTGATCAGTTCAGTGTAAAGACAGATTTTATGATCAAAATAAAATTATATGCAAATAATAAGCTTGCAAAAAATAACACACACACACACACACACACACACATACACACACACGCACATAGGCCTAGAGAAGCTAAATTGAAAATCATTATTTTTGACAGGAAACTTCTGCAGAAGCGATTATTAACATGATAATATTTTTTTCTTGCTTCTACATAGAATTTTGGCTTTTCAAACATTCTAGAAACATCACTCTGGCAAGTTCCTACAATTTTCTCTGAGAGCTGTTTAGCCACCTCATTCCATCTTCCAGGAGAAAACTAAAATACTTACTTTAAATAACTCCAAAGATTTCTGAATTGGAGGTCCTTGCCCAGGGCCTGGAGAGTATGGACCACGTAAAATACCAAGCATTTGGAAAATCTTGGAAATCTTTGAGGACAGTGAAAGAAATCCATCAAGGGGCTGGGGGCATATATAGCTCAGTTGGTAGAGTGCTTTCCTCGCAAGCTCCAGGACCCTGGGTTCAATCCCTAGCACCACAGAAAAAAAAAGAAAAGAAAAGAAAAGAAAAGAAAAGAAAGAAAGAAAGAAAGAAAGAAAGAAAGATAGATCAAGAGTGGTATCCCAGACATTTATTAAGACACTACTTTTATACCAGTAAGAACTCTAAGTTGATTAAGACTATGGAGTCGGATTATACATTTTAAAAACTACTAAATTTTTTTCTTCTAGCAGAAAAATTCTTTCCTGAGCCTTAATAGAATCAAATTCATAAATTCTGTATGAGTTTTAATGACATATAATTTCACACATCACATTTTCTATCACACTCTTTATTTTTTATGCCTGACCATCCTCCACCAATTTAAGTTATTCTCCAAATTTATGGAGGGCAGTAAAGCCAGTAATTAAGTTACAGATGTTCTCTGAGGGAAACGCTTTTTGAATCTTGTTACCAAGGGCGCATTTCCTACGCAACATTGCCATCTCGTGGCTGACTTCATTCATTTCCAAAGGACACTCCCGCTGAACTAAAGAGACCTGGAGAGCTCCACAGATTGGGGTGGATTTATGGCCCTCTAATAACCTCCAATTGTGGGTCAACTTGGTTAGGGAGGAAGTAATCATCCCAAGAAATTTTACAACTTTGTTTTCCAGTAATCCATGCCATTTTATATTACATTACCACCTTTGGTTATTTAATGAAGAAAAGCTAAGTTCAGATCAAGGGAAACATTAAGAAGAAAATCCATCATTTCCATCAAAAACACTTCTTTAGAGTGATTATTCCACCCATTTCAAAATGCCTCACACTCAAACTGGATTACATTCGTGGTTGTTTCTTTCCTGAAGATTTTTTGAAACTGCTTGTTTCAACATTAAGACACGATGGTGATGAGACATTCTATTGGGCTCTAAAAGAAAAGAAGAAAAAAATTTTCCGTTGCTCATGAATGGAAACTGAGCAGTTAGTTTCCATCTTCTCTTTGGGATATTTGGTATTTTGCCAAGTAAACAGAAAAAGCCAGATTCCTCTATTCAATGTTTGGGAGAATTCCAGTTGAGGTAAGCCACCTGTGAGGTCTAATATTTGGATGTCAATTTCACTCATTTTTCTCTACAGATACATCCAGATGATCATAAAGCAATTCCCAAGTCTGGATCATGCAGGTGACTTCTGGTTACCTTTGGCAGACAATCATGATGATTCAAACTGTGACCAGTGGGGACTCATTATTCTAACTAGGACTCCAACTTTCAATTACACACAATGAACAGAGATCTATAAGATGGAAAGGAATAACTTCTAAGTTTAGAAAAAGATACACATTCTGACAGCTCAACAG
Organism: Ictidomys tridecemlineatus; assembly: GCF_052094955.1. Lineage (NCBI taxonomy): Eukaryota > Metazoa > Chordata > Mammalia > Rodentia > Sciuridae > Ictidomys > Ictidomys tridecemlineatus. The sequence continues at coordinate 37,907,820 of NC_135485.1, read as the reverse complement.
GGAAACTATCCAAACATGAGGTACAAAAGGGGAAATTTTGACCACAAGGAACAGAAACAAAATTGCTATTTTGTTTCTTCCTTCTCATTTATTGAAAATCCAATTGCACAAACTATAATTTGTCATTTATATGCATGTATATATAAAGAATAAATATATTCAATTTTCAATAATTTACCTATTTATGGATTGGGACAAATAGTTCAATATGCTCAGAGGTTTTTAAACTACATCATCATATTCCATTTAGAAAGTTAGGAGCAGCATAACATATGCAATATAATATTATTTCTGCAATAAATATGTAATAAATTATTTCTGCAATATTCTGCTTGTGGGTTATTAAAGCTTGGTCTACACCAGGGTCTTTAAAACCTGCTTGCTGATATTAAAAATACAGATACCACTGAAGATGCTTATTCAGCAAACTTGGGGTGAATCCAAGAATCTATCTCTGATAAGCACACCAAGTAATTTTCATCATCAGACAAATGTGGAAAGTACTATGCAACATTTTCATTGTAGTGACTCAAGATTTAAGACTAATCATAGTCCAGACATATTATAATCTATTTTGAAGGTTGTCATCTTTTAATAACCCAAATATTCAAAAAGTGAGAAAATAATTATTTGCAATTTTCATAGAACGTAATATTCGGACCAGGGTATAAATGAATTGTTTTATGGAATGTTAGTCAGTGTGTTCTAATTTTGAATATTTGTCTCTTTCATTGACATATAACTAGAGGTTAAGTGCCTCTATTTTAAAAATGTAAATGAATTAGTACCAAGGAGAATAATTAGGAAAACTGAAACCCTGAAAAAGAAATCAGAACTAGAAAGAAAATAGAAGTGGAGATGAAAAGATATAAGAAGGTAAAGAGCTAAACCCAAGGCCAGCATCACTCTAAATAGAGAAAAATTGAAAGCATTCCCTTTAAAAACTGGAACAAGACAGGGATGCCCTCTTTCACCATTTCTATTCAACATAATCCTTGAAACTCTAGCCAGAGCAGTTAGATGAAAGAAATTAAAGGGATATGAATAGGAAAAAAAAGAATTAAAACTATCATTATTTGCTGATGACATGATTCTATACTTAGAGGATCCAAAAAACTCCACCAGAAAACTTCTAAACTGTGGTATATCTGCACAATGGAATATTACTCAGCATTAAAAGAGAATACAATTATGGCAGTTGCAGGTAAATGGATGGAGATGGAGAATATCATGGTAAGCAAAGTAAGCCAAAGACCAAATGTTCTCTCTGATAAGTGGATGTTGGTCCATAATGCCTGGGGAGCAGGGGGAATGGAAAAATGGAGAAACTCTGGGCAAAGGGGAGGGGGCATGGGGCAGGAAAGAAGGTGGAATGAAAGGAACATTATTACCCTAGGTACATGTATGACTGCACATATGGTGTAACACTACATTGTTTACAGCCAGAGAAATGAAAAGTTGGGCTGCTGTTGTGTACAAAGAATTCAAATGCATTCTGCTGTCATATATACCTAATTAGCATAAATAAATAAATGTTAAAAACTAACAAAAAAAGAAGGTAAAGGATTAAGGGAAAATGTGAATGCTGGGAACACTGACATAAATATTGGGGAGCAAGGGAATTTTATTTATGATACAATTGATGTGAAAAGTGGATAAAAGGAAAATCCACACATGTATAAAGAACTGGAATAAATAAGAGATTTCTGGTTTGGACATTTCGCTTGTAAGTATTTGTATTTGTCCATTTTTCATGACTAAAATGAAAAAAAAATGGAGGCAGGCTACTTTGTAAAGAAAAGAGGTTCATTTGGCTCAAAGTTCTGGAGGTGCAAGGTCTGGGGCTAGCCTTCTGCTGGCAGAGTCCCAAGACAATGCAGAGCATCACATGGCGAGTGATGGGCATCACACGTGTGTATATGTTGTGTCTCTTCTGGCCTTTCTTCCTCTTCTTATAAAATCACCAGGATTCAATGGTGGGACCCCACCCTAATGGCTTTATTTTAATCCTAATCACTCTGGAAGGCTCCACCTCTACACACCATAGTAGGATTAGGTTTCTTCCTCACACCAAGGATTAAATTTTAAGACATGGTCAGCAGCACCTCTAATTTTTAAAAACAGTTTCCTGAAATCATTTTTCTAGAACAATACCTCTAGAAGGGCTCCATGAACAAAAGGATCTCAAGGTAAAGAAAGTCTGCAGAATGCTGCACAGGACACCTGCTTCTGAGATTCCCTTGCATAGAATCAAAGGAAACCTATTTGACTACTTTAGCTCAGCATTTTAAGTCAGTACTTTCCAAACCAACCTGACCCAGGACCCTTTCTTTCACTCCACATCTTATTAACCTCCCAGAGAGTCAGTGAGAAGAGGGTGGACTCAACATCAGAAAATCTGGGTTTGAACTTTGCTCCCACATTTACCAGCTAAGTGACCTGGAGTAGGTTATTTAGTAATGACCTTGAGTCTCTGGGGCTCCATCTGTAAAATCAGTTTAAAAATGTCTGGCATCTGGGAAATGTTGAATTAAATACCTATTACTAATATTCTGAGAACATTCTGGAAAATTTAGGGACATGTTGAGTCCTGTCAAATTATCAACAAACAGTATTAAGTTATGTTGTCATCTGTTTCGCATCTAGAATAAATTTTTCCAAACAAACCAGACCAAAAGAATATATGCATGTATGTATGTATGTGTGTATATATATTTTTTATTGTTCCTCATCAGACCAAGAAAGGTGAGAAGTTAGTCATATCACATACAAGCCAGTGACATGTAGCAAACAGGGGTCATAAGCAACCTGTTGCTTTCTATAGATACTAACAGTTTTGGGGCCATTTCTAAGGTGAAGTGCTTTACCCTGAGGACCCTCCCACCAGCCAGGAAGCAAGACTGAGCCCCTGCCAAATGCCACAGAGGAAGAGGTAGGGCCTGCTTTTCCCACCCTCCTGACTCACCATCCCATTCAGAGGGAAAAGGCTTCCTGTAACATGCCATGCCATCCCTAATCTCATACTAAGCCTCAAAGTCTGTCCTCGCTCTCTCTATTCGCAGGACTCCAAAACCTCATCCCTATTATGGGGTCTAGTGCTCCAAGTCATTCCCATTCTAACATCCTTCAAAGTCTTCAGCTGGAGCAAGGTCTAAAAAGGAAAATATCAAACACTTGCTAATAATGTGTGGGTGGCGGGGAAGGCTCCTTAAAATGAGCACCCAGTCCTTGGAGAAAGCAGAGGCTTCCACCTTGACCGTGTCTGCTCTGGTTCTAATTAAGGCCACCTTTCCAAGGATGAGTGCAAATTCCTTTGGATCCTTCTTGCCATTTTCATAGTCACCTGTGTTTCCCCAGATTCACTCACTAGAGCTGGGACAGCCTCTGTCTGATGCCTGAACGAGTGTCACAGAGTAGTGAGCCCAGGTTTCCATGTGACAGTGTCAGGGAAGACACTGACCCTACTCACTATTGACAGGAGGTTCTTAACATGATCTCCCAAACAGACATCCTTAACAGTCTCGCCCCTACTATCACAGACCACAGTTGCAGCCTGAAGGCACACACTGCCAAGAAGTGCCAAGGACCCCCTTTCACAACTGAAAGCCTATTTACCACTGCGTCCGTCTGTGGGGCTTCAAGGTACCTAGAACACCATTTAACAAAACAAAGGCAAAAGCTTCTTAAATGAATGGATAATGAACGAATACATCACTTCTCTCCATTCCAACTTCAAACTCTTGACCCACAAGTTGGGCCAATCCTGGAATTCATTCTTCTAAGATATGGCTGTGAAGCTTACTCCCTGATCCATGAAGATAGAAGGAAATAGGAAGGATGTGATGTCCCCTGCCCCAGCATCCCAATAGCAGAAATCCCTTGAACAGTCTGATTCATCAAAGGATCCTCAAGTTCTAACCAATGTCCAACCACCAAATAGCTTTTCTAACATATATTCTGTGCCATATTTCAATTCACTATTTCATTTGTATCAAATAAAATGTTAAATGATTCAGACTCAGGATGTAGCTCAGTGATAGAACATGCAAGAGGCCCTGAGTTCAATCCTCAGCATTTACCACCCCCCAAAATCTTTCAACCATATTGAAGCAAATCATATATCATAGATTCCTTGTTCACCCAAAAGAAAGTAGAAATAGCTATCCAGTTGTGATGGGCAATTGCCAGTGATACCATGGAACGTCTGATGTACCTGATGATCCCCAGCAAGCAGTTTCTTAAGTGTGAAATTGTTCTATCGTGTTTTATTTTGAATTAATGAGTCCCTGTCTTATTTTCAAGGGTCAACACACTTCACTGCTTTGGTATTTAAATGGCATATACTAAATGTCACTTACCCATATGGTTCCTGAGATCATATGTCAATGACTTAATGCAGTTTGTAATGCTAGTTTCTTAAAAGCTCCATAACATCTTATCCTTGATGATGGGTATGAAGTTATTCAAAGCAATACTATTAAGAAAACTTGCACTTGACTTTAACTTTGTAGAATGCTATTGGCAATGACCTTCCTCTCACAGGATTTGTGGTATTCTCAAAAGCAAATTAGAATGGTCTGCAAAATGGCCCTGTTACTTAGGAATACAGCAGATGGAACACACATCTGTGGTAATGGGAGGTGTTGGAACTGATCTTTTCTGAGCTCTTCCTTTCTTCCCTCCCCAACTCATTTTATTATGTTGCCAGGAGTATAAGCTCAATCATCTGTGGATGACATAATTGAGTCATATTCTCTTGAGTTTGTCACAGTATTCTTATACTCTTCATTTTGGTAAGTTTTTCTGTTGAGATCTTTGCTTGATGAATTAATGTTTTTGAATCCTTCAATTGTGTAATATTTCCCATTTGCATTTGCTGGATTCTTGAAGCCATTTCTTGCCCCCCTCATACTTACTCCCTATGACAAGAAAATCATCGTGGCATGCACATGGACAGGACATTAAACTCCATAAAAACCAGCACTTTGTCCATTCCTACATCCTTAACACACAGGAGGTATTCAGTAAGCGTATGAGTAAGTAGATGAACAAATCAAATTAAGATCACCATATGACATGAAGGAACAAAATAAAACAGATTGAATCTTATTCTTAAACAAGAGACTGAAACAAGAATGCAGTGTGTTGGATGAACAGGTTCCATCTCTGTGAGGTTGAAGCCACACCGAGGTGTTGTGGGGGGAAACTGAAGCAATTTAAATGAAAACTTATGAACACGGAAAAAGAGTCTGGAGAGTGAGAAGGATCTGTGAAGAATAGTAAATTAGCAATTAAGGTATGGTATGGAATTGCAGTAATCCAGAGGTCAACCTCAGAGCAGGGTGCAGTCAATTATTTTCTGAATGAATATGGTCATGGTTCAGGCCTGTTATAGTTTGGATGTGAGGTGTTCCCCAAAAGCTCATGTGTGAGACAGTACAAGAATATTCAGAGGTGAAATGCTTGGGTTATGAGAGCCTTAACCCAATCAGTGGATTAACCCCCGATGGGATTAACTTGGTGGGAACTGAAGGCAGATCAGGTGGCTGGAGGAGGTCATTGGGGGTGTGCCTTTGGGGCAAATATTTTGGTGAATGGACTCTCTCTCCCTCTCTCTCTCTCTCTCTCTCTCTCTCTCTCTCTCTCTCTCTCTCTTCTGATCATCATGTGAGCTGCTTCCTTCTGACACACTCTTCTGCCATGATGTTCTGCCTCATCTCAAGCCCCAAGGAATGGAGCCTGCTGTCTGTGGAACTGAGACCTTTGAAACCTTGAGCCCCCAAATAAATTTTTTCTCCTCTACAATTGTTCTGGTTGGGTCTTTTTAGTCATAGCAGCAAAAAAGCTGACTAAAACAAGATCTCACAGATTGGAGATGGTAAAGGACATCACTAACCTGCAACCTGAGAGGAGTTCATTGCAAAGAACTGACAATTACAAAAAGCATTTTTATTGATTTTATTATTAGATGTTAAACCAATAATATAGAAACTAACATTTACCCAGGGTAAAAAAAAAAATTTTTTTTTTCATTTTCAGTGTTTCTAAGTTAAGTCACATACCCAGATGAAATAAGTCCAGATCAGCTTCCTTTGGTTTCACGAATTCTTTCCAAAAATGATTCTAGACTATTCCACTTTCCCTCTGTAGTTAGAGTTCAAATCAGAAACTTGAGAAATGGAAAGTGGCCAGACAGGACCAAAAGCAAATAATTGAGTTATGTGACTTTTTTCCAAATTAGAGTATACATCTGTCTCCTGAAAAGAAATTATGGCACATAGGCATTCTCATTGCTTAGACTTTAGAAAAAATAAACTTTTCAACACATAACACAAAGTAACTAATTGCATGGTTTTAATATACAATAAATTGTCCAGGAGTGAAATTTGCTGTGTAAGTCAAGCAAGACTATTTTGTTGTTGTTGTTGTTCAAAATATTACCAAGCAAGCCAACTAATTGTACCTTTTAATATGACCCTTCCACTTCAGAAAGTTGTATCTAATGACAACATTAGATACATCTTCTGTTGCCAACACAACACACATCAATCTGCAGCTGTAGCTAGGGATTCCACAGGCAGATATTGCATAAAAGCATCAAACACCTTATCTTCCAGGGTAACTATACCCATTCTTTTTAAATTTTTAAAGACATTTTATTAAATTTGGTTTGCTTTCCCTCTGTTTTATTTTACAGTTTGGGGTACTATATTCAACGTAAAAATTCTATGTATACATGGATTATATTAACTTTGGCTTTCATCTCAGGATATCCAGAATAAAATATTTGCTATAAAAGAGGGATTGAGCCTGACAGGGTTAAAAAAAGCTCTAATTTCATCCAGCACTCTCACTCTACAATGAAACTGAGGTTCAGAGAGATGACATCACTTGCTCAAGCCCACAAAGCAAGCTAATGACCGGAGGGATTCTAGGAGCTACCTAGGGGACACCTAGTGCTCCTTCCAACACACCACGAGATCTCAAAAAGGTGATGGCATAAATGCACAAAGAGAGAAAATTAAACTCACACCTCAAGAGAGATCCAGTGGCCATTGGACTCAAAGAAAAGAGACTAAGGAAATCCCCCCACCCCCAGGACAGGGTGTCAAGATGCTCTAGAGAAGTTTTTTTGTTCTGCCCATCTGAAAAGCATCAGGTACTGAACTTCAGCAAACTAAGATGTGTCCAATTCAAAATTTCTCTCTAAAAGGTATATGGAAACTGCAGTCAATGGTGAGGGCTCAGGTGTCAGGGTGGATTGAGAAGAGGAGGCAGGGCAGAAAGAACATCATGCTTCTAGAGAAATCACAGTTCCTTATTGTCTTGAATGTGAACTTTCAAGAGTACTTCACAGTGAACAAGTCAATGAGAAAAGCCCAATTTAAAATAGATAAATGATGCCCTGAGTTTTACTTCTTAAGTTCTAGTATTTTTAGTCAGTTGGAGTTTATAGGAGGTGGAATAGGTAATGAACAGGTCCCATAGGTAACTTGTATATTTAACATGTGCATTTAAACTGTTTAAGACATTTCTAAGTAGATAATGCAAGGTGATCAACATTTATCTCAAAGCTGCATCTAATCAAATTACTGCTCTGTGTTTATGAAGCAAGAAACCTCTCAACTAAGTGACTTCCACATTTGGTACTCCACAAAGCCAAAATGGGTAACTCTCAAAGCAAAAACAGAAAAGCAAACCAACAAAGTGACATACTTTTAAATTATTACAGGTTACACTTAATCTGACATCACTGCTACTAATATGATTGGTGTTGTCTTCCAAACCTTAAAATGCAATTAGAGCACCCATTTTTTTTTTCAGGTTAAAAGCTGATACTAACAATTATAACATGTATGATCAACCTGTAAGCTAAAATGCCCTTTCTTTTGGATTCAGCATGTTAAAGACTTTGCACTCTTGTTCATATAGTTGCTATAAAAGAACCTAGTATTTTCAAGATGGAAATCCTGAATCTTTGTAATGGACTTTGCTTCAAATGAATATGATCCTAAATGCCTATGCAATCGTTTTTTTTATGAAATTAATGGAATTTGTATCTATAAAATAAAATAAAATGCAATATATCTAAAATTACAGATGCGCTAAGCCAAAACATTTAACTCTGTGTGTAGAGGGATACACAGAATGCCAGTTCACATCATGCTAATTGAAGTCAGAGGCGGACAAGGCAGGCAGCAGGAGGCCCAGGGGAAAGGTGGCTGCAATGATGCACTACATGCGGTGGCATAGGACCAACCGTGGTGGTGGTTTTAAAACCCTGTGGAGAAAAACAAACAGTTCATCACTACGGCCAGATCCTTAGAGTTTTCTTTTGGAAGTATATAAACGTAAAAGGGGTGATTGATCTAGGTTTACAGCAATTAAACCCCTCAACTAGAGGCTCTTCCTGTCTAACTCCAGGGACCGGCATGGGTCCCATCAGTGAGAGGACCCAGAAATGGATGATAGGAAGGGAAGGGATATTCTCTAAAGAGCCAAACACTCATGGTGCTGCACAAAGCTGAGTACTAGGAAGAGTATTCAAAAGCAGAAAACTCAATCCGTCTTAACTATCCTGCTTACTTGGCAATGTACATCTTATTGGAGAAGGACTCCGACTTCGAGATATCTGAAAAATAAGACAAAGTGTAATGTGAACCATACAGTAGAAAGAGCTCAAAGGATGAACCCTTTTGACATGTTCTTTTTTTCCCCCCTAAAACTAACAAATTAGTTGCTCCGAGGCCCTTTAGAACTATGATTTCTCCCCTGAGGCTGACCACTGTGAGTCCTTTTATGTTTCTTGAACTAAATGGGCACTCAATTTGGTTTAAATTATAGTATTAATTACAAACTGGGTTCAATGGCCATATTGAAATTAATGCTTTTCAGAAAATAATAATTATAATAATCAATGAAATCTAAAATAATGATATAATTGTCTATTATATAGCCTTAATAAGTCGTCTCATGTCTCCAAAACCCTGCCTTTAAAATCTCATCTTTAATTTCAATAAGCAGAAGCTACCACTGTTACTCTCAGCTGACGCTGCCTGCAAGCATCATTCCTGCCCTGAGTTGTCCAACACTTTAAATAAATAGATTGCTAAGGAAGATAGAGTCTGTTCTGGATGACCTCAAATAAGCCAAAAAGCCAGACTAACCAAAAATATTTACATTTTATTTTGCAGATATACCCAGTTTTGTTGTAGAGAGAGGCTGATGGAAAAAGAAGGAATGTTGGCAGAAGTCTCACCTTTGAGAATACATTCTAACTCCCTTGTCTAAAGTTCAAATTACTTTGTTCCCTTTAGCAAAAATAAGAAACAGAAGGTTTAGACGTGTCTAGGGCTCATCACGGAGGACACTGTCCATGGATGAAATGTCTAATCAGAGTCTAGAGTGACAGTCTGCCCCAGCTGTCACACAAGACATGTCTAACATTACTTTCCTCTAATATACAGTTTCCTCTTGGAATGGGAAGACTATGATTATCCCAGTATAATGCTCTCACTATTTTCCTTTTATTATCAGTCCATTACATGCATGTCTTTTTTAAATACTTAATCAGAAATACAGGTAATCAAGTTATATTAAAATCCTCAAGAGCAAAATTACACAGATGCATGCCTCTTCCACCTCCCCACCATTCTTAGGCCATTTTCCTCCCCTGAATATTTTCCCCAATTCTCAGCCCATTGAAATTCTACTCATTCTAAAAGAGCCAAAGAGCTCCCCAAAGAGCTCTTTTATTTATTTATTTATTTATTTATTTTACTATCATGGCCTTTGTTTTACAGACTGTACCGCTTCATAGACTGGATTACATTCAGTTAATTTGTTTAAATTATATTGATCTTCCTATATGGGGGTCCTTTCAGGGAAAGACTAATCATGCTTAGTTGTTTTTGTGTCCCTCCAAAATCTGACATCTATCAGTTACAGAAGGAATGTTTGAGAAGGAGCCAGCTGCAGAAACAAGATGCTTGCTAAACTCCTTAGGAAAGGTTAGTCTGGGCTGGATTGTGGCTCAGTGGAAGAACGCTTATCTAGCACATGTGAGACACTGGGTTCAATCCTCAGCACCACATAAAAATAAATAAATAAAATAAAGGTATTGTGTCCATCTACAACTAAAAAAAACTATTTAAAAAAAACGAAACTACAGAGCAATAGTAACAAAAACAGCATAGTATTGGCATCAAAATACACTTGTAGACCAATGGTACAGAATAGAGGACACAAGAGACCAATCCACATAATTACAGTTATCTTATATTCGACAAAGGTGCCCAAAATGTACATTGGAGAAAATACAGCCTCTTCAACAAGTGGTGCTGGGAAAATTAGAAATCCACATGCAACAAAATGAAATTAAACCCCTATCTCTCACTATGCACTAAACTCAAATCAAAGTGGAACAAGGACCTAGGAATTAAACCAGAGATACTGCATCTATTAGAAGAAAAAGTAGACCCAACTCTCCATCATGTTGTATTAGGCCCCAACTTCCTTAATAAGACTCCTGTATATCCCAAGAATTAATATCAAGAATCAATAAATGATGGATTCAAACTAAAAAGCTTCTTCTCAGCAAAAGAAATCATCAGTGAGGTGAATGGAAAGCCTACTAATTGGGAACAAATTCTTACCATATGCACATCAGATAGAGCACTAATCTCTAGAATGTATAAAGAACTCAAAAGTCTTAACACCAAAAAAACAAATAATCCAATCAATAAATGGGCCAAGGAACTGAACGACACTTCTCAGAAAAGGTTATACAATCAACCAACAAATATATGAAAAAAATGTTACAAACTGGGTTCAATGGCCATATTGAAATGAATGCTTTTCAGAAAATAATAATTATAATAATCAATGAAATCTAAAATAATGATATAATTGTCTATTACATAGCCTTAATAAGTCATCTCATGTCTCCAAAACCCTGCCTTTAAAATCTCATCTTTAATTTCAATAAATTTAATTTCAATATCATCACTAGCAATTAGAGAAATGCAAATCAAAACTACTCTAAGATTTCATCTCACTCCAGTCAGAATAGCAGCTATTATGAAGACAAACAACAATAAGTGTTGGCACGGATATGGGGGAAAAGGCACAACCTTATGTTGCTGATGGGACTGCAAATTGGTGCAGCCAATATGGAAAGCAGTATGGAGATTCCTTGGAACACTGGGAATGGAACCACCATTTGACCCAGTTATCCCAGTCCTCGGTCTATACCCAAAGGACTTAAAAACAGCATACTACAGGAACACAGCCACATCGATGTTTATAGAAGCACAATTCACAATAGCTAAACTGTGGAAGCAACCTAGATGCCCTTCAGTAGATGAATGGATAAAGAAAATGTGGTATATATACACAATGGAATACTATTCAGCAATAAAAGAGAATAAAATCATGACATTTGCAAGTAAGTGGATGGAGCTGGAGAATATATTGCTAAGTGAAATTAGCCAATCCCCAAAAACCAAATGATGAATGATTTCTCTGATTTAAGAATGCTGATCCATAATATGCTGTAGGGGGGATGGGAGGATTAGATGAACTCTAGATAGGGCAAACGAGAAAAGAGGAGGAGGATGGGAGGGAGGATGAGGGTAGGAAAGACAGTGAAATGTGATGGTCATCATTTCACTAGGTTACATGTATGGAGATATGAAGATGTGACTCTACTTGGTGTACAACCGGAGATACTGTGCTCTATATGTATAATATGAATTGTAATGCATTCTGTTGTCATATATAACAAATTAAAATTTTTACAAAATAATTTAAAAAGAGAAAGGTGACTCTTGTTAGCTGTGTTTTGTTTTGTTTTGTTGCCAAGGAGATCTTGCCCCTTTGGGGCTGCACCTGCTATGTTAAAGAACACTTCAGAGACGTCTAACATTATCAAGTGTGGTTCTGCTCCTCCGCTCTCTTCTAAAACAAGGCTGAACATACATGTAAACAAATGCTGTTTGAAGGAATAGATGATTGTTAGCCTCTCTAACATATACATGTCTTTCTCCAGTCTTGACTAAATATTATTTGTTGAATAAATGTACAGTGGTGAGTTGTAATAATGTTTCTAGGGATGCTATCTTCAAAATTTTCAGAGATGTTTTTCTGTTTTTTTTTTTTTATCTTGATGAAAGTGTTAGTAATGCTTCCAAGAATCAATATACAAAGAAACGAATTTTTCCTACTATGAAATTGGGGACAAATAAATACCTTCAATAAAGTAATGAAATCCAGATCCATTTGGATTTGGATTGGAAATGAACCATTTCCCCAAACTCACACAGTAATTGTGAGAGGAACCAGGGACCTGTGACCAGATCAGTTGACCAAGGCATCTCCTTCTCTTTTCAGAAAGCTATCTGATATCTAATGGCTAACATCAGAGATAATAAAACTACTAAGTAAGGAAAGTCTATTATTGCTTGAACTAATTAAAAATACCAAAAAAATAAAAATTAAAAAAAAACCCACCCTCCTCTTCCTTCACTCTAGAATGGTAAAACTCCTTAGCCCACAGTAATATAAAAAACACTTTAGGGTTAGTGATATTGCAACAAGCTCTCTTTATACCTATGATAGACTTACAATCACCAAAGAGACTGCTGAAGCAAGGAAAACGTGGGCTGTAGGCATTTTGTGTAAAAATGATTAGACAGATAAGTACCGTGCTTAAACCAATGCGGTTACGGGGGCAAATGGGACTTAAACTCCTGCTTCGACACCGACTCACAGCTCTCACTGAATTCCACTAAAAAAAAGAGAGAGACAGACAGAGAGACAGAGAGAGAGAAGTAAGTAATTAAGAATGTACAAAAGAATGTGCAAAAACTGACATGGCTTCAAACAACATGCATATCCCGTGAAACGAGAGGTTTACCAACAGGATTATCCTTGCCCATGACTGGTCACCAGTATGGGCTACATTCTTTTTATTTCCTATGACTGCCCAATATTTGGCAATAATTTTTCAAATAAAATCACGCTAAAATGAACTTGGGGTTATTCAGATTCTTGGTACTAGATTTTTTTTTAAATTTCTTAGAGTAAACTATTAGAAACCCCGTTTAAGTTTGCAAGTGTTGGAGAAAATAAGCTCCAGGTGGGCAGGGATTATGTCTATTTTATTCATTGCCAAATCCCCTAGCATTTAAGTCCATTGCTCAGATCATAGATAAGTACTGAATAAATATCACTGAATGAAACACCACTGTTGCACATTGACTCTCTAACTGTAAATGAATGAAGACCAGAACTGTATCTCCAATTTATCTGATTGCACATATTACACCATATGCTGTTTTTATTGTTTCAATAATAATACAACGATTTTATCCTACAAGTAAAATCCCTTCTTAAGATTTCTCTTTCAACTCGACCCTTTTCTTTTCCAAGTTTTTCCTTTTGGGGAATCAAAATCTTTTGATTTTGAGGTTTAAGCTTGGGCAAGTGTTGGTGATATAGTTGATGTGAGAGAAGGAAGATAGATAAAGAAAACTGGTGGAGAATATGAGTACAGTGGCTGCTTCCTCTCTCTCTCCCTGCCAAACTGCAGTGCAGCGGAGTGTTTAAGAGGCAGTATTGGAGGTCAGGAAGCACACTTTATGCTCTCATAAGATCATTGTAGAGCTTATGTAGCTGTCAGATCAACAAAACCCAGTTTTGATGAGCTCCACTCTCAGAGCACAAAACATTTTATTAAGATATAATCCACCACAATGGGATTTTTTTTAAGCTACACAAACCATTTTCCTAAGTTCTTTGAAAATAAAATACACCCCTCCCCTTCACTATATGCTGCCTGAGGCAGGCACTTCCCCTATTGCCCAGTTCAAAGAGAATCGAATCAGAGACCACCCAGATGATGGTTTTGCTCTGGATCAAGGGGTTTCCCTTTAGAATTAACCCTTTTAGGTAAGGCCAGGTTCAACACTGTATCCCATGAACTATGTACAACCCAGAACCTGTGGCCACCAGTTGCAGCACCCGGTCCTCCTACAACACACACATGCTCACACAATTAGACACCCAGGATTCCCTTATGAAGTCTGTTAAATTATTTAATATGTTTAGCACTTGTATAGCCCTGAATATAGAAAGCAATCTTCCAAAACTGATCTGTTCCTCTTCCCTGACTCCTTTTTCTCCATCCCTCCCCTTTCTACATGTCATACCAAGGAGAGAAAAATGGCACATAGTTTCCCAAAATGAAGACTTAGCAGTAAAAAATTGTCAAATTAATTCCTGAAAGTTCATTAATCACTTTCAAATGCTTAGGATTATAGAAAGCCTCCAAACAAGACGATTTCAAGGGTTTTCCCTTAAAATATCATAATCCCTCTAAGAAGAGGCAAATTTGACTAGTTCCATCTTATAAATAGAGCAATAAAAAATTTACTGCCAGGGAATAATGCAGAATGATGGAAGAATAAATAAAAACAATCTGCTTTTCTAAGGCCATCTTCTTCTCCTTTTTATGAAATCTTATCAAACAACTCTTCATCAACTTCTTCTATAGAATCTTTGGGTTTATAAATATTCTCGAACTTGTGAATCAAACACTGGGGATGAACTGTCATTATGCAAGGCCACCGTACAAAAGCCCCTCTCCTGGTGACAGCTTCTCCCTTCATAATGACGCAGTCATTCTCCATGAGAGCAGGCCATACGTGGTAATAGACCAAAGGAGCGGTGAAATCCGAGTCATAGCTACGGCGGTACCTACAGTAAACACAAAAGAACAGAAAAAAGAAGTTAAGCAATTATATAGCATCGGGGGAAACCTTGCGTGTGAAGTTTCTTTTTTGATTATGCTTAGATCTAGGTAAATATGGATCCCAATCCTGTTATTAAAGAGATGGCTGCAGGCTCTTAAAATAGAAACCAATGATAACTAGGACCTGTCAGGAAGTCACTTAGAGCAAGTCCTGGAGACTAATCTTATTCCTTCTCTGCTCAGGATTGTAAGATTCGCAAGACAGGGAAATGAGACTACCTGAAGTCCCATAGGCTTCCTATAAGATTCTCCATGCTGTCTCTGTGGACAAAGTAAAAGAAATACAGGTGGATGGTTTACTTCTGCAGGTGGCCTGGAAACTGGTTCCATGATCCTATCCAAAGAATAATGAATGGATCAACAAGAACCTGACTGAAGATATTAAAGGTTCTCTTTTAATCCTATACATCAACACATTTACCAACAACTTGTACAAACAGAAACATGATCAAAGATGGGGAGGATAGGAAATGAAAAACAGATGATGATTATACAAAAATAGATCAAGGAGGCCACAAAAATAAGTTGGCTCTAATACGATAAACTAAAGGTTAATGTATATGAGGTCCTGCAACTGAGTCTAAAGAGAATTTAACTGAACAAATAAAGGAAACATGGTTTAGTCTCAACATGAGAGGAAATAAAATAGCAGGTTTTAGTTGCCCTCAAAATGTGTGAACAATATTTTAAGGCTAAATATGAGGAAAATAAAGAAAAATGGCTGTACGTTTGTTAACCCACTCCACTGGTAGTTCAAACTCGCCTATATTTAATTGCAGACACTTTCATTAAAATGAATACTCAGCAGAGCATGAACTATGATTCCCTGGTTGGTTGAATCTGCAGATGGAGACCCTGGCGGATTCAGAGAGCTGAAGGTAGAAACAAAGCCAATCTTTGTTCAGAATCCTGATTTTAACTGGACAGCCATCCAGCAAAAAAGGCAGGAGGTGCCTCTGGTTAAAGGCCTGTGACTGGGAGGGCAGACCGGTCTGGGAAATGGGCAAATTCTACAAACTAAAATGGGTGAAAGTTTGAGTGTTACTGTCTGTCCTCCAAAGGAGAGTGGAATAAAGGAAGGTGCATGACCATGATGATATATGCTCTGTAAATGAACCAGAAAGATCCACCTGTGATGTCATGTTCTTCCATGAGTGGAGGCATGCTGGGATCGGTGACCTAAAAGAAACTAGAAACAGATAAAAGCTGTGCTGTAAGGCAACCAGAAAGCCCAATCACTGGTGTGATTTGCCTAAGCCCCCAAAAGGTATGTGGTCTCCCTCAACAACATGCTTTCAAGAGTCCTGGGTAGCCCCTTCCCCCCGACTCCGTGACTCCAACAACACCCAGAGCTGATATTTCCTGAGCATGCCAGCAGTGACCTCAGCTATCCTTCTATTCCTAGGGAATAGGCATCATTATTTCCCCCTTTGACAGAGAAGACATTAAGGAACGGGAAAACGGAGTAGCATGCCTAGGACTACTCAGCCAACAGGAAGTGGAGCTGAGATTTGAACCCGGGCAGCCCAAGACAGAATCAGTGTTCTTGGCCTCTTCCCAGATTAATCTCCAGTTATAGCTAAAATTTCATCAAATCTCGATAAATGTTTAAAATTAATTTAATATCTTTTAATTTATAAAGAGAATATCTGTCATGTAAAATTTAGAAATCTGATTCTAGATAAGAATACAGTGCATCCTCTCAAACTTTAGTGTGCACAAAGCACACTGGGTACTTTTTAAACTGCAGCTTCCTAAGCTCCACCACAGACGGGCAGCATGAAACAGCGTATCATGGAATGTGGCACAGGAATGTGCGTTTTGCACAAGCACCTTGAGTGATCTGCACACTGCACACTGTACTTTGAGGAACCTAGCCTAAATAATTCAATAAAAGCCAATAAAAAATAATACACATTTGCATTTATAGAGCACCTTTCTTTTAAAATGTTCCAGACAGGTTCCAGGTACCCTTAGTTCTCCCCAAAGCCCAGTCTGTTTGGTGGAGAATGAACCCAGGAAGGGCCTGCTCAGAAATACAGAGAAGTCCACAGCAGGCCCTGGAGAGCAGAGGGTCTACCCGTCCCCCCACCAACACACACATACACTGGAGTCCCCTCCCCGGCACTGTTCCCAGGAACAGAAGCAAGGCAGTTATTAAGGGGGATCCCTTAGCTTCTGCTCCTGTGTCTCTTACTTGGTGTCATTAAAAACTTCTCCATCCGCCCCAAAGGCAATGTCAAGGGGTGGCTCTAAGGACTGCATGGCAAAGGCGATGCAGCAAATCTCCTGGATAAAGTCACTGAGAAGGCAAAAGTCAACTTCAGGGGGGAACGAGATCTTGGGGTTGACATTCATGGCACGGATCACATCCTGAAAAACAAAACCAAAAAAAAAAAAAAAATGGCATTATCTGGTGGCCAACCTGTGACAAGACACTCTGACACCCTGAGGACTCTAACATCAGCTAGTCCCAATGGGGGATGGGAAAGGAGGGTTTCAGTGAAAATAAGCCAGAAAAACAGTATAGGTGCTACATAAAGAAGGATGTTGTCACTCTTTGATAAGGAAGGAGGAAAGATACACAGAGCACAAATGACATGCTGAAGGCCCAAAATTTAAGAGGGAAAATGGTCCATGGATTCTTAAATTATTTTCTTATTTTTCTTTGCTGTGTAAGTGTATAAGGTGCCAACACAGAAGTCTGACGTATTCCTAATCCATAAGAATAATTAAAATAGCTTGCTTTTATTGAGTGTTTACTATGTGCAAAGTCTTGTGCTAAGCAAACGATCCGCTTTCTTTCATTAAATCCTCTCAATGACTCTGTGGGGTAATAATCATTGTTGTTTCCATTTAAAGGTTAGAAAATCTAAGCCCTGAAAGGTTATGTAAACATGTAATATCACATGGCGCAGTCAAGTGGCAGGGTCAGTATGCAAATCCATCCTTACTTACCAAATCCCTTCCTCTTAAGAACTATGATATTCTACCTCCCAATCTTAGGGCCCCACTTGAAGAACAGAACTCTGAAGCTCAGGACATTTTTTTCCATAAAATTTCTAAGAAAAAAATAGAAGTGACTAGTGCTACAAGACTAACTGAATGCTGTTCCTTCTTCTGTTAACTGGAAGCAATACAAATGCTAACGAGTTCCTGAATTATGAATCTCCATTGCAAATGTCATCAACCACAAGCCAGTTCTAACAAGAGACCCAACACTTACGTTAACACTGCTAACGGAATCATACAGATCAAGATGGCAAATGATATATTCGGAGACAGCATTCTCAAAGTCATTCGACCCTCCATAATTTGGTGTTAATGTCTTCCTCACCCGGATCTTGAAGTGTCTGAATGCCATTTTCGCCACGTGAAATGCCTCCTGCATGTGAAAACACAGCACATTTATTATCTAATAAGAGGAGGAGGGTAAATAAGTTCAAAAAAATGAATTCAAGAGAATAACAAAGTCCACATCATATTAGACTTCAGATAACTGAACACAGTTGATGGAAATGTTTTTAATATGATAGAAAATAACATCTCTCAATTTTGAAAAGCATGCAAGTAGATACATAACAGCCCACATTCACTAATTGCAAGCATTAGCCACTGTTCTGGTCTTTCTGAGTGCAGTGAAGCAGGATAGTACAGATTTAAGGACAGAGGTCCTCTACCATGAGCCCACTACAATAGCATATCACTGGCCGAGAATGAGAGAAAACTATCAGTCTAGAGTTCATTCCCTACATAAGCACACTGTCATGCATATTTCCTGTTACATGTTAATTCAATAAATCTTTCTAAATACCTTTTATATAGTAGGCCCAGGGAAAACTCAGTTACAAAAAAGAGACCCAGCCTCTATGTTTGCACAGCTATAACCAACTCAGTGATTCTTAATTATAAAAACCAGGGTTGGTAAAAAATTTTTGTATGAGGAGACAAATCTTTTAGGTTTTTCAAACTACCTACAGTCTCTCACATTTTTTCCCTTACAATTCTTTAAAAATGTAAAAATGTAAAAATCATTCTTACATTCTTAGTTTTGGGGCAGTATTTCTCATAGAAATACAAGCCAGGCCCAGGTATAGTCCACAGGCCATAGTGTACTGACCTCTGATATAAATGAATAGACAGGATTCTGGACAATTCTGCTGTCATAGCAACATTTTCTTTTTTATATCTAATTATTCTCATAATAGACCCTTAGTATCTCAGTATGGCATTGAACAACCCATTGAACAAATGTATTTACTTTGGAAACCAAGGACTATAGGTTTTTAATCTGCCCTACTCAAGCAAGCTGGTGTATTAGCAGTTTCATTAACTACTCTTCATTAAATAAATGAAGAGTTGACACAATTGCAACTTCTGATGTTTAGACCTGAAGTAAATGAATGAAGCAACAGTCATTTGCAGTGATTGATTCTCTCTCTCTCTCTCTCTCTATATATATAGAGAGAGAGAGGGTGTGTGTGCGTGCGTGCTCCTATGATCATATTAGACAAAGTTGATTTACAGTGCTAATCAACTTAGTATATACCCATTGAAAAGACACTTCTTCAACAAATCGGTCAATACTAATAAATGCATATGAACAGTTATTGTCGTGAAAAGGAATTCACCCCGGAATATTTGTAATGAAACAAGGGAGGGAGAGAGGGAGGAAGTGAGGGAGAAAGGAAGGAGTGAAGGAGAGGGAAGGGACAGAAGGGGAGACCGGAATGCCCCCATTCAGTGACCTCAAGATGCACAAGTCCCTTTAAAGTTGTACCATTCACTTTATCTAAATGTCTCCCCGCACTGCACCCAGGACAGCTCAAGTCTGGCCACCAGAGTGTCACCTACCACAGTGGCGATGTAGATGATCCGCTGCACTGTCTCTGCTTTGTCGATGCAGCGCCGCAGCAAGCACTGGGCATCCAGGCGGGCCTGGGAATAGGCGTCGCTGAATCGGGACAGGAGAGCAGCTTTGCGTGCCACATTGGACATTTTGGAACCACCGTTTGGGGACGTGCTTCTGATCTTGGCGATTTTGTTGTTGGGGCTGTTGGACCTGCTCCGGCTGGGGCTGTGGCTGGGGCTGTGGCTGAGGCTGTGGCTGCGGCTGCGGCTCTGGCTGCGGCTGTGGCTCTGGCTCCGGCTGTGGTTCCGGCTGTGGCTCCGGCTGTGGCTCCGGCTGTGGCTGTGGCTGCGGCTGTGGCTGCGGCTGCGTGGGCCAGGGCTAGGAGACCGGCTCCTGGGTGCCCTGTGGAGGAGGAGGAATCAGGTGGGACACGCTGAGTCCCTGGCCTCTGCTTGTTCCCGGTTCTTCTCCCCACATCAACTGCAAATGACACACCCAACCCTCCAAGGGAGGTCAAGTGGCTCTCTGGAATGACCTTCCCCCCAGTCTCAAAGGCCACCCCAACTAAGAAATTACTGGAAGAAATATTCCATATCTGCCTAGTGAGTTGGGATTTATAAAGCACTCCCCTTAGTGTGGCACGTCTATCCTTGAAACAACCCTGTGAGGCCAGCTCTGCTTCTTGGCCATTTTACACATAAGGAACTTGAAGCTTTAAAAAACTAAAGGACCATCCTCAAGGAACACAGCTAGCAAGAGCCAGAGTTCAAGAGGAGAAGTCAGAGGTGGGTGTTTCTGACTCTGACCCTGGAATACTAACACACCACAGGAGCACATCGCTCGAGCATTGTGGGACAATCTGGATTGCTACCCAATAGGAAGTGAAATAATCAACCAGCTAATCCAGAGGACATGGCCCCAGGAAAGGGACGTTTTACATGAGAAACTGTACAATGCTGTCAGTGTTGACTGGCAGGCTATCGGAAGGGGTGGAGAAGGCCTTATGTTTGCTAATTTCCAGGGTGAAGATGCCCCTACCATGGCAGAAAGGAACAGGTTCCAGGGAGCAAGTACACATCAGCACCAGGACAGCACAGAGGGAGTCATTTAGGGAAATGGGTACAGGCAAGGATGATGTTTCAATAGCCTGAATTAGAGCATGCTGGGAGCCTGGAGCAGAGGGGGTAGAAAAAATAAAAGTGATGAGGAGACTCCCAAAATCAACATGCTTCTGTGTCTTCATCTCACACTGTCTTAATGACCCACCTCAACACACCTGCCCTTTAGTGGAAAAGGATTTCATAATACTTAACCTATACACACCACCCATCATGTGACATAGGGAAAAAAAATACCATGCCCTTCAACAGATGGATAAAGAAAATATTACATATATATATATACATACATACACACACACACACAATGGAATATTACTCAGCCATAAAGAAGAATGAAATTATGGCATTTGCTGGCAAATGGATGGAACTGGAGATTATTATGCTAAGTGAAATGAGCCAGTCCCCCAAAACCAAAGGCAGAATTTCTCTCTGATATGCAGATGCTAACACACAATAAAGGTAGGGAAGGAAAGAATCGAAGTTCATTGGATTAGACAAAGAGGAATGAAGGGAAGGGAGGAAGGATGGGAATAGGAAAGACAGTAGAATGAAATCAGACATCACTTTCCTATGTTCATATATGAATACACAACCAGTGAAACACCACATCATGTATAACCACAAGAATGGGATCCTAATTAGGATAAGTTATACTCCCTCAGTGGCAGAGTGCTCATCTAGCATGTATGAGGCCCTGGGTTCAATCCTCAGCACCACATAAAAATAAATAAATAAAACAAATGTATTGTGTCCAACTACAACTAAAAAAATAAATATTAAAAAATACACTCTACTGTCACGTATATCTAAAAAGAACAAATTTTTTAAAATTTTAAGAAAAAAATACCATGCAGACTGCTGTCCCTGGAGAGAAGAGTCCTAGACCTCAGAGAAAAGAACCCCTACATCATGAACATCCTTTCAACTCAGGCACCTCTCACCTGACCAGCGCACACAGCCTGGTTCCAAGTAAACAACCACCCTCCCCATATTTCCCCATTGAAGGGAAATTACTAGCAATCCAGGAGTTGTTTTCTCTCTCTGGAAGAGTGCAGAAAGAAAATGATCCCCTTATAAGACAAAGCTTCCCAAATTGTTGCAGTTTGGGTTTACAGGGTCATTGTAGTCCCCAACTCCACCAACTTCGCACTTTTACTACTAGCTCAGAGAGGAAAAAAAAAAAAAAGCCAAATGAAAAGATCAATGAGAATTTGTCAGACCT
This sequence comes from Ictidomys tridecemlineatus, assembly GCF_052094955.1. Classification (NCBI taxonomy): domain Eukaryota; kingdom Metazoa; phylum Chordata; class Mammalia; order Rodentia; family Sciuridae; genus Ictidomys; species Ictidomys tridecemlineatus. Next base: position 37,885,813 of record NC_135485.1, on the reverse strand, counting down.
TCCTTGAAGACCAGCTTTTTCAGCAGACAAGACAGCAATCTCATCCTTCAGGTTTCGGAGCTGTTTCTCATAGTCAGAGATCACCTCTGCGTTCCGCTGCTCTGCGCACCGCTGCTCCAAGCTCCGCTGCTGCTCTAAGCTCCGCAGCTCTGCGCACCGCTGCTCTAAGTTCCGCTGCTCTGCGCACCTCTGCTCCAAGGTCCGTGGCTCCGAGTTCCTCTGCTCAGAGCGTGGCTCCGAGTTCCTCTGATCAGAGCTCCTTCTCTCTGAGCCCCTCTTGAAGGAACTGCGGTGCTCAGGTCTGATCTGGTCTCTGCTCTGTTCTCTGCTCTGGTCTGTACGCCTAGGTTCTGAGTTCCTATGGCGAGCATCCTCCTGGGCTTGAAGAGATTTAAGCCTGAAGAGCAGAGAGAACAGGGTGGGGAGGGAAGGGAAAAGATTAAACAGAGGAAAGGAAGGAAAGGGAAAAGGAAATGAAGAGAAAGAAGGGAGGGAGAGAGAGAGAGAGAGGGAGGGAGGGCAATAAGCAACAACTGGCATACCTAACATCAGCCTGCCATTTTGCATTGGAAAGGTGAGATGGAAATACACATGAACAAACACATATGAGCAAAGAGCAGAATTGCCAGTATCTGGGGGTTAGTCCCCATCTGCAGCTTACATGGTAAAAGGTCCCCAAAGAAAGAATGCTCATGCAGGGCCTCTAAGAGAAGTAGAGTAGACCTATACTCATGCTGTTCCACACTGGTCTCCATTCTATGAAATTCTGGAAACACCTGACCTTCAAATCCTAGTCCAGGGCTGAAGGTGTTGCTCAGTGGTAGAGCACTTGCCTAGCAAACATGAGGCTCTGGGTTCACTCCCCAGTACCTCAAAAAAAAAAAAAAGAGTTGGAGGGGTGGACTTCAGTGGAAATTGAATGGTATTCACAAGACTATCTAGAAGTACAAAACTATGAAAATAATGGAGTACGGAAACAAACCAACAAAAAGTCTTTAGAAATAAAACTGGCACCCTCCTGAAGATCCAAAGAGATGTGGCTTCCACAAAACAGAAGCAAAATCCATAGAAGAACATGCTGTGATGATCATGACAATAGTGCAAGATGAGAAGGTGAGAAGTAAGATTCAGAAGGATGAAGGAGAAGTGAATAAAGGTAATAGGGTTAAAAGCTACACCAGAAACAGCAGACAACAGATTCAGAACTATGGAGACGAATGAGCGATATGATCAATGAACTTGCGAACGTGTACCAAATAGGAAATAAGAGATTAAAATGATGATGAGGGAGAAGCGAGAAGTGGAAAACAGAACAGCTTCTAAACTAAGAGATATGTGTGTTCCTGAAGAAAGGAGAACAACTAGAATGTGAAAACCATCAGAAAGTGTGAGTTTGAGTGTATGTCTGTAAGTCTAAGTGAGTAAAACACTTCCCACTTGGAAATCAAAACTAACACCAAGAAACATATAACCTTAAAGGATCCGCATGTTGATTTGTTCCCTTCTAGAAATTGATCTTTAGGTAATAATATGAAATTTAAGCTCAGATTTTCCACAAAATTATCCCAGTATTGTTTTCCAATGTTGAAAATCCACATCTAAGTTAATATTCAACATGAAGGAAATATCCAAATGATGGAAATGATGAATGTATTTGAAACTAAGTTCTGCAATCATTTTTTCATGGTGATAGAGGAAAACAATGGGATCAAAAATATATACTTATATACTTTATTCTGTATTCTGCACTGTTAATCATAAGGAACATCAAATGGACAGTTACTGGCACTAGGATTATGAGAGGGTTTTTAGATGTCTTCATATTATGTTGTACTTCAGAGACTTTAGCCTATATCACATAAGTAATATTTTTGTTTTCTTTTTGTGGTATTGGGATTGAACCCAGGACCCACAAGCATCCTAAGTGAGCACTCTACCACTGAGCCTTAGGTAACATTTTTGTAATAAGAAAAATATATCAAATATTACTAAAAATGTTCTGCCTTTTCTCTCTAATTATGAATAATATTTTTTCATACTGTAATAGAGCATCAAAAAAAACTTGAGTCAATGATTAATCGGCAGGCTGCAATAATCCTATCATTTTTCTTACTGCTTTTTTAGCTGATTTATTTCCTCCTCTGCAGCCAAAAGGGATATGGCAGATCTGTTCTTGGTTTCTTCGAGAGACTTTCCCGTTTCAGCAAGACTGTAAGAGAAATCAGTAACTAAAGACAGATTTTCTAAAATCAGCAGACTTTCCAAATCAAGGCCTAGGTTCTCTTGGAGACCTTTGTCATATGATATAAATTCAATGAAAACAAAATCAAATTATAAGACATCTGCACTCAATCAGATAATATTGCAGATATTATGGTGGACATGGACACAAAAACATGCCAGCACCCTTAGCTCAAGGTCAAACACAAAGGAAGGTCAGAGCTACTTTAAAGACTGTGTGATAACTATTAATGTTAAAATGTAAAGGATGAAGGAACTCATTCAATTCCTCCTTCGCCTCTTCCTAATTCATCTACTCTATTTATACCCAATCCCCAGGTTGTCTCTCTATAAAATCTCCATTTTTCTTCAATATACCAATACCTATTCCTGTTGCTTTGCACTGTAGAGCTGCATTTGCCTTATTTTTCCCAAACTTCATAATATGAAAAGCTGATTGCCCACTACAAAAGTCCTCCACAATCACATCAGTCTACAAGTATTTCAGGTCTTTCTGCTTCTGATGTCTGCCGCTTATTGTGCACAATTTTCCTGAGTTTTTGTTGTTAGTTTCAAGGATTCTCTTCATTGTAAGCAAATCATAGTAATATACTCCCTTTTTTTAGGCCTATCTAAATTTAAAAATAAGTGGAAGTGGGATGGATGACCATGGACAAAGATCAGTGGTTCTCAGTGAAGTTGCCCTGGGAACCATGAGATATCATGGGTCCCTGACTTCTCTGATCTGCCTCCCTGGAACAGGCAAACTCTTTCACCACAGTAATCCTGAGGCTAAGACAACACAGGTGAAAGAAGAGTGGGAAATGAGACCTGGGATTCTGCTGTGGTTTGGATCTTAAGTGTCCCCCCTCCCCACCTAGCCAAAGCTTGTGTGTTGATGTCTTGGTCCCCAGATGATGGGGAAGTTGGGCCTAGTTGGAGGAAACAGGTCATTGGAGCAGTGAAGATTATATATGGACCCTGATCCCTTTTCTCCCTCTCTCTCTTTTTTTGCTTCCTGACTGCCATAATGTGAGCAGCTCTGCTTCCCATGTTCCCTGCCATGATATTCAGCCTCACCACAAGTCCAAAAGGACAGGGGCAAAGTGGCCAAGGATTGAAACCATGAACCAAATTAAATCTTTCCACCTTTAAGTTGTTTCCATCAGATATTTTGTCAGAGAGATGGAAATCTGACTAAAATGGAAAATTGCTACTGAGAAGTGAGGCAGTTGCTATGATTAAACATGACCGTGTGGTTCAGGGGCCTTTGGAATTCATTTGCAGGAGGAGTTTGGATCAATTTGGAGAAGCAGACTGGAAAAAGCTTAGAATGCCATAAAGAGAACTTCATGAATGATTCTGGTGGAAGCTCAAAACAACAATGCTGATAGGAATGTGAAGAGTAAAGACTACGCTCATGAAGTTTCAGATGGAAATGAGGACTCTAGGGTGTTTCAGTTCTGGCAAAGAATTTGTCTACACTTTGCTCATGCTGAGACTTTATGGGAAGTTGAGTTTAAAGGTGATGGATTAATTAATGTGGTGCAGGAAATTTCAAGGCAACACAGCATATAGGCAGTGGTAGGGGTATTGCTGGCTGCTTTTAGCCAGATTCACAGGGAGAATCAAAAGCAAAAATCAGTGTGGAAAGATATAAAACTTGGAGTTTGTCCCAAAATAAAGCACATTTAAAGTTGCATCCAACAAGAGTATGGTTGCCAAAGAGATTAATGCCTTTGAGAAAAGAATCTGGGTGCAGAAGCCCATCCTTGTAATCTCAGCTACTTGGGATTCTGAGGCAGGAGAATAATAAGTGAGGCTATCCTGGGCAGTACAGAGAGACACCCATCTCAGAATAAGAAGGAAGAGGAGGAGGAGGAGGAGGAGAAACAGAAGCCACCAAGTATTTTGCATCAGGACAATAGGAAAGATGGCTTGAGGGCATCTCAGGAGTAAGACCCCACCCAGCAAAGACTTCTGTTTGAGAAGACAGCTCTGGGACACACTGCTTGCAAAGGGCCATCTGGGGAACTGAAGAAAAGGAAGCCAGAATCGGAGAGGGAAGAGGGAGCCGCTTACCATATAATTTTGGGAACAGACTTACATTTGGGTTAACCTTAAGTAAAAACATAGAATAAGAACTACAGGTGGGTTGAGCACAGTGGTCCACACCTGAAATCCCAGCGGCTCAGGAGGCTAAGGCAAATAGATCACAAGTTCAAAGCCAGCAATTTAGCGAGACCATAAGCAACTCAGTGAGACCCTATCTCTAAATAAAATATGACAAAAGGACTGAGGATAGCTCAGAGGTTAATCACCCCTGGGTTCAATCCCAGTGCCAAAAATAAAAAAGAACCAGCAAAGTATTGAAATCCTGCTTCACAACTAGAGGGGCTTCAATACTAGAGGGGCTCTTATTCCTGGAAACCTAAGCAGAGAAAGCACAACTCAGGACCCCTCAGCACAAGACACTAGTGCCAAGTCCACTAAGGCTGAGAATACAGTACACAAGCAAAAGATCTTATTTGTAGCACCAGGTGACTATCTAAGCATCCTTTCCCTAGATGCCAATCTAAGGAAGGATAAGGGGAGGGGAAGCTCTATGGGGGGGGGGGGAACTACCTCTGAATAGAAGTTCTCACTATTAACTGAAGTTTTCACAAAAGTGACTATGCTTAACCAGGAAAGACCTAGATGAGGCAAATATAAAGATCAGCTGACATGGGTTGAAATAAATAGAGATTCAGAGAAATCATGTTCCCTGCATGTTACAGCTCAGCTGTACAGTTTGACTTCTGCAGTTGTACTCCTGCTCGCTGACTATGATTCCAAGTGGAAAAATGCACAGGTGCATGTAGAGGCATAAGTACATAGAAAAATGTCTGGAGCCAAATATACCAACATGTTGACACAGGTGAGGTAACAGTTATTTTCATCTTTACATTTTTGGTACTTGTATACATTTGATGAGGAAATTAGTACTACTTTTATAATCAAGTAAAACTAAATCAATAGGGATATCTTCATTTGGGAGAGAAGACTGGACATCTCATGAGAACAATGCAGAGGGCTACAACTATTTCATCACAGACTTAATTGGTTAAAACAGACTTCCTTTCCCTTCCCGGAAGCAATGGAGCGATACTGTGGGAGTGGAAAGACCTTATTAACAGACTTTTGTTAAGTTCTGTCAAAGGCAATTTCATGCATATTTGTCTATCTTCCTCAAGAACAAATCCAAACTTGCAATTTTCTTTGCAGTGATTCCCTGTGCTTGCTACCCTGACTGCCCAGAGCCTGCCTCTGACTTCTGTTGTTGCCTGCCATTAACTTTTTAAAATATATTATTATACCTAAGAATTATTTCAAAAATCTTATTTTTTAAAACTCTAACTCTCTCCCATCAGGCATCAATAGGCCCTGAAAAGAACATTAGTATAGCTGCTTTGTCTTTTATTCTCTTCTTTTTCCTCATTAGCTGATCTTTCATCCTCTTTAACTCTTCCCCTTCTATTATCTTTTTCAAAAAAATCTTTCCTCCCAAGGATAGATTTTTCATCTACAATCTTTACTTATTTATAACTCTGAGCTGATTCTGGACCTGCAGAGGAGGAATAGCTCAGCAGATGGAGGCGAGGGACCAGGGATCACAGACCAGATTGGTATCTTGTCCCCAAACTCAGACATTGACTCCCAACTTGCACAAATCATGTTACTTATTTACAAATGCCCACATTTCACATAAGCCATTATTCTCCTTCAAATTTAAACAGAGTTAAATTGAAAACAATTCTTTTTGAAGATAGATAACTTGCATTCCTCTTACTCGTCTTTAACCTGGTTGAGTTGGTTACGGGTTGAGTTCAAGTCAGAGTCTAGTTGTTGTAGGTCCCGAGGACTACTTGCTCTAAGGTCTCGAGGACTACTCGCTTTAAGGTCCCGGGGACTACTCCTCCCTTTAAGGTCCCGAGGACTACTCCCTTTAAGTCTCTCCCTTTCAAATGTGTCCTGAAAAGATAACAAAAAAATAAAAATTAGTCTGAATACACAAAATGACATAGATTGCAAAACACTGCGCTGAGCAAAAAAAAAAAAAAAAAAAAAGTCAAGACACAGAAGAACACATAATGTGTGCTTCCGTTTGCATCAAGTTCTAGAGCAGACAAAACTGATCTGGAGTCATAGAAACCAGAAGAGTGGTTGCCCTGGAGTGGCACAAGAAACACTCTGGAGTGATGGAAATGCTTCATCTCTCAGTAAGGGATTTGTCAAAACTCACTGACCTGGGATTTCACTGTACATAAATTACACTTTGATTTACAAAAAATAGATTAAAAAATCTTTTAAAGCATCATCCGATGTCTCTACAACCGGATGTAATACCCACAGGGAGTAAAAATTTGAGAAGCATTTAAAAATCCTCAGGGAGAAAAATTACTGAGTGATGACAACTGATAGCTATTAAAGTCTTAACCACACACCACACCTCTGCAAGGGTTTTTTCATGTTTATTGACATTTCATTCTCACAATGACCCCATTATTAGGTCAGTAAAATCATTGTCCTAATTCAGTCAAAGAAGGAAACTGAGACATAAATGTTCAGACCCTACCAAGGGCCATGGGAGCAGGACAGATTTCCTGGCCCTAGATCTCCAAGCAGGGATTCTGTCTAGTTAAGACCCCTGCATTAAAACAGTCTGCTCGAAAGGCTTCAGTTTTAGAAAGGGATTCGTGTTTATCCATTTAAACATTTAAAAGTAAAGCTGGTGATCACTGTGTTTTGAAGATGGTTTGATTGTGTCCTCCAAGGGTGCGTATGTTGGAAGGCTGGTCCCCAGTATGGCAAGGTGAGAGGGGGTGTGGCACCTTAAATGGCTTTTAGGTCATTGAGCACTGTCCGCGGAAGGAACTGATGTAGTTTTTGGAAATGGTTGCTATAAAAGAGCAATCCTGACCTGCTTCTTCACATGCTGGATTCCTGTCTCTATTTGATCTCTATCTCCCACATATGCTCCTGCCATATGTCCCCTCTAGGAGGTGCCTCTAGAGTCAGCATTGTGCTATTTGGACTTTCAGCCTTCAGAACTTAGGAGCTAAATCAAACTCTTTTATTTATATTTTATCCAATCTCAGGTATTGTGTTGTGGTCCTGGAAAACAAACTCATATACTGGTGTTGTATTTACCCAGACATAATGATACTGATGCATGAAGCAAGGCCCATATTCTATTCTAGTCTGGTCTCCAGCTATTGGAATTGACACTCTCCCATGGAAAGCAGTAATCCCAAATTATGACACTCTTTTCCTAAGTTTTCTCATTATCTCAGAAATTTCCGTTGTATGGCATTGTTTCAGGAAGTCAAGGGTCATTCTTTAGCATTCCTACCTGTAGAGAGGGGACCCTGCTGTCAACAGGTTTTCCCATGGAAGCAGCAGTAAAAGAAGCCTCCAGCCAAGGCAAAAGGCGAGACTTGATTGTTTCCACACCATCATTATGTCCTCCTAAGAAAACACGCACAAGGTCAGAGAGAGAAAGCGAAGTGCACACCAGTTCAGTCAGCAAACACCAACAATGGAAAGGGACTAGAAGAGAGAGGGGGACGGGAAAGTATGGGCCTTTCTCACCTTCTTGGGCTGCAATAGTGAGGATTCCAAAGAGCTGTCCCTGCACTCTGGCAACTTGTTCAATGATTTCAAGGCAGTAATTTAGATTCTGATCACATGAGTTTGTCTGTGAAGTCAAAACAGCAGTAATCAGTGTGATTCCTTTACTCTGGAACGTGCTGCAGACAGACAAGGGTCTCTTGATCCAGGGGCTCTGAAATGCTTGCTACGGCAGACACTGCTGGGCAGGCACCAAAATCTGTTCCCCTCCCCCCCACTGGACACACAGTGGGACCATTTGCCCCAGAGTCCCAGGAGTGTGTGTGGCCCTGAGACTGAGTTCAGTTAGTGGTCTGGGAAGTGATGTGTGCCATGATCAGGCATGGCCAAGAAGAAAACCTCCTGAGCAATCTTCTTCTCTCATTCCCATTGGCCAGTCAAATGCAGAAAAGGGCCAGCAGAGAACCCAAGGGCATCAGGGATGGTGGATTCTCAAGATTTGTAAGGCTTCTGACTGAGCACTTGCACCAAACTACTACATAATCAAGAAAGTCATTTTGTGTGTATGTGTGAAACCACTAAGATTTGAGGTTGTTTTTATAGCATCATCCTACTCAGTGGATTCTGCAAAAAGTCCCCTTATAAAATGAACATGCTTTCTGTAGCACAGTGCAAATTGCTAATTTATCTCCTTTAATGGCTCTTGTCCTCTATGTAAATTCAATTTTTATTATACCTGCAAAGAGAACACTAATTCTTACTTTATAATTAACCTTTTTTTATTTGTTCTTTTTATATGTACATGGGAGTGCAGTATATTTTGGCATATCATACATACATGGAGGATAATTCACATTCTTGTGGAATTATCCTCCATGTATGTATGATACCTGATTGGAGTTTCACTGGAAATGTATTCATATATGAACATAGGAAAGTTATATCCGATTTGTTCCACTGTCTTCCCTGTTCTCAAATCCCCTCCCTTCCCTTCATTCCCCTTTGTCTAATCCAAAGTACTTCTATCTTTTCTCTCCTACCCTTATTGTGTGTTAGCATCAGAGAGAACATTCAGCCTTTGGTTTGGGGGGAGATTAACTTATTTCACTTAGCATGATAGCCTCCAAGTCCATCCTTTTGCTGGCAAATGTCATAATTTCATTCTTCTTTATGGTTGAGTAATATTCCATTTTCTTTATCCATTCCCCCATTGAAGGGCACCTACTGAGCTGCTATAAACATTGATGTGGCCTCATCACTATAGTATGCTGATTTTAAGTCCTTTGGGTATATACTGAGGAGTGGGATAACTGGGTCAAATGGTGAGAACACTAATTCTTAACAACAACAACAAAAAAGTGTCTGCATTGAAGATACATTGAAGAATAAGACAAAAAGAGGCACAGGTTGACCAGAGAGAGGGCAAGTAGATAGCTCCCCTGCAGTGGAACAGTAAGTCTCACTACATAGTGAGTGCGAGGTCTACAGAGCCCACCATCTCAGAAAATCAGGGAAGGCTTCTGAGGGGAAGTGAAAACCAGCTCAAGAAGAAATGAGGCAGACTTGGAGAAGAGGTAGTAGGTCCAGTATCTATGGAACTTTCGAAGCAATGAAAACAGAAGACAGGGAGGGGGGATGAGAGCCTTTTAGCTATTATTCTGCTTTGGTCATTCTTTTGTGAGAGTTGACCTTTCACCATTAGCCAAATATCTAATTGAATATACTACTAAAAAGAAGAAGTAAAATTATAAGCAATAAATAAATCACATGGGTGCAAAACTGTATAGATTTATGTGTCACTCAGGTCATGACCCAGCATTGGCACCACAAATCCCAGAACAGGAAGCAAAGCAGATGGAGGATGTAACCAGAATGAAGATAAATGGTAGCTCTAGGCAGAAGTTTAGCAATGAAATTCATTATCTGTACCAACAAGGGAAATGGTCTGGGCAGGATGAAGCCCCCTCTAGGACAGAGACTACTTGTCTATCCCTGTATGCTCAGTCCTGCATTCTGTCCTGTCTATATATTCAAACTCGGCATGCGTTGGATGGATGAGTGAAAATTAGATGACTCACTCCTTGATTTTCATACACACCCCCACAGACCAGGCACTACTAGTGCTTTACTCATCGAATCTCAGTTAATCCCTGCAATCGTACCTTATGCTATTATTATCATTCCAATTTTCAGATGAGAACACTGAGGCACAGAGAGGTTAAGAAGCTTGCTCGAGGCTCTCCTGCTATGAGCTGTCAGAGCTGAGAGCGGAACCCTGGTTCCAGAGCGCATGCTCCTAACTACTGACTTACACTGACATTTTTGTTTTAACCAGTCTTTGGCAGGGAATGGCTGGTGTGACAAAGAGTAAATGGGGAGGACAACCAGGGAAGAGCTCTGTGAGGAGGGCACACTTGATTCACGGATGTGAAGCAAAAGGGAAAGAGCATGCCAGGCGTTGGGCACAGCAAGGCCAAAGGCCCTGAGGCAGGAACACATAGACAACCTGGAGGACTATGAGTAGCTGAGTGTGGCAAAAGAATAGGTCAGAGAGGTTGGCAGGACAGACCCCGGAAGGCCTCATGGGACTGGTGATGAATGGGCATGAAATGGGTGGGTAACTGAGGGGCTTTTGGGTTAATTTCTGTGCCTGGCAACTAGCTCTTGCAGCCCTACTTCCTCCTGTTGTCATTCCTTCTCTTCATCTTGTCCTTCCATCCTCTCCTCTCTAACAGACTGAATTCTTCCTAAAAATGAGCCTGCCTTTCTTTCTTGTGTCTGCATCTATTGTTACTAGTATCCTGAAAACTGAAGGCCCAAACGCTGATGAAGGAACGATTTAACGACACATTATTGACCTGATCAGGATTCTGCACCCCACCACCTGTGCAGCTCTGTCAGTTCTTCCTCGCTGCACCAGCCTAGGCTGTGGTATGCGTCACAATGACACTGAACTTCAGTGGCCTGCTTACAAGACTCTTGCCCTCTGGCTAGACCATGCCATTTGCAAAGAGGATAGAGAATGAGCTGGGGAGTCAAAGGAGACCCCAAGAATCACAGCTCTGCCACCTGCCACAGTTCTCTGTGATCCTCTGAGCCCATTTTCTCTCTTCCACATGGGGACAATAAGGCCTTGCTGAGTGTTAGAAGAACTAAATGGAATCAACACATGCCTAGCTCCTCAGAGACAGGAGGTGTTCAATAATCAGAAGCCATGAGGTGGTTTGCAGCAAGGCAAGGTGTCAGGAATTTAGGGACAGGGCAGGGCTTGGTTCAAATCTGGATTCCTTTCATTAGCTTAATTCCTTTAGATAGAAGCCTCCATTTCCTGATATTTAGGAGGTGGTTAATCCCTCCAGGCACAGAGTTTAGCATAAAGGAAAGACACAGTTAAATTAGAAGCAGGATTGTAGTGTCATTATGATCTGCTCTTAATGCTTTGCCCAGGGCCTGTGCATAATGGGCACCCAGAGGAATGTTTGTCAAATGTGTTTGCATACACAACTTAAATCACAGAATACAATATACTATGTCACAATTCTCCTGTTCCCAAAGACCTGTCACAACATGCCCCAGCTTCTTACACAAAGCACTGCACAGGATATTCAAGCCATAAGAAGGTCACATTATTCTACTAAGATAAATAGAACAAAGACATGAACTCTTTGGAACTCTTATCTCCAAAGCCTAGTCTCTCCAGGTTCATTCCCTCATAAATCATTGAGTCCTATTACATGTTAAGTCCCAGGATTGGCAGTTGCAATGATAAAGTTACATTTAAAAAAGAAAAAGAAGTTGTCTACTATCACTGAGTTCACCAGCGTTGGAAGCGGGATGGAGAATGAGAAGCACGCGGGAGTAAATAACCATTAGAGTAGGTTAGGGCTTTGTGTAGACAGTGGACTGCAGACACAACAAGCTCTGCGAGGGGTCAGGGGAAGAGGGAAGAGCACTTCAAAAAGGAGAAACAGCAAGTATCAAAGATAAGAAGCAGAAACACTAGGGAAAAATGAGTTCAGGGTCCAAAGACCAAATCTGAAAGCTGTGACTTGCCACATGAAGGGTTCTGGGCTTTGTCCTGTCATTGGAAGATCTCTGAGGCAGGCGTGGAAGGGTGATGGGGAAAGACCAGATTTGCTTGGCATTTTACAAAAGTACTTCTGCAGGAGCAGACCACACAAGAGTTTGTGTTAGAGAGCGAGTCTGGAGGAGAGGTAGGCAGATGTAACCATCTGGCCAAGAGATACGGAAGGCTATGGACATAACAAAGGTCTGCTAAAGGTCTTTCCCAGGCCCACGATACACCTGGCTCAGTCAAGGTCCCACTGATTCCAGAATTACCTTGGAGGTCAGGAGGTTTAGAAACAGACAGAGGTAGGAGAGGGCTGAGCCTACATTTGGGTTTGGATAGTTCAGGAGGCCATAAGACCCTCCGATGGAAATGTCTAGTAATAGTATCCTACAATTATTGAGCACTTACTCTTTGCCAGCCAGGCACTGCACACAAAGCTTTATATATACACTGTTTCATCAAATCCTCAAAACAACCTTACAAATTGAATGCCATCAACAACCCGAGTTCACCAATGCAGAAAAACAAAATGAAGTATTTTGAAGAGACGGTGGTTGAACAGGGACCTATACCCATTCCTGCAGCCTCCAGCATTAGAATCTAGCTCTCCCCAGGCGCTTTACCAAAAGCAGATGCAAGATAGGTCTGGAACTCATGTGAAAGGTGGGAGTTGACGATGTGGGCTTGGAAGCCCTCTGCAGATGGGAGAAGGTGGAAGCCACATGCATTGAGGTCACCAGGGAGGTGTGTGGTGGGAAGAGGGCTGAGGGCAGGCTGCAGGGCCATCTTGCTATATCAGAAGTGGGTCGAGGAAGAAGGGCCAGTGAATGAAAAATAAAACAAAAACCGGAAGTAGATGACAATCAGCAAGAAAAATGAAAGAGAACTAGGAAGCCAGGGAAGAAAGTGGCTTTAAGAAGTAGAGGCATAGTTTCTTCTCTGCTTCACTAAGGTACTTATGTTCTCCATCAATCTTTATGGAGGGGCCTGCAGGTGCTAGATGCCAGGGACACAATGATTGAGTGAAATAGTGTTTCACCCTCAAGGAATGCATAGTTTAAGATAAACACAAATAAATGCATGTTATAATAAAACTAAGTCTGGATTTCAGAGTCCAGACTCAAAAGATGTAGTAAGGAGCCAAGAAGATACAGGAAGGCCTTCATCTGGGGAACCTGGGGAGGGGCCACCACACTAGAAATTCTGCTTTCTATGCTCCAGTGTGGGAACTGGGCCTTGGTTATTTTAAGAACTCACCAGATGTGTCCCATGTTCAACCAAGATTGAGCACCACAAAATTAGTGAGTAGTGAAGTCAGTTTAGTGAGCCTCAGTTGACGACTACCAAATCATAAAATAGTAAAATAAAATACATTATAATTAATAAAAGTAAGAATTGTTCGTGTAATTTGTTTTCAGTCATTTAACAATGGTGATATGTTCTGAGACCTGTGTTGTTAGGCAATTTCATCATTGTGGGAAAATCTTAGGGTACACTCACACAAACCTACATAGTCGTGTCAATGCAATCAAGAGTCACGGTAAGTAGGGTGTCTAAGGATGTTGCTGGAATATCACAGCAAACAGTTTTATGGTAAACTGTTTTTATAAGTAGGAGTACACTTATAAAAAGTACAGTAATTTATTATTACTATCAAATGTATTCTATACATAATTGTGTGTGCTACTGAATAATATAGGATAGTTAATAGATCCCAATTAAAGTTTTTTTTTAATGTAAAAGCTCCTCCATAAGATCAACGTGTAGAAATTTTCTAAGCATTGCAGCTAAACCTTTGTCCCAGAATAGCAGTAAAAACAAAAGTGGGGCAGACCCTAAGAGAGGTTACAGGAAAGTTCAAATTCAAGGTCTAAAAAGGGCAGAGCCAATTAGAAAGTCATGGACTAAACCAATACAGTTGGTACTTTTCCAGTGTAATAGATTAGCATAGATTTTTGTCCAAAAGAGTTGGTACTTTTCCAAGGCCTGATTAGCATAGATACTTATCAAGGCCCCTACCCCTATATAAGCCCTTAGACAAGTACATTTGAGTGGCAACCCCTATCAGGTCCCCTCTCCCCTTGCAGGAGTTCTCTTTTCTTTTCACTTGAATAAATCCTACTCCTTTCATTCTTGCCTTCCATTATCATCCATGGATTTCATTCTTCGAATTTGCAAGACAAGGACCCAGAAAGAAATTGGTGGTGAGCTACTGGGGTCTGCTCTGACACTGGAGGCCTAGTCTGCCATTAAAAGCTGCAACACATTACTCAATAGTAGTGGAGAAGAATCCAGCTTTGCCAGCTGCAACCCTCAGAGATCCGATGCCAGCAGGCATCCCCCGCTGTCATTAGCTGCTAACATTAAATGGCTTTCTTGGCTGCAGAGCCCTGCCACTCAAGCAGACCCCACCCACCAGCAGAAGCAGAGAATCAAGTTTTTTTCTCAAACTCTGGTTTCACTGTACTTCCATTCAACTAACAGGGCAATAAGTTTTCTTAACAAGTATCTCCACAAACATGTGATTAATGTGATGTGCTTACCAGATCAATGGGCCATGATATCACTGGGTAGTAGGAATTCTTTGGCTCATTAAGTTGTAGGGGACCACCAGTTGTACCTGCAGTCTATGCAGTTATGTGGCTTTTGACTGTATAAATACAACAGTTTATGTGCGTTATGAGGTGAAATAAAATGCACTGACCACTGTGGTTAAGTTTCTAAAACATAGCCCTAGAGGATAGTGTCTTGCCTGTGTTGAGAACTTCCAGTGTGGGCAAGTAGAGCCATAAAAATGATTCCTTGGAGACCTGAATCAAAGTTGACTGGAAGTAGGCATGCAGAAAGGCAGGAAGATCAATAGGAATATGTCATATTATAGAAGTGAACTTCATCAAGTGGGACACCAAACAAATTCAAGTGACTTTGTGTAGATAAAAAAGTGAGAGGAAATAAAAAGGAGGAAGTTATTCATGAATGTAACCCCACCCTTATTAACATAAAGAAAATGTGTTCTTTTAAACACTCTATACAACAGTTATGGGCTCCCTGCCTCCTTTTGTAAACATGATGACTGTAAAAGCATTCAGCTTTGTTAGAGCAGAATTCTCCATCTTGCATGAAGCTGTTATGCCTGGGAGTTTGCTGATATTATTGTTTGTTTTGCAATGAAGTTCTCTTGAAATCTATCCTGTACACATCCTAGAAGTTCGTTTTCCCACATATGTAAGAAATAATGGAAGCTTAAAATAAGAGGAGCTTGGTATGGGAGGCTGAGGCAGAAGGATTGCAAATTCAAAGCCAGCTTCAGCAACCTAGTGAGGTTTTAAAGCAAAAACATTTTAAAAGGGGTTGGGGATGTGACTTGGTGGTTAAGCACCTCTGGGTTCAATCTCTGGTACCAAAGGTGTGGGGAGGTGGATAGGAGCTCAAGGGGGAAAGGGGGAGGTATTTGAGAACTATTTATCAGGCAGAATCCTCAGGGATTAAATGAACCCATTTGTGAAGTGGGATGGAGAAGGAGGGGCCAGGATTCTGACTTGGTCAACTAAGGGGATTATGACATCACTACCCAGCCAGGGGCAGTGAATAGTCCTATTGGACTTATTTATTCTCCTTAAATATTAAACTTGAAATACTTACATTAAAAAGTTTGTATCAGGAGAAAATAAGTCAAATTAAAAAAGCTGACAGCCTCTGTTAAAAAGTAAAACGGTCTGCCTTAGTCCCTCATCAATTTATTTTGTAATAAGTTGATCATTAGAAACATGACAGAAAAGGCAGCGCCAATTCAATATGCTGCGTGCTTTCTCACATTTCTTTACAATTAGATTGGGGCCACATAACTATAGTCATGTTCTATAAAATGTGACTATAATCACATGTGGCATAATGTGCTGTTTCAGTCAACCATAGGCGACTTACAAGATGGTGGTCCCATGGGATTAAACAGCCTAGTAACCTATTGTGTTTGCACAATCACAAAAATCACCTAGTCAGGCATTTCTCAGAACGTATCTGCATCATCAAATGTTGCTTGGCCGCATCTCTGGCTAAGGGATGACAAATAAAGGTGGTGTGCATCACTTACGAATGGTGCAAGTTTCCACTGCTCTTCTCTGAAGCCCCTTGAGGTCACATAATAGGATGCTGTCACCTCTAGGCAGAGGGTGCTGAAGCTAAGCCAGTGATGGAGCTGTCTCTGAACTTCAGGGGAAGCCACGTTTTAAAAACATAACCCTCAGAGACCTGCCATCAGACCACATGAAAGAAGAAGGAAAAATCTCTCTTCTACTTGGACACTGAGATTTGGGGGGCTATTCATCACTGAGGCGTGGTCTGGCCAG
Source organism: Ictidomys tridecemlineatus (assembly GCF_052094955.1). Lineage (NCBI taxonomy): Eukaryota > Metazoa > Chordata > Mammalia > Rodentia > Sciuridae > Ictidomys > Ictidomys tridecemlineatus. The sequence goes on along the minus strand of NC_135485.1, from coordinate 37,869,565 downwards.
GAAACAGATAAGCATCTTAAATTGAAGAAAACGTTTCTCTAGAAATTTACTAATCAGATTGACTCCTCAAGAATGTAGAAGTATGTCTCCCAAAGAGGAGGGTGAAGGCAGGCAGGGAGTATGTTTGTACAGACCATAGCAACGGACAACAACCTTTGTACTAGGAATCCAGTATATTTTGGCATAGATCTCTTATTTCAACCACAAAGTTTATTCTAAACCAAATAGAAGGCAAATCTCAAATAATATCTCCTTTTTATATGTGGATGTTTAATAATGCTCTTTCCCCCTCTTTCTGTAGATGTCTATCACACAAACGAGACTAATGTGGATGGAAGTCTTGTATTTCCAGTCCTTTCCTACAGCTCCACTCACACATTAAATAATGCAAGATTTCTAGACTGTACTGTCTTGTCTATTATTTTACTTTAAAAAATCTCATCAATCCTATCTTGGGTTGGGATTACCAAAGGTACAGTTAAGTATTACATTTGCTGCTATAATAGGGGAAATTTTTTGAAATAAATCTCAGAGCATCTAACACAGCTTAACTCCCTAGTCCAAAGGGATCCGAAGGAAAACAAAAGCATCTCAGAGGGAGGAGAGTTTCCATCCAGAGCTGACTTACCCCAGGAGCTGCTAACTTGGTAAGGGAATTTCTCTTCTCATACTAACATTTCCATGAAGTAATTAGGGAATTGGAATTTAGTTCTGCATAGAAGGTGATTTCAGATTTTTGCAGTTTGTTAATAAAACGTTCAGATGTTACACGATAAATTGGGGGTATTTGGGCGCTATACTCTTGCAGTATCCCTAAGGACCATTCTTGGAATGATCTTGTTCACTAAATGTGCTAAGCAAGTTTATGAGAGGTTGATTCATACAATGTCTTGCCTAAAGTATTACCCAACCCCATCTACTTTCCCTAGAGTTTTGAATTTCTCCACCATGGGACAATGACAACATTTCCTAAATATGACCCAAATTTCTCTCTTCCTGCATTACACTTTTAGCTTCTCCCTAGGGCGCTTTATCATCTGACCCCAACTCTCCTCCTACTTAGCCTCACCTCGCTTCCATCCTGTTTTGAACCAATCACAGCACACACACCCCATTGTCAGCTTCTTCAGTTTTCCCTGCCTCTGTATATGCTGTCTCCACTCCTTCCTCCTCTTCATCAGATGGAGGTTCATTCTTAAGATGCAGCTCACTGGGCTGGGTTGTAGAATGATAGAGCACTTGCCTAGCACTCGGAGATAGACAGCTTGCCTAGTGCATGTGAGGCACTAGGTTCAATCCTCAGAACCACATAAAAAATAAATAAATAAAAATAAAGGTATTGTGTTCACAAAAAAAGATGCAGTTCATATTGTTATTACCAGCAACCAGCATTAATAAGCACACCACAAGCTCTGAAAAAAATATTTATAAAGGTACACTGTAAAAATTGTAAATAGTATGTAACCCACTGAGTAACCATTTTTAATCACCATTTGTTGAATATTAGGCTTTTGATAACTGGTTCAGTTCTTGGTGAACAAGAAGGAATTCTCTAGGACCTATCACCATAAAGGCTCACTCAACTACAAAGGAAGAAAACAACTTCCAAAAGTCACATGGTTCAAACTCAGCTGTCCATGAACTTCAGGGGAAGTCAAATTTTAAAGGCATAAACCTCAAACATTTAAAATGGGGCTTACTCGAAGGCAATACAACCACAGTGACTAAAAGAAAATGAGTCAGAAATGTTTGCTGTTGTTTTTAGTATTTGCTTCTCTTAAGGAGGTTGAAAAATACCCCTTTTCTGCAAATATTTTTAAAATAAGCAAGTAGACTGGGCACGATGTCACACACCTGTAATCCCAGCAGCTTGGGAAGCTGAGACAGGAGGATCGAAAGTTCAAAGCCAGCCTCAGTAACAGTAAGGCCCTAAGCAACTCAGTGAGGCCCTGAAGGAGATCTGTGTGTGGGGTGTGGGAGAAGCTAAATTCAATTTTAGGCTGATTTGAGTTCAACATGACAATAGTACTCACCATTTAAAATGTCCATGGGCAATCAAAGAAGCGAGAGCTCAGATGAGAACAAGCCCCAAACACAGATACGCAATTCATCAGCACATGAGTAAGAGATGAAATGAATAGTGTGGCAATTGAGGCCAGAGTTTCCACAACAAAGCAGATTTCAGGAGGACTTTTATAAGAAGCCAATATTCTATCATCAAATCCACGCACTGTTCAAATCTCATTAATCCCTACTTCCACTCTGGCTCCCTGTAATCCACCCCACCTTGCCCCCCATCCCCAAAATAGAATTCAGAATGCTGGAAACATCCCTCATTCGGGGTCTGTCTGCCTTAAATAGGAGGTTCCCCTCTTACATAGCAAGTAGAGCCATCAGGCAGAAAAAAAGGCTTTGAATAGAACTTGCCAAATAACCCAGGGGCAGTTTACTTAATGTGTCTGGGTTAGGGTGCTTGATCTGTACCATGGAAAGCATTGGACTAGATATATAAAGTTCCATTCCTCATCTCACAATTGTTTTTTGTTGTTGTTGTTTGTATGTTTGTTTTTTTTTTTCATTTAGATCAGATTCTTTCTGAGCTCTGCCTTCTCAGGAGTCCCTTGGGCTTCTGGTTCACCCTTCAATCAGGGCTTCTGAAGTGGAGGGTGGCTCAGAGAACAACTAGAGCTTTTCCTTCTAGTGTCTAGTAGGTTCTCTTTGCTCCCTTTTAAAGAACCAGCACTGGACATTCCTTCACCAAGAATTCAGGAAAAATAAAAATCACCTTTGTTTTTTTTAATCACAAAGGACCTGGGTTCTCTCCACCACTTTTTAAAGTAACTGCTTGCTACCTAGTCTCAGAAAATTGAGAGTAACAAATCCTAGTGTATGTATTTACCTTTTTTTTTATTATTATTGCCCTGTGGCCTTAACTCTGAAATTTTAAAAAGCATTTTTTTTCACAGTGCTTAACACAAATGGCACTAGCATTTGGTGGAACAAATTAAATTATTGTTTTAGAAATATCCTGTAAGTACTCAGAAGTGCCATTGTGTGTTACAGTTTTCTGTCTTGGTAGCAAACTTTCTCTGTTCTCTTAAAATCATTTCAACTAGCTTCCCCTCACCACTCTAAAGACTGAATTCACAGGGACCAGCAGATTTCCAAACCATTCTTTACCCTCTACTTAAATTCCAGTTAGCATCTTTTTTCTGCCTGATGGCTCTACTTGCTATGTAAGAGGGGAACCTCCTATTTAAGGCATACAGACCCCGAATGCGAGGTGTTTCCAGCACTCTGAATTCTATTTTGGGGATGGGGGGCAAGGTGGGGTGGATTACAGGGAGCCAGAGTGGAAGTAGGGATTAATGAGATTTGAACAGTGCGTGGATTTGATGATAGAATATTGGCTTCTTACAAAAGCCCTCCTGAAATCTGCTTTGTTGTGGAAACTCTGGCCTCAATTGCCACATTAATCAGCACGCAAATGTTACCTGGTGTCCGTTTCTCTAATTTCTGAGCAATGACTCCTAGGTATATATTTATAAAAAGTCATTCTGGTGCGTCTGGATACCTTCAGAGTGGGAGACTTGCGAAAAAGGCAGGAGAGTGTACTAAAACACAATTCGGGTTGGGGTGGAGGGCAACGTGGATTCCACTGGCTGGGGGCGAACAGGAGAGGATCAAGCAGGACCTGGCACTGATTTTCCAGTTGCTAAGGTCGCCGGCGTCCTTGGTTACCGCTCTAGGTGAGGCGCTCCGCCAACAGCCCGGTCGCCGCGGAATCCCGCGCTCTGCAGGAAGCGCCACCCCAGCGCCTCCACCAAATGGCACCAGGACACATTCCCTTCCTTCCCGCCATCCCAGCCCAAGGCCCAGGTTCCCGTTAGGAGTCACAAACTCGGGGGACTTTGCAAAGCGATCTCACCGACGCCTGTCCCCGAAAAGCCCCGCGGGGACGGTGCGGGGATCTACCGCGGGGCGAGTCCCGGGGGCCTCCCACCCCGACTCACGTTGTACTCTTTCGCCCAGGAGTCTATCCTGTCCTGCAACCGTCGTAAAGTTTCGTTGGAGACCAGCCTCCTCAGGTTTTCCGCCATCGCTGGCTTTTTCTACGCGGCTCGGCTATGGGAGACAGACGTGGAGGGGCGGAAGCAGGGGCCTCCGCAGGACCGCCGCGTGGTGTAGCGGGAGGGTTGATATCTTCCAGGGGGGCTCAGATAGCAGCTGGTGTTTCCATCCTCCCCTTCGGGTCGGACCGGGCAGGGTTCGGGATGCCAGGGGGGGGTGCCCTGGGCCGCAGCTGTCGCGCCTCATCCGCTGCCCGGCGCGCCCTCCTGGTTCCCCCGCCGCCGCCCGCGAGCCCCAGCCATTTATGTACCCCGGCGATTATTAAACAAACCTTGACGTGGGCGGGCGGCTGCCAGGGACGCCGCGTCGGGGCAACGCTCTTGCCACCCCGCCCCGCCCTGCGGCGCCCGGCCTCTGGACTCACCCTCTATGCGCCACGCCGCTGCTCCTGAGGCAGCTTCTCCTCCTGCTCCTGCTTTCGGTGCAGTGGGGCGAGGGCGAGGAGGGCCAAAGCCACCCGGATTCGGGATCGGGCGGGAACTGGAAGGCTCCGAGATCCGAACCGAAGCGGTGCGACCCCTCGATGGGTCCGGACCGATGGCAGTGCTGACTGGGGTGGCACGCAGGCAGGCAGCCGGCGGCCTAGAACCCTCCTCCGCAAGCCAAGCAAAAGTTAACCCGCCATGAACTTTTTTTTTTTTTTTTTTTTTTTTTTTTGACTCTAGGGATATCACTTCTTTGGCCCTTGCTTTATTCTTTCTCCTCTCAAACCTTTCTTGCATCTGCAGCCTCCCGGGATTTGCCTGTAGGAAACTCGCTGGAACTAAAACTTCTATCTTTTGCTTTATTTTTTTAGCCCACAGGGTGGGTGTCCAAGTTGATGGCACTAGGAGGTTCACAAATTAGAACTGATCCCTCAGGTTTGGATAGGATTTGGTAGTATGTGCGAGCATATTCGATTGTGCCATTAAAGCTTCATTTAATTCTGAATTCCTTAAATGAGACTTTGTAGAAAGTTCCCACCGCGATCTGTCACTATTTCAAAAGAATGCATTCAACCACAGTTGAGTTGTAGTTTGAACTATTAAATTAAATCATTTCAACCATTAACATGTTAGAAGCAATCTCTTGTTTTATATACCATCAAATGATGTGCTGATTGCAAATCACCTGTTCATTAAATCATGGAGGTGAAGCTAACAACTTTAAACTCGGTTTCATTTATTTAGGTACTTGAGAGGAAATTGAACATTGTGTATATCAGATTACCATAAAATTCAGAATTTGCACCACCTCTTGTTTTTATTCCTTTTAATTGCAGTGGTTTTAATGTTCAATAATGAAAATGAAAGGTTCGTTTCTGGAGTCTGCATTTCTGCTAGTTTTTGTACACCACAAAATTGGGTGTGTCACAAAATGTTAGTGTGTCACAGTAGAAAAATTACTAAAGTAAAAAGAAAAAATCCTATTCATTAAACATCTCCTTCCTAAAATGTGGGAGCAGGGGAGAAGGAAAGGAATGGAGGAAAAACAGATTTCTTAATTTGGAACCAATTGCACATTCCAATAGGTAACAGGAATCTGAGCAGTCCTGCTTACTTATAATAAAAAAAATGAACCGGGACAGTTGTTTATGACAAATTAGAGGCTAAATCCTTTTTCCTTGCTCTGAGCACTTTAATTAGCCTGTAATCCTTGTTTCATCATCTGTAAAAATACAATAGTTCTTACTTCATAGAGTTATTATGAGCCCAAATAAGATAATTCATGTAAAGTACTCAGCATAGAGTTTGGCAGTGCTCAAAAAATTCTACGATTGGTATTACTAGGAATTTTGATCACAGTATTATATTAAATAAAACTAGGTTGAAATTATCCAAATTTCTAATAACAGGATGATGTTTGAGTAGATCATTCAATGAAATATTGTATAAAAAAGTCTTATTTAAGAGGAACATTTAATATCTAGAAATTCTCACTATATAATATTAAGTGAAAAGCAGGATATTACATTATATATTGTGTTAAATTATATAATACAAAAACAAGGTGTTAGCTCCTTTATAGTTTTCCAATTTTCCAAACTTTTACCATGAATATCAATTGCTACTATGAATATTTATCAGAAAAAGTTAGCAAAAACTTTACCATTCCTGGAAAAATGTTAGCCAAAATATGAATGGTTAAGCTGGTGATTTAGAACAGAATATGACTTCACCAAATGTCCTTGTTACTAATTTAATTATTAGACTTACAGTGACTTAAGATAGAACGATATTTTGATATCACCAAATATGCTACCTGATGCCATTTATCTCCTCATATGCTGTAGTCCACAACTAGACTCAAAATCCTCAAGATACTTAAAGCCTGAAGACTTGCAGTACTTAAAGCCTGCAGTACATCTTGGTTACCCTGGAACTCAGGAGCACACATTGTACATAAAAGGACCTTTGTGTTTATTGATAACAGAAATGGGCCTTCCATTCAATGACTCAAAATAAGGGGAATGAATGTTCCACAAACTGTTCATCCACACTACTTCCTAAAAAAAAAGTATCTGAGATGGCTTACAGTGAAAGACTTGTAGAAAATATCAGTTAGAAGTTTTTTAAAGGAAAAAGCAAATATTCCCTAAATTTGGGTGAAAGACTGAATCTCATTTCATATCCATTCAATTAAGCCCAGGCAGAAAGAAAAATGAATTTTATGATTATGATTATTTGATTCTTAAAGTACATGTCTCTTCTTCGAATGGAAACATTTTCCTGGTACCAATTCTAAAATATGTTTATCTTTTAAAAAACATTATAGAACAATATAGTTGAAAGGTGCTTTAGTAATCATTTTTAAGAAAATATAGAGCCAAGCCAGGCAGGTTTGTAATCCCAGCGACTCATGAGGCTGAATCAGGAAGATTGCAAATTCAAAGCATCAGGAACTGAGTGAGGCCTTAGGTAACTTAACAAGCCTGTGTCTCTAAATAAAAAATCAAAAGGGCTGGGAATATGGCGTAGTAGTTTAGTGCCACAGGTCAATAATCAATTTGATTATTTTAGGATATATGTATATTATACAGGTACTATTATATATATATATATTATACACAACTATTATATATATATTTATATATATATAAATAGAACTATTTTATATATATATAAATAGAACTATTTATATATATATATATATAAATAGAACTATTTTATATATATATAAATAGAACTATTATATATATATATATATATATATATATATATATATATATAACTTCCATGCCCATAGCGGATTTCTAAGTGCCCTTAATGATGCTCCCCTCTGAACAGTTTTCAGTGGGCACTGAATAGCAATCAATTTAAGAGAAAGCAAGATCTCAGAATGCAAATATCTGAAGTTGCTGGTTACAAAAGAGCCCATGTGCTTTGAATTATAAGAATGCATTCAACCTTGGAAATTACATCTCACCACCACTGCCTCGGATGCTGGACATGGAACCATGGCACCTAAAGTTTGCCCTGCTAGGTTTCCATCTTGCTTTGGTCTCATCGCTTCTTTCTATGCCTTTATTCTTCTTTTTTGGAATGGGAACATTTACTCTGTGCCATCGTATATTGGATGTATGTAACTTGATTTTGATTTTTACAGGGGCTCACAGCCACAAGTTTGCCTTGAGTCTTGGAGGAGACTTTGGACTTGAGCTATGCAGGAACTGTTCAGTCTATGAGAACTCTTGGAAAAATACTAAATACATTGCACTGTAAGTACTAAATACATTTGCACTGTAAGATGGAAATGAGTTTGGGGGGGCCAAGGGGGAAATGTTATGGTTTGTATCTTGGATGTCCCCCAAAAAGCTCATGTATTAGGTAATTCAAGAATGCTCAGAAGAGAAATGATTAGATTATGAAAGCTGTAACCTCCACTGGTAGATTAATCTATTAATGGATTAATCATTTGAATGGATTACTGGGTGATAACTTTATGCAGCTGGAACATGACTGGAAGAAGTAGGTCAGCTGGGGTATGGCTTGGGTTATACTGTCCCATGGCTCTTCCCTGTCTCTCTGCTTTCCTGATACCATAGCTGAGCATCTTTCCTTTCCAACGCCCTTCCACCTACCTCACTCTGGTCCAGAGCAATGGAGTTGGCTGACCATAAACTCTGAAACCATGAGCCCAAAATAAATTTTTTCCCTCTATTTTGTTTTTATCAGGTATTTTGGTAACAGTGACCCAAAGTTAGCTAACAGAAACAAATTTAGAACATGGACACCGTTGCTTTATTTTACACTCTATTTGTGAATTAATGACTTTATATGTTATTAACCACTATGAGTCACATTTCTTTCATCTATAAAATGAAAAGCATGGACTAGATGAGTTCTAAGATCTCTTGTAGTCCTGACATTCTTTAATGCTATTTTAACTTTTTATATGATCAGGATCGAACACACCTTGCCCCTCATTTTCATTTTTGGTTCACAGTTTAGTTTGGACGCAGTCTTGATTCTGAGTTTTTGCTAATCACCAAAAGTTGAGCATTGTTTATGAGTACAAGTTATTTCACAAGCTTGCTGGAATAACATTCCTAACCTCTAGTAAACGAGGAATTTCTCTATGTTGCACTTTTAATAAATTTAGGCCTAGCTCCACTGACAAATTTCCTAACCCCCCAACCCCCAGAGCTCTTCACTCTTCTTCATACTTTCTCTAACTTTTAGACATTGTCACATTACATTATACTTATTTGTCTGCCTTCTCTAAAAGCCTGTGTGTTTCTTGAAGGAAAGGGCAAAGGCTTACTCAGCACAGCCACTGGCTTATGAGAAAGGAAGGAAGGGGAGGAAGAAGGGAGAGAGAAAGGAAGGCAGGAGATGATTGGCTGAATTATATCTGATGTCATAATCCCACTGAGGTAGAAAAAATTTACCAGACAGTTATTCATTCTTAAGCTGTCATAATTCTACCTCACAGCCAGGAATCATTTGTTCTAGAGAAGTATAATGTGTCAAATATTTACCTGGCAAAGACTTTCTGAAAGTCCTTAATTTTGTCTACTCTGAATTTTATTTGCATCAATCATCTGGATGTATTTTTCATTTGAGATGTTAAGAAGCCAACAAAAGATTAACCGGATCCACTCAATGAAATGAGGGCTCAGCATATGTAGTTGACACAACACTGAACATAAATATATGCTATAAACCACGAGGGTATACAGTGGATACCTTACATCCTGATTCTTCCTTACTAAGGACAGTGGCACACCTTTAGCCAGTGTGGCCATAAGAATAGTCTGTGTTCTGATCCTCTTCTATGTGTGCTGGGCTATTCTTGTCCTACTGCCGTCTGGGTTAGGATCTTGTTTCTTTGGATCAGGGCCTGTATTGTTAGCTAAAAGAAAATCATCTGGCTGTAGCTGACCCAATTGCATGACATTGTTTTTAAATACCGTGTTTATTGGTGGTACGCTAAGGCACTTTTCACTCAGAAGGACCAAATTCTTATAGGCAGAAAACATTTCTTTGTTTCCTTAGCGTTCTCTAACCTGAGTGCTTTGTGTTCTCATTTCAGGAGCTTCATTTTTGTCCTTTTTATTTCTTTGCCAGATTGGAGGAAAAGTGAAGCAGGGGAAAGTCTCGTTCATTGGGAGGAAGAACTAATTGAAGAGAGTCTGAACTGAAGGCAGCTTCTCCCACTGGGCAAAAGCAAAGATGCTGTGTCCTGTGTGATCCCAATACCAAGAAGCATTTTCTGCTCAAAGCAGCACATCAGAATTTTCCTGCATAATTAAATCATGCCCACTATTGCCTAAACTACAAAAACAAGAGGGAAAACTTCATGTATCACATGGTCTCACCATAGCACCCAAATAAACTACAAAACATTTACAGAAAATACAGAGTAAAGAGGGAAAATTAAAAGCAAGGTAGGTGTAGTGTGATATTTACACCCCTCCTATCTCAATCTAGGTTTTCATTGTAGCACAAAAAAGGCTATCACTGTCCTTGATATTTGGGGCTCAGCTAGCCATATCAGTGGCAAACATAAAGCTCCATGAAATGGAGTATGTGAAGTATGAGCTCAGGATACATTAAGTTATTGCAGAGGAGCATAGGTCCATGGCTCACCCACTAAGCATCTCAGGAGAGTGACATGGGACAGCGTGACAGCCATCTCTAGAATGAGGGCCGTTGGAATAGAAACTTTTCCGCACATTTAATGAACATTTACAGGATTTCTACTGTGATACAACTACCCGACTTAAGTATGAGGCAAAATTAAACTGAGTTCCTGGTCCCTAAGGTGTCATATCATTCAAGAGAAAACTACCACAACCATAGTTCACTGTGACAAGTTATAAAATTCTATGAAAACAATGACTTCCCTTACGGTCTTTCCTGTTCTATTGAAGAAAGAATCAGGGAAAGTTATGGAAGAAGGTGACATTTAGGGCCAGTTCTGAAAGGATGGAGAAGAGTTCACCATAAAGACGAGAGAAAGTGGAAATCGGAGGAACAGTAGAAAAGAGGCGTGTGACTGAATGGAGAGTCAGGGAATGAGGAATCCTCACCAGTGTGACACAGAAGAATCAAGGAACAAGAGACAAGGCCAGGATAATAACCTGTTATTTTGACTAAATATATTAGACTAAAAAAACCTAATTTTTATTTCATAGGCAGTGGGGAAGCAGCCAAGGTTATAAACAAAACTTATAGGATTAGATCTTTTTTATATCACATTGGAGGTCCTAGAGGTTAAGTTTGGAAGAGGTGAGACTGGACCCAGGAAGAGCACTTAGGAAACAGAGAGATGAGGAATGATGAGGTCCTCCCCTGGGGTATTGTATGATAAGTGTTAGAATGGACACATGCCAAAAATATTTGTTACCCATTAAAAAATTAACCCAGTATTCATTCATCAAAGTTAATTAGTATGCATTATATATTGGTTCCTAATATGTTCAAGACTTAGAGTGACATGGAAGTGATAACACATTACCCTTGCTTTGTAAGTAACTCACAGTCTAGTCAAGACCAAACTAGGGCAGGAAAAGCAAAATAACAGGTTAGTATGTTAAGAATCAAATGGGTATCATGTATCATAGTGAATGGGTACAATAAGTTAAAAAGAGAAAGCAACAAGGATTGGCTGTAGTTGTCTGGAAGAGGTAGAATTGATAAAGATGGGTAGAATTTGAAGAGGTATAAATTCACAGATAAGTAAGACAGATGGGTAAGTAAATTACCACATAGTGTGATTCATAATAGAGATGTACTTGAGGATCACAGGGAAGAGAATGGATATCAAGTTTGTGATAAGGAGAAAGATTAAGAAAGGTTTGCTAGAAAGGAATCCTTTCAGCTGGGTTTCAGTGGAGAAGTAAAACAGCTCGATAAAAAAGAGAAAGATCCACAAAGGGATAGACACAGGGACATTAGAGCCTCAATATGTTTAGGCATATGTGTGTGACTACCAAATATTACATGATTGAAATTAAGGATGAGTTTTTGGGAAAGGCAGGAAATGAGGCTAAAAGAGGTAGACAGGATTTGGCAAGTAATAGCCCTAATGTGCTAATACAAAGAGTATAAATATTATTATGGAAGGACTTGGGGTGAGTGTTTAAGCTTAAGGAGGAGGAGAGACATGATTCAATTTGTATTTTAGAAAGATCACTCTAGAAATAGCACAGAATGACTTTGAGGTGTATGACTGGAGTGGTGTCACTAAGAGAATATAAGAAAAGCAGAATAAGGGGAAAGATTTATGAATTTCAATTTTGGATGTGTTGACCTTGATTAAGGATTATCTTGAAGTATGTATTTATTAGTGCCTATGGCTACTATGACAAATTACAACAAAACTTGGTGACTTCAAACAGAAATTATTTTCTCTTAGTTCTGGAGGCTAGAAAGTAGAAGTCAGCAATGTTGATTGCTTCTAGAGGCTCTGAGGGAGGAACTTTCTTTTCTCCTTTCTTTTCTCTTTAGCTGCTGGTGGCTGATGACAGTTCTTAGAGTTCCTAGCCCACTAGTCAGATTGCTCCAATCTCTCTGCCTGTGTCTTTCCATCATATCCTTTGTGTATACCCTGTCCTCTCCAAAGATATGGGAGAAGGCCATACCTCTAAATCCAAGGTCATGGGCCCATACCTCTAAAACCAAGGTCATCTTTTTTCGCTCTGCAGTGCCAGGGATTGAACCCAGGGCTTTGTGTATATTCCATAAGCACTCTACCTCACAGCTACAACCCTAGCATGGGTAATCTTATCTAGAGATCCTTAACTTAGTCTGTGTCTCAAGCCATTCAAGATGCTATGATAGAACACCACAGACTGAGTGGCTTATTAAACAAGAGAAATTTTATTTCACACAGTTCTGGATTTGGGGCAGACTAAGATCAAGGTTTGGAGTCTGATGACAGCACATTTTTTAAATTCATAAATGGAAACTTATCAATATGTTCTCACATAGTGGAAGGAACATATGAAGAATCCTGGGCATAATATATAAGGGCATTAATCTCATTCATGAAGGTTTGAATTGGTTCCCCAAATTTTACGTGTTGGAAACAATCTCCAAGACAATAGTGTTGAGAAGTATGACCTGTAAAATGAGTAGGCCATGAGAGTTTGGCTTCAGAAAGGATTAAGGATTATCTTGTGAAATTAAGTTATCTCAGGGGTAGACTCCTTGTGAAAGGATAAGGATGGCCCCTTTCTTCTCTTGCCCCCTTGCCTTTCTCACCTTTTGCCATCCTATGGTGGATGTGGGATGATGCAGCAAAAAGGTCATCATCATATACAGCCCCTCAACCTTGGACTTCCCAACATCCAGAAACATAAGAAATAAATCCCAGGTATTCTGTTATAGCAATAAGAAATGGAACAAGACATCTCCCAAAAGCCCCGTTACTTCCCAACGTTCCACTTCCCAGTGCTATCGTATTTGGGCTTAGGATTTAAACATGAATTTGGTATTGGCAGAGGCACACAAATATTCAGCTTATAGCAAAAACCCTATTTTCACAAAGATCACAAAAATACTGAGGGTTTTATGTCTTGGATATTACTTTTTTGAGAGACATGCAACCCACTACAAAGTGAATGAGAGGATAAATATATTCGTAGTCTGCTTCATACTGGGGAGTATGGGCTGTAGAGCTCTGCTTTGTGCTTCCAAATTTAATAACATACAATAGGAAATACAGAACGAAAGGCCATGTTGTTTGACAGAAACAGTAAAGATTTGAGTAAGATGAACATGAGTTCAATTTTAGCTCTTTCTTCGTTGAAAACTTGGTCAGTCATTTAACTTCTACAAGCCTTGATTTCCTCACTTGAAATATAGGGACCTATCTCATAAGACTGCTGTGAGAATTATAGAGACATTAACAGGCACACAGTGGTCTCTAAATACCATTATGTCAAATAAAAAAGTTTGAAGATAATATACTTGATATTGCTTATGTTAAAGTTGTGATTGTATAAATGAGTTGGATCTCTTCATAAAGGACAGAGATTGGCATCAAGGACAATAGTGAGACAACCTATCAGAGACAAAGATCAACAATGAAGAATCCAAGAGAGGGTAATCTCCAGATAGCCAAAGGAACATTTGGCTTCAGGAAAATTTGTTGTAAGGGAGGTATCTGTTATCAGAACCCAAGTGGGAGCAACCTTGGCAAAATCAAGGCAACACTTTCTAGTCTTAAAACTGGAATCTTAGGTATATTTTGAATAAATGTAATAAGCTTCATACTGTAGCAGGCATTGGAGATAAAAGGATGAGACATAGACATACAATGCAATCTGAAGTATTACACATGGGTAAGAATAGAGTTAAGAGAACTCCTAAAACAACCCTTGAGAGCCTTGGAAGGGTTGGAAGAGAATGAGACATTTGGATGGTCCTTGAGGGTAAATAAAAGAGTATGTCATCCAGAGAAAGGAGAAGGACTTTACAAATAGAGAAAAAAGAAGCAATGCATAGGAATTAAGGGATACCTTTCCAGATTCAGAAACAGAAACTCAGGAACAATCAAAAGCCCAGTTATCCAAATTTATGAATGAAAACAGAGCCAGGCTATTAACAGAGATTTAGTGTTGCCTCCCAAAGTCTATATATATAGTCTTCCTGACTATAATAGCAAGTTTTTCCTAGGGTCTGAGGCAAGAGCAAGCCTTCAGATGTGAGTCAGATAATTTCTAGCATTTGACAAAGAAGATATGCCGATATTGATGACCAGCAGTCAGATACAGACCATACATAAAACCAGAGAATAGTAGGGGGAAAGATTAGGAAGCATTTACCACATTGAATTATCTAATTTAAACTTCACATTAATCCTCTAATATAAATCACAGCGGTGAAATATACCATTCCAGCCATCAAAAAGCAGAACTGACTTAGTTCCTGGAGAAAGGAAGCTTTCTGCTGAGAGTCAGCCCTGGATCCCAGGATGCTTTCTAAAAGTAATTGCCGGTGTGAGAAACAGTTCTTGCACCTTGGTTGCTACTCTTCATTACGTTTTTCTTTTTTCGATGAAAGGATTGTTGGGAAATATCAACGACAAAGAACAATGAATATGTACTCAAGTTACTTGTACCTATGGGTGGCTTCCTGGTGTGCAATAAATGTTAAAACTAGGTTTTCCAAGGACATAAATCTTCAACACTATTTCCGACATGATGAGGGAAAACCACCCCCAATACCCTAGGGGAAAAAGCTTCAGATTTCATTGATCCTCCAAAGTTTAGAAGCAGCCCTGAAGCGACTCAGTGTCGTCCCTGGAGACAGCTTCCAAGATTTTAACCACCTACTGGCAACTTAATTTCTGTCCACCTTGTCACATCGCATCCTCGCCCAAGAGCACGCAGGCTGTCACCCTTCCCACCCTAGCCAGGGAGACGCTGGCCTGGAGGACGTCCCAGCTCGGGATGGCTGCAGCCCTTCGCCAAGGGGAGTGGAGTGGAAGGGGAGAGGCGAGTTCTGTATTTTGGTGGCTCCCTTTCGGGGAGAATCTAGGGGCGGCTGGGAGTCGCCTGGGGTCCCAGTTAGACCCTTTCCTGACTCAGCAGGGAAAACTCGCCGCAGCCACAGCTCAATATCCCGGGAACGAAGCTCCGGGGCGCGGCGGGGCGGGGCGGGGAGGGGTGGGGCGGGGGTGTGAGCGGCGCCCGCCTCCAGTGCGCAGGCGCGGGCGCGGCGGGCGAGGCCCGGCCGGGAGCGCGGCGGCAGCGGCGGCAGCGGCAGCGGCAGCGGAGAGCGCGGGAAGATGGCGGCAGCGGCTACGGCGGCGGGGGCCGAGCAGGTCTGTGAACCCCGCTGCGGCTGGGGCTAGAGGAGCGGGCGAGGCGGGGTCTTGCCGGTGGGCCACCGGAAGGGCTGGCGGGCGGGGCGCGAGGGCCAGCGGGGAATGGGCTCCGCGGGGCGGGGCGGGAGGAGCTGTCCGCCACCGGGATGCTGGCAAAGGCGGGGCGCGACCCCGAGCCGGAGCTCGCTCGCCGGGAAGGGGGAGCCTGCCGCGGCCCTCGGCCTAGCTTGGCTTGGCTATCCATCGTCGGCGGTGAGAAGGGGACACTGTCCTCAGGGATCGGGAGGCCACCAAGCCAGTCTGGAGCCTACTCCAGGACGTGCCCCGCTTGGCAGCCAGCAAAGATGCGGATAAAAATAACCTCAGTCCCTGCCGAGAGGCTCCCCAGACGCCAGCCAAGAAATGGTCAGCTGTTGCCTAGTGTCAGATTGTGGCCACATCTTGTTTCTGCCAACCCTGATATGCACACGTGCCAGATTTCCCCTCCCACTTTGGTTTTTGGAGATTTAGTCGCCAGTATAAAACCGTTCCTGTCCAGTGGGTTTAAAATCACTTTTAGGAATGCATTATCAAGTATTTCCTGATCTGCATAGTAAATTTGTAACTTTGACTAGTTTCAGAGCCCCCCCCATCAGCCTATATTCATGCATACACATACATGCATATATGTGTACATACGTGTATATATGGATGGTTGCTAGAGCGATAATTTTCAGTCACTTCTTAATTCTTGTTTCCCTTTAAAATAACTTTTTAGTTTATCTTAAGAAAGTGTCATTCTTCAACATCGTTGCAAAAATAAATGAGCCAAGTTGCAAACATTCTTTTTGACCTTTGGAAAGATTTTCGCAGGTGATTAACTTTTTAGGGACCTATTAGTTATATGTCTGGAAGTCTCATTCTAAGGGACAGAAAAAAAATAGGAAAATGTGAAGTCTGCCTTCAAGGAGATTAAAGTCAAACTGCCAAATAAATGAAGAAAAATCAGCTAAAAACTCTAGTCAAGCTGCTAATTTAGTGATAGTTAATGTAAAGGAATGTGTGAAATGTAAAGAAGTTTGAGACTGTTGAGATTAAAGCTGTTCCTTGGCTCTCATGACTTTCCTCCTGACTAAACAGCTTCTGTTTTAGATTATTCTTTTGCCATCTGTCATACCCTCTGATACTCTTGAGATTCTTGATGTTCTATTCTTCCTTTACACATAAGCTAGGTATTGTGATCCCTCCTAATCTTCCTTGTGAGCCATCTTAGACCCCTCTGTATCACACTCACATCCAAGAAGTCACTAAGTCCTGATAGTTCTACCTATTAAATCTTCTCCCCAGTCTTCTTTTCATCTCCAAAGCCATGGTTCAGTCAGGCTCTCTCTTGCACTATTAGAGGAACCTGCTGTTCTATTCAGTTCACCTCTTTTGTCATGATTTTGCTTGATGTAAATCTGAGTTGTATCACTCATAATTTTTAAATCTTCAGTAGTTCACTGTCTTTTGCAAAAATTCCATTCTTGCATTGGTACTTAGTGTCATTTACTGCCTCCTACCACCACATCCCTTACTTCCTCTTTTGATTCACTACTATACCTATCCTCTCCATTCTCATAAAGTTACCAAAGTTCCTTGACTCAGAGATGACTTGAACTCTAAATCTCAAAGTTGTTCCCTATGCCTAGAATGCCTCTCCCTGCTCTTTTGATGTACTAAATCCTGACCATCCATCAGAATTCAACTTACTGTAGCCTCCACCCCCTAAGAAGGTTTGCAGTCCTCTTCTGTGCCCTTTTGGTATTTCTTTCACTGCTATGGTATGACACTTACCATGTTGTACTGCAATTGTTAGTGACCTTGTCTGTCTACCCTATTGTCCTATAAGTAAACTCTTTGAAGGATATCTTGTTTACCAGTTTGGAGTAACTGACACCACATGGTAAATAGTAAATGTGAAATGCATCAAATTGAAGATAATAATGTAGATGAATTTGCAAAGACTGCATTTTGCCCTTTCTCTCTTATCTATGGACCTATATTCATACTCTGCCTGAGACCTTTAAGTTGCCCATCTATTAAGCTATCACAAGCCCCTACTGTTCTGTATAAAATAGAAGAAAGCACTCTCACAATGGCATTTTATTCCTGCAACTACAAAAACAATCTAAATGCATATTCAATTCTAAAATGTCTGCAGGTCATGCCCCTCTTAGGGGTTGCAACCTCATGCAGTACCCAACCTACACAACTGTATTTACATCTGTTTTGTTATAAAATCTTTTTTTAGTAGATTATTTTATCTTCTGCAGAGCCTTCCTTATCATTCCTGATCTATGCCAGATCTAGCAATGCTGGGCGAATAAAAGTTTTAGACAAGTAGGGCCAGGCTGAGGAAGTACAGACTCTAGTCTTTTATGTTCTGTGGATCCTGAGGTCATCAGTGATTTTCGATCATGAATGACTTATGTTTCAGGGAATGAAAAAGGTAAGGCCATCTGTCAAGAAAGAGTGAAAGGGCAACTGGAATATTAATGTGGTAGCAGAGGTAGCAGGCTGATCAAAGGCTCATAAAAAAATGGGGAAAAAAGGAAGTATTTGAGTGTTATATCTGACCCACCTACTCCTCCCCCTTTCCCTAGAAACTATAGCTCATCCTGATTCTCTCCCATTTGAAGCCTGCAGCATGTATTGCTATGCACTTGGTTTGGCACCTGAATATACAGAGTGCTTTATTGCATTGTTAACTATTTCTGGCATAGGACTGTAATACATACAGAATAAGGATGCTGGCCTATATGTCTTGTGTCCCTATGTATGGTATTAATGTTCAAGCATAAAATTCTTAATACATATCTATTCAATAAGTGAGTTTTCTCAGAGCTCTAAAAATTATATAAGTTGAGCAGTATCCATTTCTACCATTCCTTTCATGCCTGTGTTAAATAGGATTATTGCCTAATATGTCATTCAACCATAGTCTAGTTTAATGGTTCTCAAGTTTTTTTGATCTTCTATCTTTACTCTCTTAAAAACTACTGAGATCTTAAAGAGCTTTTGTTTATATAGGTTACATTCATTGATATTTACCTGATTAGAAATCAAAACTGGAAAAAAATTGAAAACACAAGAATGTCCAAACATTGCATTTTTTCTAAGAGTAATAATGTTATCACATGATCATGTACCCATTGTCCATTCAAGACAGGAAAGTGAAAAGGAAATGATATCTTAACATTATTTTGAAAATGTACCTGACATTCCAGACCCTGGAGGGGTTCACTTGACCCCATCACAGCCAACACACACACACACACACACACACACACACACACACTTACATATACACACTCAAAGAACTGCCCAGTCTGCTGATCTATTATAATATTAGCTTTAGTCAATGGAGTTTTAAGGAGCAAATTATATCAAGTACCAAATTCTTTTGAAAATAAGTATATGAAAAAATTAAACATGTTAATAAAACATTAATAAAAATAAATTATCCACCCTAAGATATGTTTGTCAACTCCAACAAGAAGTGAGGTGTACACCTTATTGACAATAAGACTGTTGAAAGCAAAGAGGGAAAATATGTTATTCAATAGTCACACTGAAGTTTCTGCTATGCAGTGCGTCTAAGTATAGTAATGTCCTTATTTGGAGCCTGCAATGCCATGACTTGCAGGGTTGTAGTGGAAAATATATCAGCAACTAGTTTAGCTTTTTTAAAAATATTTTTTAGTTGTCAATGGATCTTTTATTTATTTATTTGTATGCGGTGCTGAGGATCGAACCCAGGGCCTCACACATGCCAAGCAGGTGCTCTACCACTAAGCCACAACTCCAGCCCTAGTTTAGCTTCCTTTAGTTATGAATTTGTCCCTAATAAATGTATCAAAAAAGTGTGTTACAACTGTTACATTGTGTTGTATTTTGTTTTTAGCAAAGTTCCAATGGTCCTGTAAAGAAGTCCATGCGTGAGAAGGCTGTGGAGAGAAGGAATGTTAATAAAGAACACAATAGTAACTTTAAAGCAGGATATATTCCAATTGATGAAGATCGGCTCCATAAAACAGGATTGAGAGGGAGAAAGGGCAATTTAGCCATCTGTGTGATTATCCTCTTGTTTATTTTGGCTGTCATCAATTTAATTGTAAGTATATGATACAGAATATTCTCTTTTAATCACCAGGGGTAAATTTTCATCTTACTTTATGGTGATGTTCTGAACTTAGTTCCTGTCACTTGTTGGGGGCGGGGGGCTGTCTTACTTTCTGCTTTTCTATACATGTTTTACCTCGTATAGGCTTTAGTGAACATGTATAAAAAACCTAGTAAGCTGAGGAGGCAACAATAATTGCAGGAAAAGTTGAATGAAAAGACAGGAATCTATTGTTTTAGGAGAGGCAAAGACAATAAAATCATGGCAGAGTTCTCTTTTTAGAAAAAAAGTTTGACAGATTCTTCCCTTTAAACGACTTAACTTTTAATTAGGATAGAGTCAACTCAATAGAGGAGAACTTTGCCATGATTTTGTTGTCTTTGCCTCTCCTAAAAAATAGATTCCTGTCTTTTCATTCAACATTTCCTGCAATTAGTAATGCCTCTTCAGCTGGATTTTAAAATTATAAACGTTTTTAAAAATTATGATTATTATTGTTATTAACACCATATGCAATTTCTTCTTATTTTTTATTTTTATTGGTTAATGGCAGTAAAGATTTAGGTTTTGTAGTCCCAAGTCCCTATTGTCAAGAATGAAAGGGTGTGGTGGTGCATGCCTATAATCTCAGAAGCTCGGGAGGCTGAGGCAGGAGGATTGTGAATTCAGAGACAGCCTCAGCAATTTAGCAAGGTGCTAAGCAATTTAGCAAGACCCTGTGCTCAGTGATTAGGCACCCCTGGGTTCAGTCCCTGGTACCAAAAAGAATGAAAGGATCTGGTAGGTTGATTCATACTATGGTGCTGAGGACCACCTTTTCCAAAGATATTTACTTTTTTACAGAAAGGGCTTATTAGTCTGAGTTCATGACTCTGATGGTTAATTTTGAAACCTGGAATGCATTTAGGTTGATACTTTTATTTTCAGAGAGTGATTAATGGTATACATAAGACTGCTCATAAACATGATCTGCAGCACTTCAAAAGTGAATTTATGTCATTATTACTTCTAAGGCTCTCAAGCCAGCCTTTTTATTTTATGTACATTCAAAACATTTGTGTCTAATTATTAACTAAAGTCAGCAAGAGCTAACATTATACATTTTATAGTAGGTACCATAAATAGCTTTACTAAGAGCACATATTCTAAATTTATTTTTTCTTATAACTTTGCATTATTGAAGATTTCTGGTTAAAATGGCAGAACAAAGACATTTCTGTCCTCTTCCAAAAAAATTTATCCCAAAGTGACAATGTTGAAATATCTTTGAAGAGGGTGAAAGACAACTGAAATCCCAGACCCACAATATATGAAGACAAAAAAGTAGGAGAAGGAATGCCAAACACTTGTCAGTGAGAAGAGATTGGTTGCCTGTTTGTTGGGAGGGGTTGCAGGGTGTGTTAGTGAAGTGCCTTGCTAAACCCTGCAAAGCCTCAGGAGTTGGAAATACAAGTACTTTGAAAAGCAGATCAAGACAGGACCTGAAATAGAACTTGTTTGAAAAAAATCTATAGTAGTCAGATGCCTAGGCCTCCCTCTGTCTCAGCTAGCAGTTAGGCAGCCGCCCCTCTGTACACCATCCCAAACTAGCAGGTGTCTAGACACCTTGGGCCAGACAGGGATCTTTGTGCTTAAGCCTGTTTTAAGAAGGTGGGTTTCCAACCTGAAAGCAGTGCACTGAGGCTGCCTTTCCTGCGCTCCCTTCTCCTCTTCCTCCAGCTCCTTGGCATCAGGCAAGAGGCCAAGGAGCCCTCCATAGGTAACTGAAGCACCTAAACAAAAGATGTGACAATAGTGACTTTTGGCAGGTCCCAGTGGAAAAAAAAATCAACTCTCACTATCATGAAGCCAATAAGTCACAAGCCCCACCCCACACAGAGAATTTCCTATGATCTTTTTCTCAAAAATCACTATTAAGTATGAACACTGAGCCAGAGATCAATAGATTTTTGAAGAAAGCTCCAGGAATTGAGAAATGAAAAGGACAAAATACCCAAGTCCTGGGGCAGTATAAACTCAAATTTAGGAAGATAAAGAAAATGCAATGATTGACAGAAAATATTAAGGATATTGAGTCCATGAGACAAGAATGGCATACCATATAAAAGGAGCAATTGAAGAATAGGAAGAACTCAAAGATATACACACAGATGGATGAATAGATTTTGGAAAACAAAGGAAAGTAGCTCTTCCAGAATGTTCAACAAAAGTGAAGAATCAGTCTGGGAGTTTTCTATTAATAGGAGATTCAGAAGCAAAATCAGAAAAACATTGGAAAGTTATCATAAGAAAAATTTCTAGAAGAGATTAAAAGCTACCATTCTAGCTCTGGAATAATGCATCAAGGAAAAAAAATGAAATCCAGGCTCTTACTATGAAATGTTAAAAAATAAAAATAAAAATAAATCATAAATAAAGACCTTAAAATCTTCCTAAAATTTTTCCAGGAAAAAAAAAATGACTCACTCTTATATAAACAGTAAGTCAGAGTGGCATTGGACCTCTCAAAAACAGAAGAGAGCTAGGCATGGTAGTGCACCCTGTAATCCCAGTAACTCAAGAAGGTGGATGAGGCAGGAGGATTGCAAATTCAAGACCAGCCTGAGCAATTTATCAAGACCGTGTCTCAAAATAAAAAAGGATGGGAATGTAGCTCAGTGGTAGAGTGTTCTAGTACCAACAAAAATATTTTTTAAAACTAGCAATGGAAACTGGAAGGCAATAAAGCAATAGCTTTCAAAGTTCAGAAAGAACATCGTTTAAAATCTAAAAATGCATACCTAGCCAGAGTGTCAGTCAAATGCAACATTCTTGCCATGCATATTCTTCAGAAAATTTTGCTTCTACTCTGTTTCTGAGAAAACCACTAGTACTAAAGAAAGTTAGAGATAAGGAAACTGGGTATCTTTCTTGCACAGGAGAAAGACAAAAGGAAATTCTTGCATGAAAGAAAACGAAAAGTACAGGGTTACAGCTGTGCAAGAGGCCAGAGATTGGAGCAGGAAATCCAGACTAGAGCAGGAAAACAGGGGTTCTAGAAGGATTTTCTGAGAGAGAAAAATGAATACATTATCTGAGGAGTTTAGACAAAACATTCTGTTGAGGGCCACAGCCCAGTCATGGCGTTTTTTTTTTTGCCAGAACGGAATGGTTGAGAGGTGACAGGTGAGGCCAGCAAGCCATTGAGATGATGATGGTTATGTTAAGCTGTGTATTCAATTATATATTAGACCCCCGTGCTGTCCGCCTAGGCCTGCTACTTTGGAGTTCTCGCGGGATTCCTGGGGAGTTCGTGTTGGATGGGGAGGTGCCGGAGGAGGGATTTCCAGAGGAGGGATTTCTGGTTGGTGTGTGGTGTGTCCCCGGAGAAGGCCGCCTGCATGGCGTTGGTGGTAGTTGGGAAATAAAGTTTGTTCCTGCTTGAGTGGCTCGTGATTTGTGCCCAGCCAGACTACGGCAACATTCATGGAGAGATTTGGAATGTTGGAGAATAGAAATGTTGGAGGGTTTGAGATAGTTATATTTTCAAAGAAGCTAAGCAAATTAAAGAAGTATTATACAAAGTACAAGAAAATAACTGCCATCATAATATCATATTTGCTTTAGCAATGAACAGTGTTTACATGGTCATAATACTGAAAATAGATTCATCTGAAACTTGAGGTTGGAGTTGGGAGAGAAAAGAGGTAGAAATAAGCTAAACTTCTCATCTGCTAAAATAAGAAATTATTAGATAAAACCTAAAATTGATAAATGTAGAAATAATAGTATACATATATATTATTTCATATGTTATTTAAAAACAAGGAGATAAAGCCCACAGCTAAAATTGTTGAAAGTGATTAGCCTGTGGAATGAGACCTGGAAAGGTAGAAGAAATTATAAACCTTTCCTTGGTCTTCTGCATGTAATGCCATGATAAGAATAAAATTGGTTTTGTTTATAAGTGGAAAATCAATTAATATATTCATCTTACTGATTAAATATTTTAGTAACTCTTTAATATTTTGGCAATGATTTTTTTTCTTTTCATTTTCCAAGTGTGTCAAGTGTATGCCTGTTAACAATGGGCTTGTGCTTTTTTTAAGATAACCCTTGTTATTTGGGCTGTGATTCGCATTGGACCAAATGGCTGTGACAGCATGGAGTTTCATGAAAGTGGTCTGCTTCGATTTAAGCAAGTATCTGACATGGGAGTTATACATCCTCTTTATAAGAGCACAGTTGGAGGAAGGCGAAATGAAAATTTGGTCATCACTGGCAACAACCAACCTGTAAGTTACGACATTAATTGAAATGCGGTATGAATGAGAATGTGGGATTAGAGAACAAGTCTTTTTAAAAAACCTAGAGTTGATTATAGGAAAGAAGTATTTTCTTTTAGAGAAAATTAATATATTCATTTAATATTTGCAAATGTATTCAATATTTGTAAATATTTAGTACTCAATAGGGTTGGTTTTATAATCTATTAAGGTTATATGCTTTCTTAATATTCTAGATTTTGTTCAATGGTAGCATTGATAGATATAATTAGTGTAAGAATGGGTAGACTACTCATCTCCACATGAAGCCATTAAGAAAGCTCCTTCCTGGGTTAGAATATCCCATATTTTCTGATAATCTGAAAGAGAGTGTGCCTCTCTGCTCTTGAAAACCTCAAGAAGGTATTCTCACTTTCCTCTCAGCCACCTTAGGCCTTGAGCCATGCTCCCTATGTTCCTCTCTTTATTTATGCAGAGTCAAATAAGCAAATAAACATTTAAGTTTTCATTTTAAAGAATTCTTCTCCCAAGGAAGTAGAGACAGAACACATACATTTAAAAGCATTTGAAGTTAGTCTATTATTATAGTTAGTTAAATAGTGTTTCATAGTATTTTTTTAGAATAATGTTCTTCATGAATTTTGGTTATAATATTCTTTGAAAATATATTCACAATAGAGTGTTTTTCTGAAGATTGTTTTTCAGCAAGGGACAACAAAGCTCAGTGTAGAGAAGAACAAAACTTCTATTACAAGTGACATTGGTATGCAGTTTTTTGACCCGAGGACTCAACATATCTTATTCAGCACAGACTATGAAACCCATGAGTTTCATTTGCCAAGTGGAGTGAAAAGTCTGAATGTTCAAAAAGCATCTACTGAAAGGGTATGATTTATTTTCTTCACTTTACTAATGGGAGACAATTATTGTCTAAAGTTATAAAGTGGGAGGAGAGTTTCACTTCTTTTGTTTAAATATTTATTTTTTAGTTTTAGGTGGACACAGTATCTTTATTTTATTTTTATGTCGTGCTGAGAATCAAACCCTGTGTCTCATGCATGCTAGGCCAGCACGGTACCACTTGAGCCACATCCCCAGACCCTAGTTTCACTTCTTTACAGTGGTATGAAAGAATGTATTCCAGAACATTGGAAAGGATTAGTTCTAGATCTTTCATTATCTAGTTTATGTGAGCAATATCAAGTCCTCTCTTTATTATCAGTTTCCAGATGTAAAAAATTTCCTATCCTCTCTCATGTTTGAAATTCCCATTTATCTGTGATAATTAGTCTCACATTATTTAGAAAAGCTTATCAGCATTTTTTTTAATTTTTAGATTACCAGCAATGCTACCAGTGATTTAAATATAAAAGTTGATGGAAAGGCTATTGTGCGTGGAAATGAAGGAGTATTCATTATGGGAAAAACCATTGAATTTCACATGGGTGGTAATATGGAGTTAAAGGCTGTGAGTATTTTCTTAAGAATTTTAAGAGAGTTATTAGGTTCTTGGATACATAAATCCATGTGTAGAATAGTCTATAGTTACTAAAAATAGTGTGCATTTTTTTATCATGAAAATATTTTCAAAATGGATTATGAAGTAAAAGAAAGTTACAAAACAATTTATGAAATATTTCATTTTTATTTTTTAGGACATATCTGTTTATAAAAACTTACAATAATATGTCAAAATATCAACAATATTTAGTTATGGGTAGCAGGAAAACAGACAATTTAATTTTATGTTTGTTTCTGTTAGTTTGTATTTTCTGAATTTTGTTGGTATTAGTTTAAAAGGCAAAAAAGAAAAACCCAAACTGGAAGATCAAAGTATACATGCCCTAAAGTTGTTGTTTAAAGAATCTTCATGTCCTTTCCTGTTTTTTATCCAGTGTCATGATAAAAACAATTATCAAATGTATCAAGTGTATTTTATTTAAACATCTATTATTAATTATATAGGGAAAAGATTTTTGCCTTATTGCAGCTGCTGAAAATTAAATTTCTTTGTGTTTCACAGATTTTATAGGAACTTTAGCAGATATCGTACTTCATATAAGGGAGCCATAAGTTCAAAAACTTTTACCAGCTCATAATTTTGGTCAAATGCCTTTGGGCACTTCTATATACTACTTAAGTAAAACTAATAAATTTATTTTACCAAGCATTGCATGATAAAAGTGACTTCAAGCCTAAAGACTTATTTACTCCCCCCTTTTTTAAAAAGTGAATTGCACATTTTTTAGGAATAATGAACTTTAGAAAATGAGGTAGTTGTTTCACTTTCATAAACAAATTTTTTCCCTAAAGCTCATGATTTCATTTCTAAATAATAAAGATAAGCAGAAAGTGTAATTCTTGCCACAAACACCCTAACAATATTGAGTAGTTTTACTTGCATTGTGCTAAGAAGCCCTTCCTCTAAGAGAGCGATATTGAGCACCAGCCACAGCTGGGCTGCTGTTTTGTGCATAAGAAAGCTGAAGAGAAAAGCAAGAGGTGTGAACCGTTTGTAGAGACCATACACAAATTGTTGAAATACTTGAAAATATGTATACATACCAGTTTCTTCACAGCCAAAAAAACAAAATGAAAAGATAACTAGCTTTATAATTCAGTTAATATCAGTGGTTAGTTTTAAAGAATATAAGCTATACTCATAAGAATTTTATCAAACTACCTTTTCAAATCCCCTTTTCCCTCACTTTCTCCCCCCCCCCTCTCCCCCTCCACTCTCCCCCCACCTCTCATTTTAATTTTTCTTTTTTGTGGTACTGGGAATCAAACCCAGAGTCTCACACACATGCTAAGTAAGCATTCTCCACTGAGCTACATTCCCAGCCCTTATTTTTCATTTTTAATTAACATGTTGTGAACATATTTATGAGGTACAATGTGATGTTTTGGTAGATAAATACAATGTGTAATGATCAAAATAGAGTAATTAGCATATCCATCACCTCAAACATTTATTGTTTCTTTGTGGTAAGAATATTCAAAATCCTCTCTTCTAGCTATTTTTAAGTATACAACATATTGTTAACTGTATTCACCCTACTATGTAATAGAACTCTAGAATTTATTGAAAATGCCTAAGTAAAGAAAGTAAAATTAATGACCACAAGATGGCAGCATTGGAACAAAATCTGAAAACTAATCACTTAAGAATTATATTTATTCAATATGTAGCTTGAGCATTCCTATTCCAAAAATTTGGATTAGGAATACTTGACCAGTAAAATATTCCAAAATCCAAAACACTGTGAAATGTGAAACACTTCTGTTCCAAGCATTTCAGATAAGGGATATTCAGCCTGTAACACCACTACATAGTACATTAGCCATTTCTATTGCTTTTTAACCATCTTCCTATCATCTCATCTTGTAAATACCGTCTTCGAGATGATTTAGAACTCCTGCCTTAGCCTTTCTTCTGAACTAACATTCATATACACAAATGCCTACTTACTTTCTCCACTTCCATGTCTAATAGCACCTGAAATCTAACAAGTCTAAAATCTTGATATCCTACTTCCTCACCAGTCATACATTTCTTTCAGTGTTCTGTCCTGTAAAATGATAACCCATCAGCAAAGCCTTCTGGCTTTACTTTCAGAAGATGTACAGAGGCTGGCTGCTTCTCATCACCTCCATCATCACCACTATGGTATGAACTGCCATCATTTTCCTGCCTGAATTGTTGGAACAGCCTCCTAACTGGTCCTTTTGTGACTTTCTTCACATCTGTAGTTATTTTTCTGCCTTTCAACTAGAATGATTTTCTGGTTGAAAATCAGTCACATCACTTCCCCATTCGGAATCCTCTATATGGCTTCCGTCTAATTTCACATAAAATCTAGAATTTATTCCTTTGACTTTCACATCTGGTTCCTGATGATGTCTCCTCAGCCTCTGTGCTCCATTCATAGTGGCTACTTTATTGTCCCTAGAACACCAGGCACATCTTTACCTTTGCATGTACCGTTTTCTCAGCTTGGAATTCCCTTCCCCAGTTACCTACCTGACTTAACTTCCTCACTTCTTCCAGTTTCTGTTGGAATGTGACCTTATCAAGGAGGCCTTTCCTGACTCTTTTATAAAATAGGATCCCCACCTGCTCACTCTCTACTTACCCTGCTTTATGTTTCCCCAGAATTTATCCCATCTGCTGCCCTATATGTCTTACCTCTTCATTTGTTTATTGTTTGCTCCCCTCCCTGAAATGGCGGCCTTCTGAGAACTTTTTTACTTCTGTGTCACTAGCACCTAGGATAGTGCCTGGTACATAGTGGGCACTTAATAATTATTTATTGAACAAATGAAAGAAAGAACGAAGAATGGAAAGAAGTGAGATACGCTTAGTGTTTCCTCTTAAAACAGGGGTTTTAAGAACCTATGTTATAAAAATGTTTCTGGAGCAATGGCCTTAAAGAGGAAAAATCTCCACACAGTTTTCTTTGAGTATCTGGTTTTCTAAATTATATGGTTTTAATCTAGTTAATTCAATCTTCATTAATTAAAATTAATTGCCTGTAAGAAAATGCCTTCTTCTTCTCATCATCACAAACTTATCAGTCAGTAACTTTGTTAATATTCTCTTAGGAATTAACAAGTGAAAATGAGACATAATCAACATTAGTTTTATTATGCTCTTAGGAGTTTTGATGTAACTTTAACTAACAATTGAAAGTTATATGGCAGGTTTATTGACTTTCAGTCAAACTGAATAAACTAAGAAGTCACCAGTTGAATCTTGATGGTTGTTTTGGGTTTTGATGTTGCCATTATTGTTTTGGTCATGATTTTACTCTCTAACTGCCTTCTTTTCGTGTTAATATTCTGGAAAGTTTTGTTTAATAACTTTGTTCTATACTCATATGTGGAAGTAAATAAATTGTATTATTATCCTTTTTGTAGGAAAACAGCATCATCCTAAATGGAACTGTGATGGTCAGCACAAGTCGATTACCCAGTTCCTCCAGTGGAGACCAGCTGGGTGGGGGCGACTGGGTACGCTACAAGCTCTGCATGTGTGCTGATGGGACTCTCTTCAAAGTACAAGTAACTGGACAGAACATGGGCTGCCAAATCTCAGACAACCCTTGCGGGAACACACATTAGAAGAGCCCAGAGGTCATCAGTATGTTTATATCTTGACTTGACTTGACCTTCCCCCCTCCACCCCGCCCAAGTATGCATGCAAATCATGTTTTTACAGAGTTTGTGATAATTTGTAATTATTTTAACTGAAGAGCACTACTGTATCTATTATGTAGTCTCCATATTTAAAATATTCTTCAGAGTATAAATTCTAATACATTTTATTAAGTTGCACTAATTTTTAAGTGACAGTCCCTTAAAATCATTATAAGAAGTTAATAAAATCAAAATTAATCTTTAAAAAAGTGTTTTTTAAAAATTCTACTATCCTTGATAAAGGATAAAGGGCTGACGCAACTGTTTAGATTCACTGTAATAAGTTTTTGATAATTCTAATGGGAATAGACCCATTAGAGATGTTTAAAAGGCATACCATCGATGTTTCATGTTCTATTTTTTGGTTTCTAAAAGAAAAGATGTGGATTTTTAGTGTATTAACCTTGAGCCATATTCTCACATGCCAGTAAAGTCATTAAAGAACTTGGTGTTTATGAGAGAATAAACTGTGGTTCCTTAGCTTTTCACTAAGAAGAAAACACTCGGTGATAGAATGTTTATTTGCTATAATGATAATTATTGAGAGTTCACAGTGTGGTAGAAAGCAGACACATGCTCAGTTTTAACTTTTAAGTAATGATAGCTTTTAAGTCATTTGTTGAGTGTCTTAGATTTCCCGGGCATTGCATATTTAATGTCTCTAGTTCTCACTGAGGCTCTCTGAATAGGTGTTACTATCCCAGTTTTACCCATTAGGAACTGAGGATCAGACAAATTAATAAACTTGCCTAAGATGATATAGTAAATAGCAGAGTTGGGATTGGAATGCAGGTGTGATTCAAACCTAGATGTAATTGATTCCAAATATCATGCTCTTTTTACTATCTGCACTGAATTCTCAATTATTTAAAACTCTAGAAAGATGAAGGACTAAATCAAACTTCCCTAAGGTAAGAAAATCAAACAAAACAGACTACTCTATTTAAAATAAATAAATCTCATATCAGATAAAAAAAAATCACTGTCAGATTTTAACTATCTTAAGCCAATTCCAAAATACTATTTGATATAGAGGTGTAATTGGCCTACCTATGACTTACCAGTTTTCCAAATAAAGGTCATTGGCACACTGGATTACCTGAATAGGTTCCAGGGGTACAGTAACATTCTCACCCTTAGCCCTAGGGCAGCTCAGTGCAGTGGGAGACAGTAGGCCTAGCCAAGTCCTGCTGGTTTTACGACAGCATACTACACTAATGTCACCCTTTTTAATGTGTCAGGATATGGAACTAAAAGCAGGAGATAATACACAAAATTTTTGAGTATAAGAACTTATCTTCTAATATCGCTTCTATTATACCCTCAAACCAGTTGATTTTTAACATATTTTGTATTTGATATGAAAGGAACTCTCTGGTATTATTAAGACACACACAGGATCAGGGACAGGGAACCCAAAGTAGATTGCCATCCAATAGGCACTAGGTACATATCATAGGTTCTATTTGCAATGAAATATAACCATGTTCTGTCATGGTCACTTTGAACTGTGTAGATAAGAAAATCAATGCAAAAAATTGTATTCAATATAATCATGGTTCTCTTTTACAGAAAAACTATATACCTTAAAGATTATGAAGTCAATAAATTTTACTGAAATAGGATTGACTTACTACATAATACTGAGAGCAGTTTTTAAGTGAAAAGAAAGTGAGAGATTTCTGACCTCTGAGTATTATTAGTTATAGTGATATTTGAAACCTTTTAGATATCTTTTAATGTCTGAATGATTCTCAGAAAATAATCATTGAAATTTTCATTTAGATGCTCAGTATATTTTTAAATTGTACATTCATTACTTGTCTATTTAGATTTGTTTTGAAAGTTTCTTTAAATATTTTTACTAAAACCACAGAACACTATATTACAAAGTATTATTTATTGAATCTAATTCATGATATAGTCTATTTTTACTTCTCTTTGAGAAATATTTGTGTTTTTGATACATTTCCATTAAGTGCTTTTGACATGAGAAGATATTTTGGTGTTTTTATAAAATTGACTGTTATCAGGTATAGCATTTAGGATACTCTGTAGGTAGTCTTTGCTTTTCTACTGAAATGTAGACCTGGAAAATTTATTGGGAAGAAGAACAAGAACAAACCACCCATTTTACCTGTGACCTATTTTGATTCACAGTAAAATTTCAGCAACTCAATAGCACCCCCAGATGGTATTTTTCTATAAAGGGATAAATTTACCTCTTCCTGATTCCATTAAGCACTGACAGGGCAAGCAGCAGCTTTGGGAGAGGTGAATGATAGAGGACCCTAAGAAGGATGTAGATACATGCTTGTTTGAATAATGACAGTATTCTAGAGGTGGATTACCATGACATGGGGAATAAAAATAAATAAATGCATGATTTCTTAGAGACTGTCTAATGGGCAGATAGGAAAAATGCAAAACAACACAAAGCAGGGACTGCCTATATATAGTCTGCAATATTTTAAAATACACTAATTTGTATTTTTTTGGCATTGTGAAAAAATAAATAAATTTTGTGTGATAGTTTTGATGATGAAAGATAGAAATTCTATCTAGTTTTGAATGAGTGTTTTTTTAAGGAAGTAAAATGTTTTGGTGCTAAACTTGACAGCCAAGAGACCATTGAAATGCTGACAGTTTTACTCATCTGAAGTGTTAAGAGGGGCAAAGATTAGAAATCATGCCATACAAAAAAAAAATTAAGTAGATAAAAATTTGTTTCAGATTGCTAACTTGCATTTCAGTTCATTCAATTTGTAATGACTATTAATGACCTCTGTTTGCAATAAAAGTTCTGTAAACTATTGGCTGTTAGTTTTTTAGTGTTTATATGTTCATGGATTTCCACTTGATCATGCAGACATTATAAATTTAAATATGTTTTGAGAATGGAACTTCATCTGTATTTATGTAATATCTCTGGATATCAGATTTAGAAAGTTGCAGTGTGGATAGTCCTACCCCATTTGCATTGCAGAAGGCATCTCTCCAGCATCCAGGGAATTAACTGTGCACACTGTTACCCTGGCAAGCGGCCAATGCTGGAGATGAAAGGGTGAAGGCTTGCCACTTAGCTAGCATGATGGCAGGAGGGGAGGAGCCTCCAAGGCTCAGTTCTGAAATCCCCACCTGGCTAATTCAGCTATAAACCCACTTGAAAACTACCTAAGGCTCTTAAGGTATGTCTCAGAAGCAGCGTATCATATTTTTTCCACATCTTCTCATCACCAAAATAGTCTTAGTTTTTTTTCTTTCTCTTTTTCCAACTTGTTTTTATCTAAGAATGAATTCTTCATTTCGTTTCTACTTTTTTTCCTCTACTGCCTTCTTCCTCCTCTTTCTCTCTGACTTGCACACCCACGCCCAGTATTTCTAACTGCTTCTTCAAACTTCAGCTTGAATATGTCTATTTAAAGACTTACATTTTATCTTATTGTTTTCAGTTTCCTCACAAACTTTTTCTGGAGTTCTTAGTGCTAAACAGCACTAAGAATTTATGTATACTCAGTCTATACAAATTTCTATGTAATAAAAATAATGTTTATTTACAAGTAAATAACTTTCACTATAAGATAATAGGATTATTCTTATGTGTTTTGAACTTAAATCCATTAACGTATCAGTGTCTTCAATTTAAAAAGAAGCAAGGCAATAGAAATCTTTAAGTTAAAAACTTTTTAAGAAAAAGTATTTTTCAACTACATCTTTCTCTTCAGTACTACAAAGTGATGTGATTCTTTAAATGATTTTGTTGTTGTTGCTAATGTTATAGTATTAGCTGCATATACAGTTATAATGATTACAGCTTGAATGTAGAAGGAAATATTTTTTGACTGGACAAATTAATTCAGTTTCTGTGCATAAGGGACACACTATAAATCACCCCTCCTGCTATAGGGCAGCTTTGCAGTTCATGGTCATGTATATGAATTTAGATGTCATCCAGAATTTGAGAGAACTGACCTTGTATGAAAAAAAGTTTAAAACTTAACACTGTAAATTAATTTAGTCCACACATTCATTCATGCAAACAAAGAATAGCCCAGAGACAGACTACAGACTATTAAAAATATAAAATGGAAATGTGTGTGTGTGTTTAAAAATATAAAACATGGAAATGTGTATGGGTGTGTGTGTATGTGTGTGTGTGTGTGTGTGTGAGAGAGAGAGAGAGAGAGAGAGAGAGAGTCATGACAGACACAAAGCAAAACACTAAAAATGCAGGATAGTATTCATTCAATAAATATTTAATGAAACATTTGTGAAGGCATAAAGACAAATAGAGGCTAGAGCATAGGATTTGAGATGAGTATGGAAGAATGTATAGGATTTCGACTGAGG
Source organism: Ictidomys tridecemlineatus (assembly GCF_052094955.1). Lineage (NCBI taxonomy): Eukaryota > Metazoa > Chordata > Mammalia > Rodentia > Sciuridae > Ictidomys > Ictidomys tridecemlineatus. The sequence goes on along the minus strand of NC_135485.1, from coordinate 37,836,217 downwards.
AGAGGAAAAGGCATTGAGCTTAGAATTGGGAATAGTTGAAAAGCTAATTTTGACATGAGATGTGCATATATAGTTCTGTGCCTAAGCCATGTCTTGTGGTTGCTCCACATGTATTTTTCAAACTAGTTCATGAGGTCAGCTAGATAACTCAAATCTTTGAATGCCACTCTGAGAGATTTGGACTATAGGCAGTAAGGAGCCCTTTGAGGATTCTGATCATCTGATTGATAAGGGAATCACACAAGAAAAACAGTATTGTGGGAAGATAATGTTTCAGAATCACCTAAAATGGATCAAGAAAAAAAGAAGAAGTGTCAAGAGTCAAAGGCAGGAAGATCAATTAGAACATTCTAGTATTTTTGACTACAGCAATGAAAACTAGAAAGTGTGCCATTAAATCAGAAAGGAAGGAACTATTTGTTGTAACTGCATACTGAATAATGTGGTTATTTATACACTGATTTTTAGGTGGAATTTTAAAATAATTGCAAAAGCCCATTTGCATTTCTTTTTAAAATTATTTTTGTGTATGCATTCAGCCTTTGTGGCTTGTATTTATACTTATAAAACTTTCAGTTGCTTCTCAAGAATTTTTAGTGAAAAAGATACCTGAGGTTTCTATCTCTCACTGTATCTATGTGGTTCTGGGGCAGAACATCCTTTTCATAACACATTTATGTTGTATATGTTTAAATGATTTGAAAAGTCACAAAAACCACAAAGACAAAGATTTTAGTTTTTCTAGTCATGGAAAAAAGTATATGTTTGGCAAGTTGAACTTTCTACTTACAGGGTTATGGGAAGTTCACAGTTTAGTGTAACTGGATATCATTCATGTAATAAACCACGTGGCTTACAATTTTCTAGATAAGCATAGCAGACTTTGCTCCCTACTTTCAGCAAAGAAACAGAGAAGTCTTCTTGGTAAGTTTCACTCACTCCAAAGCAGACTACGCAGTGAATGATACTGAAAAAGCAGGTGTCAAGGTGAGGACTTATTAAATGTATATTTTCTGAAAATACAGACAAGTCCTTTCTTTAAAGTGCTATAAATAAAATTTTATGCTAGTTATACCATTTCAGTAACTACTAAAATGTTTTTAATGTCTTGACTTCTAAGAAATCAGTCACTTAAATTTATAATCAAGATAACTTTCCTGAATCTTAGAAGTGGAAATTAAATATCCTGCTTCTTATTTGCTGCTACTTTTTATGTAAGTTATTTTGAAAAGTCAATTTTTTTTCATTTTTCCAGGCATTATGAAAAACTTCTATTTCAGAGTTATTACCATAGTTATAGGTGTTTTCTTTACTGGAACAAGAGAAAATCCATCAAGAAAAAGCAGTATTTTATTCAATTCAGAGTACCAAAGTAATAAATATCTCCTAACAAATTGTTCTACTGGAAAGCATGAGCTACCCATGGACTCATCACAGACAGCAGCCACAGTGAACGTAAGCTTCAGTTTCTTTAGAGTTCTCTTACAGTCTCACACGATAAAAGAAGAATGGAAAATAAAACACCTGGACCTCCCTGATACTCTCCTATGGAAAATGACCTTGAGCCCTCTCACACCTTTACATGCTTTGGAAATACTCAACCTAAGCAACAGTGCCATCCACTCCATCTCGTTGGATCTATCCAGTCCTCACTCCTCACCAGAAAAACACCATAGAAGCAGCTTCGAAAATGAACTTCTCTTTCTAAAGGTGCTAATTCTTCAAAGAAATAAACTCACTGACACTCCCAAGGGTGAGTACAATTTGAAAAGCTGGACTAGAGAGAGAAACGAGTATGAGGAGAATTAATGTTTTATGTTAATAAGAATTCCGTATTTGTTTTCAGTTTCAAGGGATCAACTGACAATAAAGCAATTTGATCAGAGCAAATACAGTAAAAGGTTTCACAGTGGCATTGGAAGTCATATGTAGAATTTATAATCAATACAATTTAATCTCTCATTATTATAACTTTAATGTTAAATAGAGTTGTTGAGAGACAGTAAGAATTATTGAAGTGCTAAATAAGAAAGTGTGATTTTTAAGCTATTTTGTTTATCAGGTATTTGTTAATGTGGAAAAGCATGAGAAACAGCTAGTTCAGATATTTTTAATATATAATGTAATTTAAATTATGTTGCCATGTTTATAAATTTTTCTTTATAGAATATGTTTTGCCTCTTCTGATCTAGTTGTCCTTCAACTGTAGGCCAGAAATGTGCCAATATTACATATAAGTTTGTAAGCTTTCTGATTATCAAATCAAAATCGGAATTCCTTGTTCTAGATTCTAACAGAATTCTAACTTTTCTTCTTATAGTAAATTCTCATGTGACATTCAGTAGTCCACGTGTTAGAATCCCTTTACTGTGAATTGTTTTATTTAGAAAATACATCAGGTTCATAAGGCAAAACTTCTTTTGCCCTTTTTATATTCTGGAATGCTGGGAAATTTTCTTATTCCGTTATTGTTGTTGTTTGGAGACTGTTTGTTTTGAGTCTTGTTCACCGTTTGTCAAGCACCTACTTGATGCAAGATACTTATGCTTAAAAAAAGTAATGATTTTGCCTGCTTTCTCCATCTCAAATTATGCATATTTAGCTTTTCTCATTTTTCAGTTCTTATGTTTCAGATAGATAGATAGATATGGAGGGTTTTTGTTTGTTTGTTTTGTTTGTTAATTTTGCCTTTCCCCAGCTTCAGGCCTTCTTTTAAGCATCATTTGGCAATAATAATCTCGCAGGTAAAGGCATGATTATTTCAGTCACCTTATCAGCAGAACTGTGTGAGAAGGTGGGAGTGTTTTTTTCTCTTTGACCTTCTTCATGAATACAATGTATAGTATTTTCAGTGCAAAGTGTAAATGATTAGATTTCATTTTAGAATTTTTATTTTTTCTTCTTATTACAAAAGGAATGTCTGCTATTTGTAGAATTTTCATGGATTTAAGAAGCATTAAAAAGTAAAATTTAAACTCACTTATGTAATACATATTCTTTAAGTTTATTCTTTATATCTAAATATACATTTTTCTTCCAGTGATACTGTACATAATATTTCATAATTTGTATTTTCCTATCAGGACATTTTGGGCATATTTATATAATTAAGTAATCTCATAAGTAATATTTGAAATAGTTGGATAGTTCTCATATATGTTTCCTAATTGGATTAATAACTTTTATTTCCATTTTGATATATTTGAATGAGCATTATTATAGTTATATGTATCCACTTGACCTAACATATTTTTAAGCAAGTGTCGTAGATATAAACCTCACTCTACAAATTCAAGTGTCCTAGAGCTATAACATTCTGCAGTCTCTAACATAATTTGTGATTCTGAGTCCCCAAGGGGGTGGTTGTAGGGATATATAACATCTTTCATTGGCTTTTCTCTGCCTTTCCCCAGATGTGTACTGTAGCTGTAGAATCTTATGCCCTGACAAGACGTGTGTGTTCCTACCTGCTGCATCCCAGAGAATATTTCTTCTTAGTCTGTTCAGTTTGGAGAAAATTCCTTCCCCGTTTTGTTTCTTCCATACCCTGTGTTTCTAGAAGGTCCTTTCCTCTAAGATTTAGAACTTAAAAGGTTGGTCTGCCTCTGCCTTGCCATGTGCCTCCTCTGGAGTAGTGAGCATGGAGCCTGTTTTCTGCTTGAGTGGAGAGAAAAGGAAAGAGAAAACTGTAGGCAAGGATAAAGATAAATATGTCAAAATATTATTCTCCCACAGAGTACATAGAGAAGTGCTGAATCTCTCTCCTTAGAGCAGATGAAGACCCCAGGTTAATCAGTGTTTAGGGCTAATACAATTCTACTTCAGGACCAAATATTCCTATAAATACAGCTACAGACTCATCTTCCTTTTTCAAATTAAACTTCTGCCTCCCAAGATATGTTAAACCTGCGAAGGTCAAAAATAAATAAAATGAGCAAATCCTGTATCTGAAATTCCATTAGAATTCTGGCAGATGAAACCATAGAGAAATGAACAAAGTAGATACTGAAAGTCCAGTGTAAGTCATAATCTAATTAGATATAATTCAGAGTCCTTTTATCCTTGGCATTTGGTGATTTGAATTGTTTTTCTGTTATTATCATATGCTTTCAATTTGTCCTAGGTTGAATCCCTGTAACTGACTTTAAACTTCCATTTTGGAGGAAAATATTTTATTAAAAATATGTTCCCTGGGTATTGTAGTGTGGATGTGAGGTGGCCCCCAAAGCTCCTGTGTTGATGCAGGAATGTTGATTCAGAGGTAAAATGATTAGAAGAGCTGACTCACTTTCTCCAGTTCATCCTAGTTAGCATGGCTTGACTGGTGGTAACCACAGGCCTATGGGACACAGCTGGAAGAAGTGGGTCACTGGGGGTGTGCCCTGGAAGGGTGGTTCTTCCTGTGACCCCTTCTCCCCTCTACCTTTCTCCCTCCCTCTCCCCCACCACCACATTGCTACCATGAGGGAAGGGACTACCCTCTACTGTACCCGTCCCCCATGATGTTCATCCTCACCTTGAGCTTCAAATAAACTTTCCCCCCTTTAAGCTATTCTTATTGGGTATTTTGGTCACAGTGACAAAAAAGCCAACCAAAACACTGGGTCACTACCCAATTTTTGGCCTTTCCTTTGTTCTTTTTCAATTCCTTCATAAGTATGTTTTGGGAGATTGGGGTTATGTTTGTTTGTTTATTTTCTTACTACATTACTGGAAATCAAACTCCAGGCCTCTGACATGCTACACAAGCACTCTACCATTGAGCTAGATCCCAGCCCTCTGTTTAAAGGTAACATCTAAATAATACACATGTTCCTCAACTTAGGATATGGCTACAACTTTGTAAACCCATCATAATTTGAAAACATCATAAGGCAGAAAATGCATTTAATACACCTCATCCTCCAAACATTTTTTATATAGCCTAGCCTTTCTTAGACATGCTCAAAACATTTACGTTAGCCTATAGTTAGGAAAAATCATGTAACACGGAGTCTGTTTTATTATAAAATGTTGAATATCTCAGTAGTTTTTGGATACTATAGTGAAAGTGAAAAACAGTGATTATATGAGCATGCTTTCATACTTTGTAAAATCAGAAAACCTTAAGTAGACCCCTTATAAATTGGAAACCATCCATATAATATTTATTCATAGAATTGTGAAGATAAATGAAAAATATATCTCAAGAAGCTAATTTAACGTGGTAGCTGGCATAATAAATGGAAGCAATTAAACTACATGAAAGGTATTTTGTAGACTCGTACTTTGCAAATATTAGTTTTTATTGCTCTCTTAGCACAAATTGAGAATAACAGTATACTTAGAAACAAATAATTAATTTGTTTTTCTCTAAGTCTCAAGTTAACTTTTAAAATGTTAAATAACTATTGCTGTGGATGGGATTCATATCCCACTATAATTGATGAGCATCGAACCATTTGTGTCTGTCTAGATGTGCTTGCATTCATCTACAATAATAATAAATTAGAGATATCCCAGAAGGCAGCAATTAGCCTTGTAGCACATACATACCTTTATAACTCATGTTTCATGTGTATTTAAATGGTGACTGTTTACAGAACACTCAGATGAGCCCATTTTTGTAAGGGTAAATCATCACATTGACAAACAATTATCAGATAATCTCCTGTGTCCAGAGTCTGCTGATGTCACCAGTAAGCTTTGTGTTGGGAAAACACACAGGTGAGGTGCTAGCCAATACAATACACTGGCCAATGCAGAAACCACCCATGAATTTAACCTTAATGTGATGATTGCACCTTCCTTTCTTAATTTTGAAGTACAATGTTCATAACTGAGAAATTGATGTGTTCTTCAGCTTTCTGTTGCTGTAACAAAACACCTGAGATAGTCAATTTAAAGAGAAGAAAGGCTTGTTTGGGCTTATGGTTTTGGCAGTTTCATTCCACCTCAGTTGGCTCTTATTGCTTATGAGGGTTGCTGAGGTAGTACATCATGGCAGGAGCATGTGACAAAGAAAGCTGCTCGCCTCATGGAAGCCAAAGAATGGAAGAGGAGAGAGAGCAAGAGACTTGCATCCTATAGTCCCCTTCAAGAGCATCTGTTGAAACAGTATCTACCTAAAATGTCCAAGCCCAGCCATTAATGCACATCACAACCACTTTCATGTAACCCATCATCATTGACTCACAAAGAAAAACTTTTAAAAAACACATGTTCCCCCCATTTAGAAATGCAGCCAAATATCATGGAAGAATTCACTCAGATTTCCCAACTCCATCTTAAATGTCATTTTCAAGGACCACACCAGTTATCTTAATAAAGTAGAATTTTAATTCTCTTAAATTGGAAAAAGAAAAAGTTTCATATAGGAGACATAACTGAACTTTATGGTGTTAATTCTGATCTCCAGAAGAAGCTTACCTTCTTGAAGACTCTCGTTTTGATATTATCAAAGGAGTTGAATAAAATTTTTTATTTCCTTATAACTCTCTATATTCAAAACCACCCACTCCCTTCATGGTTGGCCCTGTTCTGGGCCCATTCTCATTTACTCTTATACTTCTGTTATTCTACTTACTTGTTTATTGACCTTAAAGGAATCACTTAACCTAAAAATGCCTCCTGGTCCTTATCTTTAACTGAGGGTAGTTATATACCCAAAGTTGGTGTTATAATTAGAGATAGTGTGTATAATGACCATAACACATGGACTGCTGATATATATAAAACATCTCTCATAGTGCTGGTACACAGCAGATACTCAAAAACCATTAGTTCCCTGTGTTAGTCAGCTTTTTTGCTGCTGTGACTAAAGGACCTGACCAGAACAACTATAGAGGAGGAAAAGTTACACTTGAGGGCTCATAGTTTCAGAGGTCTTAGTCCATAGAAGGCTGGTACCATTTCTTAGGTCTCCAGATGAGGTTGAATATCATGGCAGAATGCGTGGAAGAGGGAAGCAGCTCACATCATGGTGATCAAGAAGCAGAGAGACTGACTCTACTTGCCACATACAAATATATACACTAAAGCCACACCCCAATTCCCACCTCCTGTAGCTATACCCTACCATTGTGGTCAATCCCATCAGGGATTAACCCACTGATTAGGCTAAGGCTATATAATCCTGTCATTTCTCTTCCAAAGTTGCTTGCATTGTCTCACATGTGAGCTTTCGGGGGACACCACATCTAAACCACAACATTCCCCTTTAGCTCCAGTTGATAATCCTGTACCTCTAATTTCTGTTTCCTGTTCCAGTCTTTGCTATAATGATCACTTTCTTGATTTGAGATAGTTAAAGATGATTCTAATTTCCTGTCTGTAAATATTCAGAGTTTATATGAAGCTGAGTATTTGTCAGTAGTCTGGTTGCTACTGTTCATACTGTGCAGGGTCTGTGTAATATTGAAGGCCTCTGCTTCTCCTGTTTCTGAGCTCTGTCTCATCTGTCCTCTAACTCTGAGCCATACTGATCTGTGAAACTGTTGACATTATCAAGATGATGACCTTTGCATCAACTTAAGTTTCTTCATGTCCTTCTGTAATCTGTGTTTCCCACTCATCACCTCTCCCCAGCCATTGATCTCTTTTCTATCACTGTAGATTCATTTGCATTTTCCATAATTTTACATAAATGCAAATCATACAATAAAAATGGCTCCCTACTGATTCAACTTAATGATTACTTGGCTTCATGCTGGTGTGAAAGCAAAACACATTAAATATCAACTGTACTTTGAATTTTGATCTTCTCCTGGTCTAGTGAAATGGGGAGTGATATGCTGTTGTGATGCTGAGCAGTGGCAGCCAGCCCAGTCAACCAGCCACATGATCACAAGGGAGACAACTGACACCACGGTGCACCATGTTGCTAAGCTGTGAAACTTGATACGTTAGGTGTATTAAATGCATTTTTGATTTATGATATTTTTAACTTACTATAGGTTTATTGGAATAGAACATCATAAGTCAAGGAGCATCTGTATGTTTTGTCTTGTTTTGGTATTGGGGATTGAATTCAGGGGCACTTAACCACTGAACCACATCCCCAACCTTTTTTTGTATTTATTTAGAGCAACTCTCATTTGCTAAGGCTGGCTTTGAACTCACAATCCTCCTGCCTCAGCCTCCCAAGCCACTGGGATTACAGGTGTGTGCCACCTCACCTGGCTTATATCTACTTTTGTTGTAGCTTCTTTCTTTCAATATAATTATCTTAAGATTTATTCATATTGTCGTGTATATTAAAATTTCATTTCTTTTTATTGCTGAGTAGAATTCCTTCATGTGGATTATCATCTACCTATTGATAAGCTGTCTTTTTTTTTGACTCTTGTAAATAAAACTGCTAGTTAAAAGGACAGAGAAATAAATGATTAGATGAATACTAATCAAAAGAAAGAGTATTTCAGACAAAGCAGACTTCAGAACAAGAAAATTATCAGGTATAGGAAGATATCATCAATTCTTGAAGAAAACATAATAATCCTCAACATGAATACACTTAAAAACAGAGCATTAGAATACATAAGAAAAAAAAGTGATAGTTCAACATCACCTTGCCATTGATAGATCAAGCAAGCAAGCAATCATTAAGGATCTAGTTGACTTGAATAGCACTATCAATCAACTTGATCTAAATTATATCTATAGAATGCTTCATCTAGCCAGACACAGTGACCCAATGCCTGTAATACCAGCAACTCAGGAGGCTTAGGCAGGAAGATTGCAAGTATGAGATCAGCCTCAGCATCTTAGCAAGACCTCCAGTAACTTAATGAGATCTTGTCACAAAATAAAAAATTCAAAGTACTGGGAATATAGTTCAATGGTAAAACACCCTCTGGTACAATCCCCAGTACCAAAAAAAACCAAAAAGAATGCTCCATCCATCAACAGTAGAATACACATTCTTCTCAAGCTCACATGAAACATTCATCAAGTTATGTCACACTATGGGTCATAAACACATCTTAACAAACATGGAAAAATAGAAATCATATAAACTGAGTAATTCAGTTACAGTGTAATTGAACCATGAATCCATAACAAATATAACTGGAAAACTGTAAAGTCTCTGGGAACTAAATGTGTTAGACAGCTTTCTGTCACTGTGATAAATACATCAACTTAAAGGAAAGAACGGTTTATTTTGGCTAATGGTTTCTGAGGTTTCAGTCCATGGTCATTTGGCTGCATTCCTTTTGAAACTGTGGCAAGGCAGAACATAATGGTAAGGGAGCATGTGGCGGAGCAAAGCTGCTCACCTCTTCATGGCCACGAATCAAAGAGAGTAGAGAGGCCAGGTCCCAATATCTTGTTCAAGGGTGTGTCCCCAATGTCCTAACTTCTTTAAACCTCCTCAAAGCTCTACCACCTCCAAGAGCACCATGGGCTGGGGACCATAACTTCAACACATGCGCCTTCCAAGGACATTCAAAATAATAATACATAGGTCAAAGAAGCCTCAAGAGTAGTTTTTAAATATTTTGAGCTGGTTGATAATGAAAATGCAACTTATTAAAATTTGTAGGATGCAGCAAAAACAGTGGCTAGAAGGAAATTCATAGAATTAAATGTACATTTTAGAAAAGAAGTAAAAAATCAATAACCTAAATTTCCACTTTAGAAAACTAAAAAACACAACGCAAGCCTAAAGTAAGCAGAAGAAACGAAATAAAATGGTAGACAGCAAAGAAATTAAAAACAGGAAAAAATAGATAAAATGAGCAAAATCAAAATTTGGTTATTTGAAGAAATACATAAAATTGAAATCCTCTAGCCAAACTACTCCTCCACAAATAAAATGAGGGAAGACACAAATTAGGCTAATATCATAAAGAGTGGTTATCAGCACTATTCCCATTGACATTTTTAAAATAGTAAAATTTTGTGGCAATCTGTTTTCATTTCCCTTAAGTAAATAACCTAGTGGTTGAATGGCTGGGCCATATGTTGGATTTATGTTTAACTTTTTAAGAAATTATCCAATTGTTTTGCCACGTGGCTGTACCATTTTAAATTCCAAGTAGTATTATGTGAGAATTTCAGTTGTTCTACATCCTCACCATGCTAGGTATTATTGGTCTTTTTAAATTATAGCCATACTAATTGGTGTACAATATCAGTTTCATTTGGATTTCTCTAAATTACTGATATTGAATATCTTTCTGTGTATTTATTTGACATTTGTTACATTCTTTTAATGATGTTTGCAGATCTTTGATTCATTAAATTACTGAGTTTTGAGAGTTCCTTACATATTCTGGATACAAGTCCTTTAAGAGAATGTGATTTGCAAGTATTTTCTTCCAGTATATAGCATGATTATTCATTATCTTTAACAATGTCTTTCAAAGAGCAGTTTTTAATTTTTTTATTTTATGAATTCCAATTCATAAATGTTATTTTATAGTTTGTATTGTGATGTCATGTCTAAGAAATCTTTGCCTAAGCCAATATCACAAAGATTTTCTCCTCTTATAGAAGTTTTATAACTTCTAATTTACATTTAGGTATATGATCCATTTTGAGTTGATTGTTATATGTGATGCCAGTAACCGTTCTATTAATGTATAGTTGTTCCAGGTTAATTTGTTGAAAAGATTATTTTTGAAAAGCTTTTTGCTCTTGTCAAAGATTAACATAGGTGAAACTATTTCTGAATTTCTTCCAAAGATCCCTTGGTCTATCTTGATCCCAATACTACAGTGTATTGATTTCTATAGATTTGTAATAATTTTGAAATCAGATAATGTAAGTCCTCCAAATTTGTTATTCTTTTTTAAAGCTGTTTGGACTATCCTAGATTGTTTTCATCTCTATATAAATTTAGAGTCACTGTGTCAATTTCTAGAGAAAATCCTGCTGGGATTTTTATTGGAATTGTATTAAATCTGTAGATCAATTTGGGGAGAATTAACTTCTTAACAATACTGAAGTATTCTGATATATAAACACAGAATTCCCTTTCACTTATTTAGGTCTTTAATTTCTCTCAACAGTGTCTTATATTTTTCAGTAGATATGTCTTTCACATATTTTGTCAGATTTATCTCTGTGTATTTCATATTTTTGATGCTGTTTCAAATGAATTACATATTTATCTTTTATCCTACAATCTTATCAGGCTCAATTCTCAGTTCTAGACATTTTTTTGTAGATTCTACAGAGTTATCTATAAGGACAATTATGATATCTGCAAATAAGAGCAGTTCACCTTTTTCTTTCCATTCTGGATGCCTTTTCCTTACAATATCACACTAGCTAGAACCTCCAGCACAGTGTTGAACAGAAGCAGAGAGAGTGGGTGTCCCTGTCTTGTTTCTAATTTTAGAGGAAAAGCATTTGGTCTTTCATCATTAAGCCTGGTGTTAGCTGTGGGTTTTTCATAGGTGCTCCGGTTTTGGGGTGATGAGATTTTCTGTATTCCTAGTTTGCTGAAAGCTTTTATCAGGCACAGACATTGAATTTCATCAGATGTTGTTTTGGATCTACTAAGATGATCATATGGTTCTTATTTTTCATCTGTTAATATGGATAATAGTAGAAATTTTCAATATTAAACCAAATTTGAATTTCTGGGATGAATTCCATTTAGTCCTTTTTACATATTGTTGGATTCAATTTGATGAAATTTTGCTAAGGAATATTGCATCTGTGTTCATGAGGAATATTGGACTGTTTTTCTTTTTTGTAGTATCAGTTTAAGGTATCAGAGTATTACAAACCTCATAAAATGAGCTGGGAGATATTTCCTCTTCAGTTTTCTGGAAAAATTTGTTTAGAATTGGTTTTATTTCTTCCGTAAGTGTTTGGTAGCTTTCTGCAGGAAGCCATCAAGCCATCTAAACCTTCAGTTTTCTTTATTAAAAGTATTTAACTACAAGTGCAATTTCTTTACTAAATGTAGGAATATTCAGATTATCTATTGCTTCTTGAGTGAAAATATTGATAATTTATTTTTTTCAAGGAATTTGACCATTTCATCCAAGCTATTAAATTTGTCATAAAATTGTTCATGCTAATTCTGTATCTTTTTAATTTCTATAGACTATGATTAGTGATAGTGATAATTTGTATCATTTCTGATCAGCCTGGTGAAAAATTATTTTTATTAATTTTATTTTTTATGCTTTATGTTTAGTTGATTCTATTATTTTTCTAGCTTATATTTCATTTGTTTTCTTCTCTTCTCTTTATTATGTTCTTTCTTCTGCTTACTTTTAGTTTCATTTACTCTTACAAATTTTTTAAGGGAGAAGCTGAGGCCACTGTCTTGAGCCCTTTCTTTTTTCTAGCATAGACATTGTATTCAATAAATTTCCCTTAAGAATTATTTAGTTATATCCCACAAATTTTGATATATAGTGTTTTCACTTTGATTTATATCAAAACATCATATTTCCTCAGGAAGCTGAGGCAGGAAGATCACAAGTTCCAGGCTAGCCTGGGCCACCAAGGGAGATCCTATCTTAAAATGAAAAATAAAAAGTGCTAAACTTGTAGCTCAGTGGTGGAACACCCCTGGGTTCAAAACCCACAGGAATCTGGAAGTTTTGTTGTTCAGTGCATAAATGCTTAGGATTATTATGTCCTCTGGATGAATCATTTTCTTTGTCATTATAAAATCATGTCATTATAAATTATGCCTGGTAATACTCTTCTGCTCTGAAATACTATATTTTACATTATTATGGCCACCTCAGATTTCTTTTCATTATTGTAGGCATAATATGTTGTTTCCATCCTTCTATTTCTTTTTACAATGTTTTTTAAAGATATGACTTATATACATAAAATTCTTCCTTTCAAACTGTTTGATTGAAGAGATTTTAGTGTATTCATATAGTTGTGCAACTATCACCAATATCTAATTTTAGAAGGTTTTAATCACTCCAGAAATAAACCCCATCAACATTAATAGTCAACCTTCATATATTTAATTTTTTAAAAACAGATTTATTAAGGTATAATTAACATAAAATAAGCAACATACATGAAAGTATGCAGTTGGTATATTTTGACACATCTGTACACATGTGAAACCATCACACTCAAAATGGTGAACACACTATCACTCCCAGAAGTGCCTTCAACCCCTTTGTAATTTCCCTCTCCTGCCCTTCACCATGCCTCCACCCTGAAGCAATCACTGATCTGCTTTCTGTCACTGTAGACCAAGGTGTCTTTCCTAGAGTTTTATATAAATGGAATCACACAATATGTATACTTTCCCATCTGGCTTCTTTCATTCAGCATAATTTTTTGGATTTCTTCACTTTGGCGTATATATCAATACTTTGTTCTTTTTTGTTCCTGAGCATTATTCTAGTATATGGATATGTTATGCTTTGTTTTATTCATTCTCCCATTAAGGGGACCTTTTAATTATGTCCAGCTTTCAACTACTATGAATCAACCTGCTATGGAAATTTGTGTTTGTATGGAAGTATATTTTCTTCACTCTTGGTTAAATGCCTACTTGTGCAAAGCCTGGATTGTATGGTATATTTAACTTTTTAAGAAATTGCCACACTTTCCATGGTTGCCATACCGTTTTCCATCAGCAGTTCCTTCACATTTAGTAACACTTAGTATGTTAGTCTTTTTTATTTATGCTAATCTAATAGGTGAACAGTGCCGTCTCCTGATTTTAATTTGCATTTTCCTAACACCTAGTGATACTGAGCATCTTTTAATATAATCATATAATCATTTGCTATCCATATGTCTTTTGCTTAAAATGTCTTCAATGCTCTATTAAAAACTTTGGTGGCTTTTTATTTCTGAGTTTTGAAAGCTTTTTTAAAAAAATGTATCTTGGACACAGCTATATCCTTCTCAGAGACTATTCTCCCATTCTGTGTCTTGTCTTTTCGTTCTCCTAACAGTGCCGTTTGAAGAACAGAGGTTTTCATTTTTGATGAAGTTCCTTTTGTTCCTTTCATTTGTTCCTTTACTGATTATTTTAGTGTCATATCTAAAAACTTTTTTGTCTAGATAAAGGTCTCAAATTTTTGTTTTCTTCTAGAACTATCAGTGTTAGGTGTTGGGTTTAGGTCTAACCATTTTGTGTTAATTTTTCTATAGAATGCCAAGATTTTTTTTCATATGGATATCCAGTTGTTTTAGCACCATTTGTTTAAATGATAAACATTTTTTGTCCTCTTTCAGTTATCCTGTTTATGACTTCATATTTAAAGTGAATTCCTCATAGATATTTTTAAAAAGCAAGATATTATTTGAAAAAAAAAAGCAAGAGCTTTTTTATCCCAACTAAGAATCCTTGCCTTATTTAACAGAGGTTCTTAAGTCATTACTTAAATATAACATTTAGGGTTTTTTTTCCTGCTTATTCTTTCTGCTGCTTCTCTCTCCTTGTTTCTGACATTTTTGTATTAGTTGTATATTTTTTAAAAATTAATCTTCTTTATCTCCATTGTATGTTTACTAGCCATAATTCTTTGCCATTTTTTGTTTACTGGTTGCTTCGGGGTTTCTAATATACATCTTAATATCACAGTCTGTTTTCATGTAGTATTATATATTACTTGCCTAGAATATAAAAACTACAACTGGATTCTCCATTTTTCTTCTCCTGGCCTTTGTGCAAATATCGTAAGACATATATGCTATATGTCTTATGGTATATACATATACCCCATATATGCTATAAATTTTACAATTTATTTATGCTATTTTTGCTTTAAACAATTGATTGCTTTTAAAGAAATTTATATAAGAAAAATATTTATTGATAACTCACATATTTCTGAATTCTTTGTTCCTTTGTATATATCCAGACTTCCATCTGATTTAATTTTGGGGGCTTGGGATATAATCCTAAAACACAAAACCCAAAAAGTCATAATCTTAAATATCAATATCCAAAAAGAGCAAAATCCCTGAAGTCTGAAATCCCAAAAGTACAAAAGTCCCAAAATTATAATTCTGGAAAAATAATTTTCAAAGTTCTGTAAAATACGTTTATTTACATTTATAAAAGGGAATTCAAGAAACATAAAATCATGACAATATATCATAGGCTACTTAACACAATAAAATTGGCAATAATAATAAACATAGTTTTGCAAACATAAATACTCAAGTACACTACAGCAGTCACACAGAATTTAATAGTTACAAGTAGACACATCATATTCATAAGGAAATAGATCAAAAGAGACATGTGTAAACACTTATCATTGTGGTTGCTTATTGTGTGTACCCAACTTTACCACTGCAGTCATCTGAAATGCCTGATGGACAACTTAAGTCTTTGACAAGATTGATCAAAAGCCAGGATGGGTCACTTCAGACTGCTGGTGTAGGCAGCCTGGCACACGTTCAAGCTGTTGAGCTCGGAGTTCTGATACTCAAGGCTGCAGGAGGAAACACTGCCTCAGCTCTCCGTCACCAATTCACCTTCTGTGTTTACTCTCCGTGGGGCCAATTGGCTGGCGGTTTCCCATATTAAGGATATATCTTCCCCACTCATACACTCACAGATAGACTCAAAAATTGTATCAGGTATGGGAAACTGAGGCAGTAGGATCACAAGTTCAAAGCGAGCCTCAGCAACTTAGTGAGGCCCTAAGCAACTTATCATTGTGGTTGCTTATTGTGTGTATGCCACAGTCTGGCTGGGCACAAATCACCAAGCTGCCACAAAGCACTTGTATGTTCAAACAGGAAACTTTATTGCCTGAACTCCAACAGCACTCCACGCACACTCCCCTGGAACTCTCCACCCACTCGGCTCCTCTCCGGCACACAACACCAACGGGACTTCCCCAACCAGAGGGAACTCCCCGGAGAACTCCAAAGTAGGGCCCCCCCCCAGGCGGACAGCAGGGGTCTATATACAATTGAATCAATCCAGCATCATCTTAATGGCTCGCCTCTCAACCATTACTTCTGGCAAAATGCCAGGGGCCATTCCAAGGGCTCTCAACTTGTGTACCCAGTTTTACCACTGTAGACCTGTTTCAAAATAAGATCCTGTTTCAAAATAAAAACTAAACAGGGCTGGGGATGTGGCTCAGTGGTTGAGTGCCCCTGGGTTCAATGCCCAGTAAAAAATGCTTCATCAGGTTTCTAGTTATTTATCCACCTAACACAACACCACTGTGTACAATCAAAAACACACCAATCTTCCCCAGAATTTGGCTTTCTACCCATTTGTTGTTGTTGTTTTAATTAGTTACATATGACAATAGAATGCATTTTGACATATCTTACATAAATGGAGTATAACTCCTCATTCTTCTGGTTGTACGTGGTGTGGACTTATACCAGTCATGTAATCATATATGCATATAGAGTAATAATGTCCAATTCATTCTAACATTCTTTCCCACATAACCCCCTTCTCCCTTCACTCCCTTCTGTCTAATCCAAAGTACTTCTATTCTTCCCTAGCCCCCTCCTCCTCATTGCAAATTAGCATCCACATATCAGAGAAAACATTCAGCCTTTGGTTCTTTGGGATTGGCTTATTTCACTTACCATGATATTTCCAGCTCCATTCATTTACTGGCAAATGCCATAATTTCATTCTTCTTTAAGGCTGAGTAATATTCCATTGTGTGTGTGTGTGTGTGTGTGTGTATCACATTTTCTTTATCCATTCATCTATTGAAGGACACCTAGGTTGATACCACAACTTAGCTATTGTGAATTGAGCTGCTTTAAATATTGATGTGACTGTGTCCCTGAAGTATGCGGATTTTAAGTCCTTTGAGTATAAACCAAGACGTAGGATAGCTGGGTCAAATGATGGTTCCATTCCAAGTTTTCTGAGGAGTCTCCATGCTGCTTTCCATAGTGGTTGCACCAATTTATAGTCCCACCAGCAATGTATGAGTGTACCTTTTTCCCCACATCCTCACCAACATTTATTGTTGCTTATAGTCTTGATAATTAGCATTCTAACCGGAGTGAGATGAAATCTTCGAGTAGTTTAGATTTGCATTTCTCTTGCATTGATATTGTATTTCTTCTTTTGTGAAGTGTCTGTTCAGTTCCTTAGCCCATTTATTGATTGGATTAATTGGGTTTTTTTGGGGGGGGTTAAGTTTTTTGAGTTTTTTATATATCCTGGAGATTAATGCTCTATCTGAGGTGCATGTGGTAAAGATTTTCTCCCATTCTGTAGGCTCTCTATTCACATTAAAATGTTTCCTTTGCTGAGAAGAAGATTTTTAGTTTGAATCCATCCCATTTATTGATTCTTGATTTTACTGCTTGCAATTTAGGAGTCTTGTTAAGGAAGTCAGTTTCTAAGCTGACATGGTGAAGATTTGGGCCTACTTTTTTCTCTATTAGGCACAGGGTCTCTGTTCTAGGGCTGAGTTTTGTGCATGGTGAGAGACAGGAGTTTAATTTCATTTTGTTGCATATGGAATTCCAGTTTTCCCGGCACCATTTATTGAAGAGGCTATCTTTTCTCTCTCATCATCCCATTCACAAGTCTGCCAGCACTTACAAAACAGTCCAGAATAATTCACACAGTCACCTGAGGCTGATCTCACTAAATGACTTAGATTCTATAAATAAGAAAAATACTGTGGCAGCCAGGAGCAGCTCTGATTCTAGTCTATCACAATAAGTTGTTATCCCTCAGGAGATTATACCTTTCACCTTGAAGGTGACACAGTGGGTCCAAGTCTGTTCCACATGTTCCTCAATTGGGGATGCCAGGCCATGTTCTTTTTATGGTCCTGGCAGAAGCCAAGAGAACAAGTGCTACCACATCTACATGTTTGAAACGTTTGCTCATGCCATATCTGCTGACATTCCACTGGCCATAGCAAGTCACATGGCCAAAAAATCTCAGTGGGAGGAAAAGTGTATTCTGCCCACTGGAGAGTGAATGTTTGCTGGATCATAATCTAAACTATTAGGGCTTCCACTGGGCTCAGAATTCTGGAAGATCACAGTAGTGAAAGCAGATGTTGTTTTCAGTTGTAAGAAACAAGTTGTAAGGAAAGTAACTGAGACATGGAGACCTTAAGTGATGTTCCCTAACTCACATCAAAATCACTAATAAAGATAGACTAAAACTTGGTTTCTTAAGTCCCCCTCCAGGTCACTATTCCATGGCACAAGCAGGATAACTAAGCAACCCTTAACACATTTGACAGTTTTATTATGTATTCCATGACCCAGACCTTTCTTTAATTAGAGAGTCCTGCCCTCTGCCTTCTTTTTTTTTTTTTTTTTTTTTTTACAATCAAGATAGTGTTGTTTTGTTTTATTTTTTAATTTGATTGTGGGCATGGTGACTGGGTAATGTTAAGACACCTGGGTTTTGATCCTAGCTCCATCTACCGTGACAGTAGACAAGTTCTTACCTTACATGAGCCTTAGGCGATTTCATTCATAAAATGTGATAAGCCCCAGGACTTTGTGAAGAGTAAAAGGAGATGTTTGTGAAATGCTTAGAGCATAAAGAGTGTACAACTAAATAGTTCCAAAAAAAATTTTCCCTCTACTTCAAAGCTAGTCATGAGCTCTCCCTTCATTGAGCCCCTAAGTTACTTATTCAATTCAGTTAAGCTCTGAGGATATTTTAGGAACTATAAGTTCAAATTCCGAAATAGTTCAGGCAGATATCATGAAAATGTTAAGGAACCTATGGAGTCTTTCACATTGTTATCTTATGCTGCATTTTTTCTTACAGATCCATACATTTGCATATTAAAGCATGTGGAAATATTCTCTGCACAAAGAAACCTATTTTCTCCAGGTGTTTTAAAAATATTTAATGATTGGCCTTCAGCCTGGGCTCTTCATTTGGATGCTTTATGGCTGAGGTATTGGAGCAGGGTCCTGCTAGACTGAGGAGAGTGAGGGGAAAATAGACCAAAGTGCCCAGGGCCATGGGGCAGCACATAGGGACTCCAGCAAAGGCTATTTATGAACCAATATGGGAATATTTTTTACTCTTATGTGTCAACTAAACATGAGCTTTGGTTTCTCTCATTGTTTTTTAAACATATAGTCATGTTGGCTATCCTTAGTATTCTATTTTTGTAGAACATGAGTACAAAGAAATCATAGTCTTGTATATGCTCAGGCCCCCATCTGAAGCAGGCAGCCCTCATTCAGCTCCAGCCAAGTGTTGTCTTATGCCAGTTGGAACTTCCAGTTTTTAAGAGAAGCCAGAAATGCAAATTTTTGTATTAAATCTTTAATGTTGGTTCAGTGGTTTCTAAATCTCTGCACAGGGCAAACCCTATGGCCTCTGATCTATTGGATGTATACTATATACTCCTCAGACATTGCAAGAATCCAAGCAATGAATTCTTCCCTGAAGGACTTGATCCTCTGGTGGTCAAGTGGACAGTCAAATAATAGGTAATTTTATACTTGGATGGTGTACATAATAAACTAATTTGAATAACTAAGTAATTTTTTTTCTTTCTGAATATCTTATTATTCAACCAGAATAAGCTCCTTAAGGATAAGAATTCTGAGTTCTATTTGTCCTTAGCACCAAGTCCCTTTTTCATAATGTTTTGATTGACTTACTGCCCTAGGAGTCTCTTGCTTAATCCATGTAACTAAAATGAATGTGTAACAACCTACCTGGTACAGCCATTTTAATTAAGTCATCATCTCTGCATAATCAGCCAGTCCTACAGTAAGTACCTTGCAGACTGGTAGGCAAGAAATAAACCCTTCTGGAATTGAATCAATTTACTCTGATATGCGGTAGTTAGTTAAAGACAGCCACATGCTAGAGCAGAGCAGAAGAAAATGTAAATATGCAGGCGCTTCCTTGTGAGGCCCATCTGGGAAATCAAATTGGGGCGATTGCTATGACTGGCACCTCATTCTCAACCTTTATTTTCAATGCCAAACAGACCTTCTGGAATCAAGTGAAGTACAAAGGCAGAAACCAAACTTCAGTTTGATTATTGTGCTGAAAAACAAACTCTAGCTATGATTTATTACCTTTGAAAATGCAAGAATACCTAGGAAATGGTCATAATGACAGCAATAAGTAGTTTAAGAAAGGACATGGCTACAAAATACAGCCAGATAATCTTAAAACTGGAGACATTTATTTATGTAATAAAGCACCAAATGACATATTTTCTCAGTTATCATAACAAAATTATTCCAATTTATCCATGGTTCAATAGAATAAATAAATTTTTATTCATCACCTCCTTTAATCAAGTTTGGATTTTCACTGATGCTTTTATTTAAAAGTAGTGTATGCTCATTGTAGGAAAGAACTCAAAAGTACATAAAATAATATAGTTTCCTTCCATTTCCCTCCTCCCTTCTCTCTCTCTCAATAATCCTGCTAAGTATAATGACTACTAATAGTTCAGTTTGTCTCCTAGGCCTTTTTTCTGCTCAAACATATAGCTGTCCCCCCACCCCACCCCCCCAAAAAAATAGGAATCGTACTCTATAGAGTTCTGCAGCTTAATTTTTTCCTTCCTGTTCAGTCAACTCATAGGTGTCCCCATTCTCTTTTAAAACTGCCTATTATTTAATAGTATTAATACACCATATCTGACAACTTCTCAATGGGGAACTATTAATGTTGTCTTCAATTTTCCATGCTTACTAACAATACTGCAGTAAATGCTACCAGTTTAACTTATTTTTTTTTTCCTTTTAACAGGACTATGGAAACTGAAGTCATTGCAGAGTTTGGATCTGTCATTCAATGGGATATTGCAGATTGGGCTGTCTGATTTTCATAACTGCCTGCAACTGGAGAACCTTTATTTAAAAAACAACAAAATATTTAAAATTCATCCAGAAGCTTTCAAGGACCTCAAAAAATTACAGGTTCTAAAATCATTTTTATAATACCTTAGATATTCAGACACATGGGCAATTGCATTGGAAGACTTTCCTTTGAAGAGTATTCTCATATCCTTTTTTACTGGCCATTAATCAAAACATGTAAGTCTATTTTAAAATCCCCTAAAAGAGCTGAAGTCCTTTCATTGCTTCAGAAATCAAAGGCCACATTAATGGACATGAACTTCACCCAAACAATACTCCACAGCAAAAACTGGCACATTATTTTCTAAATCAAATTAAATTGAACTCCAAGCTTCCACTTACCGTTTGGCAAGAAATTAAATCTGCTGTTTGTGAGGCTGCCTCCCTAAACTGCAATATGAGTCAAAGCCCTTGGTGTCTTACATGCAAACTGGAATGCTTGGGGAGACCCCTCTGAACCACTCTGGACAATGCTGAGTTGTCAACAATTCAGACTATCTGGGCCACTAAGAGCCTGTGACCCTTTTGCTTCTATGCCAAAATTGGGCTTGAGATAATAAAAATGGTGATGCTAGTGCATTTTGTACCACACCACCACAGGCGGCATACTGTTCTAAACATCAGACATGTACTGGGGGAACCTGTGTCACATTTTGGAGCTGTGCATTAAGCTTCCTGAAGTCCTCACATCTGTGAGAGTGAGGAACCCCAAACCCTGTTCTTGGTTTGGCAGGCTTCAGCCCCTTTTCCTCCAAGCACTTTCCTCCATGCCCTTGTGCTTTGGAAAGACATTGTGAAATCTCCCCTCATTGGTCCTTTAGAAATACCAGAAGGGCCTCCAGAGTGGCACACAGAAATAACCTGGGAGAGTCTTCAGTTATAACCTCTACCACCCACCCCCATTCCTTCCATAGGCCAGTATTATTCACAAAAACAATGTGAGCCACACATACTATTTCAAATGTTCTAGTAGCTGCATTTAAAAAGTTAAAATAAGCAAGTGAATTTCATTTTAGTTATATGTATTATTTAACCCAGTATATTATCTTTTACACATGCAATCCATATAAAAATTCTTAGTGAGATATTTTACATTCCCTTTTTTATACCAAGTCTTCATACCTGGTGTATTTTATATCCCAACATGGACTACCCACATGATAATTTCGTGATAGCTACATGAGGCTCATGGTGGTTATTATTAGGCAGCACAGACATAGATAACTGCCATTTTCCCAGTGTGATGGGAACTGCTATGGAAGCGTAGCCATGAAAAAAGTCTCTGGCTTCCTAATCTCTCCATGGAAAGGAGACTGGGGAAGCAGTGGTGAGGTCAGGGAGAGGCATTCTAAAGCCAGCTGCATGGGGTTCAACCTAGACTCTGCCACTTTCCAGCCACACCATCTTGGTTATCAGATTTCTCATTTATAAAGTGGAGATGACTTGGTTCTTTCTCATAGAGTTTTGTTGAGAATTCAATGTTTTAATGCATACGAAATTCTTAGAACAGTGCTTAGGATTTGGTAAAACTCTTTGTTCATGTAGACTACATATAGAAATTTTAAAGTGGCCAGAGTAGTCTGTTCTATTAATATACAAATCTGATCATGCCATTCATTGGTTAAAATTCTTCCAAATTTCTCAAGTAGGGTCCTGGCCCTGCCTGCCTCTCTAACCTCATTTGAAGCCACTCTCCCCTTGCACACTGGTCTCCTACCTGTTTTCACCGCAGGCCTCTCCCACTTGCTGATCTTTTACCTGGAAGAGCTAACTCATATTAATTCTTTCAACTTTAGGTTGAATGTCAACTCTTTAAGAAGAGCTCCAGATTAAGTCAGGCCCTCTTTTTTTCCCCACACTTTATAATATGCTATGTTTAATGCTTATTGCACTTATCCCAACAGAAACCATTTAGTTTGGGGTGTGGTTAGTTGATAAAACCCATGCCCCCTCACCCTATTACCAGATGAACACTCTTTAAGTATATACATCATGTCTGTTTTGTTTTCCAGTGCTTAGCTAGGACATTTAAAAATATTTGTTGAATAAATAAATGAATGCATGAATAGATGATGATCATGGATAATTAGGAAATTATTGCTACATAACAATTTACTACATATTTAGCAGCTTAAAACCATGCACATATAATATCTCACAATTTCTGTGGATCAGGAATTCAGGGATGGCTTAGCTAGGACCTCTACTTGAGGGTATCTCAAGAGGCTGCAATCAAAGTCTTAGCACAGGTTAAGACTCACCTTAAAGAGTCTCACCTGAAAGAGTCTCACCTGAAAACCCAGCTGAAAAAGTATTCATTTCTCAACTCTGATGGTTATTGGCCAGACTCAATTTCTTGTTGGACTGTTGAGCTGACAGTTCTGCTCTTTACCAGCTGGTGATGAAAGCCTGCCCTCAGTCTCCTGCCTACGGCTCCAGCTCCTCCCCAGGGCACTTTATGGCATGGCAGCTTGCTTCAGAGCAAGTATGATTTACATCATGTAATTACATAACTTAAATAATTTAAGTTCCATTTTATATAATGGAATCACCAAAGTGACATCCATTGCTTTTGCTGTAGGTTCTTGGCTGGAAACAAAGCATAGGTCCTGCCCACAGCTAAAGGGAGGAGATTGCTCTAGAGCCTAGGAGTCAGGATCACTGGGGACCATCTTACAATCTGTCTGCCGTGGAACTTATTAGAGAAGATGAGACAGTCCACTTCATTTGGCAGTGCACGTAGATTGACAAATTGCCTGGGAATCTCATTTAGTGCATTATATATGGATTATATTTGTATGTGTAATTTTCCCTATGTCTGTTTACTTCCTATGCATTTTTAGTGTACTTTATGAGTCTTCTGCAACTCACAGGTGATAGATACGAAAGACAAGCTGTAATTCTCGATTCACCAGAACTGCCAAGAATCCTATGATTCCTCCTTCTCTATTACCCTTCCACATGCTTGGCAGTAACTTTAAAAACTGGAACATGATGAACATATTTGGTACCAAAAAAGCTGAATGTCACAATGGATGTTGTTTTTCTTCTGGGAGATGAATTTAATATTTGCACTATTCTGTATGTATTCCCATGTGGGAATCTTTTCAGAAGCTAGATGGATTTTTCAAAGCATAATTTCATCACCATGTTTAAATGCAATAAAATAAGTTCCATCGACATTTCAAATTAGCATTTCTTTTCTTAATCTTATCTCATTCTTCTTAGATGCAGTGATTTGGAAAACACTATTTATATGCTTCTCCAGTCTCACTGTAATGTACAGCCCTTTCAAATGCTAGTGGATGGGTGTTTCTTTAGGCAAGTGTTACCATTCTGTTTTAATCTTTTCTCAGAAATTTTTTCCTCCTGAATCACTTTATTAATTTCCTTTCTTCCCTTCAGTTTTGCTTTCAGTTCCATGATTTGTAATATAAGATGCCAGGATGAAAACAAAATGCACTACAAAGAAAATAACTATCTGAAAAACATCAGAATATCTCACTCTGCTGTTGAGGAGGGCTACATAAGAAAATAACCCTCTGTCTTTTAAAAAAAATGGGATATCCCAGTCTATTAGATAGTTATTTTATTTCTCAGAGAGTTATTTTCAAAATGCATTTGAAAGGGCTGTAGATTACAGAAAGACTAGGAGATGCATATAATATTGCTTCACAAATCACTGCATCTAAGAAGAATGAGGTAAGAAAGCTACTGGTCCTAGGCAAGACAAGACTAAAGCAAAGTGTTTTCTCCTTCCCAACCCCAGTCTTCTGCTTCCTGTTTTTGGCAACCTTCCTTTGAAAGTCATTGTTCTCAGAAAAAGTTCACCAGGAATTCTGATTCTATACATAGCGTTCTTGTTTGTAGCACTATTTAGTTGTTTGAATTAGCTCTTCTTGGGAATATATAATCCAAGATGAAATGCTGATTTCCCCCCTGATGTTTATAAAAGCAGTTGGCCTTGATAACATTTAGCCTTTAGAGTTTTTATTCATGGGCCTCTTTTTTTAAAGCAAGGTTTGCATTTTCTGTTTATGATTTTCTCTTCTCCCACCTGTACCTGCCTAAACTTCACACACTCCCGCTCTGTGTCTCCTGCTCCAGGCCTCCTCCACTTTGTCCCTCTTTCTTTCTAGTGTGGTGAGTCCGCAAGGATGTGTTCTTCAAAGGCACATAGCTGTGAGGCCAAATCAAATTGCAACTGTGCCACTTCATTTATTCATTCTTTTTCATTCTTTACTGAGCACCTGCAATGTACCAGGCCCTTGTGCGAAGGTCTGTGTGGGATGTACTATGTGGTTCAGCCCAGTTTTTTCCTCTGTAAAAAAGGAGGAAAGTGAGGACATTGTCAGAGTATTAGAGATAATGTTTGTGAAGAACCCAGCACAGTGCCAGATATTCAACAGTGCTCTGCAAACAGTAGCTGGAGCTGCACCTGACTGTCTTCCCCTGCTTTATCCTACCCCTGCTAGTTCTGACTATTCTGGGTCTCTAAACCGTTGAGTCCTTTATTTTTCCCAGTCTCCCTACTGCATTTCTTATTAGACTAGACAAATTGTCATCTTGCAGGTTCTAAATATCCATAGATGCAAAGAACTGCAGTACTATCCTTGAGAAAATGTTTGATGTAAAAGATATATCTTTGCAACTTCTGGTCAACCAGATTTTTTCTGTGTTCATTGTCTTCATCATCTGGCATCCTCTGCTACTTTCAAGATCACAGTGTTTCTAGAAATTCTAAGCCTGTATCCATTTCTAGACCTTGATAGCACAAACGCTAAGTATATTTAACAGTATAAATTATAACTCATAGGATAAAAGAAAGAGAAAATGTTTGGCCATCTAATGCAGATACCATGCTTAAAGCTTTAACATACATTTACTCCTTACAACACCTCTGGAAAGTAGGTTTGCAAAAAGCAAATGGTTTGCTTAGACTTACAGAGTTTTTAGGGGCAAAGCAGAAAATTAAACTCAATACCTTCTGACTTTCAAATGAGTACTAAACTCATGTGCTTCCATAGAGATGTAAACAATATCTTTCTATAACATTTATTTTTATCTCTGGATATCTTTGTTCACAACTTTCTTAAATTTGTTTCTTCTCAAGCAGGTTGTAGACCTCAGCAACAATGCTCTGACCACTGTCCTACCAATGGTGATCATTGCTCTAAAATTTCCCCATCTGGAGGTTGACTTGACAGATAATCAATGGCAGTGTGATGATAGAGTGACATTCTTCCAAAGTTTCATTTCTGAATCCTGGAGGAGAAAGTGGAATGTACTTTGCAATAAGTCTGTAGGTAAGTCAATCATACCTCTTTTCTCTGAAATGGTTCATATATGAAAAGTGCATATAAAAATGTAGTGTCATTTGAAACAGTGACAGTCCCTCTAAAAGCAAGATTGTTAAACCCCAGCATTAGTCAGCCTTGGACTGTGTCACAGCCTAATCATTGGTGCCTTACTATATCCTCAGTTTATGAATGATTTTCTTCATGTGGTCAAAAAAAACTAGTTCAAATCACTCAGAATCAATTGGTTATAGTAAAAAAATAAATTTCAGTAGAAGAAAATTTTACCCTGAAGCCTCAAAATGTCAATTTTACCCTAATTCTCGAAAAAATTGATTAAAGAAATGACTTTTAAATTTTGAAACATGATTTTAAATGCTTGCTGAGACTCTGAAAATGTGATACTATACATTCACAAAAGCACACATATTTCAAAAGTATATTTCTCTTTGATTTGTTCCTTGCCTTTCCCAAAATTCAGTTGGAATTAAACATTTTGGGAAGGTTTCCCCCTCCCCCATTATTAATTAGCTATCTTGAAAGAGAAAAAAAATACTTGAAAACAGTCAGATTTTCTTAATAAAATGAGCCCTGGGTTCAATTCTGTTCAGGACTACCAATATGTAGAATCAGAGTCATACCTACCAGGTTCAGAAGAAATTCACAAGGAGCAGAGGGAGGTTAGAATGTTGTCCACCACACTTACATCATTCTTTTGTACAAACCAGTACTGGCATTTGGAATAGAGAAGACAGAGGCCAGGGACCAGAAGACAAAAATGAATGTATTTTTCTATTTACCAGAACTTAGGAATGGTGAGAAAAGAATACTGCAACCCTGGGAAGGAACAAGACAGATTTTGCTGGAGCTAATAGAATGTTCTGGCAAACATGAGTGTATAGAGGGAGGAGGAGCGATATGGTTGTCCCTCCAGTCTGGCTTCTTCCTCCCATAGGCAGCAGGCAGGAAGCCTAAGAAACATGCAACCTTCTGGGGCCAGCAACAGCTCTACTCCTGACAGCCATGCGTAACTGCACAGAACCATGTATACACTGTTGGCATTAGACAAGAATGAATGAATGAATGAATGAATGAAGACTGCTTGTCACCATGTAATATACACTTGAAAATATAGTAAGATAAGGGCTGAGGAGGACTCACAGCTTTGATACACCCTGGAACCTTATACTCAGATCCACTCAGTGTGTGGTTTTTGTCTCCCACTTACAGGGGATGAGAAGGCACATTTGGAGATTCCCAAAAGCAGAATTTCCAGGGAGATTCACCTTCCTCCCACTGATCTGAACCACATGAAAAGCCTCATAAGGAACAAAGCAGCGAGGCCCCAGGGAGGAGCGTCTGTGCGCTTTTCCACTCTGAGGAAGGAGGCCCACACTGGCTCTGATCTCAGGGAGATGCAAGGACAGCTGCCAAGAGTGGGCAGAAATGCCCGGGATGTTCACGCTGCTGGCAGAAAGGAGGATGCTTCCCAGGACCTCGTCCTGGCCATCTGCCTGTCTGTGTTCATCACGTTCTTTGTGGCTTTCTGCCTGGGGGCTTTTACAAGACCTTATGTTGACAGACTGTGGCAACAAAGATGCTGGCACAAAAGCCCCGGTTCAGATAATGCCTATTCAAATGAGGGCTTCTATGATGAAATTGAAGCTGCAGGGAGCACACAGCATCCAAGGACCGATCTGCACCAAGCTTTGCATGATCCAAAACTCTGTGAGAACCAGCACTCTTTTTTGGTGACAGAGCCAAGTCCATGTGCCACTGTCATTCCCAACAAAACTCTGGGAAGCAGCAGAAAGGAACCTGGCAGTCTGCAGAGCACAGAACAATGCAGGGCCAACACTGGGGCAGCAAGTAGAAATGATAACATGTTTCCAAACAGCAGTGCAACCCATTTCACTCTGTGCAGACATCCAAACGCTCATAATGATGAGCTAATTTCAGCAGCACAGGACCACATCTATAGGAATGATATTCTCAGGGAATTAAATTATGAAACTGTGGCCCAGGAATATTCTCCCAGTGAGCATTCAATGGGTGGCTCTGCCATAGCTGGCACATTAAAGACTTTCTCTGGCTCAACCCATAATCATTTGAATGAATTAGACCCATCACTCCCCAGAGAAGTGACAGCTTCTGAATCCAAAATGCTAACACATGCAAATGCACAGAGGACTGGAGAGAGTGAGGAAATCAAGGGCCCTGAACAGTCACCTTTGGAAACTACGGGTTTGCAAATAGAATTTTCTAAGGAAATGCAAGTGAGCAATTTCATCAGCTTGCTGAATGCGCAGCAGCCAGGGAGCCAGGGGGCCAAAGCTGAGGAAGAGCATCCAGAAATCTACAGTGCAAGCACTTGTATCCACCCAAGAGATGCAGACCCATCAGCCCTCATGCCAAGATGGGCTAGTGACCTCAGTGTCACTCCTGCTAATGAGAAGCCAGTGCCAAAAAGTGCACCCTTTGACACTCAGTATGACTTGGAGACTGACTACGATTCCGACGAAGGATCTTTGTTCACCCTCAGTTCAGAGGGTTCAGAGGTGACAAGGGACATGACTGAAGAAGAGCAGCATGGTGAGGAGAGCAGTGGGGCCACCAAGCCCCTGCAAGTTGAGAATCCAGGGATGCACAAGGACAGTGTTATGTCAGTAGAAAGTCTTCAGGACAACATCACCTTCCAGAAGATTCTGGGGAAATATGAAACTCAGGAAGATAATTTTGGAAAATCTCTCATTTCTGGATCAGACTCTGGTTTGCGCAAGACTTCTTTGGAAAGTGCCTCTAACATCAACATATCTGAGGATCCATTAACCTGGCCCAGATCCCTGGGTAACAGTCCTTCAAGTGATGAGATTCCAGACATGTCTGCTTATGATTATGACATAGCTCTGCAGGAGACACCAGAATGGCATTGCTCACTTAGAGACCTAGAATTTTCAAACGTGGACATTTTACCACAAACACCTCCACATTCTGCTGAAGATCCCCCCGATACTGTTGAGAGAGCCTGC
This sequence comes from Ictidomys tridecemlineatus, assembly GCF_052094955.1. Lineage (NCBI taxonomy): Eukaryota > Metazoa > Chordata > Mammalia > Rodentia > Sciuridae > Ictidomys > Ictidomys tridecemlineatus. The sequence goes on along the minus strand of NC_135485.1, from coordinate 37,807,143 downwards.
CATGAAAAAGACATAGACACTTGTAGATATGAGCCTTTCATTCAAGGAATAGAGACAGCTCAAAAAGACTTTGCTCTCAAGATTTCTACAGGGGAAAACTTAAAACTCTCACAACAAGATTCCCAAGAGGGAGACCAGGATTCCAACCAAATGGACACTGATGCAAATAAGGGGCTTTATGTCCACTTGAGGACATAAAATCCAGAAAACTCACAAGCTGAATGCAGGTGTTACAATCCTATGGTGATAAGCTGGCTCTTGAGTGTGAAACGGGAGAATATTTTGGAGACAGTTCCAAGAACTAAGCACTATCATTACAAGAGCTTCCAAATAAACCCAGTTCACTAAGAGCACAAGAGCACTGCAGTGATAGAGACCAGGGTAAATATTCAGAGGAGAATCCATAGGAAAAGATGATTATAAGGTCTGTGCTCAGACGCAGACCCAGAGCAACCTGATGGGAGTTGGCTGTGTATGTGAACAGCCCCATTGTGACAAAGACAAGGATGTTCAACTTGGTAATCCCAGGGAATTCAAGTGACATATTAGTCCACAGTGAAGCACTTACATGGAAACGTTGAAGAGATTTTTAATGAATTCTCCACAGAGACTAGCACAGCTTTTTGAAGACTGATCATGAAACCATAAGATTGGAAGGGTTTAGAACAATTTAAATATTTTAATAAGTTACAGAGAAGAGAGACCATTTCATAGAACAAAATGTTAATTAAAATTCAATTTTCAAGAGAAAAGGTAATGTTTTCTGTAAAAGAAAAAGGTCCACCACCATTGTCCTTGATGAGCCTTCTTGGTGTGACTCTCCAGCTTGGTCTCTCATGAGCTTCAGCTTCTCTGACATTTTCTCAGTTTCCTTCTTGACTCTCCTTCTTTGCTTGCCCCCTTAAAGGCAGTATTCCTCCAGGATTTTCCCCCAGTCTTTCCTTAGGACCCCTTTACCAGTACTGGGGAATGGTGAAGAAACAATACTATAAATCTGAGTTGGGCCAAGACAGGTTTTGCAAGGACTGATGAAAAGTTCTTGCAAATGTGGAACCTACTGCTTCACAATCAGCTTGATATAGATGATGCCAGATCTGCACAACAAGGCCCAGCCTCCCTGTTACACTCCATACTCACATCCTTAAACCCACTTGCTCAATCCATGTGAATTATCCAGCACCTAAAATTCATCCTTTTCCTTCACAAACATCATGTCCTATATTATCTTTCTTGATTAACAATAGCATGGCATCCTCCAAGTAAACCCTGTTAGTTACAACTTCTGACTCAGTTCTGACTCATTCTCTTTCATTTCTTACATCTGAGTAGCCTGTAAACCAAGTGCATTGGAAGTTCCTGGATGACTATAGGATAGGGAGATAGGTATGGCAACCTGGATGGAGGCTAGGCAATGTGTGCTAAATCAGGGTTTATGAAGAGGATGGAAATTGATAGAATGTGGGAAAGAACACTAAGAGTCCCTTAATCTACCTCATGGTAGAATCCTGTGGGATCCAGCTCCTCAATAACTCTTAAACTTGTCGTGTCTACTCTCAGTCTCCAAATAAGGGGCATCCCTTGTCTATCACCTAGATTATTGTGATCTTTAGTACTTCTCTGTGCGCCACTCATCTCCTAACAGTCTTATATCCAGTTTACTACTCCCCTGCTCAAAAACCTCTGATGGATGCTGTTATCTTTATAAAAACCAAATTCCATAATACGGACACATTCCATCTTTCCAATTATCTCACTGTACATTCTATTCTTGTTTATATCATTTACGACAATTATTTATCTCAGCAAACTCCTGAGACCCTTACTGGATTCCCGATTAATTTCTTTCCCACTCATAATCGCTATTTTAAAACTTTGACTATCCTTGATGTTTCAATGAGAAAATTTGGAAATCTGGACTGTGAGGAGGAAATTTCTTTCTCTTACCCCATAGCTGTAAACATGTTTATATCCATATTTACCCTCATTATTTTTCTCCAGTCTAAGAAGAAATCAGTATTCTATGGTCAAGGATAATACCTCCAGACTGCTTTTGCTTCAGTCCTGGGTATAGATCCTTCATTCATCCCATTTCTGCACACTCAAGCTCTCCATATCTATTGGATGTTTCTTGGTGTTTCATGTTCAAGTCCTCTCAACATTAAAATTAAAGAAAAGAGCACCTAGCAGCTCCTCAAAATACTACCTTCTCTCTATCATAGCTAAGCTCCTCAAAGCAATGGTCAAAGGACGGTCCACTGACTTTTCAGCATGCTATGGTCAAGCTTCATCCTCCCTCTAACCTGTGCCATTAAAAGTCAAAAGCAACTTTCAACTGACACATGCAACGGACTCTTCACTCTTCATCAAGTAAAACCTCTGCAGCACTTGACCCTTGGCCACTCCCACCTGGAAACGTTGTATTAGGCAACTTCCCACTGCTGTGACACAAGAACTGAGATAAATCAACTTAAAGGGGGAAATGTTTATTTTGGCTCGTGGTTTCAGAGGTTTCAGTCCAGTTTACTTTGGGGCCTACAATGAGGTGGAACATCAGAGCAGTGGGAGCGTGTGGTGGAGGAGGCTGCTCCCCTCACGGTGGCCAGGAATCAGTTAGCAGATGAGAGCTAACTGTACAGCAAAGCCCTTTGACAAAACCCACGAACCTATGAATCCATTGTTGAGGTTGGAGCCCTCATGACACAAATACCTCCCAAAGGTCCCACCTCTGAACACTGCTGCATTGGAGACCAAGCCTTCCACACAAGCTTTGGGGGAGAGATTTAGGATCCAAACTCTAACACTCTTTTTCTGTGCCTTCTGTGATATGGTTCAGTAAAGGTGAGGATCCCAGAAGGACAGAGATTGCAAGAAACAGGGATGACTGAAGACACCTTCATGAAGAATCATTTGCAAAGATCCAGGCAGGGTTAAAGGAAACTAACAAGGGAAGGTGAAGGATGTGAGGACTAGCAAGAGGGGAGAGGCTTTACCAGTCTCAGGCCTGAAAGACTGGGGAGTTTTCAGGTTGCCTGACAGTCCAGCAGGAACAAGCCAGGGAACCGGGACCCTCAGCCTCTCCATCTTCCAGTCTCCTCACAGCACCTCCCAGTGCCTCCCAGTGCCCAACCTCCAGAAGCTAGAGGTCAAGAGAGCCAGTTAAGATGGCCCACAGTGGTCAGCCTTCCCAGCCACAGAGCAGGATGGAGAAGGGTAGAAAGTAGGTTTTGGAGAATATCCACCACACACTGGTTCCTAATTCTGCTTCTCAGATCTTTCTTTCTCAAGCTCCTTTTCCAGCTTCTCTTTCTATGCTCACCTTTTAAATATGCATGTTTTCTAGGCTTTGGGCCTTGACTATCCTGTCTTCTCACTTACCTCACTTTCCTTGTGAGAGCTGTCAATCCTTATGGCTTCAACTACCACTTAATGGCTAATATTTCCTATTTCTGTAACTCCAGCTTTGAAATCTTTCCAGAACTTTACACTCACATCCAGTTGTCTATTGGACATCTGCAGAGGCACTTCAAGCTAAGCATATCTAAAAGGAAACCCAGTATCTCCCCCTAATCCTCTACCCATCAAATCTGTTACAGACACGCCCGCCCACCTGCATCACTTAACCCTGCCTGGGCCCTCGATGCTGCCTACTTTTTTAGGTTGCACATCTGATGTCACCACAATGCACTGGCAAGCTTCTTCTCTTTATTCAAGGCTCTATTTAAGTGTCACCTCCTCCAAAGCCTTTCTCACTTCCTTCCAACCCACATAGAACTAGCTCTCCCTCGCTCCCTTAGGCCTCCACTGCACTGTTCTGCACTGTAGAAGAAATGAGGTTTCACATAGCTTGATAGAGACCTACTGGACTCTTCCGTTGACAAAATTCCAACTATGTAGTGATTTTCAGTCCCACCATGCAGTCTGTGAAGATAAAGGTTATCTCAGTGCTGGCAGGTATTTCATAAAGTAAAAAAAATAAATAAAATTTTTAAAAAATTATATTCCAGAAACAGAGAAAAAAAAAGTATGCACAGCTTTGAATATTTTTGTTTGCTTACTTATTTTTGTTCAGACTTCCCAAAAGAGTTCTGGTAGTGTGGCATAAACATCACAAGCTTTTTAGTTAAACAGCTCTATTTCTGAGCAAGCCCCTTGTTTTCTGTAAAAAATAAAACTTTTGGGCTGGGATTGTGGCTCAGCAGTAGAGCGCTCGCCTAGCATGAGCGGGGCCCGGGTTCAATCCCCAGCACCACATAAAAAAATAAAGGCATTGTGTTGTCCATCTATACCTAAAAATAAATGTTAAAAAAGGAATTTTTTTTAAAAAAATAATTCTCTTTTTTGTACCAGGGATTGAACCCAGAGGTGCATTACCATTGACCCACATCCCCAGCCCTTTTTTACATTTTATTTAGAGACAGAGTCTGAGTTCCTTAGGGCCTCACTAAGTTGCTGATGCTGGCCTTGAACTTTCAATCCTCCTGCCTCAGCCTCCCAAGTCACTGGGATTACAGTCATGTGCCGCCACCCCCCCATAAAAATAATTTTTAAACTTCTCTCTCAGCTTAGCTTGATATAAGATTTGAGGCCTGCCCTGTATCAGATTTCCAAAATTGCTAGGGATCTACCACAAAATAGCCTCAAACTTTAAGCTGCCCAAGTTATACTGAGTCCCTATTCCCCAGTTTTCCCTTTGTTTTAGTTTCTCTTATTCTAATTATGTTTCTAGTTCTGGTCTTACTTAAATGACTTTAAATCACATCTTACTGTTTATTTCAATAACCCTCTTTGCATTTCTTTGGCAGAGTAACTCTTAAATTTTCATCAGCCTAACAATTCCTTATCATGATATTATAGCCTAAAAAACATTTTTTAAATCTCTGATATAATTTATCTTCATGTATTTCTAAAGCCATTAAATAAATATTCTATCAATACTTACCTAACCCAAAGCATGAAATTTTAATCCTCTCCTTGAAGAGCAGCAGGTACTATAAATGATTTGTCATTATTTCATGCTGCATCCTAAAAATCCTTCAGGTTCAATAAGGTCATGTTGGGATCAGAAGGACAGAACTTTCCTCCCCATCCAAGGTGTGAGGCTGGTCTTTTGTCTCTCCTGAAGAAAGTTTTGTCCAGTTCTTTTCCAGGACCACACAGGGCAAAAGGGAGAATCAAGAGAGTAACCAGGAATACACAGGAATAATTCTTAGAACTACCAGCAGAAAATAAATGCAGTCAAGCGGATGTCCACTTGCTTACAATCTATTTGAAATATGAAAGCCACTCTCTCAAGGCTGCAACTTTTGTTTGAAGTACTTTGAGATCCAAGGGAAATGGAGGTAGGAGGGACAGAAGCAGTTCTTCCTATGGGTGCCAAGTTTTGATGAGGTCAGTAGTGCTTTACACTAGATTAATCAGCCATCAAGAAAACATGAATGGCAAGCTGCAGGCTTACCGCAGGAGGTCTAGTCAGCCTGCCCACTGATTCAAGGGGAGAGAGGCCCATCTTTTTGCTGCCTGAATATATCATATCTTTTGCACTTGAAGCAAGACTGTCTAACTCTCTGAATCTAGTTTCTGCACAAACGTATCCAGTTCACGTTTTTCAAACTCCCACCTTAATATTTCATTAAACTCTAGGAGACATGGGCAATTGTGTGACTAAATTCTCAGACTCTCTCCATAATTTGGTATATTATGAATGTACCTCTGAAACTACAGAGAAGGTAAGGACATTCCAAACCTCGGCATGAAAGTTTTTCAGTCTTTGGTTGACATATATTTCATCTGCCTGTGTGTGTGTGTGTGTGTGTGTGTGTGTGTGTGTGTGCACGCACGCGTGTGCATGTACTTCTGAAGCGATTCATAGAATTATACAGGAATAACATCTTTGCTCATTTGAATATATACAACTCACACTTGCTATTTGAAAAGAAAATTCTCATTATTTTTCTTTGGCTATCATTACCGATTCTGGCTTTTCACAACTGAACATAATTTAAGTTAGCCATAATTTTTTATTTTACTTCTTGATGGCCAAATTATCACAGCTGGACCAATGGGATCCCCTCTCAGCTAGCTTCTGTGTGTTTATCCAGAATTTCTAAATTACCATTGCTTTTTGTCAATAAATGTTCCAAGATGGTCTATATTATTATCCCATGATTGGAAATGAGATTATACCCAAGGACCCTGCTTTCTTTTAGTGGAAAATAAATTGCTCAGGTTTTTGTTTATTTGTTTGTTTGCTATGATGTGAAATTTGTATTAATAATGGGGAAAAGCCTCACACTTCATACGCCTCATTTTACAAATCCCACACCAAAAGCCAAAGAGCTTGTGGGGCAAATAAAGCTGGGGAGACTACAGAGAAGGTAAGTAATCTTATAACCAGAGTACTAAGGAAAAGTCACTGGTATCTTTGAAGTCACCTTGATTGACACAGGCAGGCAGGTAGGCATGGCTAGAGGCTGTAATAGTAGAGATTAAAAATTCACATAAACCAACCAGGCACACTGGCACACACCTGTAATCCTAGCTACTCAGGAAGCTGAGACAGGAGGCTCCCAAGTTCAAAGCCAAATTGGACAGCTTATTGAGACCCTATCTCAAAAAAAAAAAAAAAAGAAAGAAAGAAAGAAAGAAAAATGGACTAGGGATGTAGCTCAGTGGTAGAGCACTTGTGTAGCATGCACAAGGCCCTAGGTTCCATCCCCAGTACCAAAAACAAAACAATCATATAAACCACTCAGTGGAAATGCTGGCCCCAGTACAATTAGGGCAGCTAACTATAGTTAGGCCAGCTGTGGGGTGCTGGGACAGTGCATACTGAAGGTGATCTAAGCAGAGACTCCCTAGGCACAGGCCCCAAATGTAGTCTAGGCTGGAACACAATGTTATGGGGCTGCCCAGGAAGCCTGTGCAGGTATTCATTTTAATTTTCACCTATCATATCCCAATATCCCATGTATAGGCCACCTATAAAAACTTCATATTCAACTTCATGTTTAAGTTTTTATGGGTGTCCTGGACATAATGGGTTCAAACACAACTCAAGGAATCTTGCTCCCCAGACAGCAGCCGAGTTATGAAATTTTTCCCTTCCTGCTGAAGAGTATTAGTCTGCTACAGCTCTTTTGGCTCCCCTTGCCTAGGAGAAATCTGCTATGATCCAACTTGACTTCTAAGTTAGACTGACATCATTTTATAATGGGTAAGACCTGATGGATGTTATAAACGTGCTTTCTGAAACCGTCAATTTCTTCCCTCCCTGTGCATATGAGATACACCAAGAAGTAGAAGTTGTTCTTCTACCTTGAACCTGAGCTTATCTGTGCCTGCTTTACCCAATACAGAACAGTGAAAGTGATACCACAGGACTTCTGAGTTTTTCATAAGAAGCTTTGTAGCCTCTGCCTGGGTTGCTCACTCTGGATGAAGCCAGCCACCTTGTAAGAAGTCCAGTTACCCTAAGACCACCATAATATAAGGAAGCCCAAGTTGGCCATGTGAAAAAGCCACATGGAAAGAGAGATGCCCAACTGCCTCCCAGTGGTTCCAGACACCCTTGCCTGATACCAGATATTTGAATAAAGATGATTTCAGTCCCAACCCCTGCAATCCCATAAACCCTGAAGCAAGAATACTTTGACCAAACCCATCAACCTCCAGAGATGTGAAAAAATAATAACAAATTGTCTTAAGCTCCTGAGTTTAAGAAAGACTTGTTTACACATAGTCAACCCAAAAATAAAAGTATATACTACACTAAGTATGTACTCTGTAAAAATTAGGCATGGGGGTCGCATAAGATTCTTTGTCTTGAGAGTCATGCTGTAGTAGTTGCTGCTGAGCTACTTTAGGGGTGCAACTGGAAAAGATCTCTTGCATTAATGAATGCATGTTAGTGCTTAATAAGTTTAGTTTTATATTTGCTCTATAACATACACACTAAAATTTTAATTCCTATTCCAAACTTTAGTTTTAATTCCCTTTCTTTCATAATTTGCCAAGTAATAGAACCATTTATAATTTAAGGACAGTACCTTTAATAAAGGGTGTTGAGGAAACTGGAGATTCAAAAGTAGAAGAATGAAATTGGATTCTTATCTCACCCATATACAAAAATCAACTCAAAATTCATGAAAGAATTCAATGTAAGACCTGAAACAATAAAGCATCTAAAGAAAACATAGGAGAAAAACTCCATGACATAGGTCTGGGCAATGATTTTTTTGGATATTTTTGCCCAAAAGCACAGGCAAGGAAAACAAAATAGACAGATGGGATTGCATCTAACTGCTGCGCAGGAAAGAAAACAACTAACAGTGAAAAGAGAACCCAAGGATTGGGAGAAAATATTGCAAACTATAATCTGATAAGGGGTTAATCTGCAAACTATATAAGGATCTCAAGTCAGTAGCATGACATAACCCAATTTGAAAATAGACAAAGGACCTAAAGACATTTCTTAAAATAAGAGAGATGAATGGCCAGCTATAAATGAAAAAAAAAATGTTCACTATCTCTAATCATCAGGGAATTACAAATTAAAACCACAATGAGCTACCACATTTAAAAACATCCTATTACTGGTTGCTTCTCAAAGTTCTTTGTTTAGATTTACCAGGATTGAAATCTAAACAATGCTTCCTGTTGTGTTTTGGATTAGCTACTCTTTCAAATACCAGAAATCAGAATATCTTTTCTAAAGTATTGGTAGGACCAGAAATAGATTTTAGTGGAAAAAAGAACACAATTTGCTTTAAGGAGAATTACATTTATATTAAAACAAACATCACTCAGTATCTTTTTTTTGGGGGGGGCGGGGGTGAGCGAGTACCAGAGATTAAACTCAGGGGCACCCAACAACTGAGCCACATCTCCAGCCCTATTTTGAATTTTTTATTTTGAGACATTATTTATTTTGAGTTGCTTAGCGCCTCACTAATGCTGAGGCTGGCTTTGAACTTGTGATCCTCCTGCCTCAGCCTCCGGAGCCACTGGGATTATAGGTGCATGCAACCACACCAGGCCTGTCCACTTAATTAATATCTATTACTGCCTATTACCATAGTTGTATTTTGTGACTTTTGAAATTTTTCCAAAATCTATTCCATGATGACTTATATACAAACAAACAAAAAAGAATTTACATTTCATGTGAATAAAAAGAAGGCGTTTATCATAGAACAATTTATTAACAAGAGAGTTCTGATAGCTTTACAATGAATAGCTGGGAAACAGACAAAAAGGTTGTCACCAGAGGCAGGACTGTCACACTTATTCTTACCTGAGGCATGTCTCCACCCTGTTATTTAATAATTATACACTTAATTACAGCACCTTCTCTTCTCAATAAAGATATGTCATTTACATAGCCCCATTAAACAAATGTATATTCAGGTGCAAGAGATTTTTGTCTTATGATTTCTTCTGATTAAAAATATATTCCTTTCTTGGGGCTGGGATTGTGGCTTAGTGGTAGAGTGCTCGCCTAGCATGCATGAGGCACTGGGTTCGATCCTCAGCACCACATAAACGTAAAATAAAGATATGTGTCCACCTAAAGCTAAAAAGGCTTAGAGAGACTTACATTTTTTTGTTTGGTTTTCATTTTTCTCAAAGATGCTTCCACTACTTCCAGTACTCTGGGGCATGTACTCTGTTTGGCTTCCTTGTCATGCAACATTGCCATGTCTTGTCATTTCTGCCTGTGAACTACCTTCCCTGTTAGCTCCATGGCCCTCCACACGTGCCCTTGACCATGTAAGTCTACAGGGGGGCTGGCTGTTTCCAGGCCACCTCTGCTCAAGCACTATGAGATTTGGTTATTCTAGACTAATTTTTACAGGAGCTTTACAGATTGGACAAGGCATATTGGAGGGAATGAGGTCACCAAGGATGGTCACATGGCTATGATTTGGGCATCAGTTCATGAAGGTATGCATCAAAGCAGTGTCAGAGGGAGAGGCCTGGGAATGAAAAACCCACTTAAGAGACATGGTAGGGTAGAATCCCCAGTGTTGACTACTAACCTGGTCCAGTCACATGGTGGCTGCTGAGTAGATATGTGTCAACTACGTGGATAAAGAAATGAAAGGAGGGAGGGAGGGAGCAAGGGAGGGACAGGGAGATGGAACAAAGAAAACTCTGATGCAGTGAGGTATAATAGGTCTTTTAAAATCTGGGTTGATAATCTAGATTAATCCTAGATGAATCTTTATCACCACATCTTTCTATGCCAATGGAAAGAAGCTAAAGAAGCAAGAGAGATTGTTCTGCAGAGGGACCCATATTCTGGATTTGCTGATTGCTCCCTGTTGTCATTCATTACCTTTGTTACTTGGCATCCTTGCTGTTCTGTCCCAGGGGCGGTGTTTCCCCATTACTTTCCTCTGAATGTCCTCTGAATGTCCTGCTTACCCGTCCAGGCTGGCCAGCAGCTTCTCATGTTTTTATAAAGACCCTCCTGATTGTTCCAGAATCAAACTTCCTCATCCTTCTCTCTGTGTTCCCCAAGCACATTTCTTGTACTTCTATTTAGCCTTCATTTCATTCTGTCTTGCACTTGGTCCTTTTTCTGGCTGAGCTGTGTCTCAGTAGATGTCTCTGAATAATCTCCTTAGGGAGCCAGCCTCTTCCCTAAAACTGCTATTCTAAGACTTCCACTTGATTTTTTTTTAGTTATCAGCCTGTTCCCCAAACTTAACAAAACAAAAACCTGAATAATTAAATTTCATTGCTAAATCACAGCCTAAATTTAGGCCTCAATGTTATGTTTGAAACTTGAGAGTAGAATTGACTTTGGGCCATATATTTTTATGGGATTGGTGGGCTTTGGGGTTGCCAGGGCAGTCCAGGTCCCAAATGCTGGCCTGTCTCCATGTGGGTCAGGACTACACTAGAGACCCCATAAATAGAGAGGGCCCTCTGACTTTCTCTCCAGGGTAGCCAGAGGGAACAAGATGTGCACCAGACCTTGCTGTTACCCTTGGAGACCCCAAGCTAACAGAATAATTCCTTCCCCTGCCCTTCTGTGAAATACTCAGTGCTCTACCCAGAAGGGCTGGAAATGGGACTGAAACTCACAGGGGATTCTACCTATACTTTGTGGGGCTGCACTAAGATCTCCTCCTTTAGAGAAAAAGAACTTACTTCCATTTCTGTCCCTGGCTAGAAAGCTGTCCTTAGGCTAATGCACCCTGTGTCCTGGACTAAGTTCAATGAGAGCCAAGGTCAGACAAGCCAAGGTAGAAAGTAGAAACCTTCCTGCCTTCCCCTACACTGCAGTACTACATATTGAACAGAACTTAATGGAAAGTCAAATTCAAATAATACTTGTTTGGTGAATTATCTCCTCAAACTAAAGAAAGAGTTGACTATTCCATTTTATTAAAAAGTATTTACATTGTAGCTAATCAACAAGGAGAACTGGCAGAACCTCAAAGGATTCTGGATTGAACATTTCAATGCAGATGCAGCTAGAAGGATTGGATCCAAGGGTATCTTTGACTTTTGCCCAGGACCTGGTGCAAATACGATTAGAAATGCTTTTAAATCAGGTGTAAAGTTCCAAAATGAACCAAAGAACTTTAAAAATCCCCTCAGTGTTTATTTTTGAGAAGCAGAACAATTATTACTACTATTTTCCATAAATTCTTCACTCTCATGTAAAGTTAAACCTTTCTTTGTACTTGATGACTTTAATAACTAGTGCAGATATTGCAGTCATTTCTTATATCAAAGTAAGAGTTAATTTTCCATTCAAATTCAACGTTTTGTCTATTTATGCAGTAATAACATGAAAAAAACTATAAGAAGGAAAACTTGAATTACACATTCATTCTTTTTTTTTTTTTTTTTTTTTGGTGGTGGTGCTGGGGATCAAACCCAGGGCCTCATGCATGCAAGAGCTCTGCCACTGTGCTCTACCTTAGCACCATCAACTCTTTTTAGATTAATTCATTAACATTTTGCTTCTCTCTTTCTCTGAATGTTTTTGTCTCTCTCTGAAAAATATATTTATATTTTTAAAATCTATATCAAATTTATATACATTAAAATTTATGATTTATATGTTAAGTATATGAAATCAGCTAACTATACAAGCTGTCCATAAAATCTGGAAGTCTACGTGAATATACATAATGTTGTCACAAATATCTTCCATCTGAAACAATGTTGTGTATGTTCCCAGAGTCTTTGGACACCCTGTCAATATCAAAATCATTCCAGATGTATTTTTGTCTTGTCTGAGCATTAGTTCATTAATGTTTATCACTTTCCCTGAAGGCCATCCACACACCCTTTGGCAATTGAGGAGTAAAATTCTGATGCTGGAAGATGAGAAATAACGTTGAGAATTATGCAGGGAATAACACTTCTTTAGCCCTGCCCTGTTGTTTTTAAACTTGTCATTCTGTTCTTTCTTATAGCTAATGTAGGTAACTGAACTGTCGCTGGAGAAATCTGGTTCTCGTTTGCAGCAGTTTCCAGCTGAACAACGAAAACTGAACTGATCTGACACAGATAGTAAGTTTCTATGCCCAGGTCACCCAGATAGTTCTACTGTCCAAACAGAATTCCCTGTGGACATCTGCCTTCAAAGAGGACACTCTGTCCTTGTACCCAGTTCTCAGGCCTTTGCGTCCCTGCTGGCTGGCTGGCTTGATAGGGAACCCTGTCACCCAGGAGCTTTAAAACGCATTTCTTTGAGGCCTCACACCTTCCCAGAAGAACCAGGTGCCTGCAGAAGCACACGCCATGCTGGGCACCCTGCTGCTCCCTCCCTGAGAAAGCAGGCTGTGTCTTTCAGTTGGAGTTATCCCTGTGCTTTTCACAGTTCCTGCCTGAACCTGCATCTTCCTGCCATCTGAGAAGCCCTACAGAGCCAGCTTCAATGTCAGGTCTTCCACTCCCTCCAGATCCAAGGAGCTCAGCAGTCCCCGCTCACCTGCTCCTTGCATCTTTCCTGAACCTCCTTTCCCTCAGGTTTACCTGGGCTATACTGTAGCAGGCAGCAGGGTACCTCTGGGGCCATAAGAACAGTAACAATGACAATGACCCTCAACTGCCTTCTGCTGTTTTAGCAGCAGGAGTGTGTTTGTTCTGAAATTGTTTCTGTTAAAGATGGCCTCGACCCAGCTGGCAGTGGCCCCTTATACTCTAAGGCCAGCCTCCCTTCCTCCTCACTCAGACTTCCTCCAACATGTCACTGAAGCCTGCCCTCTGTGGGACTCCTTGCCCTCACAAGCAAAGACTGCACAGTGTAGAAGATCTTGGAGAAAAGAGAAATGTTCCATCAAATATCTCCCTGTTCCCCGAGGGAGAAGATCAGCCTGCATAACTGGCTGCAACTGTGATTTCAATCAGGGCTGCAAGATTCCTGAAATAAAAATACAGGATGCCTAGTCCAGCCTGCATTTTAGATAAACAACGAATACTTTCTTAGTATTTAAGTATGTCCCATGCAATATTTGGTCCCTATTTATACTTAAAATATTATTTGTTGTTTATCTGAAATACAGATTCAATTGGATAACCTACGTTTTATTTGGCAACCCTTTTTTAATATTCAAATAAACTAAAAAAATCTTCCATGCAGTGTACGGAAAGCTTCTCCCGTTCCAACAAGGGAGGAGGATATTGCTGAATGTCATTTGCTGCAGTAAAGAAATGATTAGCTAGCTGGTATGTTCTGCATGAGGCAGTAAGCACATACCACCCATGCTTGCAAAAAGTGCCTCTGTCAAAGCCTAAGCAATGATTTACAAAAAGGTATAAATGGAAATTCACTCACATCAGATCCAGAGGGAAGAAATTCCAGAACATCAAGTTCTGCCTGCAGTTGCCAAGGAAAAACCAAATAAAATTGAACAAAACAAACTCTTGCAAAAAAAAAAAAAAAGGTGTTTCATTGCACAGATGCAGCATTACTTGCAGGAGGGTGTATTAGGTAAAAGCTTGCACAATTTCAAAAAGAAGAACCTTCTTCAGAGCCTCCCATTCTGTTAGTTCTACAACTAGTGGTCATACTCTTCTCCCTTAGTCACCCTCACCCTCCCCAACAACCTCATAGTTTCAAAAATATATCAGCTCTGACTTTGCCTAACCAGCCTGGAAGGAATTACGTTCTATCAACTGCATGGAACAATTGAAAAGGACCATAAGCACTGCTTTAGTTTGCTAAATTGTGCACACATGCACAGGGAAATGCTCTTGTATTCACCATTCAATTCCACTGACCACCTCTAAAGTGCAAAATGCTGTGCCCATCCAGGGATGAGAGTGCCACGTGAGGGAGGCTCCAAGTGGGAGCTGGACCAATGCCGTCCTGCCATCAGAGAGCTTAGAATCCAGTGGGAGAGACTCACCAAGACCAAATTCCTCCACCAGAAGTACAAACCCATGCTGTCCAGGGAAATCGAGTCCAGGTTCGGGAAGTAAGTGGTGGAGGAGGGGAAGCAGGAATGAGAGGTGAGGGAGACGGGAAGTCTGCAAGGCAGACTTTTGTTCATATTTTAATGTGATTTATGGATTTATGCAAGAGGAACGCCAGTGTATTGTTTAGACCACAGATCTAAATAATAGCTGTTAAATTACATTCAAAATGTAATGGGCTACAGCCATACATGGGTCAGTAGAGGAAAAATCAATTTGCAAATTCATGAACAAGATTCTATTTACATTTAGTTATGAAGCCCCAACCACTTAGGAAAATCTGAATCTATAGATGGAAGCGTGTGGAAATTTTGTCTTCAGGTACCTAACGTTATTAAATGGCAACATGAGCAAACCAAAGCACAATGGAGGAAATGCAAATGTACATTTATTTGTATATGAATAAGGCTACCATTAAGCAAAATGAGAAATATTTCCTTTAAAAAAATGTGTGACTCCTTACCCAGAATCGAATGCACAGATTGCTTTTTGTTATTCTCCACTGCTACACAGCTGGGACAAGCACGCTTCCCACCAGGTAGCAGATCATGTGGTCGCCCTGCAGAACATCTTCCAGCTCAGCTCTTCCTTTGCCTGTAGCACCCCTGGCTGCCCACTGTGCAGTCTCCACACTAAGCTCGGCACCTACTAGCCTCTTGGTTGTACCAGGTCAGCCATACTGACTTCTCTCTTCTCTACAACATATCTGCTGGTGCCACTACAGGGTCTTTATGTGTGTTGTTTCCTCAGCATTGAGTGTATTATCCGAGTTCCTATTCTGGTTTTTTTCTTTTTTTTTTGGCAGGGATGTGGGTGAGGGGTGGGCAGGTACTTGGAATTGAACCCAGGGGCACTTAACCACTGAACCACATCCCCAGCCCTTTTTTAAAAATATTTTTTATTTACAAACAGGATCTCACTAAGTTGTTGAGAGCCTGGCTAAATTGCTAAGGCTGGCTTTGAACTCAAGGTCCTCCTGCCTCAGCCTCCTGAACAGCTGGGATTACACGCATGTGCCCCTGCACTCGCTCTGGTTTCTTATTGTAATAAAGATCTTAGCTCAGATTTTACCTTCCTATCTTGTGCCTAGATAGTGCACATTCCACTAAAAGCATTGTCTTGCACATTTTGACATTTATTATCTTTATGCCTTCTAAAATGATCTACAAAATTATTGTTTATTGAAGCATTTCCTTCTGAATTGTCTATAATCCCAATAAGGGCAAGAGTCTTATGCTTTGGTCACTAAAGCATCCCCTGGACTGGGGACAGTGCATGGTACATTGTTGGTGCTCAATGAACATGTATTGATTGGACAAATTATGACTCCAGATAAACCAAATGGAAACAGCATTTTCAACTACTCATATTAGAAAGGACACTCCTATCCATTGCATAACAAAGTCCCAGATTGATTAATTTCAGAAATAACTAAAGAAAAATGCCATTCAATCTCCTATTGGAACAACTTTGTGTGATTTCTTGGAAGCATCCCCATGTTCTAGGAAACTGGAAAATTAGAAGAATGTTTACAATTTCTGACTTTCAGTCTGACTCTTTCTTTACTTAAAACATTTTTATAAAATTTCAACAGAAAGGGCCACAAAGCACCACCTCCCTGACAGTTCTCATCATTGCCAGATAATTCCTTGTCCCAACTTCTATATGCTTTGGAGAAAGGAAGCACAGTTGGAGTTGTAATTTAGAAAGGAGTTGGGTAAGGATTCCTGGGATTTGCAGATCCTTGGTGGTACCCATGCCCTCCCTTGGGTTTGGTTTGGTCCCTCGAGTCTGCATGTCTTCCTTTTTCTTTTCCAGGGCCTCAACCAAAGCACCTACCTGGGCTTTTCCCCAGTCGTGGACACCTCCCTGTGTTCTGCATGATGCACTCCCATTAGGGCCCAGTTGCACATCAAGGGAAGCTTTATAATAACCCTCTGTGGCCTCATCAGTGAGCCTGTCTGGAGTTCAGCGCTCTTCAAGGGCATGGGGCAGGTTTCTATCATTCTTTGGGTGCAATGCCTCAGCCTACAAAACTGGGACTTGGGGCTGGGGTTGTGGCTCAGAGGAAAAGCACTTGACTAGCATGCATGAGGCACTGAGTTTGATCCCCAACACCACATAAAAATTAAATAAAGGTATTGTGTCCACCTATAACTAAAGAATAAATATTTTTTTAAAAAACTGGGACTTGGAATATAATCAAGCCACTGATAGCCTCCTTACATCTAATGTGTGACCATTTACCTTGAGAAATCTTTTCAAGGGAGTGTGCATAACCCTGAAGGAATAAATAATCTTGTGACCTTTAGAAGTGAGGATAGTTAGGAGTTTCACTTTCCACCCACAACTCTGTTGGAACTCATATCAAATCACAAATCAGATTCTCTGGAGCCAAAAAGCCAATTAATGGCTGGTTCTCTCTGGGGACATTAGCCATCTAGCTGCTTATGGTAGGAAGAGTGCCAACGAGTCAGCCCCTGCCTGAGTCTTTCACTAACCCTCAGCAGGTGTTCACATGGAGGAGGTGAGCATGGTGTGTACCGAGCCCCAGAAACCCTGAGTTGAGGGAGTCTGCTTCCTCTGCAGCATGCCTCTTCTCTGTCACCTCCTCCCTCAGGCTGCTCCCTGCAAACACTACCCTGAGAAGCAGCCTGAGACCAGGGTGAGAGCTCTGCATTCTGGGCACACACACCCAGCAAGAACTTACAGCATCCTGCATGGCAGTCACCTCTCGCCTCAAGGTACAGAGCCAGTCCTCAGGACTCGGCTCCGAGAGCCTCCTCCATTGGATTAGGAAGACCCCCTTCCTGCCCTGGTGCCCAGGGTGCACAGGCTTGCAGGTGAAGACAGAGGATGTGAAATATTGAGAGTGAAAGGTTGGGAACCCGCCCCTTGTGTCTTGAGGGTTTGTGGGAGGTGATAAGAGAGGAAGCAGGAGAAGAGTGACCTACCTGACTTTCCTGACAGAGGTAAGGCGTGGGAAATGCCCAGGCCTCAGTGAGGTCCTGGGAGGGCAATTTCCCAGACCAGCCAGGTTCTCGCAGCCAAGGAGGCTCAGTGGTGCCCATGGCCAGGAAAGTGGAGAGTCAGAAGTGAGCTGGCCCAAGCTGCTCTTTCTCCATGATGGTGTGGCTAAGATCCAGAAAATCCTGCAATGACCCAAAAGCAGGGTGGCCTGGGCCTAATTTATGTACCTTTCCAGTTTCCTTTGGTCATATGCATCCAGGCCCACACATGGAGCTGCTACCCCAAACCGGGGACCTTTTCCTTTTTCTGCCACAAGCTAGCAGCACACCATTGACCACAGCCTTCGTTTCTTCATCCACGTAACAGGGATAGGAATAGCCCCTCCCCCACAGGCTTATATCACTATTTTGTGCCTCAGTTTCTTCATCTGTATATAATGTTATTATAGACATGATAATGTTGCCTACTGCAAATGACTGTTGTAAAGATTAACATGTAAAGCACTTTGAAGCAGTGTCTGGCACCAATGAGCATCACATAAATATTTCTTCTTACTGGTATTTTATTTCCAAGTTAGTTTCACCTCATCACAGTTTCTACCAACAACATACCACTAGGAAACAGTCATTTTTATCATAGTATTTTAGAATCGAGGGGATTTTAAAAATCAATGTAGTCCAATTCTTTTGTTTTACAAATGACAAAAACCAGCTCAAAATACTATACCCAAGATCAGGTAGTCCAGTGTGGCAGGGCTCAGGCTAGAATCCAGTGTCATCCTCTACTCTCTGCAGATCAAATCAAGCACCCAGTTGGCCCTGGTAAAGTGCCATTTGGCCCTGGGAAAGCCAGGGCTTTTACTGCAACAATCAAGCTTGGATCAGAAGGCAAGACAGAAGCAAACAGAAAGATCTGTAAATTCCTCCAACACCACCACCAACCCCTCTAGATTGGGTTTTGGAGCACTTATGGAAACCTGACAAGTCTTTATGTCAAGAAATGTCACCAGGCAGGGTGGCGCATGCCTGTGATCCTAGGGGCTCAGGAAGCTGAGGCAGGAGAATCGCAAGTTCAAAGCCAGCCTCAGCAAAAAGTGAGGTGCTAAGCAACTCAGGAGACCCTGTCTCTACATAAAATATAAAATAGGGCTGGAGATGGGGCTCAGTGGTCAAGTGCCCACCCCCCACACGGCAAAAAAAGAAGAAATGTCAACCATCCGGATTCTGGGCTCCACCCTCCACGGCTTCTGTGGAATTCTATGAATGACATAGGAAAGTTCTCCCAGCTCTTCCCTGTGAATTCGGTTAGGACTCTGATTGCCCCAGGAAAGCTCTTACCCAGGAAGAGTACATGTCACCTTCTGCTGAACCCAGAGGCTGTTTTCTTTTGGCAGCTGAATGTTAATTAGTCATTGATCTTTGAATCTGCTTTATTTTTTTTTCAGACTGAGAAAAATGAAAGAACATTTGTCTC
Source organism: Ictidomys tridecemlineatus (assembly GCF_052094955.1). Classification (NCBI taxonomy): domain Eukaryota; kingdom Metazoa; phylum Chordata; class Mammalia; order Rodentia; family Sciuridae; genus Ictidomys; species Ictidomys tridecemlineatus. The sequence goes on along the minus strand of NC_135485.1, from coordinate 37,788,258 downwards.
TTAGAGGGCACTCTGTGAAACAAACAAGCCAACCCCCAAACTCTCTCTCATCCATCCTTTCCTTCTTTCTCACAGCCTCTGCCCCAAGGGGATCCCTTTCATATCCTGAGGGGTTTAACACAGAGGTTATTATGGTTTACGTATGAGGTGTCCCTCAAAACCTCCTGTGTGAAACAATGCAAGAGGGTTTAGAAGTGAAATGATTGGATTACAAGGGCTTTAACCCAATCCATGCACTAATCCCCTGATAGAATTAGCTGTGTGGTAACTGTAGGCAGGTAGGGTGTGGCTGGAAGAGTTCCTGGGGGTGCCTTTGGGGTGTCTATTTTGTGCTTATTGAGCAGAGCTCTCTCTACTTCTTGATGGCCATGTCCGGAGGCCCTTTGTTCTACCCCACCTCCGGCCTCAAGGAATGGAGTTGGCCATCTGTGGGCTGAGACCTCTGAAACCATGAGCCCCAAAGACACTTTTTCTCCTCTAAAATTTTTCTTATCATGTCATTTGGTCACAGCAATGTAACAGCTCAAAAGGAAAGCGAGGAACCTGGAGATGGGCAAGCAAGAAATGAGAGATGGAGACCAGGCAGAAATACATACGAGAGTTTATTTGTCAGAGCTGAGAAATAAAGGCCATTTCTCCATAGACGGAGAGGGGCCCCCAGAGATGTTCAGGTGTCGCGCTTTTGTGGGGTAGGGGCTTGGAGTTGTAGCTGTGGTGCTATGGGAGAGGCTTGCCTCAGAGCTAGGCGGGTGGGGAATAGCATGGGATTGGCTTAGGTGATGGCACCATGGGGCTTTCCAGAGTCAAGGGGTCATGTCCTTCTGGGATTGGCTTAGGGTTATGGTACCATGGGGTAGGTCACTAAGGGAAGTGGGGGGAATTGGGGTAAGGAAAGCGAAACTTATCTCACAAGATGGCGGTTAACATTGAAGATGGCTGCTCAGATGTTAAATCAAGACACTATACAGCCAACTACAACAGGTGCTCTAGTGCTTTGGTTGAGAGGATGGCAGGGGTAAGATCTAGGTTTGAGTCCTGATTCTGCCACTAATGGGCAGAGAGGAGCATTTGAGGAAGTTGCTTAACTTGTCTAGGCAGAGAGGAGCTAGAACTGACTCTAACCAGCACACGGGAGCATATTCTGCATTTCTTTCCAACTCTGTGTCCAGTGACATAGGTTGGAAGCTTGAGATGACCCATGCAGATTGCAGATTGTCATAGCCTGGTTCACATTAATGCTGCCTCAGCATCTACCTCCTTGTCCTGCCCCTAGCTTATCATCTTTGACCTTCCTGGCCTGAGACAGTCTCTACCCAATTCTTAGTCTCATGTTCTAGACAGCTAAGGCCATATCCTGAACCACCTGACCTCCCTACTTCTGCTTTAAGCCTGGTGGACACAATAACACAACTCCTGAGCTCCCACGTTTAGCCTTTCCCTCCCTGTAAAAATGACAAATTCAACCCTGTCGCCAGAAACCCTCCTCTGCAATTCCAATAAAGTCTTTGTCCCCTGAATCCTGCCCTCTCTCTCTCTTGCTTCCCATCTACTGGTTGGCCCACATCCCCGGTGGCCCCCTCTTCCCATTTGACCCCAGAAGGCATGCTGCCCAACTCACTCTGGGATCCAGGAGTAATACAGCCTCATTCTGGTCTAATTATCCCTCACTGTGCTGCACCTGACTACAACTACCCTAACCTAAATGTCTCACTTAACAAATCACAACAGCAATGCTTTACACCACGGAAATGGGCATCACCACAAATCAGCATCCTCTCCCTCCCCAAACTAAGCATTTACCAGCACTCCACTGCCTCCAAGCCATAGGTACCCATCCACATAGTGTCGATGACAATAGTGCCTACCCCACAGAGTCGTTGTGAGAATTATATGAGAAAACATATGTGCAATGCTCAGGAAGTATCTGGCACAGGAGGCTCATGTCTTGCCATTATTATTCACCTCTTAATGAGACTAGTACCACTGCTGTGGTCTGAATACTTGTGTTCCCCCCAAATTCATATGATGAAACTTAACCCCCATGTGATAGTATTAAGAGATGGGGGCTTTGGGAGATGATCAGGTGATGAGAGCTCTCCATCATGGACAGGATGAGTGCTCTTATGAAAGAGCTTTGAGGGAGTCCAGTTGCCCCTTCAGGCTTGTGAAGACACATGGAAGCTGAGAGTGGCCCTCACCAGAAACAGAATCTGTTGGAGCCTTGATCTTGGACTTCCCAGCCTCTAAAACTACGAGCAGTACATTTCTATTGTTTATAAATTACCCCGTCTAAGGTGTTTTGTTACAGCAGCACTCACAGGTAAACACAGCTTCCAACCTGTCTCCACTCTATCCTATCATTCATTCATTCAACAAACATATTTGGCCTTGCCATCCTCCAGGGAAATCTTACATCAATCTTCCCACACCTTCCTAGGGACCATGATAATTTCCCCACTCCCAACGATACTGCAGCTCTATTCTGAATCATAGATTCTGTGATCAAGGGGAAGGGAGAATGCATGAGAGGAAGGGAAAACAGACTACATGTAGAGTATAGAACAGCTTTACCACCTAGGGGACTAGGTCTTCTTCCTGGCCTCTCCACTAATTCTTTGTTGTCCTGGAAGTGTGACATCACTATGTTCACTATGTGTCTGTTTATCCATCAGCAAGTTAGGAGCAGCTGCACCTGTGTGCCCGAGGGCAGGTGTGCACTCCTACCCCACCTTATGCAGGAATGATTCTTGGTTTGAATTGTCATGGAAGGTGCTATGCCTATCATTCAGTTTCTGTCCAGGAGTACACACTAACTTCTCCCTGAACTAACCAGCTATTTATTGACTTGCTGACTTCAGAAAATCTGCCTTGTGATTTGGTACAAGCTCCAACAGAGTGGTGGGAGGAGGAAACTATGAACTGTCTTTACTTTTAAAGCTTGCAAGTTTATTTATGCTGTTTTGTGCATGTGCCCTTGGAAAGGAGGAGAGGTATTTTTCCACTCAATCTTTCCAATTTCTCTCTGCCACCATGCTTACCATGCTTACCCACTCTTCCCTGATTTTCCAGCTGGGCTAGCTGCTGACTGTCCCCTCTCCCTCTCCACCTGACCCACCCACTTTGCTTGCCCTAATTAACTTGCTCAAGTACAGACCGGGCTCCTGCTTCCTTGGTTCAATGCAGCAGGGTTTGGAAATGTTCAAAAACACCTTGATTAAGAACCTAAAACGTGGCTGGTATTGAGCTAGCCTGATCCCCAGTATGATCCTACTGGTTGAAAAGACATTGAAACACTTTTGTGTTCACTGGTGTTCTTTCTACGGTCTCCCCTTCTCCTGAAGGCTTCTCATCAAAGATGGAGCACCTGGTATATTGACAAGTAACTTTAGATCTTGCCCTAGCATTCAGCAAGCATACGGAATAAAATAGCTGGATATCACCTTGTGCTACTGGGAATAAATAAAAATTACACGTTCCCAATTCTGATTCCCACAGGAAGTTGAAGGTGGACAGATTGGCATGTTTCCACTGCCTGGGGACACACCCACTTTCTTCCTACAGAATTACCTGGACTCAGGTACTAACTCCCCTATTGATCCAGGCAAGCCTTTATCTTTCCAGACTAAAACATAGGCATTGAAGCCTCTTGGCCCAGTGGTTCCTGAAAGAATTCCCCACGCAAAGACACTTCGCTGGGAGAATTCCAATTTTATTGCAAAAAGCTGTGTGCTTATATAGAACTAAAGGGGAGATGGTAGGGCTTAAATAAATGGCAGGCCACCCGTTTATTGGCAAGTTCTTCCAGATATCAGCTCCGGGGCCCAGGAATTAGTTCTCATTGGGGCTAAGGTTCCCCACCAGCAAGATTTGAAATTGGCGCCGGCGGGAGAGTTCATACAGGTGGGAACTTTTCGTGCCACTGCAGAAAAGAAGAAGGTAGGAAGAAGAGGTCCTGAGGCACCATGTTGGGGTTCTTTTCTCTGGGCTGCTGTTTATACTTTTCCCAACATTCCTCCCTTTTTGTTTTCTTAGGAAGTGGGGCGTCGTTGGTCAGATCCGGCTGCTTCCTGCTGTGTGGGGGTGCTGTGGGGCCTAGAAAGGGAAGTGGAGGAATGTTCGGGGGACAGGTCTGGGGATATCATGGCAGCCAGAAATAAAACCCAGTGGCTAGAGACAGCTACTTCCGTAGGGGTGAAGTTTATGAAAGTTCCTTGAAGCCACAAGTGGTCAATGGCATCAAACCAGTCCTGGATGGAGGAGATTGTTGGTATCGGCCACTGGTCCTGTAACAGAGACTCTAGGAAATAGTGGAAGTGTTGCCTGGACATGGCATCACCAGCACCTGAAGAAGATCAGAGTGAATAAAAACAGAATGAAGATAAAAATTAAAGCAAAGGTCAATTTTTGGCAGAAGTTCCATGTTGGGGGACTGACAGAGAAGAGGCCAAGGGCCATGAGGAGCCTTAAAAGGACATAAAGACTCATGAATCCAGGATGGCAGATTAAGAGGTTCTCCGGGCTCGCTGTCTCCCACTGTCTGATGATGTCCGTTGCATTCCATCGTGCCTGGTAGTGAGCTTCAGCATTGAGTGAACTGTTCTCTTGGAGATGTTGGGGGTTCATCGGTCATCAGAGGCTGGTAGTGCCTAAGCAGAAGCTGGTTGAAAATTTGATTAGAAATTTTCTGCAATTAGGTTTGAAGGAACTTCATTATGCAGGGCAAGAGAGCACAAAAAAGGAGCATCCCAATAAGGGGCCCCAAGATAGGTAGTAAGTACGTGGCAAGAGAGGATTGGAAGAACCCCATTATGGGATTAGAGGAGGTGGGTTTGAGCAATTGGGTCGATAATTCCTGCAATTTAACAACAGTTCCCAGTTGTTGAGGATACTGCCTACCTCAGGTGAAGGTTTTACCAGTCTGTTAAGATGAAAGTGATGCCAGGTGCAGTGGTGCACGCCTGTAATCCCAGCAGCCCCAGAGGCTGAGGCAGGAGGATCACAAGTTCAAAGCCAGCCTCAACAAAAGCGAGGCACTAAGAAACTCAGTGAGACCCTGTCTCTAAATAAAATGTGAAAAAGGACTGGGGATGTGGCTCAATGGTTGAGTGCCCCTGAGTTCAATCCCCAGTACCCTCCCCCAAAAATAAATACATAAAGATATGAGAAATACACTCATATAGGGTTTTGTTTATTTTATTTCATTTTCATTGTAGTGAAATAAATATAACCTCTTACCTTAATTTTCCATCTTAATCATTGTTAAGATTTTAGTACTGTTAATTATAACCACATTGTTGTACAACGGATCTGTAGAACTTTTTCATCTTGAAAATGAAACTTTGTGCCCACTGTACAACCTCTCATCATTCTTCCCTCGCCCCAGCCCCTGGCAACCACCCTTCTGCTCTGTCTTTACGACCCTGACTACTCTAGGGACCTCATATGAGTGGAATCACACAGTATTTGTTACATTGTGTCTAGTTTAGTTCATTTAGCATAATGTTCTCAAGGTTCATTCATCCATGAAAGAATTCTCTTCCTTTTTTAAGGTTGAACAATTTTCCATCCTATATGTACACCATGATTTGCTTATCTAGTCATCTGTCCATGATCACTTGGACTCCTTCCACATTTTCTCTATTGCAAATAATGCTACTATACTATGAATGTGCATGTAAATTTATCTATTTGAGTCCCTGCTTTCAATTCTTTAGGGTATATACTGTGAAAAATAGAAAGTCTATTGGTCCATTTTCTTTTCTTTCTTTGTGTGCATGCGCACCAGTCAATTTTCAAAATATAGTATTCATCCTCAGTTGATCCAACTATAGTAGCTCTTGCCTTTTGCCCACCCTAATTCTAAAATTAACCAATCGCATAGATTGTACCCCTGAGTCCTCCAATCAGGGCAAAGGGCAGCACTGTCCTTAGGTATATAAACAGGCAGGTGCTCTTGCTAGCCAGGTTCTATGGCACACTGTTCTGTCAGAAATAAAAGGTTTGCCTTGTCCACCCACTTTTAGCTGGTGTTTGACATCTTGCAGCACCTCCTTACTCTTAACAACTTTGGTGCCTGGCATGAGACTCCAAACATCGCTTAGGGGTTGTGTGGAACCCCCCTCCTTAGAGAAGACAAGAAGAGCATGTTGAAGTGGCCTTGGAGCAGGGGAGGAAACTTCCGTCCATAGTGTAAAGAAAACTTAAAATAACAGTTGTTTGTTTAACCAGAGTTGTATAAGCCTAAATCCTTTAAGGCTTAGCTTCCCTAAGTAATAAAACTCAACAGACACAAGAAAATGCTCTTGACAAGAGCAGATCAATGTTCAGACTTTGCTTCCTGTCCGTACATTAAAACCTGACTTACTTTAGCTGATGATGCTAATTATAGCCAATTTCTTAAATTTATATTTCGAAACAATCCTTTGAATGTTATCTGTGTGTTCATTCCCTACACTGTGGATTCTGAATTTTCTTTAAAAGTTACACTTGGTTAATATAAAGACAGCAGTATAGTTGGGATGCTATTACTGGCTTCTTTGTGTATTATATGTATTCAGGTCCTCCAAGTGAAATGAGCTGGTGTTTGACTTCTTGCAGCACTTCACCAAGCTAGTGTTGTCCAAACTAAAGTTGTCTATAGCAGTAGTCTCTTTCAGACTTATATAGAAATAACAAATTTAGTTGGAGGTTTATTTATGTCATTTAATATTTTATAATTGATTAAAAATAACCTGTAATAAATAAGTGATATGTCTAAAATTTTGTGTAACTCTTTTTACTGAAATGAAAATTTACATGTATTTTTGGAAGGTAATAAGGAGAGCCTAATTTGTTTAAGGGTTAACAATATGGAACATAGACACGTTTTTGTCACTTCTTAAATTTTCCACACACAAAAAAAATCAGTTTTTGTTTGATTCATGTTTCAGATGTAATCTTGTGTTGTCAAGAGCCCCACCTTACCTGAGATAAGTCTCTGCCTCTTTCCCTACTCCACATTAGGATGGCTCCAAAATTGATGAGACTTAAGCTTATTTAAAATTGTTGTAAAGATTACTGTGGTCTCAAAATAACCAAGAATATAATACAAAATTACAGAAAGGTTTGGGTAAATTAGAAAATACATGTAACATTATAAGAGTTTTTAAAGAAAGTAATATTTGTGAAGGGTCTCATGTGTGATTGAGCTGATAAATTTATATGTCACTGTGGAGGTAATATAGATACCAAAGACATATTAGTGTTATTATAGAAATCATGTTTTGAGGCTGCAGTGGTAGCTCAGTGGTACAGCACTTGGTTAGCACGTGTGAGGCACTGGGTGCAATCCTCAGCACGACATAAAAATAAATAAATAAAGGTGTTGTGTCCATCTACAACTAATTTTTTTTTTAAAAAAAGGAAATTATGTTTCTTGGTTCAAAGCTATTATACAAACTAAATATGTTTTTGGTTTTGTTGATTTCATTTTGTATTTTCCTTGTAGAACTTTATAACTTCTATCTGTTAGTGTTTTGAAGAAATATTCCTTCTAACAAGACAACTTGAGTTAATTTTGAAATAAGCCATCACCTACAGGGCAGATAAAAATATAAGGCTGACTTCCAGTACTAATACTGACTCCAATTAAATGTAAGTGATAAGTAACTGCAAAGTTATAGATATTAAAGTTAAAACCCAGTATTCCCACTTTAAGACTGGTGAAACTGGCCTGCCAGATGTTCAAAACTGAAACAAAGGCAAGGAAATTAAAGGGAGAAAAAAAAAAAGCTAATATTTGCCTCTTGCCCTTTGAGGTCAGCTAGGACTCAGGGAATGACATGACTTCTCTAAGGGCTTTGCAATTCTGGGTCACATGACCTACGAATCAGGGGGATCAAAGGGACCCTGGAGAATAGGAAACCAACCAGAATGAAATGAAATGAAAATTTACATGTATTTTTGGAAGGTAATAAGAGTGGGTCATTGGAGAGGGAAATGTGCCTGATGCTTCCAAGGGAAGCCACATGTGGGTTAGCAAGATCCTAATCCACTCTGGCAGATGGCACTGGAGAAGCAAGAGGCTTCTCACAAGTTCCTAAGAGTTACCCCTTAAGGAATCTCAGCTGACTCTTAGTAATAGATAGGAAGGAACAAAGTCAATTTTGACCAACTTGGCCTTAAATACCTGGCAGGAGAAGTATAACTAAAGCACAGTCCTATGGGCATTTACAAGAAAAGACAATGGTTCTTTTTATGTAACTAGAGATGTACATTAGTGTCAGTTTTCCCCAAAGTGAGTAAAACCAGGAAGTTATGAAGAAGGAGGAGGGGGGGGGAGGGTTTATACAGGAGTGCCTAATGTACATGTTTGTTCTGGGTCAATTTGAGACCTATCTGTAGTCTTTTTTTTTTTTGTTTTCTGGTATGATTATTATAAACCACTGCTCAGACTCCCTTTTTAGAATTTGCAATACACATTTCCAGCCTTGTGACTTGATTTTCACCAAGCCCTGGAGAGAAGACAATCTTCAACCAAGCTGGAAAGGACCTTCCTAAGTGCTCCTGATCACTGGGATGGCACGGTGGGGAGGAATTTGTGATAAATAGAAAGTCAGGTGGTCCATTTTTCAAAACACAGTATTCAGCCTTAATGGGACTCAACTGTAGTAGCGCTTCCCTTTTGCCCACCCTAATTCTAAAATCAACCAATTACTAGATTATACCCCTGAGTTTTTCAATCAGAGTGAAGGGCAGCTCTGAGTTATGTATAAAAATAGGCAGACTGCCTGCCCAGGTGCACATGCTAGCCAGGTTGTGGTACCCACCCTTTAGCCAGGAGTAAAGGTTTGCCTTATCCACCCATTTTTGAGCACATTTGATTTCTTGCATCACCTCATTATTTCTAACAATGCCCAAAAGGGGAATGGCTGAATTATATGATAACTTTACTATTAATTATTTGAGGAACCACCACACTGTTTTCCATAATGGCTACATCATTTTACATTCTCTCTGACCATGCATAAGAGTTCCAATATTTCCACATCCTCACTGACACTTGTTATTTTCTAGTTTATTCTTAGTAGCCATCTTAATAAGTGTGCTCGAATAGTATGTGTTTTGAAAGATGAATTTATTCCATTGTCTTTTATTTGGGATCATTTCTTTTTGTTTTTAAAAGCTAAAAATCTCCTTTCATCAAATGATGGCAATGTTGTTTTTAAAATATCCTTACATGAAAAAATTAAGTTGACCTTATTATGTTAGTCCTTGAAATTCAAAGAAAAAGTTCAAGCCATGAAATTCAAATCTAGTGAGTAGGAAGGAGCAATAAACACATTAGCAACTGCACAAGATCAAAAGAATGTTCAAAAAACAAAACGAGAGAAAATGAATCAACTCCATCATAAATCAAATAGAGACAGAATAATAGATTGCCTCACTCAAGCTATTCTACCAACTCTAACAATGTTATTGGATCCATGTCAGCAACATCTGCCACCACAGGGTAGCACACAAGCCTACCCACCCCACTTTCAGTGAGTCCTTAAACTCAGATTAGACACAACAGAAGCAGAATGACATGTTCACCTAGCCATGGTCTATAGTCTTCTTTAGATCTTTGCCATTTAAGTAACCCATAGAAAACTGCATTCCTTACTACCTTGGAATTTGTTCCCAAAGCACAGGAACTAAGGGGAATCTGCATATAGCAGGTCCTTCCAAATATGCTATGCTACACATTTCCACCATATAATAGCAAAAAGTTTAAAAAATATTCTAATGCACACTGCTCAGCTTTTCAAGATTTTAAATATTAAAATCTGATGCTATCCTATTTTATAGACAATGCCATTCATGCTTCTGTACCTTGTTGATAATTCTTAGAACTAGAAAAAAAAAGATGACTAATTTCAGATGACAAAATTTACAAGGTATAATATCACAGAGCCACTTAGAATATCAAATTCAGGTAAAATTAATGAGATGAAGATTTACATTAGTGACTGGGTTTTGAACCAATAAGAGTGTGGAGAGATGAATTGGTGTGTCACTTTAAGCATTGTTATCTTGAAGGCTATGAATGTGTCTTAAAGATTTTGGAACACCCTCTTGAATGATTCCCTGGGTGGTACATCCCTAGGCATTCAAAATGGATGTGATTTCTGAAAATAACTAAGTGATTCAGAACTACATCTGGAGAAGATGATTGGAATTGTGCAGGGAAAATCTAGTTCCATCAAAAACCGAGATGACTACAAAAGAATTTAAGTGATTTGTAAACCTTTCTGGAGGCAATTCTAAGAAAAAAAAAAAAAACTTCTGAAAATATTTTGAGCAATCAAAGCTTTATCTCAAGAAGTTTGTAGATGCCCCGACTTGACTAATCTAAAGGAAAATATACAAGTTTAAACCCTGGTGTGAATGTTTGGAAGAAATAAAGTGCAAAACATTGCTTTCCATGGATACCTCATAAATAATTCTCTCAGAATTCCAAACACAAGCTGGCAGGCAACCCACAGGTCATATCTGGCCCACACTTTGGTTTTCTTATTTGCAAAATAGTTCTTTTCAAAATTTTTAATTATTTTACTTAGGAAATTTTACTTTTTTAAAAAAAATCAGTTTCTGACTAAAGAAAAATCAGCAGAATTATGCCATTGTTTATCAGGCATGCCCTGAGCCCAGACCACCTGAGTCTGAATCCCAACTCTGCTACTTTCTATGCTTTAACCATCTGTGGTTAAGTGACTTAACCTCTGGATACCTCAGGACTGGAAGTAACTCCAGTTATTTTCTTCATTTGTAAAATTAGGGATGATAATAGTACCTTCCTCATGGGGGTGTAGGGAACTTAAAATTTGCCCGACACATGGTAAATATAAGCCATTATCTCAAAGAATCATACTTTCTTTTCTGTCACAAAGGGTCCTATCTGGTCCCTTTAACCCATTTATATTATCTGCCTGAGACCTGAGCAGATAAGCCGTTTGTGTCTCCTACCTTAGAATCCCGGATTGGCTCAAACAGCCATATTTAGAGAAAAAGAAAGCTGGTGTGGTGGTGCACTCCAGTCCTGAGGTATCTCAGAGACTTGGGAGACTGAGGCAGGAGGATCACAAGTTCAAAGTCAGCCTCAGCAGCTTAGTGAAGAAAAAAAAAAAAAAGATTGAGGATGTGGCTCCGTGGTTTAATCAGTGGCTCTGGGATTAATCCTCAATAGTAGGGGAGGGCAGATGGAGGAAAAAATTCCTCTCAGTCACCAAGCTGCCTCACACGTGCCTGCTTTCTGCCATCTGGTGCCATTTCAGGGCATCTTGTGTGCCTGTAATCTTGGCCCACAGGAAAGGTCTCTCCTGTTACCTCAGTGAATCGCAGCACAGTCACCAAGTCACTCCCAAGGCTTGCAGAGTCCCAAAGCAAATGCAGTTTCCTTCTTCCAGGGGGTACCCTGCCACCCAGGAGAGCAGGAATAACTTAGACGGCCCGCAAAAAAAAAAAAAATGTATCTCTTCTGATCTAAATTGTCTCCCTTTTATTCAAAAATCTTAATCTACTAAAAATTGGATTCTTTATCAGGCCTGGTTTAGCCCGTTTCATGGAAATGACTCTGGCTTTCTCTCTCTCCGTTCTTCTTGTGCTGGTATCTGACTATAGGAGAGCCACACTCTGTTTTTGAAAGGCTTTGAGGGGAAGGGGTCTCGAGACTGGGTTCTGTAGGATGTGTCTCTGGATTGCCCAGGGGCCACTCTTCTCCTTGTCATTCTGTGGCTGAAATCAGCTGTCGCTTGCCCTGTCTTTAATTTTCCTTGTTATTTTCCTTGATTGAGCTGCTGGGTCCCTGTGGGATTTTCTGGGTCTGAGCCACACCACCCTGGAGGCAAGGGCAGCTCAGGACAGCTCACTCCCAGTCCTCCACCTCTCTGGTGGCCATGGGCATCAGTGAGTCTCCTCAGCTGGGATGGGGCTGAGTGTCTGGGGTGGTAGCCCTCTCACGGTCCTCACTGAGGCCTCTGCATGTCCCTGGACTCTCTAACCCACGTCCTCACTCTGTATTCAGGAAAGTCAGGTAGGTCACTTCTCTCCTGCCTCCTCTCTGATCACCTCCCACAAACACAAGGGGCAAGTTCTCAACCTTTCACTCTCAATATTTCACTTCCTCCCGTCTTCAACTGCAAGCCTGTGGCCTGAGCACCAGGGCAGGAAAGGGGTCTTCCTAATCCAATGGGTAAGATTCTCAGAGCTGAGTCCTAAGAGCTGGCTCTGGACCTTGTTTGGAGAGGTGACTGGACTCGTGTTGGCTTCATTCAATCTTCATTCCAGCAAACAGTGGCTTTGCCTCTGCTGACACCTGTTAACTGGTTAGGAACCAGAGAGTCCCCACACAGCACAACACCCCTGGGCCGTCTGATCCAGTTCAGGGTCCTCTGTCTTCTCTTGCAGCAGTTTCTTTAATCAACAACTTCCAGAAACACAGAGTCACAGGAAGAAATGAGTCAAAATGGCATGAGGTGCTGATATTTTAGCTGTTAGCAAATTTCTTGAACGTCTTCCACTTAGTTGCTTAGAACAAAATTCGGAGACATCACAGCTTTCACTTAAGATGAAGTCAGTCAAGCAGGAATTTGAAACCGTGGAAATGCAGAACATTCTTAATGCCTTTGAAGGGGAAAAAAGGGTCAAAATCCTGCATCTCTAGTTCCCACAATGACCCAGTTGCTCATCAGAGAAACAAAAGCTTACACTTGTGTAATTTCATGTGTTTTCAAACAGGTCAATAAAAACAACAACAACAACAAAAAAGCAATGTTCCACTTAGGAAATTCTGATACTACAAAATGACATGCAGTTTATGATTGCCCTTCTGACCAGGGAATTCGGGCTTAAAACTAGAATTCAGGATCTTGAGCACAAAAACACTTTGCAAAGAAGTCTCCCTTATCATTTGGGTCTCTAATGTCCCCCACAGGCCCATGTATTAAAGCCTTGGTCCCCAGCCTGTCGTGCTATTGGAGGTAGCAGAACCTTTAAGAGGTGAGACCTAGTGAAAGGCCTCAGGTCATGGGGGCATGCTCTTAAAGAAGTTAGGAGACCCCAACCTCTTTTGCTCTCTTTCACTTTGGGTCACCATGATGTGAACAACCCCTCCCACCACAGGCTCCCTACCATGATGTGGTGCCTCACCACAAGCTCAGGAGCAACAGAGCAAGTGACCATGGACTTAAATCTCTGAAACTATGAGTCAAGATCAATGTTTTCCTCTTTATGAGTTGCTTATCTCAGGTATTTGTTACAGGAATAGAAAGCTGACTAGTACAGCTGCCCACTGCTTCCACCCAAGCCCCCCTGAGGTCAGCCTGTTCTACGGGGCCTTCTCTCCATCCTGGACAAGGCCGGAGGAAGGGCTTTCTGTTGCAAAGCTGCCAAAGCAAAGGCTTGCCACACAGATGAGTTTCTAACCACAACCAGGGGAGGGAAAATAGTATTTTATTTGGGCAGGAAAAACATTCTTCCAGTGCATAAAAAATTGTATCCTGTATCACTACTGAGCTGGTAGGCAAGAGCAGTTTGTAAAGGTGTTAATTAGGTTAGTGGAGTTGTGTGCATAGAAGTTAAAAGATTGGCCCCGGGAGCCAGTTTACCTCTCTTCAATTCTTGCTTCTTATTATCTGTGTGACTGTAGGGTAATTGCTTAACCAGTCTCTGCCTCTGATATTTCCCATCTGTGTAATGAACACAAAGTCCATCTTTCTATGTAAGGAGACTAATAATACGCGAATATCCACCTCACAGTGTTGCAGAGAGCTAAGTTTAAAATCACTGCCTGCAAAGTGCTTTGGACAGGGCCCAGCTCATTGAAAACACTCATCAGATCTTACTTATAATACTTGGGGGTCAAAAATTTCCTCTCAGTTGTTTGTGATCCAGGAGGTGCCCTCTCTGAATCCCAGGAGGAGGCAGAGCTCAGAATTTCATAGGGTATTTATTAACTACTGAGCCTTCATCAAAGCCCCTAACTCATAAAGGATTTTTTCAAAACTGTCCTCTCCTGGTCTTTGAGATTCCTGGCTGCTCTGGGATTCCATTGTGACCTCTGGGGGTCCTTCTGGGATTTCACTGTGCCCATGAGCCTGGCTGACTCCTGGACTGTATTAGAGTGTACTTTCACAGGATGAATTGCTGCTGCGTCAGAGAACAACATGAACAGTATTATATAGTGATTCAAAGAGTTTAGAACTCCAGTTAAATGGATGATTTCATATGTTATCATGTCAGTGTACACCTTCTTTTATGGAAGTAGAATGGCATATACCAAAAAAAATAAAGGCATAAACATTAAATGTAAAGGTGCATGAATTATTACAACCCTTACCCCAGGGCTAACACAGCACCACCATGCCTTAGAAATCCGCCCTCACCCACATTCTCCTCATCCAGACACCCTCTTTCTTCCTCAGAGGTATCTCTGCCCTGATTTCAAACACTATAAATAGCTTTTCTGTTTCAAACCTTGTATAAATGGAATCACAGAGAATGATTGTGTCTGCTTTCTTTCTTGTGATATTATACTTGTGATAATCGTCTATGGATAATCGTCTATGTCGTGGCAGGTAGGGGTAGTTAGCTGGAATAATACATTTCAATGCCACCGGAGGACTTATGTAAACATTTCTGATGAGTATAGACCTGGGAGGAACTGATAAATCACAGGCTGTGTATATATTTAACCATAGTATGGAATATCAATCAATTCTCTATAGCATTTCTACCAAAGTACACTCCTGCCAGCCTGCAGAGGAATTCTGGTTGCTCCACGTTCTCATCAAAACTGGGTACTGCCAGTCATCCTATTTTTAAACACTAACTATCTTAGGGTTACAGTAGATGTGTCTTGCTGGAGATCTCTTGCAGATAACTGCATGCTAAACTATACGAAATAATCTTTCTATGTCTATTGAGGTTATTTTGTGATTTCCCCCTTTATTTTGTAAATATAACATATTGCATTCCTTACCAAAAGTTAAATCTAAGTTTTCTTAGAATGAAAACTTACTTTTGCTCAATTTGATTTAATAGTATTTTGCTTAAGATATTTGCATCTATGTTCATGGAAGAAATTGGCCCACAATATTCTTTGTTGTAAAGTTTCAAAATGTTGTAAAAAAATAAAGTTTCCATATGTGAGTGTTATCTCTTCCTTTAGTGTCTCCTTAAGTGAGACCATCTGGGCTTAAAGTTGTGTTTAATTTTGTTTTGTAGGTTTTGCTGTTTATTCTTATTAAGCAGAACATACTAAAAAATGCACACATATTTATATTTATATAGTGTAATACATTTTTAAAATATCTTTTAAAAATTATTTTTATGTGGTGCTGAGGATCAAACCCAGTGCCCCACATGTGCTATGAAAGCGCTCTACCTCTGAGCTATAGCCCTAGCCCCTGTAATACATTTTTACAAACTGAATATAGTCATGTAACCAGCACCAAGACTGAGAAAAGAATATTATCATCACCTTCTATGGGTACTTCTTGTCTTCTAGTCTTTACTTCCCTTGCAACAGGTAAAGGCTATCCTGATTTCTAATATCCTGATTTAGTTCTGCTGGTTTGTACATTACTGGAAATCTGTTGAGACTTGCTTTTTGGCTCAACATCTGGGGTTTTTGGTATTATTTTTCATACACTTGAAAAATGCATCTCTTCTGGGGTTATTAAAAGCAGCGTTGTACATGCCACTTATAGCAAGTTTTATCATTGTGTTGTTCAAATGGTGAATGTCCTTAATGTCCATTTTTTTCATTTGTTCAATCACATGTTGGGAGAGATGTATTAATATCTTCCTCTGTGATGGTGGACTTGTCTATTTCTCCTTTTGCTTCTGTCATGTTTTGCTTCTTTTATTCCGAAGCCGTGCTATTAGATGTATTACATTTAGAATTGTTAGATTTTCTATATGGATTGAATAATTTACTATTATAAAATTTTCATTATTACCAATAATGTCAGTTACATTTAGTATTGCCAATTGCTTTAAAATCGACTTTACTATTAGAACTGCTTTACCAGTCTTCCCTGTGATAATGTTTGCAATGGTCTATCTTTATATCTGTCCTTTTATTTCACTCTTTTGGTATTTAAGATTTGCTTATTGTAGGCAGCATTTAGTTAGGGTGGAATTCTCAAGATCTTGGTCTTTTAAAGGGAGTAACATCTATTTGTAACTAATGGATAAGATGGCTTAAGTCTACCATCTTACTATTTGTATTCTACTTATATCATGTGTTCTGTTCATTTTCATCTCCTTTCCTATCCTGATTTCATGTTTTTTTTTTAATTAGTCCACTGCATCCCTTCTATTAACCTGTCATTTAGCCTTACCATTTATAGCTACGACTTTCACTTCAGCCTAAAGAATTTCTTTTAGCAGATTTTGTACTGCAAAGCTGCCAAGGACATTTTTTCTCTTGATTTTTTCCATTCTCTGAAATTGTCTTTATTTCACCTTTATTCATGAAGGATATTTTCACTGAAAAAACTCTGAATTGACAAGCTTATTTTTGGTGTTAGTGCTAATAGGCACCAGTCCAATGTCTCCTGATCTTTATTGTGTTTGCCGAGAAGTAAATGGTATTGCAGTTGTTTTTCCTTGTATATAATACGTTATTGTCACTGTGGTTGCTGTCTTCAATTTTTAGCAGATTGATCGTGATATACTTAGACATAGTTTTATTCATATTTGTCCTGCTTTGGATTTTCTGAGCTTCATATATTTGTAATTGTGTATGCTTTACCAAATCTGGGGGGCTTCTAGCCCTTAATTTATTCATTCTTCCTTCTGGCCTTTCTTTCCGAAGTTGTCCTCTTCTTGCCTTCTAAAGCTCCAATTACATATATCTTAAATATTTGGTATGGGCATATAGATTCCTGAGCTAATGTTTATTTTTTCAGTCTTGTTTTCCCCTATTCTTCACATTGAATCTTTCCCAATGGATTTGCTATTTGAGGTATTGCACTTTTAACCTCTAGAATTCCTATTTATAGTTACTATTTTTTTGCCGAGATTTCTTAGTTTTCACCTATTAACATATTTAGTCATAATAAGTGAGAGAAGAATCAACAAAAATTATGTTACCATGCTAGTGATAATATCCTTTTTTTTCTTAAAAGACAGACACATACTTTTATTTATGTATTTATTTTATTTATTTTTTTTAAAGAGAGATAGAGAGAAGGACAGAGAGAGAGAGAGAGAGAGAGAGAGAGAGAGAGAGAGAGAGAGAGAATTTTTTAATTTTTTTTTTTTTTTTTTTTAGTTTTCGGTGGACACAACATCTTTGTTTGTATGTGGTGCTGAGGATCAAACCCGGGCCACACGCATGCCAGGCGAGCGCGCTACCACTTGAGCCACATCCCCAGCCCTATGTATTTATTTTTATGTGGTGCTGAGGATCAAACCCAGCCTGACACATGCCAGGCAAGTACTCTACCTCTGAGCTACAGACACAGCCCAATAATACATCTTTTAAAATTCTTTCCTACTAATTCTAACATCTGGATCACCTGAGGATCAGTCTTCACTGAGAGTCTTCTCTTGGGTAATTCGGGTATACTTTACAGGTTCTTCATAAATTAAGGCTATATTTTATTCTGGATATTGTGATCATTTTGCTGTGGAAATTCTGTATTGAATAAAATTCCTCCAACGACTATTGATCAGTTTGCTTGGATTCAAATGGTAAACCTTGTCTATTGAGTAGCAACTCAAAATTCACTTCTGTAGATTTAACTTCACTTGCAATCTGCCCTGTACGTGTATAGTTCTGGGATCAGCTGAAGATTTGGGCAGAATTTATACTCAGAGTGTGGGGCTTTCTGGGACTCTTCCTCCGTTTCTAGAGGCTGTGGTTTCCCTGAAATCTGTCCTCTGATTCTCTGAAATACTCTGAAGTTTCTATCGAAGTTTCAGTCGTTGTGTAGTGCTAGGGCATGCTCTAGACTAAAAACTATATTAAAAAAAAAAAAAACCACGGGGACTTGAGTTGTGCCATGCTCTTGATTCAAGTGCAGACTTTTTCCTTTGGACTCTGGCTGGTTTGATTACTTACTTTCCAGTGTCTTTAGCTACTAGTTTGTAGTTTGTCTACAGTTTACAATTGCTATCTATGGTATGGTTGCTTTAAGACAGTGTCTCTGTTTTCCAGAAATTTTACTTATATGTGCCTAAGTTTGGTTTCTTTATTTTTAACATACTTAGAGCTTTGTAGCAATCCTAAACTGGGTCTTTTTTAAAAAAGTTTTTGAAATTTCTTGGGACATTATCTCTTTAAATTTTGCCTGTCACTTTCTCTTTTTTCTTTTCTCAAGACTTCAATCACACATAGTTTAGACCTTTACACTGTGCCATGAATTTCTTGGCTCTTCTCTGTATTTTCTACTTTACTTCTTCTGTCTCTTTGCTTCAGTGTAGATTTTTTTTTCTGACCTATTTTCTTCTCATTAATTCTATGTTGTGTCCAATCTTCTGTTAAATCCAGTTCACAGGGTTATTAATTGCATATATTAGGTTTTTTTCAGTTCTAGGATTTCCATTTGATTATTTTTTATAGTTTCCAGTTTGCTAAAATTCTGCCTCATAAATTTTTCTACATATTAAGCTATAGTAATTTAAATTCCACATTTAATAACCATAATATCTGAGTCCCCTGTGAATCTTTTTTTCTATAAATTTTCCTCCTTTTAAAATAATTATTTTTTGTTTTGCGGACCTGGTTAATTTTTTACGGATTGCCAACATTGTGTATAAGAAAATGTAAAGTTTTTTTTTAACTATTGAAAAAATGTTTATTTTAAGCCTTCAATATTACAGATATACATCCAAAACAAAAACAAAAACTAATGCCAACAAGCAGGCCAAAAACAGCTGGAAAAATAGGTTCTAAGACCTAGAACTTTGGAGACTAAAACTGCCCCATCAATTTCTCAAGAAAAAATGTTAATCTACCCTATATCTTCAGGATATTATAGATCTTCACCCACCTACTACTATCTGAATGATTCACTGTATCTTAGTTCAAATTCCTGAAAGAGTATGAAAGATTCAGTCCATCTTATGTACAGATGCTCTTTGACTTATTATCACTCATGGATGATATATTTTTCCACAATTTACTTCTGGTTCTGATAAGCAGTTAAGCTAGTGATGTCCTCCTTAATCCCATCCAGGATTGAACTAATTTAGAAGTGAGTTTTGGCCCTGCGAGTACTGGTCTATTTCTAGCTCATCCTTACACTCCGACCCCTCAAAGTTTTTCAGGATCCTAATCTTAAGTCTGGGAGTTTACCAAATATTATTCTCTTTGAAGTCTGTAAACCTCAGCTTCTGTTAATTTTTTAAGTCACTCCACTCCACTAAGACCTTCACTTTCACAATTAACAACTGCTTTATAGGAGAAAAAGTGATCTCAACACTGGGCTCATTTATTTTGGTTTCTTTTTCAAATATTTGCTCCACAACTTTTCACTTCCTTAGTAACTTTTCAATTCCTTCAAACATTTTAAAAAACATTTTGCCTAAATTTCCCAGTTATTCTTAGCAGGAGGTTGTCTAAGATAACAGCCATTTTGGAAAGCAAAAGTATGTAATCCACACATTTTCAAAATGTCATCATTTTTAGAACAACAATCGTTCTTGGGCTGAGGATATAGCTCAGTTGGTAGAGTGCTTGTCTCACATACACAAGGCCCTGTGTTCAGTTCCCAGCACCACCACCAAAAAAAAAAAAAAAAAAAAAAAAGAAAGAAAGAAAGAACAATTGTTCTTATTTCCTAGGTCTTTGGTCCCTCCCTATTATGGAGGATCTTATAGCTAACTTTCATATTAACAGTCACACCTAGTGGGTTATTTTTTAAGAGCTTTCTGGAAACACAGGCCAATGAAGCATATTATCTGCTTCTGCCATAAGGTGAGACTCCAAGGTCAGCCTGAGCAACTTGTGAATTTAATGAGAAACTATCTAGTGCAATACATAGATCTTCCCCCATCCTAACCATCCCTTGTTTCTTTGATGAGGGTTGGGATTTCCTCTACTTTTCCTGGGACATGTACAACACAAGTTAATTCCATTAAACTAATGGGATACTTTGGGCAAACTGAGAAGTTTTGAGTTGATCCTGTCTGCTGTCATGATGTGGGTCTTACCTAAGAGAAGAAACTGTCATCCCTCCTGCCGTTTCCTTATATGCCCCACCCCACAATGCATTAAGGCTGGTCTCCCATAATCACAGTAAGAGAGATGATGTTTGTGTTTGTTTCACGTGGATTCTCTGGTTCTTACCTCAGGTGTTCTTTGAAATCACTCACTATTTCAATTAGTTTTTTAACATTTTGAACAAAATACCCGACAAGAACAGTTTTGGGCAGGCTCACAGTAAGAGAGGTCTCAGTCCATAGACGGCCAACCCCATTGCTCTGGGACCAAGGTGAGGCGGAACATTATGGGAGAAAGGTGTGGTGGGGAGAAACTGCTCTCTTCATGGCAACAAGGAAACTGAGGGAAGGAGTGGGTAAGGGGCCAACGGGAAGGTGAACCATTAAAGGGAAGTGAAAAACATGAGATCAAGCTGGAACAGATCCTGTTACATATGTTACATGAAGTAGCCCAAAGGGCATCTGGCTTCTGTCTTTTCTCTCCTGACCTGTGCCTACGGTGAGACATGGCCAGATATGTGATTACATATGAATTCATGGGCTATGGCCAGTATCTTGTCTTGGTGTTCAGACTTGGAACGTGAATGTAAAATTGATGACATGGAAGTATGTCATCGTTATGAATGGGCAAACACTGTAAAGTTATCTGTGTCCTATGCAGATGCTCACTAAAGAATGACCTCAGCAGAGTTTGATTTTAATAATCAAATGGATAGGATGACCTTTTCTGTGGATTCTAGTCAGCCTCTCCTTGGTCACTCTGTTTTCCCCAATTGCCTCATAAATAAAGTGGCCATGGTAACAAAGATGGAGTTTATGTATGGGCTCAGCAACTAAGGCTGACCTGTCTGTGGCTGTGGAGGGCCCAGTTCGCCATCAGCAAGGCCAACACTGGGCTCCTGATGTGGAATCATTCCTTGGGTTGGTCATCCAGTGATCCGGTGACAGGTTGATTACACTGGGCTGCTTCCATTAGGGATGGGGCAATATTTTGTCCTTATTGGAACAGACACTCTGAATATGGATTTGCCTTCCCTGTGTGCAATACTTATACCAAAACCTACTGTGTGTGGATTTATAGAATGCTGTGCTTCATGGTATTCCACACAGCATTCTTTCTGAGCAGAAACTTCATAGCAAGAGAAGTACAGCACTGGGCCATGCTCATGGAATTTACTGCTTGTACCATGTTCCTTGCCATCCTCAAATCGTGGCTCAACAGAATTGTGCAATGGCCTTTTGAAAACTCAGAGGGTGGAAATACTTTAAAAATCTGGGGAAAGGTTCTCCAGAGGGCTGTCCCTGTTCTGAATCAGCATCTAAACTACCCTGCTATTCCCCTGACAGCCAGTACTCAAGGGTCCAGAATTAAGGAATAGAAACGGGAGTGGCACCACTCACTATTATCCCTAGTGACTCACTAGCAAAATATTTGCCTCTAGTTCTGGTGACCTTTTACTCTGTTGGCCTAGAGGTCTTAGTGCCAAAGAGGAGAATATTGACACCAGAAGACAGAACAATGATCCCACTGAGCTGGAAATTTAGACAGTCACTGGCCACTTGGGACTCTTCATGTCCCTGAATTGATGAGCAAAGAAAGAAGTCAGTCGGTCCAAGCAGAACTCCTCCTCCTCCACAGTGGAGGTAAGGAAGGGACTGTCTGGAATATGGCAGATCCTTCTCTATTATTATGCTGTCACCAAGGTCAATAGAAAAGTACAATAGCTCAATCTAGGCAAGACTACTAATGGCCAAGACACTTCAGGAATGAAGGTTTGGTTACCCAGCCAGGTAAATCACCATGGCCAGCTGAGGTGCCTTCTGAAGGCAAAATAAATGAAGACTGGGTAGGAGAAGAAGGTAATTAATTATACACACCACCTACAACCACACCAGTCACAGGAATGAGAACTGTAATTAACATGAGTATTTACTCCTTATTTTGTCACAAATGTGTGTGTGTGTGTGTGTGTGTGTGTGTGTGTAAGTTTTAATGCTGCTATAACAAAGTTCCACAGACTGGGTATCTTATTTGTCACAGTTCTGGAGGCTTGAAATCCAAGATCAGGATGATGGCACGGTTGGGTTCTGATGAGTGCCCTCTTCTAGTCTGCAGACTCTTGACTTTTCCTTGTATCCTCCGGCAGCAAAGGTGGCTTTTTGTAAAAGCACCAACCCCATTCATGCAGCCTCCCTCCTCGTTACCTAGTTACCTACTACAGGCCACACCACCTAACGCCATCAGACTGGGGGTTAGGATTTCAACACCTAACTTTTGGGGAGGTCACAAGCATTCAGTCCATAACTTATTCTATGTATTTATAATCTGTTTTTTTCTTTCTGTAATTTCCTTATAATTTGAATTTACATCAGATATTTAAGTACTGTTCACGTTATATCACCATATACATCAAGAAGAGAAAACAAAATATTTGTTCTCTTCTGAAGGTGTGTATGCAGAATAGTTGTATCATGGTGTCACAATGGCCTACTATCTTTACTTGGAGCCTATGGTTTAAGGTGTACAAGTGATTGGCTTGTGATGACTAATTTTATGTGTCAACTTGACTGGGTCAAAGTGTCCAGTCAAACTTTCTGGGTGTGTATGTAGGGTGTTTCTGATTGAGATTAACCTTTGAAATTGTAGACTTAAGGAAAGAGGATTGCACTCCCTAATGTGGGTGGGCCTCATCAATGCAACTGAAGACTAGAACAGAACACACATGCCATTGAGAGTGGACTCTTCCTGCCGGACTACATGGAATGGAACATCTGTCTTGTTTGACCTTCAGACTCATACCACAACCTCAACCTTTCTTGGGGCTTTGTTGGCCTTTGGGCTAGAGTTTATACCATTGGCTTCCCTAGTGCTCATGCCTTTAGACTCAGGTTCGAACTATACATTGGCTCTCCAGCTTGCTGACAGCAGTGCTGGGGACTTCTCAGCCTATGCAGCTGCATAAGACAATTCCTAAATAAATGAATAAATGTGTGTACATGTATACATGTGCATGCGCGCGCGCACACACACACGTTTTTTCTGGAGACTCCTCACACACCCACCCTCCCCCCATAGCTTTGAATGGTCTGAAGTGTCACTTAACAGTGTACATTCACAGGGCTCTTCCACAGTTTGAGCTTTAGGGTGGGGACCAGGTGTTATCCCTGGACCCCAACACCACGCCTAGTACATAGACAGACATTATTAACTATATGCCTGACTGTCCATCTCTTTAGCACCCATGTTCTGCTTTGGGTTCATGGCTGATGTGATTCTGTGCTGGCATTGGACAGCTTTGGCTGGACTATACTGTGGGCTACCTTGTGCATATCCTCTGATCCTTTGTGCTGTACTTTTTAAGTCTCCCCAGGCCAGCAATGAGGGTGTGCAGGCTCTAGCATGATATGGCCTAGTGGAGCCATGGCAGCTGCAGGGATGTCAGGACTGGGTCCAGCCATCCTCACTTGCCCCTCAATGTAGACTTGACCCGTGGCTTTCAGCACTAAACACAGAGCAGAACAGCACAAGCACACCAGGCAGGGTGGGATGGGAGAAAGAACGCACGGTTTAGATAGAAGATGGAGGTCCCAGTCGTTGCCCTTTCAATTACTAAGTGTGAATTGAGTAGTAAATATATTAACGAAACTCTATGAGCCATTAGTTTTTTGTTTTCATCTGTTAAGTGAAAAATTTTAAAAAATTTTACTTCATGGGGGTGGTAGTGTGACTAAAATGAAAGACTGTGGAAGAAAAAGCACTTTGTAAACTGTGGAATGTAATTATATGTCTTTCAAACTTGGATCCACCTGTAAATAAGAGTTACCCAAAACTCGAGAGAAAATCATCTCATTGGTGCTTTTTCCAAACACACACACACACACACACACACACACACACACACACACACACACTCACTTTCTGATGACCAAATGTGAGTATAAAATCTTATTTATATTGGAATCGACACAGGCAGTCTCCAGTTATAAAGTTATAGTTCCTGTTCAGAGTGTCACAAAGGAGCAAGAAGCAGCCCCAAATCCTGTCCTCCATAGGAACTGACCACCTTAACCCTTGATCCAGGAAACATGGTGACCCCAGATCCTGTAAAGCTCCTTGGAGGATATATTCTACTTATTCAATCTGTAGGAAATATTTGTTAGAGAAAAATGAATTTACTCAAAAAGTATAAATGAATTCACCAAACCTGGGTTAATGAAAGCACTACTATAACATTTGATGTGTTTTCAAATCAGAAAGTATGTATAGTACATACCTACTAGATAAAATTTTAAAAATTGGAATTAAAAACTTCAAAAGTGCTAAATGCTGATCAGGATATGAGGAGCCCCTAGAACTCTCATATACTGCTAGGAATGCCAAATAGCATAACGATTGTGTAAAAGTTTGGCAATTTCTTTTAAAGTTAAATATTCACTTGTTATAAGGCCTAGTAGTTACACTAAATTCCAAAAGAGCAAAGAAAAAAAATACACGTCTACAAAAAGATCTATATGTGGATATTTATAGCAGTTTAATTCGCAATTGCCCAGAGTTGGGAACTCAAATGTCCATCAACATGTTGTGACATAATCATTCAACAAAACACTGCTCAGTAATAAAAAGGAATGAACCAAGAGTGTGAGACCAAATCTCAAACACATTAAAAATGAAAGTAGGAAAAAATAAAAAGCTATATACTGTAGGATTCTGTTAGTATGACATTCTGGCAAAGTTGTGTGAAAGAGAGAAATACATCGGTGGCTGCCAGGGCTTGAGGATGGAGGGAGGGGATTTCCTGCAAAAGGGCCCTGCGAGATCCTAGAATAAGTCAAGCAGCCCAGAGCTTACATACCTCAATTTTCCTAGTTCCTGGAAGACTTCTGTTATATCTTGTGGTCTCCCCACCAAATTGCTGGGGTGGAGACAGAACCTGGGTTTAAATATCAGCTTCCCAACTTTCTAGCTAAGTGACTTTAAAGCAGTCACTTAACCTCTGTTGGAAAAACAAACCTATCAGTTTCACCTACTATACACTCATAACAGATCCTTCTGACATGAGATGCATAGGTGTTTCCCCACAAGCAAACAATTCTGTAGCAGTGGACACCAGCTGGGTGTCCTCAAATTTGATTCAATTCTGACACTATCTACTGGGAGTTAGCATCAGATAGATCCCACAGGTTAGGGGCTCAGTCCCTAAAACTGCTCTTCCCTCTATCTCCCTTTAGATGCCAGTCACAAAGTCTCAGGTGGCTTCACCTGTTCTTCTCACTGACTGGTTATTAAATCAATGTTTCTACACCCACCTTCCTTGGGCTCCATTAATTACTTTGAATGGCTCTCAGAACTCAGGGAAAAACTTGTGCTCAACAGTTTATTATAAAGGATGTTACAAAGGATGGAGGTGAAAGATGCACAGGATAAGGTACCGGAAAAGGGCTTGGACTCCCGGGCCCTCTCCTGGCATGCCACCCTCCAGGAACCTCCACATGTTCCGTCACCCAGAAGCTGCCTGAACTCCTTTGGGTTTTTATAGTTTTAAAAGATTGTGTTGAGAACCAAGCAAGGCCTAAATGTTTAGATTCTTCCAGCCTCTGTGTAGCATTCCTCTCTCCAGGGTTTGGGGCAGGACCCTCCAGGACAGAGATCTTGTGACTACCAAGGTAATTAAGAATTTTTTGTTTTGTGTACCAGAGATTGAACTTAGGGGCACTCACCCACTGAGCCACATCCCTAGCCCTATTTTGTGTTTTATTTAGAGGCAGGGTCTCACTTTTTAGTTGCTTAGCCATGTCGCCATTGCTGAGGCTAGTATTGAACTCATGGTCCTCCTGTCTCAGCCTCTTGAGCCGCTGGAATTATAGGTGTGTGCCACTGCACCCAACATGAGCATTTCTTTAAGCCATCTCCAAGACAAAAGGGCAGGGGAAGATTAGTTTCTATAACTTACCTTGGTAAGAGAAATTCTAGATACAATTTCACAGATT
The DNA here is from genome assembly GCF_052094955.1 of Ictidomys tridecemlineatus. NCBI lineage: Eukaryota > Metazoa > Chordata > Mammalia > Rodentia > Sciuridae > Ictidomys > Ictidomys tridecemlineatus. Next base: position 37,762,077 of record NC_135485.1, on the reverse strand, counting down.
GTGTGACCATCCTTGGGGTGGGAGTTATAAGCCAGGAGCCATGAATGAAAACCAAAAAATATTTACCATCATACTCTTCAAACCTCATTTTTCCTCTAGATCCTTCACATGAATGTTGAAGAGTGTTCAATGAGATTAGTATAAAGCATGTTGTCTGGCTGACCACTTTCCCTGATAAAAGAGTTAAATAATGTCAATAAACCACCAAATGGCCTTCTTGACTATAGCCCTAAATGCATTACAGTTTGCTGGTGCATCCAGGCTCTAGAGAAACAACCCCCAAGATGATCCATGAATGTGTACCTGACCTCTAAAGAAAGCTCTTCACTCATTCCTTATTTAATTCCTGTAATGTCCTGGGCTCCAGAAGGAACTCTCAGCTCCAACCTAGTCAATGTCTTTCTAATCTATCCTTTATAAATGGCTGATGCCAATGGACTTAAGACCTCCCATTCAAGAGGGCCTGCTTAATTCTTCAACCTGTTTTTCATTTCCCTAGTCTTCTCTGTACATTCTTACAAACTTAAATGCCTGTTACCAATTCCATACAGGAATTCTGCCTAACACCATGAAAGTTTCTGATGTCACAATTACATTCAAACCTGAAAATCAACCTTAATGTGGGAGAAATAAGGACTAGGAAAGACTTCTGAGCACTTTGTGAGACATGCAGAATAAGTTGCTAAAAGACATGTATTTATTTATCCAATGACTTCATGAGCATCTGTGATAGGATTACTTCCCTGTCCAAGCTGTTCTCAAGATAAAATAAAAAGGAGCCACCACAGGTAGGGGAGCAGAAACGAATGACCAAGCAGAGACAGAAAAAAATTAAAAAAAAGCAAAGCCTTTCAATATGCTTTCCAAGTTGGCCCCCAACTTTTTAGTGACTTAGTTCACTGGTAATGAGTACAGCTGCAGCTCTTTTTGTCCTCACACATTTATCCTAAGATTCTAGAGAACACTGGTTTGTAATTTTAGATATTCAAATTAAGGCAATTCTGAGATGTCACTGCTGGAAAGTGTCAAAGGGAAAAAAAACCCAAGCCTCTTGAGCCTCCTCCTTTCCCACAGCTAGGATTCTTCACAGTCCACTTTCCTCAGAGAATGACTGCAAAGGAACTTCTTTCAAAGTACTGAACTTCTTTGGAAGAAGAGATTTACATTTTAAATGTTTTTTTCCCCTTTAAAAATTCCATTTAGTTACTATTGTCAATTTTTGTTTTTCAATTTCTAATTCCTGGTACAGCCTATTCACAGTGATTTCTAAGCAAGCACTTCTATACATGGGATCATTTTTATTTCTTCTTAAGGCGACTGGAGATAAATGCCGGGAACAAATTCAGGCAGGGGAAAAGCCGCACATTATTCTGCTGAATGTGCCAAAAGCAGCAAACGTGCCCAATGTTGGATTATCTTCTGCCAACGAGCTCAGATAAGTAAACAGGGCCAGAAAGCTTGATGTGCTATTCCCCCACGGGGATAGTTTTTCTTTCTAGCTGTAACAGTTCCAAAGATAATTCTTTTGTAATGGAATCATAAGAGCTTTTCTCTAATCTGCATAAAAGTTACTCTTCACAGGAGGATTTGAAGATCCTACTCCAGTGAGTTTGGTCTGATGTGACCCATTACAGCAAGTATGGAAAACAGGTTGGGCCTTTGTGTAGGTGCAAATGAAGAAAGATGCTCTCCAGAAATAGCACATTTTCCTCCCTCTTCTGTAGTCCCAGGGTTGATCCAATGAGCTTCAGTTATTTTTCTATGAGTAACGTTCTCCATTTTTCTTTCAGTTCACTTTCCTCTGTATCCCCCATTGTTTTAAAGGGCTTAAAAAGATCCATTAGAGTAACCTTCCTGTATCTCCTTCCTTCATAGTCATTATCTGTAGTGCATCTCCGCTGGGCTGTCTGAGTAGACATTAGTTCCATATTCTCTCACCAGTCCTTTGTATTCCAATTGCATTGCTGGAAAATATTCATTTCCTGTCGATTTCCAAGTGAACTAGTATCGTCCAGGAGAGCTCACCATTTGTTGTTTTCCAGCACTAGATGATGTAACACATTCTATTTCTGTTTATCACACTCCAGGTGGAGAATGGCCTGTTCTAAGGCTTGTCACCTCTCCTCCTTTGGTTCAGTTTGGGATTAAGTTTTTTCCATTATCTCCACTATCCTATTTCTGGATATCTTGAAGAGCTTTTCTTGTTGTTTTTGTTGTTGTTTTGGTACCAGGGACTGAACCTAGGCAAACTTAACCACTGAGCCACATCCCCAGCCCTTTTTTGTATTTTATTTAGGGCCAGGGTCTCACTGAGTTGCTTGGTGCCTCGGCTTTGCTGAGGCTGGCTTTATACTCTCGATACTCTTGTTTTAGCCTTCTGAGCTGCTGGGAATACAGGAATGTGCGATTTTCTTGGTTTGAACCTTAGCTTTTGGTCTAACAACAACTGGAGGAACATCTGTTTCACCAACCCAAACAGTATGCAATAGTATGCAAACAGTAGCAATCTTGTTTGCTACCTCCTCTTTCTTGCATTCAAACTTCTTAAACTCTTTAAATATGTGTTAATTCTTTCAGGATTTTCTTGGGTGCTGACAAGTGTTTGCCCAGACTGGGAACTCTGTTAACTTGCTTCCTTGTACAATGACCATACAGTATGTGCCAGAGGTCCTGCCCTCAGGAAGCTAATCTTCTAGTGTAAGACCCTGTGGTATGTAGCCAGATTGATAAACATAGTTTAACTGGGTGGCAGCTCTGGGCATGGTAAAAATGATCATTTCTGCCTTGCTCATGGTCCATGCCAAAGCACTCTATTATTAGCTCAATGTACAGCACATGGTGCCAAATTTTCTAAAAATCACTATTTGTCTGAGAAGTATTATTTTTGGTGAGACCAGGGATTGAATCCAGGACTCTGTGTATGCTAGGTGAGTGCTCCTCCACTGAGCTGCATCCCTAGCCTGTTCACATTACAAAACATTTAAAATATTGTATCTGAAATGTTTGGGTTAAAAGAGACTAAAGAGGGGGCTTGACAACTAAATACAATACCTTTATCCTTGGATATAAAATACAGTACTTTTATCCTTGGATATAAAATAAAATAGCTATCAAGGCCATTATTGGGAATTTTGATCAGATAATATCATCAGTGTTAAACTTCTTGAGTGTGATAATTTTATCATGGGAACAGAATATTATTTCAAAATATCAGGTATGACATGCCATAATGTAACTTACTCTCAAATAATTCAGAAAGAAATATTTACCTACAGAGAAAGAAGTCCACACACACACACACTCAGGAATAGGTCAAGGGAATGTGGTAAAATGTTAAATTTGAAGTGACAGGAATACAGGTAGGTGTTCAGTGTGTAATTCTTGCATTGTTTTTTCTGTAGCTTTGACATTTTTCAACAGAAAAAGTTGAGGGGGGAAAAAGGATTAAAAAAATTATACTTTAAAACTACCCCACTCTTTGAAGAGAGAGAGAGAATAACTCACAAATCAGTTCAGAAACCAAACACAAATACTTCTTTATTTATGGGATATCATTTTACATCAATTCCATTAAAACCTAAAACCAGTTTGCTGTACTCAAGTTAGGTGGCATAACAGTATTTTAGTTAAGCTGGGAGTCACAGGACTTGCACACTTTTATGAATGTAATGCAAATACTGACGACAAGAAGCATTCACAGTTATAGGTTAGCTGCTGTTCATTTAACAGTAACCCCCAATAGAAATTATTTTATGAAAAAAGCAACCCACATTTTGGTCTCATTTACAGATACCCAACATTTCAGTTGGTCAATGAATTCTATACATTTATTATACAACATATGAAAGAATAAAGGATAAGGCGTACAGAGGTATTTTAGCAGTTGTAAGAATAAAAACCAAGGGCAAAAACTAACTTTTAAAGCTTTCTGTATAAACTTCAAAAGCACTGCTAGAATGGAGACTGAGAGGCAACAGAAATCTGTTGTTAAACCAGAAATCTAGAGGTCTGTCTAGTCAGATTATAAAAACTTCAGAGAGTCATGCTTCAAAAAGATGCACGTAACATTATAGTGGATGTTTGTAACAAATTAAACAATGAAATTTCTGACCTACTGCAGCAGTAAACAGGTAAAAGTTGTATTCCCCAACAACAGAGTATTGCAATATGGAGTTGAGTTCACAACACAAGGGGAGAGAGAAAGGGTGTAGACTCAGGTACTAAAGAAAACCCAGAAGAAGGCACCCTAATTTATTTAACATTAGCCCATGCATAAGTGCTTGATGACTGTTCAATTCTGTGTGACTGAGGCAAATTTTTAAGAAGTGTCTGACCCCCTTTTCTCCCCTTCAAAGTAACTATATAAAAATCAAGAAAACAAGGGCAAGCACTCTGTACCAGCAGTCACAGAGGTGTTTTTTTTTTTTTCCAAGAAAGTTTATAGATGATTTGGAGTTTTCTAAACTGCAAGATTATCCCTTTGGAATATTTAGTTTAGTATCACATGAGATACTTGTTTTTACTTGAGAGTTCTTCTTATCACCAAAATGTTCACTGTGGATGAAATGAAAATTCTTCCCTTCATAACAACTTTTTTATTTTGGAATAACTGCGCTTAGTGTTTAAAGAAAACTCTAGATGCTAGCACTTTTAAAATAATTTCATCTATGATTTAGATATGTTTTGCACAAAACAATAGGGGATCAAATTTAAAAATTGTGGCCTTTAAAGTGTGATTTTTATGCTTCACTGGGGTACATCTGAAAATGAATCAATTCTCCATAGATCCAAACCTGCCTATGACCAGTCAACACTGTACGACACATGCATGAACCCTTTTCAACATGTCAGTCTGAATAGCTGTTGTTTGCCATCAACATTTTCTATTCTTTCCAGATATTAATGTATGCAAATATTCATTTGTAAAGTTAAAAGTGAGACTACAAACAAGGAATGGTTAAGTATGCTTAGTCACTACTGAGTTTTTTAAACTTGTGGTTTATTTCACAGCAAACCAAACCTTATTATTTGGTAGAAAAAGGAAGTAGTTGCATTCTACCACATCATGATTTTGTATATGCACACACACTGTATATACATACAAAATTTCTGTCTTTGGTGGTTTAATTAGGGAAAAAGAAATATGAAAATCTGAACACCGTTTGCAAAGAAACTGTAAAACAGTGGTCAAGAGTAGCATTGTCTGTGTGCTTTACTCATTTAATGCCATTGAAAAGTTCACATTTAATTGAAAAGATTTTTTTGGCCAATAATCCAAACATCTTCCAATCATTACATGCTCATGCCTGGATCTTTCTTACATCACTTGTTCAAATGCACCATTAGCTCTTTACTTGGTTAAATCATTAGACTTTTGTGTTTTCACAAAACTTTAGGGACTGAGTTAGTCACTCAATAGCACCAAATAGTTGGGGTGAAAACATGTTATCTATACATTTCCTCAAGAAGGCAAGGTAAAAAGAAAAGGAAAGAAAGAAAGAAAAAAGACATAAAATACAAACCTAAAAATACCATCCCACTTACTCATTTCCTCATCCACATAAATAATGGCTATCACCCTTCAGTACAAATGACTCAGGTAATGACAAGTGGCCCCTCCAGGAAAGGTCCTACTGTATGATAGGATTAGCTCAATGCTGGTGGTCTGTTGTCCACTGCCTGCAATGGACACGCTGCCAGGAAAAGCCTAGCATGAAAGAAACAAAGAAAACAAAAGGAAACAGCACTCACTTATAGCATACCTTTTCCCAAAAAAACGAGGAAATTAGACACCATGAAAGCTTAACTAAAAATTCAAGCCACAACTAAAAAGTGCTCTGCAGTTATAAATTGCCAGCAAACCAGTAGGTTTTCATGGGGTAGGCAAAATAAATTTGACTTTGAGTGGCACAGAAAGCATCAGCAGACCAACACTGGCTACAAGAATGCAAAGGGCGGGGTAGGGGGACCACTGAAGAAAGTTCATGAGAATTTAAGCCCCAAATGTCAAAAAAGGTGCATGTTAATTTGTTCCTTTGTACCTATATTCAACCTACTATAGTTTTAACATTAAAAAACAAAAATACTATACCTTGCATGGTGGAAATGATCTGTGGCATGTTACCTGTCTAAGTAGTCAAATAATTATAACTTTTGTCATTTTAAAAAGCTAATATTGTCAAGTAAACCAAATGATATTTGGCATATGCCATGGAAAAGTTATGACTCCTACCTCCTTCCAGAAGTTGGCCTCTTAAAACAGTACAGTTAATTCTGGCAATGTTTGCTTATGGTAACAGTTGTTTTGTCTTGTTTTCTGAAATGCTACATTTGAGACCAAATAAAGTATAACTGGTTCATTTGAAAAAAGGGACTAGAAATATGCCACAAAATTATTTTTACAATACATTTTTTTTTTTTTTTTTTTTTTTTTTTTTTTTTTTTAAAGAGAGTGAGAGAGACAGAGAGAGAGAGAGAGAGAGAGAGAATTTTAACATTTATTTATTTTTTCTTAGTTCTTGGCGGACACAACATCTTTGTTGGTATGTGGTGCTGCTGAGGATCGAACCCGGGCCGCACGCATGCTAGGCGAGCGCGCTACCGCTTGAGCCACATCCCCAGCCCCTTTACAATACATTTTTGCAGAAATAATCTCTAGGTGAAGCTTTTTCTTTTTATACACATATACAAAATTTAAACAGCAATATACACATAATCACAGTGAGGACGTTGGCAAATTCACCAATCTGTAGTGTAAATAACAAACTGCAAAGCAGCCTTCCAAGAGAACAATGCTACACAGCAAGCAGAGCTGGCCCATCAATAGCAAACACCAAAACATCCCTGCGAAAGGGAGACAGTGCAAGAAAAGCAGCATGCGCTTTGATACAAACAGCAATTTATGGCTAATGGGTGACATAACTGTGGTAACAGTGACTCTCTCGCTGCTATGCATAAAGTCCTAGGACATCTGTTTGTCTTTATACCACTCCACGAACTCGTCCAATAAAACTGGCCCTGGAGAGAGAGGGAAAAAAAAACAAAAAACCACAGTGGCTCTAAGGTTTTTCTCAGGGAGGCAGGCAGGCTATGTCCAAGGATGTGGGAGAGGGGGGGAGGGGACATTCCACACCCAGTACTCACATGCTCCATCTTCATCATAGTTGCTGAGGTCAAGATTAATTGTTCTGCTGAATTCCAGCACATTGCACCACTGGTCTTTGTTAATCACTTTATATTTTGATTGCTGATGGAGGGAAAAGGAATATGATTACACTTAAAATGAACAAGTGAGACAGTTTCAATTCCTGTATGAACTTAATAAACTTCATGTAGAGCTAATCCTTTCCATTCAAACACTGATGCAGGAGGAAGCAAGGGAGAGCCAAGAGTAGAATTTAAGATGACAATTTTCCTTACAAAATATGGGGCGGGGGGTGGGGAGTGGCAATTCAAGGTGACAAGAACATCAAAGAAACACAATTTCATATTCCTAGAAGTGAAATTTCTATACTGTGGAAGCCCTTTTATGTAAAATGGCAATGCTACAAGAATTAAGAGAGAACTTATAAATTTATGCAAAGCACTCTATCCAGTCCTTGGCACAAAGTGTTACATAAAGAGTAGCTCCCCTTAATAATCCTCAACATGACCAGCACAGCTCACTGCCAAGCTGCTGGCTTGAAGCACAAGCAGCGGTGGGTCACTTGATGAGAACTTGTTATCAGTGCTACAAGTGACCTCAGAACTGGGGGCTTTTGCCACTGAAGAAAATTACTATTCAAATAATTAAGAACTTGAATCTGATCATAAAAGAAACTGGAATAGCTGTGAAGTAGTTCCTCAAATCCTCTTAGACAAGAAATATGCTATATAGGCTTTTTTAAAAATATAATATTCCTAAACACAGATTTTAAAATAAAATCCACAACCAATAATTTTTAACTCCTCACCACTAAAACATAGGAAAATACAAATGCATAAAAAACAAAGAGAATTAATTAAGTCAATAGTTTTGAGGATATAAACATAAGAAAAGCTAGAATCAAAGGATCACTGTCTCCTTTTAAAAGAAAATGCAAATTTGTATAAGAGCAAAGCACAGACTACAAGTTTACCTTTCTAAGCAAGTGGAATCAAAGAATAGTTTGAAACAGCTGGTAATGATCCTGGGATTGTGCAACATCAAGTTTCCTCACAGCCAGGTCTTTCAGTAAGGACCCTTCACACTCAGCTCAACTCCTGCTCAGTAAACTAAAAGCGAGAACCTAGTTCCGTCTTTGTTCCAATAGTGAGCTTGTATCTTACAGGGTTGTCAGAGAAATGACAACAGATCGGACATGGAGGGGAACCATCATATAAACAAATACTTACATTAAAACCAGCTTTTACAACTTTCTTGAGTCCCAGAGATAACAGTCCTCAAAGAATTCTATCAATTGTTAGGTTCTTCTGGACCATTGTCCAGTTGTCAGAAAGATTATTAGTGCAAGAAGGAAGCTGGAGTCAGGGAAGATCTAGGATTTTCTCCAAGACCCAACAATGTCTATGATGTTCTTGCAAGCAAGGGCATTTTTAAAAGGGCTTGGGGCAAGAGGGCAAGGAGAATGCCGTAGACAGCCCAAGTAACTCAAATATTTCAGACACTTCCAGGTGCAGCAGCAGGACATTTCAACAAAACCAGCTCCTCATAACTAGCAGCTCAAAAATTCTGATCATCAATACTTAAAGCAAACAAAGATTGATGGAATAGTGCTGGTTGTTTCTAATACACATCTAAAGAAAATTTAAACTGAAGGCGACACTGTCAGTTTTCTCAATACAGTACTTAAGATGATCTAAATTCCCCAAGTGACTTGCAGATAAGAGTAAATAAAAACAGATTACAAACTAATTTTGGTAAGAAGGCAGATGGCTGTTTTTTTAACTTTTATAATCAAAGCTGGAAATTCATCTAAAGCCATTAAATAAAGAAAACCTTGTTTTTCTATTGTTATAAAGAGCAGGCAACTAAGCAGCCATGAAGCTTTTAAAACTGGGCTCATACAAAGTAAATTTAAAAAAAGGAAAAACTGGGCTGAGAGGGGCGAGGCAAGGACAGAGCTGCAGCCACATGTGATGCACCGTAAGGCAGAATGAGGCTCCACCAAGCAACGCGGACAGACGAGCTCCAGAAGACAGGGAGTGCTGACTGACAGCAGTTATGGCACCATGTTTACTATGAGTGATAAAGTACGACAAACAAAAATTACACAGAATGGTTAAGGAAAGTATACTTGGTAGTTCTAAGCAAGCAAATATACATTTCATAAAATAACAATTTGGTACCTCTAAGAATTGGTGAAAAACTGGAAAAAGGGGCCAGATTTTTCCTAATAACAGTCCCAACATGCACTTGGCAGTGTTTATGTCTAGGCTGCGCTGGTCCTTTTCCTGTTTAACAAACAAAAACAAGGATGAGCCAGATGCCTCCAAATAATAACTTCCAATAATCCAAATTTGTATTTCACTTCAACAAGAAAATTTCAAACAACTCATTTACCATACACCATAAAAAACCAAATAGAGACTAAGGCAGGGAGAAGGAGAGTAAGTAATACAACAGAAGTCTTGATTAGTTCGATATTATATAAATTTATTGTAAGAAAGATTCATGTCAATTGAATGATTACCCTAATGCAAAATTAATTATGTAGCAGTATCTACAATCATTTCATTGAATAAATAAAAATCTATAACTTACTAACTTGCTTGTTTGACACTTAAGATAATTATAAAAATCATAATTGTTCATCCTGAAGCCTATACTTAACTAAATGGAGTGTAAAGGTTTGATTGCCATGCTTAGGAATCAGGTTTCCTTAATAAAAATCATTTTCCCAACAATTTTATTTTATGGGGTAAATATTTTTCTTGTACCTAAACATGCTGGAATTAAATTCCACTTAAAATAAATGCTGAGCCCTGGAGATTCTCTCCTCATCAGAGGATGTATTCAGCCACCTGTGCTGGGGGAAAGCAGGATGTCTATCATTACAATCCTTCTTACCTTGGATTTCTTAGCAGATTGTCCCTAATGAGTAACCAAGTGAAAGACATTTCATAAGGAAACAACAAAAGAAACAAATAAAGGTAGATTATGATCACTCTCTTTTGCAATTAAAGATCCTAATGACTCATTTCATGTTTCTTAGAAGTTTCCATTCTAGAACTACAAATGGGCAGTTTACATGAAAGGAATCGAGAGGGTCTGGGACCACAATAATACCTTACACATCCAAAGCTAGCCTCCATGTAGTACCTGAACTGTTGAAGAAATTTACAAGAGTGTTACAAAGGAAGAATGTGCTTGGCTACCCCAAATGTGCAATTTAAATGCTCACCACATTAAGGGAGGATGCTGTGACCACCCTTATCTGTCACATATGCAGCCACACATACTTTCCAACTCTACCAGTGAAGTGCTCTTTGGTACACAGTAAATTTCTACATAGGGTACTGACTTTAAAAGAGAACTTAATCAGAACTTAATGTTAAGAGCCTCACACAATAGCAAATGAGGGAGATGAAGATACAGAAACATGCTGTTAAGGAAAATGTCTAATAGGTCTGTTTTGTTCTCAGTCATATAGTATAATGGTCAATTCAAATGGCACTGTGTCACCCTTTTCTGTTAGAGGCCACCCAACTCAAATCTGATGATGGCAGGGGCATCCCAATTCCACAATTCTACACAAACAGGAGGCCTCTTTCTCACAGCCTTCTCTGCCTGTCCCTTGGCCATGCAGAAGGTCCTGCTAGGGTTGTAGTACTCACAAAGGAGAAGAGGACAGTAGAAGAGGTGACTTAGAGATTGTCTTTTACCAAACAAGCCTCATTGGCTTGTTGCACTTGTGCTTATGCTTCTGTGAAACACTGTGAAAGCAAATGGGAAAAGAAACATCCCTTAGCCTGTAACAGGTGTGGCAGACAGCAACAGCACACCACACCATGAAGCAATCCACAAGAAAAATGAGTAAATTGTTGAGAAGCACACGCGGCACCACAGGACCAGGCCAAAGTCCATTTGTCAAACAAAAGTTCATGAAGCACTGGGCTGATGACAGTGGTGCTCTAAAGAGCTTTCCTTTGTAGAGTTTGTCATCATTCACCAAATCCCCAAATCTCTAGTCTAGCTGTGAAATATACCTTGCCTTCTTCCATCATCATCAGTGCCTATGCCCCCATCACAACAGACATACACTAAGGTGACAAAAAAGAAAAGAGATACAAAAGGACCTGGACAGACTCTTTGCAACAATATAATCATCCGACAAACTGATGATCATGAAGGATTTCAACGCGTGTTTGGCAGTGATGCCAGAACATGGAGAAGAGGCATCAGACTCACAGGACCGGAGAGCTGAACAGCACTCACTCACTCCTGCTCTGCAGGGTGCCAGCCAGCAGCTCATCACTAACACCATCTTCTGCCTAGCAAATAAGAGAGAGATATTATGGATGCACTCACAGTCTGAACAGTGGCATCTCACTGACAACCAACAGTGCCTGTGTAGGGACTTGTACCTAAGTGCAAATGACCATTACTGGAAACACTCAAAAATTCCTGGGAACGACACAGTTGAGAAAGCCCATAGCAAATGCCAACTAAACATCAAAATGGAGATACTCCCCAGGGTTCTCTGACTACAATGATCCCTAAGGGCATTCTCTGCAAAGAGGTTCCAAATTTAAAAGTGAAATGAACTTCCCAGGATGCTATCAGGCAGCCATCAACATTATGGGCATTAAAAAGAAAAAGAAAAAAAATCACCTTAACCATTTCAAGGAGTACAGCAAAGGAATCCAAAAAACTCTTTGCAAGAAATTAAAATAGTACACTGTGTACATCAATCCTGTAACCTTCTGTTCATGCAGCACCAAGAAGTAAGGGACAGACCAACAGATTTCTGCATCCCAAGGTAGGTATCCAAGCAGAAAGTACCTTGAGAAAGCCTGCCAAGAGCCAGCCAGCATTTCCAGAAGGCCCATCCAGGTTAAAGGAGAGGGAAATGAAGACTTTTCTTCCTACCTATCTCTTAACACAAAATTTATATGTGTGTTTACTAAACCTTAATTTTTTAAGATAAACAGAAAAAATAATTTTTAGTCATTTCTCAAATAATAATAGAAAACGAACTATTTTGGACAAACCAATCCTGTACAATACACAACCAGATTCTCACTGTCCTCCTTAAACATGGATTAAAGGCATAGCAGGATGGAAGGGATCAGGCCTTTAACAGTGCAACTAAAAATCAAAGGACCCCATTAGAAATAGTGGAAGAAGTTACATTTTATATGTGGAATAAATGCACCCCTGAAGCTGAAGACTAACAACAAACAATGTATGATAGAGAATAAAGAGGTTTTATTAAGGTCTGATTTAGAACTCTAATTTTTCAAAAAGTGCCTTTGTTTACATAAGAGTGTTCCAGTGCAGTTCTTTCCTAAAATGGAACAAATGAATTAAAAAATAAAAATGAAAATGAAATTTAAAAAGTTAATTATAAATGTTAAATGTAAAGTATGTCACAAAAATGGATCTTTAAATATTTAGGCATCTGTATCTGCTCTAGAGACCCCTAATTGTTCCAAGTGATCTACTTCCAGTTTTCATTAAGTTTTAATAGCTTGAAAATTATATGCAAAAAGAAGAACCTTTTATTAAAATTATAATTAAAAAAAACTTAGCAGAAATAAAGTCCTGTAGCTTTTTAAGAGATACTAATTGGACTCAAGAAAATATATATTAGTTATTGTGATTCCAAAAATAAATGGTGAAGACGAAGTTAGAAATTGCATGTGAAATCAAAAGTCCTCAAAAGCCTTATGGCATGCATCACATGAGACCACAGAGAAAATGCAGTCCTTCTTAATACAGCTACCTGCATCAACAAACATTAGGTAAAATAGGCTCTCAAGGCTTCAATCTTAAACACTGTGGTTCAGTTTTAGAAACTAAAAATACAGCAAAGTAGCTTTTGCATGGGTTAAAAACAAAAAGTAAAAAAGCAAAAAGTCATAAAATCCCAAAGTACCCGCCCTCCTGTTGGTGGAAAAAACATATCTAAAATAATTATGCTCTTAGAACTAAGCCAACAATATTTTATGAATAACAATATTTGCAAGGCAATTTACTAAGCTCAATTTTCTTTTTTTTTTTGTACTGGGAATTGAACCTAGAGGCACTTAACCCCAGCACCCACCCTCCTTATTAATATTTTATTTAGAGACAGGGTTCTGCTGAGTTGCTTAGTATCCCACTAAATTGCTGAGGCTGGCTTTGAACTCATGATCCTCCTATCTCAGCCTCCCAAGCAGTTGGGATCACAAGTGTGCACCACTATACCCAGCTAAACTCAACTCTTGACACTTCTTTTAAAACAGAAGAGAAGTCTGTCGAAAGGCACTTTGCTTATTATTTTGTTTGGTACAATCATATTCTACTATATTTAATAAGCACTACTCTCAAAAAACAAGTCATTATTGAAACTTGAGGTTTGCAACTCCCTTACTCTAATTATATGGTTAACTTTTACCTTGAGCCAGTGAGTGTACAGTTTCTTAAACTCTTTTAATACCATTAGGATAGGAGCAATTATTATTATTACTAATTTATAAATAAAGAAACTGAGACAGAAGAACTTAAATAATCATCAATAAATGGTAGAGATGGAATTTAAGCCAGGAATTCTGATTCCAAGCCTGAGCTCTTTCATATAATACCATCTTGCTTGCTGGGGTGGTAAAAAAGGGAGAACAATTGAAATATTAAGAGATAAACAGAAGCCAATTAGTTTAACTTCTGAGCATATCTGAGTGGCTCTGCAACAGCCAAAGAGGAATCTTTTTTTTTTTTTAAACTTTTCAAAGGTCTCCTTTTATTTCACTTAGCAATCCTGTATAGTTTTCTAAATGATAACATCTAATAGTATTAAAGGACTTATATTTAGATACTTATTTTCATGCCCTTGGGAATAGTATTTGTTCAATTATCATTTTCTGATCATTTCTTTTTATTTATTTATTTATTTATTTATTTATTTTTTATTGGTTGTTCAAATCATTACAAGGCTCTTGACATATCATATTTCAAACATTAGTTTCAAGTGAGTTATGAACTCCCATTTTTACCCCAAATACAGATTGCAGAATCACATCGGTTACACATACACATTTTTACATAATGCCATACTAGTAACTGTTGTATTCTGCTATCCCAAAGAGGAATCTTAAAACTAACAAGATTGTTAGGGGTAATGGGCCTGCAATTAGATGACTATTTCATATTACTTTTATTCCTGACCTCATCTGTTTTCCATTATAATTTTTCCCTTTCTGTTTTCCTTATAATTACAATGAAATATGAGGAGAAAAAGGTGGGGGGAGAAAGAGACACACAGAGAAGCACAGAAAGAGGGGGGGGAGGAAGGGAGGGATAGGGAGAGAACGTATGCACACATGTGAGAGCCTGTGCTGGGGGTTGTAGAGAAAGGGAAACTAGACAGTTAGTAAGTGAAAAAATGCTTCAAATTAGAAGAGAAAGTAATTCCAAATGTTCACAGACAAAAGTGAATGGCAAGAAGAATTCTCTTGATATACCAGGAATTGCTGAACACAAGACCTAGCAAGTTTCCTTAGCAAATTCTGTCAATAACGTCCATAATCATTTCTAGTTCAACTGTTATTTTTCTTGGAGGAGGAAGGTACTTTGGCTTTATGTGTCCTCTTAAATCTTCCTGAATCATCCTCAGAGACAATGAATAGAAGCCAATGGCACCTTCTGTTGGAATAGTGGGAACATCAAGAAACTAGTTTGATCTGGTAACAAACTCACTTGTCAAAAACGCACTAGGAAAATGAGTTCCCCCAGGTGTCTCCTGCGTCCACAAGACCCCTCCACATCTGACTGCTCTAAAATGCTTTGAAAAAACAAAGATGCTACCCCCCATCCCATCTCTCATTGTTGGGCTCACTATCCTTTGCCCAGGCCTCTCCTTTACATCCATCAGCTTCACCTGACCCACCCTGGTCCTATCTTGGTTCACCTTAATCACTCCATCAGGGGTCCTCTCAACTTCTGTACTCATTCTGAATGAACAAACTTCTCATTCTGAATCTGTTCCTTTTGGTATCAGGGAAGGATTACACTGCTTGGGGTGGGGGGAGCCCTACTATTATGTGAACTCATGGACTCTGCTCTTATCTGGTCCTAGATGCTGCTAGTCAGCACCTCACTCCACCCAATTCACCCTTCTCAAAATGCCAAGTGCCAACCTCCCCCAGACTCTCACAGTAGCTTGGCTCCACCACTGAGAATGTAAAAGAACATCAACTGTGCTGGTATTGATTTGACTATTCCCAATCACAATGAAAAATAACTGAATTTAGTCTTTCATCTCATTCTCTTTATTCAATCTTCTTATTCTCATTAGGTCCTTTTCAAAAAATGAACCAAGGCTGTCGTGGTGGCATGTCTGCAGTACCAGGTACTTAGGAGGCTGAGTGGGGATGATCGCTTCACCCCGAGATCCAGACCGGCGTGGGTAACCCCATCTCAAAAAAGAAAAAGAACCAACGCGCACACGTGTGTATGTGTGTGTGTGTGTGTGTGTGTGTGTGTGTCTGTTATTTAAAGGACTCCATGCAATAGTTTATATAATAAATATAATTTACATTGAGGGAAAAAAATCCCTATGCATAAAAACACTGAGAAAAAATCCAATTGTATGAGAGAATTGACTTTTTGGCTCTTGACATTTTTATCTCACCATCTTTCTCTAACAAGACACAACGGGGTGGTGACAGTTTTGAGTTGAGGAAGACAGCATGGCTCTAGGAGGACTCTGGCCTACATATCAAGGGCTGACCTCATGCCATTAGCTGTTCCCTTCTCTCTGGCTCTGTTTCATCATCTGAATATTGACAAGACTGGACCAGGTTTCTTTCAAGTTTCATGATTCTGTGATAGTTATAAAACTATAAATAAGTACAGTTCAAAGAAAAAATTGGGGGAAAGTAATACAAGTTTATAGTCAATTACCAGTTTTAATTGGCTACAAGGTTCAGAGGTGAGGAAAGAAATGAATACCCACTTGGGACTGTAATTTTGGTAGAGAGATATTACAAGGTCCATTTCATTTTCTGATATTACATTAGTTTCTTTTCTGATATATTAAAGTGTAATTTAGAATACTTAACATGTTATTTTGTTGTTTGCAATATAGTATTTAGGATACTAAAATGGTCAAGAAGTTCAATCTTCATTAAAATTCTGATTTTTAAAAGACCTGCTGTGTTGATTATAACATATTACCTTCAGTAGTCATTTTTCTATTAGAAAAAAAAATATATTGGGGGTGGAGTTGAGCTTGGCTTCCAACCAAGACCAGATTTCCCTTTTCATTTAAAACAAGCAAAAAGCTGGACAAAAGATATGAATGAAGTGCCAGCTTTCACTCTCTGCAAGAGGCAGCAAGGGACCATGACCCCTGAGAAAAATGAAACAAGGTAAGTCCTACAGGATACCAGTTTACCCTGTGTAGGCGGTTTCCAGGTTGTAAAAAAAGGAAAAGGGAAACCCAAACTGAGCCCAGCGGTCTTGCTGAGTTGGAGAAAACAGAGGTTAGAGGTCAGGGAGGCAAAGGGAACTATACTGTGTGAGGAAAAATATCAGTGAGATGGGAGGCATCAGAGAGATCTGGAGGTTTCCAGAGCAGTCTCCTTCAGTCTTGGGCTGAGGACTCATGTGCACACACACAAGGGGAAGGAACCTCACACTGGAGAAGGATACACCACAAACAATGAGGCAGGTACTCCCAGGGCTTACAGGGGGTGGGAGATAGTTTGTATTTCCACTAGCCAGCATGGAAGAATCTCAGGATACTCACGGCATATATACAGAATAAAAGCTGCTTTGGCTCAGCCCTTTCAAAAGATCCAATTAATTCCAAGTAAGTTAACTATGCACAAGGGGGGGGAAAAAAAGAAATTCAACACTGTTTAAAGGACTATCAAAATCTAGTAACCAGCAATGTAAAATCCATAATAGCTAAAAAAAAAAAAAAACTAGAAAAGCAAAGAAATCGAACAGTAACTCATAATGAAAAGAAAAATCAACCAACCGAAAGAGACCCAGGAATGACAGATTATGAAACCAAAAGGCAAAGCTGTTAAACACTCCCTAATGAACATACTCTAGATATTCAGGGAGGTACAAGGAAACATCATGATGAAGAAATGGAAGATATAAAAAGACCCAAACAGAACCTCTGGAGATGAAAAGCACAGTATCTAAAATGAAAAATACACTGTCTGGGATAAATAGGAAATTAGATCCTGCAAAATAAAAAAATTAATCCTGGAAGACACAGTAGTAAAAATTAACCAAAATGAACAAAGAGAAAAAGTGAACAGAGTATCAGTGCCTTGTGAAACAGTATCAAGCAATCTAACAAAAATATTTTTTGTTGTTGTTCAAGAAGAAGAAAAACAACAACAAAAAAAACTTTTGAAGAAATAACAGCTGAAAGATTTCTCAACTTAATATAAATTTTAAAACTCACAGATCAAAGAGTTCAATAAATCCCATAAGGAAAATAACAATGCCCAGAACATCACAACCACATGCTGAAAAGCAGTGAAAAAATGCAGTCAGAAAACAAACAAAAAAGACATTATGTTCAAAGGAACAAAGATAAGAACAATAGGCTTATCATGAGAAACTAGTATACAATACAGAAGACAATGAGGAAATATCACTGAAATAATAAAATGTCAACCTAGAATACTTCTCTGAGAAGTATCAGACTAAATTGAAGGCAAAAATAAAAGCTTAGAAAATTCATCACTGGTAGATCTGCACTGTGAGAAATGTTATTTTAGGCAAAAGGAAAATGATACCAGATAGAATCCAGATCTATACAAAAGGAATAAAGAGCACAGAAATGGCATAAAGTTGAGTATCTGTAACAGAAATGTTTGACTATTTAATACAAAAAAGATAACATCTTGTGAGATTTATAGCAGTAAAATGTGTTATAAAAGCTTTAAGTATGGGAGGGCAAATGAACATGTTCTCGTGTTCTTACATGAAGAGGTATAATAAATATTCTTTGAAGATAGATGGTAAAACTTTAAAGATGAATACTGCAAAGCCTAGAGTAACCACCAAAATAATAAAATGGAGACACAGCTAATAAGGGGAAATAAAGTGGAATCAATGAAACTAAATACCTTTCATCCCCCCCCAAAACACATAAATAGGAATGAAAAAACAAAAACAGATGGACAGATAGAGGGAACATAGCAAGATAGGAAACAGAAACTTAACCATCCTAATCATTACATTAAATGTACATGATTTGTATGTCTCAATTAAGAAAGATATTTGTAAGACCCAACTACATGCCATTTATTAAAAAAAAAAAAAATCCACCTTAAATATAGAGAAACCAGTAAGTTAAAAGTAAAAGGAAGGAAAAAAGATGAATCATGCAAACATAATGAAAAGAAAGCTGGAGGGGGTGTATTTGTATTTGACAAAGCAGACTTCAGAACAAGGAATACTACAAGAGATAAAGAGAGATCCTTCACAATGCTAAATGGTCATTTCATCCACAGGGAACAATACTAAGTAAACTGAAGCCTAATATCTAAGCTTCAAAATACCCAAAGAAACAAACTAACAAAAGAAATGCAGAAGAGATCATTAGAAATTATAATTGGGAAATTCAACATTCCTTCCTTAGTTACTGAAAAGAACCAGTAGACAGAAATCAACAAGGACAGAAGACCTGAACAACATATCAACCAACCTGACCTAATAGTCATTTATAGAGCACTCCACTTAACAACAGCAAAATATTCTTTTCAAGTACATATCAAACATACATCACAGCAGACCATATTCTGGATCATAAATTAAATAGATTGAAATCCCAAAGGGTACATTTCTTTGACCACCACTGAATTAAATTAGATATCCACAATGGAAAGATTATCTAAAAAATCCTAAATACTAGGAAAATAAGCAACACACTTCTAAATACCCAATGGGTCAGGAAAAAAATCACAAGGTAAAATGGAAAATATTTCTAACTGAATGCAAATGAAAATTCAACATCTCAAAAACTGTGGGATACAACTAAACAAAACAAGATTCATTAACAAATCAATCTTAGAACATCCTGAAGCTGAACTGAAGTGCTATGGTAATCAAACAAAGATTCAATATGGGTGGCTGTTTTCAGCATTACATAAAAGGGCTTGATTCACAAATTTTTTTAATGAAATCCTCCTTAAAAGCAAAGAATTGTGCTGGCTGTTGTTGGTAAATGAAAGAAGAAAACGCACAGTTTCTCAACCAATCAGGAAAAATGAAGGCCTGCACCAAACTCCAAAGCCACGCAGAGGAGATATTAGGGTAACATAAGGGAAGACAGCAGAGCCTTCTAAGACAGGAAGATCTGGGAGGCTGCCTAAGAGCAAAAGCATGTGGCTGGGACCCAGACACTGGAGATAGAGCAAGTCATGACAGTGCAAACAGGGCTCTAGGCAAGGACCCTGGATAAGCAATGGCAGAAAGCAAAAAGACTGAGAGGCCAGGGGGCAGGCTCAGTGACCAGCCTCTAATACAATTTCCCCATGACACAGGCAATGCAAGGTGAAACAGCTTGGGACTCGACTGGGAGGCCCAGGAAGAAGCCACAGACTAGACCTGAAGTCAAAAGACCTTGGTTTAAGTTGTGGATCTACTGTCTACCAACAAGGTAACCAGCATCAAATTCTTCCACTTTTCTACGGCCCACTTCCCTCCCTTGTGAAGTGCATGAAACCATCTCTGGCTGTCCCTGAGAGCTGCCATGAGGCTAACTGGACTGTAAATACCAGGAAGCACTTTGCTACCATAAAGGCAATGGGAAGTTATTGAAGTCTCTGGGGAACAGGAAGAGTGAAGGAAGAGTATTGACACCCTACTGATGTGAATGCTGGATGAAAAGTGAAAGAACATGGAAACAGGAGAAATACAAGAGTGCGGGTTAGGAGTAACGAGGGCCTCAACAGGGGAGGCTGCAGTGGCATCAAGAAAGAGAAGGCCAAGAGCTCCTGTAAGATGAGCCACCATGGGGTGAAGTCAGAAAAGAGTAAAACAACGTGAATCTTAAAGCATAGCAGCTATCTGGGAGAATTTTGACCCACCCTCCAAACAAAGTATTCAGAAAACAGCTGACTTAGGTGTAAGAAATATGATGCTTCTAAATGGACTTCTACCCATACCATAAACAACAGCTGACTATGAAAGGGGAAGAAAACCAATCTTCTTGTAATGAACTATTTAATCCTAGAAACTAGTATCTATTCTAAAAACATACAGCAACTAACTTCTATATACAATCAGGTACCATTTAGTCAAACACTACATCTGAATTTCACCTTATTTCTAGCATCAATGTATTTCCATGCATGTTGTGATTTTATTAGAAGGCTGCAATAAAGGAAAAATGCACCGAGGGTACCACAGAGAGCTACTAATGTGTTACTACAGAAGCATCAGCATTCACCATGGATTAAACCTTTGGTACTAAATTGGCAGAGCCAGAAAGAGTAAAAAGTGGAAAAAAAAATGATGATGCTGAAGAAAGAATAACTTATCACCAAGTTCTCTGCATTAAAGAAGAAGAAGAAGAATGCAATCAATCAAGAAAGTCTAGTCACTCAAATCCATTAAACACACAGACTATAGAAAACATCACTATAGAAAAAATTATAATTATAAGGGCTTGTGTCTGAATGACATTGCCAACTGGTGCCTGAGGATTCACTACCTATGGTGACCAGGCCAAATCATAAGCCTTACTTCACACCAAAGAACCACTGCTATCACATACTTGGACTTGACTCACTATGTAATAAACAGGAAATAAGCTGTTTGAAATTCACACAATTTCTAAATAATATGATAGCACCAAGTGAAACTAGATTAGATGTGGTTAGCTGATTCTATCTAGTACCGTGAGGGGCAAAGGTTCATCATTCTATGAGAAGAGCTTTTTCAAGTTTACCTAAGAGACATTTAAAACAGTTTATCACATGCTGTATGTTACCTTTATTACAAGAGCTAGTAAAGGTCAAGGTCTGCCACCATAGCTTTTTGCTTACATACAAAATCTTTACCCACATCAGTTATTTTTTTAAAATTGTACATGTATGAAGAAATACTAACTAGCATCCTGGGAGTAACTTTTTCATGATCTTTGTTGTGGTATGTAAAAACAAACCTCAAAAGGCAATAAAAGGGGGGGGGGGGTAGAAGGAAACATCTGGATAGGCTCCAGAGAACTCACCCGTGCAAAGTCAAATGCGTATCTGTAAATAAGCTTAAAGTTTGTGGAATCATTTAATAATGATCGTAAATAATCCAAAGTATTTCTGAGTTTTTCTGTTGTATCACATCTACAGAAAAAAGAAAACAGCAAATTACAATCTTTGTTTTGAAACTGGGACAACATAAAACACAACACCAAAGGAAGGAAAAAAAAAAAAAAACCCTTAAGTTAGAACATATCCAAAAATGATTTTTTTTAAAATAAATTTCATATTTATAGACAAGTTGATAGAATAATAAATAAGCACTTCCTTACCACACCCGTTTCTGGCACATTTATGTTTTCCTCTGCACTATTTTCTATATGTGTGGAAGCTGCAAACATAATGCCACTGCCCCACTAAACACTTGGATAGTGCCACCCCTCTTCAGTCTATCACTTTCACTTTCTCAGCTAACATACAGTTCACATGCACATTCCTCAACTGTTCTCCAAACTTCCTTTACAGTGACTGTCATTTTTTAAGAGACCAGACCAGGTATTTTTATAGCACATCAATTTGTCAGATAATTTCTCCACAATTCTGTGTAGGCTCAACACTTGACAGGACCACTCCATGTCGCACTGTGTCCTTCCAGGATACCCCAGGGGGAGGCTCATCTTGTCGCCTGTCTCATTACTGCTGATATTAAGTTGATGGTTAAGGTGATGTCTACCGGGTTCTTCATTTAAAGGTACTTGTCTCCCTTTGGAATGTTAAGTACTCTGTGGGTTGACACCTTGAGACTAAATGTCTTGTTCCCCAACATTTTGCTCAATGTGTAAAAATTTTTTAAATTTCATATTTTCTTGATGCCCTGACATGCCCACAAAAAGACTGTTAATAGTCTGCCCAGGAGACCAGGTGCATAATGTTACACAGATGGTCCCTGCCACAAGTTCCCCTTCCAGGTCTCCTCAACTGACCTAGTGATATTGAAATGCACCAATGAAGTTCCCTCTTCCTTTCTGCTTGTGTTTTGCCTTCGCCCCCAATGAAGGCACTTGCGCATGGATCCAAGCCCACTCCCTGAGAGCACCTCCCCTATGGCCACTTTGTGGTGCGCCTATCTCCTCTCCAGATGGGGAAGTATAATGAATCATGCCTCTCCCAGTAGTTTCTGAAGCAGTGTTGGAATGATCCTTAAAGACCCCACGAGGGAGACTTACTCCTCTATTTATAATACACGTGATTTTAGCATTCACTGCTGGTACCTACTTCAATCAATTAGTACATCCTTAGATACAAAATGGGTGGCTTTCTAATCTATCATCCTTTCTACCTTTATTGGCTACAATTCTATAAAGAGCTCTATGCCTCACTGTTCCTATTTTCTACATTTAAATTGTTTTCCTTTTAATTCACTATGTAATGATCTGTCCCCCTCCCTCACTTTTTTTCTTTGTTGATGTATAAACTGTCCCCATTTGGGCAGTGGCCCCTTAAAACTGGCTCCAGTACTCCCCTAACATGTCACAACCACTCTCTGAGCACTTCTTTGCTTTGTGGAACAAGATGTTCCAGCTTTGTTCTTTGCCTGCCCCAGACTTAAAATCAGCCATTCTCCAGGAAACCCTGGTGACCATAACCTATTTTTACCAGTAGGTAACAGTGTCTACTTTTTGTGGGGGTTGGGGGGATTGAACTCAGGGGCACTTGACCACTGAGCCACATCCCCAGCCCTATTTTGTATTTTATTTAGAGACAGGGTCTGAGTGGTTGACCACCTCGATTTTTGCTGAAGTGGCTTGGAACTCGTGATCCTCCTGCCTCAGCCTCACGAACTGCTGGTATTACAGGTGTGCGCCACTGCGATGGGCTTGGTGTCCACTTTTCATAAGTAGGGAGACTAATTGGTTATTTTTATAAATTAACTATTTGCAATATGCAGCCCTTAAAAATGAGAACCAAGAATCACCATTTTCACTAGCAACATTAAAGCTTTTTAATACTGCATATAGTTGCTTGTGTTTTTCTATAGAACTTTTACCTACTTGTAAAAGTAGATTTATCAAAATAAGTAATTTGCCTACCTTATGCACTAAAATATGTTTAATAATAGAGCACATTCGATTTTTAGCAATAAATTTGTCAAAGGTTTTTTTGTAGCTAACTACCAAGTCCTCACAATTACTATATTAACAGGATAAACTGCCACGCAAGGTGGCACACACCTGTAATCCCAGCGGATCAGGAGGCTAAGGCAGCCTCGGCAAAAATTGAGATGCTAAGCAACTCAGCAAGAACCTGTCTCTAAATAAAATACAAAATAGGGCTGGGGATGTGGCTCAGTGGTCAAGTGCCCCTGAGTTCTATCCCTGGGACCCCTCCCTGCCAAAAGAGGATTAACTGTCTAAAGGCCCCAAATTAAATATTTTAATTTCAATGGAACAGAATAATTTAGAATGTCCTTTATTTCCTTTTGATGTTGGAAAACAAACATTAGAGTATTTTAGAAGATATCAGAAAAGGTTTCTTCAAGGGGTTGACATATAAGCTGAGAGGTAAAACACACACACAGGTCCTAGGTGTTTGGGGGGAGGTGGGAAGGGCTCTCTAGATATTAGGAAAAGCATGTGCAAAGGCCCAGCAGCAGAACAGGTCTCAAGGAAAACCATTGTGGCTGGAGTGGAAAGAATAGGAGGGAAAGTAGTACAACAAGAAACTGCAAGGGAGGTAGGGGGTAAGACTATAAAGAGCTTCTGTGATCCAACATGAAATCCTAGAAACCATGGAGGCTACCTCCAATCACAGGAGATCAGGCTTGCAATCCTGAGGGGCTACTCTAGACCCTTGTGGAAGAGGATTTGGGAAAGAAAAAGAAGAGATACTGAAAGCCTAGTAAAAGACCTGGTGCAAGAGTCCAAATGAGGGCCAAAAGGGACTAGGAAAAACATACAAGAAAGCAGGGAGCAGGAGAAAGTCTTGGAGGTGGAGCAGTAGCAGGAATTCCTTAGCAGTGAATACTCAATGTTATATATAAATTATAATATTTATTACTAATAATGAAGGAAGGTCAAAGAGGAAGGAAGCTAGGCAACACGAAGCCCCTGCTCTTCACTAGAAAGGTCAAGGACCAGAGCCATAGGCCACAGGCCACTGGGCTGACAGTTTAGTTTGGTCCTGTGCAATGAGCAAGAAGTGCAGCTGCTTGTTTTCAGAGGCTGAAGAGCAGGGACCTCTCATGGAGGTAACTACTAAATGGCAAAAAGAAAATAAAATAGCTGCAGGTTTTGGGGTACTGCTGCAAGGTGAATCATGAAGTTAGTTCTGCAGCTAAGTCTGGGACCAAACCCCAATCCTGGGAAGAGATGTTCCTGGGCACAGTGCAGGAAATGAAGAGATTTCATGTTTTAAACATAAAATGCACAGGGTTCCACTTCAGTACCCAGTAAGGGTGGTTACATGGCGTTAGAGTGCACACTGCCATTAAAGAGTTTAATCTGCTCTCAGTGGGCCTTGTCCATATCTTTAGAGAGCCTCTGGATTCACCCCATGATGGAGAAAAGGCTGCTGAGTCAACTGTCCAGAACTAGAGGCTGCCATCTAGTGGCCATGCAACAAGGACACCTTAGACGGACTTTATTCTAGCTAACAGCCGATGAAGAAATGACTGTGAAGTTCAAGTAAGAGACCTAGATCTGACCTTTGGAAAGTAGCTATCTCTTCAACCCCAGTTTTCTTCCCTGTGTGCTTCAGTGTACCCTACAGAATAACAGTCACAGAAGTCAGAGTGACTGTGCCACACTTTGAAGGAGTATCATTTCCCGTAACAAAACATACACACATATGGGGTCATTTCTTCCATGAATGGTGCTACTGTAACAGGTTCAGAAATGACACATCAGCACAATGATCCTCAAAGGTTATAAAATCAAAAGTGGTCTCCCCTATTACCCAGGAAAAGGCCTCCCACCCCTTGACTTAGCCCAAAGGTACTTTTACAGCCCACCATCAGTTTTACCCCAAGTTGGCTACACTTCTCCCACTCTTCCTTAAATGTAAACCCCACCCTCCACAGCAGCTTAATTCATATGGTAAACCTGCATGCTGGGACACAGTGGTAAATAAAACGGTCAGTGCTGTGCCTTCTTGGGCCAAGCAGAATGGATGTGCCCGCCAGCCAGGTGCTGTTACTTCCTCATCCTCTCTTAGCACCACCTGCTCCACACCGACAGGCCTGGGGGCAGGGGTAGTGTTGGGGAGCAACAGGCAATTCTTGCATATAGCATCAAGGAGACTAAGTTTTGAGCACCCAGGTGTAAGCCACATGTTGTCACTTTCCCCTCCCAATTTGGAAATGTTAGCAGAAACACCCAAGAAGTGACAAAATTGACTTAAGCTCCAGTTCCAAAATACATGGCCTTTCTATTTCTATCATGCTCCCTGTACAATAACAACCTACTTTTTAAACTCAGCATTTGAAGCAAATGTACTACTATGGTCTGAATCTTTGCCCTTCCCCACACCATTAATATGTGGAAATCTTTATCCCCAAGGTGATGGTACTAAGAGGTGGAGCCTCTGGGAGGTGACTGGGTCATGAGGGAAGAGCCCTCGTGAGTGGGAGAACTGAGGGAGCTCATCTACCTTTCCACTGTGTGAGGATGCACCTAGAAGACACCAACTATGAACCAAAACATGGCCCTTCACCAGATACAGAATGCTGGTGCCTTGACCTAGGCTCTCTAGCCTCCAAATCTGGGAGAAATAAAATTCTGTTGTTTATAAGTCACCCAGTCTAAGGTACTATTTTTCTTGGTTTTTGTTGTTGTTGTTATTTGTTTTGTGTTGCTGGGCAAGTGCTCTACCACTGAGTTAACATCCTCATCCCCTTGAAAATACTGTGTTATAGTAATCCAAATCATCTAAGACATATACTAATGTATATAAATACAGGTTTTATCATATATACATTAATCCTAGCTTTGAGCAAAATCAGAAAATCTAAAATGGCAGACAAAACAGATGATTCAAAAGATGAACTACTTTCCATTTAGTGTAAATCACCTGAGTTTGCTTATCTATTAGATACACATTCCTTAAATATACAGGCTGATTTAATTAGCATAATTAAATAGTTAATTTAATTAGCATAAGAAAAACAAGCCTATTCCTTATGGATCTTTTACCTGAACACTGGTTCTATGTCCCTGCCCTTAACAGACTTTGTCTTGTTCATAGGTTGTTTCCCCAGGTCTAGAATACTCTGCTTGGCATATCACTGCCTTTCAAATATTTGCTGAGCAAGTGAATAATCTACGGAGGATTGGGGGGGAGGGTTCTTGAAATTGTTTAAACTACAAAGAACCTTAAAGGTCATTCTAAGTAATTATCTCCACCTCATTGATAAGGAAACAGTCTCAGAGTTTCATATCACAGACAGAAAGCAGGTTCCTGTATGCCTATATATAATGGATCAGGCTAAATTAAAAAGACCAGGAGGCAGCCACTTGTGAGAATCCACCTACTACCACCTGCATCACACATCATGACAAGAATTCCTGACAAAGAGCCTGTGGGAGAGTCTTGTGCCTTCAGAATAGAGCCGCAGACTTCTTCCAGGAAACTGCCTCTTTTGTGAAAGAAGCCCAATAAAAATGTGGCCCTTAAAACACAGGCAAGTCCTGACACCCAATAATATTCTTTTGTAAAGACAAAGGTAAAAAAGAGCTTAAAACTATTAAAAAATGGATATCAGACCCTCTTAAAACAAATGAAAATGGACCTGAAAAATGTTTATGGTGCTGCCTCTGAAGGCTTAAAATAAAATCCTAACATGGCCAAGCGTTTGTTGTCACAAGGACATGCAATAAAGAGCAGCCACTGGATGTTCTAGCCAGAAAGGCAGTGAGGAAAACAATCCTAAGGCTTCAAATCATAACGTGATGTTTTCTCCAATGTGACAAACATAATTACAAAGAGATTTCAGAGAATTTAATCCTACAATCCTAGAGCATGCTGACAGGAACTACTATTTAGGGCTTTTACCTAAAAATCATCTGCTGTCAAACAGTATTGTAAGAAGAAGAATGTGACTTAAGAATCAGAAGTCTTGGGTTTTCAGCTGGGCGTGGTGGCACATGCCTGTAATCCTAGTGGCTCAAAAGGCTGAGGCAGGAGGATCACAAGTTCAAAGCCAGTCTTAGCAATAGCAAGGTGCTAAGCAACTCTGTAAGACCCTGTCTCTAAATAAAAAACAGGGCTGGGGATGTGGTTTAGTGATCAAGTACCCCCGAGTTCAATCTCCAGTACCAAAAAAAAAAAAAAAAAAAAAGTCTTGAGTTTTCTTCCCATCTCTGTTACCTTTATGTCACTAGCCTCCCTATGCTCAGTTTCCTAATTTGTAAAAAAATTCTGGATGAAGCCTGACCTGTCTTTTTCAAAAAGTAGCCCTGAGGCTTAAATGGAAAACAGTAAAAAGGTCTCATGAACTACTCAAGTGCAATGCAAGTAAAGCACTACCAATATTAACAAGACAATGTCCCATTAAAAGCTGACAAACTCAGGGCTGGGAATATAGCTCAATTGGTAGAGTGCTTGCCTTGCATGTATAAGGCCCTGGGTTCAATCCCCAGCACTACAAGGAAAAAAAAAAAAAAAAAAAAAAGCTGACAAACTCAAACATTATTTAAATAAAATCATAAAGCCATTTCGACTCCAACTTTACTCAAGTAAAAATCAAGGTCTGTTATTCCTAGTTAAAGTAAAAAGAAAAGTCATTCCAAGTATTTTAGGTGAAAGTTACTAGGTTAAAAATTAGCATTTGATCTTCAATACCATCTGAAATGTTCAGCCTTCACCCCAATTGCATCCTTCAAGACATAATATATCAGAACAGTTTCTTGAATGAAAATCTTCACACACACATACAAGTACACACATAGATAAGCAAAGATGAATACATAGAACCACTGATTTTTTTTTCTTCTTTTTCTGGGCCAAGTAACACAAACAAAAATATTATTTTTTAATCACTAGAGTAATGAAGTTCTAATTTTGCCTAGAACTAAAATGAGTATTTTTACCCAAAAAGTTATATTTCACTCAACTTAAACTAAAAACCAGAGACATGCTTATATAATAAGCCTTTTCTTTTTAAGCTCCAAACATGCACCATCCAATATAGTAGTCAACAGACACATGTGACTACTGAGGGCTTGGAATGTGGCTAATACAAACCGACCAGGTGGACCATAAACATATCATATGAGTATATTTTGACATTATACTCTAAATAAATAATGTAAAATATCTCATTGATTTATAAATGTTGAAATGATAATAGTTTGGATATTCTGGGTTAAGTACGATATATTAAAGCTATTTTTATCTGTTTCTTTCTACATTTTTAACGGGGCCATTGGTAAATTTTAAATTATATACACTCAACTATCCCCTGAAGTCCCAGGGAAGAGGCAACTTCCTGGGGATGGCAGGGTCCCCCCTAGGGCACCCTCAGAACTTACTGTAGAGAAGTCATTCCTTTTAACCATTCCTGTAGAGTAAAATAACCCATGTTTTGTGCATCCAATTTCCAAGCTAGGACCAGCATAACTACCTATTAAAACAAAAGACAAATTTAAATTTCAGCAATTAAGTACATCAGCATCCTGCCAAATGCTGCTAGTCCCAATGGTTTAGTCATTGAAATTGAACAGAATAACTTCAAAACTGAGTTCTAGTTTGGCAAACATCTAAAAATCCTGATAAAATATTTTGTGACAAGAGCCTAGGAGAAACATGTACTCTCGTGATGCCTTACAGTACAAGCAGAAAGTGCTCAACCTCACCAGAGGGCAATTCCTCAGGATCTATCCAAATTAAACCCAGCTTCTCCTCAGTATTCCACAGATATACCTGCACAGGTACACACAGATACATATTTAATGATACTTACTACAGCGCTGTTTGTAGTGACAAAAGGTTGAAACAGCCAAGTGTTGATTGATGAGGGGCTGGTTAAACACTTCTTCATTAAATATATTCCAATCAAAGGAATAATGCAACACCATTAAAATGAATGAGGTAGAGCTAACTGTTCAAATATGAAATAAATTTCAAGCTTTATTAAATGAAATAGCAAGGTCCAAAATACTGTTAAAAAAATTAAAAGGTAGATGGCTGCTTGGAGATATACACTATACCACATATACTTATTAAGTCTGTGAATTGGGCCATATACACTGGGGAAAACCATCTTCAAATAGCAAGATACTCCACTGAAAGAGCATTGTGCCTGGAATAAGCCCAGGATGAGTGGGATGGCCCAATCACTCCCCAGTGGGAACCAATCCCTCAGTGCCATTCTTGCTTCTACTGAGTTTTCCAAAATTCTGCAGATATCAAGAACTGTGACAACTCAGCTTCTGTTACTCACTGCTTAGCAATATCTCATGCAGCTACTTAAGAGAAAGATGGCACAGAGAACAAAGGTAAGTTATACCAGACACCTGCAGTGTAAAAACAAGCCTGTATTTCAAAAGAGCACCCAGTTTCAAGTTATCCAGAGCCCTGCACAGGAACAGAGTTGAAGCCAACCATGACGGGCAGGAGCAGGAAGTCTTCCTTCTCATCCACCTCAAGGAAAGGTAAGGAACAACTAAGCAAGCATATGATTCCTAAAAAGGTAAACAAGAGGGACAAGGCCTTCTTAGGACCATCCTGCCACTCTACTGGGATGGCCATCTCTGGACAGTCATTTATACACCCAATTCCTAGCCTGGAGCCAGGTATACATAGTTGGTGGACACTCAGTTGTTGCAGAAAAAGGCGCAGGGTAGAAATACATGTTTCTAAGGTGCAGTTAGCCAGGAACCAAGATACTTGCAATTTCTTAATGTGCTTTCTTTACACAGACTCTAAGGGGTCACTTCTGGAACTGGAAGAAGAGCCCCAAACCACCACACCATCATCCATGTGTCCAAGTGAATCAGATGACAGTGGTGGTGAAAGGAATTAGAGTGATATAAAAACATGAAATAATGAGGCAAGAAGTCATTTAGAAAATCAATTTTAGATGATTTAATGAGCCTCTGAAAGCCTACATGTACATTAAAAACTTCAGGTTAGGGAGTATTCAGAAGATGCAAAAGATATGCCCTTTTATCTGTTGGCAACAGGCTAGTCCTCAAGCTGCAAATCCCCAGCTGTGTCTGATGCCTGAGGGATTAAGAAAAAGCCTTCAACTAGTGTTGACTCCAGGGTTCTCCACTTGGGAAATTTTATCAGTAAGAACCTACTCTATTTCTAGGACCTTTCATCAACTAAATGACTACATTACAATTTTTCTTAAGTCACTAGGGTTTTTTGACTTAAAAAAAAAAATCTAGATTATTAGGCAGATAATAGTAATGACTGTTAAAAAGATTTTTTAAAAAGTCACTTAGAGACCAATCAGCACTAAGAAGAATTTCCCCTAAAAAAGGGGTTCAGTCCTTTAAATTATTCACAAAGCAATGGATTTTCTCCTCAGCCCTCACATTTCTTAG
Source organism: Ictidomys tridecemlineatus (assembly GCF_052094955.1). Taxonomy (NCBI): domain Eukaryota; kingdom Metazoa; phylum Chordata; class Mammalia; order Rodentia; family Sciuridae; genus Ictidomys; species Ictidomys tridecemlineatus. The sequence goes on along the minus strand of NC_135485.1, from coordinate 37,731,178 downwards.
AATTCTGACTCCTATACATCAATTTACCCATGTGAACTAGCCCACATTTCCTAACACATACTATGTAAATTCATGAGCTTTATCACTACTCAGCCCTTCATTAGAAAGATTAAAAATTTCATTTCAAAACTTAAGTTAAAAAACAATAAGTGTGAGGGTGAAGAAGCAAACACAGCAAGTCTGCATGAAGCAAGGCCAACCAGCCAAGGCAGGCACTCACACAGGGAAACCGCCTTTCACCAAGCAGACTTCCTCAAGCTCACGGACAAGAAAGCCAAGTCCTTAAATAAAGGATTTTGCCCTTAGCTTCATAAATCAAAGTAGATAAGAATTTTATAGGCCTGCTTAAATTTCATAAGCTATGAAGAAGGCAAAGTGAGGGTTTTAAATATTTTTAAAGTGCCTGCTCTTCAGTGAAGACAAGGCATCGTCTGTCACCTCATTTTTCAAATGTTAACGTCTCTGAAATTGGGACGTATCCACAATTAACAGCATATCAAAATTTATTTAGCCACACTTTTTCTTTCTTAGGAATGATATAAAATAATCTAACTTCTATTGGTGTCATCTTGGAACTAAAGTACAATAATATTTACTTAGAACAATATTCTGAATTTGGTCTTTTAGTCGACAACATGAATTTACATTTCAAGGCTTTCTTCTTACTGAAACAGAATTCTAAAGAGTTCCAAATCAAATTACCAAAAAACAAAAAAAACCCAAAGGCAATAATAACTTTTTTGAATAGTTATTACTCCCTCGAAGCATGCTTTCTTGCCTCTGAGATTAAATGCTCAGATAATCCTACACATACCTACAAACTGACTCTGGTCTCCATCTCATCTTACTTCAGGCCTGGGCCTGCTATGGGTTCCTCTGATCACCAGGCCCATTTCTGTTTTCTGGATAGGACCCCTAGATCCCCAGCCAGGCCCAACTCATTCCCTGATAACACTGTTAGAAAATAATCAAGCTTAGCCCAGCTTCTAGCAGAAAATCTACTTCTGAAAGTTAGTGAAATGGTCTTTTTTTTATGTCCATGGACTAGATCAGGGAAAATATTATTGATCCAGTCAGTGGTCCCCAAACCTTTATGCCAAAGTGAATAATTTATCAAGTTACCTGAACTGGAACCCACTAAAATACAAGACAAAAATCCACATGAATGAGTGAAAAGATATCCCAAAAGCACTTCGGAAAATTTAAATGTTATTTGAGGCAAGACGGTGAGAGGCAGAGGACAACAGAGGCACAAAAATGGTAAAGGTACAAAAAAATCTAAAGAAAGAGTCAAGTCTCATTCCCAATTTTAAGAGCACAACAAATATGCATGGGACCAACACCTCTTGTAAAGTCTGAATGAAGGGATGACCTCTTGAGGGCTTTTCTAGATAATACATTTATTTAGGATATACTTGTTAAACTAGGAGTGTGTGTAAAACTGAACTGCATTGTTTATGAACCAGAGCACATGTATGAGCACAATTTTTCATTTTAGTGTTAAAAGATATTTTGTGGAAACATAAAAAAAAAATTCAACGATAACAAGATGCTAAGAATTAGGCAAAAATAATTAAGCATATAAAATAACTCCGATCTTTGTAAAGAAAATATTCTAGTGCATTAATACTAAAAAAAGAGTCACCTTCTGAGCTAAATTCGACTGGAAGTAAAAGATCTGTGAAAAATTCATGGTAATTACAACCTACTCAAAACCTTTATGAATAATTATTCAAAGTTTAAGACTAACTCTACATTAGTCTGAAAAAACTATTGAGGGGGACCAAGGTACACAGCATGCAGTGACTTGGTTCCCCGGTTGCTCTGTCATTATAGGTACACATGCCCACACATTTTTAAAATATCCAATTACTTAATCACTGTACCTTTTAGATACAAGAAGTTAAACTAGAGGGGAAAAAAAAAAATCACCATCATTACACCATGCCACTTACAAGTCAAACTACATTTTCTTAAGTGACCTCATAAAAAAACTAACCTATCATTATTTCTGTATTTTTGTTTTATTTGTAAAGGAACAAAAAATTTAAGTAATAAAAATTACTGAGTCACACAACTCAGTAAGTTAGACTTACATTTTCTGGTTCAACCCCAATGTCTTCACAAAATTTTTCCATGCCTTCAGGACCCACAACATCATCAGTACCTGCATTGAATACAATCTTACATAAATTAAATCTGACCGTGCACATGATTACTACTGTAGTAATATTACATCATCATTGAATAAGACTTACAGGCCCTAACTCCTTTTGGAAGAAAAAAATCAAGTATAAAATGAAAAATATTCTGGAATCCTTCATATCTTTGAGATTCTACAGAGTGTATTTGCCCAGGCTGACCTTAAACTTGTGATCCTCCCATCTCAGACTTCTAAGCAGCTGGGATTATAAGCACATACCACTATGCCCAGAAGACTGATTTCTGTTATGTTATTTCTGTTAGATTATGTTTCTGCAGTGCTGGGGATGGAACCCAGGGCCTCATGCATGTTCGGCAAGTGCTCTACCACTGAGCAATACTCCCAGCCCTTGGTATAACCACAGTCTATCACTATGTCCTTTATAGAATATGCTTAAAAAAGTTCCACTCTTACTATGGTAATAATTTCAATATATACAATAATTATTAGGAACACAGCAAATAGCCACATAGTAATCTCTACAAAATTAACTGGAAAACAAATGTTTCTTTAACACAGAAATAAATAATCAAGTACAGTTGGTCTTCTATATTTGTTCTACATTTGTGGATTCAACCAACTGGGGATCAAAAATATTAAAACAAAAAAACCCCCCTTGTGTCTAACTAAACACTTAATAGACTTTTTTATTATCATTATTCCCTAAATAATACAGCATAACTACTAATAATATAGCATTTACACTGTATTAGGTATTATAAGTAATCCACAGATGACTTAGGAGTATACAGGAGGAAGTACATGGGTTATATGCAAACACTGTGTCATTTTTACATAAGGGACTTTAGCACTTGATTTCTGGTACCTCCAGGGGTCCTGGAACCAATCCCCATCAAGTAAGAGATGTCTGTAGTTATTTTGATCTTGATACAGGCAACAAGCTACTTTAGCTTTAGCTCTATTTCCCTCTAGAAGAACTGCTCATATGTTGCATCTCTACTTTCTCCCCCATTCATTTTTTGAGTCTTGCAATTTGCTTTCTTCTACTTCTGTCTTTTCACTGACACTCCTCTAAGATCACCAATAACCCCCTAATTGTCAAGTCTAATAAATATGTTCATTCATTCTTTATTTAACCTCTTTACAATCTCTGAAAATCTGAAGTGGTTCTTTAACCACAAAACTGTCTCCTCCCATGGCTTTTTAAGTGCCTTCTCATCTGGTGTTCCTCCTTCCTCTTTTGGCTTCTTCTGCTTCTCCTAACTTGATAAATTTGATGTGCAGAGTTCCATCCTCAAACTTTTTCTAGTCCATTCTAGTACACTCTCTCTAGGAAATTTCAACCATTCTTGAGATTTTTAAGTACCACCTACGTCTCTTTCTAGCCCGCACTGCCCCTCTTACTTTTGAGCTGTATGCCAGCTGATTACCCCCACCTCCTGTTTAACTGCCATAACTAGATCTCTCTTCTGCCCCAATCCCACTTCTACTGCATTTCACTTTCAAACACCACCTCACACAATGGAGCCCATCACCTATACATATAAAATACAGCCAAGCCTGCTTATCCTGATGTAGTCTGTCCCAACTGGTGGCACCAACAGAAGTGAGAACCTGGGAATCATCCTATATTCCTCTTCTCCCACACTGTCCATAGCCAACTGATTACTAGTTGAACTTTCAATTTAACTGCTCAATATTCTTAATGGTATCTCTCCTGTACCTCCCTGGTGGGGGCTTATTCTTTCTCTTAAAATCCCTGATCCATTCTGTAAACAGGAGATCTTCTTTCCCAAACAAAATCCCATGCATCAGTGGCTCCTCATTGCCTAAGATAAAGTCCAAGTCTTTGGCACATCAAGTAAGGTTCTCTATGATCTAGAAAACCTTCCTCTTCAGCCTCCTTTTTTCCTACCTGAAAAGCAAGTTTTCTAGCCAAATAGTAATTGCTGAATGAATAAAAATTAAGGTCCAGAAACACCCACTGACCTGCAGTTCACCATACTGTACTCTGAACCCTGGCCTGTCTCCCTCTTATCCTCTTCCTCACCTCTCCTCATCTTCCCTGGTTACCTCATTCAACCTTTAAGACTGGACCCAAACAGGCAGTCCTCTGTGATCCCATACAATGATGTGAATGGTCTCTCATGTTTAGCATCCTGCATTCAAAAAGTGCCAGCCCTCAGTATTTATCTCAGAATTCCTCAAGAGCAACTGCAGTTTTACTCCTTCCACAACCTCAACATCTGGCATTGCTCAATAAAAGTTTACTGAATGATGAAACCAAAACCAAGATCACACTCTACAATCCTTCCTTAGCCTCTAGATCTAGCAAGTTGTCAAGTCCAAGAGAATGTACCATCTTATTGTTTTATTTAGTTAACTTTAACTAGACACATCCTGGAGTGTGCACTGTGGTAACTGCCTAGAGGACAAAGAGGGAAAAACATGGCTCCTGCCCTCCATGGAGCTTAAAGCATGGAATTACTTTCAATACAGAGTAGTAAGTGGACTGCAATAAAATGTTAAGGCAGCTGTTCTCAATGAAGGATAAACATAAAAATCACCTTGAGCACTTGCTGGAAAGTCTTGTGTCACCTTCTTTTCAGAAATTTTTGCTTACTTTAAAATGAAATTGGGCATTATGTTCATGTGTTAATATACCAAAAAAATCCTAAATTAAACAAACTTTTAATTGATTCTTCCCTAATGGCTGAGGTAATAAAACTAAGAATATATAGAAAAAAATATAAAAAAAATAAAGAGGAAGTTGGGCACAGTGGCACACACCCGTAATCCCAGCAGCTTAGGAGGCTAAGGCAAGAGGATGGCAAATTCAAAACCAGCCTCAGCAACTTTGCGAAGCCCTAAGCAACTTAGTGAGACCCTGTCTCTAAACAAAATATAAAAAAGGTTCAGTTCAGTGGTTAAGTGCACCTGGGTGCAATCCCAGTATCAAAAAAGTAAATAAAGTGGAAAAAACAAAAATCCCAGAAAAAGGTAACAGAACTGAATATGTACAACAAAACTTTTTTTTTTTTTTTGGTATCAAAATAACAAATTTGTGATAAAAAGGAACATAATGGCATGGAGAAGAAAATATCTGCTTTGACCATATTATGAGGAACTGAGTTTATACTACCAAAAGTATATTTTATCCTAAATATATTAAAACAAACATTATTTAAAATATCAATAAACATTATTTAAAATCTACCCATAATCTTGCCACCTATCACTTCTCTCTCTTTATTTTTTTATTTATCTTTTCCATACATTTAAATCTAGTTGTGATGATACTGGTCATTGGGATCTTAATTCTATTTTATAGCAAATTTATAGCAATATATCAATTCACCTGTAGAATTAAGATGATAATTTTATCAAGCTAATGAATTCTACTGGATAACATAAAGTGGTCAAAAAATGGAGTGTGAGAGACAAAAAAAAAAAGTATATTTAAAGCAAGGAGCTATGGAATGCCTTGAGTGACAAGACAGTAGAGATACATTTGGAAAGGCAGACATACTAACAAAAATCTGGAAAAAAAATCAATAACACTCCCACTTTCCTGCCACTGTAAGTAGGTATTAACGTAACTTTCTCATAATAGTCCAACAAGACCTTTATGCTGAAGTTCCCATTATTACACAAGGCTGCGTCACTGAGGCAAAAGGGTCTTCTTTGGTAGTTTTTTAAAAAAATATATTCAAAATGATGTTTATTATACCATTTATAACATGTTTATATTTATTAATTATACTATAATTATATATGTGATATATACATCTCTTCCTTCACTATCAGACCATTTTGGCACTTTTTGCAACTGTCAATGTCTAACTTTAGCACCTGTTCCTAGTCTCTGATCTCATTTTTGTAAACCAAAAGAGAATTCTGCTATAGAACTTAATCTAAAATGGATGGAGGGACTACAGTCAGGGCTTGCAGAACTAATATGACCTAGGTATGTGGGTGTTAGTGTAACTTTAAAAATCAATGTTGGCACTTGTGTATTTGGCTTAACTTCTTTTTCTTAAGACATATTTCAGAGTGGAAATTACTTGATAAATAATTTATGTAAAACTGGCTATTTTCATTCTAACGAAAATAAATGGGTTTCCTTTTTCACATGGAGGTCTAAACAACACAGTTCCTGACCTCCCAGACAATCCTATCTCAAATTACAGAGAAGTGAAGTACCAAGATAGAAAAGGGAGTAAAACATACAATCAGAGAGAGCAGGTAGAGGCCCCACAAAGGGGTAGGAAGGGCTTTATTTATCAATCTTCTGAGAATCCACAACTGAATTGATAGGGATTCTGAAAGGTGAGAAGCTACATTCCAGAATATGCAAAGCAGTGCTGGGGTGAACCAGCTAACTTGAAGCTGAGACAGGCTGGGCGCAGGCTGCAAGAGCCAAGGAAATCAGGAGGCAGGATGACAAATAGAACTGAGAACTCTGGAAAGAACTGAGTGATGGACCCCAGGCTCCACATCCCTGCCCCCCAGTAAAAGCATAACGAAGTCAGCCTTTATCCTCAGCTCAAACCAGCTGGCTCTCTCCTAGAGACAGTACTACAGCCAGGGCACCTGGGCCTTCCTCAGGTAACCAAACAGCCGGCAGATCACAGCTACAGCTACAGCACATTCTGTCAGTTATCCTGGTTTTTCTCACAGTTCATTACTCTTAAATAATACTGACCCACACTTTCAACTCATGTGCTTGAGATATTCAAAGTAAAAGTAAGTAATTGGAGCTTTCAGTGATTCCCAATTTGAAGCAAATTTCCCTAGTGATAAGATAAAAGGAAAAAAAAATGAAAGAAAAACAAGGGTAGGTATAAAACTCAGGAACAGCCATATCCATAGAAACGTTTTGCTGAGATGAATTACAAGGAGTCACTCAGCAAGAATCCCAAGGAAACTAAAAAACATGGCTTAATTTTTACTTTCAAAATGTCACCTTTCTTCAGTCAGAAAAAAAGCAAAAGAAAAATTCCACTCTATTCCCTTTTTAAAGAAAACAGTTTATACTTGCCTATAAAGGAAGACATAAAAAGTCAAAATAGCTGTGCTACTATGGTGGAGTTCTATTAAAAATTTCCTTTTTATACTAAATTTTCATACAAATAAATGTGAATCAATATTGGAAAGCAAAAAATCTTCATAATTTTCCTTCAGTGGAAAAATGCTCCACTTATTCAGGACCCATTTCCTGAACCCTTGGCAAAGTGTCAAGTACTTTTTACTAGGATTACAAAATGTCTTCAAGAGACTCATGACCTAAGGAAGTACACATGAAAAGATAAATTCTAATACCATGTAAGTGTATGTACAGTGTCCATGCCCTAACAAACAAAATCCAGTTGAATCTAATTAATGAGGAGAATTTACAGAACTTCCCAAAATCCAAAGAAAAGGGATGTAGCTTTTCAAGTTCATCAGTTGAGGGGGAGGGGGGAGGACATTTGTTTCCCAGCTTAAATCTAAAAATTCCCTCCCAGAAAATATGGTCCCTCTGGACCAACCCCTGTAACCAAAGGGGAAAGGCTCATCAGAAAAAGGATAGTGAGGGTAGGAAAAAATTGCCAGATAAGATCAAGGAGAATAATCTTCATTTTTATACTCAATAAAAAGGAATCAAAATAAGTTATGAACAAAGTCCTAGTTTTTGGACAAAGAGGGTTATTAATATAATTAAGGGGCTTAAAAGATATACAATACTAAGAATTAAATAAGAACTCAATGCAGGTTTTTCAGAACTAAACAGAACTACTACTGTTGGATAGAAAAGTGGAGAAAAATCTTCCAGCAAGAGGACAGAATTGTCTTTTATCCTGTAGGTAGCAGGAATTTCTAAACAGAGGGCAGGAGGGTTTCAGGGCAGATATTGTTAGAGAATGACATGAATGTTCTGTTCTGTTTATTTATTTTTAAGTAAGACAAGAGACCTGGTCTAGAACAGAGACTGATAATAGGAAAATTGGTTTGAAGGTTGCTGGAACTGTTATGAAAAGGGAATGAAAAACATGAGGAAGAAAAAGGTTAAAGAGCTTACAATTCAACTTCATCTGAAAATGTTTCCTTTTCTCTTTTTTACACCATTCACACAATACAAGTCCTAGATTGCAATATTAAGATATCCAACCAATTATAGTAAGTTGCAAAACTAAATTTAAGACATTCTAAATGAAAAAACAAACATTTTATGCCAAATGATCTTTCAAAATAGAGACATTTTAATATAAAGAAATTCCATTGTACTACAAAAGGGATCAACATGGCAAAGCTTATTTTAACTTCAGTGCTTAAATCAAATAATTACCCATTATCAGCATTCTAAATAGGTCTCCTAGCAATCCAAAGTATTTCTCCCAAGTGCATTTCATCTTTTCAGTTCCCTTCTAATGTTCTGAATTCTTTGGCTTAGCTGCTGACTATAAATAGGACATTTAGCGATTTGTTTCAACTACGTCCCTCCCTTCCGTTCTCCCTCTCTTCAACAGGGACACAAACACAATACACAACATACAAGCACTGAATTTAAAAATTGTTAAATTCTTTAACCTCCTCTACGGCACTTCTTTATTTTCCTAAGGGCAGTCTTCCATGATATAAATGATTACCCACCTGCGTATTCATAGAACCACTCTAAGCACCTCTTATTTGAGAAGGCTTCCTCTTCAGTCTTTATTCTAGTTGAATCATATTTTCTATACATGCTAGAAATTGAAAAGGTAGTTGTAAGTTATTTAAAGATACTGAGTTCTTTTAAGTAGCAGATAATTTTTACTTTTATATAAACAAGACATTAACTCAATCAGTATTTTAAGTATTTTAAACAGATTACTCCCTGGATATGCGAACAGCAGCTTTTCTAACTACGGTGTTAAAATATGGTCATACACCTTAACATAAAATGAGATTTTTTTGCTGAGGAACAAGTAATCAGTAAGAAGTACAACATTTATGTGATATACTCTCTTCTCATGAGCTAGAACTTACTAAAGAATGATAATAAGGGGCTGGGGATGTGGCTCAAGTGGTAGCTCGCTCGCCTGGCATGCGTGCGGCTCGGGTTCGATCCTCAGCACCACATAGAAACAAAGATGTTGTGTCCGCCGAGAACTAAAAAATAAATATTAAAAAATTCTCTCTCTCTCAAAAAAAAAAAAAAGTCACAGCAACAAATGTCTAAGGTGTTTTCTTCAATTAATGATCCTAAAAATCACTTGCGTCTCTCCATTAAGTTCTGACTTCTGTCTTACAAGTCAGGCTGAGCATAGAGCATGATGTAAGAAAGACCTGTCAATAAGAGACAACTCAAGAGCACACTGATCAAGTACAAAGAAACATTAATTCATGTTCAAGCTTCCAAGGGGGGAAAAAAAATTCAATCATAAGGTTGACAAGAAAAAGTTATCTTGGATGAGTCCTTGATTAGTGTAAGTCTTAAAGCCTCAGAAGAGAGAAGCATAGCTCCCACATTCCACACTGTGGCCACATAGCCTAAGCTGGAGAACTGAATCAGGAAGCATAGCCAATGCTCCTGCTACTCCTAACCAGGGATGGAGGACCTAGAGCTTCCTCACTGGAGAGGGGAGAGTAAGTAGGCAGTGGTTTTAAAATCATGACTTGCATATAAAAAGTATAGACATTTGAATCTATTATTTGTATATAAATTACCTAGAGAGTTATGGTTAAAAACACTTATAAATAACTTTTATTTATATAAGAATATAGAAGATGAAATTCTTTTTTTAGTGCACATTTACTCCTGACCTACACAATCAGATTATCTATATAGACCTCTGAATAGAAATTCCTGGTTTTTATTTAAAAAAAAAAAAAAAAAGAACACAGCTATAAGGATATTTAGTAATTGAAACTGTAAACCATAGCCACATGCAGTACTGTACACCCATAATCCCAAGGATTCAGAAGGCTGAGGCAAGAGGATCATAAATTCAAGGCCAATCTCAGCAACTCAGCAAAAGGGCTAGGTATATAGCTCAGTGGTAAAGTACGACTAAATTCAATCCCTAGTACCAAAAACCAAACAAACAAAAAAACCTGCAAACCACAATTTATAACTTTTCCTATAAAACATGGGAATACTACCTAGAAATAAAGGTAGATACTGGTCAAGGGTTAAGACAGATCTTCTTTAATCCCGGGCTCAGACATTCCTGTCATAGCTCAAAGCCTATAAGCAGTCAAAACCTGGAGTCCTTTGTATGGCACTATAATATTTGATTCTGAATTACTTAAAAATGTTCTACATAAAAAATGGACCAAGATCATACAGTGGAATATCATTCAGCAAATGAATAAAATATGGATAACTGCTATTATTACACTGATATGCCTAAAAAACATAAGTGAAAAGAAGTGAGATACAAAACATCATTTACACAAAATGTCCATAAAAGCACACGTATCTGCAGGGATAGAAGGTAGATCAAAGGCATTGCTTGGGGGCAGTGAGTAGAATCGGGAGTGGCTGTGACTAGGCATCAGGGATGTTTCTGGGTTGATGGGAATGTTCCAAGCTGGACTACAGTAAGGATGTTCACAACTCAGCTAAGAAGAAACCACTTTTGTACACTTAAAATGTATGAACTTTATGGTATATAAATAAATTGGCTTTAAAAAAAAGACTAAAAATTCAGAAATCGCAACTGCTAGTTTTTAATCTGATTTTATCATATTAAATTATATTAGACTGTGGTGAAAAAAATAACAAGGATTACAAAGGCACAAAATGCTAAGTGGTTATTAGAATTAAATAATTCCCTGATAATAACATTTCATACTGACAAGAAGACACCAAGTAACCTGGTTTAACAAAACTAAAAAACACTGTCCTAAAGATTATGAGTGATCCCAGCAACAAGATGCTAAGACAGAAGGACCCCATGTTGGGGGCCAGCCTGGGCAACTTAGTGAGACCCTGCCTCAAATTTTAAAAAAATTTAAAAGGTCTGGGGACATAGCTCAGTGGTAGAGTGCCCCTGGTTTTAATCCCAGTACTGCCACGCACACAAAAAAAAACAAACAAACAAAAACCCACACATTGCTACTGATTATCTTCTAAATTGTCTTCTTTTTTAACATAATATTTTCTATTCATTTGAAATATGAACAGTGACATTATTTTCACATTTTCAGAGTCCTCTGTATTCCTCCAACTGAGTTGTAGCAAATATACCACAGCAAGGAAGAAACAGAAAAATCTCATCTAAATCCCCTCAACTTAATATGTGAAAATTCTAGGCTGAATGAAGTGACCCACAGAGCCAGAATGGGGAAAGACGAGAAAAGACAGAAAAGATTAGACTACGATGTTTTACATTGTTTAAAAAAAGGAGAGATAAGGGTTTGGTGGCATGTGCTGGTAGCTCCAGCTACTTGGCAGACTAAGACAGGAGGATCACTTAAGTTCAGGCATTTAAGACCACTCTGGGCAACACTGTGAGATCCCGTCTCAAAAAGAAAAACACAGGGAAAAAAATTGCTTATTAAAATCAAGGTGAGACAATAAAGATTAAACATTTAACAGGCCTAAAATAAACATTTAACAGGCCTTTGGAGTCACCAAAATTAACAGTTCACTTGTGTAAAAGGGAAGTGGTTTGAACAGTCTAGTTTTTCATGGTTTTTGTCAAATCCTCAACCATCTGAGAATAAACCTCCATGTGGCTAACATTCTGGGTAAGTGTAGAACACACAGTACAGGTGCATTGCTCCAGCCCTGTGGCTGTAGTCAGAGGGTGAGACACTATAAAAGAACAGACAATTTTGTGGTCCTCACGAGACACCAACAGTAAGGCTTTCAAAGGAAAGAAACTACTGCTACTCCAGTTTTAATGGATCCACAAATTGAGATAAAACTTTATAATCTCTAAAAACTCAAATTATCTATTTTGTTTCTGTTTTATAAAACCAGACATAAAAATACATAAAAATAAGCATCATTAAATAATTTCACTTTGAAAGATCATCTGGCAGAATCAAAACAATGTTCCAGGTGGCATCTACACACTAAGAAGACCCTATCAGTATTTTCAACATGCATGTCATTAATATGAATCTACAGTCTCTGAACCATACCTATCATGTCTACTTTTCTTGGCAGATAAATCATCTCCAGAAGCAGGTCTTCTCTTTTTCCTTGGGGGCATCACTTTACTAAAGCAGTCTGAAGAACTGCAAGACCGCAGGCTTCCTATAAAGAAAATTCAGAATATAAATTAAAACATGCTGCACAGGAACTCCTACAAACTGTATGATTGCTAAATTTAAAAACAGCCATGGCTTGTATTGGGAAGGGTTTGATGTTATCAGTAAATACTATAGAGAAAATGGTTTGTAAATCCTCTTTGAAAAAATGTTAGTCAAGGAAAAAACCTAGCAATGACACAAAACAAGTGATTACTTCTCACCACCCAAATCATACCAGAAATAGAAGCAAGCTCAATTTTAATTTACTCTCCAGAAATACTAATGGAAATCACCTAAACTTTTCATTTCTCTTACACGTCAATGTTCCTTCAAGAGAAATGCACTGCTATTGCATTTATCTATTTCATTAGGCAAGGTCAGTTCAATCAGGAACCATGACTCTAAAATACATATAAGCACATCAATCCTAACGCTCACAAGCTACAAGGGAAATGATTCGCAGAGGGGAGAGATTGGGGTATTGTGGCTCAGGAGGCGGGGGGGGGGGGGGGGGCCGCTCTTGCAGAATCTGATGTGACCCTTAACAAAATTTTCACAATAACTTTTCTTGTTTCTGCCACTTGAAGAAAACTCTGCCATTTTTCAGTCAGGGTTTACAGTCAGAAAAGCAAAGCTTTCGTTTGGGAAAAGGGTATTAAAATTTAATAATAGACAATAAGAATTGCAAAGAACACTCAGTGAGCACTTACTGGGAGTCTGTCCTCCTCTTAACTTTTGCAGATACTAACTCAGGTAAGTTCGTAACAAGCTGCTGAGGAAAGACCACTGTTGCCTCACACAGGGAAGAAAACAGAGAAAACTAAAGTGGTAAAACTGGGATTCAAACTCAAGCGGTCTTGCTTCAGATTGTCCTAAACCATTATAAATTATAAGACAATTATAAAATAATTAAATATCCCATTTTGGCACAAGTGCCATCAGATATGTCATTTGGTTCCCACAATAACCCTGAATGACAGGCAGGGCAAAGATAATTATCTACTTAACAGATGGGAAAAAAAAAAATCAAGGCTGAGGCATTCAAGTGACTTTTCAAGATTTGTGAAGCAAAAAATGGTGAATTCTGGTCCCCACATCCCTCCCCCTTTCTTTGGCTCTTGGTTGAGGGACCTGGACTCTCAGGGAGCCATGAAAACAAGAGAGCATGTGAATGCTGCTGGAGTTTGGCAACCTGCACTCAATGAACCATTGCCAGCTCTTTGCTAATGATGCAGCAATTGCTAACTTACTCTGGGTCCCTTGATTGTAATCTGAAGAATGGGACAGTGATATTTCTCAGAATATTCATGAAGAAAAATATCCATTCAGTAAATACATAGGTACCAAAGCAAGCACTGTGTTTAGGTACCTGCAGCAGAAGTGTAAGGGAACCCAAGAAGCCCCACAGCAAAGCCAGCTCTCAGCCACTATCTGCTACCACTCCTTCAAAGACAGTTATAGTTTGGATCTTTAAAGTTCCCTGAAAAAATCATATGTTAGACAATGCAGGAATGTTCAGAGGTGATATGATTAAATTACGAAAGCTGTAACCTCATCAGTGGATTAATACATTTGAGATTAATAATGTGAATGAACTACTGGGTGGTAACTGTAACCATGTGGGTGTGGTTGAAGGAAGTAGGTCACTGGGGATGTGACGCTGGACTGTATCTTGTCCCTGGCTCTTCTCTCACTCTTCTGCTTTCTGCTGCCATGAGCTAAGCAGTTTCCTCTGCCACACCCTTCTGTCATGATGTTCTGTCTCATTTCAGGCCCAGAGTAATGGAGCTGACTGACCATGGACTGAACTTCTGAAATCCTGAGCCTCAAATAAGCCTTCTTATTACATTATTTTGGTCCCCCTAATGAAAAGATGGGTAGCAGGAAAGTAGAGACTGAGAAGCAGAGAACTAAGAGCAAAGCCATGGGTAATATGGATACTAAAGGGGCTTAGAAAAGAAGGTGACAACCTGGGCAGGGAGAAAACCCAGGCTCTCCTCTCCTCTATGATGTCCTGGAAGCCCAAAGAAAGAGTTTCAAGGTGGGATTGTTCAAATACTGCACAGAGGTCCATCAGGTAAGGAGTGAAGGCACATACTGCATTTAACAATGAAGTACAGCAGAGATGGACTTGGAGAGAGCAGGCTAGATGGAAGGTGGTTGGGGAGTGATGTGAGTTGAGGAAGTGGACAGGGTATGTGTGCAGCGTTCTCTAAGGACACCTGCTCTGAAGACAAGGAGAGGGCTCTCAGTAGCTGAAGTTATAAGGCTGCTAAGAGCAATGATCAGAGCTACACCTGAATCCCAGGTCACATTTAGGCTTCTACCACTATGCTAAGTTTCTTTGGTGAGAGCCTTTAGGGACATACCAGGGGAAAACACCCTTTCTGTTATGAGGTGAGATGACCACCCAAGTGGGCTACAGCCCAGAGCCTGTTTCTACCAGCCCCTGAGCTCAAGAAGCTTGCTCTCTCAGCCCAGATTCCATGTAGGTCAAATAAGATGACCTCCAGCTACCTTTCCCGGGGGCCTAACAAGACCTATCCTTTCAGAAAAAAAGTACCCTAATATGTCTCTCTCCCCAACAGGGGAAAAAACTGGAAAAAAAAGAATAACCAGACATAGAGTGCTACCCCCACACCGATACTCCATTCATCTACCCTGGAAAACAGTGTCTTGTTTATAAACAACACCAAAATACCAAAAGGTCCAAAGAACTGCAGTGACCCAAGTTTTCACAGATCACCAATATTTAAGAAAAAGATTTATCCTTGTCTATTAATGCCTCATGACAGAGTTTACAGGAAGAAAAAGTCTATAGTGCTTGACTGTGAAGCCAGTAGCACTGCCTAGAAATGAAAGAGCAGGCACAACACTGGAAGGCTTGCTTCTCCCTGAATGTGGACTTGTGAAGGAAAGCCATCTTCTTCCAAGAGCAGGAATGATTTGGTTCTGGGTGTCTAGCCTGGCGGTAACCTATTCTATCTGCAAGTACTTGCAAAACACTGAAGAAAAGGCATGCATCTCGTCAGTCCACAGGAAGTGTACATTCCAAAATAATGTCTTCTCCAAGAAACACTTCATACTAGCTTTTCTACCATCTGCTTCTTCATGAACACTGGTATCACCTGGCTTTTGCTTACTCTTACCTTTCAAGAGTAGTACGTTTTTGGTAAACATTGTAAGTTAATTCACTTTTCCAACTTTTTCTTATCGATGAACGCTTTCTGTTAAAAAATTCACAAATCACTGTGTCTGTGTAAAACTTATTCATATTAAAGACTCAAACAATTCTGAGTTCAGCAATATACTCTTCTATTTATTCAAAACATTATCTCCTAGCTAAGAAGCATGACTTCCTTTTCTGTCTTTCCACTCTAAGCATCAGCATAAGTGAGTGGTTGTTGTAGAGCCATTTTTACAAAGAACCCATGCCTCCTCGCCCGCCCCTGAAGTCACCACAGCCCAGGCACTCTCTGACTTACTGCCCTGCTCACAGCCACCTCACAGCGGGGATGCAACCAACTGGAACTTGGGAAGGAAGTTCCCAAGGACCACACACAGTTCAGCCCTTCCAGGCATAACCACCTAGAACCCAGGATGACAGGAAAGTTTCAGGCTACAGAAGAAGCAATGTTTTAATGCCATGGAAAACAAGTTTACTTAAAATAATAATTTACCAAAATGAACTAAATCAACCAAATACACAGATAGCACAATTAAGGCTATTTCTTCCAGATCAGATCCCTGTCCCCACTCTACCCTCACTGGCAGATCCTAACCATGCAAGAGCAAAAACCAGAAATTTTAAAGTTATGCTGATGCATAATAATATACTAAGGTACATCTTGGTTTGTGGGTCCTGTCTAGCTCACTTATACATACAGAGCAAGCAGCTAATGCAGTATCTTGTTACAATAAAAACATATATTATTGAATCATTTGATAGTCTCTCAATAAATATTTGTTGAGTGTTCTCATAACACACATAAATCAAATTCTGCTTAAAAATCAGTACACGTACAAAGACTTAAAATACCAATGAGTAGATAATATGCTATCATTTCTGATTTTTTCACCATTTGTCAGCAAAACAAACACTTGACTTTACGTTTCCTGGCAGGCAGAATTTAAAAAAAAAAAAAAAAAAAAACCACAAATATTAGCAGAGTATTTGCTCCTTGAAGTAACTCAGTGGTAATTCTTTTTATAATAGAAACACTTAAATCTAAGTAGATATGTTGCAAAAATTTGTTTTTATTTGTATCTTTAAATTTAGACTTAACCAATAACTTGTATCACTTCATCTATTTCAATTAAACTTTATCTTTCAACTACAAAAAAATTCAAAAGTAAATAATGTACACAGAATATTATGGAGTATTTATTTGCTTCAAATATCAAGACTGATGTTTTAACACATGGACAATAATTACGACACCCTCCCCTGACAACCCTGTGCTAGGATTCTTAACTCAGGGCCTCATGCAAGCACTCTACCACTGAGCAATGTCCCCAGCACAACTTTTAGAGTATTTACCTTCACAAATCTGAGAGGTGTTTCTAACATTTCTATACTGGATGGGGGGGGTAGATCTGAAAACAATCCTCTCACTGCTAGAGGCTCTTTCTTAATGCCATGATATTTGTATGATCCTTAGGGATGCAATAAAAATTGTGTACAGTTTTCAACCCAAGATTATGATTGGAGTTCAGGTTCATTCTTTTTGGTTCAGTATTTCAAAAGAACAAATTAAGTATCTTATAAGTGACCATTTTTTTCCTAAATCAATCAATCAAGAAATATATACATAGGCTACTTCCCAAATTAAACAATTAGAAATACTGCCAACACTCTTCAACAGGTCTATCCTAGTATTTGCCCCAGAAAGGCATCCTGAGTTACCTGGATCAGTCCTTTAATGTCTATCCAGCTTGCTCTTTTGATTACAGTTTAATTAAACACATTATTCCTTAAAAAATAATGCTTCAGTAGTTGCTTCACTGATTTTACATATTTGTAAAATATGGTCTTGCTTTATGGGCCTCAGTAAAGTGAGTTCCTATCAGAATTGATTTTCTATACGACGTATCAACTCTTGTGTCCATTTTCCAATCATCCCCAAATGATTTACCAAATTAAAAAGTGTTTGACTCTTCCAAACTTATATAATAAATGCATATTCCAATACAAACCTCACTGCCAAAGGGGAATAAAGGGAAGGGAGGGGGATGGAAATAGGGAAGACAGTAGAATGAATCAGACCTAACTTTCCTTTGCTCATAAATGAATACACGAACAATATAACTTAACATTATGTAAACCTACAAAAATGGGATCCTAATTGGAATGGGTTGCTCTCCATGTATGTGTAATACACTCTACTGTCATGCATATCTAAAAGCAATTTTTTAAAAACTCACTACCTAATTTTTCATTTTAGTGAGCTTGATGTATCGCAGGTTTGGTTCACTTAATGATGTTTTACAGGGCTCATTCTGCCACTTCAGTTATTTTTACATAGCTAGTTCGCCTCACTACTCACTGAACAATGCCATAAAGATTTAATAATTTAAGTAGATAAAAAGATAGCATTTTAAGATCTTCCCAGTAGCTAATGTTTTATTTCAATTTTTTTAACAGATCACTGCACTATTTACCTGCTTGAGTATAAAATTATTAATTTCTAAATGAACAATTTTTATCCTATTTAAAAAGTTTTCCTTTTCCTTTCTTTCTAAATAATACTGACTTCTGACATCTAGAATCAACTTCCTTACACATTTCTTTGTCCCGTTTTTTTTTTTTTCCTTTTTTTATTCATTCATTCTATTTTGGGTCACTTCTCCAAGAGTAACTACTAATTCTCTCTCTCCCTTGGGAGGAAGATTAAGAACATCAAAGAAAAGTGTTAGAGAAGCCTTTTCTGACTTGGGTTTGGCTCTTCCACATGCAATTTTTATAGATGTGGCTCAGACTCTTGTGATGGGATAAGATAGTCAAAGAAGCATCTGAGCAACTAAACCTTCTCAGATTCCAATCATCATAGTTTTACATTGTTAAGTTTTTAAGTCCATTTTGTTGGGTATGAAAATCACAAGTGATGCTTCGTATAACCAGAAAGAAAAATGCCAGACATTCACAAGTCATCAAATACTGTACCCGCCGTATGCAATATACCAACCATCAAACACAGCTGCCGTTCCCAAGGGCAAAAGAGGGGCATGAGGCCAAATGCTTTTTCCAATTTCCTCTTCCTTAAATATGACTTACAGTGATTAAATTGTCACATATCAGGTTAAATATATGAATGTGAAATTACTATAATTACTCATTTAAATCAAACCTTCAAATTAACAATATAATGTGTAGAATTCAGAACTTAAGAAGATATATTACCATATCTTAAAGAAATACAACTTTAGAGCTTAACAAATGCAAAATAGTTTTTAAAATAATACTATACTAAAGAATAAGATGAAAAATAAATCCTCATAGTTCACAAATATCATTTCAGAATGAGAAACAAGTGTTTTTTTCCCCTTAGTTAATAAGACTGGCCCTGAAAATTTTATTCTAGCATTACTGAAAGTAGCTAAAAGTTAAACATATAAATGTGTGTTATTAAGAGCCTAGAAAAACATATTATAATGTATCTATGAACTAGAAAATTTATGTAGTCATTTAAAATTAGAGAAGATGCTTTATAAATGTGCTACTATAAAGACACACAGTGCCCTATAATACTCCTGCCCCCTTGTCTCATTCCTTCCTGAAAGCAGGAATATCTGGTCTAATTAGTAATCCACAGAGAGGAAACTGAGCAGAGAGCCCCGCCCCTTGAAGCAGCTTTCAGATCTGCTTGCTGGCAGACATATGAAGCCTTCCACCATCACAGTAGGTGGTGTGAGAGGGCAGCAGATATGCCAGCCTATACTTAACCTAGTTGTGGCTAAGTCTTAAAGAGAAATACTGAAAAGCTTGATTAGTCTTGCTGCACATTTCAGCAAGTTTTCCAACAAAACTGTTACTTTAATCTCTTTCTTATGCATAATTTTCAATTGATTCTGAACCAATTTAAGGGGGTGGGAGTCCTAAATCAATGACCTCCAAGATTAAATGAAATTAATTAAATGAAAAAAATCCAATAATATACATAGTAAATCATGGATACTAAATGAAAAAAACAAGCATATATACAAGTATATATGCATGCATAAAAACATCTGAAAGAACCAACATTAAATAGTGCACTGGGGAAATAGGGTGGGATTGGGAGACATGAATCTAATCTCCAATGTGTTGGTATGAAGAAGTAAGGCTTTTGGGAGGGTTCTATCCTCATGACTGGGAGTAGTTCCCTCATAAAAGAAGCCCAAGAGGTTGCCTCTCCCTCCCACTATGTGAGGATGCAGCAAGAAGAGCTAATACTGAGGAACAGGCTTTCATCAGATACAGAATTTGCTGGTGCCTTGATTTTAGACTTCCCAACATTCAGAATCATGAGTCATCAATTTCTGTTGTTCATAAATTACCCCATCTAAAGTACTTTGTTATAGTAGTCCAAACAGACTAGAACAAGCAGGAATTCATATACTGTGCAGTAACTTTCTAATTTTAAAATAGATTTTAGTAATTTTCACTGGAAGTTTAGTGACTATAAACCAAATGCCAGTTTCTCTTAACAATTTAAAGAAATGGTCTCAAAATATGGTCTCCAAATCCAGGAGGATCAACATCATCTGAAAGCTTGTTAGCAAAGCACACTCTGGGGGCCCACTCATCCCCAATCTACAGAATCAGAGACTCTGGGGGTAGAGCCTGACAACCTGTTTTAAATAAGCCCTCCTTAGGAGACTATCATGCTAGCTACACTTTGAAGAGCACAGGGCTAGAGAGTAATTGTGAATAATCTAGCTTCACTGTTCTCATTCATAAGTCCTCATTTCCTATACAAAACACACACACACACACACACACACACACACACACACACACACACACCCCTACCTTTCAAATCAAATCACATTTTCAGCTGAATTAACTAAAAAATAAGATCTTAAAACCACTAGAGAATTTTTAGCCCCTTTAAAGGAATTAAAGTGCTTTGCCATAAACCAGCACCCCAGAATAGATTTCCTCTAGGAAGGAGCTGAAATATGGCTGCCTTCAATACACTCTGAAAGATCTTCTCAACCAAGTACTTGTTCATGGAGTATTACGATAACACAGAGCATTAATGGCTAGTATTTCTATTTCATAATTTGTATTATTAGTAAGGGTATTTAAAATTAAACAGTCAATACTTGGAAGACTAAAGGTGGGAGCATCCAAGTGCAAGAACAGCCTGGGCAACTAAAGAGAGACCCTATCTCAAAAGAATAAAGAAAAAAAAAATTAAGCAGTGTTAGCATTTATAGATACCTGTTTGGTGATCGTCTTGGCCAACGTCTTCTGTTAAATTCTGCAAGAAATACATTCATTATTACCAAGAAATCACATAGCATACAGCAAGTTTTATAAGCAATTGCTATCTTATCCACAATTGAAATTTTTTCAGCAAATACACTTGCACAAAATGAATAGTTCATCTTTTTTTAAAATTTATCTTATTTTATTTTTTAGGTGTAGATGGACACAACAACACAATGCCTTTTATTTTTTATGTGGTGCTGAGGATCGAACCTCAGTCCCACCGATGCTAGGCGAGTGCTCTACCACTGAGCCACAATCCCAGCCCATAGTTTTATCTTTAAATGACTGACTTACTAGTTTATTAAGGGTGTGGTAGATCTTATGAATATTTGCCAGTGTTGAGAGATGAGAGTTCAGCTGAAAGTCTTTAAAAGAAAAAAGAAAAAATTCAGTGTCACCTATTTCCACACTACAGAGACTGTTTAAAAAAGTAAAAATAAACAAATGTTTTGATATCTCAATTAATTTATATTTATATATACAAAATGACACGCAATTACTGACCTGACTCCTAGAAATAAAGTTTGACAACAATATTAAATTCCCAACCAAATGTTAAAGTTCATGAAATTTTCGTGTGGATTCTAAGGTAAAATGAAAATACTACAGTAATTGTAAAATCCTGTCAGCAGGGAACTTGAACTTATTAGAAAGATATAAATGTTAGCAAATAGATGACAGATCTCGAAATGTGTTCACTTTCTCCTTCCTGTCCCCAGAATTTGTGGTACAATGAGTAAGTCCTGGCAAAACAACGATAAAAAAGCACTCCAATGTCCAGTATTTCTTACAATATATTTATTTTGTGGTTGATTATACAACAGAGAGAACAAAATCTCTCCCATTAAACAAACAGATAAATCAAAGAACTCTCCTGCGGGCCAAAGCCCAATGATGGGTCTGTGGGTATAGTTGCAGGCACTGCAATGTTAAAGCGTACCACAGAAGCAGAAATCATACTCCTAAGGAAAGAGGCCTAGATCAAAAAATATACCCATGCTTCATCCCCAATCGTTTCAGAATTATCCACTAAGTCAAAAGACTGATGAAGTTGCTCGATCCTAGAATCCTGCACAATATAAAACTAATAAACTGTTAGTCTTACAAATTTCTCATTTTTGTAAACTATGCTGCCATGTATATTAGGCAGTAAAACTACAAGTTTATCAATAACTTCCTATTTGAAAAGCATCAATGGAAGTATTTTCATAAAACATTACGATTTACATTAGTTCCTTTTCTTTCTTTTTTTTTTCTTTCTTCTTTTTCAGGTTTTCTTTGTTTTTAGTTGTTGGTGGACCTTTATTTTATTTATGTGTGATGCTGAGAATTGAACCCAGTGCCTCACACATTAGGCAAGCGCTCTACCACTGAGCCACAGCCCCAGCCTACATGAACTTTTTAATATCACTAATAAGCGGCCCCCAATATAAAGGTTAAAATCAAAGGTTAAAATCTTTGAAAAGATACTATAACTATCCAACCAACAACAATCTAATAAAAAAGAAAAGAAAAAGAAGCCACCCTTCACTGAAATGTTTTTTGGAATGCGCATCAGATGCAAAGAACAGATCCAAAGATGAGATACTACCACATTTTTAGTTGTCTGCTGGGGCTGGACCTTCTGGTACTACTTCACTTCAAATCAAGAAAGCAAGCTGCCTCCCTGACACTAGTTAGAAAGGTTCATCGGCTCATTTTCTAAGTCTTACTAGGAATCCAGTTCTGGGCAGGCCTGTGGAGCAAAGGGATCCAGGATAGCAAAGCCCCTGACATTTACACAGGAGCAGCAGGAGCAGCAAGCCATTATTTATACATATACACACGTACTGCTCAGGCATAGTCACAGCCAGCTAGAATGGTTCAAAGAACCAATTTTGGGCAGAGAGACAGCCAGAGGAGGGCCTCAGGCTCTAAACAGGCCTCAAATAGAGACACATTTTGTTTGGCATCTCAATAATCTAGCCATGCTTAAAATTATGACATTAAATGGCACAGAATCTAGATCTTTCATCTTAATGGGTACAAATGCACAAAAAAGGTTCAGAAAAGTATTCGGGGTGTGTGTGTGTGTGTGTGTGTGTGTGTGTGTGCAAGCGCGCGCATGTGCACATGTGCGCATGTACTTAATTACTTATGTTTACATTTAATGAACACCAATGACAATCTCTAAAACCAAAATTGACAGCCCTCTCCTGACCAAAGGGGCCAGAAAGTCCAATTTCTGCAGCCTCCCATCTACTACTACACCATAACCCCCTTCTTGTACTCTCTCAATTTAGAAACAGGAAGACAATACATTCCATTATCACCTTGGAATGTTTTTAAACACTTGGGACCCCCACAAAACCAAAAACTAACACATAAAGTTTGAGGCCACAATAGGAGGAAGAGAGAATGGGGCGCGCCAAAGGTCATACATGCAAGTCCTCCTGACCCCCAATGCTACATTTTGTCATTTCACTGTTCTACTGTTAAGTCAGTGTCAAAATTCACATAAGAGAATCTAAGAAAGAAGGCAAGTTGTTAAATCTCTCTCTCTCCTTTATACGGCTATGAAAGAAATAGAAAAGAAACAGAAGCTGTCCTCAATCTGGAATTTCAGCTGAGCCCTACCCAACTTCTTTCACCACTCCATCCCACAAAACCCTTCTTTTCAACCTTCACATTCTGTCCAATGCCCTCTCTAATTCCAAAAGAGTCCTATGTGCACACATATGTGCGTGTGCACACACACACTCACTCTGTTCCTGCCCAAAATACCATTTTGTTTTATCACCTCACCTTGGAGTTTTAACTCATGGCTCAAATCTCAGGTCTAACAGTTATTTAACCTAAATCCCAATTTCCTCATCTGAAAAATAAAAGACTATGAAATAATCCTTCATAGTGTTGCTGGAAGGATGAAAATATATCAGACACCTATAATAATACCTATCTGTGTCAGGCACCCATCACAATGTCTGGGAAACAATAAATAAAAGCCACTGATGACCACTATATTTGCTTATGGTGTTCTATACACCAAATGGCCATCTAAAATAGTATCTACTTTCACTAGATCCAAAGTCAGAAATCCCTTTATGATTGAGGAATGTGGCCAGATAACATCTATATAGCTTATGATAGCATTTCTATATTTATATACACCAAGTGATGTTTATAATAATGGCTGCAAGTAATCTCAACACACTGGAAAAAGTATAGGAGTGTTTACAACCAGATTCTGCATGTGAAGTTTCACTTCACACACACACACACAAAAAGGTATAACGGTTCATTTCAGAAATCACGTGGTATAAGCCAGCAATTATTCATTTCTATATCCAAATCCTACTCTGACACCACCAACCATCACGTCACCCAAAAAATACATACAAAAAGAAAAAAGAAACCAAAATTAATAATCTTTCTTTAGTTTCACCAACATAAGAAGTTAAGAAGATATGAATTCAGAGGGAAAAAGACAAAAATAGCATTAAAAGATAAATTCACAAAGGTTAACACATATTGGATTTATGGTTCATCTGTTCAGTGCTCAGGGCAAGTAATAGACCTTGAAATCTAAAACAGATTTCACATCCTTAAGGCATAGATGTTAGGGGTAAAGATCAAACGCTTTACAGAGAACATATTTAAGGAAAGCACTAACTGATTCATAAAAATCTCCTTCTGCTCATATTTCAATTCCAAAGGATAAATGCCAGGTAAGGCAACTGTATTCCATGATCCAATGGCTTTCCATAGTAAGGTGGTTTCTCAGCTTGATTCTCCTGAATGACAAGCACAGCTCTATAGTCCTAAATTAAAAGCAACGACTGGCTTTGCAAAGAGGCATAGCCTGCTTGACAAATAGCTTGCCTAAATGATCTTCTGGATATTTTTTAAACTACCCACAAATGCAGACTGAGCACAAAATTATCTAGTTTATTTTAATTCGTATTCACTATGCACAATATAAAAGAAAAATGAACACCACTAAGGAAGTCAAAGTCCATTTTCCTAAACTGTCCTCTCCACAGAATGGGTAAATTCAGACAATGACTGTCAAACAAAAGAATTAAATATGAAAGTAATTTTGTTAATTTGGCCCCTGAGGGCCAAAACCAATTTAAATATATAAAAAGCAAAAGCCTTCCTTTATACTCTAATAGTCCCTTATAAAATATAACTGGGAGAAGATCTCACTTATAACAACAAAAAGGAATAAACTTCAGTATGTAAGATACAAGTGAAGAAACAATAAAAGTTTGCTGAAAGACATAAATGTAGAGCCATTACATTCCTGGAATGGAAAGACTCTAACTGTAAAACAATCACTTCTCCCCCTTCACTAAACTATACAAATTGAATGCAATCAAATACCTATTCCACCTGCCCTGCAGTTCTTCAGCCCCCCAAAAACATAGGGAAAGCAGTCAGGCAAGCTTGGTGGACTGATTTTTAAAGTTTATGGAAAAACAACATGTATGATAGCCAAGAAACTGTTGATAAAGAAGAGTGAGGAAGAACTTACTCCATCTGATATCAATAGATATTATAAAGCAGAGGTTGACAAACCCTCTGTAAAGGGCCCAGGTCGTAAATATTTTAGGCTGCCTGGGCCTCTTTGATCTGTTACAACTACTCAGCCAGACATTGTAGCTCAAGAGCACCCATAAATGATACATAAATGAGCATGGTTGAGTTCCAATAAAACTTTATAAATAAGCTGGGTGATAGACTACATTTGGTCTGTAGGCTTTAGTGTGCCAATACCTGGTATAAAAATACAGTAACTATAGCAGTATGGTATGTGTGCAGGAGGATAAATCCATGAAAGGAGTTGATAAACATGTTTGTATGTTTCCATGTATGTATAAGTAAACTTATATAATTAATGTAATTAAATATCATGTGAAAATCAATAGAAAACAGTAATTATTCAGTAACAGATGGGTAAATGGCTAGCCTGTGGAACAAATTAAAATTAACCCTAATCTCATCCCAAAGTTACAGATGAAAGGGGAAGCTATTCATGGCAAAAGAAAACGCCCTATCACAGGCTCAGGACCCTGCACACTCTGCTTCTACTCATCTTCCCCTTGTTCATTCTGCTTAGGCACAGTGACTTCCTGCTGTTAAGTGGACATTCCCAAGCACACTTACACCTCACAGCCTTTGTACAGTTGTTCTCTTTGCTTTGAATGTTCTTCCCTCCAGTAACAACACAACTTGCTCTCACACATTATCAGGTTGCCATTTAAATATCACCTCCACAAAGAATCTTGGTAGATCAAAAAACAGGATCCTTTCTGCACTCTACCACCACACCATGTTTTACTTCTCTTTATGGCATTTGTACACCTGACACTATATCACATATCTGTATTATATGTATTATAATGTTACTTCTACAAAGGCCAAGAATTTGATCTTGTCCACTGCTATGTCCCCAGTGCCTAGAATAGTACCAACACATATTAACTGTTCAATAAACATTCAGTAAATGATTCAATGCAGATATAAAGGTACCAAGACTTAAACTTGATATGTTCAGAGGATTTCAAGTGACTTTCAGATTTAAGAAGTATCAGGTTAAGAGAGAGAAAGAGATTCAAAAGAAAAGCAAAGATCAGAAAATAAAGAACCTGCTTTTGAGTTTAGATTGAATATCCTTAAAATATATAATTCTACCAGAGGGATGCAAATTTAAGAGATAAACATGGCACATTCAAGCAACACCAACTCTACTTAATGGTAATATATCTACAACAATTTTACATGATTATGGCATGAGACTGTAAAGAAATTTCAACACGCTGAGTGCATACATAATTCCAGAACCCTGGGAGTGCCTACCTCACAAACCTGTGCACTGCAGAATGTTGCTGGAGAAGTATGAGAAGCACTCCTGTGGAAGTCTGAATGCTGTGGGAGCATTCTAATCAGGAATCGGCTACAAAGACCACTCTAGGACAAGAGTGTAACATGGATGACAGGCAACCTGGATCTAGAGTGGCCATTTATGGAGAGAACTGGAAGTGACGGAGGTGGGAAATAAATAAGTAGGGCCTCAAGTTAGACAATGGCAATAAAAGTGGAGAGGAAAGATCCTCCATACACTGGATTTGCAGAAAAGAGCCACATAACTCAAGTAAATTCAATTTTATTCACTTTGGGAGGGAGGGGCATTTCAGTAGTCCCATTAACTGCATTAATTGCCCTCTTTTCTATTTAAACCAAGATGTGACACATGAATAGTCACTCAGTTTCAGTTTTTACAGGCCAATCTTAGTGCATCACAACACTGTATGAGTCTAGTATTTAAAGAGATGCATTTTTCATAAAACATGGTCCCTAAATGCCTGCCAGGTGCTTCAACTTAGGAGCTAGTGATCTGTTACAACACTGGAAGAAGGAAATGACTGTGCTGGATTCATCCAAGCTATTCTCCAATGGGGTGCCTTCTGCAATTATTTTCAGTGGTATTTTTAATACAGGTGATGTGCACCTTAAATAGGAGCCTTAGAAACAATTTCTATATAAAATGTGATTGTACTGCAAGAATAAGACCAAGTGAATTGCGTATGGGAGGTGAGAGAGAAGACCTCCTCCACGACATGCACTTGCATCGGATTCTCTTTGTTGTAGTAGCCCAAGCAGGATCAGACGGCTAGCTGGCTGTGGCCAGGCTGGGAATAAATCACATCTTCTAACTGCTAATCCAAAGCTATTTCTTTCATTCTAGCTTAACTTTTTTGTTAAGCTATTTTCACACTCCATGAAGGGAAAAAAGCAGCAGCATTTCCTACCCAAAGTTGTTAATCATCAAGTCCACAAACTTAAAGTAATTAAATATTAAAACTTAAAGTAATTAAATTACAACTATCTATTTTTTTAAATTAAATTACAACTATCTATTGCTTTAAAAACAATCTATCAACTTTTTTTAAGAGAAAAAAAATGGGCCAGAGTAATAAGAAATAAAAGGCACCCAAATAGAAAAGGAGGAAGTTAGATTATCCCTTTTTGCAGATAATATGATATTATTTATAGAAAAATCTAAGGATTCCACCTTGCCATGCCATGATTAGAACTGGCATGAATTCGATAAGACTGCAGATACAGAAACAACATACTAAAAGCAATAGTTCTTTTAAGCCCCAATAACAAAATTACTGAGAAAGAAATCAAAAAAGCAATCCCATTTACAGCACTACAAAAAATAAACAACAAAAACCTAAAAATAAATTTAACCAAAGAAAATGATCTTTAGGATGAAAATTATAAAATTCTGAAAGAAATTGAAGCACACACAAAAACATGGAAAGACATCCATGTTCATGAACTAGAATTAATATTGTTAAAATGTCCATACTACCAAAATGATCTAGAGATTCAACACAATTGCTATCAAATATTAATGACCTTCTTTACAGAAATAAAAAACAATCATAAAATTGGTGTGGAACCACAGAAGACCCTGAATAACCAAAGTAATCTTGAGCAAAATGAACAAAGCTAGAGATTATAGTACTTAACGTTAAAACATAGTACAAAGCAATAGTAACCAAAACAGCACAATACTGGCATAAAAACAGACACAGACCAATGGAAGAGAACAGAAAACACAAAAAGAAATCCACACATCCACAGCAAACATTTTCAACAAAGGTGGCCAGAGCATACATTGGGGAAAGTCTCTTCGATACCTGAACATGATGCTGAGAAAATTAGATAGCCACACTCAGAAGAAAAAAACTCGATCCCTCTCACCATATATAAAAATTTAACTCAAAATGGATCAAAGATTTAAATATAAGGTGCCAAAACTATGAAATTACTACAAGAAAACACAGGGGAAATGCTTCAGAATACTAGTCTGGGCAGATTCTTTGGATGACCCCTGAAGCACAAACTGACACATGGGATTACATCAAATTTAACAAGCTTTTGTAGAGCAAAAGAAAAAACAATCAACAGGAGCGAAAAGACAACCTACGGAAGGAGGAAAATATCTGCAAAGTAGTCATTTGACAAGGGATTAATTGCCAGAATATATAAGGGACTTTAGTCACAGCAGCAAAAAGGAAGAAAAACCCATATAATACAATTTTTAAATGGGCACATGAAAAAGAAAAAAAAATTTAAGAAAAAAAAATGGGAAAATAACCTGAAGATACTTCTCAAAGAGATTATAAAAATCATTAATAAGTATGTGAAAAACTGCTCAACATCACTAATCATTCAGGGTAACAAGAATCAAAACCACAAAGAGAGGGCTAGGGATGTGGCTCAAGCGGTAGTGTGCTCGCCTGGCATTCAGGGGGTGCTGGGTTCGATCCTCAGCACCACATAAAAACAAAATAAAGATGTTGTGTCCACCGAAAACTGAAAAAATAAAAATTAAAAAAAAAAAGAGATATCTCACTCCAGGTAGAATGGCTATTATCAAAAAGACAAAAAAAAAATTAATGCTGAGGAATTGGAAAAGGGGGAACTTTTATACACTACTGGTGGGAATGTAAACTGGCACAGTCATATGGAAAACAGTTCCTCAAAAATCTAGAAATGATATGTAGACAAAAGGAAGGTTAGTAGAGGAGGGGTAATAGGGAGAGGGAGGAGGGGAGGAAATAGGGAGAGGGAGGAGGGGAGGAAAAAGAGAGGGGAATTGGGGATTGAAATCAAGTTCCTTCCATGTATGATTTTGTTAAAATGGAGCTAACATCTGGTCCAGCTATCTCACTACCAGGTAGGTAGGTAGGTGTGTGTGTGTGTGTGTGTGTGTGTGTGTGTATACATACATATACACACACATAATCTCCAAAGTAAATTAAATCAAAATGTCAAAGAGGCATCTGCATTAGCATATTTACTGTGGCATTACTCACAACAGCCAAGTTATGCAAACAATCATCATCAAAAGATGAATAAAAATGTGGTATATATGTGTAGATACTCATACACATAAGCATATATACATAAGGGAATATTATTCAGTCATAAAAACAAATGTAATTCTGTCGCCTGCAGCCAACATGAGTGTAACTGGAGAACTTTCATGTTTAGCAAAATAAGTCAGCAGAGAGACAAATACTTCGTGTTCTTACTTATATGTAGAAGCTAAAGAGTTGATCTCAAAGAAGTACAGAATAGAACAGTGGTTACCAGAGACTGGGAAGGATATGGAGAGGGAGGGATGGATGGAGAGAGGATAGTTAAGGAGTACAGGGGGGTACAGTTAGATAGAAAAAAATTTCCTGTTCTTTATGACAGTAGGATAAATATGGTTGACAACAATCAATAACTAGAAGAGAAGATTTCAAATGTTCCCAGTGCAAAGAAATAATACACATGTAAGGGTTAGATATGGCAATTATCCTGATCTGATCATTATACATTGTATAATGTACTGAAATGTCATCCCATAAATGTGTTCCATTACTATGTGTCAATTAAACACAAAATATATTTTTAAAAGGCATGTACTTGGTATATGAAAATAACATATATTGTTTTTCTGATAAAAAATGCTGTCCATTTATTTCTGAACCAAACGAATAAAATTATTTAATAAAGCTAATAAACATTTTTTTAAAAAGAGGGTGTAGAAAACATATACAATACCAGTGTTATAGATACTTTCTGGTCACTAAAGGTTCATCAAAGTATTATTAGCTAAACTCCAGCTAATCTGTGAGCAATGTTCTCAGATATAAACATCTTAAATACAGCACTGTGCACTTAATAAATGCTTTTTGATGACAATGAAAATGATGAAACAAACCTGTAAAGTTTGGTGGCGGGCAGGGTAAAAGTAGTAACTGTTTTAGCAGTTACTCCTCAATTCCCCCTACTCTCTTCGGCACTAGGCAACCATTAATCTACTTTCTAAATAGATTTGCCTTTTGTGGATATATACAATACATGTTGTTGCCAAAAAAGTAAAACAAAACTGGAAAAAATTAAAGGTAATCAAAAACAGCATTCATTCTAAATGTCTCTGGGACAGCACAAAACAATCTAGCAGTGCAAGGCTATGCCTCTCTAACTGGGAATCGACATGGAATGCTTAAAGGGTGCTCCAAGCCATGGGGTACATAGCCATCTTCCTGATAATTTTACTATGTGACATGGAGAAAGAAAAAAATTGTTGTTAAAGCCAAGGGTGTACTATAGTTGAGAACCACTGTTCAGGTTTGCCTTGCTTCTTTAAGCCCTCTAGAAACACAGCCTTCTTTCCTCTGGGTTTCAGATAGACCCAGGATAAGGATGAAAATGATGTTGAGTGGAGACCTCGGTGCCAACTCACAAAGGACATGTCACAACGTGATTTCAATTACTGAAAATCTGGATGTCTTAGTGCAGCATAAAAGAAAAGAAATCAAGTCCTTATGAGACCCCATATGATATCTTATAGAACCCCACTCTTTTGTCCTTTTCACTGTTATTCCAGCTACGCTCTTCCTCGTATATTCAGGAATGGCATTTACTATGTCCTTTCCTTCAATGACACTTGATATTGACAAGGCATAACAGTTGTCTTTGTCTTTACTGAAATATCTATTCAAATGTCACTTCATCAGAGAAGTTTCCTTTACCTTCTCTATCCAAAGTAGTACCTTCAACCACCACTGGATTCAGACTTTGTGGCATTTATCACTTCCTGATATATTTTTAAAAGGTTTCTGAAGGTTTAATTCACATACCATATTGCTCACCCATTTAAAGTATATAATCCAAAGGGTTTTAATATATCCAAGAAGTTATACAACCATCACCAAAATCTAATTATGAAACACTTACCACTGCATTAGCAGTTACTTCTCAATTCCCCCCAACTCCCTTCCATACTAGGCAACCGTAATCTACTTTCTAAATCTAAAGATTTGCCTTTTGTGGATATCATACAATATGAGGTCTTTCATGATCCCAACACTGAATTATGTATATTTACATCTTTGTCACTATCCCCAGAGTCAAAGTTTCAGGAGGACAAGGACATTTTTCCTTTATTCACCACCCTATCCCAATACTTAGAACAGCAAGAGCCTACCTAGTACATTGTAAGTATGAATAAATAGGGGAATTAATGCTTCAAAAAGTCACTGGATTTAGCAACATGGAGGTTACTCCCATGACCTCAGCAAAGATTGCAATGACAGAACTGAGGTCATAATAAACTGAGATGAGGAAACAAAATATGCCAACCATGGACAACCTGTTCAAGAAGCTTGGTTTTGAAGGGGAGACTAGATATGCTTGTGGACTTGATGGTATGTGGAATACAGGTTTTTATATGACAGGATTTGAGCATGTTTAAAATGCCAATCTTAGATTTGCTTAATATCCTGAAAGGCTACCATAGCCAGAGGATAAAGAGGCAGGTCAGACCACAAGTCAGTGCAGACCTGTATCTGAGCTCAACAACACAAAGCATATGTGTTTTAAAAAATTACATTAAAATAAAGATATAAACTGGCATGAACATACTTTATATACAAAGATATGAAAAATTGTGCTCTATATGTGTAATAAGAATTGTAATGCATTCTGCTATCGTGTATTTAAAAAATAAAATCAATTAAATAAAAAAATAAGTTCTACCTCAAAATGACTTAAATATAAAATCTACTATCATAAAGTGAAGCATACTTTAGTTGAAACTATAAAAAGGAGTGTTTTAAATGATCTACAAATACCAATTTACAATTTTGCATACCAATTGATAAGTTTATATGAGATGGGACAGGTCTTAGTTTCATTTGTAAAATAAACATTCATATTTGAGGCTAAGTTATTAAAACAAAGATTTGAAATGACTTTTCCATACTGCAAGACAAGAAAAATCCACAAGCTAGGTTTATGGGTCAGTTTCACACTACATGGACTTCATCTAGAATTAACAATTTCTTTTTCTATAAAAAGCATGTCAGTGCCTGCCCCATAAGGATATTGGAAGGATTAAATGAGTTACTGCTAACATGTGCTTAAAACAGAACCTGGCACAGAATAGGCACTGCCCTGGTATTGGCTATTATGTCAGAAGGTGAGCAGGAATGGTCTGCCTACCTCCCAGGGTGGGGACACTGAAGAGCTGCTGCACCTTTTCAGCCCTCTCCCTAAGGGGCCAAACCAAACCCATCTCACTAATCTTCTTACAGGAATCCATACAGGATTGGCTATACAGGAGACTCACCTAGGGAGCTCACAAAACACTGATGCCAAGGTCCCAACCCAGATCAATTAAATACAAATGGAAGTGAGTGGTCAATCTTTTCTCAAGCAGCCCCAGGTGATTCTAATGTGCAGCACGTGTAATTCAATTCTATCCTACCAGCAGCCAAGCTGCCCCTAGGACATCCTCTGTGGAGGCCCCACAGGGCTCTAACTCACTGGGGGGAGGGAAGGGTATCCTATCAGTGCGTGGAATAAAGGTCAAGGTCCAGGGGAAAGGCTCAGGACTGAAAAGCCAGGTGACAGCAAAAGAAAAAAAGGTAGCAGGGGAAGGAGGTATTAGCTTCATTCACCTCATCAATAAATATTTGCTACTTACAAGGCACAAAAGCCAAAAAGGGGTGCTTAGAGAAAGGGAAAACTGATAAGGAAACCAGGTCATTGCAGGTGACTCAGCATTTTCAACAAGCACAACATCCAAAGTGAAAGCCATCCAAGCAAACCGCACCTGGCTTTTTCTTCCCAAGTCTCTCACAAAACCCACAGAAAAGGACAGGAGAACCAGCCACCCAAGAGAAGGAGGTGCCCACCCAGCACACTGCCCTGCTGGTGCCATATTCAAGGAGACAGTCACCTAAGGACATACAATTTGGTTACATTCCCAATGTAACAAGGTAAAAAGGCTCTAAATTCCTTCCCACCCCACCTACCCACTGAAAACACAGATCCATGGGTCAGAAGAAAAGTCATACTGAAATCTTGCTAATATTACAAGGTCCCAGACTTATCGGAGAGTAGGTGAGCCTTGGCATCAGAACCTGGGTTAGAATCCCAGTAGTGCTGTGTCCTAGCTGAGTTCCCCAGCACATGGTACCCAACCTAACATAGCCTGCCTCCATGTTCCCCAAACACAGCTGGAGTAACTCACAGGCTCCTCACCACAAGGATACTCAGAGCATGAAATGAGATGATACAGTCAAAAACACTTAGCACTGTGCAGGCCCCTAACACGCATCAAATGAGGCTAATTATTTTAATTCCTATAAGGCAGAAGAGACTAAGACACACAAAACCTAAAACAGCAAAAAGTAAAGACAGGGCAGAGGAATAACAAGATCTTTAAAACTATTAATTCAGTAACCACTAGACTTGACTCTCTACAACTATCTTCAATTTCCTGTTTAATTAAGAATGAATATTTTGTAGTCAAATTTTGGAAATGGCATCTATAGAGAAGAGATATTAAGAGGGGAAAATACTTAAATTTACCCTAAACTACAGGAAGAAAATAATTTCAAAAATGTTACACAAAAGCTATTAGCAGCTCTGCTAAGAAATCTTATATTTTCTAGCTTTTCTGCAAGTGAGATATCTCCTGAATTTAAATATAAGTTTCAAGAATATTTCAATACACATCTAAAATAAATAAAATCTAAGAAGACAAAAATGACTATTTCATCAGCAAGTTAACATAGAAATACTTGTCCTTGCCATAATTCTTCAGTTGCCCAGTGAGTTCTGTTTTTTTAAGTGCCTATTGTCTTATAAGCAGACCAACAGGAAAGGGGATGAAGAGCAATGTAAAAGAAGGCATCTGAAATCCCAATCCTGACCATTCCAAGAAGAATAGAACCAAAGGCAAAATGGAGATAACCGTACCAACCTGCTCTGCTATCATCATTCACAAGCCAAGAAAAAAAAAATGGAATTTCAAAATGCTCAAGGGGTTACACAAAGTATTAAATGGAAAGCACAAATAAAATGTCAAGAATAATTTCATTGGTGGTGGAGAGACACCCCAGATCCTGGAGTCAGAATGCTTTAGAAACTCAGTTTCCCACTTCCAAGCTATGTGACCTTGAGAACAGTACAACTTTCTAAACCTGTGAACTGGGGATAACAAGAGACCCAAATCCACTTTGAGGGTGGGGGGGAGTGTGTTGTGAGGATCCCATGCCTGTGTTTGTGCACTGAGGCCCTTGCACCCTCCTTTTCTTCTGCGCCCCACCTCGGACCACCCTCCCCCCCAGCTTCCCCTGCCCTGCGCCCCTCCTCTCAGCCAGGCCTCACCCTCCCCTGCACTCCAGCTCACCACACACTCTTCCCGCTGCCTCAGCTCTCCTTCCCACCCTTGCTGTTCCCTCAGCTCAGAAGCCCACCCTCCTACCCACCTGACTCCGCCTGACCCAGCAGCTGTCATCCATCGAGACTTCACCTGTCCATTACTTCTCGGCCCTAACTGAACTCCCTGGAAACAACACTCCTTAAACACCGGCCCCCAGGCTCCTTCTCCATCTTGTTTGTTATAGCAGCACTGGCAACAAGAACCCCTCAGATGTTTGCTGAATAGCTGAGTAAGGGAATGTCTCACTTGAGTCTTCTTTCTTTCCTGTAACCTCTTTTCCTCTCAACTGGCTCCTTGGAAGGCCTTTACACAGTAATCAGCAACAAAAACACTTCATGTGTTTTAGCTCATTACTCCTCAGGACCACTTCTGATCTTGCCTCCTACTTCTTTCCCCTCCACTCTCACCCAACTACTCCCAGCACATCATCTCCTTGCTGCCCCTCATATCCAGGACTCTCCCTGCCAGAGCCTCCACAATGATGTTCCCTTTGCCTGGAGTGGCGCCTTCCCCATCAAATTTTAACACCTTGTTAGTGAGGCTTTCCCTGAGCAGAGTATTTAAAACTACAAACCCCTCTAAAACACACACACACACACACACACACACACACACACACACACACACACACACACACATATATATCCAGGTGCCTGTGCTCACCCCTTCTCCTCTTTACCTCTCTATACAAAATTTACCATGATTTATTTACTACCTGTCTCCTGCCTCACACAAGAATGAAAAAGTCTTGAAAGATGAAGAACAGGACCTGATACAGAGCAGATGCTTGGTATTAACATTTGGTGACAATACAACTCCATGCCCCACCATAGACAACAAGTAGTTTTATACATAAGGAATCAGCGCAGAGTGGTTGAGTAACTCATCTACAGTCACATAGCTAATAGACAGCAGAGCAGGATATGAACTGACATTTTGACTCTAGTGCCCACACCTAACAACTAATCTTTCCAGCCTACAATCTGATTCACTTGGCAATTAAAAGACATTATCGCATCAAAAGAGCAAGTGCTAACAGTGCATATCTTTGGGTCACAGAAAGGCAAGAAAAGTCATCCACTGGAAAACCTTCCAACAGAGCAAGTGATCCAACTCAAGACAATCCCACACAGTAAGATACTAATTATCAGATTTACCATTTACACAGCACTGATAGTTTTTCTTTAGATTTAACAGTTCAGTTAAATCTAAACTGAGACTCATCATTCCTTTTAGTACTATAATTAAGAAGAGCAAAATGACAAATCATCAACTAACATAAAGGAAGCCTTAGGAAGCCAAAAATCTGGTGGTGGGGCTGGAGCAGAAGTACTGGCCTCAAGAGGACACACATACGGAACATGTTCTGTATCTCAATAGTGGTTACAACAGTATATATTTGTCAAAATCCACCCAACCATAACTGGTACAATTTTATAATATGTACATTATACATCAATATAGTTGACTAGAAAATCATTACAACTATCAGACACAGTTTTGGCTAAATGAAATAAATATTACACACACACACACACACACAAACACACAAATATTTCCACAGCTGATTTTCCCAAGTCTGATCCCAAACAATGCTCTAGCTCCTGAGCATCGATCCATAATCAGAAAAAACAGTTCCATATGAGATGCAGTGAACTGGTGAACATGTGATTCAACCTGTATGAACCCAGCAAAGGCTGCAGGAACCACCTACAAGTGACATTACCTTTGTGCCCCCTTCAGTCCTTTGGGTAACCTCTGAACAGAGCCCACAGGTAGCCAGAATAAAAAAGGAAACCACTACTCTTCTCCACAAGGGCTTCTACTATGTATTTGACCACTGACGGGTCTAAATATTGAAGTATCTGAATTCTTAGTTATCAGCATAAAATCTAACCCTGGATAGTTTAAACAGAAAAGTGACTTTTCTTAAAAAGGGCTATTGGAGAGCTCACAGAATCTCTCAGGAATACAGAGAACTAAGCTTATCAGTTATACAACCAAAAGAACATTGTGGACACATAGCAAGGTACCCCACAGACAATGCCAGAACTGGCCTGGGCCTCTAAAAATAGAAAGCTGCCACCATTGAACACCCTCCTAAATGGCCTCCATTAGCTCCTGCCTTCTTCCCATCATCTGTCTCCACCTTTAGGTTCACATTTGGGGATGTGTACCTAACCCACCTGCTAAAGGTAGGAATTCCCAGAGAAAGAGCCAGGGTCCCAGAAGACTGACAATGCACACTATACACACAAACCCCTGCTCTGCAAATCTTACTGACATGGGCCAGCAAGTAAAAAAAGGTTTCCAAAAATATTCATAAGGGGGAAATAAAAAGAAAGAAAGAAACCTCAATCCAGGCATGGTGGCACATTCCTGCAATTCCAGCAACTCAGAAGGCTGAGGCAAGAGGATCCCAAGTTTGAGGGCAGTCTCGCAACTTGGTGAGACCCTTTTCTCAAAAAAAAAAAAAAAAAAAGAGGAAGAAATCCTCAAAGATGGAATAAGAAAAAAAAGTCATACCTAGAGGTAATGCTATTTGGGGCAGGCAGGGGTCTTTTCCTAACATTTAGTGGTTTATTCAGCATATTAGTTTCAAAACCCACAAGCCTACCTCCCTACGCTGAAGATAACCCATTAACAATGTTTTCTAAAGAAAAGCAATTCAAAACTGGACTAGCAGGCACTCTAGAAAAAAAACAAATTCTTGGATCTAAACTGTCATACAACGATTTACTAAAACACATAATTCTATCTAAAAATGTTTCCATGTCTTCTTAAAACACAATTTTAAATGCATGTTCTTTCTGCTTTAAAGAATAATCCTCAAGAGGTTCCTCTCATAACCTGAATTTCAAAATAAGAAAAAGAACAAGCTATGAAAAGCTATTAACACCAATTCAGGCTGACCAACTGTAGAGTTGGCAGCAATGATGTAGAATTCACTATAGATAATTTTACTTTAAAAATTTACCTCCAACTCATATTTTAGTTTCTAAATGAAAGCCTTTTCATGTTAACTTAAATAAATCCTTAGGAACAGGATATAGTGATAAGACAAAAAGCAAGAAAAACCTAAATACTCTAGACTTCCTAAACAAAAGACCTGCTATCACCACCCTAACCTTCTGCACACAGGACTCTGTTACATGAGATTAGAAATGGACACACACAGACTCCTTCTGTTCCTCCCACATGACCAGCATTTCAATCTCTCCACACCTTCAAGACAGATAACTTAAACAGTATTTTTTAAAAATACTATTTAAATTAATTTGCATATGGCTGACTTTGTGAAAAAAAAAAGGCAAAGAATGAAAAAGCAAGTTTGCATTCCCTGAGGGGGGGAAATGTAAGATAATGAAAAAAAGATTCAGAAGCATGCAAAATTTTATAGATAATCCACTAACTATTCAGTAGCTGTTTAAGTTCAATCCAATACATATAAGCACTAGGCAAGGCATCATGATAGACACTAAGTGGACACAGTCCCAAATCTCAGGGGGTAATAATCTAATTAGGGAGAGGAGAAATTAGTAAGCAAGCAGTCACTGTCATGTAACATGAAACTGAGCAACAGAATAGAAGTAGCCAGAAATTTGGAGATCTAGGGCGAGAGTCCATGAGAGAGAGGGCAAGGTAAAGCAGCTCCACAACAGCAATGGAGGCCAGTCAGCAGAGGCTGTTCATCCACACCAGAGTCCATATTTAACTAAGCAGCTGGGAGACTCCAAGTTTCTCAAGTAGGCAGGGGGAATCCTAAGCACAAAGATCACTCAAATGGTAATAGAGAAGACGAAACAGAGGTTGAGCCTGACAAAAGTACAACTGATTATCACAACAGAAAAATGGGTCAGACCAAAGGTAATGGCCATAGGTGCAGGAAGAAGCATCCTCTCCTTCTCACTACTGGCCAGGGAAAGAGAGGATAAAGAAATGCCTAACTAAGGTTACAGTGTGCCTTAATAAAAGTTACTGCAGTTTCATTAACCAAATGAACAAAATTAATTGGTTTTGGTATCCTCTTTGACTACTGGGAAGCTCAGAGCCAGATACATAGTCTATTTCCAACAGACAGCAAGAATTTTAGTGCACCTTTTAAGTCCATATGCAATTTATTTTCCTTCACTTGATAGGATTTAATATTTTGTAAGTCATCCCTAATTCTTTTAGAATAAAGCAGAAAATACATCAGGAAGATTAAAAAAATAAAAATGAGACCAAGCCAGAGAGAACCTTGTTAAGTAGTTGGCTTAGATGTGCACCTGTTGCCAATCCAGAGCCATCTGAGCACCATTACTCCAATCTAGCAAAAGCCACATTCTATCATAGAAGCTGAAAAATGCCAATCTTTACTTCTCTGCCTCCCTCACAACTAGGAGTAGCATGAAATTGTTCTACCAATGACACTGGAACAAAAGTCTCCAGGGTGAGCTTTTGGGGAAAAAAAGCCCTAACGGGGAACTTTAAGGAAATATGCTCCTTCCTTCCCTTCTTTCTTACATAAGCATGATGTCTGGTGCTGCAGCAATCATATTGCAAATGTGAGGCAAAGAGCTTGGATCAAAAGTCAAAATACATAAGAAGAAATGATGCAAAAGAAACAAAAAAGGCCCTCAACAATGCCCCCCACACCTCTAGGAACCACCCCCACCCCCATCAGTAAGCTGCCTTCAAAAGATGTTTCTACAAATGACCAGGATTGGGAGCTGCTACTCCTCCCCCAAGCTTTCTGCAACACCCCACCATAGAAAGCCTGCCAATATATACAACCTTTATGGGCTGGTGGTAGTGAGCACCTACCTCCGTGGTCTTTTGTGAGTTTAATGCAGGCAGGCCAAACACACATGAGCACATCACTATATCAAAAGCAAACCCATGCTAAGTTAAAAACCTGACAAGATGTGTGCAGAAATAGTGGCATCATGTGTGCCTGCAGGAGCCCATTCTTTTTGTCTACTCAAGCTTTACCCCTCAAGTCCTTGGAGAGCATGCCACAGGCCCAATGCCGTTTTCCATTTCCCTTCTGATTAAGAATAAGCAACAATAAAGCTCAGATGGTTTTCTTTACTGGCCTCTTCATGATCTCTATCTGGGCTGAGTAAAGAACCCAGGGCTGAGTTGTGATACTAAGTGCTGGGAAGACTCTGGGAAGCACAAAGAGCCCCATTCTTAATAACATCGTTAAGCCACTGCATTAGTCTAAGAAACACCTATTTCTATACTTCCTGCTACTGGACAATAATAAGCCCTATTATTTAAGCCATTTTTAGTTGAGTGTTGCTGCTTGCCAAAAGCACCCTAACTGACAATATAAACTATCAGAAGGTCAGTTTCTGACAAACTTGATTTTTATACTGCTGAGTTAACAGAATCATTAAACATTAATTATTAGCTAAAATTATCAGGAGGATGATTATTATTAAGATGAGAAAAATGCAAACATATATCATACACAGGAAGAAGGCAATATGTTAGTAAGAGCTGCTATAAGTAGGTAAGATAAAAGCAGAAAAGGAGACAATAATAAAGTTAGAAAAAATGATCTGATCAAGTCCAGTAGAGGCACATCTTGGAGCCAGGAACAAAGAATGAAGAGTAAGTAAGTATACAGAAGTCCTCTAAGGTAGAGAGAATGAGGGAACTTTCTTCTCTGTTTCTGTTACAGATAAAATTACCTAAAAAGCTTCCCATTCTAAAACTGTCAAAACTGCTAAGTAAGGTATAAGAAACATCTGTTTAAATGCAGAGTAAATTCACAAGAAAAAAAAGGACCTTTCCAAGGAACCAAATTCAAAGAAGATCCTAAAAACCAGAGCAGAAAGTATAAGCTGATATTGTGCAAGAGTTCAGGCCTTTAGGGCTCGAGACAGGAGTTAAGCATGTGCAATGGGCACTTCTCCTTTGAGATATACTAGAACCAAAGAAAAAGGTAGAAATGACTATACTAATATTTTCTTTAAATCTTGAAAACAATTATAGATAGCTCTATATATTTTCAACCTTTTTGCAAGAGCAAATCCCAGAATTAAATGCATGTTTTTGAAAAACGTCTGTATTATACATTTACATATTTCAAAGGATTTTTTGGACATTTTAACCACAGACTTAAATCAAATATGACAGAAAAATACTCATTATTTCACACACTGACCTTTTTAGACATTTAAAGAACCATCATGCAGTAAATATGCAACTTGAGTATATTTATAACTATATCAAAAGGTTTCCAAATCTTAGGATTTCTAAAGATTTTACTCACTAGGATCATTAAAATACCTAATGACTATGTTACCAATAGTCTCATATTAGCTGACATATCACAAAAATAATCTATTATTTCTACCTCATCTAACTAACCTCTACATTAGATTTGGGAGTTACCACTGTAAAGGGAACTGGCAGAAGATGTTATGGTTGGGTATCTACAAACTGAGAGGAACGTTTTTAATACTAAAGACTGAAGGAATCCAGCCCACAGCTAAAAAGTAAACAAACAACACTCATTTGTTTTCACACTTACTGAAAGATATAGACATCACATATTACCTTTACTCACTTTCATATTTTCGGCTAGCTTTATGAATGGAACAATTCCAACCCAAATTCCATTAAGCCACCTCCATCACTCAATTCAATTCAAAAATTCCCCTTATCCTTGGGCAATCGAAATAGCCCAAGAAATAACAAATAGTTTATATCGTCTTCATAAGCTATACAACTGTCTCTACTGTGTTCCCAGGTTTATATAAGACTGCGCCTTTCAACCTAGGCTAGCTTACATACAAGATGCGGAGAAACACACCTTCCTAAACGCTGCCTTGCGTTGCTTCTTGAACCTATATGCTAGATGGTTCTAGACTAAGCATTTATTCTACAAGGGGAAATGCAGGGGAAAATAAACTCGGAGATCAAGAGCCCAAGTAAAGAAGGACTGGGCTTGGCTTGGGCTCGCTCTCTCTCTCTCCGGCCGCTACACTCCCCAGGGACTGGAGCGCCTCCCGAGAGCGTGCTCGGGTCGCTGGGGGAATAAAGCACGAGTTAGCAGAGCGGGGAAGCTCTGAGGGGCGCGCTGCATTCTGGGACTCGTTTCCACAGTTACCCACGTGCACCCAACCCAACCGCGGCCCGGCGCGGCCCGGACTACAAGTCCCAGAATTCCGCGAGACTGCCTTTCCCCTTCACACCCGGCGACTGAAGCCAGACCCTAAAGGAAACCCCTAAGCGCCCGCCCCGCGCTAGGGGTGAGGTCGGGCTCCCCAGAAGCTGAGCCCGGCCTCCAGCTCGGCCCTCTCTCCAGGGAAGCAGGTCCCAAGACATCAGCCTCCACACCTGATGGCCACAAATTAGACAACTGCGTCACAGACTGCCAAACCCACGGACCGCCAGGGACCCCGACACCTCCCCTGCGCAAAACCCTCGCCCGGCCTCCAGGGCCCGACCCCTCCGGCTCCCTCCGCGGAAAACCCGCAGCCCGCGCCCCTGCCCCGCCTCCCAGTCCTGTAGCCCGAGCCCGCGCCAACGCTGACCTCGCTTCCCGCCGCTCGGGGAGAACCGTGGCCAGAGCCAACCTCGGGACACCTCCCCCGTCCCCTCCACCCCAGCCCCGCCCCCTCCTCTCCGCTTGCCCCGAGGCTCTGGGCTCCCCCCTCAAAAGGACCCTGGCTCGACCCGGGGGAAGAAGCACCCCTCCCAAACACACAGTCCGGCGCCCCCCGGCCCGGCGCGAACCCAATCTGGACGTGACAGATCTGCCCCAACCCCTCCCTACCTCCTCTTCCTAACTAGCTCTTCACCCCCACCTCACCGCCCCCACCCCTGCCCCCACCCCACATCCTCCCCACGTTCCTCTCTTCCTCCCGATAACCCTACCGTCCCAACACCAACCCCCCAAACCCTTACCACTCTTAGTTACCCAACCACCCTTCCAGTGCCCCTCCCGCCCGCCGGACTCCCCAACTATTCCATCACACCCCAATGCTTCCCACTATCTCGCTCTCCCGTTACATCAGCCCTCGTCCCTAGCCCGCCCTCCTGCCCCGCACGGCCACTGCCCCGGTTCCCCCACCCCATTGTTCCCCCCACCCTCGCCATCCAGCCCTTCTTCCCATTGTCCCCGCCCCCGCGCTCCCCTCGCACTCACCCGCCTTTCTCACGGAGCCACCCGCACCGCTCAGCCCCTTGGAAATCCTCACCCCTGCGCCCCGCTCTCTCGCTCCCTCCCTCTCCCCCGCCGGTGCCACCCCCGGCCCTGCCCGCTAGCGCCCGCCGCCACAGCCTCCACCTCCATTCACCCCGGACACTCGGGTCCGGGCCCTTCATCGCACGTCCCGCCCCCGCTTCCCCCAACATTGAAATGGAGCCAGTCCCCACCCCCCTCACCTCCTCCCGCCCCCGGCAGGCCGTCCCCTTCCCCCCACGCCGCCCGCGGCGTCACCGCCCGCCCGAGCCCCGGGAGGGGAAGAGGTGGCTCTCCGTCAGGGGCTCCCGGCGCTTTTCGGGACAGGAGGCGTGGGGCGAGAACAGAGGGAGCCTAGTGGAGAGTGCTGGCAATAGCTCGGGCCGGCCTGTTGGCTCTCCACTACTCACTGACAGCTGCGGCATCCGAGTGCATTTTCGGGCAGCTCACACCCCGCTCGCCGCCCAGGCTCCCGCGCTCGCCTCGCGGTCCCCCCACCGGCTCACCGCACCTCGGCTCAGAGCTGAGGACCCGCCGCCAGGCACTCCGGACCCGCCCATCTCGCCCTCTTCATTGGCTGAGCCGAGACCAAGGGACCTCCCCTCTTCGTCTCTCATTTGACAAAGGGTGTGCCGATAGTGCCGGTCTGGAGCTGGCAACGAGACCCCGCCCCCTGGTGTCCAATATGATTGGTCCGGGCCCCTCGTCCCCGTAACGCCCCTGGCGGAGGCCCCGCTTTGGAGTAGCAGGTTGGGCCTGACTGCTGTCAGTCATCCCCGGGGGTCCGAAAGCGCGTGTAGGGGCGAGGCTGGGGAATTGGTCCACCTTGACCCTGAAGCCCCGCCCTGAGGCGGGCGGGATTGGTGGAGCTGGAGACCAACCGAGAAAGATGGGTTGGCGTCTGAAACAAAGCACGCGAAGTGTTCCCCTAAGAACTGAGAAGGGGAAGCT
Source organism: Ictidomys tridecemlineatus (assembly GCF_052094955.1). Taxonomy (NCBI): domain Eukaryota; kingdom Metazoa; phylum Chordata; class Mammalia; order Rodentia; family Sciuridae; genus Ictidomys; species Ictidomys tridecemlineatus. Next base: position 37,686,891 of record NC_135485.1, on the reverse strand, counting down.
CAGTTGCGGGACCTTGAATCCCGTTGCTTAGAGTAGCGAAGCCCCTACATCCCTAGTGCCCAGCGCTTCTCGTTCCAGTCTCCCACCACTTGTCCCGCACGCCTTACAGCAGCTCTCTGCAAGCCCAGTCCGCGCCCAACTTGGACTGGGACTTCTCTGGCCAGCTGTTTCCTACCGCAGGAAACTGGAAAAAGAATTGCCGCGTCTTCATTTCTAGCAAATCCTTTGCTGGAAACACCCATCTCTCCTACAACGAGCTATCTTCTTTCCACTTTCGCAAAATGCACTTCTTTTCCAAAGTCAACGCACCTTTACCCCCTTCGTCACAAATGGACTGTTTAAAACGCTTCGAACGCTACAGGCATTGTCCGTCAGAAACGTCCGCATGTTCCAGACAACGTGCACCAAATCCTGGGCCACTCTGCTCCGAGGTTAGGTTGGCACATGGGCAAGTCCAGGGGCAGATCGCCAACCCACGAAAGACAAGTTACTCATCTAAGAAAACCTAAGTCATTGACGCGGAGAGGCCATCCTGAAAACGAAACTGTCAGTTTGGCAGAGAGAGGCGTTAATTGAGATGAATTCTGATCCTTGTTTCCTAAATCAAAAATTTGCACCATTCGTATGAATTGCGACGTTTTCCCAACTCTTGAAACCAGTTCACCATACTCACCACATTGTGGTAACAGAATAATATTTCGAGACATTCACAGACAACCGCCCACCCCCCCATCCCCAAGTCACACACACCATTTTCCCCAGATTTCTAAATGCTGCCAAAGACAGCCCGGGCATCTTGCAGATCCCGCCACAGAGCATGGATGACACCACAAATGACAGGTACAAAGGGGCAGTCGTTTTGATTTCTACAGGCCAGACTTTTGTTGCGGGTTTCTGAAATGTAGGTTTCATAAGTCAGAGTTTCATAAGTTTCAGAGTCAGGTCATAAGTGTTAGGCCAAAAACAAGATATTTGAAGTAGGGCTCAAGCAAACCAGTTTCTGTTACCCACATAACTCTCCTTGTCATATGCTTCGTCCCTCTTAATTCTTAATTTCTTTTTAATCAATGGCATTCTTATGATTTTATCTCTTTCATTATCATTCAGATACTTTGCTTAATCACAGAATCTCAGAATTTTACTTGAAGTTATTACTTAAGGTTCCTCATTAAGACAAAAATCTTTCATAGAGCATCTCTATATATGATAGAACTTCAGCTAGGCCTCAAAGAGATGAGTAACTCTGGATTCTGAGATAGTTTCTTGTTGGACAACAAAGCCTATCCTTAATCTGAGCAGGCATGCTGCTCCTGCATTATTTATCCCGTTTGTTTTAGCCTAATATACACACGGGGAATAAAACATATATATTTTATGTAAGTCCTAATTTTTGGTAAGTGTAATATTTGTGTTTAAATTTTTTGTTTGTTTTACTATTTATCATGGTGTTTCAAGGCTGAGACATAATATTTTGCACAGAAAAGGGCTTGCTTCTTGACACTTCTAAAATAAGCCCATAACTTGTTTTAGCAGTTACTATATTGATTTATTTGCAGCAAACTTTATAATTGAATACTGGTTAAGCTATATGAAGGACTTGCCAGCTGATATTTTCCTGCTCTTAGCACTCCTTTGAAACATAAATGGTATCCATAAAAACGTACAGAATGGACAACCTTTGCTATTTCTCAACATACCTTTCAGTTGAGCCAGTATAATTATTTTCAAATAAAATACAGACTTAGAGTAATTTAGTCAGATCTTTGAGATATATCAGGTACAGCCTGAGGACTGAGAGGCAAAACTCACTCTTAGTCTGCAAAGTTTCACTGCCCCACATGTTTCATGAATAATGAAACAGTATAGTAAAATGACTATATAATGCCCTGCAAATATTACCTGGTCATTTTAATAATCCACAAGATTGTGTACTTTTTGTGTGTGGCACTGGAGATTGAACCCAGGACCTTGTGCATGCAAGGCAAGCACTCTACCAACTGAGCTGTACCCCCAGCCCATATTATATACTTTTGAGGTCAACAAACTTGGTATATTTATCTTTTCATTTCCCTAGTACCTAGTATGTTGCTTTCAAATAACAGGCACTGGTAATTGTTCCTAAAAGTGAATTGAATGTTGACTAATGTGAAATTGTATATCTGGAAGGAAACTTGAAGACTATCAGATCCAACTTCCTTATTTTAAGAAATGAGACTTGAGGTTCAAAGGAATTGAATGTCTAATCCAAGTCACTTGGCTAGTAAATAACAAAGCATACTCAAAAATTCAAGTTTCCCATCTCCTGGTCCAGGTCTTTTGCTGCAATACCATATTGTCCAATATCAAAGCTTCAAATTCCAAAGATAGGCAATCCACTCTTTCTTCCTATTTGAAAGTTTTTATGTCAGCATATTCTATGCTTCTTATTTGGAATGTCACCTTTTAAAATGTAAATAAGGAATTTTTTCAATATATAATATATTGAATAATATAATATACATTATTTCAATTTTCTCACTGGTTGTATTTCTAAATAACCCCTGAGGGGAGGCTTACTAAAATAATAATGTTATATTTCTGTGCATTTATATTCAAATTCTGGGGAGAATTAATAACTGAGTATCTTGGGATGTGATAGGTAGAGATTTGGGGATACAGGTATGCCATTTCATTTCACTTGGTTACTGCTTTAACATAATGCTTTATTAAAGAAAGTTACCTCATGTTAACTGATATCTAATTTATTAGGAAGTTTCCTATTTTAGTTATATGGTATTAATTTTAATCATATATATTTTGAAGTACCCTAAGCTTAGAATTCTATGTGGAAAGTCTGGTAAGAAAAAAGAACAGCAGAGCTCTTCAATCATTTTTTTTTTTTTTTTTGTAATTGTAGATGGACAGCATGCCTTTCTTTTTTTGATTTTTTTTTTTATGTGGTGCTAAGGATCAAATCCATACTTCACACATGCTAGGCAAGTGCTCTGTCACTCAGCTACAGCCCCAGCCCTCTTCAAATTTTAAACTTTCCCCCAAATTTGATAAATCCCACTATAGTGTGCTTTTGGGTTTGGAGAAAGCATAGCCCTCAAGGCTGAAATAAAATTGGGTCTGCTCGGACATATAGATAAATGTGTCTCTGGGAAGATTTGTAGAGAATAAGAAAGAATACCCAGCAAGGAGGAATTAATGCAGCCTAAGATTACAGTAAAAGACTGTGTGGAAGCCAGCACAGTGGTACACACCTGTAATCCCAATGACTTGGGAGGCTGAGGCAGGAGGATCCCAAGTTCACGGCCAGTCTGAGTGATTCAGAGAGGCCCTGTCTCAAAATAAAAAATAACAAAGGCTAGGGATGTAGCTCCATGGTAAAATGCCCTATGGGTTAAATCCCTAGTTAGATTTTAAGAGAGAGAGAGAGAGACAGAGATAGACATACTATGTAGAATTCACTAATTGTGTAGAATTCTTCTAATTATAAAAAGTCAGTCGAAGTCAGTATCCATGATATGGAAATAAAAATGACAACCTTTTAAAGTGTTTTCCAAAATAAGCACTTTATTTGTACATTATTCTACCTAACCTCATTTGCTTTACTTGCAAACTATTCTACCTAACCTCATGACAACTCAATGGGGTACTAATGTCATCCCCAATTTACAGATCAGTTAACTGAAGCTTAGAGAGCTCCAGCAACTCACCACCCAGCTAAAAAGTGAAAGTGCCCATAAGTAGCCACTCCTGCATGTAATATTTCCATTGCTGGACTTTGGTTCTTTCTCTTTCTAATCAGGTTAGAATATGCCCTACAGAACTCAGAGATTTGTTTATAAAATATAAGAACATAGATACGAGGGTGTTTTTAAAAGTAAATGAAACCAGGCCTCTTACCGGGGTTGAACATTTAGCCTCTTGGGGGTCTTTGTAGATAAATAACTATATATTATGGAAAGTGTGAGTTAGAAGCATTGCTTCCAGATTTCTAAGTCCTTCTTCATTTTGCTCTTTTGACATTATTTCAACAGCAACTCTCTACTCTATGGTATGTTCTTAATGAGATTATTCATCCAGGGTACCTAATGAGACTCTGCTGAACATAGTAAATTCTGTCCTTTGGTATTTTCTCTGAGAAGGGGCAGCCTCTTCAGCCTTACTGGAATTAACCTTTTAACCAATGAGGCCTGTGTTATTGAGAACCAGTTGCATCATTTAAGCTTTTAATAACAAAGAATGCCACTGTAGCATGTTGCTTTTCACATATATCATAGAACAGTCTTGCACACAGCCACTTGCCAGATGCTACAAGGGTAATAAAACTGTTGGTTTCACTTTTTATTTTTAGCTTTTATTTATGTATTTATTGTAAGTTGGGTTCTCAATGAATTGGATTTTTTTCTCTTTAACTTTTTTTGGTGCATTGCAGTTGTACAAATGATGGGATTTGTTGTTACATATTACATATGCACAGTAGTTTTGCTTTTAAATATCTGCATATAGACATGTCCTAATTATCAGGTCAATGGAGAATAGAGGTAAACATTTTTTTCATTGTACAAACAAGGACATCCCTGCCTCACACTGGCAGTGACCAGCCCATGAAAACATGGCATCATTTGCTGTCATCCTTTACTATACTAATTCTTTCATTAGTTTCCTCCCTGCCTCAACTCCCACTTGTCTTATTTACCCTAACGATCAGAAAAGTGAATTTTAGCACAAGAAGTGACCTATTTGCAATCAGTACTAAAATTCTAAAATTTGTATTTTCCCGTAATGTGGACTTACAGTGTACATTAATGGGACTTACTTTTTTATTTTCATCAGACTCCCTTGGGGGCAATACTGTGTCCCCAAATAAAAACCTTAATACATGCAATGGAGACGAATCTTCTAAAGGCAACTCTTTGCTAGACATTTGAACCTGTGGACCACTTTTGCCATTTTTTTTCAGAAGCAGAACATAGTCCTTCTGGAACAAGATGGCCTGGGTGAAGATCCCGTTTGCTCCTCCATGTAAGAAGAAATTGCTTCTGTGCTTCAGTGTCCTTATCACAAAATGGTGAAAAAGATAGGCTCTCCCTCATCAGGACATTGTTCACATTAGATGAATGAATATAATAAGGCACATACTAATGCCCAATGCATGCTACGTAAGCAATGTTGTTGTTGTAACACTACAGTTCCATCACGTTCTGCAATAAACCCTTCCCCATCACAAAGCTTTTCTTTTCCTCTAAACTGCCCCATGACTTGGTTTCCTTCTTGACTGGATTTTAGAATTTACAGTGAACTGAGTTAGGATGCAAAAGCATCCTTCACCAGGACATGCCACCAATGTGAAATTTGCCTAGTTGGAAGCTGAAATATGAGACTTCACATGGAAACAAACTGTGCACCACATATTAATAACTGCATCATTCAAACTCTCTGAAAAATAGCTTAACAACAACTGATTGATACTGGGAGTTCAGACAAATATGGAAAATTCCTATGAATATAGAAAGATGGCATCCTAAAAAAGTAAACAGGTTGTAGTAAATTACAGGGGACTTGAAGTGAATAGAGACACATTGTGTTCCTATAATGAATAATTTCTCTTCCCTGTACTTTGAAGTAATATTACCCTTCTCTGAAAGCATAAAGCATTTTTAATCTGCTATGCCCAAGGTGAAGGCAAATGTCTTTAAGTATTGCCTTTGAGCTAGTCTGGATTAAGATGCAGACCCTACACTTACAACCATTGAACAAGGCATTAAACTTGTCTGGGCCACAATTCCTTCATCTATAAGAATAGGAATAATATCCTCAAGGGATGAATAAGGGCTAAACAAGATAAAATATGTAAAAGCATTTATAAGAGTAGAAGAGGAAGGAAGCAGGAATGAATGCAGGAGCTTCCAGGTTCCCTTGTGAACATAATGCAAGCCCCTGGTACAGCTGACTAATTTTCCCGCTTAGGGAAAACTCCAAATAAAATTGTGCATGTACTTTAAAATTTTCTAGCTAATTCTGCTTTCTTTCTTTATAAAGTAACCATCTAAGGGATCCCTTTGAAAAAATAGGGATTTTCTAATTAGATTTGATATTAGTGTTTCAATTTTAATTTCGTTTAACAACGATTTTTTTTTTTTTTTACTTCTAGCTCTCAAGAAATTTTCATTTATTTTTAAAACTAACTTTCAAAATTTCTTGGTACATAATTATCAGGATAGCATTAATTTTTTGCTAATCTTTTTTTCTGGCACAGCTATAGGATGCTTAAACTCGTTTCCTTTGTACCCAGGGCCTTTTACTTTACGGAAATCACACCTGCCTGGAGAATTCACAGAGTATTTGAATTAAAATATATTCACTCATTATCACATGTTCTTCTCTGAATTGGGTCTTTTCACCTTACTCATCGAGCTAATCAAGTCCTAATGATGCTGCATTTAATTCCATTTCAGAAGGTATAATTTTCCAATTGAATCTAAACAATGCATGACCTTTATGGTGGCTTCCATAAATATAGCATTGCTTCAATTACTCCAGCTAGAGGGAATGGACAGAAAGAATAACCATTTTACTTGGACAATGGCTTCTGTGTGTTGTCAGGCTCTTCATTTCTCCTCGCCTCCTCTAGCCTGCTTCCATGAATACAATGTCTTTTCAACATCCCTCTCAGGGCAGTGCAGGAGACCCCATCCATCTCCAGACGTCAGTGGCTGCTCCGCAGCTGAGCATCTCATTATGGCAAAGTGAAGCATTCTGGGAGAGTGGATAGAGAAGGCAGACAGCAGTAGGAAAGGGGAAGGGAAGAGAAGGACAGGAACTGTGGAAAATCTATGCTCACTTCCGTGGTGATGGGAACAGGTTATGGAAGTAAGGACTTCCTATTCTAGAGAGGAAGAGTCTATGGGATGTCACGACTAAGCAGATTCCAGCCCCTACAACCTGGTTACAGCTGCCTCAGCCACCTCACACCTCCCAACACTCACCCTTGAACCCCCTATTAAAGCTACCACTAGAGCCATGTTAGTGGGAGGAGAGCAATGAATTTAAGCAGTTTTAAGAGAAAAATGGATGGCTTCAACATTGAAAAAGAAAGGAATTTGGAGACATACATATATGTGCATATTCAGGCATGCACACCTATGCACACACATGCGTACACACACACACACACACAAAAATCACTAGCTTACCTTATTGAAAAATATTTTCTTCCAACTAACCTGAATGCTTACCCTTCTGCTCTGTTACCCTGCCTTGGTCAAGATGGGTTAAAGTGAATGCCCTTAACATTATGGGATCACAGACCCCTTCCTTTAAGATCATTGAAATGATGATCTTCTATGAAAAGCCGGCAACCCAACCATGCCACCCCATCACTAGGCATTCATTGGAGTGAGCAAGTATTTCCTTTTTAAAATCCAGGGGCTTTCAGCAATAGTTAATTCCGTTAGTGGAAGATTAGTTCCACTCTGTTAGTTTTTTCCCCTGAGTTCAGCAGACATCTAAGCCTGCACTCAAATAATGGGAATTTTATTGGGAACCAGTGTATGAGGTGAGCAGAGGAGGAAGGCAGAACTCAGGAACAACATCTTCAAGGTGGTGTGAAGGTACTGCACTTGGAGCAAGAGAAGAAGAATGCTCTTTGAAGAGGAGATGCCAAGAACAAACTTCATCCCTGCCTCAATTTGTTTCACCTCCACTTCAACACTAGGGAAAACTGCTTTTTCTGGTTTAGATATAAGGTATCCTCCCCAAAGCTCATGTAAGAGAAATGAGAGAAAGTTTAGAGGCGAGATGATTAGGTAATGAGATCATTAACCTGATCAGTGCATTAATCCCTTTAGGGATTAACTGGGTGGTAACTGTAGGCAGCTAGGGTATGGCTGGAGGATGCTGGTCACTGGGAGCTGCCTTTGGGGATTATATTTTGTCCCTGATGGGCAAAGCAGTTTCTCTCTGCTTCCTGATTGCCACGTCCACCTGTTTCCTCCTCCACATCTTTCCACCATGATGTTCTGCCTCCCTCCAGCCCAGAGCAATGGAGTCAGCCTTCTGTGGACTGAAACCTCTGAAACCCTGAGCAACAAAGAAGCAAAAGTTTTCTCCTTGAAAATTATTCTTGCCAGGTCTTCCGATCACAGCCGTGAAAAGGCTGCCTAAAACACGGACCCAGGCTCTAGGTTCCCATGTCAGTCTACCTTTGCCTTCATTCCCATTCAGTAGTTCCATCTCTCGCCCCCTGAACCCAGGCTCCGATCAGTTCTTGAGCCCAGTAATGTCCCCCCATCACCATGCACACACTCTTGGCCTCCCAACCGTCACTTCCCCAGCCCTGAGTACAGTCAGTCACCCTGAAATTCCAGCTCTGAGTCCCAGCGACTGCTTGCATTTTAACCTTCATCCCTCCATCTCAACATCTCTTTTTCTGGCTTCAAAGCGCTGTCACCACAACCTGAGTTTATTTGAAACTTCCATTCACATTTTAAAACAATCAGACCTACAGACAGCTGGGGAGAGACATCAGCAAACACAGAACACTCACTTTGCATCAGGTACCATTCTGAGTGTACTCATGTCAACTCACTTTTAATCCTTCCAACAATCCCAAAAGGTAGGAACTTTTCTAAAACTGATTGTACAAGTGAGGAGACTGAAGCACAGATAGGTAAGGTAAGTTGCTCGACATCACACAGCCAGTGAGTTGGTGGAACTGGGAGAATTAAACCCAACGTTCTGGCTTCAGATCTGTATTTTTAATCACTTGTGCTATGCTGCTGCTTGGTATAGTATTTTACAGAGTGCTGCTTTCCCACCTTTGTCTCCCTTCCCTCACACACTCCAAGTCTTTAGATGTGGAACCGTGTCTATTTTTCTGGTCCCAGTAATGTACAGTCCTTGGAGCCAAGGTGAGTCTGTGTTCTCTGCCCATCATTAGTGGCAGCATGAATCACAGTTTCCCCAATTCCAGGGTATGGGCTTTTGCTCTCTTCCTTGTTAAGTGGATTAGAGGAACCAGACACAGGACCACACAGGAGCTTTTAAGAGTGGAGCACCGAGTAGCAAAGGGTTGTTACAGACACTGCGGGCTTAAAGGGTTGCCACCATCCCTGGGTCAGAGCTGCACCAGCCCCTGGCTCCCTTCCTCCCACACCCTCTTTGTCAGTTCTCCTTTTCTAGCTCCTCACTGTTGGTGCCCAGAGCCGCTCACTGTGGTTCCTTAGTGAGTGAAGCAAACTGCACTGTCTGTTCCCTAACTATGTTAATAAGCTAAAGAAGACTGAGATGAGTTGGGTTGCATCCTTGAAAAAAGCCACAGAGGGGTAGGTAGCATGAAGACCTAAAGGGAGCCAGACAGCCGCCAAGACTTAATGATGCTGGGAAGGGTTTAGGACCAGGTGTGTGGGTAAGAAAAGCCTCATGTCTTTTTAGCATCACAGAATGGAGACACTTCCTCCTTCCCTGAATCCCTGAGTAACTTTGCTATGGTTTTTATCTTGAATGTCTTTCGAGGCCCATGTGTTAAAGGCTTGGTCCCCAAAGTGGTGCTATTGGAAGGTGCTATTAGAACCTTGGGGAGGTAAAGCCTAGTGGGATGTCCTTAGGTTACTGGGGATGTGCCCTCGAAGGGAATATTGGGACCCTGGGCTCTTCCTCTCTTCTGTTTTCTCCCTGGCTCATGATGTGAGTGGTTTGGCTCTACCAGGTACTGCCACAATATGTTCTGCCTCGCCACAGGCCCAAAGCACTGGGGCCAACTGAGCATGCTATGGAACCTCCAAAACTGTGAGCTAAAGTAAACCTTTTTCATTTTTCTCTCAGGCATTTCATTATAGTAACAGAAAACTGACTAACACAAACACTCAGTATGTGCTACTGGAGCACAAAACACCTCCAGAAAAGTATAGACCTCAAGGAGAGCAGCCTGAGTCATTCACCCTAGAGAAGCTTCTATTCTGGACCTATTGGGACTAACTAGACCTTATCAAAACTTGCCTGTCCAACGTTGCATCCCCTCAGATCCTTGTGGATGACCGGCTTGGTGTTCTTGCATAAGCTAATTCAGGGGACAACACAGATAAGTTAAGATTTCATCCTTTACAAAGGTATCTACCAGAAAAAAAAAAAAGATTTTTTTAACAAACAAATGGCTCCACACTAGCCCCCAATGCTCTTCCCCAAGCCAGGCTCTCCACCGTTAGAATTCCCCCCCCATCCCCCTCAGTATACAACTCTTAAAACTCACCTCCATTAAGCCTTCCTTGACTGAGGCTGCCCACAGTCATGTCTCTTTCCACTTGTTGCCTAAAGCACTAGAATAGAACTTGGCAACAGAACCAGAACCAGAACAAAAGAGAATGGAATGTTGGGGCCGGGCCATCTCAGAGGTGAGCTTGGCACATTCCTCCATTTCACAGATGAGGAAACAAAGACGCAGAAGTGACCCTCCCACGTCACACTAGGGGTGGTTGGAGGACACCAGGAGTTGTTTCTGTTTATGTTTCCCCTTTTTCACTGGGAAGGACCCCCTCTTTCTTTTGGGGAACTGCTCAGCTGCCATTTATCCAACAAAGTTGGGCTGGGGAGTGCCAGTCACTCCCAGTGCCACGTGGTCTCATTTGGGCTGATTTATCTCCTTCCCTGAAAAACTTAAAGTTAGAATTAAAGCAGCCTTTTCTGTCTGTGGACTCCTAGCTGCCAGCAACTGTGGCCCCCACCTCATAGAAGAAGCCAGTCCTAGAGAAATAACAGAAACACTCATTTGCTTGTTCATTCACTCATTCATAAAACAAGGGCTTTTGAGGTGACAGACACTGCCCTCAGCTCTAGGAATGACCCATTAAGCCAACACAGTCTTGGTTGCTGTCCTCATGAGTCTTAGGAGCTTGCAGGGGCAATCCTTAAATAATCCTGAAAGCAAAGTTAAGCCACCACATCAGTAAGTAGTGAGAACAGGTACAGTTTTTCAGAGAGCATGTAGTGGAAACCCTGGCTCAGCTACTGTGCACAGTTTGTACATGCACATAGGAGCACAAGATAAGGGGGCAGGTGGGCCCAAATCCCACTTTGACTCTGCCCATCATGCCATGAGCCCTGGTGTGAAGCTATGTTTTCCCACTCTGTTCACACCCTGGCACTATCCTCCAAACAGGTCGCCCTTTTCTGGTTTCCTTTGAAGACCTGACTAGACCAACTGAAACTCTAGGGTATGATCCAGTCAGAGAGATGAGTTGGTGGGAGGGGCAGGCTTCCCTGGGGGGGGGGGGGGTAACTGGAGTCACATGAACTGTGAGTAGTAGATAAGTCAAGTGGAAAAGAAGAGCTATCAATGGCTCTCTAGTCCCTGGTTCCAATCACTGGTGCCCTGATCTTCCAGAGGATGGTCTCATAGCAAAACATCCCCCTCTGTTGTTCAAATCAGGTGTCTGTCCCTTGCAATTAGGAGAGTCCTAGCTCATAGAGCAAAGCTTATCTGGCTGTCCTTTCCCTGTTCCAGCCAGCCTTCATTATCTCTGCCAGGCCCCATCCTTTAGAGAAGTTTCCTTAGAAACTTCTACTCTCACCTTCAACTCTAGAGCTCTGTCCTTGATGAATTATCATTGTCTCCAGCAGAGAGTAGAAACTCTATTAATATTTCATGAACCAAGAGTTGACCAAATCTTTACTGGTGGTCATTTGTCCACCATGGCTGGATAAGTGATGAAGGACGGAGGGACAGGTGCCTCTTCTGTACATCTCTTGTCACCAACCGAGTTCATGCATGGGTTTCCACTGGCCCTGGGCATATGTGGTCTCAAGCGGATGCTTACGTGATTAGTTGGTTCTTATTTGTCTAGAATTTGACTATGGATAGCTAGAGGGATTGAGTCCATAAGGAAAAGCGTCAGCGGCTTTTATTCTGCCTCAGCATGTTGAGAGCCAGTGGGCCGCCTTTGAGATGAGGCACTTTCCAGATCTGCAAGTCTATAGCTGAATGTTCAAACTGGTTTTCAGTCTGTGTTTAATATTTATGAGGGTGCTGTAGCGGGGAGTCAGGCAACTTGAAATCCTCTGTGATTCCGTCCACTGGGAGAAGTCTGTTTTCCCACTAGTCTTTGTATTGCTACCATATTAAGGGCAGTCTCTTCTGGGCAGAGCCTTCTCCTCTAAGACTCCAGGGCCTGAAGCTCTTCAGCTTCCTGCTACGTCTCCTGCTGCTACTATTAGTTTTGTTAGAGAAGCTTGTGTTTGAGGCTTTGTGGATTCATATCCCTTTTTAATAAGCCAGAGTCTGGCTCGGAGACCTAGACTACCCTTATGGGTCTGCAGAATAAATCAGCATTTGGGAATAAGAATCAGAGATATGTTGCTTTTCTTTGCTGTATCTTGGGTTACGAGGGTCCCCAAAATCTCTGCCATTCTTTCTGCAATTCATCAGAAGAGAGGTTGCAAAGATGACGCATCATCCACCAGATTCTATCTGCTGGTTACTCACCAACACTCTAGAAACCAGGGGAAGGGGCTGCAAAAAGCATTCACACTCAGATTTTGGAACAAAGCGGCCAAGGATTGAACATGGGTTCTTCCACTCACCTTGGACGGCTCTGGGCAAGATTTTCTTATCTTTAAAATTGGCCGTGTGTGTGTGTGTGTGTGTGTGTGTGTGTGTGTGTGTGTGTGTGTAGTTACTTGGTTGCAGATGGACACAACATCTTTATTTTTATTTGTTTATTTATATGGGGTACTGGGGATTGAACCCAGGACCTCATGCATGCAGAGCCAAGTGCTCTACCACTGAGCTACAACCCAAGCCCCAAATTGGGCCTTGTCTTAGTCCATTTCTGTTGCTATAACAAAAGCCCTTAGACTAGGCAATTTATAAAGAGCAGAAATGCACCATTTCTGTTCTGGAGGTAAGAAGTCCAAGATCAAAGCACCAGCGCTCAGTATTTGGTGAGGGCCTTCTTGCCACATCTCCCACAGTGGAAAGAGTAAAAAGAACATAAAAGCCAAATTCTGTGTCCCCTAAAGGCAGAAGACAGAAAGAACCTTGTAAATTTCCTCAAGCCTTTTTATGAGGCACTGTTCCCATTTATGAGGGCTCCACCCTGATGATATAATCACCTCTTAGAGGCCTCACCCATGCGGGGTGGGGGAGGATCTCAATGTGTGAATTTGGGGGAGACACATACATTCAAACCATAGCTGGCACAGTAACACCACCAATCCCACCAAGGCCCTTTAAAGTGAAAGAAGGAGGCAAGAGAGTCAGCGTCAGGGATGTGATGGGGTCAGAGTGAGGTGATCTCTGGAGGAGCCATGCACCAAGGAATGCAGGCAGCTGCAGAAACCCCCCAGGAAGGCAGTGTACCCCCTGCAGCTGCAGAAAGGGTAGTGCTGACAACACTTGGATTTGAGTCCATGAGACCCACTTGGGACTTCTTTTTTGTTGTTATTCTTTTTAGATAAACATGGCACTGAAGTGTATTTTGACATATGATACACACATGGAGTATAACTTATCCTAATTAGGATCCCATGGTGTGGGGTTTCCTTGGTGGCGTATTCACATAAGAACATAGGAAAGTTATGTCTGATTGGTTCTCCAGGGTTTCCTATTCCCACCCCCCCTACCCTTCTCTTTAGTCCCCTTTGTCTAATCCAGTGAACTTCTATTCTTCCCTGTCCTCCCCAGTTGTGTGTTAGCATCCACATATCAGAGAGAACATTCAACCTTTGGGGATTGGCTTATTTCACTTAGCATAATAGTCTTCATATCCATCCATTTACAGTGAAAGTCATAAAGCCATTCTTTCTTATGGCTGAGTGATATTCCAGTGTGTGTGTGTGTGTGTGTGTGTGTACCACAATTTCTTTATCCATTCATCTGTTAAGGCACCTAGATTGGGTCCATAGTTTAGCTATTGTGAGTTGAGCTGCTATAAACATTGATGTGGCTGTATTATTGTAGTATGCTGAGTTTAATTCCCTTGGTATATGCCAAGGTACCAGATAACTGGGTCAAATGGTTGATTCCATTGCACCACTTGGGACTTTTAATTCAAGAACTATGAGACAGCCAGGCACAGTAATGCACCCCTGTAATCCCAGGAGCTCAGGAGGCTGAGACAGAAGGATCACAAATTCAAAGCAGCCTCAGCAAAAGTGAGGCACTAAGCAACTCAATGAGACAGGCTGGGAATGTGGCTCAGTGGTTGGGTGACCCTGAATTCAATCCCAGTAGCCCCCGATAAAAAACGAAGAACGATGAGACAATAAATGCATGCTATTTAAGGCCACTAATTTTGTGGCAAATTTGTTACAGTGGCAGAAGAACCCAGTACAGTGCATGAAGCACTTGTTCTAGCACTGGTTATTTTCCATGCATTGTGGAGGCTGTTACTTTTATTTTCATTCCCTTTAGTCAGATCTTGTCTTAGCTTTTTCGCTGCTATGACTAAAAGACATGACAAGAACAGTTTTAGAGGAGGAAAAGTTTATTTGGGGGGGGTCACAGTTTCGGAAGTCTCAGTTCATAGACAGCCCCATTCCTTGGGGCTCTGGGGTGAGGCTGAACATCATGATGGCAGAATGTGTCAGAGGGAAGCAGCTCAAGACATCATACCAAGAAGCTGAGAGATATCCCATCTATGTATGGTATATCAAAGTGCATAAATGCATCCTACTGTCATTAAGACAAATAAAAAAAGAAGGAGAGGAGAGGAGAGGAGAGGAGAGGAGAGAGAGAGATATCTCCACTGAACAAGCACAAAATATAAACCCCAAAGGCACACCCCCCAGCACCCACCTCCTCCAGCCACACCCTAGCTGTCTTCAGTACTACTCAGTTAATCCCTATCAGGGGATTAATTCATTATTTGGATTAAGGATCTCATAACCCAGTCATTTCACCTCTAAACCTGCTTGCAGGTGTCTCTCACATGAGCTTTTGGGGGATACCTAATATCTAAACCATAACAGATCTCTTTTGTTATAAATGGCTGACGTTCGACCTATACACCTTAGGTTAAAAGTTAGGGCAATTTCTTTTTTAAATTTTGCTCACATAATTTGAAACAAACCAAAGCAGATGTAATTCATTTCCGACTAATATTTATTGAGCACTCTCCCTGGCACTAAGAGGGGTCTTGGCAGCTGACTGGAGGTCACATTAGAAAAGATACTGCTCCTGCCTAGGAATTGGTGTCTTAAGAGAGTGACTAAAGGTGTGAGGAGGATTAGAGATGGTCACTTGCCTGCTGTGAAAGTTCAATGGCAAAGCAGGGAACTCAGGAACAGCAGGGTCCAGCATGGTGCAGGAGTTGCCCGTGGTAACATCCTAAGCAGACCATTTCTAAGGCAGGATTTGAATTGCTTAGGTCTTGCTTAAGCTAGGGGTTTCCCCTGCATTCTGCAAGCTCCCAATGTCCTTCCCCCACATTCTTCTTCTGCATAAGTGACTCTAGTTAGAGTCACATTTGTCATGTGTGACAAAGAATTCTGCCAAGTTCAGAAGAGATAACCCAACTGTCAATAGGATGCAGAAACTAGAACTCAAAGGACTCTGCCTGGTTTCTCTTCAACCTGTTTTGACTTGTTTTGTTATCCTAAAGGTCTTGTTTGTTTCACATGCTTCTCCGTCGAGTGGGGATATAGTCTCCTACAATTTGGGTTCATTCCTTAAAATGCGTGATTCCCAGAACCCTGATTAGCAGGCTCAAATCACAGGCTTACACCAAGACTAGAGTATGGCAGGGGGTGGGATAGATTGAGGGTCAGGAGTATTAGATACTATGCTTGGGAGCCCCCAAAGAACAACATGAAGTTACTAAGGGAGGAGCAGTTCTCCAGAGAAAGTGAGAGTGCTGTTTCCAGAAAAATATAGAGAAAGAAAGCTAAGCAGAAAAAATGTAAGATATCTATTTTAGGATATCTACTTTAATTATTCTCATTTTGTGAGAATATATTCATTGGTTCATATAATACTTTTTCACCCCTTACTATGCACCCTAAAAGCACTGTGTGAGACTCCAGGGGCATAGCAATTAGCAAAACAAATAAAAAATTATATAAGGAAATCGATGGGACTCTGAAATGCCAAACCAGAATGAAATTGGAAGACTCATATTTACAGACTTTAAAACTTACTACAAAACTACAGTAATCAAGACACTATGGTACTAGCATAATGACAAACTCATAGATCAGTGGGATAGAATTGAGAGCACAGATATAAAATTATGAGTGTTTATGGAGGGGTGATTTCAACAAGAATTCCCAAAGTGCTCAGTGGAGAAGGATGGGCTTTGTATTAAATGTTTCTGGAACAACCAGATATCCACAAGCATCAGGATAAAATGGAGCAGCTGCCTCACACCATATAGAAAAATCATGGACTTAAATGTAAGAGCTATGACTATAAAATTCATTTTAAAAAAGTCATAAATCTTTGTGAGCTTGGACTATGCAATGGTTTCTTAGGATGACCCCAAAAAGACAAGCAACAAAAGAAAAATTTTAAATTTCATCAAAGTTAAAAACTTTTGTGCTTCCAAAGATTCCATCAAGATAGTAAGACAATGACCTCCAGAATGGGGAAAAAAATTCTCAAGTCATGTTACTAGCAAGAGACTTGTATCTTGACTCTGTAAAGAAGTCTCATACCTCAGTAACAAAAAGACAACACAATTTTAAAAATGGGCAGAGGATCTGAACAAGCATCTCACTAAAGAAGATATGCAAATGTCCAAGAGGTACTCGAAGAGGTACTCAGCATCCTACTAATTAGGGAAATGCAATTCCCAACCATATGAGATACCATTGCACCCCTACAAAGATGGATGTCATCTAAAAGGGAGAAAATAACAAGTTCTGGTGTCAGTATTGGAGAATGAGTGTTAGAGAAATCGGAACTCTCATACATTGCTAGTGGAAAAGTACAGCAGTTTTGAAAAATGGTTGATAGTTTTTCAAAAGGTCAAAATAGGGTGGCCATATGACCCAGAAATTCTGCTCCTTTGTATGTACCCAAGAGATCTGAAGACACAGATCCACATAAAAACTTCTATAACTTTTCATAGCAACATTATCCTATTCATTAATTGATTAAAGGATAAATGAAATGTGACATGTACATACAATGGAATATGATTTACTGATGAGAGGAAGTACTGATATATATTGCCACTTGAACCTTGATGGGAAGTGAAAACAATCAGTCACCAAAGGCTATGCATTGTTTAATTCCAATGCCTTGAAATGTTCAGAATAAGGAATTATACAGACAGAAAGATTCTCTGTTGCCTGGGGAAGGCAAGAAGGAGAAGTGAATGGGGTTTGGGGGGGAAGGGGTAAAAAAATTCTAAAATTGATGATGGATGATTGTTGGACAAATCTTTGATTATATTAAAACCCATGGAATTGTACACTATAAAAGGTAAATTGTATGGCATGTGAATTGCATCTCTAGGGATATTTTTAAAAAATATATATCCTCTCCTGGCACAGTGGCACATGCCTGTAATCCCAGTGACTTGGGAGGCTGAAGCAGAAGGATTGCAAACTTGAGGCCAGTTTCGGCAACTCTGTAAAACCCTCAGCAATAGCAAGATCCTGTCTCAGAATTTAAAATTTCTAAAAAGGACAGGGGATGAAGCTCAAAAGTAAAGGGCCCAGATTTCAACCCCACTATTAAAAAAAAAAATCATGCCCTTCTGGAATTTGTGTGCTAATGGGAGCTATGAAAAATAAAGGGATACACACACACACACACACACACACACACACACACATAAAGGAATATATAGATTTTCAGTGTGGCTAAGACAAATGATAAAGCAGAATAGGAAGTTCCAGGGAGAGGGTTAGGCTACAATTTAAATAGAGTGTTTGGGAAGGCTTCACTATGAAGGTTTTATGTGACTAGAGTCTTAGAAGAGGTTATGGCACAAATCATATGTATATCAGGGGAAAGGGAGCACAGGAATAGCAAGTGCAAAGGCCCTGGGGCAGGAACATCTTAGTCATGTTTGAAGAATAGAAAGGAAGTCAGTGTGACAGAGGCCAAAGGAACGAGGTCAGAAAGTTAGGAGTGGCAGGCATAGACAGATGATGTGGACTCTGTGAACATCTTGAACTCAGGAAGTGAAACCTGCCAGTCCAGCAGAGGATAGAGTCAAGAGATAGAAGGAAACTATGTCGAAACGTCATAACTGAGAACTTATCATAGCACCTGAGGGCAGTCCTATGTCAGTCACTTTGTTTTGTTCTCACTAAGCCACCTTGGTTTGGGATTTGAGACTTAATGCAATAGAAACTCTTAAAACACTAATCAGCGGTTCCCTCCTTGGCTTTAATGAATGTGATCATCTTCTCCCCAAATTCCTGTCACCTGTGTCACTGCACTGCCGTGACCAGGCTGGCAGGAGCAGTTTCCATGACTGAATTCCATGCATGAATTCAACTTCTGATGGAAATGTCAGCAGAACACGTGGAAGGTTGTTTAGACACTTTGCTTTCAATTAAAGGCACTGCTTGCCTAGGCTAGGGTAGTGAGTTGGTGTCCCTCATAGCTGGAGTTTCATACTTCCATTCCAGTCTTTGGTATCCAGGGATCTGCAGTGCACACTCCTATTCTTAAATCTAGGCACTTGGTCTTGGCAATCTTTTTTTTCTCTATTAATAACCCTGAAAAATTATGTTCCCAATAGCAACTTGTTTCTAAAACTTTAAGATTAGGAGTGAGAATGGGATCCTAATTAGCATAAGTCATTCTCCATGTATATACAATATGTCAAAATACACACTGCTGTCATGTACGTCTAAAAAGAACAAGTTTAAGAGAAGATAAGGAGTGAAGTGGTGTTTTTATATACACAAGACCCTAAACAAATCTTTCACTCAAAAAGATCAGAAGACAAGGGAGTGAAATTGTTAGTAGAAAGATAATTTTAAATCTACCAAATTATTTTTTAAATAAAAGTCAACCTTTGCTTATTATTATTATTATTATTATTATTATTATCTTGGTACCAGAGATTGAACCCAGAGGCGCTTAACCACTGAGCCACATCCCTAGCCCTTTCCAAATTACTTTTTATAAACACAGAGAATGAAAGAAAATATTGGCAAAACATATCTGACAAGGGCCTAGTATCAAGAACACATAAAGAACTCTTACAATTTGATAAAACAAAAAACAAACAAACAAATTTTAAACTGGACGAAGGACTTAAAAAAGACATTTCTTCAAAGAAGATTCACAATGATCAACAAGCAAATCAAAAGATGTTCAACCACATTCGTTATTAGGTAAAGGTAAATCAAAACCAGAAGGAGATACCACTTTATACCCACTAGGATGATTGTAATTTTAAAAAAAAGAAATACAAACCAGGCGTGGTGGCACATGCCTGTAATCTCAGGGGCTCAGGAGGCTGAGGAAGGAGGTTCTCAAATTTAAAGCCAACCCCAGTAAAAATGAGGTGCTAAGCAACTCAGTGAGATGCTACCTCTAAATAAAATATAAAATAGGTCTGGGGTGTGGCTCAGTGGTTGAGTGCCCCTAAATTCAATCCTTGGTATCCCCCTCCAAAAATAATGATTAAAAAAGAAAAACAAACCTAACAAGTATTGGTGAGGTTATGGAGATGCTAGAGCCATACCCATTTCTTGTGAGAATGTAAAATGGTTCAGCCATTCTGGAAAATAGTTTGGCAATTCCTTAGAAACCATTTGATCAAGTGCCTCCCGGGCATTGTGTTAGTTACTACAATGAGAAAAGAATGGAAACCACAATCTGCAATGAACTGACATAACTTGCAAATAAACTATATCAAACCACAATGTGCAACAGAAACTATCTAGACTTCAATTCTTTTAACAGCAACCCATTGAGACCTATGTATTCTAAGGTACAACCAGAGTAACAGTAATTCCACATGAACTGATGTGTGCCGGAGACCATGGACAGTTCCAAAAATTTGCCAGATCTACAAATTCTATCAATCCTTGCCCTAAAACTACCTTATGCCTTACTTTAGTGTTCCAAACCCTGAAAGTCCCCTTCTCTAACTTCCTTGGAGATCCTGCTGCGACTCTGACAGTTCTCTTTGTTTTTCTTTGCTCAGCCAGTTTTCAACAGAATCAGCTTGTATAATCAGTAGGTTTCCCCGGTACATTTTCTATGGAGTGTCAACAGTAGGTCCAGCTATAAAATAGTTATTATTTATCTCACTTACTGTTATTTTGCATTCTATTATTTGTGATGCTTTTCCTAGCATCTGAAATTATTATTTCATGGGCATTTTCCCCTTGAAGCACATCAATCAAGATACCATTCACTGGCTACTTGTTCGACGCTTTGACAACAGAATATAGGAGCTGTTATTTCAGGAGTTTGGGTGCTGAAGCAATAACTCCCAACCCCATAATCTTAAGCAATTTAAAATATCTTTGAATCCTGTGGTAACAAGGGCTGTGATTTCTGAAGTACTGCTGTGGTGTCTCATCGTGGATTTGGTCTCCTTCATACTGTGTAGGATCTGAGCGTCGTGTTCCATCAAAAAATTCCTTTCTTCAGTCCTGGAAATTTTACTCTCTTGTTTCTTCCCCTCCATTCTCCTATGGTTTACTTCTTTACTACTTGTGCACAAATGCATGAACTTCTAAATCTACCCACCATGTGTCTTACAATGTTTCCCTTCATTGGTTCTTTTTAACTTTCTCCATTGCGTTCTGGGGATTCAATCTCTCTCTCTCTCTCTCTCTCTCTCTCTCTCTCTCTCTCTCTCTCTCTCTCTCTCTCTCTCTCTTTCTCTCTCTCTCACTCTTTCTCTCTCTCTCTCCCTCCCTCCCTCCCTCCCTCCCTCTCTCTCTCTTCTTTTATTTTTCCTACCCAGGGGTACTTAACACTGAACCACATTCCCAGTCTTTTTAATATTTTATTTAGAGACAAGGACTTGCTGAGTTACTTAGAGCCTCGCCAAATTGCTGAGGTTGGCTTTGAACTTGCAATTGTCCTGCTTCAACCTCCCAGACTGCTGGGATTACAGGTGTATACCACCTGCCTGGTTGGAAAAAATCTTTTGTTTTGATTTTTCAACTTACTAATGCATGCAATCTCAGGCTGTGTGCTATTTATCTACTTTTTTTTTAATTATTATTTTTTGGTACCAGGGATAGAATCAGGAGAACTTAACCACTAGCCACGTCCCTAGTTTTATATATATAATGTTTTATTTAGAATCAGGTCTCATTAAGTTGCTAAGGCTGGCTTTGATCTCAAGATCCTCCTGCCGCAGCCTCCCAAACCACTGGGATTACAGGTGTGAGCCACCATACCTCTCTAGCTGTGTGCTATTTAATAACACATCTTTGAGGGCTTCCCCCCCCCTCAATTTTATAAATATAATATCTTTTTAAATCTCTCAGAGTCATTTGCTTGGGAAGTTGTTACATCCTGTTTGTATCTCCCCAAAATTCATATTTTGAAATCTTAACCCCAAATGTGATGGTATTAAGAGGTGGGATCTTTGGTTGGTGATGGAGTTACCCCTTTTCCTCACAAAGGGGATTATTGTCCTTTTAAAAGAGACCCTTAAGATCTCCCTTGCTTCTCCCACCCCACGAAGACACAGAGAGAAGACTTCACCTGTGAGCCAGGAAGCCAGCTCCCATCAGATACCAAGTCTACTGATGCCTGGATCTTGGCCTTCCATCCTCCAGAGCAGTGAGAAAAATATTTTTGTTGCTTATAAGTCACCCAGTCTATAGTATTTTGTTATATCAGCAGTCTCAACCAAGACAAGCCCTACCCCCCAACCCCCAATGCAATGGCTTTTTGAAGTGTACCTTTGAAAGGCACTTAAACATAGATGAAGTGGAGATGATGGGACCCACATGACGGAATTAATGTCCCTACAGTCAGAAGTGTCTCCTGTGTCTCTATCACATGAGGTTGTAGTGAGAAGGTAGCTACCAGCAATCCAGGAAGAAGACTCTCAACAGGAACCAAACAGGCCAGCACCTTGATCTTAGACTTCCCAGAGTGCAAAACTGTGAAAATAAACAGCTGCTCTCTAACCCACCCAGTCTGTGGTTTTCTGATGTAAAAGCCTAAGCTAACTAAGACAGGAGTTAAAGACTCCTTTCTGCAGTCGTCCTGAAGTTTCCTCAATGCATATTGCAGGTCATGATTATTTCACCTAAACCTGGACCTACCCTTCCTCCAGCATCACACCCTGAGGTAGCTCTCAGGTCAGTGTCTGGATTTCTTAGCGCTGCAAACAACAGACCTAGAAACTCCCTCGGTGGGTCAATCCTCCAGCCTCCATCCACCTCCCTTACTCTTTCCCACAGCCTTCTGCTGTAATTCCTTGCTGGCTTTGTTGTATTCATGCCCACATTTGTTATCCTTCTTAGAGTTTTCATTGTACCCCCTACAGCCCATTCCCATTGGTCAAAGAGACTTCCCCTGAAGGAACATGGCCCAACAGGCATGTTGCTCCCTATGGTGGACTCCCATGATGCCAGGGAGTGCCTTCCCTCTCATCCCACTCCTGCTTCTGCGGCTCGGATGGCATCTTCATCTCCTGAGGGCAGCACATCCCTGAGTTCGAGGGGGTGGATAGAGCTGCAGGAAAAGCCGCTCAAGATTTTTGAGCCAGGGGCGGTAATCTTGCACCTGTAATCCCGGCAGTTTGGGAGGCTGAGGCAGGAAGATAGTGAGTTCAAAGCCAACGTCAGCAAAAGAGGGGCGTTAAGCAACTCAGTGAGACCCTGTCTCTAAATAAAACATAAAATAGGGCAGGGGATGTGGCTCAGTAGTTGAGTGCCCCTGAGTTCAATATCCAGTACCAGCCCCCTCCAAAGACATGATTTTTGAAAATAGCAATTTTAGACCCAAATGACCCTCCCTTAAAGAACATTGCCTGAAAGTCACATACCACTTCCTCTTATATTCTATTGGTAAGAATCTAGTCCAATGGCTCTGCCTACCTTCGGGAAGCTGGGAAATGTCATCTTTTTTTTTTTTTTTCAGTGTGTTCATGTGCCCAGCTAAAATTTGAAGATTCTTACATAGAACCGAGGGGAACAGAAATATCAAGGGACAACTAGCAGGCTCTGTTACATTGGTGTGTCCCAATTGTGCTTTGTATGATCAGGAAATCTATCACTAATAGAGTGTCCAAGGTTACTAATGACCATTTTTAAAACATGTGAATTCAAAGTCATCCCTGTGTTAACACTTATTCTTTTCCTTTATATTCTTGTCAGTTTTCTTAAGAGGTAGTGTTAAATTCAACAGTAGAAAATTGAGTACAACACACTGACAATCTTATCTACGCCTCAGTCTACAATGAATTATTGCTGTTCATCTTGTGGCATTTTTTAGTTCTTTCTAACATTTGTGGTTTTATTGAATCTGAAAATGTTAAATAAGAAAGTGTCATACATTTATCTTAATGGCAATCATCTTGGTTCTTATGAAGGGAAAAAAAAGATTCAGAAATCTTATACCGAATAAATTCTAAAGTGCTTATCAGCTCTACAACATCTGTGATTCAGGTCATATAAATCCTCTTCTGCATGAAGCACTTGCAATAGAATCACCTGGGAAACTTATTAACAATAGAATCCTAGGTCTGCTTCAGAATCAAACAGACCTACAGGCCGACAGAATCAAAATCTCTAGGAGTAAATCCCAGAAATTTGCCACTTGTGTGAGCTTCCCAGAAGATTTTTACAAAGGCCAAAGGTTGGGAGCATCATCCTGGGTGTCTTAGTGAAAAGCATTGGCCAACACTTGACACTGCCCATGAACTCGCTCAGCTGTGTCCATATGCTAGGCTGAAGCATGCACCAGTCAGAACTCTGAACACTTATTCTACCAGGATAACCGGAAATGTGGCTTTACTAGCTGATCCTCGTGACAGTGTGATGTTGAGCCGCTTACAATCTACAGCATCATAGATTACTTCTTAAAGGTTCAGAGCTAAAGTGGAAAATCACATGCAGCTTTTGGAAAGGGTAAATGTATGTTGAACAGTCTCGTTCACTGCTCTCTCCATTTGCCTTTATTGTCAAGGTTTCACAATGTGTGATATATATCAGGTTATAGAACCATAACGGGCTTCATCGGCTTCCATACATACAGCACACTGACGTGTTTGGGGACTAATATATCTACCCCAGCAGACTGAAGAGCTTAAACTGCTGCTGCTGTGTGATCTCCTGCTAGACAGAAAAGAACCGAGCACCTGCATTGTGCTCAAGGTTCCTATGTGCTTTGGGTATACATGAGCTCACTGAGCTCTCGCAACGGCCTGCAAGATGGTGACATCTCGTATCATTTTTATATTTATATTACTCACTTATGGTCACCCAGGAAGAAAAAGAGGCTAAATAATCTCCCCATTCCAGGATTAACTAACAATGAGGAGATAAAGGGAGAGGAGAATTTGTGATTCCTGGGTCAGTAAGATTCCCTTACAGCATCATCCAATGTTTTTGCTTGAGCAATCCATAAGCAAAACCTTCCTAGAGCATCTCTCATAATCGTGTTTATTGACAAGTATATTGTATACATTGGAAGCCCATTTGCTCTTCAAACTTTACTGGGTATAAAAATCATGTAGTGAGCTTGTTCAAGTACAGACTGTCAGCCCCTTCTTCAGAGTTTCAGATGGGCCTCAAAAATTTGCGTTTCTAGGATGGAATCTAGGATGCTAAATAAGTGAAATAAGTCAGTCTCCACCCCCCAGCCCCCCCCAGAATATTAAATATTTTCTCTGTTATGCAGACGCTAACACACAACAAGAGGGGGAGACAAAAGTTCTCTGTCTTAGACAAAGAGGAATGAAAGGAAGGGAGAAGGGATGGGAATAGGAAAAACATTAGAATGAATCAGACATAACTTTCCTTTGTTCGTATATGAATACACGACCAGTGAAACTCCACATCACATACCACCACAAGAATGGGATCCTAATTAGAATAAATTATAGTCTATATATGTATACTATGTCAAAATATACTCTACTGTCATGTATATCTCAAAAGAACAAATAAAAAAAAGAATTTGCATTTCTAACCTGTCCCCAGCTTTGAATAGCATTTGCTATTAGCGTAAACCCAATGGAGAAATTTGAAATACCAAAATACAATGGAATATAATAATAATTCTGATGAGTATTTTCCCTGCACTCCAGAGAATGGTCTTATGCAGACCTAGAGGTAGGAGACCCATTTTGGAAGCCATTACACTAACCTGAGGCACATGAGCTTTCCTGGTGGAGAGGCAGGCTAGCTAGCAACCCACAGACATTCCCTAAACCTCAGACACTGCCAATAAATGAGATAAGAGAGGGACACATCAGATGGGCGCAGCGTAGTGCTCAGGCACTCTGTCTTTCATTTTCAGCCGACTCTATTCTTACAATCTTTCCTCTGCCTTCATTTTTCCCCTTTTATGATAACAGCCAGCATCACTTTTAAGTAATGCAATCTAGCACTCCTGTTGTTCCTTTTATGGAAATTCGAGCTACTACCAGTACATGGGTTACTTGATACCCACAAAGCAAAATTGTTCCAAGTGAACGACGCGTCGATTGAACTTTAATTTTGTTGTAACTTTAAAGTCCAGGCTCTGTGTCAGTGAGAAACCGTTCAGCATGGTTTCAGTCAGAAGCACCTGGAAGGGCATCTCTCCTTGCTCACGTATGATGCTGATTTCCCAGGTATTCTTTAGTGCTTGTGCCACTTGGTGAAAAATGAGGCAGGTTTCTATGCAATAAATAAAACAAATCTCAGAACTTTGAGAGGAGAGAGCCCAAGGAGTTTGCAAAGACCTAGAGGACAAATTGAAATCTAAAGGGTACTTTGGCCATAGGCTTCACTGTGATAAGAACCAAGGAAAGGGCACGCTTTTACCATTGCTTCGGTGGAAGAGAAAGGACGTTTCTTTTGATATTTTGAGATAAAGGAAAAGGGAAACATAGGTTGTTAGTGAAGAAAATGTGCTTTCTGGCAGAGATAACCCTAGGATTTCCCATGACCAAATCTGGGCAATACAGCAAATGTCAGGCACTAGGAGGTGCTTTTCAAAAAGCCATTTTTAATGTACAGGAAAATGACCTTGAAGCATATCCTTGCCTTTATCAGACAGTGACTCAATTTTAAAATGAGATTCCAAAGAACTGAAGGTATTATGCTGCTTTTCCAGGGGTAAGCCCTTTACTTGCTCAGAACTCAAGATAACACTCACCAAGCAGCACCCTCGCTGTGTTTGCCCCTCCACCTCAATAACTTTTAAGAGAGGAAGAATAAGCCAAGGTACAGTGGTATATATCTGTAATCCCAGTGACCTGTGAGGCTGAGACAAGAGGATCTCAAATTCAAGATCAGCCTCAGCAATTTAGCCAGACTCTCAGGAGTTTAGTGAGACCCTGTCTCAAAATAAAAAATAAAAAGGACTGGGGATATAGTTCAGTGGTAAAGCACTTCTAGGTTAGATCCCTGGTACAAAAAAAATAAACAAATAAATAAAAGAGGAAGAATAAGCTGGACATAGTGGCACATGCCTATCATCCTAGTGACTCTGAAGGCTGAGGCAGGAAGATCCCAAGTCCAAGACCAGCCTACACAACTCAGGGAGGCCCAAGCAACTTGCTAAGTAGAAAATGCAAATACTACTTCCTGAAATCTAATTGCATTATGGCTGCACTTTTCAACACCTTTTCCATTAAGATCTGGGGTCCTGGTCCCTGCAGCTTGAGTTTAGCCATTACTTTGATGAAGAGGATACAGCAGAGGTGACATGGTTCTAGTTTCTGAGGTTAGGCCTTACTATTCTGGAAGCTCTCATTGATTACCCCTTGGGCCCTTTAGTCACCATATAAAAAGGCAAACTCCATAAAGAAAACAGCTGTGTCCAATCTTGCAGCCAAATCATCAAGACACTTCATACCAGTGAAGCCAGCTTGGACCCTCCAATCCAGCCCAACTGCCACTCAAATGCTAGCAAGTGACCCTGGTCAATGCTACATGCAGTGGAAGGATTATTGCCCAGCAAGTTCTGCCCAAATTCCTTACCCATAAAATCATGGGATATAGCTTATTATGCAACCGTAGGCAAACAGACTGTTAGATGGACAGGTGATTGTGAGGATCAAAAAGAAATTGTATATGGAAAAGGACTTCTAGAACTACAAAGCAATGCACATTATCAATATTATATGAGAGAACTAGTGCAGTCTTTGAACACCAGAGGGTTTTTTCTAGAGTTTTTAATTATTAATTTTTGTGACATCTGTCATTACTGTTTAGTGATGAAGTCAATTACCATCAGGTGACAGTGGTGAAGATAAAGGGAAACACATTCAACTTCTTGTTTACTTTGATGAGGGTGAGGGCTTTGTGAATTAAAAAAAAATAATAATTAAGGCAAACTGCAACTGAAAAACAATGTACCAAAAGACTAAGCTATTTAATTGGCTAAGGAATTTGGAACAATGATTTCTTTTCTATGACTACATTTACTTTAGAGTATTTTGAAAAAAGCAATTTCTATTAACAAGAATATTCAGAATGTGGTATGCTAATTAATTATATGAAAATTTCAGCTAATTCAATGCTTTTTATTAAAAATCTTTCCACTTGCTTTATTTTATTATTTATTTATTTTTGTCTCAGGAGGTTAGGAAACCAAACTCTTGAGAAAACGATATTCCAAAAATTAGCTTGTAAAGTGAGTGTTTGAATCTTAAAGTGCATTTCGCCAATGAAATAATTCTATGAATAACATTGCAAGACACAAAACCAATAGAATTCCAAATATTACTGTATGATATTACATTTTAAGGCTTAAAAAAAAACCCTCATTGCCAATGTCATGTAGCAAACTTTAAAAAAAAATCTTAAAATATATTCAATCAGATAAATCCCCTTTCAATCAGATCTAGAGAGCCCTCAGGATGTCAGAGCACTGTGGAATGGCAGCTTAAAGATGCCAGAGGCATCTGTCTTGTTGTCTGAGCATGTCCAGAGCTTAGCAAAAGGAAACACTCCACAATGCACCGTGACTCAGACATGCCTCAGGTCAGAGACCTGGCTTTGATTCTGCTCTGCCTCTCGATAGCAGCAATGGTGATCAAAGGTCAGAATCTCTGAGCCTCAGTTTCTTCAACAATAGAATAAGAACCAGGGAGCCTACCACATGGAGCTCCTGTGAAAATTCAATGGAACATTTTATGAAAAGGTCTAATGCTGTTCCTGGCACATAGTAAGTGCTCAAAACATGGCAGCAACTCTTATTACGGTGACTGAACAAGCCCAGCCCATGTGTGGCTCCCAGAGCACCCACTGCTTAATTCAGCAGTTTCAAGATATGACGGGTGGAGAAAAGAAGTGCAGGGAGAAACTTTTTAAGACTTCAACTTATATTTCTTTTTAGGGATATTGGCAAAAATATAAGCTTTACCTATATTTAATTATGGATTTATAGTAGTACTTGTTTGTAAGTGTTAATTAAGTAAATACATTGGGAGTGCATGATCAATTTTTTTTTCTAAGTAATAGAGCTGCACACATCAAAATGTTTGCAGATGATTGACTTTATCCTTTAAATCAGTCACTGGAACTGAAGCAAGAACAGAAGTGGACCTTGACCTCTACGATGGAGCCCTGCTATGAGAAGAGGAGCCAAATGACTTAGCCACACGAGTGACATTGAGTCTCTATCCTAGCTTCCATTATAGGTAAGGGAAGAAGGGAACGAAATTGAAGGATAGAGAAGGAGAGCTGTGAGGGAGAGGGACAAATTTAAATAGTCAAACACCCAACTGAATGAACTATCAGGGACAATGGCAGCCAGCAAGCAGGCTTAGGGTCCCTCTAGTAAGGGTATTTCACAAATGGGGGATGCAGATTTTCATAGACTCGCAGATAACTCACAAAGTTAAAGGAAGAAATGAGTCAAAGGAGGTGTCTAGGAAAGGAAGCTGCACTGGAGGGGGAGATAGGGCTCATGTCTGGGGGATGGTGGAAGGGAAGGGGAAACAGACTTGGGTGGAATGTCAGATTCTCTCCAAACGGAGCAGTGAGTCCAGGGCTGGGTGCCATCTGTGTAGATGAGACAGGTGAGTCAAACACAACCTAAATTTTCATGTCTTCAATGAGGACTTAAGCCTTAGATGCTGAATTGCCATTTGGAATGTCAGTTTTTATGGGGTACAAATTAGAACTGTATATCTGATCTTTAAGATTACCCTGGAAATCTCAAATTGGAAAAAAAAAAAAAGGAACTGAATACCCGAGTGTAGCTATGAAGAGGCCTTTAAAAGTCAAAAGTTATTACAGATTTTCAGATTCAAAATAAAAGGGTCATTGAAGCATCCTACAGGTTTTAATTTCTAAACAAGTAAACAGCTGGGCATGGTGGTACACACTTGTAATTTTCAGCAACTTGGGTTATCTTTGGTAAACTGAAAATTCTATCAGGCAGTGGCTACATATCTCATGTTCCAGCACCAAACAACCTAGGAGGCAGACTGCACAACGCAAGGTAAGCCTGCACATCCAGAAGTTGAGTCTTCCCTATCCTTCTCAGATCCTTCCGGATTCACTCTCCACCCAAAGAAGTTTGCCTATGAGTCTGCCCTTCACATCTTCCCCTTCCTGTTCTCTGAGCATCAGCTGGCTGAGGGGGCACAAGCAGTCAGTACAGAAGGGTGACAGAAGAGCCAGCCTGCCTGCCGTTCCCCTCTGCAGTCTGAAGGTGAGAACCCCTCCCAGGATGACCCCTAAGCATGTCCTTGCACTCACCCCACTGTCCAGCCCCTGGGTGAACAGCAGTGAGTGAGAGGTAGGCAGAGAGCTGAAAGTCCTCCCAGAGGACTTCATCAGAAGAAAATTTTCTCCCCATAGGGCAACCCCAAGGTGGGCCTGCAACCCGTACCAGACAACAGCCAGGGTTAGAAAGGGGTGGCTAGGATGGCCACCTGTATTCTAAGAATATGTTACTGCATGCTGTATTACATCCTACCAGCTGAAAGACACCACTTGGATTCAGAAACAAGTGTATTACATCTATATGCCCCAAAGAAAGTGGACATGTAGGACAGACAAAACCATTTTGTTATCTTACATATGCTTTTATTAATGTCATTTTCAACTGACAAATTATAACTATACCTTTATGGTAAACAATGGGATGTTTATAGATGAAGCTCTACATTATGGGATGATGAACTCGTGCTCATCAACATATCTATCAAGGCAGAAAGACAGATGCCACAGGATCTCACATGGAACAGCTGTAGGAGGAAGGTGCACAGATTACTGAAGCCTTCACCACACAGATGCCAGTGAGGAGGGTCTCTGGACCCTCCCACAAATGGGTCCCTCTACCAACTGGGAAAGGCATCAGAGACTGTTTTTCCTGGGACACTTAGCCCTGCCCTGCTCTTCTCTGTTCTTTCTCCCATGTCTCTGGGATAGCAGAGATGGTCCTTAGTAAATTTCTGTTTCTCATAAATCTTATAATAAAATCAATGCTTCTGAAAAATGAAAAAAAAATACACTGGAAATAACAAAATGAAAAAAAATTACTTTGGACATATTTTACCTACCAGTTGTGTAAGAGGCAATATCCTGAGGAAGGTGGAATGCTGGACCAGTGTATTAGTTTCCGTTGCTGTGACAAAATACGTGAGAAATAAACTGGAAGTAAGAAGGTTTCAATCCAAGGTCAATGGCTCTGTTGCTTTGGGCCTGAGGTGAGGAAGAATGTCATGGGAACATGTGGCAGAACAAAGATGCCCACCTTGTAGCAGCCAGAAAAGTGAAAGAGAGAGGGAAAAGAAGGGACCAGGGTCAATATATACCCTTCCAGGGCATGCTCCTGGTGACTGACTTCCTCCAACTATGCCCCACCACCTACAGTCTCCACCTCCTCATCATAGTCCATTCAATTATGAATCCATCAATGGACTAATCCATTAATGAGATCAAAGCTCACATGATATAATCACTTCCTCAAAGCTCCACCTCTGATTGTTGCTGCATTGGGGACCAAGCCTTCAACATGAGCCTCTGAGGGACATTCTGGGTCCAAACTGTAACAACTAGGGATCAAGAAAACTTCATGCTTGTTCTAGCTTTTCTGTTATGTCACACTGTCCTTGCACAAGTCACCCTGTGCTCTCCAATTAAGTTTTCTCATTAAAAAGCTAAATTATACAATCTCTATGTTCCCTTCCAGCCCTGTGATTATGAATTTCAGGATTCTGATATGGGCATATTCTCTAATATACCTAAAAATTGAATGCAGTCGAAAATAGTATGCTATTGAGGGTGTCTTATTAGTTATCAATCAATAATAATGTTTGATTAATTAATTGGTTACCATTCTAAGCCTTCTTTACTCTTTAACTCTGAAATTACTTAACTATGTTGCTGCTCATATAACAAAGAGAATTCAACATATTAAATAGAGTCCTTAATCTTTATTAAAGTTGTCTAAGAGACAGAGAAATAGAGAAACAGAGAGAAAGATATTTCATTGATGTTAGCTCATTGGAAGCAATAGTTAAAATAATCAAATGTTTCCTAAATCCAAGGGAATCAAAATACCTACAATGGTTCCCCTTATCTGCAGGAGATTTGTTCCAAATCCCCCAGTGAATACTGAATATCCCAGATATTGCCAAACCCTATATATTCTGTTTTTGCTTCTATACTTACATATCTATGATAAGTTTAAGTTATAAATTAGGCACAGTAAAGGTTTAAAAACAATAACAATAATAAAATATAACAGTTATAACAATATATCGTAAAAATTATTTGAATATGGCCTCTCTTTCAAAAATATCTTCATGAAAAGAAAGAAAGTACTTTCAACGAAAGAAAGTACTTTCTGGCTTCTCTTTGGCATATCCAAATTGCTTGCCTCACAACTTTTACGTTTTGGGAATGTTATTAAGATAAGCGTTTTGAACACAGCACTGTAATATTATGACAGTTGATTTGATAATCTAGATGACTACAGGTGATTGGGCGATTAGCATATACAATGTGGATACTCTGGATGAAGGGATGGATGATTCATCTTCTGGGCAAAATGAAATGGATGGTATATGATGTCACCTAATCAAACAATGTTCAATTTTAAACTTATGAATCACTTCTGGAATATTCCATTTAATATTTTTGGATCACTGTGGACCTCAAATAACTGAAACCACAGAAAGCAAAACCATGGATAAGAAGGGACTACTTCAGTATACCAAATATATGAGGTAAATCATCACTTCACAAAATAGCCGATAAACACTTTCTTTTCTTATCTCTTTTAATGTCCCCAGAATCTGTCTGGTCATCTAAAAGGCATACTATGATTTGAAAGCAAATGAGAAATGGGAAGCAAGAGGACAATATCTTAAATTGCTATATTTTACTAA
Organism: Ictidomys tridecemlineatus; assembly: GCF_052094955.1. NCBI lineage: Eukaryota > Metazoa > Chordata > Mammalia > Rodentia > Sciuridae > Ictidomys > Ictidomys tridecemlineatus. The sequence goes on along the minus strand of NC_135485.1, from coordinate 37,654,459 downwards.
CAAGTAGGGAAGAGGAGAGAGCTTACTATAATGAGAAGGATTTTCAGACCACATTCAGACCCACTGTGATCTATGAGTAATGTCTACAGTGGACATGGGACAGGAGACAGGGGAGTTGACATATACTGCTTATCTGGTGTCTGGATTCTCCTCTCTTAACAACTCCAATCATTTTTCCAGACCCTGCCACTTGACAAACTATGAGGTGAGTGTTTTAGGTGACCAACAACCTCAATCTTTAGAACATTTTACCATTTGTGCAAAATTAAAGAAATATGTATTCAAAACAAGTCTACCAAGAAATTGGTATGGAGAGAAAGGGAACAGTTGTGAAGGCTGATTCTCTTTCTATTGCTTTATTATATACTAAACTCTGTCCAATTTTTACTTAATCTCTGCACTTCTTAGCAGTCAAGTCTCTGTTAATTCTCTGTTGAGAAAGGAGAAGAAACTATTGATTTACAAATTTCTATTTTAATGTTTCAAAACAAACCGTGTTTGTTCTGGATCTACATTGTGTAGCTGGCATTTGGCACTAGCCTTGGTATTAAATAGGTCTTCAATAAATACTTTTAATAAAGTATTTATAAAACAAAAAAGAACACTTGATCTCCAGAATCAAAGAGACACTGACTGTTAAGAGTATGTCCAGTGTAAAATAAGGGATTTGTTTTTAATATTTCCAATTTTTCCCATAGGATTCTGCCTTCCTCAGTCTACAGACCCTTCCCATCCTAGGTTGGGAATTCCTGGATTATCAGATCTGTCACCTTAATAGTGCACTAAAAATGGGTGCACATTTGTGGAAACTAAAACATTGATCAAATAGAACAGAGTAGAATAGTATTCATTAGAGACTGAGAGGGGCAGTGGGGAAGGAAAATGAGAAAAAGTTAAATGCAGGGCACTGACACACAGTTCCAGTTTTCTATAGCACAGTAGGGTAACTTTGTGAAAGTCATCTGCTATATTTCAAAATCAATAAAAAAGTACAAAATTCCTAATGCACAAAAATGATTAAAATTGAAAGATATGGAAGTACTTGTAATCCCCGTTTGATCACTGTATGTTGTATATATGTATCAAGTTATTATAAGGCACTCCATAAATATGTACAACTATTATGTCTACATTTTAAAATAGAACAAAGTACATATAGAAAGTAGCATGACAGAAGTAAGTGGGATTAGGAAAATTTAAAAATAAATAGATAAGTGCATTCCCAAATCCAAATGAAACATCTTGCTGGGCAGCTAAATTTTAAAAAGAAAAAAAGTGGAAATTTGCCAGAAATATTAGAAAATGTTTACAAAGATAGAGTTAGAAAGTTTCTATTATGGCCAAAAAGGAAAGAAAAAAGCAGAGAGAAATGTTTATATAGTGCTTTACCCTGCTAAAAGGCAGAGCAAACCTGAGGAATCTGCACTTTCTTTCTCTACAAGGGAAACTTGAATTGAAGAGCAATTAGATGCCAGACTCCTAATTGTTCTAGATCCAATCATAAAATTTTGCTCTGGTGCCATCAATAGTAAGGATCCCAAATTTCCACAGAATTTATTTATTTCTAGTCTATATAGTTTTCCTTGGAAACCTTAAAAATGACAGCTAAGAACATATCTGTATCTTCACTGATCACAGAGGGTTATTAATAATTTCAACCTCAGCCATATTATTATAGTTTCCACATTAAGAAGTCCCCATCAGTTCCCAGGAAGTGCTCCCTCCACCCCAAAACTTACTACAGGCTTCAGCTTCCTTCTCCAAGGCAGTCCAATGGATCTGCTCAAAGGTGTCAGCAAGCAGAGAAATTGTGGTCAGTCATACCCTCTGCCCACCCAAAACATCCAGGGCTTTTATTTAACTCAGGTTCGACAACAAGAAGCATCTATGAGGCCAAAATGGTCAGGGGTGTTGGAATAATGAATGTTGAGTTAAGGGACTTTCATAACCCCCATACATGCTCCATGTACTTTCTGCTATATATATATATATATATATATATATATATATATATATATATATATATATGGATAGCATCTTTTAGTCATTTAGTTATTTTTTTATAAATTTTTTAAAGGAGAGAAAGAGAGAGAGAGAGAGAGAGAGAGAGAGAGAGAGAGAGAGAGAGAGAGAGAGAGAACTTCAATATTTATTTTATTTTATTTTTTTTAGTTTTCGGCGGACACAACATCTTTGTTTATATGTAGTGCTGAGGATCCAACCCGGGCCACACACATTCCAGGCGAGCGCGCCACATCCCCAGCCCCATTTAGTTATTTTTTGCCAAGTGTCTGAGAGCATGGGCCATCCCAAATTATCTTAATCTCATATCAGGGCTTATGGTCTCTTGGCCACCAAGATTAGGACTGTTTAAACTTTATTGTGGTTGTATATCACCTGTCAATCTTGTTAAAATGCAAGTTCTGATTTAGCAGACCTAGAACAAGTCCTGAGACTCTTAATTTTTCACAAGTCCCCAAGTGATGTCAGTGCTACTGGCACAAGGGCCACACTTCAAGGAACAGGGAATTAAATAACTTGAAGCAGGCTTACAGTTCTTTTGAGTTCTGGTTTACTTCCAGTTCATCCTAACATGGGAGTTTCCTACTTGATTTCTGCTTCCAAAAGTTTATCTGCAAATTCTTTTTGGTTTCCCACACAAACAGTCATGTTATGTGAAAAATAATGTTTTTCTCCTTTTAGCCTTATTGAACCTTATTGGACCTCTAATAAAATATCAAACAGAAGTGGTTATGGAAGCATTCATGCCTCCTGCCTGGTCCCAACAGGAAAACACTCAATAAAATTCACAGTGGGCATATTCACCAGAAGATCTGATACAAATATATATATGGTCCCCAACTTATTATTGTTCAAGTTTCAACTTCATGATGATACAAAAGCAGTATGCACTTAACAGAAAACAGACTGAAAATTTTGAAATTTGATCTTTTCTCAGGCTAGTGATATATGGTCTGAGACTCTCTTGTGATGCTGGGCAGCAGCAGTGACCCATAGCTCCCAGTCAGCTGCACTGTCATGAAGGAAAACAACTCATACTCGACAGTATATGAACAAGGTAGTATTTTTTGGAATTGTGTTTTTACCTGCCATCATTTCCACAAAATGCCCACTTGTCTTTGCATATGAAGTATTCGGGACTTTATTATAAAATAGATTTTGTGTTAGATAATTTTGTCCAATTGTAGGCTAAAATAAATGTTCTGAGCATGTCTAAGGTAAGCCACATTAAGCTATGGTGTTCCTTTGGTAGGTGTATATTAAACACATCTTCAACTTAAAATAGTTCCAATTCATGATGGGTTTGTCAGGATATAACCCCACTATAATCCAAGGAGCCCTCTGTACACTTTATTCGATGAAGAAAGTTTTTTTCTCTTCCTAGTATGCTAACAAGTTTTTATTTTTTTTAATAATGAATGAGTGTTAAGACTTGTTAAATGCTTCTCACATCTATTTTTACATACATTGTTGATGTGGAGTATTAAACCAACCTTGCATTCCTGGAAAAAACCTGAATTGGTCGCATACTATTATCTTATTATAGAAGGATATATTTGTATTGCTAATATTTTGTTTATAAAACATATAACTATGTATATTATAGAGCCATAATTTTTTCCCTTAATTTAACGTACTTTTCAATTTTGATATTACATTATTCTGGGTTCACTAGAAAAGTGCAGCCAATTGTGATGCAGGAAGAGGGAGAGAAAGAGAGAGGTTTTTATTATAAGGTATTGACACACATGGCCACGGAGGCTAAGAAGTCCCAAGATCTGCAGTCAACAAGTTGGAGACCTAAAAGAATTGATGGTATTATTCTCATCTGAGTTGACGACCTAAGATCTAGGAAAACCATTAGTGTGAGTGCCACTCCAAGTCCAAACCCAAGGCAGGAGAAGACCAATGTTCCAGATCAAAGACAGTCAGGTAGAGAGAATGAATTCTTCCTACTCTGCCTTTTTGTTCAGGGTTCCAGTGGGTTGGATGAGGCCCACCCACATCAGGTTGGACAGTCTGTTTTACTCAGTCTACCCATGCAAATGTTAATCACATCCAGAACACCCACACAAACACACCCAAGAATATGTTTAACCAACTATAAGGGCACCTAATGGCCTAGTCAAGTTGACATAAGAAATTAACCTTCACAGATACCAAAGTTATGCTAACTTAATACAAGTTAAGAAGTATCCCACATAACTTCAGAGAAGTTAACAATTAGTCCACATTTTCTGTTTCTCTGGGAAAGAGGCTAAGATTGGTATAATTTTTATTTTGTTAAATTCACTGGTAAGCTATCTGGGCCTGGAGTTTTCACTGTGAGAAGTCATATTAGGACTTAATCAGAGAAACAGAACTACTAAAATACACATAAATATTTATTATAGAGACTTGACCCTACACAACTGTGGAAGTGGATTGAGTCATCTCTGTAAGGCCATTCATTGTCTTCAGGCCTAATACCAGAGCCAGATATCCACATGGAAGGCTGTGGAAAAAGGAAAAAGAACATAAAAAGGGGGAGAGCAAGCACAATCCAGCCACCAGGAATGAGCTGAGGGTCACTGGATCTCATTTCTTGCTTCTGATCTTGATGTGCAGTTCAGAAATTCTGCTTTGTTTGTTTAATTGTGAATTCTATTTCTGTAATAGGTTTCCTATTTTTTCTTGCATTAGTTGTGGTATGTTATATTTTTAAGGAAAATTAATTATTATGAGATTGTTCATAAATTCCCTCATTTTCTTTGTGATGTTTGTAAGATCTGTAGTTATACTTCTTTCTCTTTACTAGTGTTGGGCTAGTTAGCCTTCTTGCTTTCCTTCTTTTTTAGATCAGGCCTACCAAAGAGTTATTAATTTTATTAGTTTATCAACTATTGGTTTTGTAGATTTTTATCTATTGTTTGTTTCCCCTTCATTAGTTTCTGCTTTTACCCTTATTTCCTTTATTCTACACTTTTTGTTGTTGTTGTTTTTGGTACTGGGGATTGAACTCAGGGGTACTCAACCACCGAGCCACATCCCCAGCCCTATTTTGTGTTTAGGGACAGGGTCTCACTGAGTTGCTTAGTACCTCACCATGCTGAAGCTGGCTTGGAACTGGTGATCCTCCTGCCTCAGCCTCTCGAGCCCCTGGGATTATAGGCATGTGACACTGTTCCTGGTTTATTCTACTCTCCTTTAAGTTTAATTTTCTGTTTACTTTCAAGATTCTCCTGTTGGAAACTTAAGAAACTGATTTTTAGCTATTCTTCTTTTCTAATCTGTGCATTTTCCTCAAAACACAAAATGCATTCCAAAACTTTTGATATTTGATGGGCTATACTTTCATTACTATTTAGTTCAAAACATTTTCCATTGTGATATATATTTTTTCACTCATGGATTGCTTAGAAGTTTGTTATTCTATTTCCATACCTAGGGCTTTCTTGTTATCTTTTTATTATTTGTTTTAATTTATTGTCCCTAGAAAATATAATCTGTATTCAGAATTTTGATGTTTGCTCAGTCTTGCTCTCTATCTTAGCACATGGTCCAATTTTGGTAAATGTTCTACATGCACTTGAATGAGCAATTTGAAGTTACTTTCAGGCACTGTTTTAGATATGTCACTTAAATGTCTGGTTCAGACTTTCTGCCTGTTCTATCACTCATTGAGAGATGTACTACAATCTCCCATTTGGATGAGCCATTTTAGATGGAAGATGAAGTCCCAAAAGCCTGATTAGTAAACAGAAGACTAAGAAGAAGAGATAATTAAGCTAATTTGCATTAGAAATGAACAGAAATATGGAGGAGGTGTGGAAAACCCCAGAGGAGAGAGATCTGCTAACACATATGTGAAGGAGATAAAAGATTCATGAAACCAGGGAATATCTATTTGAAGATGTTTTGAGTTTCTATCATGTCAACTCCTATCTTTTCACACCTTCAGTAAAATACAAGACACACTAAAACAGAGGGTTTTGTTTTACTTCATTCTGAGGAAGTCAAGGCAAGAGCCAAGATCCATTTGCTGGCCATGAGAGGAGCTTTGCTGCCTCAGTAGAGATCTGCCTCCTCAGAACTTTGGGACATACTGAGCACCTGCTGAGCCCTGGGTGCTGTCTAGGTGTATTAAACACATTCTCTCCTTGTGCTTACCTTGCACAGTAACAGAATTCAGGGGTCAAAAATGCAAAGATGAGACTGAAATATCACAGTGGAAGGTTGGTGAGAGAAGTGACTACAAGAGCATGAGTCTTGTGCCCTTCACCTCCCACAAGTCACCCAAGTCCTGGGGAAGACGGAATGGAATGGGGATTCTGGCTGTCTTATCCAGAGATGAAAGCTAGAGAGATTCCAGTTGGTAACTAGATTAATTAACCTTGCAATAGTGTTGTCTTGTCAGAGACAATGTTGGTAAAGCATCTAATGCAATAGCAAGTAAATGATCACTACTAGTTCCTATTCAAGCTGTCTTTGTAACTTCCCAACTCCCACACTTGGTGTTTAGGGCATGTGACCCCAAGCCTAAATCTGCCTTTGTCTGGCTCTCAGAGAAATCAGCTGCCATGTGCTTTCAGCTTCACTGACAGGTGGTGAAGAACTGACCTTCCAGCCCTAGTCGTACCTTGGACGACACCAGTCCCAGCTGACAACTGATTGCAGCTTCACGAGAGACCCTGTGCCCCAACCATCTAGCTTAGCAGATTTTAACTGTTGGTTGTTTCTGGCCACTAGATATTGGGATCATTTGTCAGACATCAATGGATAAACAATATGGCCCTTAAATTGACTCATGTTCGAGTAAGTTTAGGAACCTGGCCACAACAAACAAATTATTCAGTTTTTGTTATATCCAGAACTACATGTGGTACTCAGTACAAGGTGGTGGTAGGAAATATTAGGGTCCTTTGCAGCTCTAAGATCATATTTGTCTCCTGGCCACATTTAAATCACAATCTGTTTAAATGGGGGGAAACCTCCCCACTACCTACCTGTTTTGTTCTAAGGAAGAAAACTCATTCCGTGAGATCTTGCTGTGTATGAGGTGTGTTCCCTGAGAGCCAGGTGGACGGCCTGGACACAGCAACACAGGGTGTCACATCTAGCCATGGAGTGACATAAGCATGGGAGGAAAGAGATGATTCTATCAGAGCTCAGGGATGGTGATGAGGGGTGGGGTGCCCTTGAGTCAGTGGCAGTCTCACTCACACAGTATTCATCTAACAATTAGGACTTAATCTGTAAACAGTTTTCCCCCTGCTTTGTCCCAAGAAGAATCAAAAGCTCCTTTTTTTTTTTTAAGTAATCCTTTCAGATAATCAATAAGTCAATTTACTATCTTTAAGCAGTGAGACGGTGTCATTTTAAAACTATTTTGGGGGCTGGGGATGTGGCTCAAGCGGTAGCATGCTTGCCTGGCATGCGTGCGGCCCGGGTTCGATCCTCAGCACCACATACAAACAAAGATGTTGTGTCCGCCGCCGAGAACTAAAAAATAAATATTAAAAAAAAATGCTCTCTCCCTCTCTCTCTCTCACTCTCTCTCTCTCTCAAAAAAAACTATTTTATCTTGAATAGGAACACCATTATATTCCTATGTAGTTATTTACTATATATTAAATATTACTATTTAATAATATATATTGTGTGTATATAATTTTACAAGTTTTAAGTGGCTTTTCATTGGAAGGAGAGAACTTGTACAGATCAATACTCACCCACTTTAATGTAGGTCAAGGTGGCCTGATTCTTCAGGTTCAAATTTGATGTTGCCTCCCGGATGGAGGGAGGCCAGGATCCATGCCCTCTGTCTGGCATGACCCTTCCTGACCAACAAGTGATGTCACTTGCCCACCCAGAGAAGAAACCAAGCACAGTCAGTGGCAGCCAATGTGAGGACAGCAATGGCTGCTACCTGCAGAAGACCCAGCACCCAAGGAAGCTGAGCTCTGGCAGCTGTCCACCTGCAGCAGCCACGGCAGGCCCAGCCACTCCAGGAGCAGCGGCTCTGCCAGCAACCTGATCACCAAGAAGTGGGGATCACCATGCTCACGGTCATCATGGTCCTCTTCTTCCTGCCCATATTCAGTGCGACCGCTTGTCAGGCCTATGACACCATCTCTGCCCAGCGCCACCTCTCGGGGACCCCCATCTCCTTCATCTTCCTGCTCTCCAACACCTCCTTCATCTACTGCTTTATGAACAAACGGTTCCACCTTGGCTACAAGGCCACCTTTCCCTTTCCCTTCTAAAAATCCTTATCAAAAATATAAGAAAAAGGATTTAAATAAATGTTTTTATTAAACAACATAAGTTAGAAATGGATGGAATTTCCCACTGCATAGCACCATGATTTTTAAAAATTTATCTTCTCCGTGCGCCTTTTCCCACTTGCATTAAATTCTTTCTATTGTACATATTTTTCCCCTTAGATTTTCCCAGTAAATGACTTCTTATTTTAAATAGTTCATAAAAAGTACTTGGGAGTATTCATATGAAAATGATGATTGTTTTCATAATTGTGTCCTTCTTTGTAGGATCCAAATCTAAAAAAGAAATAATTGACATATAAAAACTCTTCAGAAAGGAATGTTCTTTTGTACAGTTTCAACCATAATTTATTGTGGTTTTACTTATCTACCATAGAACTAGAATTGAAGTAATCAATTTATAAACTAACAAATGAAGAAATGAAAAAGGGTTCATGCATATGGAAAAGGCAGACTAAGAGTTTAGCCCCAAAGTTCTCTTTCCATGATTATGGATCATTCCAAAAGCAAAACTGTTTTAAGAATTATTGGCTGGTTAACATTGCTAAAAAAAAAAAAAAAATCATGTTCTCTCTTGTCTGTGTGAATAATACCCATTTCACAGGCAAAGTGTCAGGAAGCATGATATGTTATTCATGTTGCATTTGTGCACATATAAAGTCTCTATGGGCACAACTTCTAAATCCTCTACATGACCTACAGGCCAAATCTTTATTTTGCAGACAAATCACAAATCTGTTTGGGCTGATGAAACACAGAAAGCATTGGGAATGAAGCTAAGACCTGCACAAGTGAAGCCACTGCCTGCCTTTTCTTCATCTGAAACAATATCCACATAACTTTTATAAGGTAGGATATGGGAGTGCTGTTGACTTTTTTTTACTCAAGGTGATAATGACAAGGAACAGTAAAATTCTGTAGAGTCTCTGACTGCTATTTCACTTCCTCAAATAGATTCTAAGAAAGTAATCAAGGATATGCCCACAACACTGGAAGACTTTATAATAATGCAAAAATAAATGTACAAAAACAACTGTGGATTAGCTAACATTCAGAACATCCAGCAGTGGAATTTTATGTAATCATTAAAAATATTTTAAATAGAATACTTTATTATGGGAGTTCTTAATCTGGTATTTGGATGGAAAAATCATCACAAACAGAATGAACACATATACATATGTGTATCATACATTTTTAGAATTGTGATTATTATGTGATATAAAGATATAAGCAGAAGTGAGGTCAGCAAGATGGCAGAAAAGATTTCCCAACACTCATCCTCTCACAAATACATCAGCTTGAACAACCATCCATGCACAAAATAGCTTCACATGAACTAAGAAATTTGGGTGAGCGGTTACAGCATCTATGTGTGGCATAGAAATAAGAAAAGATTCATTGAAGAGGGTAGACAGGGCTACATTTGTTGTAAGCAACTTCAACATTCAACATTCTTGTACATTTCAACGATGGACTGATCATCCAGACAGAAAATCAGTAAGCAAACAGTGAAATGAGACAACACTATAGACAAAGTAGACTAAGAAAATATATAGAGAATATTCTACCCAATAGCAGCAGAATACAAATTTTTTTTACAGGTACACATGGGACATTTTGCAAGATAAATCCAATATCAGGCCACAAAACAAGTCTTAACAAATTCTTGAAGATTTGTATCAATTATCTTCTCCATGTTTTCTAGTATGAAACTAGAAGTCAATAACAAAGAAAACTGGACAATTTACAGGTATGTGGGAATTAGTATACTCATGAATACTCAATGGTTAGAAAAGAAATAAAAAGGAAAATTTTTTAAATCTTGATAGGAATGCAAATAGAAACAAAACATACCAAAATATGTGGGATACAGCAAAAAGCGATTTAAGAGAAAAGTTGATAGCAAAAAAATTGTCTGCGTCAAGAAGGAGAAAAATTTCAAATAACCTGACTCCACACCTCAAGGACCTAGAAATAGGAGAATAAACTAAACTTGAAGTCAGAAGAAGAAAGGAAACAAGAAAGATCACAGTAAAAATAATGAAAGGATAGAAAAAAGAACAGAATAGATGGGACTGGGACTGTGGCTCAGCGGCAGAGCACTTGTCTAGCATGTGTGAGGCACCAGGTTCAATCCTCAGCACCACATAAAAATAAATAAAAAATAAAGGTACATCAACAACTAAAAAGTATTTTCTAAAAAAAGAACAGAAAAGATCAATGAAATTAAGAATTACTTTTTTGAAAAGGTAAAATGTTTGACAAACCTTTAGAAAGATTTACTAAGAAAAAAAAGTGAAATCTCAGATAAATGGAATTATAAATGGAAGAGAAGACATTATAACACAGAAACACAAAGTACCATAGAGACTATGATGAATAATTAAACACCCATAAATTTGGATGACCAATAAGAAATGGATTGATTCATAGGATCATGAAATCTCCCAGGCATTTTTCAAAAGAGCAAATCCAAATGGCTCACAGATAATGAAAAAAAAAATACTTAACATCTCTACTCAGGGATATGAAAATTAAAATCAGAGATGTCATCTCACACCTGTGAGGATGGTGATTATCAAAAAGACAAAATTATAAAAAGTATGGGCAAGGACATGGAGAAGAAAAAGGACTCCCCTGCCCAGTACTAAGGATTAAACCCAGGTCTTACACATTCTAGGCAAGAACTCTACCACTGAGCTACTCTAGTTCTTTTTGAACTTTTGAGACAGGGTCTTGCTAAGTTGCCCAGACTGTCCTTGAACCTGCAATTCTCCTGCCTCTTTCTTCAGAGTAGCTAGGATTACAGGTTTGCACCACTGCATCTAACTTGGGGGAAAAAAAACACCTTATATGCTGTTGTGGGAATGTAAGTTAGTATAGCCATTATGGAAAACAGTATGGAGGTTCCTCAAAAAACTAAAACTAAAACTACCATATGATCTAGCTATCCCACATCTTGGTATATGTCCACAGGGATTTTGATGTTGAAGAAATTTCTGTACTCCCATGTTCACTGTAGGATTATTCAAAATAGACAACATATGGAGTCACCAGATGAATGGATAAGAAAATGTATACACAGAGAGAGACACACACACACACACATGATGGAATACTACTCAGCCTTTAAAAAGAAGGAAATGTTGTCATTTGTAGCAACATGAATGAAACTAAAGGGCATTAGGCTAAGTGAAATAATCCAGTCACAGAAAGACAAATACTGTATGATTTCACTTATAGGTGCAATCTAAAAAAGACTGAACTCAAAGAAGCAGAGAGTATAATGGTGGCTGCCAGGGCTGGGTTGGAAGGAGATGTTGATTCAAGGGATTCAAAATTTCAATTACATGGGATGAATAAATCCTGGAGAGCTCTTGTAACGCACTGACTACAGTTAATAATATGTCACACATTTCAACCTACTAAGAGAATAGATCTTAAACCTTCTCACCACAACTTTTAAAGTAAGGCAAGACTTCTGCTTATGACTTTGTCATTTTCATAATTAAACTGGGTCAGAAACCAGATCTAGCTCTGGTCACAGTTGGTTTGGCTCAGTCTGCGGTTGTGATTAGCCCAAAATATTTTACTTGGATTTCTCCACACTCCCCATATATAAAGAATAAGGAAACAAGAAATGATTTTTCCTTCCACATTTTCTAGCTTTCATTGAAGAAGTCATTTCAATCAGCAAAGGAGAAGAAACCTTCTATTTCACTTTTGCTGTTACTACTACAAATACTGTGGTTGCTGCTGCAGCAACTGGCTCATGTGCACCATTCTAAGAACTCTACCTGTCATCCGAACCTCACATCGCTTGAGGAGGTAGGCGCTACTATTTTTACTACCATTTTTAGCTGAGGGACTTAAGGCTTAGAGAGGTTAAGAAACTGGTCTACAGTTACCCAGCTGTTGCACGGCAGAAGTCAGGAATGGAGTGGGTAGCTTGACCACAGGTCCGAGCTCTTTACAACCACATCCCATGTACACAGGGCGAGATAAACAAAGCAGTGGAACCAAACCAAGACTTGGTTAAAGCTCTCCGCACATTCCCTGCCCACATTTTGGTACAGTTTTTTTTTTTTTTTCTTTTTGTAAGGAGGGGAGAGCATAAAAAGAAATGGAGAAGTGTTTTTTTTTCTTCCCCAACAAAATGAGATCTGAGAAATTTATATAGCTATTAGCTGGTAAAGGTAGTAGAAATGTCAAATGATAATAAAGTCTAGGATGTGTTCTGTGTTTGGTTTTATGGGGAAGTTTCCTCTCACTATACAGCCAGAGCAGAGAAAAGAGCACGTACTCCAAATCATATATTCTGCTGCAAATGGGTTTCTCAGATAACCCCCATTGGAAATGAAGTAAGCCAAAACCCAATCTAGTCTATGTGGTGGAATATCCGCAATGCAAGTGAATTATCCACACTTCACAGTCTCATTCCTCACTGTACATTAGAATAACTGGAAAGAAGTTTTTAAATCCCAAAGCCCAGGCACCCCAGTAGGTCCTGATGAATTGGTCTGGGGTGGGACTCAAGCAGTGGTATTTTTTAAAAGCCCTCCAGGTGATTCTAATGTGTGAAAGAGCTGAGAATCACAGCAACCCATGATGATTACAGGCTTTCTATCTACTTAACAGCTCCACCATTGACCGGCCACATAATACTAGTGGATTTACTTCATGTTCTTCAGCCTGAGCTTCCTTATCAACAAAATATGGATAACACAAGTACCAACCTAGAAAGGTCAAAAATGAGATAAAAAAAAGAACCTAGATCAGGATCTGGGATGCACAAAGAGTCAAACATTCACAGTGATGTTAATGGTGGCGGTTGTGGTGGTAATGGTGATGATAAAGATAATAGGAATTTTTTTTTTACCTAAGATTGTTATTACAATATGTTTCTCCATTCCAGAAAGCAAGGACCATAACTTCTACCCTGGAATAAACTTCTAGAACCTAATTCAATTTCTAGTTCATTTTGAAGGAATAGTGAAGTTCCCTAAATGTGGTAGCTCATAACCATAGCCTAAAATTAAAGGAACCCACTCACCTGGGATTGAAACGAATTTTCTTAGGAACTTCTCTGTGGTCTATGACCACTTTCTGATTGTCTCTATAATTAATGGGGTCATCGGGGATCCTAAATTTTGCCATCTGAATTTCAGAGTCACTCAGTTTAGCACGGGAAATTCTTGCATAACCCAACCTGTAACAGAAATAGGGATGGTTTATAAAGGCTTTATTATCACATAAAGATTTGATGCATAGAGCGTGTGCTTAGCATCCATGAGATTCTGGAGTCAATTCTCAGCCATGTGCCCTCAAAAAATCTGACATGATTTAGAAGATAGCACCTTCCTTATTAAATTAATTTCCTATTTCTAACCTGACTTTGTGTATCCTAACTAGAATTAACTTGATTCGTTACTCTAAATATTACCAAAAGTGTTGATTTTATGATATGATAGATAAGGAATATACACAGAGGTTTAATTAACTAAATAATCTTAGCAGCCTTACTTTACTTTTTTACACTAATGAATATTCTGTCTCCACAAATTGCCTCCCATATAATTATGTTTTGAGTTAATAACAGGATTGCTTCAGAACGACAGGAGTGTATACCTAAATTCTTTCTTACCTTTAAAAATCCAAATACCACATGCATATTTTCAGCCCACACTTACAAGCCTAAAAAATCAAAGATTTTATATGTCTGAAAAAATTCCACATCCTGTTTTGACTTAGAGCTTTCAGTTCTCCAGGAAATTCAAAGCACTTTACAGACATTATCCAAATAGTTCTTATTGAAGCGCTCAGATGGAAAAGTGGAGGAACCACAAGCAGCAAAGTATTCATTTTAATTTATTTATCTTTTGCCTCTTCCAAAAAAAAAAAAAAAGGAACTGTGTCAATTATTTCAGTCATTCATTTATCTAACTTAGTAAACATACTAAGTCTCTATTGCATGCAGCACCTTTGTAGGTAGTGGGAAAAAAGTAGTGAACAAAATTAAGTCCTTGCTCTCCTGAATCTGTTATTCTATTTGGGGAGACAAATTAAATAAGGACATATGGGTCAGGTGGCGATAGAGAAAAAGCAGAGACTGCTGTTTTATAGAGGATGGTCAGATGTATCTCCCTGATGATTAACACTGGAGCCAAAAATTGAATGAAGTAAGGGAGAAAGATGCACAGATTTCAGAATAGTGCATGCAGGGGTCCTGAGGTAGAAATATGCTTGGTACTTTGGAGAACCAACTCTACCTTGACAGGAGCAGAGTGTATAACGAAGAACACAAAAGCTCAGGGAGAGGGTTAAGGGTAGATGATGCAAATTCTCCCCTGCAGGCCATTGTAAGGACTTCAAATTTTTAGAGTGAGATGGGAATCCATTAGAGGGGTCCGGGGCAGAGATCTGCTATGGCTCTCTGTAGAGAATAGGTGTTAGGGAAAGAGTCAAGGCGGGGGTGGGGCAGTTAAGAGGTCGCTGCAAGAATTTAGGTAAAAGACCATGAGGGCTTGGGCCAGCGTAGAAGGAGGAAGAGCATTTCAAGCCTGTAACCACACACAAAACTGAAACAGACACCCAGAGCCAGAGCAGGCAGGGGCAGCAAGTCTGAGCCCCGTGGGGGACAAGAGAGGAGATGCCGCTGAGCATCAGATGTGTGTTTGAGCAGTCAGCCAGGTTACTGCAACTGTCTAAGCTCAGGACTTGAAGTGACTTGTAATTCTAAGTCACTGACTCTGGGACAAATCCAGGTTCTTTATCTCCCAAATCTCTTAAGATCAAAGTTCAAACCCATCTCATAGCCATTGCCTTCAAGAAGACTCTAAAAGCCCTTGAAGATAAGGAACCTCAATGCCTATCTCCCGCTAAAATAGGGAACTTCCCATTGTTGCCCAATAAGTATTTATCAAGCACCTACTAGGAGCAAAACTTTGAATTAGATGATTGAGAGAGTTCTCCACAGACACATGCCAAGGAAAGGTCATGTGAACACATGGTGAAAGCAACCCTGGTGACAGAGAGTCCTCGCCAGACACCAACCTTGCTGGTAGACTGGTGCCTTGACCTTGATGTGCCATAAGAACAGAAATTTGTTTCAGCCATCCAGTAGGTATTTTGTTATAGCAGTCAGAGCAATCTTTTGTCACATATATACATACAAGTATGCATGCGTGTATATATATATATATATATATATATATATATATATATATATATATGTTTACATATACGTGTGTGTGTGTGTGTGTGTGTGTGTGTGTGTGTAGCCAATAATTAGCTATTATGAGCACAGGTTACTATAAATACCACTATTTCTCGGTGACTAATGACTTTTGCAACTTGGAATTCCACCCATTTCAGTCTAGATCAAATATCCTGTTCTAAACATTCCAATATCCCCCATTAAAACAATCACTTGGTCCCATATTTAAACAGAAATAGTGTTATCCATCTGAGATATGAAATGCTTTATAAAACTAAGCCCTCAGCCTGACCTCTCCTGCCGTATCCTTCAGAAACACCAAATCAGTCGTCAAGCTACCTGTCCTACAGCCATCTGAGCATGCGCTGATCCTTTTAGGGTTTCTGAATCAGTGGCATAATCAGAAGAACCTTATAGCATCTCAAGGGCCTCCTGGACCCACCTCAGTGAACCCACTGAGTTGTACAAGGATCAATAAAGGTCACCACTTTATTAACATCCCAAGTCCTTAACAAGGTTCTACAGACCCTAACAAGATCTGCTCCTTTCCCTGGCTGCCCACTCTGCCCGCTTTCCTCCTCCACCCCTCTACTCAGCACGTGGACATGCTGCAGCCCCATCAGCTTCACTTTTCCTCAAGCACAGCAGGCATTCTTGACTTTCACACTGTCTGGGCCCTGTGCCTGGAAGGGTGTAAGGACAGCCTCAGCCTAAACAACTCCATTTAAAAGTAAACCTGCCACCCCACCGTGCCTCCTTCTGTAGGCACAAGCCTCCAATATGTCATCAGCCGTATGTCCTGACTCTGAAATATAAGACGTCACTAAGAATCCTGGGAGCAGCTGACAGGGACCTAAAGGGCGAGCAGAAGCCCCAAAATTTAGTAAAAATGATAGAGCAAATGAACAGACATCATAGCCAGCCGTTACTGATGTCCACTCACCAGAGAGCCTGATGAGGACCTGGACTGACACCCCAATTCTTCTCATCATTGGCCTGATCCTCTGCATCGTCCTCACTGCTCTCAAACTCTACAGCAGCCTCCTGACCCTGGTGAGAACAGCAACTTCTCCTCACAATCGTCCGCCTCAACTGGCTGTCAACTCCATACCAGGAGAAGCCTCCATCGCTGTGGTCTGAGGAGGGTGCATCTGCTGAACTTAAGGACTAATACTGGAGACTCTCGATCTGGCACTTGAGCTTAGCATGCAGACGGAATGCCTGTAATAAGTCTGTCGTGATTAAGTGTGTTTGCAGGGATTAGCATTAACTTAGAATTGTTTGCTTTGAATTGATCATGTCTATCGCAGTGCCCAGCATTAAGGATCATCATTTTCTTGATTAAGAACCTATTGAGTGAATTGTATTGAGTGATTTTTTGAGTGAATAAAACATTGATAAAGGCATAAGTGCATGGACATTCTTTCTTTCTTTCCTCGACTGCATAAGTCGTACCTATGCCCATCACAACAAAGGGTCATTCCCCAGATAGCCTCGTGATCCACTTTTTCAAATCTTGGCCCAAACATCATCTTCTCAGTACGACCTACCCAACCCTACTTATAATCACACTGTGCCTCCATATTCTGGATGCTCAGATTTTTCTGCCCATTCTTACTACCTTCTAAATCATGCAGTTAAATATGCCATTGTCTATCTTCCTTCAGCAGGGCAGGGATCCTCAGCTTACTGTCACTCCCAGTGCCTGGCATCCATTAAGCTCAAGTGCTACTTATTGAATGGCAGATAGCAATAGAGCAGTGTACCTAGTGGTTTGTTGTCACTAGACTGTGACTCATAAGTAAATAAGCCCTGTCCACAGGCAGAGGAGCTGGCTCTGTGATTCTGTATCATCCCTTGAAGGCAACCATTGTGCTTCATCAATGGGGACCACAGATCACTAGATACAAGATTGCTTAAGAGATGATCAATTCAGTGTCAATCCCTATCTTCATGGGGCCAGTATCAAGATGCTTCTGGGGGATGAACTGCTCTGTATGGAGGCCAGAGAGGTCTATCCTAGTAGCCCGCACCAGAGTTCCCCACACTATTTCTGGGAGGGGAGCTGGAGGCTTCAGGTCAAATATCTCCAAACAGTTTTGAAACTAACAGGGGGACCCCCATGAGTTCAGGGAAGGTCTCCAGCCTGTTCTGTTCACTGAAGAAGTAGAAGTACATGCAAATCAACCCACTGGCCACATGATTTGTTCCTAGGAACCTCTCCCAGGGCTCCTCCCTTATTACCACACTCCAACCACCCTGGCTTCCTTGTTCCTACCAAAAAGCACTCAGTATACTCCCCTCTTGCTTTTGCACTTCCTTATTCCCTCTGCCCAAGTGCTTTTCCCAAGATATGCATAGGTGGATTCCTTGGGTTATTCAGGCCACTGTCCAAAGGTCACCCCATAGTACTCTGCCCACCCTATGAACCCTACCCCTGCCCCCAGCACTCCTTAGCTGACTCAGTTCTTCCTATTTCCATCACACCTGTCTCCACCTGTCTTGGCCTATCATTCCTTATCTGCTTCTTTCCTGTCTCTTCACTGGAATGTGTGTCCTGTGACAGTCAAACATTTTGTTTTGTTCCTATTATATCCTCACAGCCTAGGACAATACCTGGTACTTAATAAATACTTGTAGAATAAATAAGCGGATGAGGGCTGGGATTGCAGCTCAGTGGTAGAGCACTTGCCTAGCATGTGTGAGGCACTGAGTTCGATTCTTAGCATCACATATAAATAAATAAACAAATAAAATAAAGGTCCATCAACAACTAAAAAATATATTTAGAAAACTACTAAAAATGACTGGATGAATAATTAGGACCTCTTTTTTGTTATTAAACTACTCTTTGCTTTATTTAAAGAAATTGTGTTTTCAAAACTCAGTTATGTATTTACATATTTGAATTTTAAGATCTTGCATCTATATTATTTTGGATCACATATATCCAGATATATATTATCCAAGAATATGTAAATATATGTTATGTTATCTTTGGAGATACACACACATACATACACACACACACATATATATGTTATCTTTGGGTGACATTTTTATAAGGGATGACATTTTTTAAAAATGTAATTTACCATAGATATCTCACCAAAGTATAATGATGACTCCAAGTCAGGTAAGGTACCCAAGATTATATAATTAGAAACTGGCAAAGTTGGAATTCAAGCCTGGGACTTCCTTATGCCATGGTTGCTATGGTTTAGATGTGAGGTGTCCCCCAAAAGCTCATGTGTGAGATAATACAAGAAGGCCTAGAGGTAAAATGATTGGGTTATAGAGTCTTCACCCAATCCATAAATTAATCACCCAGTAGGGATTAACTGGGTGGTAATTGTAAAGTGGGTTAGGTGTGGCTGAAGGATGTGGGTTCCTGGGGGCATCCCTTTGGGGTCCATATTTTGTCCTTGGTGAACAGAGTCCTCTCTGCTCCCTGGATGCCGTGTTCCCAACTGCTTTCCTTCACCACACTCTTCTGCCAGGATGATCTGCCTCACCTTGCACCCCAAGGAATGGAACTGGCTATCTAAGGACTGAGACCTCTGAAACCATGAGCCCCAAACTAACCTTTTCCTCCTTAAAATTGTTCTTGTCAGGTACTTTGGTCACAGCTGACTAAAACAATGGTCCATACTGTTTCCACCAGACCATAAAGTACCACTCCTAACATGCTGACAGTTACTTCCTTAACTCCCTTAACAGTTGACATAGTATTCTTGCTACATACTTGAGCTTAATTTGCTTAGCTATTTATACCCTCTTAAATCATTAGGCCATGTCTTGAAAACAATATGAAATAGAGTAACTGAACAAATCAATGTTTAGGAAAACTAACAAAAATTCATTGCATCCATAAAGTTTTTCCTTCTAGGAGAGACTCAAAAGATGACCGTAATAATAGATTTAAAAAAAAAAAAAAACAACACACAAACCAAACATCTGTGCTCACCTGATCAACCCCCGATACATAATGTATTCACACCATCTGTCGTGATCTGTGCTGTCGATATCCTATTGAAGAGCAGAGAGAAGAATATTTAAAGCATAAAAAAACAATGCTCTGTTCCAAATTGGCAAAATACCTGTGTGAGCTACAATGATAAACAGGCCTCCATGCATGCTATTTTCTCTTTATGGCTCCTATTTAGATCCTTTAAGGTCCAAAGTATTTGTTAATTCTGTAGATGTTTTTTGAGCATCTACTATGTGCCTCTATCTTTGTACTAGATACTGGAAATACAGAGATGAGGGTGGTCTAGAGAGGGACTTAGATAAGTCAGTGATTATAAGAAAATCCCCAACCTCCTGCAGCTTTTCCAAGTCTCATCTTAAGCATGACTGACCATCTTCACTGGCCACACTTTATGCACACCAACTATAGCCTAGTACCACAGTTATTTGTTCCTAGGTCTCCACCCTTCCCTTCCTGAGCACAAGGACTCTGAGTCACTTTTGGCTGCCTGGTACTTAGCACGAGGCCTGGAGTATAGCAGGTGCTCAATCTGTGTTTGTCAAATTGAATCAGGGAAATGAACATATTTCAGGAGCAATCATAAGTCTTTTTGATGTTGAAAGATTGAAACCAGGGTCATTTTTCATCAAAGAAGGAGAAGAAAAACATATTTCTTTCTATATTGCGTTGGAAAAATCATAAATACAGAGCTGTTATGCTGGAAGGAGAAGTCATTTTCTTCTTTTTAAATATCCTATAAATAAAGATATACCTGACTTTTTAACTACCACTGAATTTTACTATTAACATTTAATTAAAAATACATTTTAGAATCACAAAAAAACCCACAATTTATTATCTACTTCTTAAATATGGTGGTGGACACAGGAATGCCTGTTAATTGTTATTATTATTTATATCACACATACATAGACACTCCTTTTATATACATGAAAAAGTATAATAAATCTTAAAAATTAAATTAAAAGTTTTTAGTGATAAAAAGCAAATAAAATAAAAGTGCGGCTCTGTTTTGCCCTAGGAAGAGATAAAAATTTAATCATTCTATGTATACTGGGAATAATAAGCTATGAATCTGTGTAACTATTATTTTATTTTATTAGGTTTTTAAAAGATGCTGTCAACTTTTAAAGCTGCAGAATTTAAATACTCTTTCTTAAAGAGAAAAATCTGTTCATCTAAGAATTTATGATTGAAATTCCTCTCCACACTAATAAACTTTGTAATAGAAAAAGCAGCATCAGAATCCACTGCCAATTTTGACACAAGTTTTTGACCAGAGCAGTGGAAACCACCAGATAATTAAATAAAAATAAAATAAAATTATTTTTCCCTAACACCATGTATATTCCTCAAACACACACACACATGCACACACACACACACACACACACACACACACACACACACACATGAAATGTAAGAATGCCCTTCCTCATTATGATGCAATTTTTTCTTTGATTTGCCAAATACCACTATGTCCAGTATTCTTTTGTATCTTATAGGCCAGATACTATATATCTCTATATTATTTAATTTTACATATATAGCCAGACACACACACAATATATATACATATGCGTGTATATAAATATTATACACATATATATATATATATACACAACCATACATATAGGCTGTGTGCATACATATATTCCCTTATATGACCCTATGATGTAAGGATATTGCTACCATCATTTTACAGATGAGGAAATTGAGACCCAGAAAGATTGAGTAACTTGTCCCCACGCCTGTCACACAGTTGGTCAATGAAGTAACCAGCAAGGCTAATAATGAAGAGAAACCATGTGGAAAAAGCGCCTCAGAACCAAGGACCCCACTGTAAGAGTGGGGCCACCTTGGCCCCTCCAGCCAATATTTCAAGATTATTCTTGAAATAATCTGCCTTCTCTCTCCTCGCCCACCACATTCAATGTGGCTTTACTGGTGGAGTTATGAGTGTGTCCCTCAAGGGTCCATGTAATGGAAGATTGGTTCTCAATATGGCTGTGTTGAGGCTGTGGGGTATTTAAGAGAGAGGGCCTAATGAGAAGTAGTTAGGTCACAGGGCTCCACCTTCAGAAAACACTGGCTGGTCTGCAGAGGGACTTACACCTTGTTGGAGCAGGTTGTTACAAAGTAACGTCATACCATACGTATGGCCCCTTCAGCACGTGGCCACCTCCCCTTCCTCTTTACCATGTTGAATGATTTTATGCAGCAAAAGGGGTCCTCACCAGAGGCTGAAAAGATGGGGCTACCAATCTTAGACTCTCAGTCTCTAAAACTATGAGTCAAATAAACCTCTTTTCTTTATACATTACCTAGAATTAGGTACTCTGTTAAAGCAACACAAAACAGACTAATAGAGGGGATTTTCTTTGGTTTTCCTTTTTCACTTCTTTTACTCATAGTAATATTTTCATGATTTAATAATTGCTTTTATGATGGCAGCTGCTTCATCCATATCTCCAGTCCAAATTGCCCTCCTCAATTCCAGATCCATATATCCACCCATCTATTGGACATCTCCATTAAAGTCCCATAGATACCTCAAACTCAGTGCAAAGCTGAACTCATCATCTTCTTGGAAAAACTGTTCTTTCTTATGTATTCTCTGGAATAATGTCACTATCACAAATAATGTCACTATCATAAACCCTTTGACCAAAGCAAACAATCAGAAATGCATCACGATTCTACTCTCCATGAATGAAGAGACTAACTCACCTCCCCAGTATCTGCCCTTCTTTCAACATAATACCATTTTTAGTTGGGTATATAGCCAGCAAGATTTCACACCTCCAAACTCTTTGTAGAGCAAAGCATGGCCATATGACAGAATCCCAGTCAAGGAGGTGTAAGTAGAAGTATCAAAGGTCAGTTTCCTGGAACTTGCCTTTAGGGATAACTTGCATATGCTCTTGGCCCTTCCTCCATCTGTTGACTAGAATATGGATGTCACTCTACATCATTGAACCATGTGCATGGAGGCCGTGGGAAAGGAGGCTGTGTTGAGTGGAGCCGTGGTAGAGAAACTCAGGGTCCAGACATCATGGATCGCCTTGCCAGTATTGATTTACCACTGAAGCTTTTATACAAACTTCTTTCTTATTCAAACCACTTTCATTTGTGTTTTCCATACATGCAGAAAACTATCCTCACACCCTGTCACCTGTCTTTCCAGCGTTACACTCTTAAGAAGAGTTAAAGTAGTAAAATCGACACAAAATGAGCAATCACTTTTCTCTGAAGATTCTGTCTCAAGATATGAAGTTAAAAACAAAAAGAAAAGAAGCAAAGAATCAAGAAATCTACATGGGTGTTCACTAGATATAAAAATTATATTTCTCCTTTTAAATCAATGCACTTGGTATTCTGGAGTGTCCTTCTCTTAAGGCTTTGATTTGTGTCTTCGTGCTCCAGGAAAGGAATATATCTGAAAATTCAAGTGTGTTAAATCTTAAAAGGAAAAAACGAATTCATTGTCAACTTGATGAGACCCTGTCTGGTGGATTAGCTGTTCTATTTGACATTTCATTTCATCTTTTATTCTCAGCGTCATTACCTCTCACAATGTGGGAGATTCCATTTCTTAAACATGGCTACAATAGTATCTCCCTTTCCATATGGTACTCTTATGATGAAATTCTGATATGCCTCCCATTTAGAGGTGAGTTTGTTTCTTCTAGTTGAATGCCATCAGACTTGTGACAAGAGCAAAGTGACACCATGACTTAAAAGGCTAAATCATATAAAGCAATTCAGGTTCTTCCTGCTGCTCTTGGATTCTCACTCTGAGACGCAGCCACCATAAAGGGAGAAAACCCAAGTAGCCCATGGACAGGAACCAAGGTCCCAAGCCCAAAGCACCAACCTACCTCCTGTGGATCATCTACAAGGGAGATTCCCTAGTCCCCAGATGAGCTTCCTCACTGACACTGCGTGAAGGAAAAATGATCTATCCCCACTCACCCTGTGCAAATTGTAGATCTGTAAGGAAATAGATGGCTGCTGTTGTTTTAAGCTAGTATGTTTGAGGTGGTTTCTGTGCAGCAGTGGATAATCAAAACACTGTGACAGTCAGCTATTCATTACTGTAACAAATACCTGAGAAAACGAACTTAGAGGAGAAAAGTTTCATTCTGACATACAGTTTCAAAGGTTTCTATCCAAGAACTGTTGGCTTCATTGCTCTGGGTGTGGAGTGAGGCAGAATATCACAGTGGAAGAGTGTGGTGGAGGAAAGTGTCTTAGCTCATGGCAGCCAGAAAGTAGGGAGAGAGAAAGGGGACAGGGATAAAATAGTAGCCCCAAGTGACCTACTTCCTCCAACCATGCCCCACCTGCCTATAATTTTTTTTTTCCTTCTTCTTCTTCTTTTTCTTAGTACTGGGGATTGAACCCAGGGGCACTGAATCATTGAATCACATCCCCAGCCTGTTTTTATTTATTTATTTTTTCATTTTGAAACAAGATCTTGCTAAATTGCTCAGGACCTTACAAAGTTGCTGAGGCTGGCTTTGAACTTGCAATCCTCCTGCCTCAGCCTCTCAAGCCACTGGGGTTACATAGCCACTGCACCTGGCCAACCTGCCTATACGTTTGCCTCCTCTTAGTAGTACATTTAAACGATTAATCCAACAAATGGATTCATTCACTGATGAGGTTGGAGCCCTTATGATCCAATCTATTTCCTGGAAGCCTCGCCTCTGGACACTGCTGCATGGCCTTCAACATCTGAGATTTTGGCGGATACTCCAGATCCAAACCATAACAAACACATATTAAATTGTTGTATTGTATTATGGGCTTTTCCCCCAAGCATGAAATGAAAAGAAGCATTTTACTTAATAAAACTGAAATCCTATTAAGATTATGTTACCTTCACATTGCCATGTTTGGTGAGCTGTAGGTAATCTCTGGAAC
The DNA here is from genome assembly GCF_052094955.1 of Ictidomys tridecemlineatus. Classification (NCBI taxonomy): domain Eukaryota; kingdom Metazoa; phylum Chordata; class Mammalia; order Rodentia; family Sciuridae; genus Ictidomys; species Ictidomys tridecemlineatus. The sequence goes on along the minus strand of NC_135485.1, from coordinate 37,630,035 downwards.
CAGGTGCTGAAGTGATATACCCCAGAAATACCACTTGATTAGAGCAATTTTTCAGTAGCTTTGAAACAGCAATAGCCTGCAGTTTCCTGTCAAGGTCATCTCTAGAAAAACAAAACAAAAAACTAAAAATTGTACCTCCTATTAAACTTGCAAAATAATTCTTAAAAACTATTAGGTAACTAAATTCCCAAGAGTATCTTCAAACAGTGTACAAAACCCAGAGCAATTCCTGTTTGGGGAAATACCTTAAGTTATGCAAATGAACAAGGCCCAGATACAGTGCTTCAACTGAGTAGACTGACAAACTTTTGACTAAGAACAACCTGATTTTTCTCAAAAAAATCATCAGGAGTCAAGTTGATTTAAATATCTATTCTAAATACAGCATTTGTTCAACTTTTTCATCAGAAGAAAGAATAGCAGTAACACGAAGTCTGGTCATCAGTATTACAACTAAAAGAGTCAAATTAAAAGAGACAGGAATACTGGTAAGAAGGAGAACTCAAACATTCAAGGAGCAGAGCACACCAAGCTTATTACCCTATCACACAAGTCCCTCAACTAGACACCTTCTGAAAGCCACCTCAGCTCTTCTGCTTAAATATGGGCTGGACATGTTGCTTTTATTTTGCTAATCATAGAAGACATAAAACAGATAATTAGATACAGGTGTATCAAACTTTTGGAGGGTTTGGAGGGGGGGAAAACAGGACATCATATTTTACATGATCCAGCCAGAAAAACGGAAACACTCCAGATGTTTCAAACAAAATGAATTTAAGTTAGGGAATTCATTACCTAAGCTATGGGAAGCCAAACAGGGGTCAGTGAGCAACCAGAGATTAGCAACAGAGAGAAACTAGTACCATCCCTACAGCTAGCAGAGGGGCAGGAGATGATAGCTCCGAATCTAGAAGCCAGAACTGGCTGGCAGGAGATAGACTATGGAAGGGGCTGCCAGGTAGAGCTGGGACTATCTGGTAAGGAGCTGGAGCCAGGGAAGAAATTTAGCTGATACCAAGGATAACAGAAACAGAGGAAATGAGAAATACCCTGGGTTCTCTCTAAGAGAACTTGCACTAATGCCGGTGACTAAACCCACCAGAAACCAGAAAGCAAGGGACTTTGGGAAATGTGGTTCCTTACAGTTGAAAAGAAGAAGGAATGGATCCAAAAGCAAATGAAGACTAACTCAGGCATTTGCATAGAGAGGTAGCTAATAAATGAGTATTAAGAAGAAAATGTCAAAGGAAGATAAGAGGGAGCTCACTGAGGACTGAGAGGATTGGAGAAACCTCATTGAAGTAGGCTCTGAAGACAGGACTAAGTATACACAGGTCACAGGCCAAGTATTCTCCATCTCCCCTGCCCATCTCCCCTTCTCTGTGTCCTGGGTGATTTTGACTCTTTCAGATTTCATCTCCTGGGCTTCCTTATCTGATTTCCAGTGAGGCTTGTCCAACCAGAGACACCAGCAGATAAAATGTTAGGAGAAGGGTGAAGTTGGGTCTTTTTGGCCAGTCCCTCTGGCAGTAGCTCATTCTTCATGTCTAGTGGTCCTCTTCCTGGTTCTAGATCTCACAGGACTCTCAGAACACGATGTCCTCTGCCTGCCTCTTCAGCTGTAAGGCTGGCAATGATTTCCCACTGTGAATAGCATCTGAGAGCCTCAGCACCTCCTGTGTTCCCATGGACCTTCCAACCTTGGTAAAGCCTCATCAGGACTGTGGTGAATTCGGTTCCTTCTGATACATGCAGGTAGAATTCAAATCCAGGTTTAGAAAATTCCAAAGCCACAGCCCACTCAAATATAGTTTAGCACTATATTGCTGGAAAATAATTTGTGAATTTGGTTCTACATTTTCTCAAAGAGAAAAATCTCATCCACTGATAACAGTAAAAATAAAAAGTATACTATGTGCATGAAGAAAGGAGGAAGGAGTGAGAGGGAAAGAGAGTGAGAGAACATACATGTTATATGTTTACTTATGTGTTAATATTTGATCATCCCAATAGCAACATAATGTGAGCTGAAAAAGAGGATTTTATCTGATTTTCGGAAACTCACCAAGGATCCCCTGCAACAGAACCAAAACTAGCGTATAAATCTCCAGACCGCTGGTTCTGTTTTCTCTCTGTATATGATGCAGGTTATAGATTTAGAAAAAGGCAATGGTGGCTAGCCAGTAGCTTGGTTAATCAGCTAAAGTAATATCAACTTTCATTATGGTGTTTACCTAAATGACTTCTAAGAAAAGCTGCTATTTCCTATTTATTGGTTGTAAAAGAGATATTCGCATGCTCGGCACATTAAACATTCTTGTTGAATCAGCTAATAACATGCACAAGCACTCTCTAATTCACTCCTAATAGGATTTTCACATTTGTATGCCACAATCACTGGGAAAGGAAATCTCTAAATATTTATCCAGAGTAAGAATTTTTCTATAAAGTATTGTAGAAAACAACGAAGGCAAACACAAATACATTATGATGGCTTCACAAATTTTTCTAGGTGCAAACTTCCTCTGTCACTTGTTGGGAGGCCACAGTGTTCATGGACAGAAATTCTAAGGAGTGACAAGAGTGGTGGCTCTTAAGGACAAAGATTGTGTCTGACCTTATGCTTGGTACATGACAGAGCTTGATTTGTGTTTGACAAATAATTTCTTTTTTAAGAAATAATTTCTTTTTTACATTTGGAGTTGCCTGATTCGGTTTAATAATAGCCAGCATTAGTTAAGCACTTACTAGATTCATGTACTTTACCTGAAATATCTCACTTTTTTCTTATAAGAACTCTGTAAAATAAATACCACGATTGCCCCTAACTTACAAATGAGGAAACCAAGGCTCCACATAGTTAAAGAACTGTAAAAGATACACAGCTAGTGATGGAATTAGGATTTAAACCAGACTCTCTGATTTCAAGCTCTGGAATCCACCCTCCTGAGCATTAAACTACACTGCTTCACTCCCTGGAGTTACATCTCCTCAAAAGGAAATAGCCATTATTATTGTGTCATTTTTTGTCATTATTAAATCAGACGCATAAGATAGCAAGTGAAGGGATGGTGTAATCAGAAAGCATCAAGTAGGTGGTTAACAGAAAGTTAGCAAAGGCAATCCTATCCGTCTCTTTGCCATGCACATTCCAAGGCCTGGTTTTTTTTAAGTCTATTCTTTCAATTTTGGGAGACATTGGGGGGAGTTAAATGAGGCTGGGAATGGAGAGCAAAGGAATAAAAGAGCAGACTCAACTGTTTTGGGGGTTGAGGTCTTGCAAACTTTAAACACAAAAGTACCCAACTGGAGTAAAATGTAAGGTCAGCGATATGATTTCTGGGTGTCTATACTTGCTACATGAACATTACTTGAGGCATTTCTTCAGTTTTTTTTAAAGAAATGTGGAGCATCTACAGTATCTGTCTTCCAAATGCCTTCTCAGTTCTATAGAGGCAAACAAGAGTCGGATAGTGAATGGTGTATGTTCTGTGTAAATATCTAATGCTCTGACTTATTTTGGAAAATATTCAAATATGCTTTTACAGATCCACACATATTAGTGTAAGAAAAATCAAGGTAGTGAAAAAAATAATAGTGACCATTTGCAGGCATATTGGTTTTGTTGAGGTGAAACTTAATAGTAGAACGATGTTGTTTTCTTAATATTCTGTGTGTTACCTTGAAGTTCTATAGCTATTTGTAGTATTAACGCAGTCAGGTCTTGATAAAAGCACATAGCACTGTACATTTGTGTTTTAAGTGATTATGTTTAGAAGAGCAGAGTATAAACTCTACACTTTTATCTTTGCTTTTACAATATATTGTTGGCATTATTAGCTATTTATTCAGTAGTAAGTCACTGATTGTGAATGTTCTTTGGGGGAAAAAAAAACTTCTTTTCCATTCATGCTTCTTAGTAGAGGGACTGACTTATAAAACCACCACTGGCCTTTCTTCCCATCCTTTACTTTCAGGGAAGAATTTTCTAGCTAAGTGTGAAAAAATTAACTGGCCATTTCTGTCTCGAGCCCTTCCTCTCTGGAATCCACTGGTTTTGTAGACAGGGAATTTTCTAACTGGTCCCTTTCACCAAAGGAAGAGCTTAACAAGGCAGGTCTTGCACCTGTTAGGAGGCCTAGTGTTTGTGGGGAGTCTGTTTCCTGTACTGTGAGGGGACACATTAGCTAGGTCATATGGCCACATAAGCCTTGTTGTCCAAATAGCTTTATCAGTATTAAAGTGGAATTTTCATTTCCATCTGCCAGATTCTTCTGCCTATATATTCTTCTGCCTTGTGAATACATGAATGAAAAAAGGTACCTCATGTAGCACCCTCAAATCCCAACGGTATTCCTATTTCTATCAATAATCCTATAGGAAAAAGGAATTAATTTTTCTGCAGTCTGGCTTACCCGTGGTTCCAACCACCTGTGGACTGAGTTTGAGTCAAACCACTTCTTAGCTGTGTGACCTTGGCCAGTCAAGTTAATCTAGTGTCTAATGTCCAGAGTCTCTATCTATAAAATGGGGCTTTAATGGTACTTACCTCCTACAGAATGAAGATTAAATATAATGATGCCCTTAGCATAACACCTGCAGAGAGAGCGACTGCACATTTCAGTCATTGAGGGCTAACACAGCCCTCCACTACATCACCTCTAAGGACTGCCTGCATCCCCAAAGCTTCTACATCTCATTGTTGCAACCAGCAATGCAGGGGAATTTCTTTGAGAGGTGAGAAAAGAAGGAAGCATAAAAGATTCTTTCATAGAAATCAAAGGAACACGTTGATAATATTTCATGGCATTTGTATAATATTAAGTCAGAGAAACCTACTCATGGTTTCCAAAGTGTGTCACAACAAAATCCACAAATTTGTGGGAGATGTTGACAGTCAGGGTTATGGCTGGTGCAATCTCGCCCTCTGGTGACGGAAGAAGGTGATGCTCCGATTTCACAATTGGGTATCTTGATAACACCATAATCCTGTATTGGAAGGAAAAAAGAGGGCCATCAACATCAGTCCCATCCTATCAGGTAGGCAGGATGAAGAAAATGCATTAGAAAGAGATGTGTCATGCTACAGGCATCCCACCAAGGGGCAGTCAGAGCAATAATGTGACAGAATTCTGTGGCAGTTTGCTTGTTCACCACATCTCACTATATAGCCTGTCTTGATGTATCCCTAAAAGCACAGGATCACATCTGTTTTAATCAGCACTACAGAGACACGAAAATGTAGGCTTTGATAATATATAAAATCCATCTTATCTGCATTGTTATCCTAACCACACATTTGCATAAAAATTCTAATATTAATACATGCAGAATATATCTTGCCAGCAATTTATAACAATTTATAAAACTAGACATTAAAAATGATTCCAGGGCTGGGGATATGGCTCAACTGGTAGAGTGCTTGCCTCACATGTACGAGGCCCTGGGTTCAAATCCCCAGTAACACACACACACACACACACACACACACACACACACACACACACAAATTCTATAGCCAGGTGTGGTGGCACATGCCTGTATCCCAGGAGCTCAGGAGGCTGAGACAGAAGGAGGAAGAATTAAAAGCCAGCCTCAGCAAAAGCGAGGCACTAGGCAACTCAGTGAGGCCCCGTCTCTAAATAAAATACAAAGTAGGGCTGAGGATGTGGCTCAGTGGGCCAGTGCCCCTGAGATCAATCCCTGGTCCCCCACACACACCGCAAAAAAAGATTCTATAAACATATATAGGGGGAGGGGATCTACCTCACTCAAAGTCAAAGAGCTACATATGAAAAGGAGGTAAAGAGCTCATGCCTCAGCCAACTTCACTTCTCTAGGTGCTTATGCTACCTCTGAGACTCCCTTGTCAGGTCCCTCAGATCCATCTCTACAGTGGTGAACTCTAAGGTCCATCTCCAGCCAGGCTTGTCCTACTCGACCTTCCAAGGTATATACTGTATGTCACCTGACTGTCCTGGCACATCTCCAGCTTGGCACATATGCACTCTCTCCCAGTGTTCCTCTGCCATTAAAAGGCTTCATCTCCCATCAGGTAATCAAGTCAAAGCCTAGACACCCCCCTGAGTCTTCCTGATTCTTCTCTTCCCCAACCTTGACCTCTCAGCCAACGGCAGGTCCTGTCAGCTCTATTCCAAAACAGTTCCTGCCTCAGCCCCCTTCTCTCCATCACCACTGTCACCTCCTGTCTGTGCTGCTGCTCCAACCTCATCTCCTGTCTCCCAGCTCCTACTCTCGCTCCTCCAAGGATGGCCAGGATGATCTTTAAAAATGTATGTCAGACCAGATGACTCCTCTCCAGTGGCACCCTGCCCCAAGTGGGTAAAAGGGGCCCTCTCTGGTCAACTGCCCTCCCTTGGCTTCATTTCTTAACAACTCCTCCTGGATCTCCTCCAATGCAGGCTCCCCAAGCTCCATCCTGCCTCCATACTTTACCCTGCGGTTTCCTCAGCTCTTCCTGTGTCCTCATCATGGTATCTTCAGAGAGACCTTCATGACCATATCACCTATAGGACCACCATTCCCCATGGTCACTGCCCTTTGGTTACTGTGACTCACAGCTTGCTTTCTTCACAGAACTTATGAAGATCTCAAGTTCTCTTATTTATTTCTTTGTGTATATGTGTACAGCCATCCCTCAGTATCTGTGGAGAACTGGTTCCAGGATACCCCACGAATACCAAACTCCATGGATGCTCAAGTCGCTCATAGAAAATGACCTAGTATTTGCATATAAGCTACGCACATCCTCCTGCACTCATCTCTAGGTTATTTTTAATACCTAACACAAAGCCTACACTTCACTTCATTCACATGGACTCAGGGCAGTGCTCGGTACATGGCAAATTCCAGTTTTGGCTTTTGGAACATTTTAGCACTTTTTTTCCCCCAAATATGTTCAACCTGAGGTCAGTTTCCACAAATGAAAAAAAAAAACCTGAAGATACAAAGTTCCAACTGTATTTTTATTTTTCCAAACTAGAACACACACTTCCTGAGACAAGCATCCACATCAGTCAGGCCTGGTATTAAACCTTAGCTCCTACCCCAAATGGTTTATAATGGTAAAGAACTGGAAATACCCAGCAATGGGGAAACAACTTTAAAAATTAAGAAATAGGCATATCTTCAGCAACTCCCCATGTCCCAAGCAGCATCACTGGGGCATGTTCACAGGACAAAGACATGATAATCCCCACTTTCCACTCCAAGCCTATGCTGCCTGGTCTTTCAGGACTGTGTTCTGTATTAATTCCCAAGGTATACTCACCCCCAGGTGTGATCCCTGGTGCTTGGACCAAAGTCTGTATAGAAACCCAGCTTCTCCCCTAGCCACATGGTTAAGTCATTGTTACCTATATAGGGCTTAGAAGCATCACTCTCCAAAATGGTTATGAAATCTGCACCTGTTCAGAAAAAACAAAAGCACAGAGAGGGGGGGAAAACGGACTCATGACAATGAGAAAAGCAATTAGCAAAACTCTGCCCTTGTCCTTAACCCTTTAGGCTTTACTCATTAAACTCAAAACAAAGTAATTCTTTGTGAGTCACCAAAGGGATGTGGTTCCAACCCAAGCTATGAAGGAAGTCTCCTATACCCAGAATGTAATTAAAACATGGAACACCTTTAGGAAATACTAGGAAGGGGTAAAAGCATAACTTTCCTAAGTTCCAAATATTCTGAACATCTTTCCTCAAATTTCAAATAACCTTCATGTTTTTCACAAATACCCATCTTAAGTTGAGAGACAATGAAAGGAGGCACCATAGCATTTTATTCCAGGGCAAACAGCTCCATGGTATTGACAGAGAGGTAAATTTATTGGCCTTTTTAAAACCTGGTCCAGATGTGCCTCAGGGACCTGTAATCAAGACTAAATAAGGACTCAGGATCAGACACACCAAAATTTCTCAGGAGGATGCTTATCATTAAGAATAACTAATCTAACCCTTCATTTACCTTACGACATGCTCCATGTGACCGATCTAACGACAAAATTCCCCCCTATTTTAAAGGATGCTTCATTACAAAACATGAGCATCCTAAGGCACGGAAACAAATAAAATTGGCCCTGGGGCTCTTGAAATCAATTTTCTTCAAAAACAAGCCTTATTTTTGACCCATTCTGCTTTTTTAATTCAATAGTTTTATGGTTCCCAACAATGGGTTCCCAAGTGACAAGTTAGTTACCAGCAGGGGTATCTTTAACAACAAGGACATGGCAAGAATTCCCTGCAGATACCCACCTAATGTGAGATGTTCAGAATCAACTGAATTAATTGCTATGAAAGACAGATGTGGTCACAGAAGCCTAGTCCTGCAGCTGCCATGATAGCAAAAAGCCTTTTTAAGAGATGAGTGTAGAACCGGGCAAACCCTCCTTCTACAATAGTAGTTTTTCACAACCTGGAACCAATCTGAGTAAGACTTACCTGTCTGGTTGAGCAATTGAGCTGATCTTTCTAGATTAGACCATCCTTCATTGTCATATCCAAACCTGAGAGGCCAGATGGCAGCAGAGAACTCTGTGGCTGGAACCTGAGGAATTGTTTTCACGGCAGTTTAGCATGACAGAACAATGCAATCAGTTTTCTCTGCCTCTCTACAAAAACTCCTATTTCAGCAAAGGAATTTCCTCAGACTTTTGCTCACATTTAATTTATAAAAAAAGGAGATATTTGCTCTATGGTATTCTCATAATCAATCTTCTGCGAACTTCTAGCTTAAGCTTGAAGTTAGGAGGAATGTCTGGGAAATATTTATAATAAACACTCCTTAAAATTCCAAAAACATTAGAAACCATCTGGATGGTCCATCAATAGGAAATGGCATTTTAAAAATGATACTACATACTTAAAATGGGACACTACGTAGTCTTAATAAATGAATACAGGCTACATATTTCCATGTGGATGATGGTCATAAAAATAATTTTAAGTAAAAAAAAAAGTAAGCTGTAAAATAAATGTTGATGCCAGGTAGATAAAGTTAAAAACATGGAAATAACAATATTGCCTAGGAATCTATCGTATGTAGTAAAATATAAAGAAAGGCATGGAAGTGGGGCACTCCTGTAATACCAGTGACCCAGGCCACTGAGGCAGGATGATCACAAGTTCAAGGTCAGGCTGGACAATTTAATGAGACCTCGTCTCAAAATAAAATAAAATTAATTAATTAAAAGGGCAGGGAAGGTAGCTTCGTGGCAAAGTACACCTGGGTTCAGTCCTCAGTTCTAGAGAAAAAATTCAGATAGATTTAGGAAAGGAGAAATTGTTAAGTAAATTCTCAGATTACTTCAAAAACTTTAAAAAAAGAAAGGCATGGAAATGATTTTTTTAAAAATATACCACACTCCTGATAGGGGAAAAGAATCACACACAGGAGTACCAAGAGGCCTTTGTCATCTTTATAAAGTGAACAGCCTATTCTAATCAAGTTGGAAATAGTATTACCATTCTCAACACTGGAAGGCCAAGCTCTGGGACAGAATTCCTATTAGTGGCTCTTCTTTGAGATCCATGAGCTACTCAGAGAATGCACTGTCCAATCCTAGCCATCTATCTCAAACAATTACCCCCTGATCTATATCTGGGCTCCTGTGAAAGGGAGTGATTTCTTTAGAACAAACTCATGAGCACAACTATCAAAACTCAACCAACCAACCAAACAAACAAACAAACAAAAAAAAAAACACTTCAAACTGAGTCATCCAAGTTCAACTTGGGAGAAGGAAATAGCAATGTCTTTGTATAGGAAAAAACACTGTTTCACTGAGCAAGTCAGAGTGCATGTTCTACCAGAGGAGAACTGAGTGTTTCATCTTTGCAGAAGGGTTTACTGAGTCTAGTGAACGTCATAAAATGAGAATGGAACAGAGAACTTCCACTCCAACGGAACATAGAATCAACAGAGATTTCCAGAGGCACAATTATATTCATGAAGCTATTCTTTTCTACCCAACAAACATCTGTACTTAATTCTGGACTTCATCATCCCAAAACCTGTTGTCCCTTCATTCTTTCCATCTCAGCAAGTGCTATTTGTCTCCATCCAGATACTCAAGCCAAAAATATAGATGCCATCCCTGGTTCCTTTCTGTTCCTCATCCAGCAACATCCAACTCATTGGCCAATCCTATAAGCTGTACTTTCAAAACATATTCTAAGTCCTTCCTCTTCTCTCCAATTCCACAACCCCACACTTGTCAAAATCACCAGCATCTGTCACCTGGACCACTGAAAAAGCCTCTGGATTCGTCTTCCTGTCTCCACTCTCAGCCTCCTATCATCCATTCTTCCCAGAGTAACCAGTTGACATACATCATTTTCTTCACTCCTACTGGAGACATTCCACTGTGGCTTCTCTTGCAAGTAAAATGAACTCAGAACTTTTCACTGGTGAATCTGAGGCCTTATGTGATTTGCCCTCCCCAGCCTCTCCAACTTCATCTCCTATCACTCCACCAAAGCCTTGCCCTGATGCTCCCCAGAGACACCAGGAAGGTTCTCCCTCAGTCCTTTATTCATGTTTTCTATGTCCAAATATCAACTCTCTGAAAAACTTTCCTTTACTCAACTTTCAAGTTTCATTTTAATGTCACCTCCTCAGAACAGCCTTCTCTAACCATCCAAATTATAACCCGGAACTCCATAATCCCATATTCTTCAGAGCAGCCTAATCTAAAATGATTGCTTTTTAAAAATTTTTTCCTCTGAATACTATCTTCCATATTCAGTGCAAACCCTGGGAGGGCAGGGATCTCATTTAGTCTCTTTACCTCTGAATCCCTGGCCAGGGACATCAAAAGACATTCACTAAACATTTGCAAATGAATAAATGAATGAACAGGTATTAAACAGGTATTAAATTCAATTCAAACAACTCTTTTCAAAAAGAATTCACACACTCGGTAATAAAAAATTTTTAAAAAAAGAATTTCTGGTTGACATCTGATAGACACACGGTGCCATAATAAAAACTAACAACTATAGAGCCAGGAGAAAGAGATCATGTAATGATGACCTACTATTATTTACTTGGTAAGAAAGAGTGACTGAGCAAGGCTCTGGGTTAGATCCCCAGCATTACCAAAGGGTGTGGGGAAGAAGAGGAGGATGAGAAGAAGAAGAAAAATAAATAATTACTGAGTTCTGAATAGAGCACTCAAGTGGTGCTGACAGTACAGAAATGAACAAAGAAACATGGTCTCCGCCCTCAGTATAGCTTTGTATTTAACACAGAAATTTCCCTGGTTGAACAGATTGCTGAAATGCAAAGTTAACCACATAATTCTATATTAGCCAAAACTATAACTCTGACTGCATTATGAAATACAATGAACTTTTATGGAGCAGGTAAGAAGCACAACATTGCAATGGATTACTCTTGATTCTACTCACTTTTATAGAAGAAAAGGAGACATCAAAACATTTAGAACTACACATAGAGAGAGAGAAGAAAACTCCCATCCCCCATCAGTACACAAGCTACTACTCATCATCTGCAAAATTAAGAACTGTCTGTAAGATTTTTTTAAAATCAAAGAATCTCACAATGCTCTCTTCAGAACTATCTACAAGTTATAAAATAATTTCTTATTTCATAGTTTAGGCAGGTAAATAATTAAATACGGTAAAAATAACACCACACAAAAAATCATGAGCAGAATCCCTCTGATATATTAGTTGATCCTACCTCAATAACACAGCTTCATAAAATAAGCCTATAAAACCATCAGTCTGTGATCCAGGGGTGGGTTAAGGAAATGGGATCCAGGATTCTAAAGCTATCAGATCCAAGTCTAGCATCCAATCAAAATAGTCTAAAAATATATGTATATACACATATCATGTAATATTCTATTTCAAAATGTTTAATTACTTACCCCTTTGCCCAATTTCCTCTCATAGGCTTTATGTCGTAGTCCTAATCCCAACAACCCCAAGCCAACAAGCAGCCACAAAACTAAATAGAAAGAAGAAATGATTATCTAAAAGAAACTAAATTATCTTCTTAAAAGTAATTTTTTTTTCAAAACTCCTGATTCTATTGGCCAATGAGTTTGTGTGAATGTCTCTTTCTTGGGTTCATTTTCATGCATGAAATGCATACAGAATCCACACTTTACATTCAGGTTTCAAAGAATATTCCCTAAACATGTTCCAAGGACCAAGAGCCTAAAATAACAGTAAGTCATAAAATCTACACAAAAACAAGTCTACACAAGCAGAAACCAGCAGGAAAAGACATAGTGCAGAATCAACCCCACAAAGACTTCTGATACTGGGACTTTCAGAATCAGAATATGGAACAAGTATGCTCAACATGATTAGAAAATAAAAGAGGGCATTCCAAAGTATGACTAAAGAACATGAGACTAAAATAAGCAAGGAGGAAAATTTATAAAAGAAAATCAAATAGACTTCTAGAAATAAAAATACACCATTATAATAACTAAAATCAGAAATTATGGACAAGATAAAGAGCATTTTTGACAAAGTTGAATAGAGAATTAGTGTAAAGGGCAGCACAGAAACTGAGGTAGAAAAAGGCAAAGTGGTTACAAGAACAGAAGAAGGTCAAACACGTAACCAACTGGAGTTGGAAAGGAATGAGGAGAAAGAATGGGGAAGAGTCAATATTTGCAGAAATAATGCTGAAAATTTTCCAGAATTGATAAGAGACATGACTCTTTAGATTCATACAGCCCAAAGACTTCCAAGCTAGATGGGGGAAAAATCCACATCCAGATATATCATAGTGAAATTGTGGAATACCAACACAGAGAAGAAGATTAAGGGCTGCCAGACACCAAAGACTGATTATTTCCAAAGGCGCAATAGTTACAGCAACAGACTGCCTATCAATAGCAAAAGTCAAACCACAAAGCAGTAATATTTTCAATGTGGTGAGACAAAAATAGTGAACCACTTAAAAATAGAAATTGAAGATATACTTTCTAAACTAGAAAGAGGTGTGGTGGTGCTCACCTATAATCCCAGCAGCTCAGGAGGCTGATGCAGGAGGATCTCAAGCTCAAGGCCAGCCTCAGCAGCTTAGTAAGGTCCTAAGCAACTTAGTGAGACTGTTTCTCAAATTAAAAATTAAAAGGGCTGGGAATGTGGCTCAGTGGTTAAGTGCCCCTGCGTTTAATTTTGGAGAAGAAGGAGGAGGTGAGGGGAGGAGAAGGAGGAGGAGAAGGACGAGGAGAAAGAAAAAAGGGAGGAATGGAGGGGAAAAAAAGAAAGTGGGGAGGAGGGAGGGTGGTAGTGAAAGGAGAGGTGTGAACAAAAAACAAAAACCTAAATTCATACAAAAGACCTCAAGAAGGAGAAAAATGTACCTGTGAAAGTGGAAAGTGAAAAGACAAAGATGATAGAAAGAAATTAAAATACTAGAAAAATAGATTAAATTCAAATCAAAAGACAAAGTTTGGCTTTCTGGAAAAGGAAAAACAATAAAGGGAAACAGTTAAAAGTTCAGAGGTTTCCAGGAATATATATATTTATATATATTTTTTTTTGGTAGGGGGTGCAGAGGGGTTAACAGGTAGAGCACAGGGGGTGCTTGGAGCAGCAGAACTCTTGTGAATGATGTTCTAATAACAAATGCATGTTACACATTTTCAAGGCCTACAAAATGCACAGCACCAGGAGTAAACCCTAATGTAAACTATAGACTTCGAGTGATTGGGGATGTGTTGACATAGAATTAAAGATGACAAGTCTATCACTCTGGTTAGTAATTTTGATAGTGGGAATGGTTTATGTGTGCAGAGGCAGAGTACATGAGAATTCTCTGAACCTTCCACTCAATTTGGCTATAACTGCTCTAAAAAAAAAAAAGACCAAAGTCTATTTTGTAAAGACTCTAAGTAAATTTTTTCAAATGCCTGAATTCAATGAATGACTAAAATGATTATAGTTCTTAACCAAAAAAATTACAAACAAAAACTGCCAGATTCTGGTTTTAAGGGACACACTAAAACGTAACAACATACACCCACAAAAATTCATCTCCCCCTAAATTTAAATACAATATTTTCAAATGATGATTAAATATACATGAAGGTTTTTAAACCATCTCACTACTTTGTGAAATATATTTTAGAGATGTTTTGAAAATCTATGTAGCTTCTTGTTTTCTCTTTATATTGTAGTGTTTTGTCTCTTTTAGTAAATTATCAAGTCCCTGAGGGTAGAGATCATTATTCCTACATGACATTCAATAGATGTTCTTATTTAATCCAATCCATTTTAAATGAGGCAGATATTAGACAGTGAATTTCATATTTGAGTGTCTAGTTCATCAACATTCCAAATATTAACATATTTAATCTCTCTAAAAGGAGAACAAACAAATGGAGAAAATAGACTCAACTATTACAACACAGCATTTTGAACCTTGTATCTGTTAAACCATATTATATATGTTAGAGGTGAAATAAAGCTATTAAATAGTATTTATGGTTGAAATGAGATGATATCAGGAACTTGCTTTAAATACTTGAAAGAAAGTGGGAAATAGCTGTTAACATCTTTAGTAAAATATTGCCAGTTGTTGAAGCTAGGTGAAGGGTACATGAAGCTTCGTTACATGCTCTAATTTCATGACTAAAAATTTGTATAATAAACATTTTTTAAAAGAATGTGAAATGATACTTACAAAGCATCATGTATTTTTCACTCTTTCTGAAAAGCATTTTAGGACTGTTTTTGGTTTGAAGAAGAAAATCAATGTTTTTCTTAGGACCAAATAACATATTCAGCCCAATAATGAACATCACGGTCCCTGTATAAAAGAGAAAGAATATATCAAAGGTTAATGATAAAAATCCTTCCAATGGTAAATTCCAGGAAACAAAATTTCTTTTAAAAGAACATATCGTGGAAATTCAGTTATTGCATAAATTTATCTCAGTACCTAAGTGATTATTCTAGCAGTGCTCTCATGAATAGGGACAACCTTAATAAATCAGGTAGAGTTCTAGGAATCAAGCTCTATATGAGAGGACCCAGCCTCTTCCTGATGAGGGATGGCCTTGAATTTCCCATTTCCTAGTTGCTGGGTTGCTGATGATGCTTATTACTGACTATTGACCGGGTAGGAACAGAGAAACCCAAGGAAAAGGACCTTCTGAGCAGCTATAAGGGCTCAATTGACTATTTGCATACACCAAGCTGAGAAGCACAGTGGAGCATATGCAGGTTCTTAATACAGCAGTGCTGCAGTGATAATTCTGCCCTGGGATGTGGGCACTCTGGGCACAGGGTCCTGCCCAGGATGCATGCCAGAATTCACAGTTGGCCAATAACAGGCCAAAAAAGTTGAGCTGCGTTGAGATGCACTACAAGTAGCTTACATAAAAGTGTATGTGATTCTAAAATCATATATAGTATGAATGCACATAGAGATATGGCACAAAATGTAAATGTCAAGTAAGAAAATGTCAAGTAAGAGTTAACCTTAGATGGAAGGCTAGCAAAAAAAAAAAAAAAAAAAAAGTTATGTTCAATGTTTGAGGAAATAGCAAGCAAAAAAGCAAAACCCCAAAAATAAATGTATACTAATTTTGGATGTGATACAAATTCTTTTCAATTGTATTAAAAGTGACTCTGAACATTATCATTTTTTCCTTGGTTTTTGTAGTCTCACCAATATAATGTAACTCTTACCAAAAAGACCTTAGTTGTATGAAGTTGTAATAAGAAGTGTTCTGTAATTCCATATGGGAAGAAGAAACCCAAAAGCTAATCAGTCACAATATTCTAAAGAGACAAATTTACGCACAGAATGGCTCTTACTTTCTCATTCTCTCCACCTGGCAGACCCCTAAGCAAGTAGGAGTAAGAGAAAAGCAGGGCATTGGGCAGGAAAACAGAGCAGGACAGAGTACAACCACCTGGAAGAAACCAGAGAAATACAAAGTTCACAAAGCCAAGGTTACCACAGGATAAATGCAGCAATGTATGTCCCTAACACAAGGGGAGCTGGGGCATTAACCAGAAATATCAAATTCTCAAAGGCTGTTTCTAAAATACAGCATGTTGCCTAATAACAAATCTCCCACAGTAGCCTGTCCTGACAGACGTCTAGTTTGTCGGGTAGGAAAGCTTCTGTCAAGAAGTACAGAGGAACTGGATGTAAATCCAGGGCACCAAGAAGGACAGCGACAGAACATGGCAGAAGCCACCCCTCCCGTGCAACACTTGTCCCACAGAATATTCACAACATTTGTCTCATTCATCTGCAATGTCTGCCCACTGGACCAAAGTCCCAGGTAGGCAGGGACACAGGTGTTTTCATCTCCAGCACCTGGCATTGTATCAGGAATATGGTTGGTGCATGAATTAACTCATTTTTTTTTTAATGAACAAGGGAACAAATGGAAAAATGAATGTACGAATAAATAAGGACTGGCTCCCCATCCTCTCATTTTCTAATATTTTATTGTGGGCAAACTTGATATGTTTTACTTTAACTTTAAAATGATCAGCAACATTTAATTTGTGTATACCTGGTATACATCAGTAACTTTATTATTGCCAGAGACAATTTTTAAGATATTAAACTGAACAACTGGGTGCAGTGGCACATGTCTGTAATCCCTGCGGCTGGGAAGGCTGAAGCAGGAGGAACTAGAGTTGGAAGCCAGCCTTAGCAATGGCTAGATGCTAAGTAAATCAGGGAGACGAGTCTCTAAATAAAATACAAAATAGGGCTGGGAATGTGGCTCAGTGGTTGAGTGCCCCTGAGTTCAATTCCCAGTACCAAAAAAAAAAAAAAAAAGATATTACACTGAACTAAGCTTGTGAGATTTTAATTTTGGCATGTGAGTTCATAATCACAGAAATGGGAAATGCATTTAATGCATGATCTTGGAATTACTACTTATACTAAGATAAATTTAAATATATATATATATATATATATATACACACACATATATACATACATACATACATATGTTTGTATATTAGTAGTAAAAATCTGGTAAATAACATTCAGGATAACTAAAAAAAAATCACAATTCCTAGGTATGTATATCTATGAGCCTTCTATTGAAGCAATTGAGCATCGTAATCATACCTTTTCCTAATACTTTATTATGTATTAAATGTGTGTCCCAACAATTCATTTAAGTGGCGTTCAGAATAATAAATGTTACTGAAATGTACTAATGACTTAAGAAATTTGCTTTTAATTTAAGATTTAGACATATTTCTAGGTTTTGTTTTTGCCAAGAGAATCGATTTTACTAAGACAGGAAGATCATCCTATTTGTTTTCACCAGTCCTGTTAAGTGCTAAAACCTGGCAAGTCCTCAGGGATATCTTCCAGCAGATCCTGTAATCCAAAACTTTTAAATGCACTCACCCAAAAGCACATCAGATCTTTCTCTAGCGTAAACGCCTCCTGGGACAAACTTAAAGGCTGTGCACCATGCACAGAAAAATATGTCTAGAACATAAACCACCATGGCAACAGTCATGGTTTCTCCAGGGCTCGTCCCCGAGCTAACCAGGTGTTTAAGCACTTGAGGCCACATGGATCCAGTGAAGATGGCCAGCACACAGCCGGAAACAGCAGCTGCCCACGTGGGCAGGTAAAGGAGACCCGCAGCTGAAGCCGTTCCTGTGTGTGAGAGAAAAGAGGAAAGCGTGAGTCAGATGGGAAGGCAATGAAGTGCTAGGATGACCCATTTATAGCCTTTTAGAGGCAGAAGGGACCTTAAGGGTATCCTGCTTCAATCTCCAGACAGATGAGAAACAAGATCCAGCAAGGTTAATGTCATTTGTTCAAGGTCACACATCAGTTACCCATATGACTGGAGGTGGAATGGGTCTAGTAAGTTTCAGTCCAGTGTTATTTCTTCCAGAAAAGCAGGGGAGAAAAGGAGAAATAAATAATTTGTGTTAAGATTCTAACATCAATAAAAACTAAAATTATCCGCAATACCAAAAATATGTTCATTAAATTTAACCAACCAGATATAGGAAAGTCAAAAACATGTACAGTTGGGAGCCAGGGTTGTGGCTCAGTGGTAGAGCACTTGCCTAGCATGCAGGAGGCACTGGGTTTGATACCTGGTCCCACATACATACATACATACATACATAAATGGTATTTAAAAAAGAAAACACGTACAGTTGATTTGATTTCTAGAACATTTTTGTTGAGCCACCTTCTAAAGGAATTTCTACCAATCTAAATGCTGTCCTTTGTCCTATAATATGTTCACAGGCTTTTCCAACTACACAGCATCAAAAGAAGATGTGACTTAGTGATGTAGCAACTTTGCAGTCTGTTCATTTATTATCCAACTCTCATGGCAATACAATGGTTCATGGCTTTCCCCAGGTTTGTCCCTGAGTTAAAAGGTGTTAGGGGTTGGGCATCGTGCTTGGTTCACAACAGGCACTTAGCAAATATTAGTCTGTTGAACCAATAGTGAGGTCATATAACATCTCACCCAATTCCTGTAAAATCAGTTTTGAAACAGCACTTTAGGTCTACCTCACTGTGGAACCACTGACACAAGATCTTCTCACAGACCATACAGCATTTTTGAAACGATTATTCAATCACTATTGAATACCTGGGACCCATCTTTCAATGCATCTACAACAGGCTCTTCACTGCTCAGGGTATTAAGTAACTCCAGGAACAGGAGTAGAGAGCAGAAAGTGACTCTAGATAGCTTCTTTAAAAAAAAAAACAAAAAAAAAAACTACAAAAAAAAACCCCACAGGGCTGGGGATGTGGCTCAAGCGGTAGCGCGCTCGCCTGGCATGCGTGCAGCCCGGGTTCGATCCTCAGCACCACATACAAACAAAGATGTTGTGTCCGACGATAACTAAAAAATAAATATTAAAAAATTCTCTCTCTCTCTCTCTCTCTCTCTCTAAAAAAAGCCCACTTTTATTTTGTTTATTTATTTTTAAAATTTTTTTGATTAGACAAAATATCTTTATTTTATTAGTTTATCTTTATGTGGTGCTGAGGATTGAACCCAGTGCCTCACGCATGCTAGGCAGGCACTCTACCACTGAGCTACAGCCTCAACCCCTCCAGATAGCTTCTTAATGTTCCATGGCTCACCTCCATCAACAAGTTCCACTGGCACCATCACAGGACAATACCGTGTGGTTGTCAGTTCATCCTCACTTTAAAAAGGAACCTCACTCAGATGTCCATGAGAGCCAGATTCCAGGGTCCTCTACAATTCATGGAGCTTAACTCCATGGTGAGACCATCAAATACTTCAAATATACTCTACAATGGGGATTTTTCATTTTGAAATAAAACAACTACAATGCCTAGTTGCTACAGAAATTTGTAAAATTCAGAACTTCAAAGAAGCAGTTTAGGGTTACCTAAGACTGAGATGACCACGGCCAATGCTTCCATGTCTTTCTCCTCAGTGTTTTCCTATGGGTCTAGAGAAGTAAATAAATGGAATTGTACCTGCCCTTTCCCCTACTTCCTCTCCCAAGAAGTTCACCCTTCCTCATTATGTATTTATTTTGCAGGTTCTTTAAAAGTGACTTTGGTCCCCATGGGTCCAAGGATGATGCATGACCGTAAGGAGGAAGTGATGAAATTGGTAGAGGCAACAATTTTACATAAATGGAAGTGTACATGACATTAAGGATTAAATGCTGCTTTTTATGACTTTCTCGTGTTATTAATTTTTCTAAAACACTTTTATGCATATGTAATATTCCCCTGGATAAATATACCACCAAATATGTAAACATTGTCCTATCAGCTATTTGTGAACTTGCCAGTGTCAAGGATTTAAAAACAACATTGTGATGACTATCTTTCTCTGACAACAAATCTCTTATCACATCTCTGATTATGTCCATAAAACAAATTCCTAGCAGTACAACCTGCATCAAAGGGCAGAAGCTTTTTAAAGCTGTTGTCATGAACAATTGCTGTCCTGAAGGTTGTACCAGGCCTTACAACTTCCAGAAAACTTGCTAAAATGTCCACTCCTTTGAAACTCTGCCAAAATTATTTCTTTCTAAAATTCTTTACCAAATTTATGATGAAGATAGTATGATGATTTATATTGCTCCTGCTTAATTATTAGTGAGATTGAATTTTTCCTGTTTTACTAGTTTTCAATGCCTATTATCTGTTTGTTTGTTTGTTTGTTTGGTATCAGGGATCGAACCCAGGGGTACTTAACCACTGAGCCACATCTCCAATCCTTTCTATATTTTATTTTGACACAGAATCTCGCTAAGATGTTCAGGGCCTTGCTAAGTTGCTGATGCTGGCATTGAGTTTGAGATCCTCCTGCCTTAGTCTCCCAAGTCACTGGGATTATAGGCATGTGCAACCGCACCTGGTTTCAATGTTTATTAAAAAAAAAAAAAATGAGTGCTAACTTGATATTCGGGTCTAAAGATGTTAGAATGACTTGGTCATCTGTCTTACCGCAAAGAATTATTAAATTTTTCTTGACTGTTATTGCTTTTATTTTTAATTTAGTTCCTATCTTAAAATAAGTTTTATAGTTTTAATCAACTAAAATTGTATTTTTAAGTTCAAGAAGAAATGATACCAAAAAAATGGGACATCTGACCCATCACCCACTACTTTTCCTTAGGGAGGGCAACCAATGTTAGCATTTACTTCTACACCTTTCCAGAGATGTTCAAGGCAGACAAAGAAGTACATAGGCATGTCTATTCCCCTTCCTTTTTGCACACTAGTGGTAATACACAACACACACCATTAGTCATTTTTTGCCTTTTGCATTTAACTGTATGTATATCCTAACTTGTTTGAGACTAAGCCCTTCCAAATAATCCTTCCCAAATCTTTACATCCAAGACATCAAGCAGAATTAGCAGTAATAGATACTCTAATAATGTTAATTTTCAACAGATTTTTTCATACAAGAGAGTTACATGCACACTGTGGAGTGCACCAGGGCCTTATCAGTGCACTTACTCCATCTATGCATTTTTCCTAACATAACTATTAATCATTTTGTTAATTTAATTGAAAGCTCCTGTATCTTTGCTTTTATGAAGTTCTTTGGTCCCCACCATAATTAATGTCATGCCAAGTCCTCAGCTGGATTGTAAACTTAAATGTATGATAGGAAAATATGATTCATTTCACTACATTCTGTTTTATCATGTGGTTTTTAAAGATGAATCACAATGAAAATGGGCACCACCTTAGATAATTCAGTGTAATCTCCTACTTATTTCAGGTGAACAGGTGATCAGAAAGGGAGATGAAGCTCATAGATTGCAGCCCTGGTTTCCTAAACTTAAAATAGCCTGTGGCTAGAGGCCTTAAATCTGCTTGCCTTTGGAGTCTTTAAAACTACTATTTAATATTATAGAGAGACCACAAAACTAGATTAGGTTTGGCTCTCAAAGATATGATCTTACTTATCTGGGGAAATAAGGATAAGACTATATATTCACAGTTTTTCTGTTCTTTATGTTTTTGCGTCCCTTTGTTGTCCCAGGTTCAAAACAAAGCTGCTACCTATCTACCTGCCCAATAAACACTTTGCTTATATTTTATTTTTTTTGAAGGCATGCTTTAAATGCTGAACAAACTTTTGAAGCATTTCAATCTCCTTTTCCAAGTTGCATACAGATTAAGAATTTAGGGCTGGGATATAACTCAGCTTATAGAATGCTTGCCTTGCATGCACAAGGCCCTGGGTTCAATCCCCAGCACCACACACACACACACACACAAAAAAAAAAAAAAAAAAAAAGGAAAGAAAGAAAGAAAAAGATTAAGAAATTAAATATGTTCATTGCAAACTCAGTATTCACAAAGTTATCTGGCCCTCTTCCTCAGGAATCCCATGTAGCAGCTCTTTGAGGAGAAGGTTCCACCTACACACACACCCACTTCCAGAGTCCAAATGGAATGTCTACCAGAAAACACACCAGCAAGTACAAACAGCTCCACATGACTGCAACTGTGCTCATTCAGCTCCAGGAGGAAGAGGACCTGGCCAACCTCATTAAGTTAGCAGCCCTTTTTGATTACACTTACATTCCCATGTAAGGCTGACGGTGGGTACTGTGACATGCAGAAATTATGGTATTTCTCATTCCACATTTTCTATTACTGATACAGTCTCACAGTATCAAGGGCAATACCATGAATTGCCTGTTTAATGAATATGTAAAAGAACATCTCACAGAAAGCCAATATAGTATTCGCTCTCTAAAAGAGTGGGAGATGTTTACTTAATGCCAACAATTTAAGCGGAAGGAGGAGGAGTGGCATCATTCAATCACAGGAAAATAATGCAATGCTCCCTCATGTTCACAAGGACTAAAAGGAGAGTGGGAGAGGGCCACCAACATTGATTATTGTCTTCTTTTACTGTGGTCAACCAAGTAGTTTGTGAAGTGTATTTGGTGGGATGGTATAGAGGATCAAACCCAGAGTGACCTTTTTTTATGTTTAAATTAAATTTATTAGTATTTCCCTGCTTTTTATTAGCTGTTTTAAATTTTATTTGTTCATCTGTTTAATTTTTTGTGGCACGTACCAGTACAACAGCCTTCATTAATATTTCTGGAATCATAAAGGGTATGACTGGGAAGAAATGGCCTGGGTCTTTGAAAAAGCATACATGACCCCAAAGAAGGGTTAGAAGAATGGGGAACAAAGCTGTCACATGGAAAAGAGAAAAGGAAATGGAACTTCACTATGGAATCTCAAAAAAATCTGGGGAGGGGGGAGATTTCTAAGAAAACAAAGAAGCAAGCAAAATTAGAGGGCAAGGGATCTAGCACTTAGCAACTGGTGATATATATAATTCTTCATTGCCTCAAAAAATGTGCTACCTGCATTTGGGTATTGAATAGGCATTTTGAAGGGAGGTAGTTATGGCAATGCTGCTTGGGCAGGGATGGGACAGGTGAAGTGAAGTGGAGTAGGAAGAATCAGGAACCTAGAGCAGGTAGTCACTGGAGACCTTGGTGACACCTGAGTTATAGTTGTCTTGACTGATTGTAACAAGCCATTTGGCCACAGTACATATCGCGTGTCGGCATCTTCCTTCCGTCTGCTTGCACAGGCTTACAAATAAACTGCATAACCAGGCTCAATGGTGGCATATCTGCAGGTGAATCTCACATACCTGTAACCCACCAGATGAAACCAGAATTAGGAAACCACGAACAAGCTGAGAGCGTCAGTCCACTTGCCAGGCTCAGCAGAACTGCACCTCTGTAAAAAAAAAAAAAAAGGAAAGAAAATGCTAGAAGACATTTCATGCTACTAATATGTCATTGTTTCAATTACAAAACTGAAATATACCTGCTACCTCTAGGTACATCCAAGAGGTAATACAAGTCTGAAACAACCAATGGGCAACGAGAGCCCACTGGGAGACAACATTATATGCCTGAGGCATACTGAAGTCATAAAAACTCTGACTTCAGAGAAATGGCATTTTGGTCTTTCATAGTCGAGGTAAACACAATAATGGAGTTTTCTCATAAATTAGAGTCTAAACTGGTCATGTGACATTTTAAATGACTCTGCCAAAGACCAAAAGAAAAAAACAATCGTTGGCAATAGTTCCTATGTCATTTGTCATTTTTCTTTCTTTTCTCGACCTCAGTACTACAGTTGGTGCATTCCTGACGCCAGTGTCAGTTTGATCAATAACTAACAGTTAAGTGATTTTAAAACAGTCACAAACTATTTCATTCTTTTTCCACTTTGGCAAAACATTGGAGGAGGGGGAAAAAAAAGAATTTAATTCAATTAGGGAGATATCCAGAAGCAAGAATAGCTATAATACAGCACTCGATTAAGTAGCTATAATATAAATTAAGCTAAAAATAGTACTTAATACACACTAAGCGCCATTTTAAGATTTTTATCTGTGTTATTATTCAATTAATCTTCTCAGGTCTGTAAGGCAATTGTTACTATTATGTCCATCTGGCTGAGAGAGCGTTTTGCCATCAGGCACTGAGGTCTCTCTACCATATGCCCATAACTGCAACAGAAGGGTCTAGGGGAAATGGGCAGCAATGCTGTCCCTTCCCTGCCACGTTGGAGACTCTTTGGCATGGGGATTTCCTGAAGTGGCTGTGCAGAAGCTGTGGGAGCCTCTCAGGCACAGCCTTCCCTCTCCCCTCATCTATTTTGCCCCAGCCCTTCAGTACAGGGGAAATACCCTCTAGCTCCTCATCTCCAGCGTTCTTGATTATTTCAGATAACATCTCTGTCTGACGTCTAGGGAGAATGGATATGAAACAGCAGGCTAGCAAAGGAGAACTGTCTTCAGACAGCCAGGACTGCCATGTTCTTGACTGGCTTCCAAACCCAAACTCACCCAAATGGGTTCGGATGTGGCCCTGGGTAGGGATGACCACTCACTGCCCATCTGGAAACAAGTGAGACCTCTCCAAAGACCCAGTGAGTGACGAACAGGAGGCTACCAAAGGCAGCGCCAGCCAGCAGCTGGGTGGGTCTAGACGGCACGCCTCTGGCCGCCTCACCCGTCTTCTTCCCCTCGGGTTTGCTGCAGTCACCATCTACAAGATTTTTAAAGAAATGAAAAAGGGCCCATTATATGGAAATATACCCTCTCTACTTAACAGACTTTCAACCAGGAGGAAATGGTGTCTGGCTTAAGAGGCTTTCTCTAGAAAGGGAGGTGAGACACGCAACTATGATACAAGGCAGAACGCGTGCGGCTGTTCTGGCAGAGATGATTTCTGGCAGGCTAGCTAAGGAAGGGTTTAGGGAAAACAGATATTTTGGAATTTGACAAGTAAAAATGCAGAAAGCTACCGATATTATAAGAAGTTAACAGATTGAGCAAAAATATACACTGAAAAAGTGAATGACATGTTCAGGAGACAAATGTCATCCAACTGGTATGAACTTTTCCAGTACATTAGGCTTCTTCCCCCGCAACAGGGAGTGTGTGTGCCCAGAGTTATAAGTGTGCATTGACTGGGCAGTTACTACGTGCCAAACCCTCTCCTGAGCCTTTTAGTAACTCACTCAATCTTTACAACAACTTTATATGAGATTAATATTAATATCCTTTAACAGATTAGAAAAACAGGCCCAGAGAGATCAACTAACTTGTCCAAGATCACATAGGTAGTACTGAGAGATAGAGGCTGGAGTTTAGGCAGTGTGGTTCCTTAATCCTGCCATACAGCCATAATTCATGGTGCTGTCACCAAGAGTCTCCAATTCATCACAGCAAGACCTGCACACACACAAATGTAACAACCGAAGAAAAGACTATCAGGAGAGTACCTGTACAGGAACAGAGAGTCTAGTGGGTTTTGTGACTGTGAAGCCTCTGCAGGGTAGGAGGCAGTAGGGTCTGCCTAGTAGGGTGGCAGAAGAAAGCAATTCTGGTAAGAATGGGATCAGAGGAAGGAGAAGCAGGCTGAAAGCAAAGGTGATGGGAATGGGGTGGAAGGGGTTAGCTAAGCAGAGAGTCTTCGGAGAAAAGAGTCATCCAAACTGAATTGGCAGTAAGTATGAGTGTGACTCCATCCTTAGGACACAACAACTCTTCAAATTCAACAACAACAACAAAGAATATATCTGGTATATTCAGAGATCCTGAACAAGCCAGTGAAGATCTGATTTTTGGAAATGGGGGCACAGGACAAATCCAGAGGAAGAGATGGACACCCAGCAAGAGGCAAGAAAGAAGAAAACCCAAGTCGGGATGTAAGCAGTCCCTTGAAGGCCTG
The DNA here is from genome assembly GCF_052094955.1 of Ictidomys tridecemlineatus. NCBI lineage: Eukaryota > Metazoa > Chordata > Mammalia > Rodentia > Sciuridae > Ictidomys > Ictidomys tridecemlineatus. Next base: position 37,604,262 of record NC_135485.1, on the reverse strand, counting down.
ATCATTACCTGGTTGTACCTGAGCCATGTGCCTCCGAATTTGCACACCCATACATAAGTGTTTTATGAAATAAAAAACATACATTAGGGGACTAGACTGAGCTCTAAATGTTCTAATATTCAAGTCATGTGACTCATTTACTTGCTTAATTTCCCCTATTTTGTTACCTCTGTTTCATGCCGAGACTGAGGCCGGAGGGGAATCAGACAAGCATATTTTGTTCATGCTGAGCCAATACTCTCCACACCTGCGTTAATCTGTGCAGCTTCTCCTTGTATTTACAAAAGAACAGTGACTCACTGAGAGTTACACAAAAAGCCAGGAGCAAGTTAATTCGAATCCAGTAGCACTTGTCCTCTCTTTTCAAAAGAATCTCAAGTTGGCCTAGGAAGCAACTCCCAAGCTGTGTATCTGCATATCTCAGACAAAGTCAGCTCCAGTAAAAGCCAGTCGATTTGAATAGTGCTCTGAATGTGTAAGATTTGCTTCCTTTTCAAACTTCAGATTTGGTACTTCAGATTCCTGGGTAAAAACCAGGTAGTTGCCACTCCCATAAATCCCAGTAACTTCCCCATTGTACAGTTGTACTGGGGCCAGCATGAAGGTGGAAGATGGAAAATACCAGCAACAGAGGCCAGTCCACAGAAAGAAGAAGGAAGATAGAACGTGACCTGTAGGTATAAGACCTGGTTCTAATCTCTCATCGACTTTGTGGTACATGCCACTGATGGGTTTTTTTGTTTTTCCCATCTATGCTATCAAGAACAGGTATCTTCTGCTGAGATAACAACTCAATGGCTTTGTTAGTTACTATTTCAGAGTGGGGGAAAGCAACTGAAATGGAAGTACATTTCCACTCATACTATATTCATACAGAAAAGACAAACTCTGCAAGAGAGTTGAACACGTTTATCTTTGCCAATGCGAATAAGTTGAACACATGTTTACCTGTGCCAATGCGATCAAGTGTGGCTATCGTACTTAATGCCAGGATCACTCTGTTGGACAATTGACAACTCCAGATTGGATTTAGTGAAGTATACCATATGCGGAGGACAAGAAGAAGAATCTGTCCTAAAATAAATCCCCAGATTCTGTGGTACCTGCAAGTGCAAAAGTATTTTTAAAAACTTCCCAATGGGAATTCAAGGTACTACGTCCATTGTGAATTTGTTTCATAGAATGAGTACCTGAAATTGTCTTGTTGGTAATATGTAGTAATATATTTGACTTAGCCTTTATTTAGCCCATTACCTAGGCAACTTGTTATCATTCTTTAGTTCTCAAAACATTACTAGGGCCTTGCATAGTGGAACATGCCTGTAATCCCAGCTACTCCTGAGGCTGAGGCAGGAAAATCACAAGTTTAAAGCTAAACTGGGCAATATAATGAGACTCTATATCAAAAAAAAAAAAAAAGGAGTGGGTATGTTGCTCAGTAGTAACTGGATTTAATTCCTAGTACTAAAAAAAGAAAAATATTACTGGGGCTGCAAGTGTAGCTCTGTGGTAGAGCATGTGCTTAGCATATGTGAGGCCTCAGTTCAACACCAAAAAAGAAAAAAAAAAAAAGTTACTGAGATTGATGGCAAGTTCACATCCTCTTTTGTGAAGAGGAGGCAAAGGTCATATGAAAAGTAAAAACTACAACTTGGAACTCCTGGCCCCAAGTTTCCCTTTGGTAACTGTACTTGTTTGTGCACAGATGCATAAGGCATGAATCATACCTTTGCAAACCACTTCCTGACCACCAAGTCACGCTGTGCACTATCAGCGAAGAAAACACACCAAGTGCAAGGACCACCAGCCGAAGGATTGCATTTGGAGCCTGGAAGGAGGCTAAGCCGCCTACAAAAGAGTAAGGAGAGCTGAAAATTTCCAGCAAGAATGCATTCCCACTCAGTGATCCACATTCTATAAATGTCAGGTCTGACACCATCTTTACATTCAAGAGAGTTAATCAATAATTATATACCCATCTTTTAAAATATTTTAAAAATATAATTCACATGCCATACAATTCACCATGTTAGAATACAGAAATCACTAATCTTTAGTGTATCCACAAAGCTATGCAACTATCACCACTAAACTCAGAACATTCACATCACCCCCCACCAAAATATATATATAAATAAATAAATATAAATATAGATGCATGTATATAAATATATGTATATATATGTAACAGTCACTCCCCCATTCTCTCCATTCCCTCTTCTCCCATGCCCAGCCCCTTAGCCATCACTACTCTTCGGATTTTTCTTATTTGGGGCATTTCATAAATAGAATCATAATATGTGGCCTTTCGTGTCTGACTTCTTTCTCTAAGCATAATGTTTTCAAGGTTCATCTGTGCTGCAGCTTGTATCAGTACTTCACTCCCTTTTATGGCTAAGTAATGTTCTATTACATGGGTATACTGCACTTTGTTTATCCATTCACCAGCTGATGGACATTTGGGGGCTCTTCTGAATAATGCTACTATAAACATTTTTGTACAAGTTTCTGTGCTAACATATGCTTTCATTTTTTTCATGGGTACATGCCAAGCAGTGGAGCTGCTGGGTCATATGATAACTCAGTTTAACATTTTGAGGACCTGCCAAACGGGTTCCCAAACCAGCTGTACCATTTTACATTTCTTCCATTTCTGCCAGCGAGACATGAAAGTTCCAAGTTCCCTACATCCTTGCCAACACTATTGGTCTTTTTATTATGGCCATCCCAGTGGGTGAAAATATTTATGATCAAACATAATCTAAGTCAATGCGTAAGAACTAGTTTCATAGTTAATTCCATAGTAATTATCTAAAAATATCTGAGGTACCAGAGGTGAGATTGAATGTAACACTCAGACCTTCTCTGTGGCTATGTAAGAATCCTTTAGGATACTAAAAACAGAGTTTTTCCTGTCCTTATGGAGCATTTGAAGGGAAATCATGGCTGACTGCAGCCTCTGTTTAGCATCAACAATGTTCTGTGGTCACCTGGAAGAATGCCTGGCGGAGAATGGCCTCTTCATCTCAAGTGACTTCCCCTATCACTTTCTTAAATGCAGATCTACTTCCGCTCAAAGTGCTAGGTTTTCATGGAGGGAGGAGGCAAAAAGAGAATGATAGCAAGCATCACAATCATATAATAACCACCTGAAACTTATTTATTCTTATATCCCTGATAGTTACTAGAAGTTACTGAAAAGAACTGAACTTAAGTAATGAAAACCTTTTCCAGCAACTGCTCAGTTGGTGGCTTTGTAGGTAAGCCCACAGGGCCAGTACTGAGCAAAGGGGAAGAAGGACACTAATAAATCACTCCCCTAGAAGTCAACCTGGAATGGAAGGAGAAAATGAATCTTGCAAGGCTGAAACCACAGTGATTCATATAAGGATACTGTGTAAGCCAAAAGCAGTTGAAACCAGTTACCGTGTACTCAGTTCAGGGTGGAAAGCTTCATTTCTATTACTTCTGGAGCTGAAAATTTCATGATCTACAAATTTAACATGTCTTTCAATGACTATGGATGCCATCTTTGTAAAGGGCACTGTTTCTAGGAGTCTTTCCCACTATTCTTTCTGAGCTGTTTTTAAAAAACAAAAGTTTTGGGGGCTGGGGATGTGGCTCAAGCGGTAGCGCGCTCGCCTGGCATGCGTGCGGCCTGGGTTTGATCCTCAGCACCACATACAAACAAAGATGTTGTGTCCACCAAAAACTAAAAAATAAATATTAAAATTCTCTCTCTCACTCTCTCTTTAAAAAAAAAAAAAGTTTTACACCTTCATTGGGAACCACAGAACTCACTGCACTGTATTCTGCCATCTTCAGGAAATGACAGACAATCATAGCAATGTCCTAGTGATTCCTGGCACTGCTTCTAAAAAAGTCAAATGACTGTTTCTAGACAGAACATATAGCATGATTCATGAACAAATGCCACACACAAATCTCAGAGACACTTACTGAGTTATAACAGGAGCACAAGAAGTCCAGAGCTGTTAGTAATGGATCCAACCAGCCTGGAGTATGGCATTTTTTTTTCCTGTGAAAATCTATTCCCTATAACTCATGTTCTTACTTTTTTACCATCAATACTACTCCAAGCTTTCTAAATATTTATTAATATGAAAAAAATCTCAGTTCTTTATGATACAAGTATACATTTAAATTTTTCACTATTTTTTGGCAATATAATATATTCAAATTCAGAATTCAAAGGGATAGAGTGCAAACTTCCCTCTCCAGTTCTGTCTTTTGGTACCCAATTCTCCACCTGAGTGGCAACTAAAATGCTACCATTTTAAAATCCTTTTGGAGATATGTAATGCATGTTCAACCAAGTAATAAATATATTTTCACCCAAACATTTTTTAATAAGCAGTCTACTGACTAAGCTATATTCTCAGCCCTCATCTGTAATCTTTTTTTTAAAATTTTTACTTATTTTTTAGTTTTCGATGGACACAATATCTTTGTTTGTATGTGGCGCTGAGGATTGAACCCGAGCCGCATGCATGCCAGGAGAGCACGCTACCGCTTGAACCACACCCCCAGCCCCTCACCCAAACATTTTAAAATAAAGGTTAACATTCTATAATAGACACTATTTAAAACAACCCTTTCTGCAAAATATACTTTGAAGAACATCCCACTTCATTACATAAATAATATTCTCTCTTTTATGCTGCATAGTATTCTGTAGTATTCCAAGTTTCATAACCATAATCCATTTAACCTGTCCTTAGAGAGGACACTTATGTTATTTTTAGCCTTGCTATTATAAATATCCCTGCATTGTTTAAATATCATGTTAAATTTGCCATGTGAGTTCATCTCTAGGATATATTCTACAAGTGGAACTGCTGATTAAAGGTTATGTACAGATTTGTAATCAGGACAAATACTGCTAAAGTACTCAACATAGAGGTTGTGACAATTTACATGCCCAACAGTGTGGGAGGCCATCCTTGCACGTGATTTGAGTTACCTCCCTGGCTGGGTGAGAGGTGCTTAAACACAGCTGTGTCAGAGCTTTCCTGGTCCGAGGGCTTGTCTGTGCAGAGGCGTGTCTGGCCACTGCCTGGAAGACCCAATCGTCACCCCTGACCTTGGGATGCTGCCCCCCTTAACCTTCATTGGATGGGATTTTCCCTGGAATTTTTTGTTCCCCAATAAAAGTCCACTCCCTGGCGTGTTCTCTCTCTCTCTCTCTCTCTCTCTCTCTCTCTCTCTCTCTCTCTCTCTCTCTCTCTCTCTCTCTCTCTCTCTCTCTCTCTCTCCTCTTCTATAAACTTTGCTACCGCATTACGTGGCTGGAGGTGGTAGCTAGGAGAAGCTGTCGTGGAGCTGGTTTTAAAGGTAATAAGAGTCTTGTCTCTTTAATTTAAAACTCCCTAGCATTTACTCATGAATTGAACCTTCTTTCATGAAGCCAGCGCTGGTCACATGGCAGACAACAGTAATGCATGAGTGCTTGTTTTCCCACCCTTATGATTCACTACAGTTATACTTTATTCTTGACCAATCCATTTAGGACACTACAGATAAATATGTATGTGCATAATTTATAGTCTATATATTTTATTATACCTTTTAAAACTGATTTTATTTTCTTTCCAGTGACTAGGCATACTTTTGCCCCTTTTCTAGTGAGTTGGTCTTTTTTTTATCATTGGTTTGTAAAAACTCTCTATATTAGGGAAATTAGTTGAGTAAGAGTTGCAAATAGTTTTTCTATGCTGCTGTTTGCTTGTATGGTATTTATCATGCATAATTTTTGTGTTTCTTATGCAGTATTATTTTAAAATCTTTCCAATAGCTCCTAAGTACTGAGTTATAGTTGAAAAGATAAACACACTATATTCAAGAGTTGACCTTTCTTCAACATATTCTTATCCTCTTTTCAGTGATTTTTTTTTAGGCCCTTCCAATCTGGCAGAAATGTCAGAAATGTAAAGCACATTGACTGTCAGTCTAATCTTCCAATTTTACTAAAACTCTTCTATGGTGGTAGTAAGAGAAAGAAAACTCTTATGTTTTGTTCATTCAGTCCTTCAGCCTGCAATGAACAGTCTACATTATTTCACTTGATCTTTAACTAAAAAGGAAAACCTTAAAGAAACACTTACCTACAGTGATGATCCTAAGCAGGGTTAGCATCCACTTCTTGTTAGCCAGCTTCCAAAAAGGAGTAATTATTAGGAGTGCTGGAGAAAGAGAGACTATGCCAAAAACTTCAAACCCAGTGAGCTCCAGTGTTTGCAGGGGAAAGTAATAGATCATTGGTCCTAAGTCATGGAAGAGAGACCAAGAAACATAGCCTATAGAAAAAGTTGAGAAGAGAGTAAGTTATGACTTTAGCATTGTTTCCAACAGTGGCTCTCCACTCCACTCCACTGCCAGCCTCCTTCCTCCACTTTAACTGGGTGCCATAATTGGGTACCAGTAACAGAATTCCTTCCCCATTGGTTCAGGCCCTGGTTGAGAATGACTTCCTGCTATCATATCCCCTATCCATACTCTGTTCATTCTTTAATCATGCCACATTCCTGTAGATGTTTCCTTTAGTTAGTTAAGTCCTCTTATCTTGATCATCTGAGCTGATTCTGGCTTCCTGTCAGGACCCTGATTGATAAAATTCCCTTACCTAAGTTGACCCATACACATATAATGTTAAATATTCAAAAAAATCAAAAAAAGCCGTTAACAGCAGGACACCCCCTCCCACCCCAACAACTACATCCAAAGCTCTGTAGTTAGGCAATAATCATTTTCTTGCAAGTAGATCATTTAAAACTAGCCCTTAAGAAGTGAGGCAGGGTGGCTGGAGAACCCCCATCTAAAGTCAGACACACCTCTGCCAAGGACTTTGTACAATAATGACGATTAACACTCCTGGGTGCTCACTAGGCACTAGGCTCTGTACTGGGGATTAACAAAAATCACCTCTTTTTCCTCACACCACCTTATGTCCAATGGCATGGAAACCCTTTCTTTTTTCTCTTACAAATACAAAAACTAATTAAACAAGGACGAGACAACACAACATATAAGCAAAATCCTGAGACTCTGGTTAAGATGCAGAAGTACCAAATAGCCACGTGTACTCAGGCCCAAGCAATCTGTTTCCACATTTGCTCTCTTACCACTAGATGTGGTACCTTTCTCTCAAGTTACTTCTCAAACTCTTTTTCTTAATTGAAGATATAGGACTTTAAACCACCTGGCAGAGTTGTTAGGCTTGAATGAGATAAATTACCGAGTCCTAGCATCAGAGGTAACCTACTCCATCTCCCAACTTACAAGATACAAGGCGGGGCAGAATCTGAGGCTCTCTTGAAAGCTACCAGCTCCCTGAAAATCAGGGAGGAAATTTCAGGAGGGCTCCCTGCCAGGCCAGAAAGATCCTTGTTTGTTAATGAACCCTAGAGAGGTGCTAGTGATTTCCCAAACGTCAAGGTACTCTGATTTAAATTATATAGCTTCAACAGAATTACACTAGTAAGTCCTTGATGCTTTTTTGCAAAACTGGTAACTGAACAAACAAGACTCCAGTCGAATGCTTTTCACCAAATGCCCAAGGATACAGCCCCCAACCATCAAGGCCACTTGGCAACTCTGCTCGGGATTCACCTACAGTCCCTGGGGAAACCGGTGTCCTTTTCCTTGGGAAAGGTAAAGTTCAGTACTGGTTAAAAGTTAAAATTCACAGGTGGGAGATTGCGGGAGACTGTACAGGCTATGCGAATTCAAAGCCAACACCTGGTGAATCTGCGCCCCTCGGACGCCATCCCAGAGCTGCGCGCGAACTCAGAAAGCACCCTCTTCGGCGGGCGCCTCGCCGAATTCTCGAATTCTCGGCTTCGGAACCTCAATTTAGGTCTTGTCTTTTATTCCCTTCTGCAGCAAAAGTTCCCAGGGGACGATAAGCATCTCCATTCTGGGCGCGGAACAGCGCTCTTCTCCCTGCCCGACCTCAGCCAATCCGGTGGAGCGCCGCGGCTCCAGGGAGGTCCGGGGGAGCAGGCACCACCAACCCGCGGGGAGGACAGCCTCGGCTTACCCAGAAGGGTCTCCAGGAGGATTTCTCTCCACCGGGAGGGCATCGCCGCCACGCCGAGGGGAGTGGTGCTATCTAAAAAACGCCCCCTGGTCCCAGCTGTCGTGCGCGCCCTGCGCTCCCCGCCAGCCGCAGTGTCCTCCCAGACCCGCGTCCGCACTCCAACTCCCCTCCCTGAGACTACTGCCCGCTGGTTCGCCAGGCTCCGGGCCGGCGTGCAGATCCGAGGCGGGGTGGAGCCCGGCTAGACGGTCCCCTTCCCGCCACACCCAGCCCAGCCTACCCGGCCCGACGCCACCTGTGCGATCTGCGCCGCTGTGGGCGCCTCGGGTCCCAGCGCCGAACTGGCAACGCCGCCGCCTCTGCCCATGCGACTGTTAAGGACACGAGTCCCAGTACCCGGACCTTCGGACTCGGACCCCGTCATAGGGCCAGAAGCAGGTTGGCTGGCCCACAATCCAGGCTGGAGCGCTGCCTGCGTGCAGGAGGGAGGGAGCTAGAGCAACTCGGAATCTGTGGTGTCCTTATTTGAACCAGTCTTACGAGGGTGCGTCGCTAGGAGAAGGCAGAGAGGAAGGCTGGAGACCCAGATGGGGCAGCCTGAGCTGGGGAAGAGAGCAGATGAGGCGGCCTCCAGTGCTTGGGGTGCCTGATGTGGCCACGCGCTGCGAACCTAACCTTGGCGTTCCTAGTAGTCTGCGCTGCTTTTTCTAAGCTTAGTTAGGAAACGCGCAATTAGTTAACTGCGTTCTGGAAGGGCGGCCAGAAATTTTAGCATTTGCAGGATTTTCTGACCTTCAGAGACGCTCCACCGCTTGCTCAGGAAAGAGAAAACATTCTAAGAAAATGGGCCTGCCTGCTTAATGTATGAGTAATGGTATTTGAGACCCTCTATACGTAAAAAGGTGGCAGACGTTTCTAATTAATGGAGCTTGTGAAGTAGGCCAGTTATTTCTTTCTCAAATATTGCACCCCAAGATGTCTTGAACTTACTGGAAGAATCTCCTCAAAATACTTTATTTCAGTTCATTTTTATTTATCTTTTTTTTATATTTATTTTTTAATTTTCGGTGGACACAACATCTTTGTTTGTATGTGGTGCTGAGAATGGAACCCTGGTCGCATGCATGCCAGGCGAGCGTGCTACCGCTTGAGTCACATCCGCAGCCCCAACATTTTTATTTTTTAAAAGAGTTTATCATTTACCACCTTTGGAAAGTTTGTTCTGAAATTTAACAAAGATGGGATGCCCAAAAAGTACGGAGTCACTTAAGCAATTAGTGCTATCAGTTCATAACAGTTTTGAGCAAAGAGTTCCTAATCACCTACTTACCTGTACTTTCAACCACAGGAGAATTATATAGATTAATTTAGAACAGAATGGAGAGTCCAGAAATCACACTCTTATCTAGGGTCAAATGATTTTATACAAGCTTGCCAAGACAGTTACATGAAGGAAAGAATAATCTTTCAACATTGATTCTAGGATAACTATCCATTATGCAAAAGAAGAGAGTTGAACCCCTACCTCACACCATATACTTGTCAACTCCAAATGGATCAAAGCCTAAAATGTCAGAGATCAAACTATGAAACCATTAGAAGAAAATATAGAAGTCAATCTTCATGATCTAGAGTTAAGACAATGAGTTCTCCAAAAGCACAAATGAGTAAAGAAGTAATAAATATATTGGACTACATCAGAAATTAAAAGCTTTCTTTCTCTTTTTCTTGAAAGAAAATAAGTTTTGGTGAGCAGCTGTCAATCTCTGCTATAAGAAAACTAAATAGAGTTGTTTTAAGGTTTAAGTAAAGTACTATAAGGCACACATTCAACATCTGTGGTATTCACGGTAGTTAGGAAATGACAACTTGTATTGTTATCTGTATGCACCCCTGTAATGATTGGACTAATCACATGGTAGGTCTTTAGGACACATTTGACAAGTATATTGACAGCATCTTCATCAAGTAATCATTTTTAATTGCCTTCTCTAGACTTTCTATAACTCATTCTGGTTTTTTCCAGTTACAGAGACAAGAACAGCACTCATTATGCCAGGGGACTCCCCTTCCTGACTTTCTCAAAGAGATAATAATGTTTCTTTTGTGTTCGCAATCTTTTTTTTTTTTTTGATTTGCCAGTTTGTCTTCTGGGGACACTGCCGCAGTCTGGCTAGGCACAAAATCACGAGCCACTCAAGCAGGAACAAACTTCATTTTTTGAAACTGCCGCCAATGCCCCATACAACCCCCCCCACCAAGAATGCCGATCAACACAGGCAGCATTCTCCCCGATCTTAAGAGGAAGTTCCTCCTCTGGAAATCCCTCCTATCGCACTTCCCCAACCAATGGGAACTCTCCAGGAGTCCCGTAGCAGGCCGAGGTGGACAGCAGGAGTCCAATATCCATATGAATGTAAATCTCAACATAATCATATCATCTCAATGGCTAGCTGGTGTCACCTTTCAACCAAAAGTGCCATGCATCATATTACTTGGCTGTGGCTCTTAGCAGGGCACATTGTGGGAAAGTTTATCATTCATTTCTTTCCCGGGGAGGGCAGAGGATGGACACTGGAGATTGAATCCAGGATCATTTTATCACTTAGCTACAGCCCCAGTCCTTTTATTTTATTTTATTTTTGTTTTTTGAGACAGAGTCCTGCTAAGTTGCTGAGAGTCTCACTAAGTTGCCCAGACTGTCCTCCAACTTGTGATCCTCCTGCTTCACCTTCCTGTGTAGCTGAGGTTACAGGCCTATGACACAGTGTCCAATTTGTCATGATGCTTTCCTGTGTAGCTTATAAGTTTAGTTTAAATTATTGTTGCTATAGTAGGTTAACCATGAAGTTATTTTTAATTTCATTCCCAAATGTCATAAGTTAAATGTTCATATGAAATTTTAATCATCTTGCTCTCCACCACTGAGTGTCATTGTTATTTAACTACCGATATTATATAACATTTATACCCAACATGTAGGATAGGAGTTATTCCATAACTGATGAGATAGCAGCAATATTCAGTATGATCTGCCCTATGAATGCATCCATTATATCTAAGTTTAGTGCTACTACCTTAATTTTCATATTTACACTCTGCCTGGTTTCAGTTTTCAAAGGCCATGGTCTTTCATGGGACTCTCTTCTTTGACCTTGGGTTGCCATTTGCATTCTTATTTTACCTGGATATGAATGAAGGCCCTGATGGCATGCCCACCGCCTCCTACACCCCTCCCTCTTGGAGCATGCATGAACACATCAAGTTCAGTCAGAACACGTTAAGACTACTTTTCTTTTTATTAGAAGACAAGAAACTCTACCAAGAGATAATACTTCATGATATAATGAAAACCTTCTGGTCTGTTAGTGAAAAATAGAAATTCTTTTCTTTAAAGAGGTAAAATAAGAAACCCCTTTACATCATCTCAGGCTCACAATTATGCTCAATTTTTAAAAAGCATCTACTTTAGGAGAAGCTAATTCATACTTTACAATGATAAGAGTCTGTTTCTCCCTACTATCACATGTCCAGCTGAAGGAGCTGCCTCTACCTAAAGGTCTTGTGGAAGAACCACCTCATCTCTGTTCACACTGAGCAAACAGGGCCTGGGAGTAGACATCAGTGGTAGAGCACAAGCTTGGCATGCACAAGGCCCTGGGTTCCATCTCAGCATGGAGAAGCAAAAAACAAAAAAACTAACAGAAAGCCCAGTGCCCAAGCCAATCTCAGTGGGTAATGCTATGATTCAGATAAGTGTCTTCCAAAGGCTCATTTGTTAAAGGTCTGGTCCCCTAACCCCGGAACCTCTTGGGAGGTGTTAAAACCTTTAAGAGAAAAAATTGGTGCAAGGTCTTCTGGTCCCTGGGAGCCTGCCCTTGCAGGGAGCGCTAGGACCCCAACCCTTTCTCTTCCTCTTTCACTCCTGGCTGACCACAGCTTTCCTCTTCCTGGCTTCTCCACCATAATGAGCAGCCTTGCCACAGGCCCAGAAGCAATGGGAGCAGTCAGCTATGGACTGGACCCTCCAAAACTGTGATCCCAAGTAAAACTTTCTCTGTAAAAGGGGGATTATCTCAGGTATTTGTTACAGACAATGTCTACAGAAAAAAAGACAGGAAGTGTTTTGAACAATAGTGTGATCTATTGCAAATCTCTTTTTTTTATTAGCTCTTTGAGTTTTAATTCATAATTGATCCATAGGCATTTAGTTATTATCTCTTCTTTTCTTCTGGTACTAGGGATTTAACCCAGAGGGCTTCTACCACTGAACTACATCTGAAACCCTTGTTTTGTTTTTTTATTTGGAGACAGGTTTTCACTAAATTGCATAGGCTGGCCTTGAATTTGCAATCCTCTCGCCTCAAACTCCCTAGTTTTGGGATTGCAGATGTACCCCACTGTGCTGGGCTTGGTTATTATCCTTGATGACTTGTTTTTGTTTTGTTTGCCTAATGCATTTAGAATATTATTTCATGGCATTAGCTGATTCTTTCACAATGTAAATTTTAATGCTTAGAACATAATTCCGTGGCATAGTGATATACAGTCTACTTAACCATTCCCCTTTGGAAGGCTGTCGGGATTGTTTTGTTTATTGTAGCACTCAAACTAGCTCCCTACCTAAAAACTATGAATACTCATTATCTATGTGGGTTTTTAACTTTTATTTTAGTGTTTTGCCAAATAGTTCATTTTTTTAAAATGTAACATTTCTCCAACAAAATGAGAGAAGTTATAAACTTCTCTAAGTAGATGGTCCTTGACTCTGTTTTAGCCATAGTCTTCATGACACCCACAGGCTTTGCTTGAGATCAGACTTCAACTCATGACTGAAGGAATGGAGTATGGCTTTGTGTGGCTCCCTCTACTTTAGACAGATAGGTTTCCTTCCTTGACTAGGAAGAAAGTAGAAGCACTCCACAGCAGGGAAGACCAGCTACCAAACATCATGCTTATCTTCCTCTGTCCATCGTGGAGAGTTGTTACTGGAAAGGAGCTATTGGCCAAGGCCTACGTTTCTGAGCTCCCTTGGCATCTCCATGTGTCTTGTGTGATTGGTTCTCACCAATGTGACCAGAGTGATATGTGTCGATTGCAGAGAAGGGAGCTAAAAACCACTGCTTTTCTCCCCTTCTTTCTTCATCAATCTGTATAAAATAAGGCAGAGTTACAAGAGGAAGGGCAAATAAGTGCTTCAACTGCTAGGAAGAGGGCAACCAGCCTCCTGCAGGGAGCTCTGACTTTGGACTGTTGGGTGTGAATGTGTGAAATCACTGCAATGATTCGGTTCATTCACTCTGGGCTACCGTTGCCTTCCCCAATACACCCTCCAGCTGGGTTTTCCCCCAGGAGTTAAGAAAGCATAAAATTTAAAGGGTCTGCCATAGCTTTCATCTTATGTCCCTTTAGGCACAGGAAAGAAAGAGGAAAAGAAATCAAGTCAAAAATGTGAGTTTTGTGTTTGAACTAATCCCCCCCCCCAGGAATTGTCATGCTTCCCCAGATGAGGATTTTTCCAGTGAACTCCACCTAGGGAAATCAAGACAGGCAGGCATCCAGCTCCCCAGAGGCCTCTCTCAGATTTTCATCTGAGATTATACAAAAATGAAATCACAAAATCACTACATTCTTTTACATTAGAAACCTGGGGATCATCGTGCGACCATGACAAGTGGATTCTTGGAGATAAACCGTCTATGTGTGGATCCCATTGATCATTGACGAGCTCAGGGCTAAATTTCCAGGAACAGTGGCCCAAAACTGGCTGCATAACTGACCTGAGACATTCTCCCCTGAACCGTGCACCAGATACTACACATACCCCACTGCCACCACTATGCTAGGAACTCAGCTGTCATGAAATATCTATCCCCAGACCTAAAGCCACCATGGTGTGCAGACCTGGCCTTTCCAGTTACCATTTCTGTCACCACCTCCAGAGAAAGTGATCAATTTAGGTCATCCAGGAAGGAGACAGCAACACAGAATTAGAAGTGGAAGAGGTTTATGAGAGGAAATGGTTGTGAAAGATGAAGGGAAGAAAGAACAGGAAAGGAACAACCTTCCACCTGATCCTGATCTGAGGAATGGAGGATTAACTAGGAAGAGCCTTGGGCCATAGTAACCTCTGCCAAGGTAAGCCAGCCAGATCAGGAGCCATTAGAGTCCCCTGCCCTGCCCAAGGATGGCCCAATAATAATGCCTTCGGTGCCCATTTATTGGAGATTTCTGTATAAAGCAGAGACTCTGAATGAACATTGCAGCAGATACCAAAGGATGTCAATTAATTATACTCCTCACAGTATATCCCTTTGAAGGCATATCTCAGGGCACACTGTTAATTTTTAGGTGTCGACTTGACTTGAATACCTAGAGAACTGGTAAAGAATTATTTCTAGTTGTGTCTGTGAGGTTGTTTCCGGAGGTGGACTGAGTGGGGAAGATCGTCCCACAAAGTAAGGAAGCACCATCCAATCAGCTGAGGGTCCCCATGTGAAACAAAAAGACAGGGAAGTGGAACACACTCTTCTTTTCCCATCCTTGGACATCAAAACTCTAGGCTCATTGGCCTTTGGACTCCAGGATCTATATCAGCAGTATCCAGGGTTCTTAAGTCTTCAAGCTTTAACTGATAGCTTCACCATTAGTTGGTTTCCCTAGTTCTGAGGCTTTTGGACTTGGACTGAATCATGCTACCAGCATCCCAGGGTCTCTAGCTTGCAGATGACTTCTCATGGGATTTCTCAGTTTCCATAATCACATGAGTCAATTTCCCTAATAATTCCCCTCTTACATATATGTATCTATTTCCTAAAAGTTCTGTCTCTCTGGTGAACCCTAACACACCCACCATGTTGCCAAAAAGAATGATCCCATCTCTTCCCTTGGCCTCCCTAGCTCCTGGCTCAAAGTTTATTCCATGGAGATTAAACTATGTGCCCCCAAAGCAAGGAGGCTTGAGGAAGAAAGTGCCTGGTCTTTTTAGTACCAAAGTAGGCAATAGTATCCCTGGATAAGAGTCAAAACAATGAGTTTCCACTATCACAGGTAAAGCACTGAGCCCACTATGTGACAGGCACGAGGTACCAGAGGCACAGAAGCTGCCATCCTCCCCAACCACGCTAGACATGGCAGGGAGGCTGGGCAGGGAGCAATGGGCTGTTGAAGATGACAAAAATGACGACACATAAATCATCCTAGAACAGGAGTTTTGTTCTACAGATTAGTTCTAACATTGTATTTTCTTCCACTTATTTTTTTCATGCATTTAATTCAACCTCTCTAAGGAGCTTAGAGATTATATAGTCAAAAAATTTTATTTTATGACACTAAATGCATTTTTACTTTTATCAAAGTAATATAATACAGACTTTTAAGAGTCATGTAGTAAGAAAAAAAATCATCTTTCCCCTGGTCCACTCTGTTCTATCCTTCATTTCCATATTTAGAGAGAATCAGCTCCTTAGCTATTTCTTTGGTGCTTACTTCTATGTTAGTTTTTCTTGATTCTTTAAAAAATTTGACTCATTGAATTTTTTTTTATTGTGGAAGATGGACATTTAAACTCCCACCCTTACACTACTTCCCCTGCATGTGTGTGTGCCGCACACACACACACACACACACACACACACTATAATATATACATTCTTCCCATCGAATATAGTTATTTTATAAATTTTTATTTAATAAATTTATTTAATAATTTTTTATTAAATCAGTAATATGCTTTTAAATTAAAATTATGTCACTGCTGAGTCTTTCAGATACTGCTATTTTATTGTTTATGTAATGGTTTTGTATCTTCAACAGTTTATAGTGGCTTTTTTTTAACTTTCCTGTGACAATTACAAGTTTAGCCCCAAATGATCCCCCAGAGCTGTAAAAGCTCATGGTAGACAAACCCCTGAGGTGGTGCGTGGGTTCCCTTCTCTCCTGGAGCCCTGTTCTGCTGTAATCTGAGCACGGGTTGCGGCAGGCCTGCTGTCAGCCACCTTCCTGAGCCTCATCTGAGAAGTTGCTGCACCGCTCTCTCAGCACGGGCTCCTGATTTACAGGCTCCCATGTCATCTCTTGATTGGTTTATCCCAGGAGCTTCTTGAGAAAGAGTCCATAGGAAGTTTGGGTTTTTTTTTTTTTATCTTTGCACATTTTTAAATATCATCATCCTCACTTGTGTGTGGTTAACACAATACATTGTGATTGAGAAATTATTAGAATAGGAAACACCTTATTGCAATTATTTATTCCAAGTTTTGACCAAATTTCCAAAAT
Organism: Ictidomys tridecemlineatus; assembly: GCF_052094955.1. Classification (NCBI taxonomy): domain Eukaryota; kingdom Metazoa; phylum Chordata; class Mammalia; order Rodentia; family Sciuridae; genus Ictidomys; species Ictidomys tridecemlineatus. The sequence goes on along the minus strand of NC_135485.1, from coordinate 37,587,926 downwards.
AACAGTGGCTTGAACAAGATCAAAGTTTTATCTCTCACACATAAATGTAGACACAAGTCATTCAGGTAATGGTCAGCAGGCTGCATAGTCATCAGGAACCCAGGTTCTTTCTACCTTGTTGTTCACCATCTTCAACAGGCAGATTCCATCTCATGGTCCAAGATAGGTGTGTCATCTCCAGGCTTTGCATCATCATCCAAACCAGAAAGAATAAGAAAAGGAAGGAGAAGGACACAGATAACTCCCATATACACATACCCTTAAAGTTGCACACACTACCTCTACTGACATCCTGCTGACCAGAACCTCATCATGATTATATTAACATTCTATCCTTATTTTAAACCTATTTTCATGATCCCTTCCACAGATTTTATTGTACTTATATGTCTTCATCATAAATATTATTAGATTCTTAGCACATGGTGTAAAGTACACATGCCTTTTTACTTTCTATTATTTTTACATCATTAATTTATAACCCAGATGTTCATGTGTGATTACTACTTCTCTTTCATAGGTTATACTAGGTCTAAAATACAAAATCATTATGTTCCTCCAGGAAAAAAAAAATCTACTCCACAAGTCATTAATGATCTTCAAGTTTGGCCTGGTTTTCTCTCTGAGGAACCTTGTCCATGTTGATGCTTCTCATCCTCAGGGCCATATGTAGCCTCCTCAATGGATGACTGCACAGTGGAAGCCAAGGGAGACTGGCGGGCTTCCCACCGCATACAGGAAAATGGCTGTGTTGAGTGCAAATGAATCCTACGTCAACGGGAGGGCAGAGAGTAAAGAAGGGTCTCAGACTGGATTGAGTCAGACATTTCAAAAGTTACACATGTATCAAAACATAAAGTATACAACCACAAATCTATACTGTTTCTACTCATTAGTTAAAAATGAAGGAATTAAGGAAACGGTGGCTCTTGGCATCCTTTGAATCCCTCTCCTGTTTCTGAGAGTCAGCTGTATCTATGCTCTCCCATGGTTTTGTGGTTCCACCCTTCCATAAATCTGTTAGCCTATGTTAGGGTTCTCCAGAGAAACACAACAGACCAATAGGACACATCACAGCTGTGACAGATGCTGCAAGGGGCAAAGGAGCCAGGGGCTCTGTGGGCAGTCTGCCCAGGGCATGATCATGATAGTCTATGTACTCATTGTGTATTGTGGTACACATTTACCTTCCAAAGCCTCCATTTTTCCACCTATAAAGTGAAGGTAGTTATAGAACATAAGAGATGATTGCATGAGTGAACTAACTGGTCTGACTTGAAAGAAACATACACTTATATCATGGTTGGAGTCAGCTCCCTTGGAGGACTGTGAGCCAAGATAAATTTCTGGAAGAAGTTACCTAAATGCAAGAATTAAAATGTTATTACCAGATTTTTTCATCCATTTATTCATACCATAAGTATTCATTGAGCATCTATTACTCATGCTTTTCAAACTGAGAGGGCAGCAGTGTATCCGAAGGTATACTGCTGGCAATTCAACATTGCACATCTTCTCAGAGCATTATGCTTACTCAGTGAAAGCGAAAGCAACTCATCCCATTTTCATGTTAAAACAAGCATGCATGGTCTACATGGAGGAATGCAAAGTACACATGGAGTTTTAAGATAAAGCATTGGAGGCGCATAGTAAACATCTCTGATATGTGTTTTCCAGAGTTGGGGGGAAATGTGTTCATTATCTTTTGCCAATTGAACATCCATTGTTGAACAAGCATTTTAAGAGGTGCAAGTATACAGCCCTCTAAGAGTATATAATCTGAGCTGAAACAAGACGTAAGAGATGACAAATCAAATAGATATCCATGCGTGTGTCTTTTGAGAAGTGTGAGATTGCTTTTGTGCCTGCACAGTCATTTTATACTAGATTTCTACCATGACGGAACTATGAAAAGTCAATTCAGGTTCCTCTAGGGGAATCTGGGGAAGAAAATGAAATCCAGCAGCTGCTCATTATAAAGACAGATTTTTTTTTTTTAAATGGCAAAGGAAGTCTCCTTTTAACAGAGCAAAAGCTCAGGGCAGGGAGGCAGATCTCTGAGAGGGATGGGGAGGATTACCAAGGGCAGGACCTGGGGGAGGACCATGCCAGGTGAACCCACTGACCTAGACCAGGAACAACATCAGGAAAAGGGAAATTGTATTGGCGGTCCAGAGAGTAATCATTTGTTCTAAAGCAGAAGTTTCCCCGAGCCTGCCAACCCAGCCTAACAAAGAGGCTTTGAGACCAAGGACAAGGGATGTGATGTGGAAAGTACCACTTAACACATGCTCCCATGGAGACTGCTGAATTAAACAGCAGTTTGAGTCAAGGTGATCAGGGACTGCACTCCTCCCCAGCAAGTTAGAACCAGTTCAGCACCTGAGTCTGCCTCACAGTTTCCAATTTGCTTGCTCCTCCCCTTCCCTCACCTCCCTACCTAGTCCTAGTCCCTACTCATTCCAACCTGTGTAGAAAAAAAACAATTGCAATTCCACCCACACCATGAGCTCCATTATGTGTATTTAAGTCCAGGAGCAAACCTGGGTGGTGACTCAATCGGAGGGTGGAGTAACTTAAGCCAGGTGGGAAAGGGGGTTAGGAGTCTTGATTGCCCAGTTTAGAATGTGTGTTATCCTTCCGAGTTTGTGATTTTTATGTCTCTAGAGTTGCTAGAGTGTCCACTCACATTAGAGAGGGACACCTGGGATTGATTAATTTAGTTCCCTGTATCTGGCTTCTAATCTCTGAACCAACCAAGAAATACAAAGGAATCAAGCTGAAAAACCCCCGTTTCCTTGTCCAAGGAGAATCACACGAAACACTGGCTGTAAAAGCAAGAGGTTTGTTTATTGAGACACAGGCGCCTGCGGGTGCCCAGCAGAACCTCAGCCAGAGCTTTGGTGAGCTGGCACACCGGGCTTGGGGGTACAGAGATATTTATAGGGTAAAGGGGCACAGTAAGCAATAGGTTTCTTATTAGTTAATTTTAAACCCAGCATATAGGTTACCTAAAGGGTAAAGTTGTTTTCCACTTTATGTTACAGGAAAAGCTACATAAAAGCTACACGTTATTAGCACTCTGGTCCTCCTGTTCCTGCCTATTCAGGCGTGCCCTGGGCCCTGGTCCTCTGTGCTTTCTCAACCGGTTACACCTAACTGATTGTCTGAAAAACACACCTGGTGCCTGCATAAGTTTGCAACATGCCTCAGTAGTTTTGCAACTAGGCCTGAGGTTGTTGGGCTGGGGTCTTTCATTCCCCCCTTTTTCTTGATCATGGATAGAATCTTATATCCATTGTCCTGTGTTTTTCCTGAGTCATTTCTAGCATGGCCTCCATTTTAGATTTCACTTGATATTAGACCCGATTTACTTAACTACACTGACTACCTAACTTTAAATGTGGCTTCATTTCCCTCTCTAATTTGGGAACTCCTTACTGCTGTAAGGAAAGGGGGCGAAGATCTTTCTGGCTTCTTCAGGCTGACAAAAGGGGCGATGTTGGGGCAAGCAATTTTAAAAAATCGGGTCTATCAAGTGGTCCATGATAGGCTGGAGGGCCATTTGAGTGATGGGTGGTCTATAAGAGAAACAAGAATTTATTAGTACTGGAACCATATTGATGCAGCAATAAATGCCATAGTACAGGAATATGCTAATGAGTATGATGGCAAAAACAAAGACTAACAATGTTTTCCACCAGGAAGTACCAAGAACCAGAAGCTAAGATATTGTTTCCATGATAAAGTTGCTGAGGACATGGCTTCTATCTGAGCATGTAAACCTTTAAGGATATTTGTCACATTGCCAGAAATGTCAGGGATGTAAACACAACATTTAACTTTTAGGGTTACAGTTGTCCTTTTCCTTAAGATAAGGTTTAATAATTTAATATCATCTGATCTTGCAAAATCCTTTTACTAGTATGACCTGTGTCTAATAGAGAAATCTTTAATTCTGTTACTTAGGGCTGGATAACCATACTAGCAAACATTAAGTCTACCTGCGTTGGTTAGAAATAAAGGCCTTAGACTAAAACTACTTTAGTAGTCCCCTTGACAGTTATCAGGCATTTCTGTCTAAGAATCTCTTTTGTAGCCTTCAGTTTACTTATTTATGGAAGTTACATTTAACTATTATTATTATTTAAGATGTCCAGGAACAGCTGTGCTTTGGCTTTGACTGTCTTTGCTAAGTGTTTAAGATGAAGCAAGTCAAACTGACTTTGTTTCCATCTATTGTTAAGAGTCACCTGAGTTACCCTGAGAGTCCTCGGGAACTTCACAGCAGCTTCTCAGTTCTGCTAGTGCCATTTGCGCTAGGATGGGTCCAGGCCTTGCTTGACCACGTGGCTTCCCTTGGAAGCATCAGGGATGTCTCCCTTTTCTAATGACCCTCCTCTTCACAGCAAATGCACTGATTGGCTTTCTGTCCTCCACTGGTCTCATTAATCTCCCTGATCAGGAGGTTATGTGGCCTAGAGTTGCAAAGCCCTTTGGAGAAGTCCCCTATCCCTGATTCAGACTGACTCAGAGGGCAAGAGCCAAATATTGGTTTTCTTGGCCCTTTAATTTAACTTTAATTTTAAAACTTGATCTTAAACATCTAGCAAATAAACTTCAACAGCCTTATACTAAGTACTGGGCTTTAGTACCTATCTCTCTTTCCTGTAGGTGATAACTCCTTATCTTAAGTTAACCCAGGTTGTGAGTTCTTAAAGCAGTACCTCTTTAAAACATTAACAGGCAATCTTTAGACCATCTAAAAGCAAACTACAAAACAAAACTAACTAGGATAAAAACATATTTAGTTTATGTAATAGCTACCTTGAATTCTGTTAGAGTTATACATTATAATCCCCTGTTTGAGGTCCTGGCAATCGTGACAAAAACCAACTTTTGGACACAACTTTAAATGCACTGAAATCTGGCCTACTTCTTTCATAGTCACTTTCACATGAGATGGGACATAGAGCCTTCTCTCAAGAAAGGCGGGGCTCATCATAAGTCTTAAATATTATAGTTCTGAAGCTGATCTTTGCTTTTTAGACATCATTTTATAAAGTTTACATAAATTGTTGTTCAAATTTACATGAATATTAGCTAACACAACATAATATCACATTTAAAACATGAATTAAAGAAAGGCTGAAAGCTTTTAACTTTTTGTAGAAAAGTAGCAAAGTACTTTTGTGTTTTGCAATAAAACCTTTACATAGATTAGGCTTTCATTAACTTAAAAATACATCTAAATTGTATCTCAGTGTAAAAAGTAACATGGAACTTTACATAACTTATTGATAACAAGTCCAGTTATAGAACACAACTGATATTAATAAATTTCCAACATGTTTTTTTAAGCCTAAAATTACCATACAATTTTTAGAACACCAGCTTGATATAATGTTTTTTTTAAAGCTTCTACCTTACAGATTTGTATACCTGGAAGATACGAACACATTAATGGCACCAATTACATTGATGTTTTTATATTAACCAAGTTTAGCTTTTAAAGAAATAACATAGCACAATTTTTTAAAACAACAGCACTTGTTTAACCAGCTGTTTAATTTTTTTAAGACTACTTGCTCAAAAACTTACACAGACCTTTTTTATATTATTTATTTAAACCCTTTTAATTACTTAACCATATAGACTCTTATCCAGAAATCTAGAACCTTTTAGTTTTTCTTTTTATCTGTTAATCTCCTTCTGTTCACATTTTGAAACAATACTTGTAAATTTTTGAATTTAAGCAGATTTAACATTTTATTAAGGCCTTTTTGAACATCTAGAAAAACTTAATTTTAAAGACATCTTTACTTTTATCTGTTTACCCAATTTAAATTGAGCCATTTGAATCACGTGAATCAAATATATTTGGATCCACTTTTAATTTTTCATGAGCGCTCCTCATCTGTCAGTTGTCTGTCAATCACTGCATGATATATGGGCATACACACATACAGACACACTGACATACAACACATAACACAAGTGTAACACATAACACAAAAGGCCTTGCAGCTATCTCAGGTGAAATCTCATTGCAATGTTTAAAAAAAATCCAGTTGATCAAAAATAGAACTTATCAGAAAAACATTAACTTGTCTCTAGGAACAAAATCATGAGCTCAAAAAAAATATAGAATCTAAGAAAAAAGCAAAAGTCCTAAAAAAATTGACCAGCCAGTAATTAGTAAATGCCATACAATTTACTCTTTGTTTTAATCTAGTTTGAGTTCAGGTAAAAGACACCTTTACTCTTTTTTTTTTTTTCTCTTGGGCCTGAGCTCCAAGCTGCTTCTGTTTGCATATCAGCTTAAGCCCTGGCTGAGGTCTGGAAGGAACTGGGAAAACCGGAATTCTGAGCAGAAACTTCATGTCTAAGGCATTTTAACCATAAGTCACAATTTATCTTTCTACACTAGAAAAATTTGCTCACACAAAACTGAAAATAGGATCTTTCTTGATAATATAAAAGCCACCATCAGAAGAAGTTTCTTCAGGATCATTAAGCTACTTTCTTTGTTCTGAAGTTTCTAAAGTAGTATTAAGTTATATTAAATCACCTGGAAAAAATCCACACACTACCATGTATATCTAAAATTAAGCTTTGAAAATTCCCAAGACTGTTGCTAATTAATGTCATTTTAATAAGCCAGACCAACGTTTTAATTTAACACTTTTTTTAAAATTTTACACACTAAGAGAAACAGATACCAAATCATAATTTACTATCCTTGCCCAAATCAATGCACTGTATACCTAGTGAAATCTCCTTAGGCTACCCAGTTCAAAGATTGATGAAAAAATAAAACTGAATGATTGGGAGTTACTTGCCAACTCGGAAGTAGAGTTCTTTTAATTTTCTATCCTAAGTATTTAAGTTCTCTGGCATGAACTATCTGAAATCACAAACTAAACAATTACTTAACCCTAACTTTTAACTGCAAGATTATGCAATGCTTCAAACTTATTTAGATACCAGATGTTACAATGAAACATCTTTTAGACACACATTTAGCCTAGATTATCCCAAAGAAACAATCTATAATAACCTTTAAAACAGATCAGATAAGAAAATATCTCTCCAGGTTTTGAACTTCTATTTAATTATGACTCTTATCAGTGGCACCTTAGATTTCCCATGAGTGGACCAGATGTTTTCTTGAAGGGGGAGGGGGTTTGTACTTTGATTGGCCCAAATTTTTCTCTTGATTTTTTTCCTCTAAAAATGCTCTCTTAGCAGCTTAAGGAACACAGCACATTTTAAACATTGGGGCGGTAAAACAGACTATTGAAAGTTACCTATGTACCTTAGAGAACCTGGGCAGATTTTGCTAATTACCTCATGCCTTTCTCAGTCCTGAATCCTGAATTGCTAACATTTCTGACCTGCGAAGGAAGGGAAGCATCCAGGAGGAATGGATGCGGGGTTGGAAGTGTTGCACGGCCCATACGGAGGCAAATGTGATTGGGGCTTTCCCTCAGTGCCATTCATCTACCGATCACCCTAGATACCCATGAGGGCTGTCGGAAGGGGGCTCAAGAGAAAGGAACCTTAAGAATTCGTCTGAGAGTAGCCCAGACCGGAATTCCTCAGTTGTTCCAAACTCCTTCCTCCACCTCCACACATCCAAGGCAGACCAGGATTCAGGACACTGTGTACTCACGCCAATTGCTCTCCAGGCCCAGACAGAAAAGTTAGAAACGGCTTTGGCAGAACCCAACATGCCTGCTCTGTACCGAACAGGTGATTGAGAGCTGCCTAGGCCGAGAAACCTCTCACCCAAGTCTTGTAGAGTGGCGGCTGCACTAATTGCGTTTAAGTAGCCGTCGGGTGCCCACCTTACCTCCAGAAAGAAAGAGAGAGAGAGAGAAAGATGCACCTCAAACAGACATGGGGTGCGTGCACTTACCTCGGTGTAGAATCTCAGTCTGAGACAGAATTTATGACTGAAAGTTCGGTTCCCATCCCCAAAACCAATTAATGCCAATTTAATAAGGGTTTTGAGAAAAGTTAAAGGCGAGATATCAAAGTTCTTAGATCCCCAGCAGGCATTTCTTAACCACAGCAGGTGCACTCAGGCCAACTACGGGAAGAAAAGAAGACACTGCTTCCCTAATCTTGCTTACAATTTAGGTTAAAATCTAGCTAAAGTTATCTCCACACCTCTAAGGCAGATTGGAATTTGGGACTCTGCATCGGTCCAAAGTAAAACAATGCCATCACACTTAACAGAGACACAGACAAAAAGACACACAGAGACACACACAAAGACATAGATTTCCTTTTCAGATTGTAAAAAAATGAAAGTGGGTGCTGGGCCCAAGCCAACTGGGGCCTTCCCTTCAGACAAACGGATTGGGAGAGCATCCCCATCAGATTGGGTCTGGGGTAGAGACAGACAGGACAACAGAAACAAAAGCATATAACACAAAATTCGCAGCGCGGCCACAGAATTCGCAGCGCGTTGTGGATTGCTACCCAGAAACTAAAGGCTCAGGCGGACCGCGGATCCGTCAGCTACAAAATACTTTACCAAATACTTTACAAAATACTTTACTATAAGCAATCCACTCAGAACCCAGAAAGGGGCTAGGGACGTCTCCCGACCGTGGGGGATGGACCCGGAGGGTTATTGGTGGCTGGATCTACTTGTTCTTTTTCTTCCTCCAAGGAAACCTGGATGGAATCAGGAGCTGGTACGGGTTGGGGCTGATAGGGTGGGGGTGGGGCTTCGGAAAGAGATCATGGAGCAGGCTTAGGCGGAGAGAAAGGGGCAACCCAAAGGGGGGTCCTTCTTTAGGCCAGCCCACATTGAGTGTTGGCCATTCCGCAGTGCCGAGTGTTATCCATTTCTTCTTTTTGACTTCTACCGAGAGGTTATCTGCCTGATTCCGGACGTCCTGCCAATGGTCGAGGGTGAGACTCAAAGGGGTCGTGGTTGATTGCCCCATGTTAGTTTTAGATGAGGAGATAGAATACAGAGACAGAAACAATAACACAATAATCACAATAACACTACAATCAGACCGAATAGAAAGAGCGCTGCGCGGCTTCAAAACAAATGGCTTAGGCGGAGCAGAGGCCCCACTGCTGCCTACAAAACCAAATGGCTTAGGTGGAGCAGAAGCTTCGCCGCTGCCTACAAAGTGATCCCCGGGACGTCTCCCAGGGTGGCAGAGGAGAAGTCTGAGTTCGTCAACTCCTTCTCAAGCTGCCCAAAATACAAAGCGACTACGCGTAATCGTACAAATGCAGCGCATAGAAACCAAGTACCAGTCAAAGGTTACAAATAAAGAAGTGACACCAGACGACACGACAAACATGACATGAGCTGGCCAGCTTACCTCCCAGTGATGCTGGGTGGTCCTCGGGCAGGGATCCGGACAGGGTGGGGGAGGGGCAATCTCGGTGGAACCTCCAAATGAAAAACCCCCGTTTCCCTGTCCAAGGAGAATCACACGAAACACTGGCTGTAAAAGCAAGAGGTTTGTTTATTGAGACACAGGCGCCTGCGGGTGCCCAGCAGAACCTCAGCCAGAGCTTTGGTGAGCTGGCACACCGGGCTTGGGGGTACAGAGATATTTATAGGGTAAAGGGGCAGTTGCGCACCGTAAGCAATAGGTTTCTTATTAGTTAATTTTAAACCCAGCATATAGGTTACCTAAAGGGTAAAGTTGTTTTCCACTTTATGTTACAGGAAAAGCTACATAAAAGCTACACGTTATTAGCACTCTGGTCCTCCTGTTCCTGCCTATTCAGGCGTGCCCTGGGCCCTGGTCCTCTGTGCTTTCTCAACCGGTTACACCTAACTGATTGTCTGAAAAACACACCTGGTGCCTGCGTAAGTTTGCAACATGCCTCGGTAGTTTTGCAACTAGGCCTGAGGTTGTTGGGCTGGGGTCTTTCAAAGCAGACAGAGATTAAAACATTAACAGCGTAATTACTGGGAAAAGTGGGAACATGTGGCTTAGATATGTAGCAACAATGGGTCTCCTAATAACCGAATCCAAGAATTAGGCAGACTCACCCACGCAGCCACAGGCAGCCCTGGGAAACCACTGAAGCCAGATTTAAAATTAGGTAGTCAGTGTAGTTAGGTAAATCGGGTCTAATACTGAGTGAAATCTAAAATGGAGGCCATGCTGAGAATGATTCATGGAAATGCAGGACAACTCATGGAATGTTAATGAAGTCCAGGAAAAAGCCCAAGGCTAGAGCCCATCCCAAAGAAGTGTTAATGAACAGCCTCCAGCAAACTTGAAGGTGCTGACTCAGAAGTCCTTCCTGCCCAGATTACTTCTTTGGCCCACCTGTGTCCCACCCCTCAGGCCTTTCAACCCACATTCAATCACCAAAACTATAAAAAGGGGAGACAACAGCCCTTCCACGGATTCCACCTCTTGGGTCCCCTTCTTCCTCTGGGAGAAGTCTTTTCTGCTGTCCTTTAATAAACTTCTAATTTCTACTCTGACCTTGCCTCCGCGTGTGCTTTTCTGGTGTTATTCTTCAACATTGGGGAAGCAAGAACTCATCACCGGTCAACAGCGGTATCACCACTAGTCTTGCTGTGGTGCAGTCTGTGTTCATGGCCACGTACAGAACAGAACACGTGCTCTCTGCTAGCTGATATCACAGATAGAAAAGGAGGGGAGAAGCCTTGCCGCAGTCTGGCTGGGCACAAATCACGAGCCACTGAAGCAGGAACAAACTTTATTTTTTAACTGCAGGAAAAAACCTCACACACGCTCCTGGGGAATCCTCCCGAAAAGCCACGAGGCTCCTGCAGGAACCCCCAGCCGGAAATAGCTCCCCGGGAAATCCCTCCTCCTGCACTTCGCCAACAAACGGGAGGCCAGGGGAATCCGGTGAGAACTCAAAATAGCGCAAGAAGTCCAAAAATAGCGTGAGAACGCAAAAGTAGCGGCAGAGGCGGATAATGCCTCGCCTGTCAATCAATACTGTTGGCAAAATGCCCAGGAGCCATACAGACTCGGCTGTGGCTCTCAGCAAAGCCTGAAAGAAGCATGCCAGCAACTCCGTCCCAGGCCACCAGCACCTCCTGGGGGAGACTTGGGCAAGGTGGTGTTGAACCACAATGCAAAGAAAAGACCACCAACTCCAATTTTAAATTAAAGCAAGCTTATACTGTGTACACAAAGAAAGCTGGCCAGCAGCTGTCTCTCCCCATGCTGGGCTAGAGATCAGCACCCCAGCTTTCCAGGTAAAAGGTTTCATACCACAAAATGCTACAAAATGGGAGTGTCTTGGGAACTTACAGCTAACAGGATTCTGGCGAGCATAATACTGTAAAGGTAAAATTTCTAAGCTGACTCTAAGCTGCAAGAGTCTGAGTTAAAGTGTAAAAGATTGGGCATTGTAAGGTTTCTAAATTGAAAGGCTTGGGCTAAAAAAAAAAAAATAATAATAGACCAGGTATTGTTAAATTCCTCTGCTACCCCTGGAACCTGTAATCTCTGTAGCTGTTAGGACAATGCCTGAACTGCCCAGTAAATATTTCCATTGATTCCTTGGTTGTTTATTAGCTAAGGGCTCTAAATAGCTCAGTACGTAAGCATCCAGGCCACAAAACCAATCAGTTTAAATGTGTACCCCGCTTAGTAGTGTCCAATCACCCCTGCCCAGACTGTTCCCGCCAATGAATGTACTAATCATGGCTCAGAGTTGTTGTTCAATTTTCCCATGCCTCAAGATGATTTGTTCTGATGTATGCAAAGCCCCCCACCCTCTCCAAAAAAGTGTACTTAAGCTCTGCTTGACCTCTGCTCTGGGCTCTGGGCTGCTCTCCCTTCCTGAGTGAGCCTTGAGCCCCAGCATGCTGGTTCAATAAAACTTCCCCCTGTAATTGCATGAGGCTGGTCTCTTGTGTGGTCTCTCCCTCCGACGCTCCACCGGACCCTTACAATACAAAGGTAGATAGGAGGTTAATAATCTACATGGCTTAACCCTTCAAGGTAGGGAGTGAAGTGAGAATCCAACATCAGAATCTATGAGGGGCCATTTAGGTTTTAGGGAGGGTTGTTATCTTGTCAAGGAGAGCCAGGCATGGGTGAGTTCAGAGCCCAGGCAGGAATTTCAAACAAGTTTAAACATCAGGGTGTCAGGCCAAATAGAAATCTTAGTATTTTATAGTAAAACTGAAATGAACCTTTCATAACTTTGTGACAAGATGACTCCCAATCTTAAGATGGAATTTGTTTGAGTTCATCAGTGGTATGAGAAGCCAGAAGCATTACTCTAGTAATTGTCCTTATGGGCCAAGACTTTCCCCATCATGTGGCATGGGATAGTCTCTAAGGTAGGCCACTTCCTGAGGCCAAGAAGCCCATTCAGAGAAGGTGCTTAGCTGCATTCCAGCTGGATGCAGAAGCTGCAGTGTATCTTCTTGTTCCAGGAAGCCATAAATCAGTCCTTCTTAGCTGGGAAGTATATTGTCCTAGAGGCACTAAAGGAAGGCAAAAATGACCTATCAGATTGGCACTGTTCCTTCCATCTCTGAAATGCAAAGCAGGTCTCCCACAAGGAGGAATGAATTTATATAAGAAGCCCAGGGCCCTCTGGGAAAGAATGAACCAGGGCCCCAACACCCATTTTCAGAAATGTGACTCAAAATGGGCTGGTGACAATAACCTCAACCTTTTCTAAGACACAGTGAAACTTTGTATTTTGGGAATACAAAGCTGAGTGTAGCAAAAACATATTTAAATTTAGTTTCTATTTAAATTATTTTTAAAATAATACTTTCTTTTAGAAGATGATACATTTTCAAAAACAAAAAAAAAAAGAAAGCCTAGTGACATAAGGATGCTTTTGCCTACTAATATGTATGTATATGCTGACGGTACTAAACCAATAATCATCACTGTGAGGACTGTTGAGGAAATTGTACACTGAAACAGAAGAGCATGAGGTTCTAGGCCAATTAATAAGACACATGAGATTGTAACTGGAGCAAGCATTCAGCCCACTTATGAAAACCAAATCATTCCCACCTAGTAGGCACCATATAAAAATTGATTATAATAATCATTGCCAATAATTATTGTGAATTCTGGTGTAAGTTCTGGTGTTCTCTCTTCATGGAAAAAGCCCAGTGTGTGCTCTATATCTCCATCAAGTTTGTAGAATTTTAAGATTTAAAAGGGATCTTAGAAATTGTCTAGACATTGAGTTCAGCACATACTTAGCCTTCTTATTTTACAGACAAGTAAGTGGTGTACCCAAGGTCCAATTATTGCAGGGACAAATCTGGACCAAAGTTTCTTATTTTCCCATTCAGGTACATTTGGAAAATTTTCCTAATTCTGAATTTCCTCTATTTTAACCTGATTTCCCCTCCCACAGGATCCACATTAAAACAATCTTCTGCACAGATATGTGCAGCAGAAATAAGTTATCCCTAAACCCTGGCACCTACCTCCTGAGAAGTAGAGGAATTCCACGGTGAGATATAGCAGGTTTCCCATGGAGCTAATGACACTTTAGGGGCCCAGCAATGTGCTCACAGGGTGATGTATTTACATAAAATTTTCAAAAGTAAGATATTTTAACCACAATTTGTTCAGACAGCTGTCTCCTGCCAGTGCCAATTTCCTGTCTGTCACATTTCCCTCACGTCAAGGGTATTAGAGTGGCTGTAGGCAGTTCCAGGATCCTGAGAAGGAAAAATGGACTGGAAAATACTATTTTGTCTGCAATTTATAAAGGCTTTTTTAAAAAAAAAAATTCAGTTAATCAGGTAAGAAGCAATAAACATCATTTGATTTCCTAGCATTTATTTATGAAAGAACTTAAAGAAAATTCACATACAAAATCAATGGAATGTGAAACAAAAGTGTATTATGATAATTGAATCAATAAATTAGTGTGACCTTGAGGAGCAAATTACAACTGGAAAACTTTAGATCATTCCAAAAGTAATAATTCATCAAGAAAAAAACATAAATTTCCAATGGAAGTAATAAATAGATTTTTTATTGGTTGATAATCCCATTAATGAAAAAGAAGAGTAAATAATTAATGCGAACACACTGACAAAATATTTAAATTTCTTACTAATTGGACAGGAACTACTGCCATCTAAAAAGATAATAGAAATCATGGTTTTTCTATAAGGACAGAGACACAAACTGGTTAATATGTACTATTGATTCAGACAGTATTCAATATTAGGTGCTGTCTCAAAAAATGTCCTGAAATTTTATAGCACATCTATGAGTAAAAGCCATTTCCCCAGATGTGACCAAAACTGTTAAAATACACATTATCAATGAATTATGAAGCAAATAGAAATTCCCCTCAACTATCAACAAACTTTGATAAACTATGTTAGAGGAAATATGAAATTATCCGCCTATTCTCATTAGAGAAATATTACAAACTCAGCTTTTATGAAGAGACAAAAAAAAATTTGTGAATGAAAAGAATATTAGGTGTGTGAGACTGTATATTTATAAAAATATTTCATTTTTCTATAATGTGTGGTATTTGTGGTATTATTAGCCTTTTGAAATTTGTGACCTCTTATAATTTCTTTTCTTATTCTAAAGTAAATATTATCTTTCACACCTGATTTGTACTTGTAATTTAGTGCCTTTCTATTTTTAAAGAGGGCCCTTAAAATTCAATAAGCTGTATGTCCCACAAAGCCTAGATCTGCCTCTGGGTGTAAATTAAACAGCACTCTCATTTCTAATAATAAGAAATGGGAACCCATTTTTGCAACCTTTGGTTGGAAGCTGACCTCTGTAGTCAACAGATGTGGAATGTACTGAGACTTGACCAGCAGGTGGCAGTGAGGTAAAGCAAGTCCAAATAGCAGCCTATGTGTGGCACTGAAAACAGCAGCAAGCTAAAAGGTTATTCCTGTACAGTGTTTGGAACCAGATGTTTCACTTTGGCGCTGTAGAGTATTTTAGGGGACTAGTGTTTGAAGAAAGATATGAACCAAAAAGAGAGCATCCCTATACAATTAAAATACTATATGAATTTAATAGCACACAGCTCCTTACCGATATTATAATTATTTGTTTTGCCATTAGGAACACTGTGCTTCTCAGTCTCACTACATCAAAACCAGTTTCTCCTCAGCATGTCTTCTTCCTTATTATCCTGAAGGGGATGCCATTGCATTTCTACCTATAAACAGCCTCTTCTAATCTCGAAAAGCAAATACTCATCTGTAGGGTTCTGCTGTATTGGAAGCTGCAAGCATTTCATGTTGATAAGAACAGTTAAAAAAAAAAAAGTAACAGCAGCATTCCTGTGACAGGTGGGAAGTCACAGCCAATTAAAACCTGGGTCCTTTCCAACCTAGACACCCAGGATCCTTGGAATCACTATTGATAATAATAGCTAATACATCCAGAGGGCTGGCTCAGTGCCAATCATTGTTCCAAGACTTTGACATCATTTTATTAAGTTGAATAATGCACCCCAACAAGGGGATAGCGGGACCCTAGCCCCTTCCTGGTTCTCTCTTTTGCTTCCTGGCTATCACACAGACTTTTTGGTCTGTTCCCCTCCCCCAAAACAACCACTTCCTCTCCCTTATTCGCTCCTCTTTTTTTTTTCCTCTCCTCTTCCTCTTCTCTCCCACTACATTGTACACCCAATATTTTTGTCATAGGTGGGCACCTTTGTCCACAGGGGACAAGGAGGAAAAGCACAAGCTTGTAAGGGTCTATATCCAACTACTGCTTCTAGTTGTGTGACTTTCGAAGAATTACTTAATCTCTGTGCCTCAGTTTCTTCATCTGAAAAATAACTACAAGGGTCCTTTCCTAATACAAATGATGCCTATTCACCAAACAAACATTTATAGAGTGTCTATCATGTGCCAAATATTGCACTTGGAGCTCAATAAATATTAATTCCTTTCCCGATACCCACTTCCTCCTCACCTTTGTTAATGCAGCTCTTTCTACCTAAGAATCCCACACCATCACCATCATCTCACACACACACACACACACACACACACAAATGTTCAAAAGCAAGTTCAAAAGTTATTAGTGAAGCCTACACAGCTCTCAGGGCAGGCTCAGCACTCCCTGCTCAGTATCATTGTAGTGAATTTTGTTTGCTTTGTGATTGACCAGTTACCTCCTCTGGACTGGAGCTCTTTGGAAGTAGGAATAGCATCTTCTCTATCTTTGCATCTTGTGCACCTAAATGTACATATATCTTCAAGAGAAAAAGAAATCACAAGTATTATCAATTGTTACTAAGATTTTCTAACTCTTAGTGTGATTCTTTGGAAAATGATTATAAATGAACTTTGTGTTGAAGTGTCCTGGATATTTTCAAATTGCCTTTCATATTATGCTGAAAAATTGCCCACCTTGATACAATAAAGTCTTTTTAATTGACCCTCTTCTCGAAAAAGGAGGCTTTGAATGTATCATGTTTGGATTTTCTGATGTGTTCTAGAAGCACTTGGTAACCTAGTTAGCTAAAAAGTAGCCATTGTTCATGTTTGTGTAAATTTTGAATAGATTGTTTTTAATTAATGTTTCACTCTACTTATTTCTGCTAATATTTCACATTTCTGTTACTTTTTTCTATTTGTCTTCCCTCTCTATAATATAAACACTAAAAGGGAGGAACCTGGTCTGACTTAGTCACTGCTGTGTCCCCAGAGTTCAAACAGTGTTTAATAAGATTTGTTGACTAGCTGATGAATAAATGAATGTATCATATCTTTCCATTTTAATAGATTAAATTATGAAGACATAATGTATTACATCTACCAGTATGTTTAAGAAATTAATTGACTACACCCAGATAGTGTACAATGCACAAATAGTTCCAGTTGTATGACTCACTAACACCTCCTGCCCTGGGGTCTTAATGTCTGTTTGAGTCTCTAATCCACATGCTACACCCAAACCTTTCACAGGGTCCTTTTCTACCTCCATTCCTTTCCTTCCGTGAAGACCACCTTGTGGTTCCCTCCTCAGACTGAGCGACCTGATGTGGTCCCTCTTTAACTTCCTCCTTGTTTAGTTGAAAGTTAATCAATAGTTCACTTTCCTCGTGGTTTCGTTTCCACACCTTGCACTGTTTCCTGTGTGCATTTTCTCTTTTCCCAGGATTCTCTTCAATTCTTTATGCCCAAATCCTGCATCCTTCACAGCTTAGCACAGAAACCATAAATCCTTGGATCTGACTTCCTCTGCACTTTTCATACTCTTCCTTTAGTTCATCCAAAGGAAAATGAGGCCAACACTGCAAAGCACTGTGGGCAAGGTGAAGAGAGCAGGGTTTCAGTCCTCAGGGAGCTTCCTCTCTAGGAGTGTAGGCCACTAAACTACTGGGAAATATTATGCAGGAATGACCTGGATCCCTTCTTAGAATATAACCTACCATTTCAGGTTTTTTATGGCCTCATCTTTATGGTCCACAGACCATCCTACATAACAGAGTAAATGTGCATTTCAAGGCTATTTCAGAAAATTCTGGTTTTCTGCACAAAAAAAGTACTTACCTGTCCTTCCCATAACATTGTCCAAAGAGGAACTCGTCTACCGTCATTCCCAGAATAAGTAAGTTTCCCTATGACCAGTCAGCAGATACAGACGGCAAAGCTATGTGCTATAAAAAGGGATTGTTCTCTTTTTTTTTTTTAATTAGCCTGAGGGATAAAATGAGGACTGAAGTGGAAAATGGGAAAGAGGTGAAAGACTTGATAGTTAAGATGTGCTAAGCCCTGGAGAATGCTGAGCTGGCAGATGGTTATTTTCCATAAGAAGAAAGAGAGAGGGAGGTGAGAAGGAAGGGCAGGCAGGGAGGAGAAGCCAGAGTGGTGGCCGTCACACCCACAGCCAGGCTGCAATCAGCCACTTTCTGGGAAGAAGGCATTGCTGCTGTGCCCGTCAGAAGTTTATGAAAAGTTTTTCAAATGAATAAGATATACGTTTTTAAAAAAATACTTTCCTGATACTATATGCTAGAGCAAGGACACACCGAGAAAACATCTCACTAAGAGAAAGAAGCCAGTTACAAAAGGCCAAATGTGGCATATGATTCTATGTACAGTAAACGAAACAGCCGAACAGGCAAATCCATAGAGACAAAAAGTGGATTCCAGGGGTACAGGGGGGAAATGGGGAGTGACTGCTAACAGGCATGTGGTTTCTTTTTGGAATGATGAAAATGTTCTAGAATCAGAGTTGATGGTTGCACTACTTTGTGAATATATTTTTTAAAAGCCTTGAATTGTGCACTTTAATATAAATGTATGCATATTATATTTCAACAGAGTTGAACTGTAAAAAAAATTTATTCCTGAAAATAAGAATTTTAGCAATCAAGCAAAGAGATAGATCTCCAAACATTAAGTCCCTTACCACCCTTCCCATTAGTACATGCCCAAACAGTAGGAATTATTACTCAATTGCAATGCTAGTTCATTGTGTTATAATTAGGGGAAATTATTATTTTTTTTTTGCTTACAAAACTATGAAGGTACATTGACATATTTGTTTGTGGTATGTTTTTATTTTTTTAAAAAAATATTTATTTTTTAGGTGTACATGGATACAACACAATGCCTTTATTTTTATGTGGTGCTGAGGATCCAACCGGGGTCCCGCCCATGCTAGGGGAACGCTCTACGGCTGAGCCACAATCTCAGCCCCGGGTATGTTTGTATTAATTGAACTGTTAAGTGGTCTTTAGTGGTCTGCTAGGTGGCATTTTAAAAAAATTATAGAGGTATAACTTATTCTCTGAAAGAGTTTACAATCTAATTAGATAATGAATAATTCATTCACATGTCAAATGGTGAATAGCATGTGAGCTCAACAGTAGAGAAGATAATGAAATATTTACTGTCCAGAAAAGCAGGTACAACTTAGATGTCCAATATTAGAAACGATTAAATTATGGTATATCCTCTAAATGGAAAAAATAATTTTTTGAGGGAATATAGAATAGTGAGAAAATGTTCATGACATTACCATAAGTAGTCCAAGAATACACACAACAGTTTACAAAGTATGATCTCAACTTTATCAAATATAAACATGTATAAGTAGAGACAAGACTAGAGGGAAGTGCTCAAAATATTAACAAAAGTAGAATTATAGGCTTACTAGACTTGAATATGAACTTCAATTTAAAAATTTTAAATTATATTTTAACCACAAAATGCACACATATTATAACAATGTTAAAGGTACAAATGAGTGTATAGTGAAAGAAATCTATTTCCCATTACTGTCCTTTAGTTCTTGGTTGCCCTGACCTCACAGGCAACCAGTTATGGGTTTCTTGTGTGCACACGTATGACCTCCAGTCATTCTTGGGTGGCATAATTTGGATCTGGAATGTCCCCCAAAGGCTCAAAGGACCTTCAGGAAAGTGATTGGACCATGAGGGCTCTAACCTCATCAGTGGATTAATCCATGATAATTCTATGGTATTCTTGGGAGGTGGTGGAAACTATAGAAGGTGGGGCCTCACTGGAGGAAGAAAGTCACTGGGGGCATGTCCTGGGGACTGTATCTTGTTCCCAGCCCCTTTCTCTTTCTGTCTTCTTCCTGGTTGCCATGAGCTTTCCTGTCAAAAACTCTTCTATCTTGCTGTTCTGTCTTGCTTCAGGCCCAAAGCAATGGATTCATCTGACCTTGGACTGAAACCTCTGAAATCATGTGTCAAAGTAAATCTTTCCATTTAAGTTGTTTTTCCTCAGTTATTTGGTCACATCAACAAAAAGCTGACAAACACATTGGGCTAGGGCAGTTTCCTGGGTGAACAGTCACTCCTAGAAAGGAGAGACTAAAGACCATTCCTTTTAGCCACCTCCCCTCCCACAAGTTCATTCTATGACATTTGCCTTCCCATAGTCAAAGGCCTGCCCTGATGTTTCCAGGCTCCTTTGATCCACTTTTAAGTGCACCCACTTTGCTCCCCAATGCCTAAAATCCCTTTAATTAGAATAGAGCTTCTCAGGTGTTGTGAAGCTAAGCTATGGAGCCAACCTAGGTGCCCTTCAACCGATGAGTGGGTAAAGAAATTGTGGTATATATACACAATGGATATTACTCAGCCATAAAGAAGAATGACTTTATGACATTTGCTGGTTTAAACGGAAGGATCTGGACATTATCATGCTAAGTGAAATAAGCCAATCCCAAAAAAACAAAGGTCATATGTTTTCTCTGATATGTGAATGCTAACTCACAATGTTGGGGGATGGGAATAGAAGTTTAGTGAATTGGACAAAGGGGAATGAAGGGAAGGGAAGGGAGATAGGAAAAGGGAAGACAGTGGAATGAATCTTACATAACTTTCTTGTGTACATATATAAACAAACCGCAGTGAATCTCACCATTATGGACATTCACAGGACTGGGGTGCTAGTTAGAATAAGATAGGACTGGGGTTATGGCTCACACAAGGCCCTGGGTTCGATCCTCAGCACCACATAGAAATAAATAAATAAATTGTATTGTGTCAACTACAATTAAAAAAATAAATATTAAAAAAGATATATTCATGTTTGTATAATTATATAAAAATGCACTCCACTGTCATATATAACTAAAAAGAACCAATTTTTTAAAATGGCTAACCATCCCAAAAAACCAAAGGCCAAATGTTCTCTCAAATTTGTGAGTGCTAACACACAACAAGGTGGGAGGGAAGAATAGAAGTTCATGGCATTAAACAAGGGGAAGGAGGGGATGGGAATAGGAGAGACAATAGAATGAATCAGACATAACTTTCCTGTGCTCATATATGAATATACAACCAGTGAATCTCCACACCATGTACAACCACAAGAATGGGTAGTTATACTCCATGTATGTATAATATGTCAAAATACACTCTATTGTCATATATACCTAAAAAGAACAAATTTTTAAAAAGCTAAAAACGTCAACACTGGGTGAGCGGACTATTGCAAACTTGTCACACTACAGGACAATGGTCATGATCTAGCTGACTACACAGAGTGTGTCAACGGCTCTTCTAATCTCTTCTCCTTCTGGCTCTGTGTTTCCCAAACTTCAGTCACTTATGACCCCAGGGGTTTTGCTTATTCACCTATTCTGTTAGTTATTTTTTCCTTAAATTAACTTACTTTTTCTTAAATAATTTTATTTTAAAAGTAAATTTTTATACTGTACAGTAGTTTTTAAGTTCACATTTAAATATAACTATTAACATTTAAAAATGTGTCTGTTTCTATTAGGAATGGGGAAGGGGACAGGAGATGAGGGAAAAGAGGAGGGCAAGAAGGATGGTAGGGAGGGCAGATGCAATCAAAGCACGAAATTTGTGTATATGAAATATCACAGTGAAATGTATTAAATTTGCACAACTAATATGATTGAATAATTATAATAAAAAGAAAGGAAAATGAATAAGTAAACAAATAAATAGAAACGTGTCCATATGCCTAGTGGCTATATTTGATAGATTTAGTAACCCAGAATGACAGAAGCACCATGAGTGAGCAGTAGGTCCCTGAGGGTCAACTGCCCATCTATAGTCATTCTATGTCCCATCAGTGATGCATTTATCATGTTCTAGGAACATTCTTCTGGAATCCACTCTACATTTTTTTCTAAATTAATCTTCCTAAAATATAAGCTGATGTTACTTTCCTGATTAAAAAAAAAACAAATATTTTTAATGCCCATTGCCTCATATAACTTAAAGCCCAAAAGTCCAAACTCTGTAGTTTGGCACTCAAACATCTTGTAATGTGACTACAGCCTACATTTAATTTATTCATTAAATGGATATTGATTTATTGAATACCTGTTATGTGTCTTTCCAACTTTATCTTTCACTACTGCTTATAATAGACCTTAAACCTTGGCCACACTTAAATCCCAGAACTGGCCCATCTCGCTCCTTTTCTCATCTATTCTTTTTCTCCCTGCTACAGCTTTCTTTCTTTCACTTTCAGCCACCTCCATTTGTCAAAATTCTACTCATGCTATAAGACTCAGCTCAAATGCCTTCTCCTCCCGGAAGCCATCCATATTCTTCTGGACCAGAAATAGATGTCCTTCCTACTCCCTCCCATAGCCCGTGGCCATCTACAGAGGATTAAAGTGTATCATAGTTACATTCATGCCTGATTTCACTCCCTTACAAAAATGAGAATGTTCCCGAAAGGGATCTTGCCTGATCAACTTCTCCAACTCTATCCAAGGTCTAGCCCAATCCCTTGCATCATTTAATAATATTTCTTGGACTAAATATGCAAACTGTCTCCTAGCAACAACCTTACCTATCCTACAATAACTCATGCTTTAAAAATGAAAATTAGCCCCAGGAACACACATTTTTGGGTTGTCACTTACCCAGGGATACCTGGGATTGGGAAGTTTTCCCAATTTTTGCACTTGCAGGCCAAGTTGTTCCATTGGATTGCATTTGGAAATCTGGATGGATTGTTTCAAAAGACATGAAGAAGAAAGCATGGGGAACTGAAAGACGCATAAATCTTATCTGTGCCAACAAGTTCTAACTAGTACTCCATGTAAAAGATGCCAAGAGGGAGAGTCGCGTGTGAGTCAACCATGGTGCCCATGAAAACAAGAGGAAAACATTTCCAGATGCTTGGCCCCTGCAAAACTGCACTGTCATTCTCTCTTAATTTTTTATATAGCTGGAAAGGCCATAAAGGGCTTTGTATATTTGTTTCCTGGGCTCTCAGTCACGTTAAACTTAACTGTGAAGATAAGTTTACTGTGAAGATAAACCACTTATGTTTATCTTCCCAGTTTAAAGCTATAAAACTCCGCTCTAATTATGCCTCAATACAGTGGCATGACATTTATTCAGAACTTCTTAGATGTGCAGTAGCTTCTAAGGGTGGTCTTCTATTCTTTTAAAGATGTGGTTTATAGAGATCCAAGAAACATTTCCTTACCCCTAGCACAATTGAGACAGTCGAGAATTTTCAAAATGCCAAAAGGCATACAAGGAATTAAATATAGAAAATATAAAATACAGTTTAGTTCAGCTCTCCCCTTGATCTTTATAGGGAACATTTGGCAATGTCTATACATTCGATTGTTACAACTGGGGAAGTGCTACTGTTCTAGAGAGAAGAACATTTCATTCCTCTCTGCTATAGTACCTACAGTACCAACGATGCTAATCCTCCTACAACAAAGAAATGTCTGATTCAAAATATCAACAGTGAAGCATTTGAGAATCTCTAGTCAACTTATTGGATTTCTCACTTGAGGTGGCTGCTTTCTGTCTGAGTTCCAGCTCTATCTTACCCTAATTTGATCTAAGAACACTCTACTCTGGTTCCAAAGGGTTGGGACCTTTTTTAGTTGTTGTTGGGACTTGTGCCCACATGGAAGGTGTCATGTAAAAATCTCCTTCCCACAATCCCCCCCCTCCCCTTAGTCATCTTCATATCTCTGTGGCAAAATCCAATAGAAAAAAGAGTTTCCCAATATGTTCCCCATCCAATTCTGGAATTTGAGGCCTGATTGATGACCCATGAATTATCTCACCCTTGAGTACCACCTCTCTCCTCACACATGCAATTGAAGCTTCACCCTTATGTCCAACAGCATGAGCATACATTATTCAAAACAATCTCCATAGTAGCCACAGGACACCAGTCCCTATATATGACCTCAAGAAAATTGTATGGGTACAAGTAGTCTCCAACATCAACAGTTCTAGCAGAAGAACAATGGCTCAGATATTTTCATGGATTGGAAGAATAAGTCATGAAATAAGCCCTAGTTCTAGACCCTGTGCTCCTTGCCAGAGATAGCACACCTAGCAAGAGAGAGTCTATACAAGTGAATCAATAAACAGGCAATTGTAGGGAATTATGTGCCAGGCACACTGCTTTATATATATAATCTCAAAGGTTTATGACAATTATCCCATGAGCTGGATACATTAAAGTTGAGAAAATGGAACTAGCAACATGAAGACAACTCTTCTAGGTCATGTCATCTTCAGTTGCAGAGGCAAGATTCAAATCCAAATCTGTTTTCCACCTCCACCAATATGTCAGGTACCACATTCTCTTCTCCCCTCCCTGCACCCCTATCAGGTTAGCACAAACTTTAGGTCCCTTCAGGAGCAAGGACAGAAAGGACAGTGAGAGAGAGTGGTGACTCTTCTCACTCCTCGAGAAAAGGCATTGGTTCATTGGCATTGAGTGCAAATTCGTTTTTTGCCTCCAAATACTATCCAGAGAGAGGGATTGGCAGTCTTCCCCCATATGTACCCACATCTGTTATCCTGCTACTTGTAGATATAATGCTCTGCTGGCAGATCAGAAGATATGAAATAAGAGTGTCTTTAAATTATGACCAAACTTACTCAGAAGACATTAAAATGACGAGCAGACAAGCAGAGAAAAAGAACAAATATCAAAAGGAATCCATCAGCAAACAACTTTGTTATTTGTTACCCAGAAGGAACTTGCAAAACTGAATTTTCACAAATGTTTTAAAAATGCTTCATCATGACCTCCAGGGTACATGGATCATGGAGTTCACAGTACTGGACCCTGGTCTACATCCCAAAGATGTAATGGTCCTGAGTGTTTATCCTTGCCCTCTTGACACACCAGAGATGGTACAATTGCTCCCTATAATTGGGTAAATGCCTTTCCAATTCTGGAAAAGATTAGAATTGAATACAAAGAAACAAATCAAAGCCAAAAATCAAATGCCTTTACATTTACTTTAGGAAGCAGATTTGCTCTCTAAATCTGAAAGTCTAGAGTATATGGCAGATTAGAAAATCTGCTAGATGTGACACACACTTATAATCCCAGCTACTCAGGAGGCTGAGGCAGGAAGACTATAAGTTTGAAGCCAGCCTGAGCAACTTAGCAAGATTCTTGGTCGCCTTTTCTTTGCTCTGACCAAAATAACCATCACACATACACACACACACACACACAACAACAACAACAACAACAATAAAAACTTAGAGGATGAAAAGTTAATTTTGGCTCACAGTTTCAGAGTGACTCCATTGCTCTGGACCTACAGTGAGGCAGCACATCATGGTAGAACAGCATGGTAGAGGAAAGCTGCTCAGCTTATACCAGCTGGGAAGTTGACAAAGAGACAAGTATAAAAATCTGACTATCCCAGAAATTGGTACCAAGAAATGGGGCCATTGCTTTGACTACACCGACTCAGAAACCTTTTGAACTGATTTGCAGAAGTTTGGGAAAGTTTGGAAACACAGGCTAGAGAAGACTTAGATTGTTGTAAGGAGAACTTGATGGGCAATCCTGGGACTATCTCAGGCAACCAGAATGCCCTTAGTAATGCAGGCAGCAGAAACTGCTCATGAGGTTTCAAGTGGAAATGAAGAAACTATGAGGAATTGGATTATAGGTGATTCACATGACACTCTGGCAATTAACTTGTTTACATTTTGCCCATGTCCTGAGACTTTCTGTGAGACTAAATTTAAAGGTGATGATGGATCAATCAATGTGGCAGAGGAAATTTCGAGGCAGCGTAACGTTCAGGAAGTGGCATGAGTATTGCTGGCAGATTTTTCCCAGGTTCACTGAGGAATAGGAACAAAGAGCTGAGCAGAAAGATTTGGAAAACTTGTAGTTTGGCCAGAAAAGCACACATAAAATTGGATCCAAGGATGGTGTGGTTGCCAAAAAGATTAGTGCCATTAGGGACAAGAAAAGGACTTTGTACAAGGATAATAGAAAAAAAATGCCTTGAGGGTATCTCAGACAAATGAAAACATCTTTGAAAGACATTGCTTTGAAGAGAGCACCTGTTCACAGAGGATGATTAGAAAGTTATTTCCCCAGGATTCATTTCACCTTCATTTAGGGTCAGCCCTCCAGACACTAAAAGGCTGCTGCAACCAAGGTTCAAGGGAGCCAAGTTATTGCTTGAGTTGGCAGCAGACCTTGGCGTCATCAACATGGTGCTGGTTCTGCAAGAATGTGGGTTGCTGGAGTTACAGGGTCATTGGGGCTTCCATCCAGATTTCAAATGAAGGCCTAGGAGGCCAGGCAATGGCCGGAATCCTTGAAGGCATCCCCTGAGAGGGTGATGCATGAACCTGTGAACGTGAAGCAAAGCTGCAATGGAGAATTCAAGGAGTTAGAAATGTACGGAATATAGAATATCCCCTGAGAAAAACTGCAGGCAGAGAGCAGAGCAAGCCCAAGAGAGAGGCCATGAGGACCATAGCCAACAGGGGCATTAGGGCAGAGTTGTCCAAGCCTTCTGGGTCCCACATCTTATTATCATGTTTCCCAGATGCCGGACACAGAGATATAGAATTTCATGTTTGCCCTGCTGAGTTTCAGTTTTTCTTTGATATCATTCTTTCTTTCTATGCCTCTATTCTTCCCTTTCAGAATGGGAATGTTTACTCTGCACCATTGTATATTGGAGTATGTAACTTGCTTTGATTTTTGCAGGGCTCACAGTTAAAAGTTTGACTTGAGTCTGAGGAGATTTTTGACTTGGACTTTTGAACATTGCTGGAACTGTTAAGACCATGGGGACTTTGGGAGATGACCTAATTTTGTATTGTGAGATAAACATGAACTTTTGAGGGCCAGGAGTGGAACGGTGTGGTTTACATACATAATGACCCCCAAAAGTTCAAATGTTTAAAAGTAACCCTGCAATCCAGAAGCAGTGCTTTTAAGAAGTAATTGGGTGATGAGGATTCTAATCTTATCAATGGATTAATCCATTTGATGGATTAATATTCTGAATGGACCACTGAGTAGGCAGATGGCTATGGTTGGAGGAAGTATGTCGCTGGGGGAGTGTCCTTGGGAACTATTTCTTGCCCCTGGCCTCTTCCTCACTGTCCCTGTCTCTGCTTCCTGACTGCCATGAGCTGAGCATCTTTTTTCCACCACACTCTTCCACCATGATGTTCTGCCTCACCTCAAGCCCAGAGCTTGGAGTTGGCTGACCATGGACTGAATCCTCTGAAAACATGAGCCAATGAATCTTTCCTCTTCTGAGTTGTTCTTGTCGGTCACAACAATGAAAAACTTACTAATAGAGAGACCCTGTATCAAAAGAAAAAGGACTGGAGATATAGCCCTGTGGTAGAACACCCCATATTCAATCCCCAGCATCAGGAGGAGGAGGAGGAGGAGGAGGAGAAGGAGGAGGAGAAAATGTGATGGCTTAGCCTTGTGATTTCAGTTTGCAAGGTGACATTGGGTATGGACTTGTGATTTTTAACTTGAAAAGCATAAGAAACCTTGAACAAATATTTAACCAGAATTTAAATGTTTGAAAGGACAAAAGGGTAACTATATAAATTTAATTTATTTCGTGTACAAGAGTTATCTGAGTATTTGGAAAGGTTTTGCTTGTTAGATCATAAATTTGCCTTGTAAGGCATTTGAAGCACTTAAGAAAATTAAATATGTTATATGTATAATGCAGTTTAAAATGTTTAAAAGAGCTTAATTAAATTTGTAAGTGGGACTGATGTTTAGGGAAATTTAATCTGTTCAAATTGAGTTACTCTACATGCCTCTGAGAAAAAGTAGAGGTGATTGTTTTGTTGTTAGCTGTATAAAACATCTAACAAGATTTCTGAATTTAACATAGACAAAATATCAATTTAAATATTTGTCATTTTAAACATAACAAACCTCTGTAAGTAGTTATTTAAAAAAAAAAAAGACTCTTTCTTAAGCATTAAAGAAATTCAGGCCAGGGGCTATGGCACACGCCTGTAATCCCAGTGGCTCAGGAAGCTGAAACAAGAGGATTTCAGGTTCAAAGCTAATTTCAACAAATTAGCAAGGCCCTAAAAAACTTAGTAAGACCCTGTCTCAAAATAATAAATAGATAGATAGATGGATAGATAGAAAGAAAGGACTGGCAATATGGCTTCGTGGTAAATTGCCCCTGGGTTAAATCCCCAGAACCAAATAATTTTTTTTTAATTCAGGTTCCTACAGTCTCAGGGAACAGTAGCTACTTCAGGTAGTTATTATCTCTGTTCATACCAGTTTTTTCTCTCTCAGTCCTCCAATTCCAATTCCCCACCTTATACTCTCTTCATTGTAGTATCTACTGTGGTTTCTGTTTTCCTGGTTGGATCCTGATGGATACATTTGACTTCACTCTCTGTTACTCATTCTCTTTCCTCACATTAACAAGGATTTGATCTGATCCTGCAAAGGGGAAGGAAGAGAAGTCCCAGACTTGGAATGTACATTGAACCAATGCTCATTGGGCTACTGCATTCCCCAATGAGTAGCTCATTGCTCCACTTCAATATTTCAATACAGAAGTACTTTCTGTATATCTTTGGGCTTTACTAGAACTTTCTCATTGAAATACCTATATATTCTATGTGGAAGAATTCCCATGAAGAGTCCTCCATGAGTCTAGAATGCATATTGGAATAATTATTCTGTTCTTCCTATCTTATGTTAATACCTCATTCAAATCCCCCAGCAATCTTATGAGGGAAGCAGGTGGACTCATTCCTCCATTTACCAGGGGGAACCTGAGAGGAGGCTCCCTTTTCTTACCTGTGCTCACATGGACCAACTAGTAGCAGGATCAAATCTCTATTTCTTCTCTGTTCTGCCTCCAGGATGTGGTTAATACAGTGGTTGATTTTTTTTTTGTTTTTACAAATTTTCTATTGCTACATAACAAATATCGCAAATTTAATAGCTTAAAACAACACCCATTAATGAACTCACAGTTCTGTTGGTGAGGTCTGGCATTACAGGGCTGTGATCTCTATTCTGGGTATCACAGCGGTGAAATCAGTATTAGCTGAGCTAACACTAAGGAAAATTCATTCCAAGTATCATTCTTGTTATTAGAATTTGGTTCCTTGTAGTTATAGGTCTATAGATTGTTTCATTGCCAATTGTCAGACAGGGGCTAATCACAGCTCATAGAGACTGCCCAAATGCCTGTCCCAACACCCACTAAGCTATAGTTCCTAAAACAGAATTCAGGAAAGAGCAGCTTTACGATACAAGTCCAATTTTGGAGAGACTATTATTAAGGAATAAAAAAAAATTCAGTGGGTAATCAGAATCATTCAGGCTTCAAAAGCATAACATAATTTATAAGTAGTAACTTCAGCCTTGGCAATTTCTTCTTTAAGGAAGAAAAATCCTTGAGGATGTATGTGTGTATGTGTGTGTGTGTGTGTGTGTGTGTGTGTGTGTGTGCGTGTGCACACTCATATACAATTCTAAAAATGAATGACATCATCACCAATGTAAAAGCAAAACTTTAAGATCATTAAAAAGAAATCCTATTCATTGACTAGGGAGTATTTATGGCATATAGAGAATGAACTCCTATTGTCTGAGTTGGGGGAAGGGGACCCATAACTTCAAGCCTGTCAACAATGTTAACGAGCATCCATGTACACAGAGAATCCTCCTTAGGTATTACAGCAAATCACAAAGCAATAAACAACAAAAATATACATCTTTATGTTTCATGGGCCTAGTTATTCCTATGTAGGTGCCAACATTAGATTGAGAACCATTAAAATTTATTAGAGCCAATAGCCGAGGAAGAAATTGAAAACATTTTCAGAGAATTGCCTATATAAGTGGACTTGGCACCAAGCAGCCATGCTACCCATACTCAGACACTTTCAGGGAACAACTATTTCCAGTGCAATATAAAATGTTCCAGAAAAAGAGAAGAATGATCCAATTTACTTTATGAAGCTAACACAGCTGATAGCAAAACCCTGACATGACTAGTGCAAAAAGAGAAAACTAGGAGAACAGCATTTCCTCCAGAGAGCCTGTTGGCATTATTTAGCCAGATGAAGTGGGCAGGTGCCCTCTGACTGAGAAGTTCCACTGCTAAGCACATATCCTGGGGACATTCTTGGAAAGATCCAGGAGGGACATGGCCCCAGAAGATCATTATAGCATGGTGACAGCAGGGAACTGGAGTCCTGCATCACTGGGAGAACAAACGGGTGTACTTGTGCAGGCACAGTATTTTGCAACAAGTAGAAAGAAGCCAGGATTTGGACACACTTGCTGCAGCATAAATCTATTTTAAAAGATGGTGCTTAAAATGGCAAGAAATTGAATAGCATTGTTATAGTCTGGGTCTTAACTGTCCCCCAAATACTGATATGTTGAAGGCTTGGTCCTTAGCTTAAGGGTGTTGGGAGGTAGTAAAAACCTTTAAAATGTGGGGTTGGAGTAGGTCTTAGGTCCCTGATGATGCGCTGCCTTGCCACAGACACAAAGCAGCGGAGTCAACCGGTCATAGACTATAGGATATAGGATAAAGGGAATGAATGGAAGCAGAGCTGTGTTCTCATTTTGAGGGGCCCTAGTGCCTTTTGCCTTTGTGGGCCCTTTCATCCATTAAGTTTATTTTAAAATAACATTTTTAAAAACTGTATTGGGATAAAGACAAATATATTAATACCGTGTGCTAAACATCTTTGACAGAAGTATATTTTACCTTCAACTTAAAAGAACTGAATCATTTTCATGGGTACCTTAACATACTGTGAGCCTCAAAGTGTGCCTAATGGGTAAGTCATCTCCAAAATAAATGAATGAATGAGAGAGGTACCTTGCATGAACCAATAATAATCATGTGCCACAAACTGAGGAGTGTTGCTCCTTCAGTTCTTTGCATCTGAAGTCCAAAACTCTTCCAGAAGCAGTGATTCCTTAGGTGGGTTGGAGAATTCTGGTGCCCAAGGATAGTTCTAAGACTTATGGGGAAAAAAGGAAGGTTCTCCAACCAAGGGCTCCATTTGAAAAATAGTGAGATAAACAAAGCTAAGCCGGTTTTCTTATTATTATCAGACCCTTTACTGTAGACTGTGACTCCCCAAGGATCAGGGCAAAGGAACATATCTGTGGGGTTTCCCAAAGCAGTTTGACAGGAGACTTCTTCTGCTTTGATGGTAAAGGCACTGAGAACTGAGAACACCCTAGGGAGTTGGGCCCAGGTCAGCCCCTATCTCAGGCCAAAGGCAGGTGAATTCACTCACAGGAGCCTGAGCTCGGACCCCCATCTGTCCTGCCCTTCCCAGCAGAGTTGTGCTAACACTCAGGTTGGCAGCCAACAGGGCCTAAGAGGGAGAGTGTGATCTCCTCAGTCTCCAGGTTGCCAGGAAAATCTGCTGAAGGGCCCAGCAGTCATGTTGGAAATGAGGACCACCTATGGGTGTAGCTTTATTTCTAACTTCTGAATACTCAGACATGTCTAAAGGGGCTTTTGTTTGTACTTATGTCTTGGGACACCCCCCCCCAAAAAAAAAATTAGGGGCAGTCCTGGCTTGATTGTTCTACTAAGAAGAATGATTCTACTCTTTCTATCATGTCACATCAAAACTGCCCTTACATAATCAAAATGACAATCATCCAGACTCCAAGACCTCTTTCCCAATCACCAGCAAGTCCCCAGGATGCTCAAGCAGGGCAGGTTTGGATGTTCATTGCCTGGAGCACTCAGAATCATCACAGAGTGTGAGTTCTGCTTCCTCAGCCCCAGGCCATGCCCCCAATTGCAGAGACACACGCCACACACAGAGCCAGGTTACAGTCATGAGTCCAGTCTTTAGGAAAATCAAGGTCTTGGCTGAGTGACAATGCTCTAGTGTTTCTAGAGGGAAATCAGAATCTCCCTAAACACTCTCACCTCAAGTACTTATAGTGATGCTTGTCCATTTGTCCCAACACCTCCAAGTCCTTTCCTGTTCTGTTCTGTGTCCTAAGAGGCTGACCCCTAGGAACTACCCTCAGAGACACCCTTGTCCAACCAGACCTTCAGCTTTTGAAGGAATGTATAAGGAGGGAGCAAGGAGAGGACACTCACATATCAGCCATGCCACAAAGGCACCTATGGGATGTGACTTTCACAGGAAGAGCACTTTTATATCCACACTCAGAAAAGTATTACCCTGAGGAATGTTTCTCTGTGTAACATGATGACCTCAGGGAAGACTAGACCCCCAATCCTAACCATGTAGGAATTCCTGATGGAAAGAGATGGAATTGTCTAGATTGAGCTTGGAACAAATCAACCTGATGTTTCAGATGGAGTTTTCCTTGAGTCTGAATGACCTATCTCTTGGGAAACGTGCTGACATTAGACTATTGCATGATTATCTTGCTGAGGTCACGGGGCCAGTTTATTCTCTCCTGTATTAGTTTCCCTGTAGAAATGAATTTAACATATTTAACTCTCAAGAGGCTGTTGAGAGTAGGCAAGACAGAAGTGAAGGAGCAAACCCTGAAGCATTAGCACCTTCCAGGAGGAAGCAAGTTACAGCCTGGAAAAGAGACTGAGCAGGGCCTTGGACTTGAGAAAGAAACCGAGTACTGAGCCGGTCTCTCTCGTTGTTACGCATCCTTTCTGTCATTCTCAAATTTTCAAGAAACCATCCTTAAAATTTAAAGGTATAGAAGGCCAGGCATGTTGGCATGTGCCTATAATCCCAGCAACATGGAAGACTGAGGCAGGAGAATTGCAAGTTTGAGTCCAGCCTCCACAATTTTGCAAAGCCCTCAGCAGATTAGCAGGACCTTGTTTCAAAATTAAAAATAAAAAGGACTGGAGTAAATTGGTAACATGCCCCTGGGTTCAATCTTTAGTACCAAACAAAAACAACAACAAATAAAACCTTAGAGGTATAAGAAATTAAGGGATAGGAGTATAATCAGTGTCCCCTTCACCTGTGCACACAGATGGCCATACCATCATTTAGGAATAGAGGACTGCTTCATAAGACAAGCGAGGATTCCATGAAGGTCAGCCAATGACAAGGCCACAGCAAGAGGGCAAGATGAGAAGACAAATGATGTACGTCCTGAGGATCATTCAGAAATCTCAGACAGCCCGAGAAGGACTAATTTTCAGTAACAATAACTTGTGTTAAAGGTTATGTATTAATCCATTTTCCATTGCTGTAACAAATTACCTAAGGCTGGATTGTATATAAAAGAAACAGGTTTATTCTGCTCACAATTGTGGAGGCTAACGGTTCAATATCATGAAACCCCATTTGTTCAACTTCTGGTGAAGACTTCAAGGTGAATGACATCATGGCTAGAGTGTAGGTAAGGGAGAGGGGGAGAGATCTCATGGTAAGACAAGAAGCCAGAGAGCAGCTCAGGAGTCAGGCTTATTCTTTCATAACAATTCACTCTTATGGGACCTAATCAGTGTCCCAGGACCACTACTTTAAGCTCTTTGGAGGCCAGGATCCCCAGAGACCTAACCACCTCCCCACTTGGCCCCATCTGTAAGAGGTCTCATCATCTCAACCTCATCTCTGTAATATGTGAGTTCTTGGGGGACAAGCCACATTCAGACCGCAGCAGTTGGGATTCATTAATTCAGGTCACTGAAAAGAGACATATTGGTTACATCTAATCTTAAGATACCCAGTTAATTTTAGGAATTCAACTTCAAAACATCACTGTTAATCACATATGATCATCTTTCATCCAAGGCTTACATAATGCAATTCTAAAATAAGTGAGTGGTCATTTAAAAATTCTGTCCCAATATCTGAAGTATGGGACAACTGTATACCCCCCCACAAAAAAAAAAAAAAACCAATTTGACCAAAAGCTATAAATAGGAGACCATCCCTTCAATAGGCATCTCCCTAACCCTCTCATGCTCCTGAGACACTAAAATAGTCAAATGGGATTGTGCAATACTTGATCAACGATCTTTGCTCATAATACTCCCATCGAAGTGCATTCAGGCCAACTGTGAATAACAGCGGCATGAATCATATATCTGCCCAGAACACTGGGCAAAGGATAATTATATCAGGTAATAAAAGTGAGAAATAGCCAGTCATTAGCCTTGGAAAGCTATTTTGGTACAAAGTACAGCCTCAAACTACAGGATCAGCTTGACATATTCAGGCCAGAGCCGTCCTGACGTGTATAAGCAGTAGGGGTAAGAAAACCTAATCCCAAAGCAAATGCCTCCACTACATGAAGTCAGGGAGGGCTTAACGATCAAAGCCAGCCCTGGAGGCGCACAGGACCCAGTGATAAATACTGCACTGCCATGGTCCAGTGGTCCCCAAACAAGTCACTTATTGCTCTGGAATTCAGAACATATACTAAGTTTCCTTCTGGCTTTGAACTTCTCTTTAGAATGAATGCAGACTTCATTCAACATTTGGGAACCAAAGAAACCAACCTAGAAGTTGTTTCGGCTCTGCCTTAAATGAACATGGTGTCAGGAGCTGTATATTGTAATCAGTAGTCTTGATGCTTGTGTCCACTCAAGCCCATTAGACATACAGATGACCCAGCCCTAGTGCTGCTATTCCTGAGTCAATAGTTTGGAAGTAGGTACCGGTTTCTAGGCAGTGGTGTATTTCACAAGTTCCCCATGGATTCTGCTGGGCTCTGAAATTTGAGAACTTGCAGGACTGTTCATTCTGTCATCAGGAATGATGACCAGTTTTTGAGGGAATTGACAAAAGCAATATATATTGAACACTTGCTGTATGCCAATATATATCTTGTTTAATCTTCGTAACAGTTTTTGGTTCAGAAAGAAAGAAAAATCTTTCTTTAGGAGAAAAAAAATCAACCATGACTGAATATAGGGCAATAAAAAATTCTACATAGTCAGACATAGTGGTGCACGACTGTAATTCCCAAAGACTCAGGAAGCTGAGGCAGGAGGATCACACATTTGAGCTCAACCTGGGCAATTTAGCAAGGCCCCTAAGCAACTTATCAAAACTCTGTCTCAGAATAAAAAAGGACTGGGATATAGCTTAGTGGTAAAGTGACCCTGGATTCCAACTCCAGTAGAGAAAAAAAAAGAAAAAGAAAAACATAAAAAAGAATCCCATAAATTTCTCCTATTGACTCTTATCCAGATAAATAAATAATTAAGCTAATTGTATGCATTCTTTTGAATATTTTCTTTCATCTTGGGTGGTACTCCTAAGCAATGTTGGTTAGATTCCAAGCAGGGTCCTTTTACAACAATTATTTATGCAAATTATTGTACTTTTTATTGGGGCAATTTTTGAAGTAGGGAGATAAATAAAAGAAGAAATAAATTTCATAAATTCAACTACTTGCATAAACATATGTATGTAAGCGTTATATGTAAAGTAATTGGAACATTAACAAAAATCAACAAAATGAGTTAAGATCTTCCATGGGAAAATAAATCCTGTCAAGCCATAATTCAATTGTATGATTCATTCTGTGTCTGCCAACCAACACAACTGGACAAAAATTTACTCAGCTGCAATAGAAATTTAAAGCCCTTGTACCTCACATCTTACACATAAACTCTTCATTAAATGATGTTTGTGTTTTTCCCCTGAGATGTGCCAAATGCAGCAGGACTTTAAAAAAGCTTAAAATTCCAGGTTTCTAGGACACATTATCCATTTACTCTGAAGTACAAATCCTCATTCTTGTTTGTGCTGATAGAAATTATTATTACGAAGACGTCTTTAGAAACGCAGTCAGTTCAAAGTGCTTTTCCCAGAATATTTATTGGAAATGCCATGGCTCTAGTAAAATTCTAGTTTATTTCTTCTTAGCAACTTGGGATGGTGTACTGTCAGTAGTCCTGTGAGTTAACATTTGGCCAAGCACTTATACCCCACTAGGAGTTCAACTACCAAAGAAAGTTGATTTATAGATATTTGAAACATCAGAGAAAAAAATAGAATTTGACCTTGGAAAGGTGGGGTGAAGTTAATATAAATATAGCCAATATTAATTTTAAGTTTCCATTCAGATCTAAAGTTATTTTAGAACAGAAAAACCAAATTATAATTAGCTTAACTGACTTACCATATTATTATGTGTGGTGTCTTAAAGTTCAATTTATTAGATATGATTAGGTTATTTTACAAATATGTTAACTCTGTGTTTTCAATGTGCAAAAAATGTTCCCACAAGTGGAGCTGTATGTTGCCAAACTTATACAAATCCAGTATGGGGGCTGGAGTTGTGGCTCAGGGATAGAGTGCTCTCCTACATGTGTGAGGCACCAGGTTCAATCCTCAGCACTACACAAAAAAAAAAAAAGAAAATAAAGATATTGTGTCCACCTATAACTAAAAAATAAATATTTAAAAAAAAAAGAAATCCAGGATGTTTAGCTTTTGCTGAAAATAAGAAAAAATCTACGAGGAGAAGAGAAAGGAAAGAAGCATTTTGGAGCACCGACTGTATATAGACCAGTACGTAGATTATCTCATTTAATCCTCCTAGACTCCCTGAGGAACGACCATTGACTCACTCTACCAATGAGGAGGATGGAACTTAAAGAATTCAGTGGACAGTTCAGCTAAGAAGCCATAGGGCTAGCATGGGATCCAGTCTTTTGGACTCCAAAGAATGTGGTCCTTCTCTTATATCCCTCAAATGATTGGGAGGCCACCAACCAATGGGAGCCTGCAGAGAGAGTCTGTTTTGTCCACTACCCACATTCATCATCTCCATTATGCAGTCAGAAGTTATCATTGAATTCCTGCCGCATGATTCTGTTTCTGTGGTTCTCTCACACAAAAGAATCAAGAGCACAGGGCCATTTCTCCACCTGAAAAGGGTCAGTTCCTTAGCCAAACAACTCGGAGTGGTGTCTACAAGGTAGCCCTGCAAAACCAGGGATGAAAGTCTTCACAAATCTAGCTCCTTCCAGCAGTCAGGGGCTGGGTGCGGCATTCGTAAAGCGTCAGAACTACAGCAATCCAAGTGATGTTGTCCCAGAAAGGTGATTCTCACCACTCCCCCCTTCACTATTTGAACATGTAACTCACTCTGGATTACAAGAGTAAGCCCATGGGACAGTCCTGCCAAACTTAGAACCCTTTTCCCTGGCCACAGTGAATGGCCCACTAGTAAGAGCTCAAGTGGAGCCAGAGATCTTTCAGCAATGTGATGTATGGATAGTGGAAAAGAGAAGCTCTAAGTTGGGAGGATGTGTCATTTAGGCTGCCAGTCGCCACGACCAGCTGGAGAAAGTCTGTCTGCACAATGAAGTCAGAAATGAGAAAAGGATGGCTAGAACCACGAGCTCTCGGGGTGCCTGGTCACAGAAATGGGTCCTAGAGCCACTCCTCCTCCAGTCCTGTGAGCTGCACCAGGAACAATGGCCATCATATGAGCCAACATAGCCTCTTTGTTTTTAAACCTCTGGCTTTTAAGTCTCAGTTGGTTTTCTGTCCCCTAGAATGGACAGCGGTTTGATAAATGAACTTGATTATCTTTGTCAGGGACTGAAGACTTCTTTGGGTTTCAAGCTTGTCTTCAGTAACTCCTTGCTTGATTGAGCTTACAGTTTCCCACAATGAACTCCTTGAACTTGAGCCATCCCTATATCCATCTCTTGATTCATGAAGAAATAAGTTGATCTGAAGAAACAATGTTCTGGTTACAATAGTTAAGGATAGTAATTAAATCTACACAGGCATAGTGATACCATGCATGTGTCACCCACAGTGACGATTGACTGTTGACCTACGTTGGTGGCTCAATCCCAATATGGGGTAACAAACAGGAAGTCTATGTGGTATCAGATGCTTCCATTTCAGTTTGGGTCTGTCCTCATGGAATGGTCTGATTTCACTCCCTTGCCCATATAGGACGTGCCCTGACTACTCTCTTTCCAGATGTGCTTACACCAGGGTTTCTCAAGAACAGCACCACTAATGTTGTGGACTAGATAATTCTTTGTTTGGGGGACTGTTTTGTGCATTGTAGAACATTTAAAACACATTAAGAAAAATGATGTTGTGAATGGATAATTATGATTGTAATGCATTCCACTATTGTCATGAAAAATAATAATAATAAAATAAATAAATAAAACATATTAAGTCCCATCATTCCAGATGTGGGACACCTATAAAAATTCAAATTGAGCAATAAATATACCACTTATGATAACTTTTGAAATAATTATTATGTTTTTAGAGTTCTATTAGAGAAAAGTAATTGGTAAATAATTAGTGTTTAGAAAATATAGTTTTCCATATCTATATGATATATATATAAAGTTTATATAGCATATATATCTATATATATGCTATATAAACTTTATATTGTGATTTCAACCTAGTTTAATGCACTTGTGTCAATTTCACTGAATATTTGCAGAATTGAAAACTTGGAATTTTAAGGGTTAACTAATCTCCACCCATGAAATGCCAGTAGCACCAACCTTCATTTGTGACAATCAAAAATGTCTCCATACCTTGCAAAATACTCCCTGGGGGACACAATTGCCTCTAGGTGAAAACCACTAGTTTAGACAAGTTTGGACTTTTGTTTGTTAGAATTTACTTTTTTGGGAGGTGGGGTTTGGTACCAGGGATTGAACTCAGGGGCACTCGACCACTGACCAACATTCCCAGTCCTATTTTGTATTTTTTATTTAAAGACAGGTTCTCACTGAGTTGCTTAGCACCTCACTTTTCCTGAGGCTGGCTTTGAACTCAAGATCCTCCTACCTCAGCCTCCTGAGCTGCTGGAATCACAGATGTGTGCCACCATGCCCGGCTTAGAAGTTACTTTTGTTATTCTCTGTTGTCCTTAAAAATTACAGGCTAGTTCACCATCTTTGCATTTCCAAATAATTAAGAGCATTTCTCTATCAACTACTGGATTTAGGCCATTATATCAGGTAAGTTTGAGTAACTCATATTTATGCACATACATACATACAAACACAGGCAGATTTCCGAGCCTTCATTCCCACAGTTCCTCTGACTTAACTAATCCATATTTCATAATTGCAATCAATAACTATAGCCTATAAGAGCAATGTCAAGCAGAGCTGATTCCAACGCCCAATTTCCCAATTTCTAGCTCTGCCTGCTCCCCTATTTATTCTTCGAAGCATAACATTGAAACCAGCTTTCAACATGAGCTAATTCTCTATGAAGGTTGCCAGAATTAGCAAATAAAAATTCAGAACACCCAGCTAATCTTGAATTTTAGATAAACAATGAATAAACTTTAAGAATGTTTTCAATATTGCTAAGCATCCTATATGCACAAGAAAGCCCCCCAAACAAAGAATTATATAGTGCACATATTTTATGAGACATCCCTTGTTTTGTGCACAATCCCCTCTCTCTATCCACGGTGCCTTGAGTCCCGCTGACTTGTGGAGTTTCACCAGAATTCTTTCCCACCTACTACTTAAAACCACAAGGACATTGCCTTGTCCAGAGTTGCCTTTGTGGGCTGTGTATTTGTCAGATTCTTTTACTCAGTGTTTCAGTCAAAGTCCAACCAGGAAACCAGAGAACAATTGGAATTTTAACAGAGAGGATGAAAGAGGCTTCAAAACGAGTCAGGAAAGTAAATCACATCTTAGCAAAAGCACAAAAATCATTCCCATCTCTAAACTGGTAGAACAAAGAAAGTAGTGGAGGTACTGGAGCTCTGGGGTCCGGGTCACCTGGCAGAACATGGAATTTGAAGACCTGCAAGAGCAGGAATCAGGAGGAGTTATAGTTCCTATCCTGGCTTCTCCCACCAATCAGTTTCCTCCCAGTGCCTCTCACTACCCAAACCCAGTCAAAAACCAGCCAACAGGGGATGCTGGGAACTGCAACCAGTCAAAAGCAGACATCACAGGCCTGATCTTCGGGGTCCTTTCTCCTTGTGTCAAGACTGGGTGGTCTCTTGTTGCTCCACGGAGCCTAGAAGAGGTGGAATCTTCCTGTCTTTGGGATTGACATGTGTTGATAACCATAGCCTCATTCATCTGTACCTGCTCCAATCTACTGTGACAAATTCTGAACTTTTTTTTAAAAAATCTTGAGTGTGTGCCCTCAGTCACCTGGTCAGTTTTCCTGAGCCCACTCACACTTTTGCTTTCCTATTACTATTCTTTCCACTTGTGCCCTCACTATACATGAGTCTCCTAGGTATACCCACAAACACTCCAACTCGCCATCATTGTAGGCACACCTTGCTTCCTTTGAAATCCTATGTGACCACCCGATTTTCTCGGACCAATGAAATGTGAACAGACACAGTATATGTGGCTTCTAGTTGAAGCTCAAAGACCCCACATGTGATTTACCCCTGCTTTTTTTTTTCTGCCCTAAGGATCAGCAAACCCTTGTTAAGATGGAATGCAGGCCCTCTATATTCCTTTCCTATCACTTACCTCAACAAACCACCACAAATTTATAGTCTTACAGCTCCGGAGGTCAGGTCCCTCTCACTGGGTGAAAGTTGAGATGACAAAAGGCTGGTTCCTTCTAGAAGCTTCCGGGGAGAGTTTATTTCATGTGTTTTTTGGTTCCTAGAGACTGCCTCGGCTTGTGGCCTCTTTCTTATATCAATCCAAACTCTTATTTCTGTGGTCACATCTCTTCTCATTACCTTTGCCTTGCTTCCCTCTTATGTGAATCCTTGTGATGACATTGGCCCACCTGGGTAATCCAAGGCCATCTCCCAACACAAGGTCCTTAATTACATCAGTAAGGAGCTTTATGCCATGTAAGGTAGCCTGTTCAGAAACAGGATTGAGGCATAGATCTCTTTGGGGGTCATTACTTTAATAATATCCCTGAGAGATTTCAATGTGCAGAGCCCTACCTGTCAAGCATTACGTGAGCTGTGTCAGTGAAAAAATAAGCTTTTGTGGCATCAAGTGCAATTTAGGGGACCATTACTGCAATTTAGCCCACATTTACGTTCTATTCCTTTTCTGTCTCCTGTCTCTATTTTGCAATATTTAAAAATCACTTAAAGCATTCAATATGACTATTTTTTGCATAAGGTATACTTTAGAAATAGTGTACTATAAACAACCAATCCATGAGCAAAGCAAGGAGTGTTTCTGTTTCTGAACAAAAATAAAATTAGATATATAGACTGAAAAAGAAAAATTTCATATAATCAATACCCTGACAAAATTCTTCCCTGAATCTGAAAAATCCTCAGCTTCTCTATTTCAGCAACATGTGTTGGTCAGCTTTGTGTAGCTGTGAAAAATACATGGGGGAGAAGAGCTTAAAGGAGTAAAGATTTATTAGGGCTCAAGGTTTCAGAGGTTTCAACCCATGGTCCTGTGGCTGTTGATTCTGAGCCCCGTGGTGAGGCAGAACATCATAGTGGAAGGATGTTATGGAATAAAGCTGCTCACCTCATGGTTTCCAGAAGCAGAAAGAGTCCAGAGAAAAGATATACCTTCAGAATCATAGGCTCAGTGACCGACTTCCTCTAGATGCACCTCCTGAAGTTCCCAACACCTCCCAGTGGTGCCACCAACTGGGAACCAAGCCTTCAACGCATAAGCCTCTGGGGGACATTCCAGATACAAAATACAATAGCTTTTTTCTAGTTCTTTATAAAATATGTAATAAATTATTGCAAATTATAACATTAAAAACTTATTCCTCCATCTAACTGTATTTTGGTACCCATAAACCAACCTCCCCATCTCTCCTCTCCTTTCTCTTCCTAGCCTCTAGCAATAACCCATCGACTCTCCATCTCTCTGAAAATGCCTAGCCAATGGTGATGGCAGGATAATTCATTAGTTAATATTTCAAGGCTCTGAAGGTGAGGCCCCTCAATAATGATAGTAGAAGTAAACGCAAATTATAAACCATCTTCTTGACAATTTTGAATATTTTGTCAGACTTTTCACCAGATCTGATTTGATTCTTACTATCTTTACCCTTTGATGTGGACAGCAAAGGGCTGGTCCTAGGGGTAAAATTGTCTGCTGTTATTTTCATTGTTGCAGTGTGTGTCAGAGTTGTACATGTATGGTTTTTTCATGGCTTCTTTGCAGGAAACTTTTTAAAGGCATTTGTTTTTTATGAGAGTCAATCTAATTAAAATGAGAGAATATTACCGAAAATAAGTTATGATAATACATCAGGGTGTAATAAACTGGAACAGGTCACAGAACCCTTCTGAGTTCTGGAATGCTGGCTCTTTCCTGGGGGTGCCTCCATATGTGATGAAACACCACACAA
The DNA here is from genome assembly GCF_052094955.1 of Ictidomys tridecemlineatus. Lineage (NCBI taxonomy): Eukaryota > Metazoa > Chordata > Mammalia > Rodentia > Sciuridae > Ictidomys > Ictidomys tridecemlineatus. The sequence goes on along the minus strand of NC_135485.1, from coordinate 37,545,935 downwards.
AGCCACACGACCTTCAAAAGCTTCTGGGATGTGTGTGCCAGACGCTATAAAAATTCTAATCCAAATAAAATAAACATAAAATAAACATAAGTTTCTAAAAGGTTTTATTTGTTTTTGTTTTTGTTTTTGCTGGACTGAGGATTTGAACCCTAGGCCTCATTCAGACTAAATAGGTACTCTACTGCTGAATGACCACCAAAACCCTTTAAAAGGCCTCTACAAGAGCAATGAATTTAGGTATATGGCAGAAGACCATATACCTATTCTACTAACATTGCTATTATAAAACAAATTACAAAGAAACTAAAGCCCAGGGAGGCTGATAATTTTCCCCCTATCCCACAGAAGGTTCTTGACAATGAGAATCAGAAAGCAGATACTGAGTCTCAGGCCATCACAATTTCCATGGCACCATGATATTACGAATGAGAGAACTTAGCAATGTCATGACTGAATTTAGTCCTGCTAGCCCTTCTCCAGCTTAGTGCTGTGTGATGAAGGGGAAAGGCTCCAACCAAGAACAGGGAGAAGAAACCAGAGCATGACATCCCCAATCCAGGCCTGAGGGATGGAAGAGGATTTTTAGTTCTCTGCAAGATATGAGAGGGGAAGGTTGGCCTTTCCTCTGTATCTCTAGCTGTATGTCTCACTGAATAGGAGTTTTAGATTGATTCATTAAGGTTTTTTTTTTTTTTTCAAAGAGTTCCTTTGTGCTTTCCCTACCGGAAAAACCAAGGACATTATATTCAGTACTACATGATTATATTGATAGATATTGATTATATTCAAGGGCAGCCAGCCAGGAAGGTGTCTGGTGTGCAATCTATAAGGAATGATAAAATGCCTCTGGAAATGTAATAAGATGGAGATAATTATATCTCCCTCCTACACCAGTTGAGTTCGATAGGGAAGTAAGAACGCTGTATTACGGAGTAATTTATTATGCAGTTAGACTTTACACAATCGAGTAAGAGCAGAGGGGAAAAAAAAAAAGTTGCCAAAAGCCACTGACCAGCCTGGTGCAGGTGAGTAGGTCAAAGCAAGCTGGACACGAGGTAGGGAGGAGCCATGATAGGGGCCTGTGATGAAGGTCGTGGAAGGAGGTCATCTCAAGTGACACTCTCTCTCCACTTGCAACAGTATTGCCCAATGAGCCACTGGACTACTCTTCAAGGAACTTAAGTTACAATTTTGCTTGATGAATTTGATGTTCGTAGTCTCTTCCAGCTACCACCTTGTTTCATGGTTACCGTAGTAAAAGTGGATGTGATAGAAGTTTGCCACTAGAAGTAAAACTTCAAGATAATCTGAAAAGAAAAAAACAAAAAAAAAGATAATCTGGTCAGCTGTTCTCCTTTTTCACAGATGATGAAATTGAGACCCAGAAGGATTGCACATTTTGTCCTACAATAAGAATCTAAGCAGGTCACCCAGAACTAGAACTGGAACCTCTATATTCTCAGTCCAAAGCCTTTATCCAACCAATGGCCTGATTTTTAGCTTGCTGCCAAATTGACTGTTGTGTGACAAGATACAGCAGAAAGAAACCCTCCACTAATACGAAAATGTCTATTTCACAGCCAAGATTACAAGGTAGAGGTACGAAAATGAGGTGTTCAAAGAGACAGAAATGATTTCTGTAATGATGTAAAATGAAGGCTTTATCAATTTTCATTGTAACTTTCATGATTTGATACCTCCCATTGAAACAATATAAGGACATGGTTCTGCACTGCCTAAGTCTCTCTGTTAAAGGAGAATTAGCTTTTTGTTCTCATGAAATTCAAAAGAACTAGAGAATTTTCCCTATAACTATGTTGAATTATTTATACATAGCTCAAACCTCCTGGTTTCTGTTTTTTAAGTGCAATCCAGAATTACTATGAATCATATTGCAGCTTTTTCTCAATGAATGATAGAAAAAATGAGTATTAGCTCAGAATCTCAGAGAAGAGGGAAATCTTATTTCAAGATCCTTTCACTTCCTATAATTCAATTTTGCATAAAGGCTTTAAAAGGGAGCACACATATGAATATCCAGAATCAAGGGGTTTGAATATTAAAATAAGGAATTTTTCAGCATAAATATATATATATAATATATTATAATAATTGTAATGATTGTGATTTCATGTATCCATGGTTACTGCTGAAGGTAATTCCACTTACTTGTGTATCACAATATTTTTCAATTATGAAAAGTTAGTGCTGTATTTTAAATTGTGGAAAGTTTTGATAGGTGCAGGCACTGCCTATGGGGAAAATAGACTGTTAAAATTTTCCTTATTGAGAACTACTTGCCTGTGTAACTGAACAAGTAGCAACTCTGTACCATGACCCACCCCCCTGCCCGGTGGGTTAGATGTACACATGACCATGAGAGGAGCCTGCGGTGCTTCTGTGTGCTTGCTTCGGGTTCCAGGGAGGACAGGCCATTGCAGAGATGAATATACACTGAGGAAAGAAGGGACCATTGTTGCTAAGACAGCAAAAGCCATAGGTAATAAGCTACAGGCACCTCTCACAAATGCAGGTCATTTTATTATAGAAATGCACCATGGTGTGCTTTTTTATTGGAATGTAGGAAAATTATTGCAAATATCTACACAACCACCAAGTAATAGTCCTGTTTGCCTAGCAGTCCTGAGTTATAAAGGGTATGACCTTGTGTGTATAAAGTTGGCCTAAAATGAATGACGCTTTAAAAAGATAAAAAGAAAAGTGTGTGTGCATGTGTGTGTCTGTCTGTTTGTTGTTTTGTTTGTTTTAAGTTAACAGCCGCTTCAAAAAAAGTGCTTTTTCTCCTGGAAGAGTACAGATTTAGAGCCGGACTTCCACTCTTTGGGGACTTACGATCAGTGTGGAGAAACCAAACTGTCTACAGGGTTAAATTTCTAGGTAGACAGCCTAGAATGTTGCCTAATCATGGAAGAAGGAGTTTTTAGTTCTGAAGTGAAACCCATCTGTGTCTGTATTTCATAATATTCACAGCAGGGTTTTGACGTTCTACTGATATCCATATCCCCACACTCAGAACTGAGCCTGAGACCCAGTAAGTGCTGGGTAAATATCAGTCCCACCTTTGTCAAAGCTACCAGTGTTATCTTGGACCAATCTTTTGACCTGTGTATGTTTTTGTTCCTTCAAGGGAAACACAGGCATGAGCAGATCCCTGGCTGCCTGGGAGAAGTACACAAGCATTTCATGTAAAGCACAGAGCATAGTACTTGGCACTCAATTTCAGGTTTTTAAAAATCGTTTATATGTGGATTTTAAATAATATTTTGCCTTAATGAAAGTATGTGAAAGCATCATAACAAATAATGTTCTCATTTCTGAAGCTAGTATTTTGATACTGCAGCCCTCACAAGAAGAATAACTTTCTGAATTTTTAAGACTGTGAACTTTAACCTAAATATTTAGTTTTTATTCTGATACACACCCATTTAATCATTGGGGGGCGGCAGGGGTTGAACTCAGGCATACTTTACCAGTGAGCTATATTCCCATCCTTTTTAGTTTTTATTTTGAAACAGGATCTTACTGAGTTGCTGAGGTTGGCCTCAAACATGTGGTCCTCCTGCCTCAGCCTCCTGAGTCATTGGGATTACAGTCATTGGCATTACAGTGTGCCATGGCACCTGGTCACACCTACCTAATCTTGAAGATTTCAGTTTACTGTAGAATCAATCTACAATAAAAAAATACTATTGTAACAGGTCAGAAAATCCTCATAGTTTCTAAAGACCAAAAATTACCTATGTTCTTATTAGGAGAAAGAAAGAAATAAAAGAAATATGTTATTAATCTGAACCAAAGATCCAAAATTTAAAAATTACTTAAAATATTCAGAAATAAAGCTGTTTGCAGTATGAATTGAAGTACAGCACTTCTCCAACTAAAAACACGAGACATAGCTACAAAATCATATGTTTCCTCTTTGTGAGCAACAAAGATAAACTGTGACTAAATCATCATGTCTTAGTTTGTTTCAAGAGACATATTTATAAATACATATTGTGTTTGTTAATTTTTTAAGAAAAATATTAATTCTAGTCCAGTGTCCTGAATAATGAAGTTAAATATTCCCAACAGAAGATTCTAGGCCTAGGATTACCTTAGAGTATCTATTACTTGATTCCACTTAAAACTTTGAAGATTCTATTCTGTTCTGTTCTGTTTTGCAGTACTGTTTATTGAACCCAGGGATACTCTATCACTGAACTACATACACTCTAACCCTTTTTGTTTTTTATTTTGAGACTAGTTCTTGCTAAATTGCCTCAACTGGCCTCATACTTGGAAAGCTCCTGCCTCATTCTCCCAAAAATCTGGGATCAAAGCCAGTGGGAGAAAATGAGAGTGGGCTCAGAGCCCCATGGAGATTTCAGGAAAGTTCAGACTCAAAGGCTAATAAGTAGCATTCATATTTTTCAAGATTAGCATAAATTTGGACCAATAGCTTTGACCCAAGAGCTATGTAAACTCCTAAACTAGCATGCTCAAGCAGCAACCTGCTAAAGGGCCCCTTCTCGCCCGGAGAGTTCTGTTCCTTTTTTCCACACCTGAATAAATCCTACTTCTTTCATTCTTGTCTTACAATAATGTTCATCAATTTCATTCTTCAAATTTATGAGACAAGAATTCACAAATAAATTGACAGTGTTCTGCTGGGTTCTGCAGCAACACTAGAGAGCATGGCCACCCTGAAAAGCTGCAACACGCCACTCTATGGCAGTAGAGAATCTGGCTTTGCCAGCTGTGACCTACAGAGCGGACACTGGCAGACATCCCCTGCCTGGATTAGCTGCTGACACTAAAACAGGCTGGTTCAGCTGCAGAGGCCTGCAATTTATGCAGACTCCACCTGCCATCAGAAGCAGAGAAATTTTGTCTTCTCTACCATGCCTAAGGAGCCATAATAGTAATCTTAATGTATTTTAATAGCATTTATGACTCAAGACATACTCTGGCTTCCATAATTATCCCCCAAGTAGGTTTTGCAGCTATTTAAACCCATTCGATTTAAGATTTTATCTGGGACAGTATGTTGCATCTGATGGTTGAGTCACATCAATTGCTTTTACCCTCAGTCTTATAATGCTGATTTGCTGAGTCCAGGTCAGTTACCCAGTGGCATGTCTCCCCTTCAGATATGCCTGGCTGCTTTGCCATGGGTCAGCCTGTCTCTATTTCTTCCACTTACTACCTATCTTTTAGATACTCTTCTTATACTTAGAAGGAAAATAAAGTAAATTTACAACTACAAAGGAAAAACCTATGAAAGAATGGTTTTTGAACTTTGCTAAAATTATATATATTCTCTGCTATAGTATAAAAGATACTATCAAGAGAATGAAAGGACAGCCACAGTTTGGAAGAAAATATTTGCAAAAGACATATCTGATTAAAGACTATGAAAAAAAAACTTTTAAAACTCAACAATAAGAAAACAACTCAATTAAAAATAGACCAAAGCAGATAGAGTGTAGTTCAATGGTAAAGTGCATGCCTAGCACTTTACCATTGGGTTCAATCTCCAGCACTGTCCCCCCAAAATGGACCAAAGATCCTAACAGTCACATCACCAAAGAAGACATGCAGATGGCAAATAAGCACCAGAAAAGATGCTCAACCTTATATATAATTGGGGAATTGCAAATTAAAACAGTGAGATACTATTACCCCATTGGAATGGACGAAATCCAGAACACTGACAACATCAAATGCTGACAAGGACATGAAGCAACAGGAACTCGCATTCATTTCTGGTGAAAACACAAAATAGTGCAGCCACTTTGGAAGATAGTTTAGTGATTTTTTTTGTGTGTGTGAAATTAAATGTAACCTTACCGGTACTATCTAGCAATCCTGATTCTTGGTCTTTACTCAGAGCTGAGTTGAAAATTTATATCCACCCAAAAACCTACATACCGATGTTTATAGCAACTTTACTCATAATTGTGAGAAAAACAAAAGTAGAAGCAACCAAGGTGTTTTTCAGTAGTGGTATAGATAAATAACTTTGGTCCATTAAGACAAAGGATTATTCAGTTCTCTCTCTCTCTCTCTCTCTCTCTCTCTCTCTCTCTCTCACACACACACACACACACACACACACACACACACACACACACACTCCATGAAGCCATGAAAATACATATTAGATACTTCAATGCATATTGCTAAGCAAAAGAAGTCATTTCAAAAAGGCTACATACAGTAAGGTTGCAACTATGACATCCTGAAAAAGACAATCATGGTTACAGTTAAAAGATCAGTTGTTGCAAAGTGGCAGGAGACAGGATGGGATGAATAAGAGCACAGAAGACTTTTAGGGCAGTGAAACTCTTCTGTATGGTACTATCCTGGTAGATGCATGTCTTTAGACATTTGTCCAAACCCATAGAAAGGACAACACCAAGAGTGAATCCTAAAGTAAATTATTGTCTCTGGGTGATAATGATTTCTCAGTGTGGGGTTCATCAGTTTTACAAGTGCACTGCCCCTGGTGGGGGATGCTGACGATGGGGGTGGGGCCTGTGCCTGTATTAGAGCATCTTGTTGACAAGAGCCCAAGCTGGGAGAGGAACAGTCTTCCTAAAACTGTTCTATAAATAAAGTCTATTAAGAGCAAGACCATCATCTAAATTAAAAGAATACTAAAATAAGTCAAGGATTGATTCTTGGGGGTTTGGGTGGGGGAAAATGAAGCAAATCTGTAGACTGGGACAGCAGCTTAGAAAGAAGTCTGTGGGGAGTTGGGGAAAGGGAGTAGCATGCACCTGTAATCCCAGCTACTCAGGATGCTGAGGCAGGATGAGCAACATAGTGAGAGGCCACCTAAAACAAAAGCAAAAATGGTCTCTAAAGACTAGGAATGAGCAGAAACTAATGACTAAAGGAACATTTTTCAATTATCTCTTAGATTTAATTCATTAGATTTAATTCATTCGTCACTGTATGAATAACCACCAGTAATTGAGACTAAAAATATAACAGCCTAAATAATTTGCATTTTTTACAAGGACTAGGAAATGTAGAAGGAAGCTTTGTGAAAAATGGACATCAATATGCAAAATAAGAATTTGGTATTTTTGTCTTCACAGCTTTATCACATAATTAGGTGGGACTTTCTGGTACAAATTCAGATTGGAGACCCCAATCTATTCACAAAGTGTACAGCAGCAAGGCTTAGTTGCTTCAGCAACCAACAATATAAGACTGGTGAGTCACAAACACGATGTTCCTGCTAACTCACAGTCACGAAAGTCTTTTGAATCTTTGTTCCAAGACAACTCATTTGAATGTGCTTTAAATGCTCAGGAAATAGCCCTGAAAAGCCTTTGTTCAAGGTAGATGAATAAAAAAATGTTTCTATGGCATTATTGAAATAGACTGGATAAATTTCAAGGTCCACCCAGCATTCATCAACTCACCAAGTATTCTATGTACCTACCTTTGCCGCAAGCGTGAACGTGTTGCAGCTGTGAATTTTCTCTCACTTTATTACTGTTTCAGAAAGGTCATGTCCTTCTATGTCTGAATTAAGTTACATTAGTTCAGAGCCCCCATCCACTCAGGAAATTCAATCTCAAGAATTTGGAGGGGGGCAGCAATCCTCTTCTCTCTGGGGAAGGAGAAAGGATCGGGGGAATCTGGAACCATCTAGAAGTTTCTAGAAGGTCCATTGATCCCTTCTGGACATTGTTGAAATGTTCATTGTCCAAATTTTCATGGTCCCTTGAAAGCAAACCCCCAGCCTTAGGTCTTTCAAAGGCTGGGATGCAAAAAGGCTTAGTGCACTTGCTCTCTCTGGGAACCATGCAGCTTTTCACCATGAGGTCCTAACACAGACCATCTGTGGGAGGGAAGGAATGGTTGGTCCCCACTACTCCAGGACCTGCATCCCTCTGCCCCCTTCCCAGTCTCTCAAAAAGCTTTCAGCACCTTCCCTTCAGGGTGGGACCCCTTCTTCCTCTCACAGCTGGGGCTCTTTTCAGCAAGATGCTACATAGGGGCACTGTTCCAGGTGCCCATTTCACGCTTCATTGCTGAACTCTGTTGACCCCTGCAGTGCCAAAGTCATTAACCATCCTGGAGGTAAGGCTACCCTTGGTGACTTTCTTGGAATGGGGAAGGGAGAGAATACCTATCATTGCTTCAGGCTGCCAAAAGAGTACAAAACTTATATTAACACATTGATGTGGATTTCCAGTCCCAAATGTGAAGGTGAGAAAGACCCCACTTTCCTCCACACAGCCCCTATCCTAGAATAGAGGCAAATAAAGAGGGCACTAAAATTCAGACATGGAGGTACTTCTAGACCAGGGTCTTTGGAGGAAGGGTGGGTTTCCCTGGAGTAACTTAAGAGCTCTCCCTACCTATGCAACAAGCAATTCAAGCAATCATTCATATATAGGCATAGAGCAGGGCATTAATTGGAGCCAATGTCTGGCTCTGGAGCTCAATGGTTGCTTTCAGTGAGACCTGCAGAGTAAGTGTGAGCTTGCCAAGGCAGACTGCAGGTACCTGAAGGACGATGAGAAGGGAGCCTGGGAAGCACTCCAAAGAGGGAATTTGGTGTTGAACTTCCTGGAGCACCTACAACTAAAGCCCCGGCAACCCTTCCCACATGGACTGCAGGATACTGGAGCATATTCTTTTAATGGCAAGGAAAGTGAATCAGACAAAAAAAAGAAAAAGAAATCTAGAAAATTTCTCTTTAAAAGCAAGTCTCACCCTAATCTTCAATCAATTAGATTTTGATTAATAAGCTTCTCTTCTATAATGAAATTATGCTCTGCAAGGAACTAAATCTGACTTGCATTTGCTCCCTGTTATAATTTTCACCAGAAAAATCAAACTGCTTTTCTCCTACCCTCACCCTAGCTAGGTGGGGGGAAAGTTGCTTTAGAGAGAGGCTTGGGACAGACATGAGGACATGATGAGAAGGTACACTTGGGATGAAGTAAAAAAAAAAATCCTGCCATAAGATATTGGCATCTGCTTGACCTCATAGCCTCTCTGCTACACCAGGAACATTATGGTTTTTGCATTCAAAGGTTTTGCATGCCAGAAGTTATGGAAAGCACTTCTGGAATATTAAAGCAGTAAATTTACCTTCAGGACATAAGTGAAATAAAGTATATACTTGTCTCAACGAAGACTAGAGACACAAACAAATCAATGTACACTCATTTCCATATTTCAGACTTTCCCCAGCTGGACCAAAATTATGATCTTTGGGGCCTGCTGTGCCTCTTCCAGAGTCTAAACATCAAATCCAGAAGAAACTCCAGCAACCAGAGCTCCGGGCTGATGGTCCAAAACTTCATGCTCAGCACTGGCGACGTGCCTCGACTGATAGCAGTGCCACTTCATCAGGGGAAGCAGAACCCGTGCTCCATCTTTGTGGGATACCTCATTTAAACCCGACTGCGCTGCTTTTGTGAAATTTGATGTCATTTATTCCTCAGAGAAGGAAAGAGTGACTCACGAGATCCCGTGATTCACAGAGTCTCCTGCAGAGCTCGCAGATGGCAAGTGGAGAGCTGAGAAGGGAAAAATGGCAGGAGGACGAGGGCTGCTCTCGCTGCTCCATGGATGTCCAAGAGTCCCCACCTCCACACACTCTGAAAACACCCCGACAGGAAACCAGCAGGAGACCCCTTGAGGAAGCAGGAAAGAGGCAGCTGTGGGTGAGGCTGGGCAGAGTCCAGGTACATCCCACCCTCCCCCACTAGGCCTCGCTGTTCAGTCAGCCACTCTGCACAGCCCCATCTCCTTCCTCCCCCAAGCTGCTTGACTGGTCCCCTCTGCCTCCCTTACTACCCAGACACCTGTCCCTGTCCCTTGTTGTGTATCAGTCTATGTTCCTCCTCTGCCCAATGAGGATGCTGGACACACAATACATTGTAGGGATTAAGGGCATGCGCTAAGGAACCAGGCCACTGAGGTCTGAACCCTGGAAATAACACTTCCCAGCTGCGACCTTGACTGTGTAACTTAACTTTTCTGTGCCCCTTTTTCTTATCTGTAAATTTGGGGTGCTAGTTTGCATTTTTGGTGTTATTAAAAAGATCCCACAACTTGGGCTGGGGGGTGTAGCTCAGAGGTAGAGTGCATGCTTAGCACAAGGCCCTGGGTTTGATCCCCAGCACAATAACAACAACAAAAAGTCCCTGAAATTATTTTGGGAAGGAAGGAAGGAAGGAAGAAGGAAGGAAGGAAGGAAGGAAGGAAGGAAGGAAGGAAGGAAGGAAGGAAGGAAGGAAGGAAGGAAGGAAGAAGGAAGGGAGGGAGGGAGGGAAGGAGGAAGGACTAATGGAGACTATAAACCTCATGGAATAAAGGGCCAGGTATCTTGCATTTGTTATTCTGTGCCTCATTCAATTTGTCCATCATCATTCATGAGCTAATAGAATGTGCCAGTCTCTGAAAAAGATTAATCCCTGCCCACAAGGAGCTCACCTCAAGAGGGAGTAACAGTGGTTCCAATGTAGTGTGATGACAGCTGAGTGACAGGAAGGTGGCATTATCTGAAGCACATGGCTGTGGAGCTTGGGTTTAAATTCTAGTTTCCTTTCTGGCCTTGGGACTAATAAGTCACTATCACGACTCATGGACTGCTGTGGGATGCAGTTAAAAGATGAGGAGGGACCAGGAGAATGCTGCTATGGTTTGGATGTGGTTTGAGGGTCCCCCAAGGGCTTCTGTGTTAGAAGTTCGATCCTCAGTGTGGTGATGATGGAAGGTGGTGGAACCTGAAGAGGTGGGACCTAGGAAGAATTGGTCAGTCGTTGAGAGCGCTGCATGCAGAAGGAAGTAAGGTAGTTCTCATGAGAGCTTGATTAGTTCCCACCAGAGTGAATTGTTAAAAAAAAGAAAGCCTTACACCTCAATCCCTCTCTGGCTTCCTGTCTCATCATTACGATGCCAACCACCATTAGGCCTTCACCAGAGGCCAAACCAATGGAGCCACACAATCTTGGGTTTTCAATCTTCAAAACGGAGATAAATAAACCTCTTTTCTTTATTATTACCAAGTCCCAGGTATTTTGTTATAAGAACACAAAATTGACCAATACAAGTTTGGCACATAGTGTTTAATACAGATTATGACTCTTGCATTTATATACATGTATATGCATAAAGAAACATATATTCAGGGGCTGGGATTGTGGCTCAGCAGTAGTAGAGCGCTCGCCTAGCACAGGCGGGACCCGGGTTCAATCCTCAGCACCACATAAAAATAAAGGCATTGTGTTGTGTCTATCTACACCTAAAAAAAAAAAAAAAAAAGAAAGAAAGAAAGAAAGAAACATATATTCAGACACGGAGACATTGCAAAGTGCAACAGGAATGCAGAAAGTGTGGAATTAAACTTGAGTCTGACAGGGTTTCCAAGAAAAGGTGACACCATGGTCCAGTCTTTAAAGAGTGAATGACAGAGGGATGGAGAAGCCGGAAGTTTGGTTCAGGATGAATTACAGCCCATGCAAAAGCATGAAAGGAGAGAACAGCAGTCACTCAATAGGGCCCTTGGGAGGCCCTAAGATAGATATGTTGGAGAGGCAGGCAAGAGCTTAATCACACAGAATCCTGCTAATAAATTTGGACGTTGCCTGAGGACAATGTAGGGCAACAGAAAGAGTCGAAGCTGGATCCTGCCATAATCCATTTAGCACTTCCTAAACTAGTCACTATTTTATATCATTAACCAGTAATAATCAGCTTTATAGTCATGATCCTTAATTCTTGTAGAATGCTGAATTAAAAATAACAAAGGTTCCATTCAGTGTAACCAATTTCTAGGGCCAAGTCTATGTTATTTTCTATCTTTTGGAAAGTAACAAATGCTTTGTGGAAAGGAACTGTGTCTTTTCTCTTTTATCTCTGAATATGCTCAGAATGAAACATGGATACATCATATTTGCCCAACCATAATCCATGCACATTACATATGTTAACTTCTAGTTATCTAAGGTGACCTATTAGAACATTCTGGCAGAAAGTAGAGGGGGCTGGGGCATGAATTATACTAAAGCAGGAAGTTGAAGGACAAATGCCTCTTCAAGTATTTGTTACAAGGTAGACTTCAATGTAATGGAGGGCTGTTCATATATACCACAAAACCAATTACAAAGCTGATCCCTTCAGACCATAAAATGGCCAAATCACATTTCTGGTTTCTAGCAACACAATATAAAATTAGCAGAACTATGCACCCTTTGACTTAGAGGAAAAGGAGTGAAGAGAAAAGAAAACACCCTATTGGAAGAACTCACTAAATCACATGAATAGATGTGGTCTAAGGAAATCTACTGGGGAGTGGGGGAGGCGGGATACAAATCTTCAAAAAACAGCAGTGTCTTCACAGTCTTTGAACCCAGATGGTTTATTCAGGAAATATTTATTAAGGCCTTCCTATATCTGAGATGCAAAGGACTTGATGGTGAACAAAAGAGAGTCCATCTTGTTCTGCTCTTCATGAAAGGAAAGGGAAGGCTTTATACAACTGTACACATAATAAATACATAATAACAACTGTGAACAGTGCTGTAAGAGAAAACAATAGCAGCCTGTGCTGTGAAAGAGAAGAAAAGGTTTGATTTTTACAGGGCTGGGCGACATGAAAGGTTCTACTGAAGAACGGTAGGGAATCACGAATAGGAAAGGACCAGGCGGGTTTCCTAGGGAGAGGATCCAGGCAAGGGGAGGCCTCCGTGCCAGGGCTTGGGTGGAAAAGAGCTGAGAGAGCATGAAGAACAGAAAGAAGCCCTGGGTGGGTGGCAAGCATCAAAGAAAGGCAAGCTCTGGGCCAGGGCTGAGGCTGAAGTCGTGGAGACAGGTGGGGACAGAAGGAAAAGGTGATGAGAGCCTTCACTGTGATTCAGAATCTCTCTCCATCTCAACACCCCAAGGAGTCCCTGTCTGTCAGCCAAGGGAAGAGCCCTAAAGGCACTCCCCCAGGAGGTAACTTTGCCCCCACAATTTAGTAGCAGGTGGCAGAGAAGGGACAAGTCCATGGACAGAGGACCAAGCTAGGGACCCAGCTGGCCTGAGTGTGACTCCGGACTCCTAGGTGACCTTGCACAACCTGGCCTGTGGAGTGAGGATAATCGTGCTCACCCTCAAGGGCTGTAGAACGGACTGCACACGGGGAGGGTGGCCTGCCCCCCCCCCAGGAGGGTGCCAGGGGAAATGGTTGCTGCTGTGATGGTGGGGAGGAGGGAGTCATCGGATAGACCTGAGGAGGTGGAATCTGCCGGGTGTCAGAACAGGGCCCGGGACCATGGAGGGGGACCGGAGTGGTGGCAAAAGCTGGGGTTCAGCCTCTCTCGATTGTCGCCACCAGAAAGGCTGCAAGTGGGGGTGGGGATGCACTTTGACGCGGTGACTCAAGCGAGCGATAAGCTGCGAGGTGAGGGGGCGGAGCAAAAGAAGCTGGAAGGAAAGAAGGAAGGAAGGAGAGGGATCTGCCGAGGAAAGGTGAGGGCCCGGGGCGCCGGGGACAGGGGACTCGGGCTCGGCGCGGGGCTGCGGGCGAGCAGGGGGGTGAGCAAGGCGCCGGGAGAGGGCCGCAGCCGCCAAGGGAAGCGATCTGCGCCGGGGACGCGGCCTGGGAAGCGCTCCCCACCCCCATGGGTGAGCCCCGGGGTTGGGGGAGGTGACAACGGGAGGGATGCCCGCTTTCCTTCGGGGTATTCGGGACAGGCGCATCGACAATGCAGCCCTTTGAAGGGTGCGCGGCTGGCGTTGGCCGCTTTCCAACCCCTTGGCTCCCTCCTGCCTCTGGTCCCTGACCATCAGCCACACCGTCTCGGGGAGGGGGTGGCCCTGGTCGGGGTTCGGGGAACTTGGGGTTGACGCAGTTTCCAGTATGTCACTTCTGGATAGCACCTCTCCTTGTCCATCCTACAAACACCCCCATCCTGCAGCCAATGTCCACCTGTCAGCATTCCCTGTCCCCTTCCCCACTACTGGAGAAGCCCGTGCGACCTGGGTGTGGGTGGTGGGAGCTGAACTCGGAAGGCAGCCCCTCAGATGCCTTGCTTAGATGTGGATCCAAATACAACTGGGCGCAAGGGGAACCTAACCTCCAAACCTGGAGGATGTGCTAGCTTTGCACATTTAATGCCTGATTGAGCAAAAACATTCTAAGATCAGCAAAGAATTTCTAGGGGTTCTCAAAACATAAGGTGCCCAGGGCCCCAGCTGCTCATATACCCACTGAGTACCGACTCCTATAGGCTTCATTCCTCATCCTTCATTTTGGCAACAGCCCCTCAAGACGGCTGTGCCCATTGTATCCACTGAACAGGTGAGAAAGCTGAGGCACAGACACACTGACTTGCCTCAAAGTACAGGGCTAGCAAAAGGGAGAGACAGGATTTGAATTCAGAGACTTAGCACTACAGGATACTGTGCTGCCTCTACAGTAACATTGGGCACCTAAAGTGAAATTGGGTGCAAGTAGAGGCCACCTTTGCTCATACACCTTATGGTTTAGTAATTAATGCAGGAAACAGAACTGTGTGTGATAAGATGTTCATTTTGCAGGAAGTCAGTAGTAGTCTTGAGGCCAGGGCTGCAGAATGTAGCCCTGGCCTCTGAGGAGAGTGGGAGGAGACTTGTGACCTACCTGGAGTGTGTCCATCTTTGCCAAACTCAAAATCTAATCTCCTGAACTATGTAATTACTTGATCATTGCATTTTTTAAGTCTGCCTTCTTTTTTGTTTTTTCCTTGTCGATACTCCCTTGAGTACAATGTTCACATTCTCCAATATTCTTTTTAGATACATTTATTCAAAATTTATCTCTCAAGTCTATGAATCATCTGGAACTTCAAACCCCAGTCCTCAAATATTCTAATCTCTCCAGACTAATTCCACTGTTTGCACCCAGGCACCCAAATCCAACATTTCCAAACCCCAGTTTATCATCCCTATTCTTCCTATTGGCATCTAATTTCCAGTCTCTGCAGCTTCTTGCCTGGACTATTGCATTATTTTTCCAAATTGGCCCTCCTGCCCCTAGAATCCATCCACCCACTGGACATCCTCTTGAAATCTCACAAGTCAGTCTCCTTGGGGCCTTTAGGCCTAGCAGACAGAAAACACTGTTCTCACTCTCCTTCCTTAGCACCCCATACATGCCTCTAGGAGAAGGAACGCTTCTCATATGACACAATTGTCAATTTATCTGCCCTCCCCTTTAGACTCTGATTCCTTCAGCAGTTTTTTTAATCTTATACTTTGTATCCTCAGACTCGGTGCATAATAGACATTTGATAAGTGTTTGGGCAGTTAATGACCTTGTCGTGGAATTAAACTATTTTTTAGAACACAGTTTATAGGCAGGAAAACAGTTCACTATGCACAGTGTGACATTTCACTCTCAATATGATCTGTCACCATTAGTGAGTTATGTGGATATGTAGTGTGAGGGGTTGACATTAGAAATTAAGTTTGTAGATGGTTAAGACTAGGGACAAAATGAAAGTAATTTTTCCAAATAAGTGCCATTGAGATTAGGGGTGAAAGTGATTTTTTCAAGGTCCAGTGATTCTTTTCTATTTTCCATAGCCATTTGGTCAGAGCCCTCAACAAGAAGAGAGGCAAGGACAAAGTCACCATGGCATCAGTGTCCACTCAGGGGAGCCAAGAGAAAGGTCCCCACTTGCCACCACTGAGCAAGCAGGTATGTTTTTAATTTGGAGAGTCTGCCATGTTAAGAGGAATATCATACAGAACTTTTGTTAAATCCCACTCTTGGCCAGCGATCTTACTTGGTTTTGTGTTTTGTTTTATTTTGTTTTTTTCCGGTCTGACACCTTGTTGGATGGGTACAGAGAACACAGAAGGAATATGTGGGTTGTACTTACAAAAGTTGTACTTACAAAAACTTTCTTGACTCTTTGCCATTTAGGATCCAGCTTAGCTAACTCTTAATGGAGGCTGTCAGTGACTGCAAAAGTTTACTGTAGCAGAGCAAAACTCTTGGTTGTCTCTAACAGAAGGGTACATTTTGCTTATTTTCATATTTTTCTTACTAAGGATAATTATACAAAGCATATGCTACTGACAGATGTTGCTTTTAGGATAGCAGAATTCTTAATAACTAATTAGCCATCAGATTGAGAACCCAAGTGTTAACATGAGCACACTTTTTCCAACTTGTTCAGAATGGATGTTATGTGTTTCAGAAACAAATGTTTGAACAAGAGACACTTGAGTCCAGGAGTTCAAGAATAACCTGGAAGATGTACTGAGACCCTAACTCAAAAAAAAAAAAAATGTGCTGGTGCCAGTAGCTGTAATCCAGTGGACTAGGGCAGGAGGATTGCAAGTTCAAGGCCAGCCTGGGCAATTTAGTAAAACCTTGTCACAAAATTTCAAAATACCAAGTAAAAAGGGCTGGAGATGCAGCTCAGTGGTAAAGTGCCCCTGGGTTCAATCCCCAGTACCACAATAGATAAATAAATAAAATTTTTAGGTTTTAAAAAGAAAGAAAAAGAGCAAGTATTTGATGGGTAAATGGAGTGATCTTGGCCAGTGATCTTACTTGTTCTCTGGGGTAAACATATCAAGCTAAAATTGTTTATGGAGGAGAAAATGGGGATTAAAATCAAATTCCTTTTATGTATGATTTTGTCAAAATGAGCCCATCTACTATGTGTAACTATAATTCTCTAATTTTAAAAAAAGTAAACTATAGAAGAGGCAAACAGACCAATGATAACAAGTCACAAGCAGAAGACATTGGATACCTGAACTGCCTCTGTGAAACAGAGAGCCATAAAACATTTATAGCCGTGAAGGAAAGGATCACCAGAGCTCTGTCCAGGAGTCTGTGCACGAACTCTAATCTTGACTCTAGGACTCAGAGCAACTGCGTCAGCTGTGTGTATATGTGTGTTTTTGGATGACATTTTTCTTCTTTCTGCTGCAGCCATAGCCAGGACAAGAACAAATGCAATACTCCTTGACTTACAATGGAGATACATCTCAATAATCTTGTCATAAGTTGAAAATATCTTAAGTCGAAAATGCATTGTAAACATCTATCCTACTGAAACACATCCTAGCTTAGAAACACAACACAGTACAGAGCATGAACTTTTCATCTTCACAATTGCCCAGGGGAAAGGTGGCCACAGCTAAATGCTGCTGCCCGGCATCACATGAAAATATTGCATTGCATATTGCTAGCAATTTAAGGAAAAGATCAAAATTCAAAGTATGGCTTCTACTGAATGCATATCACTGCCATGCCATCATAAAAATGGAAAAATCTGAACCATCAGTAAGTCAGGGACCGATTTGATTTGATTTACCTGGGAAAGGAGGCGTGCTTGCTGAGGAGCACAGGTGCTAAGAAATGGAGGTAAGTAGAGACTGATGGCAATTGCTTCTTCCCATTGTGCATTACCATGTTACTGGTTGTTGTGATTCATGCTGACCACTGCAATTGTACTGTGCCAAGGAGAGTTGGAGAGAAAGAAGAGGGAGGATGCCAGCTTGCATTGCTTGTAGATCTCTGAAGGCATAGACGCCATGAGCCCCTCCACCTTGTTAATATAGCATCATGCATG
The DNA here is from genome assembly GCF_052094955.1 of Ictidomys tridecemlineatus. Lineage (NCBI taxonomy): Eukaryota > Metazoa > Chordata > Mammalia > Rodentia > Sciuridae > Ictidomys > Ictidomys tridecemlineatus. The sequence continues at coordinate 37,528,335 of NC_135485.1, read as the reverse complement.
TCAAGTGCTTGGCATAGTGCCTGGCCCATGAGAAAGTGCTCAAGAAATGGTGACCACCATCCACACTGATACCTACTACAAAGAGCCTGAAAAGGAACAGTGGCAAAATCAGCAAATCCTTCTCTTCACTGAGGAGGCAACACTGAGCTTGATCTTAAGAGCAGGTAGGTGAAGGGAGAGAGGGAATAGCACTCTAAGTACAGTCAAGCCCATGGACTGAGGTATGGAGGTGAAAGCACACATGGCCTCAGCAGTAATTCAGCTTGACCAGTAGCCACTTCATGCACTCAAGTCAGTGAATCACCCTGTCTCTCCAACTGGGATTCTTTCTTTGCCTCAGTCCATCTAGAAGGTCCAGTTGGGAAGCTTATGGAATTGGCCATTTCTGTATATAGGCGCAGCCAGCCCAAAACACAAGCCAAGTAACAAGAGAAGAGACCTCCTCCTCCAGGGAAAACCAAGTAGATGTTTTTCTGATAATCTCAGTTAACTCATCATGTAACTTTCCTTACAGAGCATGTTGTTTTGTCCAAAATCAAAACTGCACATCCACAGAGGAGAGATAGCCAAGATTATTCGAGAATGTCAAGAAGAAAGTTTCTGGAAGAGAGGTAATTGCATCCTGCTCAATCTTTACTAGCATTGCATTTGATGCAATAAACTGCCTCCATATCCTATTAGAACTACAGGAATGATTTATTTTTGAGCAGTGTTTGCATAAATCCCTAAAGAACTTGGATATTCAGGGATGTTTTGGGTTAAATCCATCTGGAAAAAATTTTTTAGGGCAGAGATAATATCTGATTATGGAGCACTTTGCCTTACTTAGCAAAAACTGCTGCTCATTTAACTCTTTCCTTCACATGAGCAAGAACATGTGCCAAGATTATTGTCTAGAATGTCTTTATTACCAAAGACTAGATCTTTCTAACCTCCACTAGAGTCTAAGCTTCAAAGAGTCAGAGATAATGTCAAGTTCATCCCAGAGCCTAGCACACTGCTTCACACATAGAGAATTTCTCCTAAATATTGTTGAGTGAAAGAAAAATGGCAGTGTTCCATTAATGCTTCTCTTATATTGTCTCTGAATAGCCTTTTCTGCTGAGTTGCTTCCTCTTTCTGAGCCTGCCTTACATAAGATAAGGGTGTGAATTCAGGCTGTGCATTAAAGCTTCTTCCAATTTAGAAAATTCATGATTTGTTGTTTGAGAATGGCATAATAGAGCTTATAGACAGAGCATCAGTATTGTGCAACATTGCTGACACAGGGATAATTTTTGCTTTACAATACTCATTTTGATTTCATAAATCATTCAAATTCAGCATCACCAGTTTTGGAACTAAGACTCTGTAGGAGTTGATATTCATTATGCATTACCATGATTACTGATTGTGCTTCTAGAAATGCATGTCTTTTCTGACAACCTGTGAGTAAATAATTTAATTGCGCACTAGTAGATTAACACTTCATTATGACCCATTTGCCTGCCACCAGGCAACTAGTTATAGATGGAAAAATTGGTTACTGTTTGAATTTCCTTGGTTTCCAGGAAGAGCTGAATGTTTACCACTGCTCTCTGCATTTGAGAGAAGTCATTTGGTACATTTTGACAGAATTAGAAACTGCCTTTGCCAAACTAATTGTCTGTTCAAAAAGGCATAGCTTGGGGCTGGGGATGTGGCTCAAGCGGTAGCGCGCTCGCCTGGCATGCGTGCGACCCGGGTTCGATCCTCAGCACCACATACCAACAAAGATGTTGTGTCTGCCGAGAACTAAAAAATAAATATTAAAAATTCTCAAAAAAAAAAGGCATAGCTAAACATTGTACATATTTAACATGAATGAAGTCATGTTGTAATCTTCCATCTGGATCTTCAGGCAGACCTCCAAATTGGTGGACAAAAATGTCTTATAGATTAAAAAAAAAAAAAAAAAACAGGGAACTCTCCGCAGTGAAGGATGAAAGCAGATTAGAAAGTAAATAGGATCCTTGATTTTCTGTATTGGAAAAAGCCAGCAGCTATGAAAGACACTATTAGACCATTTGGAGATATTTGAATATAGATTGTACAATAGTTAATTATCCTGGAGTACCCTTAATGGTCTTGTGACTCTGTAGGGAAATATTCTTGTTCTTAGAAGATATCTTCTGAAATATTCAGTGATGAAGAGTCATGATGTTTACAAATTTCAAATATTTCAGAAAAAAAATTAAAAATAGAGATAAAGCAAATTTGGTTAAAAAACTAACAAATATAGATGAAGACTATGCAGTTTATTATATAGTGCTTCCTAACAATTATGTAGGATTGAAAATTGATGTATACATATATGTATGCATATAGATACAGGCAGTTCCCCAATTCAAGAACTAAGATGCTCATGTCAAATGTAGTGTTCAAAATCTTATACAAGTCAACCATTCAGTAAATTTGGATGTCTGATGTATTAGTTGGTTTTTCATCACTGTGACAAAATACCTGAGATAAATCAACTTAAAGGGGGCAATATTTATTTTGGCTCATGGTGTCAGTCTCTGGCCACTTGGTTCCATGTTTCTGGGCCTGCAATGAGGCAGAGCATCATGGTAAGAGGACATGGCAGAATGTGGTTGCTTAATTCACAGCAGCTGAGAGGAAAAGATAGAGAAGGAAAGGGATCAAGGACAAGATACATACTGCAAGGAAACATTCCCAATGATGCTTCCTCCAAGTAAGCCCTACCTCCTAAAGTTTCCAACCAACTCCCAACATGCCCACCAGCTAAGGATCCTTTGGTGGACACTTCAGATTCACACTATAACATCAGAGATGGAGTAAAATGGGTTTTATATTTGGTCAAACTAATGGTATGAAACAGGCTGAGTTACCAGGGAAGACCCTAAGAGAATTGTCCCTATAGTGCGTAATAAATACTTTTTGAATAAGTAAAATAACAAATGAATAAAACTTACATTTAAGGAAGTGAAACAAAAATCTCTGAGCAATTCTCCCCTTGACCTCTAGGTGAGGCACCATGTTTTAAGTTACCAATATTTTTAAAAATTATTTTATTTTTAAATACATGATAGCGGAATGCATTACAATTCTTATTACACATTTAGAGCACAATTTTCCTTTTTTAATATTTATTTTTTAGTTTTAGGTGAACACAATATCTTTATTTTATTTTTATGTGGTGCCGAGGATTGAACTCAGTGCCTAACACATGCTAGGTGAGCGCTCCACCACTGAGACACAGCCCCAGCCCAGAGCACAATTTTTCATATCTCTGTTTGTAAAGTATATTCTCACCAATTCATGTCTTCATACATGTACTATGGATAATGATGTCTGTCACATTCCACCATCATGCTAACCCCCTGCCCCCTCTCTTCCCCTCCCACCCCTCTGTCAAATCTAGAGTTTGGCTATTCCTCCCATGCTCCCCCTCCCTACCCAACTATGAGTCAGTCACCTTATATAAGAGAAAACATTTGACATTTGTTTTTTGGGATTGGCTAACTTTATTTAACATTATCTTCTCCAACTCCATCCATTTACCTGCAAATGCCATGATTTTATTCTCTTTTATTGCTGAGTAATATTCTACTGTGTATATATGCCACATTTTTAAAATCCATTCATCTACTGAAGGGCATCTGGGTTGTAAATTGTACTTTTATCAACATTGATGTGGCTGTGTCCCTATAGTATGCTTTTTTAAGTCCTTTGGGTATAGACTGAGGAGAGAGATAACTGGGTCAAATGGTGATTCCATTCCTGGCTTTCCAAGGAATCTCCATACTGCTTTCCATATTGGCTGCACCAATTTGCAGTCCCACCAGCAGTGTATGAGTGTACCTTTTTCACCATATACCCCCCAACACTTATTGTTGTTTGTCTTCATAATAGCTGCCATTCTGACTGGAATGAGATGATATTAAGATACCAATATTGAAGGACATTTTTGTTTTACAGCTCTGCCTTTCTCTCTTGTAAGCATGCTTGTCACCCAGGGACTAGTCCACCAAGGTAAGATTCAATATTTGTTAAATTGCTTAACTTCAGAGAGTCCAGTTTTCTGTGCCCCTTCTGGCAGCTCCTCGGCACTGGGCATGTATTTTTTTGGTGAAGGATTTTTTTAATGCATGCTTCTGCCTCTTTTTAGCATAGGTCCCTGTCCCCACAGAAGAGATCTCAGACTCTGGAATGAGTGAATATATTAGATTACCTGGCAAAGGGAAATTAAATGGCAGATATAATTAAGGTTGTTAAACAGCTGACCTTACAATAGGGAGATTATCCTAGGTAATCCAGGGAGCCCAATTTGACCAAAAGAGTCTTTACCAGACATGGTGACACACAACTATAATCCCAGCTACTCAAAAGGCTGACACAGAAGGATCACAAGTTCAAAGCCAGCCTACCTGTTGTAGAGACAGATGAGGCAAGGCACTGAAGATAGCTGGAACAGTTTTATTTGGCTGCAGCCAGGTTCAGAGGGCACAGCTTTTGCTGTAATCAATCAATCCTCTAAACCCAGAGTTCAGATAGTTTCAGAATTTCATACCCAACATATAAGGGGAGGGGCTCAGAAGTTCACAGTCTGCAAAAGTTCACATAAAAGCAGTTTTTTTCTTTCACTGTTCTGGGCAAGTTAATCCTTTAAAAATAGCACCTGAGAAGGGGAGAGCTACTTCTCCCCTTTCTTTCCTCTCCCTGCCAGCTGTTACCACAGAGCCCAATTGGTAACTTCTATTATCTTAGAAATGCAGACATCTCTGTGAAGCCCCAGCTCAAGGCCAGAGGCCTTGTTTACACATTTCTACAAACTACTATGCTGGATACACATTTGTGGAAAACTAGTAAGAGGGTGTCCAGAACCTGAAGTGCTGATTTCTTCCTAACCAGTGGCCAAGTAAAACAGGGCAACACGAAAATTGGAAGTTTATCTACTTTGAACTCTTTGGTAGAGACTCTTTTGCTGACAGTCCTAAAATCAACCATGGTGAAGATTTTGGAGAAACCCAGTTAAGACTTTTCTGTGGAGAAAGGGGGTGCCACTACATTTCAACTTAGCAAAATCCTATGTCTCCTGTAATCCCAACAGCTGGGGAGCCTGTGACAGGAGGATCACGAGTTCAAAGCCAGCCTCAGCAATTGTGAGGCACAACACAACTCAGTGAATCCTGTCTCTAAATAAAATATAAAATAGGGCTAGGGATGTGGCTCAATGGTTGAATGCTCCTGAGTTGAATCCTCAGTAACCCCCCAAAAGATCCTATCTGAAAATGCAAAGGGCTGCGTATAGCTCAGTGGTGACGTGTTTGCCTAGCATGTGTAAAATCCTGAGTTTCATCCCAAGGATGAAAAGAAAAAAAAAAAAAACCTAAAAATTTTAAAGTTCTTTTAAAATAACGAAGGGGAAGAAAAGACAGATCCAGAGAGAGGACAGCATAAGGAATCAATATTGCAAGACTTTGACGATGGAGGAAGGGGCCATGAGCTAAGGCATGTCGGAAGCCTCTAGGATCTGGAAATTCCAGACACCCTAGCAAAGAAAGCAGCCCACTAAAAGAATGCAGTTCCAACTTTATTTTTAAACTAGTGGGACCAATTTGAGACTTCTCACCTCAAGAACTATAATAAACATGCTTTAAGCTACTACATTGGTGGTAATTTGTTATAGCAATCATAGGAAACTAAAACAGTGCCTTCCATTATACCAGAATCCCTGTGCCTTCCGGCCTCTGGCTGTGACTGGGCCAATGGTTCACTACAGAAGGGTGCTCCAGGTAGGAGGTGAGTGGAGTGGAAGTCCACCCAAGCTCTGCCCACCAAGCCATTTGTCCCAGCAAGAAGCTAAACCAACTAAGGAGGGTACCCTGTCTGATGCATAAAAGAGACCATGAGGACTAGCAGCCACATGTCTCTCCCTACAGTGACCTCTGCTTACCTCTGAGTTTTCCTCTCCATTCCTCTTTCCTCATTCTCTTCTTTGTCTCCACCTAGACAGAGAATTCTTACACATTGTGTAGTCCCCAGGTAACAACAAGGCCTCTGACCCTGTTTAAGTTCAATTTATTGGATGTTTCTGGATTACCAAGATTTTAAAAGGAATATTTCTTCCTGGTAAATATGAAGGAAGATGTCCTAGTTCTTTTTTGGATCTCAAAGATTACCTGTGTTATGTAACCAGGAGAATTCCAATTTAATCAATATTATTCTGGCTGTAAAGGTCATGTATTAAATATGATTTCATTTTTATCACTTGAAGATAGTCTTTTAATAGGAATATATTCATCAATCAGAACAAGCCTTCATCAGGCTATTTCTGACACAGCAAAAAAAAAAATGCAGCCAGGACATCCATAGAATTATGTTTTATAAATATTAAACTACTCAAGATCTATCATCTCTGCATCTGTGCATATATATTTTTTCAGAATTATATATTAGTTTTCCATAGTTATTGTAACAGATTATCACAGACACCATGGCTTAAAAACAATAGATTTATTAACTTACAGTTCCAGAGGCCAGAAATCCAAAATGGGTCTCACTGGTTTAAAATCAAGACATTGTTCCAGTTGTATTTCTTCTGGAAGTTTCTAATCTTCCTTTCCTTTTCCTGCATTTATTTGCTGGCCGCCCCCTTCTTATGTCTTTAAAGCCAGCAATGCTGAGCCAACATTTTCTCACATTGTCATATCTGGTCCTCTCCAATGCCCTCTTCCACATTCAGGGATTGCTGTGATTATGTCGAAGTTACCTGGATCATCCAGAACCATCTCCCTATTTTAAAGTTATCTGATAACAACCTAAATTCTACTTTCTACCTAAGTTTTTATGTATTATAACATATTTATAGTTTCTTAAGATTATGGAGTGGACATTGTTAGGGGCTACTATCCTGCCCACCTCAAGTTATAATATTTCTTTTCTTTCTTTCTTTCTTCTTTTTTTTTTTTTTTTTTTGGTACCAGGGATTGAACTCAGGGGCACTCAACCACTGAGCCACATCCCCAGCCTTTTCCTTTTTTTATATTTTATTTAGAGACAGGTCTTACTGAGTTGATTAGCACCTTGCCATTGTTGAGGCTGGCTTTGAACTTGTGATCCTCCTGTCTCAGCCTCCCACACCACTGGGATTACAGGTGTGTGCCACTGTACCCAGCCACAAGTTTTAATATTTTCTTATTTATTATTTTTTTTAGTTGTAATTGAACACCATACCTTTATTTTATATTTATATGTGGTGCTGAGGATCGAACACAGGGCCTCACATGTGCTAGGCGAGAGCTCTACCACTGAGCCACAAACCCAGCCCCTACTATTTTCATTTAAAAATTGTGACAGTAGCACATGCCTATAATCCCAGCACTTGGGCAGCTGAGGCAGGAGAATTGCAAATTCAATCCCAGCCTGAGCAAATTAGCAAGACCCTCTTTAAAAAAAAAGGACTGGGGATGCAATTCAGTGGTAGAATGCCCCTGGTCAAAGCAAGAAAAAAAAGCTTTAAATAAACACATGCACACGTGTGCTCACAGGCACACACACACACACACACACACACACACACATACACACACACATACAGATTGAATCTCTAAACTGAAACTTCCTATACTGAATTACTTTAAGAGAGAACAGGATAGTGAGTCATTTTTTGAACTTAAATCAGTCTTTGTTTCATATTCCTTTTCTATATGTTAAAGCTAATATATGCTCTTTGCCTAAAATGGCTATACAAGAGTTAAACTCAGTCAAGAAGTGATTCATAATTATTTTAAAATTGTTTCTTTAGATTAAGACTATGTATACATTTAAGAAATTTTGCATCTTAAATTTTAAGTAGGTTGCAAAATAAAATATTAATTATCTATATATTACTCCTTAGGTTACTTAGCAGCTAACCCAAGACTTGGATCATTGCCTAAACTTGCACGTAAGTCATTAAAGTAAAAAAAGCAGATTCATTTTGGAAGAAACGGTGATATTTTTAACCGCTAGGGAAAGGAATGTCCATTTTAACCAACTTGCCTGCATTGACTCTGAAAAATTAGTCACTATTTTCTATGGCTTTACATTCTTACTTTTTTCAACACTTCTTGATATACAGGAAGTGTATAGGGACTTCTCCCCAGATAATCCTCTTTAAAGTGAGTAGGGACTTCTCCCCAGATAATCCTCTTTAAAGCATGAACTAAGAGGGACTGACAAGATATATACAGTTGTTCCTCCAGATTTGATGGGGATGGGTTCTAAGACCCCTCCAGGATACCAAAATCCATGAATGCTCAATTCCCTTATTTAAATGGCATAATATTTTCATACCACCTCTGCATGTTCTCCTGTATTCTTTAAATCATCTCTAGATGACTTACAACACCTAAAATAATGTAAATACTATACAAATAGTTGTTATACTATATGACTTAGGGAATACTGAAAGAAAGAAGTTTGTACTTGTTCAGTACTGACCCAAACTTTCAAATATTTTGTCTGTAGTTGGTTGACTGAGGATGTGTGACCCATGGATATGGAGGGCCAGCTTTAACAAAATTATCAACAGTAGAGCATCTGAATGATAAGACCTTAGGGTTTTTATTTTCTTCTTTTGGGCTGGCCAATCTTTTCAAAAGATTATCTGTCATGGACATTAAAAATGAGTAATGAGCTGGGGATTTTCCAATAATAAATTTGCCACACACTTGGGGTTTCTTTTTCCTCTTCTTGATACACATAGACCTTCTATGTACAAAGAAGGTACAATCTCGAATCTCATTCCCAGCCAGAGGGTTCAAGATTTTTTGCTGCAACCAGCACAGCCATTAATTCAGAAATCACCAAGGGGCAATGGGGGATTGAGAAAAGACAAAGACATAGAGAAAAGGCTGGGGCTAGGTGGGACATCACCCTCTGATGGAGGATGAATGACCCAGAGCTAGCTCAGCAACTTTATCATATGGGTTTTCTCATCAAAAGGATTTTCTGTAAGAAAGCATGCAGAATTGAAAGTCAAAGTACTGTATGACAAATATAATTATCAATTTACTTTCATAATTCTCTGTACCTGGCAGCTGATGTCTGCACTTAGGGTCAAGACTGATAGTCTTGTGCCTAGCACAGAATCTCCTTTAAGCAGGGTGTCACCATAGCAACTGGGCAGTCTTGACCTGCACCTTTTCACGGGAAATTTCCAGTGCAGGCGCAGCTCCTGCTGTAGGTCAGAGACAACAATTCAAATCACTGCTCCCAACAACTTCCTTCATAGGAGGTTTCCCTCGCTCATGACATCACTTCTAAAGGTTGCTCCCAACTCTTCCAAGACCTTAAAGAAAGTAAAGGAGCTTTCCTACCTGTGATTTAAAGGCTTCCAATAGTCACAGTGCAGATCCCCACCTTCTCTCCTTGGTGGCCTAAGCCATCTGTTTAACAGCTGCCACCCTCTCATTGCCCATCTTTGAGACAGCACCTTCACTTGCTCTATCCTGGTCATTCTGCTTCCAGTTCAAAGAAGAGATCAGAAAGTCTCTGGTTCACAGTCCTGCTCTTTGATAGGGGCTTCACCCTCAGAGTTTTTGTTCATTGATTTACCATAGTACTTTTAGATAAAAATGACTAGTCTTGATGTTTGGTGTGGTAGCACATACCTATCCCAGTGATTTTGGAGACTGAAACAGGAGGATCTTAGTGAAGCCCTAAGCAACTTGTTGAGACCCTGTCTCAAAATAAAAAATTAAAATGGTTGGGATGTAGCTCAGTGGTAAAGCACCCCTGGGTTCAACATCAGCACTTAAAAAAAAAAGACTAGGTTTAATAAAAAAAATTCAAGATGATAATTAACGAAAGAGATTCTGAATCTTTCAGTTACCTATGTTTCTTGCTTTTACAGTTGCTGGCATCTTAGGATTTGGCCTTGGAAAGGCTTCATACATAGGAGTATGCCAGAGTAAATTCCATTCCTTTGAAGATCAGCTGCGTGGAGCTGGTTTTGGTCCAGAGCATAACAGGTTTGTAACCTGCTTGACTAAGAGATTATAATGAAGATGATTATAAGTAATTAAATGAAGGGTCACTGACTATTTATAACATTAAACATTTTTTAAATTCCTTCATTTAAAAAACCTCTTTAACCTTCAAGTTTTGAGTTGTTACAACTCAACTTCGAAAATTATTAAATTAGCTACCTATTTCATTTTATAACAATATCTAATGAGTACCTATTATGTCCAAGGCATTGTGCAAGTCTCTGAAGACTATCTTGATGAGCACAAATGACTTCTACCATCACAAGGTTACGTAAAATTTAAACGGTCTTCCTTACGGAAGGCTTCTGAGAGCCTTTAACATGTTAATAGCATGTAATATATATTGTAGTTTTCTCTGGGGGATATAAGCAGCAGGACAGTGGAGTTCACAGGACTACCTCTGCTGTTGGAGATTTGGGGTTGAAAACCACTCCATCCACTTCCTAAGCCATATGACCTTGAATACATTTCTTAAACTCTCTAATCTTCAGTTTCCTCATCTGTATAAAATGATGATCAGAATTGTTTCCATGGGATATTGCAAGGAATAGAAATGGTTATTCATGACTCATAAGTACTATTTCTTTTATAGTGTTATGAGACTAGTGTTAAAGACACATTTCTCTGAAGACCCCTCACCCATCTCAGTAGATTCTATTTGAGAGGCTGCATGATATAGTGAAAACAACATTGGACTAGAAATCAGGGCACCCAAGTTCTTTTTCCATTTGCAAAACTTTGGAGAGCCACCTTCCCTAGTCCTATACTGGTACCTTAAACACTGTCACTTCCTGTTGAGCCGCATGCAACCCAGAGAGGTGCACAGATATACAGCAAGGAGATGCAGAGACTTTCTGAAGTGACCTAGTTAGCCATATCCTGTTTTCCAATTAGCCATAGGTAAGGCTCAGCCCATTTGTTTTCAAACCCTTACACATTCCATTTTAGCAGCAATGTTGCCTGAGAGTCATTAATTCTATGTTTACAGACAACTCCAACATCAGTCCATCTTTACAAAGCTGAGTTTTAGGGTCAGCTTTCTGAAGAGCAATTGACCACAAGATTCTGGTCTCTTTAGGGAAAGTTTTATAAAATCAATACATGCAAAGGAGAAAGTTTTCTTAACTGTTCCCTCTTTCTCTTTAATTTCAGGAAGTTCTTTTGCTATTATCCAACTTCAGGTTCCATAATAATTATAAACCAAGATTGAAATCTGTGTTTTCCAGACAGTCTCCATTGTTCTGCATTTTAGAAGAAGGCGGTTGAAGTAAATGGTCTCCAGGGTTGCTTTGAGCTCTTTGTTCTATAGCTCTGTTTTGCCTGCCCTCTTGTAGCCACAGCAGCTGCACTCTGGGCTCACATTAGTGGCTGGTAACCATTGCTAAGCCCTTGTGAAGGGCCATTACCAGTACATCTAGAAGCAACGATTCACAAAGCTACTTGATTTCCAGTGAGGGGGAAGGAGGGAAGAGCCCCTAGCTAGGTTGAGGTCTAGAAGCTTAAGGAAGGGACCTTCTTAAAGGAGATGATGACACTTGACTTGAATCTTCAAAGACCAGTGGGAGTTATAGCAAGTTTGAAAAAGGAAATGCTAGGCCGGGAATGGCCTGCTCAGAGAAGGAAACCTGATTGATTAATTCTTTAATAAACCCATGGATACACCCTATGGCTGAAGCATAGAGAGCTATTGGGAAATGGTAGAAGACATCTGGAGGGCAAAGCAAGTAAGGGTCACTCCCTGAAGGATTTTATGCCACACTAAGGATTTCTACCTAATTCTCAAAGCAATGGGGTAAAAATAAGTGATAAAGGGAGGAGGGAGGAGATCATCATCCATCTCTCTGGGGATGTGCAATAGCAGCTTATAGTGTTGCTGCCTTCTGAATGACCCTTCCCACTCAAGCAAGGTTGATATTTCTATTATATAGAATTCACCTCATCCTGTTCTGCTTAAAAGGTCTTCCTGTTGCAAATTCCTCATAGTAGTAGGTGTAAATGTTTATGGAATTGAATTTGTAAGATTTCAAAACTAACACTGGGAAGGGCCTCAAGGACATCAATTCCTCAAGTGTGGGTATTTTTCTAATACAAAGCTGTGCGTTTTCCTTGGTATTGTGTTAGATTCTAAGGAAACTGTTGCAAATCAGGAAAATTATTTCTGGAAATGTCCTCGCAATTTTTTAATTTAAAAAAAATTATGTGTGCTCATGTGTGTCCAAACCTAATTCCATAAGTTTATATTATATTAAACACTATAGGCTTATATTATATTAAATACTACATAAATGCACTATGTATTTTATGATTTTTTTTTCTTTTAGATGAGGTCTCACTGCATTGCCCAGGCTGGCCTCAAACTCCTGGGCTCAAGTGTTTCTCCCACCTGAGCATCCTCAGTGCTGGAGCGATAGATATGCGCCACTGTGCCTGGCTTATTTATGATTTTTTAATGTTATTGTTAGAAATTACTCAAGTTCAAAGATTACTCATGTTCAACCTTTGTGTGACTCTAACCACAAAAACAACCATCTGTTTCAACATAAAGTTTGTTCTTGGTTTTATTTGGATGAAATTTGGGGAATCTTAAACTAAGAACAAATATTGTTCCTGAAGAAATTGGGCTAGTGAACTTTAGAACAGAAGACTTCTCTAAACAACATTGTGTTAAGACTAGAGATTCTATTGTCAAAGTACAAACCACTACCTGTTTTTGCTTCTCTTCTAGGCATTGCCTGCTTACCTGCGAGGAATGCAAAATAAGGCATGGATTAAGTGAAAAGGGAGATTCACAGCCTTCGGCTTCCTAAACTGTCTATGGCTTTTGAGTTTTCTAAACCTCTGAATTTATACACATTTAAAATTTCAAGAGTACTTTAAAATGATATACTTCTTTTGATTCTCTTGCTCTTTTGAAATGCTTTCTGTGGAAGGCTCTCCCCTGAATTGAGCATGACATATTTTTCTGCTAAGAACATGTTGAGAGCCCTCACATACCAAACAAACATACAATAACAGCAGCAGATGATATTGCACCCTGCCTGGCTTACAGCTGAGTAAAGGAATTGAGTCTTCTCTGATTAGCCTCCATCTTTTCTTTCACTCTGCTTTTCTTCAATGTTTTAAGTTCTCTAGTAGAAGACAGGAACGAATGAGGAGGAAGCTGAGGAGTCATGACCCAAAGAAAATTCAGGTATTTGGAGATAGATAGAAGTACAGGATGAGAAAGACTGTGTCTTTTATAAGCACTAGAAGTGTTTCCCATTGCTAGGCATGGTGGCGCATGCCTGTAATCCCAGTGGCTCGAGAGGCTGAGGCAGGAGGATTGAGAGTTCAAAGCCAGCCTCAGCAACTTAGCAAGGGCCTAAGCAACTCAGTGAGATGCTGTCTCCAAATAAAATATGGGGATAGGCTGGAGATGTGGCTCAATGTTTTAGTGCTCCTGAGTTCAATCTCTGATACCAATAAATAAATAATAAATAAATGAATAAGAAGTGCTTCTCAAGACATAGGAGCCAAGATTTCATTCAAAATGGTCAAAATATGAAACAACTGTCCTTTCAGTGATGGACATAACTGTGAGGCTCATCAGTGCATGAGGTTTTTAAAAACACCTATCATCTTTCAGTTACCTGCTAAGCTAATAGGTACGCATTTGTGATCACTCTTTAATAGGATACTTTTGTAGACTACTAGTGGCCTGAAAGAATAAACCCATTTTCCCAAACCATTCTCCTTCTTCCAAGCAGCTCATTTATGGGGAGAATAACTTGAGGAATTAACTCACAGAATGATAAACTCTTAGAATTTTAGGGAGTTCAGAGTCAATTTAACTCCAAGAGTCAGATTTCTATTCTCCAACCATGTTCGTTGCATGAAAAAAAAAATTTCTCTATTTGGGAACCTTTTGTTTTACATCAAGTTGGCTAAGCCTTATTAAAAAAAAACTTCAATTGGATCTTTGCACCTGCTCGGGAAAATGCTTTAGATATGTATTGACATTTATGTTGTGTGTATGTGTATGTGTGCATACACATTTGTGTTTCACTTAAGATATCTTAAAGCCTGTAGCATGGAAGTAAAAAGGGACACCTCATCATAAGTTAATACTTGGTATAAAATATTGTATTTGAAAAGCCAAAAATATGTGGAAGTTTTTCATTCCAAACATTAACTATATGGAATGGATGGCTTGACTGAGTTTCCTCTTTATTTTACATATCCTGTTTTTTAGTCAATAAAGTTCTATTTCTATAAATTAGAATGCAGAGCAAATATTGTAGCCTTTCTCCCCCTACCTCCCACCCCATTGCTGGGGATCAAACAACAAAGGGCCTCATGCATTCTAGGCAAATGCTGTACCACTGATCTACACCTCAGCCCCTATTCTAGGTTTTTGAATGCAGTTTAATTTTTGGCTCTGACATCTAGCAATTGATGATTCTTCATTATATCTGCTATTGAAAACAATCCAGAATTAGGGCCAGTTATATCCTGCATCCCAGAAAATGATTTTGCAGCAAGCCATTGTTAAAAATAAATCTTGGCTAGGGGCTGGAGGTGGGGTGATACAGGACATGCCTAGCACATGGGAGGCCCAGGGTTCAATCCCCAATACCATTCAAGAAAACAACAACAACAAACAAACAAACAAAAAAAACAGTCTTTGTGTACTGGGAAAGAATGCATTATTATTTACTGTTGACATCTTCATAGTTCTCAATCAAATTGGATTTATTGCTTGGACTTTCTGCTTTCCCTAAGTAGACAAGTTATTCATTGAAGCAGTTTATCATAGTGATTTATCTTGTGTGAAGGAAAATCAAGAAGAAGAAAACTGGAAGGTCATCCAGATTCATACCTCTAGTCATTGCAGAAGGAAAGTAACTTGAGGGGAATATCTGCTGCTCATGTTTCACCAACACTCATAACCAACCCAGTCATAAGCTTATGAAAGCAGAATCTTCATAATGGGAAAAAAACTTGGCAAAGAATAGCAGGACAACATTGTGGATAAACTTGCATGAAGTAGAAAATAAAATATGAGACTACATAGTAACAGTTGTATACCTAACCAACTTTATTAACAGATTTTCCTATGATGATATGGTCTGATATTCTAGAGTGAATAAAATGGAAAATATCCTATTAGAGATGCTACTCAACTTTACAATGGAATTATATACTGATAAACCCATCATTAAGTCAAAAATATCATCAGTCAAAATGCACTTTGTACACCTAACCTACCAAACATCATAGCTTAGCCTAGCCTAACTGCTTAGAACACTTAGATTAGCCTACAGTTAGGCAAAACCATCTAACACAAAGCCTATTTTATATAAAATGTTGAATATCTCATATGGTTTATTGAATACTGTTCTGAACATGAAAAACAGGATGGCTATATGGGTACTCTTTTGCCTCATAATAGTTGGAAATCCTATTGTACTTGGGAACTAGCTTTGTTTTGAATTCAATTAATGGAATTTACAATGTAACATTAATCTGCTTTTTTTCTTGTATGGAACTATAAGAGACAAATTTAACATCTGAAATCAACAAGTCTGTCTCACACATTTGTAGTTTGTCTAGACAACAGTGAAAATATTCTTAACAGAGGAGAATGACACAAATAGGAAGATCCACATGTAACCACAAAACATCAAAATAATTTAATCCAGTGCATCCCTGTAATTCTCCAATGAACCTTGGAAAAGCACTATTTTCTTTGCTTATAAGTAGATGACTTCAAAGGAATCTTTCAATGATACTTTTAAATTTCAGGGCATTGGTCAAACATTCCACTCTCTTCACTAAAATAATCATTTGTTTCTAAATCTTGATCCAGTTTGTGTGATTCTGGAGTTCAAATGTTATTGTCAGAGTTAAACTATATTCTACAAAAAATGTATTATTTCACAATTTTAAAAAAAGCAACCGGATAATCCTTTTGTGTCCATTTATCTTATCGAAATAATCAGAATTTCCAGTAAGATTTATATATTATTGATACATAATATATAAAAATATTATGTACTGCATATAATGCTTATATATTTTTAAAATACTCATTTAAACAAAGATATTCTCTTCCCTTGCTTTCAGAATGGATGATTTGTCTATTTTCTGTTAATATTTTGAAAGTAATAAAATTTATCTTGCTGACTTGGTTAAGTCTGCTAGTTAGTTTTCCACTCTGTGACAAAATACCTGAGAAAATAAAGGAGGAAAGGTTTATTTTGGCTCACTGTTCCAGAAGTTTCCATCCATGGTTGCTTGGCCCCATTGTTATGAGCCCATGGTAAGGCAGAAGGTCATTTGAGGGAGCATGTGGCAGAACAGAACTGTTTACTTCATGGTAGCCCAAAAACAGAGGAGAGAGAACAAGGAAAGGACCAAAGATAAGATACGTCCTTCCAAGTGTGCCCCCAGTGACCTACTTCTTCCAACAAGGTCCCACCTCCGATATTATTACCACCTCCCAATAATGTCATCAGCTATGAATATATCAATGGATTAATCCATTGAGAGGTCACAGTCTTCATGATCCAATCACTTCCCAAGACCTCACCTCTGAACATTGCTGCATTAGGGACCAAGCTGTCAACATATGAATCTTTAGATCCAAACCATAACATCAAGTGTAATGCAAAAGACAAGTAAAAATTTTCTTGATATCTATGTAATGCAACATATTAATCAACAGAAAATGTCTCCAAATTTCAATTATGAAATTTAATTTTATATATATTTAAGAGTTGGCATCCAGCTGCTAGGGTCTTCAGAAAGGTCTTTTGGAGAGTCAACTTTGCCTCTCACCACTTCTAGACTGGAAACTTCTCCAAGAAGTGGTTTTTGTTTTTGTTTTGTTTCTTCTTATTTCTGAATTCCCAGGGTTCTTGCAGATATAGGCATTTGGTAAATGTTTGTCAGCCTAAACTGGTAATTTCCTTGTGGCTACAAAATATAATTCTCATTTCTCTTTCACGTAATAGTCTTTAAACATTTGTAAAGCATATTTCTTTCTTAAACTCTTCTAAAAGACCCCAGTTTGTCCAACCATCAGAGTGGGTTTCCACCCCAGCCACAACCTGGTCTCAGGAGCCCTTTGGTCTGTGATGTCCTCACACATGAAGACTCCAGAAATGGACTGACCAGTCCAGAGGAGAGCAGGATTAGCATAAGTTTCAAAACCAAGCTCCACCACCTACTGACTACTTGACCTTGGGTTATTATTTATCTGCTCTGGGCCTCAGTTTCCTCATTTGAAATGGAAATAATATTAGACTTACCTGACAGGCTATTTGTGAGAATTAAATGAGCCAATAGCCTTAAAATGCTTAGAACAGCACATGGCTCAGAGTAACCAGTGAGTGGATGTTAGCGGTTACTACTGCTGTTATTACTAGTAACACAGTCTAAGAATTCGTCATTGTCATAATTAGGGCTCAGGCTAGGCTTTGACACAACTTTACAACTTCTGGTAAGTTGTTTCCCTATTTCATGCATATGCAACTGGTCACTCTGAACTTCAGCATACCACATTATACACTTAACCTCATTTCAATTTCATAGTGCTGTTTTCAGCCCAGATAACTGTTCTTTTCAGTCCAAAGTCCCTGATTCAACAGATAAGTATTTCATCATCTACGCTAGAAAACATTATTTCCCTCTTTGATTTCCGAATGTATGATGTTCATGTTAAGTGCAACAATTTTTGTTGACTGAACAATTGTCTTATAGGAGAGAATTTTGTATTATAAGATACAAGCCTCAAACAATGATTTGGGGGCTGGAGATGTTGCGCGTGGCTAAAGCACCCCTGTGTTCAATCCCTTACAAACAAACAAACAATGGTTGATTACAGATATTCTTCCAACAAAGAAAAGTCCAGGGTTGGGATTGTGGCTCAGCGGTAGAGTGCTCGCCTAGCACATGTGAGGCCCTGGGTTCGATCCTCAGCACCACATAAAAATAAAATAAAGATATTGTGTCCAACTACAACTAAAAAATAAATATTTAAAAAAGAAGAAGAAGAAAAGTCCAGGATCAGATGAATTGTTAGCTGAATTCTACCAGACCTTTAAAAAACAAGTACTAATATTCCTCAGAATATTCCAGGGGAAATGGAATGCTTCCAAGTTCATTCTATTTAATCAGTGTCACATTTATACCAAACCAGGTAGGAACACGTCAAGGAAAGAAAACTACAGACTAATATCCTTGATGAATTTACATGTAAAAATCTTTAATATTAGCAAGAAGATTGTTCTTCACAACCAAGTTGGTTTTATCTCAGGGATGCAAGAATGGTTTCACATGCAGATCAATAAGTGTAATTCATCACATAAATAGAATTAGGGACAAAAACCAGTCATCTCAATAGATGCATAGAAAGCCTTTGACAAAATTCAGCACCTATTCATTACAAAAAAAAAAAAAACACGGAAGAAGCTAGGGATAGATAAACTAGGGATTGACTATATACAACTACTGTTATATATATATCTCCCAAAGCCAACATTGTAACTAATGAGGAGAAACTGAAAACATTTTCTTTAGAATCTGAAACAAGTCAAGCATATCTACTCTCACCATTTCTATTCTAGCCAGAGCAATTAGGCATGAGAAGGAAATAAAATGGATAAAAATGGAAAAGGAAGAAGTCAAATTATCACTGTTTGCAGGGATATGATTCTATACCTAGAAAATACAAAAAGTTCCACCAGAGGACTGCTAGAACTAAGTGGCAGGTTACAAAATCAACATACAAAATCTATACCAATAATGAATATGCTGAGAAAGAAATCAGGAAAACAATGCCATTCACAATAGCCTCAAAAAATTAAATTAAATACATAGGACTAAATCTAACCAAAGAGGTAAAAGACCTCTACAATAAAAACTATAGAACACTGGAAAAGAAATTGAAGAAGACACAAGAAATTGAAGAAAGACCTCCCATGTTCATGGGTAGGTAGATAGAATATTGTTAAAATGGCCAAATTATCACAAACAATATACAGATTCAAGGCAATCCCCCATCAAAATACCAATGACATTCTTCACAGAATTAGGAAAACGGTCCAAAAGTTCATTTGGAAAAAAAGAGAAGACCCAGAATAGCCAAAGCAATTCTAAGAAAAAAAAAAAGGCAATGTTAAAGGTCACAATACCTGACTTTTAAATTATACTCTAAAGCTATAGTAATAAAAACTGCATAGTAGTGATATATAAACAGATACCTAGACCAATGGTACAGAGTAGAAGACACAGAGAAAAATCCATACATCTACAGTCATCTGATCCTTGACAAAGGTGCAAAAAATCATACGGTGGAGAAAAGACAGCCTTTTAAACAAATGATGCTAGGAAAATTGGATATCCATATATAGAAGAATGAGACTAGAACCTCATCTCTCACTCTGCACCAAAGTCAACTCAAAATGGATCAAAACCCTAGGAATTAGATGAGAAACTATGCAACTCCTAGAAGAAAGCATAGTATCAACACTCCCAATGGATAGGCATAGGCAATGACTTTCTCAATAGAACACCTAAAGTTCAGATAATAATGCCAAGTGTTAATAAGTGGGATGGCATCAAATTAAAAAACTTCTGTACAGCAAAGGAAACAACTAAGAATGTGAAGAAAAAATCCTACAGAATGGGAAAACCTGTTGCTATCTACTCTTCTTACAAAGGATTATCTAGAATGTACAAAGAACTCAAAAAACTTAGCACTAAAAAAAAAACCAAATAACCCAATTAATGAATACGTAAATTAATTTATCAGACATTTCTTTAAAGAAGTACAAATGGCCAACAGATATATGAAAAAATATTCAACATCAGAAGCAATTAGGGAATGCAAATTAAACTACACTGAGATTTCATCTCACTCCGGTCAAAATGGCAATTATCAAGAATACAAGTAACAACAAATTTTGGCAAGGATGTGGGAAAAGAGAAACATGCATACATTGCTGGTAGGACTACAAATTGGTGCAAACACTATGGAAAGCCTCAGAATCTCTGTGGCGATTCCTCAGAAAACTTGGAATGGATCCACCATTTGACCCAGCTATCCCACTTCAGTTAACACCCAAAAGACTTAAAATCAGCATATTACAGTGACACAGCCACATCAATGTTTATAGCATCTCAATTCACAATAGCTAACCTATGAAACCAACCTAGATGCCCTTCAAACTGATGAATGGACAAAGAAAATGTAGCACATATTCACAATGAAATATTACTCCACCTTAAAAAAGAATGAAGTTATGGTACTTGCATAAATGGATGTAAATGGATGGAACTAGAGAATGTCATGCTAAGAGAAATAAGCCAATCCCAAAAAACCAAAAGCCGAATGCTTTCTCTTATAAGTGGATGCTGCTCCATAGCAGGAGGATAGGGAAGAATGAAGGAACTTTGGTTTGTGTAGAGGGGATTGAGGGTGGGGTGCAGTTGTGGGGATGGGAAGGATGGTAGAAAGACATTATTACCCTATATACATATATGATTACACTACTGGAGTGTTGAGAGCCACAGTCGAAAGGGGCCCCAGCAAACTTCCAGCTGCCAGCTGATGATTGGCTCACAGCTGCCCCAGCAAACTTCTAGCTGCCAACTGATTGGCTTCTCTGCAGTGATGCTCATTGGTCTGCTTCCCCGCCTTTCAGGACACGGAGCTGCTCATTGGGGGACTTTTTTTTGGCTCCGCCCACACAACCCAGCCAATAGGCCTCAAGAGCAGGAGGAGTTGGGGAGGTTGAGAGGCTTGTGAGAAGCCGGTGGTGGCAGTTGGGCTCTGAGGGTTTTTCCTGAGGAGCTGTGTGGTGTGGTGTGTGTGTTCTTTTTTTTTTTTTAATTTTTTTTTAGAACTTTAATATTTATTTTTCAATATTTGGTGGACACAGCATCTTTGTCTGTATGTGGTGCTGAAGATCGAACCCAGGCCGCACGCATGCCAGGCATGAGCGCGCTACCACTTGAGCCACATCCCCAGCCCGTGTGTGTGTGTGTGTGTGTGTGTGTGTGTGTGTGTGTGTTGTTCTAAAAATAAAGTTTGTTTCTTTTGATAAGTGGCTCCTGAATTGTGCCCAGCCAGACAGCGGCACTGGAGTGACTCTATTCCATGTACAGCCAGAGGAATGAGAAGTTGTACTCCATTTGTGTACTATATGTCAAAATACATTCTACTGTAAAAGAAATAAATTAATATTTAAAAATCATGGGGCAAAAATAATTAAATAAAAATTTCTCAGCAAAAGTAACAATGAGGTGAAGAGAGAGCCTACAGAATGGGAACAAATTTTACCACATATACATCAGATAGAGCACTAATCTCCAGGATATATAAAGAACTCTAAAAACTTACCATCAAAAAATAACCCAATCAATAAATGGGGGTGCTGGGGATACAGCTCAATTGGTAGAGTGCTTGCCTCACATGCACAAGGCCCTGGGTTCAATCCCCAGGACCACAAAAAAAGGAGATGGGGGCTAAGGAACTGAAAAGATACTTCTCAGAAGATATACAATCAATCAACAAATATATGAAAAAAATGTTCAACATCTCTAGTAATTAGAGAAATGAAAATCAAAACTACTCTAAGATTTCATCTCACTTCAGTCAGAATGGTAATTATCAAGAAGACAAGCAACAGTAAGTGTAGGCGAGGATGTGGGGGAAAAGGCACACCTTTACATTGCTGGTAGAACTGCAAATTGGTACAACTAATCTGGAAAATAGTATGGCGATTCCTTAGAAAACTTGGAATGGAACCATCATTTGACCCAACTATCCCACCCTTTGGTTTATACCCAAAGAACTTAAAGACAGCATATTACAGTGATGCAACCACATATATGTTTATAGCGGCACAATTTACAATAGCTAAATTGTGGAAACAAACTAGATGCCCTTCAATAGATGAATGGATAAACTATGGTTTGTGTGTGTGTGTATAATAGAATATTAATCAGCATTGAAAAAGAATAAAATTAAGGTATTTGCAGGTAAATGGATGGAGTTGGAACGAATAAGTGGATGCTGATCCATAATGGTGTTGGGGCATGGGAGGAATGCAGAAACTTTGGGCAGGGCAAATGGGAGAGACCGGAAGGGAGGGGGAATGGGGATAGGAAAGATGGTGGAATGACACAGATATCATTACATGGTGTGACTCTACTTCATGTACAACCAGAGAAACGAAAAATTGTACTCCACTTTTGTACTGTGAATCTAAATTCATTCTGCTGTCATGTACAATTAACTAGAAAAAAAATCATTTTTTAAAAAAAGAACAAATTATTCCATTTCCAAATGAAATTTGGAGGAAATACAAAAGCTTAGAGCCATTCTGTCAAATATTATCATATTCAGAAATGGCTTTCAGGCAAAGACCAAATCCAAAGTGAAGCAGTGAGATTCTTAGTTCCAAGATCTCAGAAAGATGACAGTGCTTGTTAAAGACATTTCAGACACAGAAATGGCCCTCTGTCTTAAAGACATACCTTGTAGAAGTTGCTCAAGGCTTTTTATAATCTTATGTCACAAGGAGTCCGACATAGAAAAGGACGTTTCCAATAGACTTTTTTGTGGTTTTGAGTAATGGAATCAATCATAAGTTGACACATAAGTTCACAGGTAGAAAAAAGGGAATATATCAGCTTGGGCTGATGGTGTAAGGCCTTTGGATCCTCAGATTTCTGAGCAGGGAGTAGGCTAAGGACACTACACAGCTGCAAACATGAAAATCCTTTATGAAAAACAGATTTATAGGGCGGGACCAAGAGCCTGGGAGAATAACCACTGGGGAGCATAGTAGAATGGCCATGTGAAGTAGCTGGGCTTCAGAATTGCTGTGGACAAATGATGTACATGAAAATTTTACATTTTTCTTTCTTTTTTTAAAGAGAATTTTAATATTTATTTTTTAGTTTTCAGCGGACACAACATCTTTGTATGCGGTGCTGAGGATCGAACACGGGCTGCACACATGCCAGGCAAGCGTGCTATCCCTTGAGCCACATCCCCAGCCCAAATTTTACATTTTTCAATGGCAATGTATAGAATAGTGATGTTATGGCCCATAACATTAATTGTACCTGGAGTGAACAAAATAGATAACCCATCACTTAAGTTCAAAGGTCTTCAGACTGAGAGTATTGGAAGTCAAGGAGCTGTACCCAAACTTCATCCATACCTAGACCTGATTAGACAAGATCCCAGACTTCAGGCTGGTATAATGGGCTACAACTGGAGGTCTTTGAAAAAGGCATGAGTTTATTTTGCCCATGAGATATGAATTACTAAGACCAAATGATAGACTGAAAATATTATTGCAACATCTACTCCACTTGTTCATTTTAAAATGTGATGAAGTAGGTAATCTATATGCCTGGCCTTTGACAGGCATGATTGTAATGAAATGATGCTACATGATTTTGAAGGCTAGATTGTGCACAAAAGGCAATACAGCTTTGGACAAATTTCCTGGACACTCACTAGGGCCCCCTAAAAGACCACAATGCCCTGAGTGCAACATGCCATAAGCAAGCCCAAACAATCCAGTCATGGCAAAATCTAAATGCTAGAGCGATGGCCAGGGACCAGCGGCAATGGTGGTCCAGGTTCAGCTCCATCTAGCACATAACTGCAAACTTGAAACAGAGCCAAATGACTCACCTGAATCCTTCCTTAATTCCTGAACTCCCCCCAACCCCCAAACTCTAAGATAGTAAATGACTGTCTTAAGTCATCAAATTCTAGGATGGTTTGTAGCAAGTTAGTTGGAAAATGTTTCTGTCATACAATTTCAGTTCACCTTAACCAGAAACAAATACTGAAATTACTTAACTTTAACGTTTATTCTCAAACTTTGAGAACATGATTACTATAGTGTGAATCTTGAATGTTCCCTAAGGGCCTTGTGTTAAGTGCTTGGTCACTATAGTGGTGCCAAGCCAGTTCTAATTTCACTGGGGGTGAAATGCACTTGAAGTGTCTTGGGAGAAAATGGCCTCTTCTTTCTCTTTGCTCCCTTACTTCCAATGTTAGTGGTTTTGCTCTGCCAGGATGTACTACCTCACCATGGACCCAAACTACAAGTTTAACAAACTATGGACTTGAACCTCCTAAACTATGAGCCAAAATAAACTTTCTCTTTGATTAGATTAGGTATTTTGTTAGTGGTGGAAAGCTGAGACAACTTGCTTTTTAAAGGCATTTAGTTATTTACTACATACTGATTTATCTACATAGATTATATTCATCTTATTTAATATTCACACATAACCTTATTTTCAATCCCTACCAAACACCACTTATAATTGTACTTAGAAATGAACTACAAATAAAACCATAAAATGGAGGTGTGGCATATTTCTTTACATTTTATTTACCATAAACATCAGTACAGCAAATACTAGAGAAAGCCTTTTTAATAATTTGATGATGTAAAGCCGGACACTTAAAATAATGCTTGCTCCCCCGACCCACCCACCCCAATTCCACATGCAGATATCATTGATTGCTATATACAATGATTCTTGAGCATCAGTTTCTTGATAGGTTTGAGTATCTTTGCTCTGTAACTTAAAAACAATTTCAAACTGTACAAAATCATGGTATAATACCATCATTCATAGCATTCCCTATGGTGATTACATTTACACAATATTAACACCAAAATCCATGTCTTACAAAATATCATAATAAGTCAAACCACAAAAACCCAGGATTTAGTTTTAAATATGTTTATGAAGACTGCTGCTGAGCTCAAAAGCATGCAGGTATTCATGACCACCTAGATGAAGCTGGATATTGAAACTCCTTCAGTAGGTCCAATGATGTAATTTTTCACTCCTCCCAAGTATCTCCATATTTGTTTACTTTGACTAGGAAAAAAGCACAAATAATTGATGATTCCAAACAGTAATAAGTTAAAGACACTATGTTGTTTGTTGTTGTACTGAAAATTGTTTTCCCTCTCATTTCCCTCTCATAAAAGGGGCTGGTTAGACTTCTGTGAACTAGGGGTTATTCATAACTATAAATGCATTTTATCAAGAACTTTATATAAATACGCGATCCTCATAATAATCCTATAAAGTAAACATAATTCTAACTATAAGGCTTAGAAAACAGATTAGTAACTTGCCCAAGGTACACACCTTAACAGGTAGAACCAAAATTGAAGTAGGTCAATTCAAGTTCAAAGCCTGGGTGCCTTTACAACTTTACTACACATTAGTAAAGGTGATATATATTATAGCTTATACAAAAGAAGTTACCAGAAATAAAAATAATAAATTTGAATTTTATTTTTCAAAAAAATAAACAAATGGTCAAGTCTTCAAATTATGGTTACTCTTCTCTTGCATTAGTTGTCAAACTACAAGAAGGAAATTGATGCCAATATTCCCGAACTTTACATAAAATTAAAATGTGAAACATGCTGTCTTTTCTTTTCTATATAGGCTCCATGGGTGAATTGTTCAGAGGACCAAAGTAATCATAACAATGTAAAGAAGCAATTATCATAATGTAAACCCTTCAAAAAAAAATACATGGTGTCAAAACTTTCATTATTATACTAAGATATTATATACCCCTTTTCTTCACATTTTGCCTTTTCCCCTTGCTCTCTCTCAATTCTCATGAATATGCAGTGGAATTTTCTAGAAGCTACATAATGTGTGGTAATGTTTCTCTGACAGTTAACAGAATATGTGCTTATGTATTTGTCTGAATTTCTAATTAGACAAATACCAATAAATATAGTCCACATACACTGAAGCTGGAAACTTTTAGTGAAACTTCCACACCATGAGTTTACACTGTACTAATGTTAAATTTTCTATCTAGATTCAAGAATATTGTAGGGAAAAAAAAATCAAAGAAACAGGCGTTTTGAATTATTTAAAGCACACAAAAAAATTTTTGTTTATAAAGAAAAAAGTTCATAGTTTTTTTTGTTCCAAGGATTGAACTCAGGGGCACTCAAACATTGCGTCACATCCCCAGCCCTATTTTATATTTTATATAGAGACAAGGTCTCACTGAGTTGCTTGGCGCTTCGAGTTTTTGCTGAGGCTGGCTTTGAACTTGAGATCCTCCTGCCTCAGCCTCCAGAGCCGCTGGGATTATAGGCATTACCACGCCCAGCAAAAGTTCATACTTTTACATTATTGTGTCATGTAAAATAACTTTTAAGACTGTTAGTTAAAACCAAAAATGTCAAAAGTCAGCAAGTGCCAAAGTGTCCATCTTATTTTCTTTTCTTAACCTCTATTACAACCCAATGCCCAACCAAAATGCTCCACTACTGGTGAGTGCAAGGTACTACACTATGCAGACAAAAGATTATAAAAATGAGAAAAATACTACTTCTTACCCTCAAGGAGCTTACAGTCTAAACCCTCAAATTATTAAGCAGAACAAAGAATCAGTAAGTCTTGACATAATACAGAGAAAAGGTCATTGTATGCATAAAGTTTATGTTAAACATTTTTAATGACAAACAACAATAAGCATTATAAATTACAAACCTATTACAAAACTAAATGTTTTTACATCAAAATTATGTAGACATCATTTAATTATTATGTAATATTGTTACAAAAGCAATTCTAAGTGAAGTAACCATTAGCAATGAGAAATGAGAAAACTGTCTTGAGACTAGGGAATATAACCCAGTGGCAGAGTGCTAGCCTAATGCATGTGGCCCTGGTTTAGATCCCTAGTGACTACCAACCCCATGCTTAGGATTTTTACATAATTTTGAAATCTTTATGGTATATGGCTCTCCAAAAGGCACTAGTGCTGAGGATTAAACCCAGGGTCTTGTGCATGTCAGGCAAATGCTCTACCATTCAGCTACATCCCCAGCGACCCCTTGATTTTTAAAGTAGTAAATAGAAAATCTTGAAACAATGACTCATCCTCTGAAATTCCTTTAGAGAGAAATAATAAAATTCTATTCAGAAATGCCTACAAAAACCTGTTCAAAATGCCCTTTTACTTTAGAGGTAAACAGCTATGTCAGAAAATTTACTTTGGGTATTGTATGGCTGTTTCAAAATGACAAAATTTTTATTTAAAAATTGACTATTAATTATAAAGTACTGTTAAACTTAACAAGAAAAGTAATCCTTATTACTCAGTCATGATTCTGTGGTTCTGCCAAAAGTGGCAGTACAGTCCAATCATCAACCTTGGGATCACCAAATCTAGTTATGCAAGAAATGTACTGCTAGAAAAAAGATATCAGTTTTCAAGGTGATTTCTTATGAGGGGAAAGTAAAATGGTTATATAATTTCTACATTCTATTATCAAACTAGTCTCACTATCTCAAGTCTTACTGTTTGGACTTCATTATTTCCTAACACAAAATAGCCTTTTGAAAAACCTTAAAAATGGTAGAACTGATAACTGAGAAATAACTATTATGAACTGCTTAAACAATTAAATCACACATCAATATAAAAATTAATGTTTTAAACTAATACTTCAGTTTCCAATCCTAAAAGTTACATGATTCACACTAAACTAGCATACCTTCTTTTTTTGGCACTCTTTCCTGCATAGGCCTGACTGAGGGATCAGTCTTTTGTGTTAAAGTAACTTCATATGACTCTCTGTTTTTATTCCTTAATTCCTCATATGTAATATTTTTTCTTTTGGGACTTTCTTCAAGGTAGGGATCAGGTCCTAAAACAACAAACAGTTAATAAATGATGGTAAAAAGGATTTGGATAAACCCAAAGTAACTAAGTTTTGCAAAAGCTTCTTGCCTATAATCAAAATAGAATAAAGTAAAATATAAGAATCAGAATTTTATCACCATTCCAAAGATACAATACTTTCCCCAAGGTAATCACAGACTAAAATCTATTCCCTATATGTTTAAGCTTTCATTTCTAAAATTTAAAATCAACATCAAAAATTTTTAAATCTAAATCAAGGCTGGAAAAAGAATGAGTAATATAATACGTAACAGTACAAACTGCTTAAAATGCTAGTATTTTAACCTGGAAAGTCATTCATATTGTGTACAGAATTAAAAAGAAATAAATCTACTGGTGATAAATGAATAACACTTGACACAGTGTAGATTCTTTTAACATTTCCATAATTAAATATTCTAGTAACTAGAATCTATATAAATAACTTCAGTTTAAAAAATCAATTTACCATCTTTATGTACTTAAACAAAAATACTTGAAAATAACTACTAAAAATTATAAGAAATAGCCTTTAACCAGAGTAGGATTTTGCTTCTTGTTTACTGAGGTAAGTTAAGAACTAACTATTCAGCCTGGAAATCTGCATTTATTCTTAATCTCTCCCAAAGAGAGTCAAAGTGTGAACAATATATATTATCAAAGAATCAAATACTAATGAAAAAATAATGAAGTATTCACCTTTAATATATTGACAAGATCAAATACTAAACAGTTCATAAAACATATAAATAGCAAGGCCATATAAACATTTTTAAACAAATTTACTGATGCTAACAAAACATTCAATGCACCAGTACTTAAAGTCTTACTAACCACAACGGAAGTAATATTTTTAATGCAACATACATATTGAGCATATCATTAATAATATATTAATTAAAAAATCTTACAATTTAATTTTTATAGATGGTACTTATTTGGAACTCAATGGTAAGGTCCAAGCAAATAATCAGAATTTTCCAAGAAATACAACTATATATTAAATATTGTTTTCAAACCAGATCTTATTTTGATAAATATATACTGTATTGATGTAGAGCAGAGATTTAAGTTTTTCCTAATTAATTCTAATATACCAAAACTCAATTTTTCCTGATGAAAAGAGAATGCTAAAAAAAACCAAAATTTATAATCCTATATTGGGTTTTTAAAACATTTTGTATTACATTAGTAATAAATAATTATTGAACTAATTTCCTTTCACTATAATTTTTTATTTTTAATTCTGAAGGATATATATATTTAAGGAAGA
Organism: Ictidomys tridecemlineatus; assembly: GCF_052094955.1. Lineage (NCBI taxonomy): Eukaryota > Metazoa > Chordata > Mammalia > Rodentia > Sciuridae > Ictidomys > Ictidomys tridecemlineatus. The sequence continues at coordinate 37,499,306 of NC_135485.1, read as the reverse complement.
CTGGGTTCTAATCCCACTCTGCTGACAATTAGTGAATGTCCTTGGGCAAATCACTAAGCTTCTCCATATCTTGGTTTTCCCAATTGCAAAATATGGTAATTTAACTAGACACTCTCTAGAGTTCCTTCCAGGTCTAATACTTTTTCTTATCCAAAAGAAAAATATTTTATTATTCTAAAATCCTATGTCAAATCAAACATAAATCAGATAGAAGATTAGGGGAAAATTTCCCCACTTATTAAACCAAATGAAAATAGTCCTACATTGTAAAGAGAACATGATTTACTCATTTGGGAAGGTTATGAAGAGCTGGAAGGAATAATAAAATGTAAAACAGCACTGCTTTAAATATAACTGTAATCAACTACCTATGGAATCTAATAGCTATAAAGGACTGATTTCTGCTTTGAAGAGATTAATAATTCTTTGAATTCCTGGTAAAAGAAAGCAGAACTAAGGGAACAAATAGGATTTAAACAAAAGGAGAGGGTACCCTGGCCTGGTAAGGGAGGATAGCATATGGAATAAAGCAAAGGAAGCCAATGAGGGTCCATGTGAAGAGCAGTTTTTGAAAAGTGGCAAGTATGATTTGGAGAAGGAAACGGAAAGCAGAGCAGTGGACAGATGGATGGCTACCACAAATTAGGCATAAAATAATATTAAAATATGGGTCTTACTATCATCTGTGAGTAGATATCAAAAGGATTTTTATGTTTGCTTTTATGTAGAAAACAAATTATGTAATATAGAATTTTCTAATGCAAATGGCAGGAAGGATGCAAATCATTACGAGGGAAGAGCTGGAGCATGACTACAGGAAATGGATCTGAGATTGAAAAATGATACACAGTGAAGGACAAAGAGCTACCTTTGGAAATAAGATGGTGACTTTAACCATTCTCTGAATCTGCCCCACCCCCTTTCCCATTCTAATTAGACGAAGTCCTTGCTTGTAACCACTCAGGAGGGGCACAGGGGAAAACTTGAAAATTAAGAGGTTCAACAACTCATCCAAACTCAAAGAGTCCCTTTAAACATTCAAACTTCCATTCTCTCTTGACTTTTCTACAAGGTTAATAATCAGCCTTCTCCCCTGTCTTTGATTCTAAGGTACCACCAACAAAATAACAAAACTTTCCTTAGTGAGAATGTTCTGTATTGGTGCTTTCCAACAAGGGAGATGCTAACTTGTGACCACTGAGCAACTGAAATGCTGCCAAAACTACTGAGAAATTGACTTTTAAATTTAATTTTAAGGGCTGGGGATGTGGCTCAAGTGGTAGCACACTCGCCTGGCATGCGCGGGATGCTGGGTTCAATCCTCAACACCACATAAAAATTAAAAAATAAAAAAAGATATTGTGTCCACCTAAAACTAAAAAATAAATATTTTTTAAAAAATAAATAAATTTAATTTTAATCACACAGTGACATGTCTAGTGAATACTTTATATTCTGACTTTCCTAAATCCTATTCTGCATCTTCTCAAACCTTCCTTGACCTACACTCAACTTCTCTTTGCCCTATATTCCTTTTCCTCCCTTTAACCTACATTGAGATTCAAATCTCTTCCATTTTGAACAAGCAAACAAAAAAAAATCCCATTATTTCTTGAGCATTATTTATTTACTCCCCAGATGCTGATTTAATTGAATTCACTTCAAAGTTGCCTTTAAAGTGAACTCAACAGAGATCTACAATCCCTTATCCAAATCCTCGGAGTTAGACATGTTTTGCAATTCAGTTTCTCAGAATTTTTTGAAATGATCATAGTATATATTCTATATCACTTAATATCCCCCATTCAGAGGTTTGGGACAGGAATGAATAATAAGCAAAAACACTAATGATTCTACAATAAAATGGAAAAAATTCCTTTTAGGTAAAGTAAGTAAAGGATATATTTATATTTCTTATGTTGTTTAGGTCAGGGTCTGCCGCCAAGTGAGTTCAAGTCAGATTTTATTTTTGCAATGCTGAGGATCAAATCCAGGTTTTCACAATTGCTACGCAATTGCTCTAACACTGAGCTACATCCCTGACCCTCAAGTCAGATTTTATTTGGGGGGTAGGGGTGGTTTTCAAAACTTTTTAGATTTTAGGTAAGGAATTATAGACAGACAGATCTTTACCTCCTGATTTAATTCCCCACTTCTACTGCAGACTAGACTGAAAGGAAAAAGGAACTGAATATATTACCTACAAGGCACTGCCTATAATTATTTCATCTAATCCCAACAGTTGAGAGGCTTTATCATTGTTCAAGAGATCAAGAAACTCAAGGAATTATAAATTAGCTACTTATTGCAACTGTAATTACAAGGCCACATAATTAGCAAACATCAACAATTCAAATCCAGGCCTTACTCCAAAACTGATCTTTCACTTATGTGTTTGACACTAGTATTTATAAAAACTTGACAATGCATGTTCCCATGGGTTTTCTCACTTGACAACAGTTCTGTAATGCAGGTAAGTATTATTTTTCTCAAAGAAAGAAAGCTGAAAGGCTTTAAAATTGGCTCATCAAATATAACCTTAGCCTTCCTGAAGCCTCTACTTCCTGATGCACAATTTATCACTTTTTTTCTATTCCACGAAACATGTATGAGTATTTTCAAACACTGGAACCTATTAGTAATTTATCCTTATGTTTTACCTTCTAACAGACTGAGAGTTTCTTATGGACAAGAACCAAGTTTTATCTTTATGTCTTCCATACCTAGCAAGAATGCCTGATACCTACTGGTCCTCCAGGAATGTTGAGTGAATGAAAAAAACAAATGACCAAAACGAACAAAACATGTTGAATTAGACTGATGGATGAGTTTAGGTTGATGGCTGATAGTGCAATGTACAGGTGATATTCAGCAGAAAAGATGATCAAATAAAGTTTATACATACGTTGGACCATAAAATGCTGAAATTCATTTCAAGAGAAGTTTCTACCTTGGGCAATATGATCAGTAATACCAGTGGGAGTAGATTCATTCATAGAAGCACTGAACGGAATTGGCTCATAACGAGGTTGCATCTCTTTTTCTATGTTGTCTGCTGCTGGGGATGTCACAAAAGAAGACTGATCACTCACATTTGAGTCATATTTTGACTTCTGAGAATAATGCCTGTAAAAGAATATCACACTGTGTAAGAAAAATAAGTCATTGCCTATATCTGAAGCATAAAGGTTTGAAAACAACTTCAAATTTCTATAATCATATTTTAACTTATTTGTGACACTAGGGAACAAACTAAGATGCTTTACCACTGAGCTACCACAGCCCCCGCCTTTTTTTTTTTTTTTTTTTTTTGGTAGTGCTGGGATTGAACTCAGGGCCTTGTACATGTGAGGCAACTTTTTTAAAATTTTGAGACAGTGTCTCAATAAGTTGTTCAGGGCCTCACTTGATCACTGAGGTTGGCCTCAAATTGTGATCCTCACACCTCAGCCTCCCATGTAACTGGGATTACAAGAATACACCACCATGCCTGGCTAAACATATCTATTTTTAAGTAGCAAAATAAAATGTTTTTGCCATACACAAAGCATTAAAAAATGTCTTAACCCACTTAAACATTATCACAAGGATAATAACTTAAAAATTTTCACAAGGAAAACACAAAACATATCTGACTTCCTAAATATTAGGTTTTGTAGATAATTTTAATGTTTTAAAGTTCTTAGAAATAAAAAGTACTTCAGATCAATTATAATTTCACTAAACATGTCCATTTCCCACATTAACTGGGAAGTTACTTCCATAATTAGGAAACCATATAAACACTAATTTGCTAAAGCATATATAGGTTAACACTCTCTCTCAATAAGAGGTTTAGAATGACTGCTTGCCATGTATTAAAATTTACCTACCAATCTACTTAAAAACTTTATTACTTATTTATCAATCTATCCAAATTAATTTATCTACATTACACCATATAAAAACTAAACCACTGCCTGAAAAAAAAAATAGTAACAGATTAAACATCACTAGATGTTTACCAGACTTAAAAGTTTGAAATATTTTTAAAATATTGTTTTAGTTGTGGATCAACACTATATCTTTATTTATTTATTTTTACGTGATGCTGAAGATCGAACCCAATGTCTCAAACGTACAAGGCAAGTACTCTACCACAGAGCTACAGCCCAGCCCAAAAGTTAGAAATTTTTTAACATGAGTTTTAATACTGCTTATTTTTATTTTAATTACAAGTAACATGACCAAATTACTGAAATTTGGTATAAAAGGGAAAAAAAAACATCTACCACAACCATTATTACTATCTACTTCCAATGTTCTTGCAAGTATTTACTTTTATTTAAAGAGAGGATTTTACATCCAGGTGTGGTTACACACACCTCTAAATCCAGCTCCTGGGGTGGTCAAAGCAGGAAGATTCCAAGCTCAAGGCCAGCCAGGGCAACTTAATGAGACTTTGTCTTAAAATAAAAAGGGCTGGAGATATAGTTAAGAGGTAAAGTACTTGTTTAGCATGCATGGAACCTTGAGTTCAATTTCCAGCAGTACTTTTTTTTAAAAAGACAATTTTAGGGCTGGGGCCATAGCTCAGTGGTAGAGCGCCTGCCTCTCACTTTTGAGGCACTGGGTTCAAACCTCAGCACCACGTAAAAATAAATAAAGATACTGTGTTCATCAAGAACTAAAAAAATTTTTTTAAAAGACAATTTTAAGTACATATGATTTTATACTTTACCATATTGGTGTATCAAAAGCATTTCATCACAATGCTTCACAGATTTAGTTTTAAGTACCTTCACAAAGTCTGTTAAAAGATAAAACTTAAACCATTCTCCTTCACTGGGCGCTAGTTCAACTCCAGTTCTACTCTACTTAAGTTGTAAACAACTTTGTGCCTACAAATTTTATTTATTTTATTTTTTCTTTTTCTTTGTGGCCTGATTTACAGAATTTGGTTTAAAGAAAAAAAACTAAAAAACTAAAGGATTCCAAATGTTATGAAATCCAACATAAACTATCTAAAATACTTATACTGATTTACATCAGAAATTTATTCAGTATCAGTTCACTTTTGAAATTTAATCAAGAATTAACTATGATTCCTATAATGAAGTCACATACCAAAACAAACATTATCATACTACATACCTCAAAGAAAATTAGTTATTTTACCTCCTTAGTAAAATGCTCAGTTCATTTTACCTCTATTTTAAAAAACAAAATTTGGATATTCAAAAGAAAAACCCAAAATACAGTGAAGCAAAGGTAAGTGACAAATTGAACAAAGATAAATCCTTTATTCTGGGACATGTATGCCCAATAGAATTAAGCTCTATTTAAAATAATGGCTCTATCTTTTAAGGCAAATTATCTTTAGTCTATAGCAAATAGCAAGTTTGCAGTGGTTCATCAGTTATGAAATACTTCTTATACTGAATTATAATACTGTCTAGTTATTTTTTTCTTTAACAATAAAAACTCTTAAGTGAAAATCAGAAAATGGCCTACCCGGGAGGTAGAGATCGTCTTGCTTGTCCCGATCGTAAAGCTTCTCCAAGAGGGGAATTTTCAAGATTCTTGAATTTCTCTTGACAAGTTTTCACATAAGACAGCTTTCCAGCAAAGTATCCCATGATGCAAGCAACTTAATTGTAACACCAAACAAAATGTGTGACTTAATGGGTCTTTTAGGCAAAAAAAAAAAAAAAAAAAAAAAAAATCTAACAAAACATTTTTTTTAAAAGCATAGTTCTAAAATATGTCTTTGGTTTACAAAACTGAAATTTCCTGAAATAATGGTAAAAAGACCACATTAAATTATACTCAAGAGTTCATAAATTCTACAGAAATAATTCACTTTCCCTAAGAAAATAAGCCAAAATAAAGTTGTTATAAATCAACTCTAGGGGCTGGGTTTGTGGCTCAGTGGCAGAGCACTTGCCTGGCATGCATGAGGCACTGGGTTTAATTTTCAGCACCGCATATACATAAATAAAATAATGGTCCTTTGAAACTAAAAAATATTTTAAAATAAATAAGCTCTAATATACTAATTATTAAATATAGGTAGGAAATGTAGTAAAGGTATATTGGAAAGAAAAATGGATGAGCAATCAAAACAGCAGAGTTCTGGCCTAGTAACAGGGACTTGAGCCATTTATTTTTCTGTAAAATGGGTATCATACTATTTGCCTAGCCAATTTCATAAGCCTGCTTTAAAAATAAAATTACATGCAACAAATCCCTTAAAATAATGTATTCCAAAGTATAACCTAAAGTCCAAAGCAAACACTTCACCATGTAGCTGTATCCAATACAAAAGAGAGGGTAATCAGAAAAGATTTAATGAAAAGCCGCAGATTCTTTAAAAGAGCAATTAAAATTTAGCTTCTTATTTGCCATACTGCAAAATGCAAACTAAAAAGATTTTTTAAAATAAGCTTAATTCTAAATATATTGATGTGATCAATCAGAGTACCTGTACAACTTTCCCCATGAATAGTCCAATAATTTATTTTAAATACTGTGTATTTACAAAGTAAGTTCAAATTAATAGTTGTAATTCTTTATAAAAAGAGGGAGGAAAGCATTTCAAGTAATTCATGAATTTTGATATTAATAAAATATCCAAGTACTTCATTTAATGAAAAGCTTAAACAAATTAAGTTGCCACAGCATATAACCACACAACTACTATGAGTAAGTCAAAACATTTGATAAAATTTATGGTTTTATTTAGGTAAAAGAGCTACAAAAAACAGTGTTGATCATACTTACATATAAGTTTAGGGATGGAACCATATTTGGGATGACTTGAAAGGATTCCTAAAGAACAAGTTAAGTATTTTTGAGTAACATTGTTAAGAGAATAGAAAAAAAAATCAGTTCAGGATACCCTTAAATATTAGTTGCCGACATTAGCATTTTTAAGCACCCAGAGAACTCTAAACTATTTAAAAGATGAAGCAAGTGAATTCAGAAACAGAATTATAAAAAAATCCAGAAAGACTAAAAATTATTAGAATAGGTGAATGAATATAAAGATACTTGATACGAAGTTATTAGATAAAGGAAAAAAAGATGTTTCTATGAACCAAGAACAAACCAAAAAAGCATTTTAAAATACACCATGTGCAGGGGCTGGTTGTGGCTCAGCGATAGAGCGCTCGCCTTGCACGTATAGGACCCTGGGCTTGATCCTCAGCACCACATACAAAAATAAACAAGTGAAATAAAGGTGTTTTGTCCAACTACAACTAAAAAATAAATATTTAAAATAAACAGATAGATAGACAAATAAATAAAATACACCATGTGCAACATGAAGGGACAAGGTGATATTAAAGAAAGTGAAGAAATTTGAGAACCAGTAGCACCAGATACAAAAACCTGTGATAAAGATAAAGTAATTAAAATAATATGGTGTAAGTGCAAGAACAGGTAAATTGACCAACACTAGAAGTCCCAGAAATGGACCCACACATGCAGTCACATAATTTATGACAGGCAACACTGCAGTAAACAAAAAATCATCCCTTCAAAACATAGTACAGTGTACAGTGGGAATGTAACTGGATCCTATACCTTATACTATTCCAAAACAATTACAGATGGCTTGAAAATTAAAATATGAAAGATAAAAAGAAAATCTTGCAGAAGAAAAACATAAGAAAATATCTTTATGTCACTGAATAGACAAATATCTTGTAGAAGCCACAAAAAACACTTATCATAATGGAAAAACTCAATAAACCTATTAACATTAAGAACTACAGTTGACCAGAGTTGAGGAAAAATACTTATATGTATCTGTCAAAAGACCCACTACCAGAATATATTCAAACTCCAAAAAGGACAAACCAAAGGAAAAAAAATGGACAACAGGCATCACTAAATAATTTACAAACAAGGATATATCCAAATGGGGTATAAACAAAAGAAAAGGTACTCAAGACTTCTTTAGAGGGAGACACAAATTAAACCACACTGCAATCAGTATCATTGCTCACTTACCACAACTGCTAAAATACAGGAAACACACAAACAACTAGTGTTGGTGAAAAAACCAGAAATGTAAACTATGTCAAAGAGTTTCACAGTATCTACTAAAGCTGAATAAACTATATTCATAATCTTATAACCCAGAAAAATGTTTACCAAGAGATACTATATTCATGGCAGAACTTATTATAATAGTCAAAATTGAAAACTACCTAATTGCCAACATAGAGTATAGATAAACTGTGGTATACTAACAAAGAAAACCATATAGCAATGAGAATAATTAATCTATAACTACATGTAACAATATAGAAGAATCCAGTATTATATAGGTAAACCAGTTTTCCATATAAAAAGCCCAGATTTTAATTAATTTAATTTCCATGATGTAAAGCTACCAAAATGTCTTTGGCTTGCAAATTTACTGAAAATTAACAATTAGTTCTCAGGAACTGATATAAGACAGTCTCAGCATACCATTGATGAATCTAACAAATAGAATCAACAATATATCGAATACTTAATTGCAAGATTTAGTGTCATTAAAGTACAAAACCAAAACGAATCCATACTATTGGCCTGGGGTTCTTTCATTTATACCACCAAGATCATAAAGAGGAGAAAAAGCAGAGTAGTTAAAATATTTGCTTTTATACATGTATAAGTTGATCCCTCATTCTGTCCCCAACTAGTTACAGACCACTGACAATAAACAGTAAATAAGACATTTTCTTTGCACATAATGAAGCTTACAGTCTACAGAGAGAATTAAGACAAACAGAATACAGCATGTGGTTGCTATTTATCCACCCGAATATTTGAGTTATCAATTATGTACATTATGTTGCCCTCTGACAGCTGCTAGAGACAGCCCATTTTCCTAAGGGGAAGCAGCAAGGACAGAGGCAAACTGACTTGTTCAAGGTTAATGCAATACTCTTTGCAACATATGGTTGCATTAATTATAGTGATGATACAGATGGAACTAGATAGTTGACAGAAAAATGAATGAATTGGAATACATGATATTAATTAGACAAGGCAGTTAAGAGAAGTTAAGGATAATGCCCTGGACTCCTGGATGTCAGTGATGTCACTCAGACACGAGGGGTGGAAAGGTGGGAGGAACTGGTTTTGGAAAAACAAATTCAGTTTGACGGCCATTTAGAAGGGCCATCCAAGTGGAGATACTAAAACATTGTAACAGATACATAGGCTAGAGATAACCACGGAGATTTAGATGCAAGAAATGGTCAATGAAGCTCAAATTTGTGAGGCAAAAGTATAAACTTGGGATGGAGATATAGCTCAATGATAAATCACATGCTTAATATGCATGAGGTTCTAAATTCAATCTCCAGCACCCACACCACCAAAAAAAAAAAAAAAAAAACATAGACCAATAACTAAAAGTCAAAGGAGAACTTAAAGAACACCAACACTCTTAAAACACGCAGAAGAAGAAAACCTAAACACCAAAAGGTAATATACCTTTGTCTTTTAGTGCTATATATGAAAAATAGTATGTAATTCCTTTCAGACACTCAAAATTCATAGAAAAAGTGGAAGAGTTGCCTGAGGGAGAAAAAAAAGTATTAATGTCCACTATCATGGTAGTGATATGAAAAGAATGTTTCAAGAACTGGTGAAAATCATGATATAGGATAAGAACAAAAACTGCCCATCAAAATTAAGAAACAAGGAAATTGTGTTATCTGAGCATGGTGGGCATACATCCATAATCCCAGCTACTCAGAAGACTAAGGCAGAGGATTCCAAGTTCAACTCAGCCTGTCTCCAAACTAAAATTAAAAGGGTTGGGGGGCAGGGGACACAGCTCAGTTAGCAGAGTGCTTGCCTCGCATGCACAAGAACATGGGTTCAATCCCCAGCACCACACAAAAAATAAAAATAAAAATAGGGTTGGGGAGTAGCTCAGAGGTAGAATGCTTTTGGGTTCAATCCCTAATACCTCAAATAAGACATAACAAAATGAAAATACACATATAAGTAATCAATGACACAGACTTGAATGGGTTAAAAAAAATAAAAAAGTTGAAGCACTCATTTATAGTACTTCAAATTTGAGGAGTCAGGGAAAAACTGGAAATGTATAGGAGAGAATTTTCTTTTTTATGTTCTTTTATAATAGATCAGGAACAATCAGGGAGCAGCTAAGAACAAGTTAAGTATGACACACCATGGACAAAAGCATATATAAAATGCCAAACATCTAGATGAAATGCAAAATGTCTTGGGGATTCTGAATTCTTTTCCTAATTTTTACCATTTCTATCTTATTCTCAAGTTGTCCAAAGTCTTTAACTCCATGTAAATACCAAATCTCCAAAACGTTCCTTTTTATGTGTCCTAATACAAATTGTACCTTCTCTTGGTTCTTAGTAATTTAATGGAGTTTTCATGCCTTCCCACATGATTTTGCTTTGAGTTTCTTGACTGCCTCCTCCCAAGTTAAGCTTATTGTTCTGATCAGTTCCCTCTTTCCTAATATAGTCTTCCTTGTCTTTTAAGCAAACTCTTGCTCATCCTCTGAAACTCACTTCTTCCAAAAAGTGTTCCTGTTATGCACAGTGGCACACGCCTATGATCCCAGCAGCTCGAAGGCTGAGGCAGGAGGATCGGGAGTACAAAGCCAGCCTCAGCAAAAGTGAGGTGCTGACCAACTCAGTGAGACCCTATTTCTAACTAAAATATAAAATAAGGCTCAGTGGCTGAGTGCCCCGAGTTCAATCCCCTGGTACCCCCGCCTCCCCAAAAAGGGATTATAGCAGCCCTACAGAGATCTTTGAACATCCTTCTGAATCTCACAATTCAAGTAAACATTTAAATTTTCTTCTACTTGTTTCAGTGTGTGATCACACAGATTTCTTTCTTCAAATGAACTACTGGCAGCTCTTGTATTTATTCTGTATAACCCCCTCCCTCATAACAATCATTAATAAATGACATATTGGATTACTACAAAACAGGCAGATAATTTCTCCACTCTTGGGGCTGGGATTGTGGCTTAGTGGTAGAGCGCTTGCCTAGCATGCTTAGGGTCCTGGGTTCGATCCTCAGCTCCGCATAAAAATAAATGAATGAAATAAAGTTATTGGATCCAACTACAACTAAAACCCATAAATGTTTAATAAAATCTTTTTTTCTCCACTCTTAATTGTTTCTCCCTATGCCAATTTTCCCTTCAAAGTAATGTGATTGATGTTTTTGTTTTATTTTTTTCAAAATGCAAATCCAAACTCATCTATGAAACAACTTAATTGGTTCTGGAGTTGTTTCCAATTTTAAAATTCCTGTCTTGCAGCACATTATAATGAGATTCCCTAGAAGTTCTTTAAATAAATTTTTCCTCCCAAAATCCTCCCACTTCCCTTCAAAAGTATTGTTTTGGAGTCAAGATTATCTACGTACTTTATTCTGCTATTGTGAAAAAGCTAAAATATCCTATCAAAGTCACATTTTGAGCTAGTTAATTAAAAGAACAGGTTTTTAGAATACATGGAGGCTATCCTACCAGAGTCATGGCTATTTTCTGGGACACTTTCCCAGATATAAGATACATCACGCTGATACTTAACAAAATAAAAGTTATGAGCAATACTATTGCTAGCACCACTAAGTTTTAAGACACAAAGACTGATACATTTAATGCTAATCTAAAACTCAAGTTCCACAGGAATATGTTATAATATTTAAAACAACAGAGTTTAGTTGCCCTCGGGGACTTGTTAAACTAGTACATCTGAATCGCCTTCAGTTTCTTAAAACTTAGATTCCAGGACTTCATTTCACAGATTCTGACTTCAGTATATATGGGATGGGCCTGTGAATTTGCATTTCTAACAATCTCTTAAGTGAGAATGATACTGCTGAGCCACCTGACCAGGTCTGCTGCTCTACCTACAAACCATCCACAAGTTTTTAATTACCTTCTTATTCTTACAGGTTGTTAAGCCATATGTAAAACACCAAATTCTCAAATCAAGATAATCAAGTCAGTGGGTTCATGGAGACAAAACCCTTCGGATACTGAGGAAATTCATCAATGATAGTACCTAATAGGATACATTATCATCTTATTTAAAATCAGAAAAATAATGTAAAACAAACATGATATCCAAAATGCTAAATAAATCCAAAGTTTTAAGTATTTACCTTTACTAATCAATCCTTGAGTAATCAACATACTTGTTGCAGCCAAAGGCACAGCTATAAAGAGAAAAAAAAAATTGTCACTATCAACAAAGGAAAACTGTCTCTTGAATTTATTAGGGGATAGATTATTAGTAAAATCATAGGAATGCACTTTAAAACACTTAAAAGAGATTGCTTATCTTAAAAGTTACACTGTATGAATGGTGAAAGCATGAAAGAAGCATTTTAAATTTAAGAACATTATAAAATATTAAATATAATTCAAGAACCATCCAGATTTAGATTCTAAATAGCTAGCAAAAAAACTAAACAAACAAAATAAAGATTTTTTAAAAAAGAGACAAAAGTAATACTAAGAGTTACATCTGAAGTTAGAGAAGGAGAGGGCAAAAAAAGAGAACAAGCCAGAAATCAATTAAAAGAAAAGTCACTGAGTATGACAAAATTCCATGCAGCATGTTTAAGTGCCTTACATATATTATTCATTTACTTTTTCTTATGTTTATAAGGTAAATAGTATCATTACGCTTTTAAAGATACTGACAATGAAGCTTAGAGATGTTAAGATACTTGCAACAGGTCATACAACTAGTTCAATGGCAGGCCCAGAGTCTAATGAATCTGTCTGACACCAGATCTCAAGCTTTTAAGCTCTGTATTACATTGTTGTGAACCAAAATACAAATATATTTGACCATAATCACAAGGAGGCTGGGGCAAGAATAAATAAGCATACATTTTAAATACACTTTTTAAAACTATTTTAAATGTAATTTTGCCATAAGGAAATATTCTGTCTATAATGACTATTAATTGACAGTGAAATCCTAAGTGCTCATTATAATTTCAAAGAAACTCATAACTTTAAAAACACATGGGATGTAGCTTAGTGGTACGTGCTTGCCTACCATATGCAAGGGCAGGGTACAATCCCTAGCATAATACAAACAAAACAAAACAAATTCACCTATGAATTACTGTTCTCTACCCAAGCACTAATAGATCTCCTTGATGGGAGTTGGAATTGGTCCTTGGCTGACCAACCTAGCAAAGCAACTTTGGAAATTTGAATGGAAAAAGAATTCTCTACATTGATATAAAACTTTACCTAATTTACCTAAACAAGTAAAATGCTCACTGTACCTAATTTGTTTTTTCATGCTGAGTACCACATTGTCTGGGCGTCTGGAACTTTGATATCTGCTATGTACGCTGAGGGTGCCTATGCGATCAGCACCCTCCAAAAACCCTGGCTTTTAAAAAAAAAAAAAAAAACCCTGGCTTTGAGTCTAATGAGCTTCCCTAGTGAACAACATTTAACTCGCATCATTACTAGCTGGTGGAGAAATTAAGCACATCCTTAGTGTGTGACTCCACTAGGAAAAGATCTTAGAAGCTTGCACCTAGCTTCCTCTGGACTTCACTACAGACTCCTTTTCCTGATTTTGTTCTGTATCCTTTCATAGTTTCTGAATCCTGTAAACTATATGCAAATTTAAATAGTTACATATGGCTGGAAGCTGCCAAAGACACGCCTATTTTAGACCAAAGGTTGGCAGATGCATTCCTATAAACAGCCAGATAATAAATGTTTTGGGTTTTGTGGGCCACTCAGTCTTTGTCCCATCTCAACAGTTGTTTTAAGGCAAGAGCATCCAGAGACAATACATAAATGGACATAGAGCCGTGTTCCTATAAAACTTTATGGATACAAAAATATCAATTTCATGAAATTTGCACATGTAATAAAATAGTCTTCCTCCTTTTCTTTTTCCTCAAACATTTAAAAATGTAAAAACAATTTTTTGCTCATTGCATGAAAAACCAGATTTGGTCCATGGGCTATAGTTTCCTCAACTCTTTTCAAAACTATATGGACTACTTAAAAACTAATTACTTATTTACTTTCAAATTATTACATTTGAATTATTAGAGAAATTTCATGATTAAAACCTGAAATTGGCTTTGTCATTAGGCATTTTGCAGAAACCCTATGGTTTGACTCCTTACTATTCTACTAAAAGAGTTTACCTTTGCTGGAAAAAAATGTTTCTTTAATGTTGGCTGGTTAGAATGCCTTAATGTATTATTTAAAGTTTTTCAAAGGATAAATCCCTTCTAATTACAGCATCATTCAGCTTGGTTCAAGGATTGCAACACGTAGCACTGAAGAATTATGTAAGAATAAAAGGTGATGAGTTATTTAGCCATCTCTACAATGGACAATGATTTCCCCATTTAATACTCAGAGTAACAGTCAGGTTGAGATTCTAGTACTAGTTCTTCCATTCACCACATCTGTATACTTCTCTTAACTTCCCGTGCTATAAAAGAGCAATGGATTAGGTCTAACGTCTCTTCTCAACTCACATATTCTATTTTATTACATCTCACAAAAAAGATAAAGGTAAAACTGAAAGGTACTTCAGAGATTCTCTAGTCTTCATTCTAATCAGAGTTAATTGAGACCAGAAAAGACAAGTTATATGCTCTAAGCTATGAACATGGTTAGTATGTGGTATAGCTGGATTCAGAATCTAAGTCTTCTGACTCCTAGGTCAATGGTTTTTTCCATTATACTGAGTGACTCTTATTTCAGAGTCTGTTAAATAATGCTTCTTTAGGTAAATCAATAATACTCCTGACCAAACCCTAATTGTACCTTATGACCACAGCCCCAACCATTTCTAATACAAAGATTCCTAAAATTCTTTGAACTCTTCTCCTCTCAACAATAGCAAAATGATATTCTAAATTCAGAATTAAGGGGTCTCACTGAGTTGCATAACACCTCACCATTGCTGAGGCTGGCTTTGAACTCATGATCCTCCTGCCTCAGTAATCAGAGCCCACTGGGATTATAGGCACTCTCCTGGCAATAGTCAACAAATTTTAAAATTAAATTAATCTCTACAACAATTACATGAAATAGGCAGACATCACCCCTATTTTACAGATAAGAAAACAGAGAAACAGGAACTTGCCCCAAATCTCAGTTAATAATGTGTGGAATTTGGGCTGGGAGATAGCTCAGTTGGTAGAGTGCTTGTCTAGCATGCATAAGGCCCTGGATTCAATGCCTAGTACTAGGACTTTAATTTAGACAGGTGGGCCTCACTCAGAGTCTGACCCTTTCACTGATTATACCATTTTATTTGAAATAAAATGAGCGAAATATTATTCTAACAATCTGTAACTGGTGCAAATAGGAATTCATAGACCTTTTCAATAATTCCAAAGGTAAGAACTACTATAACATAATATGCAAGAAACTGACTTTTTATGTACAGATTGTGTTACTACCTGTGTTTTGGACAAAGAAACGTTGTTTTTTTGGTTAGACAAAAACTCACAGGGCCACAATTTGTAAGCACCTAGAAATATGACATCTTCACAATTAAGGTCTAAAAATTATCATTGGTACTTTTCTACATATTCCTATATGCCTTTTTCACCATTTTTTCCTAATCTACACGCTCCAAAGTATCAGGAATTCCATTGCTCATTTATATAAATATGAAAATGTCACTGCATAGAATAACATTTGAAGATATGAATATTAAAGTACAAAATTTCCTAATATCAAGTCCTCTCAATAATTATATGTTGAATTTCATACCATCTGGTTACACCCAAACTTCTATATATATGCAATGTTTGGTGTATACCTAGGTTATCTAAGAGCTGACCGTGCCAGGAGCAGTGGCTTACTACTATAATCCCAGCAGCTCAGGAGGCTGAGGCAGAAGGGTCACAAGTTCTAACCCAGCCTCAGCAACTTAGCCAAGATCTGTCTTAAAAGAAAAAAAAAGGGGCTGGAGAGGGGATGTGGTCCAGCAGTTAAAAGCCTCTGGGTTCAATCACTGGTACCAAAAACAAAACAAAACAAAGAGTCAATTCAGAGTCAATTGCTACTTGGCAATTTTTTGGCTTCTATAATTTCCCAATAATTGAGATATAACATACAGTTAATAATCTGCTTTTCAGTCTGTCATTATTACATGTTCTTTGTCTCTTCAATTTAGAATTAATTAGCTTTAATACACAGAAATTACTGAGATTCTTTTGTTCACATACCACATATCTTACTATTAACAATTAGGCATACACAGAAATCATGCCTAGCACTCACTGCCCTTTAACGTACTTTTGACATAATGGTGTTACAGCTAGAATATTAAAAATATGTGCAGCAACATAAATTTATCAGCCAGAAATAAATCTGAACAGCACAGTATCTATGTAAACCTCAGTCTAACATTACAATAATTCCAAAAATTATCAGACTTGTTTTTTTCTTAATCCTGAGTCATCAATACTTGAAAAAAAAACCTGTTGCACCAAAAACTTAAAATGTCCATACTAACCTTATTTTATCCTACAAACAAGGAAATTCAGTATAACTGTAACTCTTAATTAGTGATATCATCAAAATCAAGTTTCTTAAGCTGGTTATCTTAAAGTTTTTCTCTTTTCCTTCCTTCCTTCTACTGTCAATCTTTGTAAAAATCCTGTGTTCTAGCCAGGCACACTGTAACACACCTGTAATCCCAGTGGATTGGGAAGCTGAGGCAGGAGGATTTCGACTTCAAGGCCAGCCTCAGCAATGGCAAGGCGCTAAGCAACTCAGTGAGACCCTGTCTCTAAATAAAATACAAAATAGGGATGGGGATGTGGCTTAGTGGTTGAGTCCCCATGAGTTCAATCCCTGGCATTCCTCCCCACCAAAATCCTTTATTCTTTAAAAAATTCATTGCCTACCCATTTTCTCCAGGTCAAACAAAAATGTATTCAACTATACTTCCTCAAAAACTATATGCCTGTGTTACTGCAAAAGCTCACTCATAAGGGATTTCACCAAGTACAACTTCTCATCCTTCCTATCCAATACACTGCTAAAGTTTCTTAAAAAACAATATCATCCTCTCTGTCCAAGAACCTAAAACATATAATGAATCAAACCTTTTAACTCCTGTTATTTTATTTTCTATTTTCAATGAAAGTCTTCTGCTCCAAAAGTTCAGCTTCAAGGGTCTAACAGAGATCAAGTTATTGCAGACTCTGCCTTGGCTCATTATAATAAAATCTATCTCTACTTAAAGTCCCTATTGCAGTTATACACATAATCTTTATATGTTTCATGTGTTAACTTTGTCCCAACTACATCATAAAGCTACTTCGGGAAAAATATTATGTCTCATAAAACTCATCTTCTAATCAAGTACCTTGTACACTGTAAGCATACATTCCAGACTAAAAAGGTATATCCTCAATTGTTTAAGTTGTCCCCTTCTTCCTCCTTAAAATCCATTCTGCCTTTTTGTTAGAATAGTAATTGCCAAAGACTACAGTCTCAAGATAAAGCAATAATACCAAGGTTTTGTTTAAAAGTAAGATTATATTTTATGTATCACTTATAGTATTCTCTGTATTAAAAAAAATCTTGATATACAATCAAAAGTTGGTAATATAGTAATATTTAATGGTTTTTTTAAAACATGGAAACTAACCAGTTTTTATTATGTGATGGTTAAAGTACAAGGCTTAAAGTCATGAGCTTCTGTTTCAGATAGACCTGACTTCCAAGTTCAAACATCATGACTTGCCATTATGTAACATTAGCTAACTCATTTAACATCTCTAAACCTCAATTCTTTCCCTGTAAAGTGAGGGTTATAATTATCAACCCAACTGAGTTGTTTTTATATAATCCAAATATACTCAATAAATGTTATTACCATTATTATTGACAAAATTACTTCGTGATTGAAACAAAAATTTGAAATAATTACTTTATTTATTTATTTATTATGCACATTTCTTCTATTTCATTATCAACTTGTTTTAGAAACAACCACACTATGCAAAAAGCATATATGTTCTATATGAAAGTATTAAATTTCAAATATAAATTCAGGTCAAAATTGCAGGTACAAATTTTGGACCAAGCTATATTGAATTCTGGGGGCTGTAGCTCAGTGGTAGAGTGTTTGCCTAGCAAGGCAATGTCTCAAGTTCAATTCCCAGCACAAACAAAAAAATTATGTTGATTAGAAAATTGAACTTACATCTGAACCAGAAGCTTTCATCATTGCATTCTGCAAAGACTCTTCTTTCTTCTTCTGTTGGAATGTAATCAGCCCCTATATCTTTTAGCAAGGAAAATTGGAAAATAATAAAATACCCATAATAAAACTAAGTCTGAAAAATTAGCTTAGACTGAGCTGGGCCACAGTGGTGCATGCCTGTAATCCCAGAGGTTTGAGAGGCTGAGACAGAAGAAAGAAGAATTCAAAGCCAGCCTCAGAAAAAGCAAGGTGGTGCTAAGCAACTCAGTGAGACCCTGTCTCTAAATAAAATACAAAAATAGGGTTGGGGATGTGGCTCAGTGGTTGAGTGCCCCTGAGTTCAATCCCTGGTACCAAAAGAAGAAAAAAGAAAATTAGCTTAGTCTGAATATTAATGATACTCAACATTTTTTTAAAGTGAAGTAATGAAAACTGGTAATCTCTAAACTTCTAAAACAAACTTTAACTGCAAACAAGTAAGCACTACAACCTACTAGTCAGGACTGACTACAAAATGGGGTGGACCAGTGCAAAAGGATAATGTGTGACCCTTGTTCAAATTAAGAATTTCAAGATAAAAACTAGAGCATTAAATCAAGCATGGGGCCCTGTGACTACACAAGTAACAGCCCCATGAAGCCTGCCCAGATGCTACAGTTACTCAGGCAATGAAAATTTTCTTACATAAAAAGTGCTTCTAGTGTGGGGTTGTGGCTCAGTGGTAGAGCACTTGCCTCACACATGTGAGGCACTGGGTTTGATTCTCAAAACAAACATAAAGATAAATGAATAAAATAAAGGTCCATCAACAACTAAAAAAATTTTTAAAACAAGTGCTTCTAGGCGCATATAGCTCAGCTGGTAGAGTGCTTGCCTTGCATGCACCAGACCCTGGGTTGGATCCCCAGCACCACACACAAAAAAAGCGCTTCTAATTATAAATAGTTAATATGATAGTTACGGGGAATTGGTCTTGGAACTTCTGCATTTGGCTCTCGAAAATCAGCCCTCCCATTCATCTTTCCTGTATCAAAGACATTAATATTAAATATTAGAAACTGCCACCATAGTTCAAAGCAAATACATATAACCTATGATGTAGTAAAATTACTAGTCTATAGGGCAATCAAACAACAAATATTTACCAAAAATTACTACATCTTAATTCATGTAACAAAAATAGCTAAATAAAAAAAGCATAAATCTACTAATTAATTTGGACTCAATTCCCGCACTCCATCCTTCGTTGAAAAAGAAGTGCTTTATACGTATTTATCAGTCGAATAATATAAAAAGACATTAATAAAACACCAGACACTTTTCCTCCTTAAGTTGGTTTATTTCATATTAGTCTACGTTTTGGTCCATACAGAAACCTATACCCAATAATTAGGCGAATTCCCCAAATAAAAATCTCAAATCATATCTGGGATTCCATTTTACAAATGCAATAATCATAAGGAAACATGCAACCTCTCCCACAAAGCTGTACGCCCCTCCCCTCAAAAAAGAATAACTAAGACGTCACATCCTTCTCCCAGTATGGGAAAACTAAAGCAAATTCCACATCCTTCAAATTTCTTCCTTTCCAAATAACTTAGACGAATACCTAAGATTTTAAAAAATGCACAGCATTTCAAGAATGTTTTTATTTATTCTTTGTTTAGTGCCCTTTTTTAAACCATACCTTGGGATTTTAAAAGACCAGACCACCGGATAACTGCATATTGTACAGAATATTACATTTTACAGATGATCATGATTAGTCTCATTTTTAAAACAATTCACATTAAACACAGGAAATGGCAGCCTACCAAGATTACACCCGGACTCTTGGATAACTCATTTAGTTAACAACTCACCACCTAAGGCCTAGTACATGCCAACCCCTTAGAGAGGGAAAAGCAATAAAAAGGATACACTAAGTTTCTGGAGGGGAGCAGCTTTCTCAATCAACTAAACCCGTGAAAGAAACCCTCTCGCTCTCCGCAACAGCATCCTTCCTATAGACTGTCAAGGCCGACAAAGACGCTAGACAATATTTCAGCTCGTAATTCCAAAGAAAGAGAGTAGAACTGAACCCTTGCCGGCCTACGACCCTCGATTCCCGCACTCCGTCCTCCACCCCGCTCCCGCTGGCCACTGCTGACACACCAACACGCAACCATTCGCCACCACTTTCCCCACCCGCACCCCTACAAACAGTTCCTCGCCTCCCGCGGTCACCAGCACTCAGGAGCCTGGGACCCAAAACGCAATCAGTCCACCCTCAGAGGCAGGAAAATGGCGGAAGGTGCAAAGTAGCGGATGGCCGCGCGAAGGTGGTGAGTGGGCGGAAAGGGGGAGCAAAAATGGAGCTTTGTGAACGACCTCACCGGCAGCGGTAGGCGACGGCTCCAAGTGCCCAAGCGATCAGGGGGCCGAGGTCCCGAGAGGACCCTAGAGGGGGCAGGGAGGGAGAAAAGAGCGCGGAACGCAACGGGGGGAGGGGGTGGACCGCGACGCGACCGCCAAGAAGTCACCCAGATACCGCGACCCGGAAGCACTGTCTACCTACAACAGGAAATGACGCCAAGACCTCCCTGCGGAGTCGGCCGCGGAGCAGCGGGTGAAGAGACGCCTGAGTCAGTCTGCCCCGCCCGCTAGGGCTCGTCATTCGTCTCCTTACTCCCAGGACGCGGCGCTAGCGAGCTGCACTGCGGCTGCGCTGGGGTCCACTGCCGGCGGGTCCCGGATCCCGCGGTTGCCCTGACCTCGGCGCGAGTCTTTGTGTCCTTGTGACGCCCCTCACTCATCTACCTTTAATAGGCTGATGGAAACATTCTAGAACTCCCATTTGCGCACTCCTTGAGAGTTAGCATCTTCAATTTCCCTGCTTTTAAGCTTTAGGTAAGCTAGGAAGTATCAAGTAAGTTTTACGCTGGCGTAGAGCTTGTCAGACCCTCTTGATTGTGTGGGTTCTGACTTGTAGAACCTCAGGCAGGATGCATTACCTCGCTAGCCTCAAAGTTTGCTCATCTGAATCGAAATCATACCTACTATATATGATTGTTTGGATGAAAACAACACATCTGAAAAGACCCTGGAGCTCAGTCTCTATTAATGAGAGACAACATTCTAATTCGGGGCTCATGGCAGCTGTTCATCAGACATCATGGGGACACCCCCAGCCACCTCCATTCATTTTCTTTCATTCATCCAACAAATGTTAATATTGAGTGCTTACTCTGAGCCAGGCATTACAAATTATTGCTGATGTAACAGTAAATAATTCTGGTTCTACCCAGTTTATCAACTCCTAAAAACTTGTCAGAGTCCCTCTGTCCCATACTCATTTCATTTTTTCACTCTACAACTGCCCCAAATTTATATTTAAAAGACCCAGCCATCTTTTTTTTAATTGCTTTTATTTTTTAAATGTATGACAGTGGAATGTATCACAATTCTTACTACACGAATAGAACATAATTTTTCATTTTCTGTTTGTATATAAAGTATGTTCACACCAATTCATGTCTTTATACATGTACTTTGGATAATGATGTCCATCACATTCCACCATCATGCTAACCCCCTGCCCCCTCCCTTCCCCTCCCACCCCTCTGTCATATCTGGAGTTCCACTATTCCTCCCATGCTCCCCCTCCCTACCCCACTATGAGTCAGTCACCTTATATCAGAGAAAACATTTGGCATTTGTTTTGGGGGGATTGGCTGACTTCACTTAGCATTATCTTCTCCAACTGCATCCATTTATCTGCAAATGCCATGATTTTTATTCTCTTTTATTGCTGAGTAATATTGCATTGTGTATATATGCTACATTTTTTAATCCATTCATCTACTGAAGAGCATATGGGTTGGTGCCACAGTTTAGCTATTGTGAATTGTGCTGCTATCAACATTGATGTGGCTGTGTCCCTGTAGTATGCTGTTTTTAAGTCTTTTGGGTATAGACCAAGGAGAGGGATAGCTGGGTCAAGTGGTTGTTCCATTCCAAGTTTTCCAAGGAATCTCCAAACTGCTTTCCACATTGGTTGCACCAATTTGCAGTCCCACCAGCAAGGTATGAGTGTGCCTTTTCCCCCACATCCTCACCAACAGTAATTGTTGTTTGTATGCATAAGAGCTGCCATTCTGACTGGAGTCAGATGGTATCTTAGGGTAGTTTTGATTTGCATTTCTCTATTTGCTAGAGATAATGAACATTTTTTTATATATTTGTTATTGATTGAATATCCTCTTCTGAGAAGTGTCTGTTCATGTCCTTGGCCCATTTATTGATCTGGTTATTTGTTATTTTGGTGTTTAGCTTTTTGAGTTTTTTATATACTCTAGAGATTAGTGCTCTATCTGATGTGTGAGGGTAAAAATTTGCTCCCAAGATATAGGCTGTCTATTCACCTCACTTTGTTTCTTTTGCTGAGAAGAAACTTTTTAGTTTGAGTCCATCCCATTTATTGATTCTTGCTTTTAATTCTTGCACTATAGGAATCTTATTAAGGAAGTTGGGGCCTAATCCCACTTGATGAAGATTAGGACCTACTTTTTCTTCTATTAGAGAGTCTCTAGTTTTAAAAGACTCAGCCATCTAAAACACAGATCCAACCCAGTGTTTCCTTCCTGATAACCTTTTTTTTTTTTTAGTTCTTTTTTCTACTTGTAGATGGACACAATATCTTTATTTTATTTTTATGTGGTGCTGAGGATCGAACCCAGGACCTCACAGGAGAGGCAAGCGCTCTACCACGGAACTACAACCCCAGTTCCCTGATAGCCTTTTTGATAGCTCCCATGATGCATAGAATCATGGCTTGCCCTCATACCTCTTGAATCTGTCTCACAACAAGACATAGCCTGCTTTCTCCATATTCACCGTACTCTGTACATCGCCTGTACAACCCTTCTGAGTTGCTTTGATGTTTCAGAATCCTGCCTTGTAGTCCCTCTTTTGTGAAGTCTTCCCTGAAACACAATCCAGAGAATTAATCACTCTTCCTCAGTTTCACCCTGTACATACTGCCTTTCTGAGTTCTATTGTCATCCCTTTTGCTTATTTCTATCTCAGTTACATAGCTTCTTTGGGACAGGAACTTTATAAGTCTTTATAATCCCAACTATTTCTCCAAGATAATTAATATTAGTAATTAATATTCATTGTTTCTAGAATGTGCTAAGTTCTGTTTCCTCTTTTAGAACAGCATTCTTCAGATGTTTGCTTTAGTTCTTGTCTCAGATTTCAGTTGATGTTACCACATCACAGAGGCCTTCCCTGATCACCCAGTCAGAGTGGCACCCCAGTCACTCTCCATATTGCCTTGCTCATTGTTTTCATAGCATTAATGATGATCTAAAACAATTGTTTATATTTTATCTTTCTCTCTCCCTCCCTACCTCACATCTTGCTAATATAAAAGGTCCTTGAGAGTAGGACCATATTTGTGTAGCGTCAAAGTGATTGTCATATGATATGAAATCAACAAATATTTCTTAAATAAATTAATTAAATGTGTATTTTATAAGACAGGAAACAACAATAAGAAAACTAGAAAGCAGGAATCTAATACTCGAATGCCTTAAGTATGTAATAAATTTTGTGTGTTCTTTTTTTGTAAAAGAGAAAAGAATATAGAAGCCATTCTGGGTACACTGTTTCTCTAATGCAAAGTTTGCTTTTTCCGTGCTTTCTGACTAGATATAAGATTCCAGAGTCTAGGTTTATCATATTCTGTATATTTGCTGAGACAAGTATAATGCATGACACATTGTAGATTAATGAGTATATTTCCTATTGGTCACCAATTTCTCAGTAATTAGTCAGTCAATAAATTGGGTTTCTGGTGTCAAAAGGATAAGGAGGTCTTCTGTGGGTATAAATTAGCGCCTAAAGCATTCAAGGTATAATGTCATTTTTTCATTTTTTCAAAATAAAATTGTAATTTGAGGTAAACTATCATTTTGCATCTGTGTTGGCATTTAAATGTTATTGAGCTCTTGGATAATTTGGGCAATATGACAAAGAATTTTGCCATAAATTAGGTAAGATTTAAAATCTTCCTGGAAGTTGATTCATATTTGATAGAGAAAAGATGCAGGATTTATTCACCAATTCAGACCCTTAGTGCTCTAATCTTAACTATTAGATCACCGGAAATCAATCTTCCTAGACAAAATTAATATACTTCTGCTGGGTGTGGCAGTGCACACTGTAATCTTGGTAGGAGGATCACAAGTTTGAGGCCAGCCTCAGAAACTTAGCAAGGCCCTAAGCAACTTAGCAAGATCCCACCTCAAAAGAGAAAATAAAAAGGGCATCACAAGATATTTCCACTTGTTCAACATTACTTTTTAAAGATGAATTATAAAGGAATAGTTTAGAGTACTAATTAATTCATATAAATTAAAACGAAATGGTAAATGACTTCTTGATTTCAGTGTCAAGGAAAAAAAGCGTTTTTTTCCTAGATGAAACCGAACTTCTATAATCACAATTGTCATTCAATGTATTTCCACCTAGTATCCATTAGAGCAGAGATTGTGCCTTATTAGTTCACCATAAACTATTCAGGATTCAATATATATTTATTGTTTAAAATGTAATGGCATAGAAATCAATGGAGAGAATATTCCAACAAGGAAATAAGGTCAATCACATCACATGCTAATAAGGACTGTGAAATATCCTCTCAATACAGCAGTAAGAAGGTTATTTACAAGTTTTGCAAGTATAGTTCATTAAAATCTAGATTACAATGGATTAAGAAGAGAATGATGGGGATGATGTGGAGAAAAGTGTAGAATAGTCTTTTCCAGAAGTTTAGCTATTTAGAGAAAGAAGACTTAGAGTGGTATCTGAGGGGAAAATAAGAAATGGGTGAAGGTTAGTTTTTGCTTTCTAATTTCATACAAGCTTGATTGTAATTGGCAAATGTTACAAACCAGTAATGAGATGTTCTGGAAATGTGGGAGAGATGGGGGATGATTAATAGCATAAAGCAGATTTCTTAACTGGTATTCCCATGAATGTGTTATAGGTATGCCACAGCTATTGAGTCACTCACTCACCTTTGGGGTGGACTGTGGGAAGATCCTATATGCCTGAATCTTGAACAACTTCTTTGGAATCTTATTAGGGTATCAAGAAGAGAACAAATATAGTGGCATTCCCATGTACTCTCTACAAGTCATAAGAATGATGGGCAACATTTAGTTCTTATTTCTCCATCCTAAATCTTAGAATATTCACACTAAGGGCACATTGCTGCTGTTTGTGAAGAAGAAGCCCATGAAGCAGCTGCTGATGTTCATGTTTTAGATGCCCTGGACAAAGCCTAGATCCCAAACCTGATGCTGGGAACATGAGGAAGAGGAGTCAGAATAGGGCCTCCCAGTAAGCACAGCTACAGGGAGTAGCCCAAGGGAGCAACCCCAAACCTCAGTCTTTACACTAATTGCACACATCTTGCTCCTTGATGTGTCTATCTTTCATGTGTCCAGGTCAGCTGTAACAATGCATGTTAAAGCTCCATCATTATTTTGACATTCTTTTTTTGTTCGTTTTTGGAGGGGAGTACCAGGAACTGAACTCAGGGGCAATCAACCATTGAGCCACATCCCTAGCCCTATTTTGTAATGTATTTAGAGATAGCGTCTCACTGAGTTGCTTAGCACCTTCTTTTTGCTGAAGCTAGTTTTGAACTTTTGAGCCTTCTGCCTCAGCCTCCTGAGCCACTGGGATTACAGGTATGCACCACTGTGCCCACCTATTTTGACATTCTTTTTTTTTTTAATTTAGAAGTGGACACAATCTCTTTATTTAACTTTTATATGGTGCCAACGATCAAACCCAGTGCCTCATGCATGCTAGACAAGCACACTAGGTGAGCACTCCACCTCTGAATCACAATCCCAGCCCTATTTTGACATTCTTGAAATAAAATAATTCAATTTGATTCAAAACTCACCTGGATTATCATAATATTTTGTTATATTTGTCAATGAGAGAAAAATTTTAAACTATTAGAGTTTGAACAGTTTGCCAATTATAATTTTAAATATTAAGTGGTTACTGTATTCAAAATTTCTCTTGATGAGAACTACTGAGAATTCAAAAAGATCATCATTAAAAAGTATTGGTTAGGAAACTTTTATAGATACTTCAAACTTAAGCCTAATTTTGAGAAGCAAGCCCACATTTTAAAAGATATTTGCTTGGAAGTTTTATGCAATTTTATAAAATTTATTCAAGAAAACTTGGCATTTATTATCTTCTATCTTCTCTTATATATTGTACTTTTAGTTGCATATTTATTTATTTGGTTATTTGTTTACCAAGGCCTATATAGATACCTCAATCCTGTATAGTTTATTCTAGTGAGACAAACAAATATTGGCATTTTTTGTGTGTGCCATGATATAAAAAAGGTTGGGACATACTAACCTAGAATTTCTGAGCAGGGAGATGGGATAGTACACAGGTAAACAGATCAACGTAACTAGAAGGGCAGAACGTCCTTTGTAACAAGGTGAAAGAAGCTAAGGGAAGACAGAATATAGGCCCATTCATACATCTATGAAAGACAAGGCAGCTGAAGATATGGGCAAAAGAATGATTGCAGTTATGGGCAATGGAATGGATATTGGATAGGGCAGAAGTGTAGACAATTAGGAATGAAGGTAAGGTTATCAAAAACCCAGCAGTCACAATGATGTCATAAAACAGGTGTCTGTAGGAGTATCTATGTGGGACAATTAGAAGAATATGATGTTTACTGTATAGTGGGATGTAAATATTATATTTTCAGTGAGTTCACTCCATGGCCACATAAGGCTTTGTCATCATTAAAATGGAAGTAAAAGGGAAGATGACCGTGTTAAGTTGCTCAGGGGTCTGAGCTGCAGACTAGATCCACAGTTTGATTATACCATTAGAGCGGGAATTTAAAGATTTTACAAGAGCTGAAGCAGCTCTGCTTGAGAATGGAAGGAGAAAAACAACTAGAACTTTGATATCCACATTGGAAGAAATTTAAATTTATTCATATGTAAGGCCCACTACAGTTTTCAGCTCAATCAAAATGGAGTACTTCTAGGGCTGGGGATCTATCTCAGTTGGTAAAGTGCTTGCCTAGCATGCACAAGGCCCTGGGTTCAATCCCCAGCACCACAAAAAAAAAAAAAAAAAAAAAGTGCACTTCTTGAAGATTTTCCAAAAGACAGGCTTCCCAAGGGGTGTAAATTCCCTGATAAGCTCTGTGGTTCATTCCAAATAAGCATAGTTTTATGCAAATTAAGTTTCTAGACAATTACCCCAGCTCTTCATTGCAAGCACTTTGTCATTCCTGAGTCCTTTTTACAGAGAAATCCTGCATCTGCCACTATGTGAGCTTCTCCTAGATATTATGTAAGAGGGCTTCAAAAACCCTGGAGCTGTAAATAGTGTGGTCACCTCAAACCCTCAAGCACCCATGATCCACCAACCTCAACCTCCTGGGAAGCTGAGATTATAGGCTAGCAGTGAGAAAATGGAAGTGGGACAAACCTGAAGGGAAATTCAGACTCAAGGATTAACCAATAGCATTAGTACTTTTTCAGACCCTGATTAGCATAAATTTGGACCAATAGCATTGACCCAAGTGCTATATAAACCCCTAGACTAGCACACTCAAGCTGCAACCCCTATTGGGTCTAGTATTGCTTTGTGGGAGGTTTGTTTCTGTGCATACTCAAATAAATACTACTTTTACATTCAAGGAAAAAAAAAATTCTGGAATCCTAGAATATATCAGAATTTATGCTGGGTCATATTCTCCTGCTGCAGAGTTTGTGCTTGGTTTCTTTCTTAAGCAGAAGTAATGAAGAGAAAATTATGGGGCTCATTTATCAATATTATAATGAATATTAATATTAAGAATAATTATTAAGAATAGTCTAATCTCTAAGTTTGCAAACCATATAAAACTGTAAGAAAACACCTAGCATAGGGTCCAGCATTAGTTTGCAGGCAGTAAATGTGAGTTCCTTTTTATTTTTTGTTGATTTCAAATTGTAGAAAGGAATTTGAAAATATATACATAGAAAAGTAAGCACACAAGTGATGTAATCCAGGCTGTTAATTTTGAACTATTCCTTTTGAAAACTGAAAATAGTTTATCCAGCTCTCTAATTAAAATTTAAAACAATAAGTTTATTTTAAAGGCCAACATAAGACTTCCAATGATGAAATATTTCTATTCTAATCAATACTTTTTGGTGGATTACAATATTTCTTTTTTTTTTCTTTTATCTCAATTCTATCTCCAGTACCCTGAGTACTGTGGTTAAACACAAATCCATCTACTTTATTATAACTATACAGAGTCAACTCTTTGTCAAATGTTAGAGGAGAATTTCTTCCACATCTAAATGACTCTCTATTGAAGAGAATCTTTTCTCTACGATGAATATTTGAAAAGAAAGACTCTGAATAGCTATCCTCTGCTTTTCTTTCTTGTATGACAGTTTCATTTTCAGGCAAAAGCAGGGAAGGAAAAAAAAAACACTCCACAGGAGGTGACCCCGGCTGCAGTGTTCCTCATGCTGTCAATCAACCAGAGAACCATCTGTCCCACTTTAGATTTCAGGAGCCATCATGCACATCTGCTGTGTCTTTTCTAATGTCACTTATAGAACCCACTAAAAGCTATTAGATGAATTACAGGAACCAGAGTGCAGCTGCATAGGGCTGATTTTGAATTTTTGCAGCTGGGTCCTACTCGTCAATCTCAGTTTTGAAACTATTTTTTTATGAGATTAGAACCACAAAGTGAATAATTCATTTCATAATAATAATTTCTAAGAGAGTGGGCCTTAAATTTTTGTTCTCTGAAAGTTTAAAATTATGTATATAATTTAACAACGCCCACAAAGTGTTTAAAAAATTCAAGCCAACTGTAAATATTTAAATAATTATTCATGAGTTCCTCTTAAGAAAAAATATCACCTGAAAAAAAAAATGTTTGCAAAACTGACTCACCAGCCAAGTACTTTCAGATAGGGAAGCAAGTTTGATGTCTGCCATAAAGATGCTAGATATAAATATTGGGTCTAGAGATCAAAAATATTAATAGCTTGAGGCCAGTTTCTCTACATCAACCTCAAATTGACCAAAAGACAAATATATTATTGACATGTTTGTCTTTGGGGAAATGAGGATTTTCACATTCTTATGATCTTTTCTCAGGATTTAAAAAGCCTACTTATGCAGAATATGAACTATAGGAAACTAGTCTTGGCCATATGCTTATATATTCTGAAAATCTTGTTTATTTACTCATTATTAGCTTGTCTAGCATTTTCATATGTCTTTATGATACATCACAACATAATTATTCGTTTACCTGATTCTTGCAAATAAAGGGATTTTTCCCCTTGTTTATATCAACATTAACATCCTTGTCAGGCTCTTTAAAAAGTGTTTAGTTACATGAAAATTCCTGGTATGTAATGGATGAAGTATTGTTTTATTTGTGCAAGGGCGTTTCGTAGATGCAAGCAAAAGTCATGTCTACCTGCTTACCTGTACTTACCTGCATCTGCATCCATGTGTTACCATGGCTCTTCTGTCTGTGCTCCTATCCAAGAGCAGCCTGTGAGGTAGATCCCATCCTCTCCTACCTACTCAAGGACATCCCTCCAGCAGTTCTGCCCATTTTCTCTCCTATCCTTGATTTCTCTTCACTGTTGGAAAATTCCCAGCATCTCATAAATAAGCTCACACCCTTAATAATAACTTCCCCCAAACTTCTCTTGACCCCCGCATCCTCATTTATTCACTTCTATGTTAAAAGTCCATGAAGAGGGCCAGGCACAGTGGTGCATGTCTATAATCCCAGTTGCTCAGGAGGCTGAGGCAGGAGGATCATGAGTTCACAGCCAGCCTCAGCAACTTAGCAAGGCCCTAAGCAACTCAGTGAGACCCTGTTGTTAAATAAAATATAAAAAAGGCTGAGGATGTGGCTCAGTGGTTGAGTGCCCCTAGGTTCAATACCTGGTAGCAAGAAAAAAAAAAAATCCGTGAAGAAATCATCTATACTTCCTGTGTTCAATTCCTCTTCTCCCAGTCTCTCTTGGGCCCATTCCAAACATGCTTTTATCTTCAGCCTTCCACAACAAATGCCTTGTAAAAGAATCCATGACCTCCATGTTGTTAAATCAATTCTTAAATTCTCAATCCTTGTACTATTTGGCCTATTCTAAAGCATTTGGCACAGTTTTCACTTCTTCCTTAACTTTTTTTTCTTTCTTTTTTTAAAAAATATTTTATTAGTTGACGGTGACCCTTTATTTATTTTTTTATGTAGTGCTGAGAATCGAACCCAGTGCCTCACACATGCTTGACAAGCACTCTACCACTGAGCCACAACCCCAGCCCCTTCCTTAACATTTTCTTCCCTTGGTTCCAAAAATATCACATTTTTTCACTTTTTTTTTTTCTATCTTACTGACCACACTCAGTCTCCTTTTCTGTTCCTCCTCATCTCTTTGAGTTTGAAATTTTGGGGGTGCCCTTTGACTCAGACCTTGAACATCTCTGTAGTCATTTTCTTAGAAGTCATTTTTCTTAGTAATCTCATCCAGTTTCATGGTTTAAAATACTATCTGATAATTCTTGAATTTAGTTTTCCAGTACAGACCTCTCTCTGGTACTCCAGATTCATAGATAAGCCTAATTTGCATCTCAAACTTAACATACCCACAAAAAAATTCCTGGTCTCCAATCCCACAACAGAAAAAGTGAACTTTTTTTTTTTTATAGTCTTCTCTATCTCATTTGAAGGCAATCCCTCTTTCCAGTTTATTGGACAAAAATCCTTGGAGGTATCCATGCCTCTTTTCTTTCTCTCATACTCTACATAAACTCTCTCTTGGTAAACCTTTGGCTCCATCTTCAAAGTATATCCAGGGGCTGGAATGTGGTAGAATCCCTTGCCTGGCATGCATAAGGCTCTGGGTTCAATCCCAGCACTAACAAAAAAGCATATCCATAATCTGGTTCCTTTATTAGATCTGCCGCTACCACTAAGGTTCTCATCACCATAATCATCTATCATCTCTTGACTAAAGAGATGATTATTACAGAAGGCTCCTAACTTTCATTTTTTATTTTTATTTTTTTATGAGGGGTAAATACTGGGCATTGAACCCAGAGATACTTAACCACTGAGCTACATTCCTAGCCCTTTTTCTTTTTTTATTTTGAGACAGGGTCTTGATAAATTGTCCCATCTAACCTCCAACTTGGATCCTCTGGTCTCAGTCTCCTAAGTAGCTGGCATAACAGGCATGCTTCATTGTGCCTGCTTGCTCTTGCATTTTCCAACATGCCAAGCAGGCATTCATCTTAGGGCTCCCCTGGGTAAGATATCTAAGTGCCCTCAAATATCTGTATGATATGATCTCTCATCTTGTTTCACTTTTAATGAAACTTCATCTCCCCAATAAACCTTTCTTGATCATCCTGTTTAAAAATTGTGACTGCTTTCTTCTTTTTCTCCCATCCCCAACCACTGTCCATCACTAGCATTTCCTGTTCTTCTTCCATAACACCACCACCCAACTTAGTACTTTACTTACTCCTTTTACATCTTTGGATGAGCACTGTGAGGGCAGGATTGTACTTTTCCATTGATAGATCCTTATTGCCAGAAAGGTGCTCAGCTCATGGTTGTTAAAAGTTTAAATGAGTAAATGAACTGTCAGGAGCCACTCTGGACTGTACATACCTTTAATCCTGAGTAAAGGAACATGGAGCAGTTGTTGTACCCTGCAACACATTGGACCTTACCCCAGCTCGGATAATGAGGTATGGCTCCAGGAGAAGGCGTCAGCCCGTGGGGTTGAGTTACACTCACTGTTCCTTTGTAATCCTACCCCTTTGCCCTATTTGGGATTGAATGTTCCATGGAACCTCCCTTTGTGTGTCCCCTATATAAGAATAAAGAATTCTAGTGGCTCTCTCTCTAGTGAACTCCCTAAGATAAGAGAGCCATCCTGGATTTGAAAAGTTACTTCTGTGTGTTTGTGTGCTCTCTTTGCTGTTTTCTTAAGTTATTGAAATAGTCAGATTTGTGAACACAGCATAGGTGGCCAGCTAGGATAGATGGTGATAAAGAACTATAGTCATTAATGAGTATATATCAAATGCTAGGAACTGGATAAGCAAAGATGTTAAAAACTAAAATGAAGCAAAACCCAAAACACACACACACACATATGCACACACATGCACACAGAGTTCTTACAAAGCTAACACTCTGCCTCTAAAAAGTTAAGTTCTTTGGTAGAGATAATATCTAATATGTGCCAAGTGCTTACTTTGTGCCCAAAACTTAGAATTTTACAAGTGTTGTTTCCTTAAGTTCTCTTTACAAATAAGATGTAACTTCTGTACAAAGCACAGAAGTTAAGAGGCACACTCAATGTCATATAGCTGGTAAAAACAAGGTGATACCAGCATTCAAATCTATACCACCTGGGTTTGGAATCTATTAGCTCAACTATCTAAGTGTGTAATTTATCATGTAATAAAGGTTGAGCATCCCTAATCTACAATCCAAAATCCGAAATGAAGTTTGGAACTGAAATCTTGGATTTGGGAGCATTTAAGATTTCAGATTTTTGGATTGGGGATATTCAACCAATATGTGACTGGGGGAGCCTAAGTCATTATAGGAAATCATAGATGGAAGGGCAGGCTTTCTGAGAGAGGCTATTTTGAGGGCTTGAAAAAGTGCAGCATATGTACCAACAGGTGAGAGAGTGGGTGCTTTGACCATCCTAAAAATAATGTCACTGTTATAGAGAATAAAGTAGTAGAGAGCAAGTGACAAGAGCTACACAGTACACAGAGGTCATCCCATGAAAGACCTCCTATGTCATGATAAGCCTTTTATATTTTATCTTAAAGGCAATAGGGAAGCCATTGGTGGATTTAAATAAGGTAATGAAAATAAGATCAGGTTTAAATTTTAGAAGAATCAATGTCCTCTGTGTAGGTAACAGATTAAATTAAAGGGAAGCAGAGGTCTGAACCAAGGTGGTTTAAGTGTTGAAGATAGGCAACAATATTTAAGAAATAATAAAAAATGTATAATCAAAAGGACATAATTATCAACTAAGTAGGATAACTAAGGAGAAGAAGATAAGAATGACTTCCGGGTTAGGTAACAGCATTTGATGATAGAACCACCAACTGACAGAGAATAATGGGGGGAGAAAATTTTGATGGAGTGGGGAAGGTATTTTCTGTCAAATGTTTCCCCAAATTTAAATGACAATGTGGAACATGCAACTATAAATGAATAAAAGTTGGATAGTTTTAAATTTAGAAGACAGAGAAGTGACATTGTCTTTCCTAGAGATCATATAACTGCATATTTCATAACCCTATATAATAAAAAAGTAAAACTGCTCACCACATACATTTAAATATCATTTTCTTCTAAATAGCTGTAAATTGCTCAGACTTAGATTACAGGCAAATTTAGATAAAAGGGACAGGAGACATTTTTGGTAAATTTTATATGTCTTTTTCAAACACCCAAAATTATAGTATTAGCCATATAAGAATTCAAATTGTTCATTATCTTGATAGTTCCTGTACTAATAATCTGTGGCCATATAACAGATCAGCCCAACATTTAGCAGCTTAAAATAACACACATTTATTATCGCACAATTTTTCTGGGGTGGGAATTTGGAAGTGGGTTAGCTGTGTGGTTCTGGCTTGGAGTCCCTATGTCAAGATATAGGCTGTCATATTCATCTGAATGCTTCACTTGAGACTGGAGAAGCCACTTCCAAGGCAGCTTGCTTCCAGAGTCACTGGCAGGGCCTAGGTTCCTTCATAGGGCTGCTGTGGTGGGAGAGAACCAAGAGACAGAGGAGGAAGCTTCAGGGCCCTTTATGACCTAGTGCCAAAGGTCACAGACTGTCACTTGCTCCATATTTATTTGTCAGAAGCATGTCACTAAGTCCACCCTACACTCAAGGACAGAGGAATTAAGTTCCAGTTCTTGAAGGGAGACATATTAAACTCCTTGTAAACACATTTTAAACCCATTAGAGTCTCTGACATGGAAAACTATAGCTTGATATCATGGTAGTCTGTCAAATGAATGATTATGTTTTTCCAGAAGATGCAGTCTACCTTCCATATCTCCAGTGTGCATTTATTCTTCAAACTGTTCTCTCTCTCTCTCTCTCTCTCTCTCTCTCTCTCTCTCTCTCTCTGTGTGTGTGTGTGTGTGTGTGTGGTGGTTGGATAAAACCCAGAATCTCACACCTACTAGGCAAGCACTCTACTAGTGAGTAGATCCCCTGTCCAGTCTATTATCTTTTATTTCACTTCTCTGAATTCCTTCTTGAAGGTCACTTATGACCTAGTTGCTAAATTAAATGGATAGTTTTCACAACTTACTTTTATATATCTGCAACATTTTATAGTGACAATTACTCCCTATATGAACCTGTTCTTCTTTTGTCTTCTAACATGATATTATTTCCTAGCTTTCTGTTGTTATATATTCATGTTTGAGGAGTATGAATATTTGTGGAATATGAATATTCTTCAAAGATGGCTACTCATTTGTGCTGGTGTTTCAAATCCACATCTTTCTTTTAATTCAGTATATTTCCAGAAGCTATGCATGCTGTACATATATAATTGGTTGTTTCTCACAGCTGTATGTGCTTTGTGCTGTGTATCCTCCACATTTTGCCTTTAAACCCACCCAGACATGGACACACAGCTGCTTCGAATGTCTCAACACAGTTAGCAATACAACCAACATCCTCAAACACACCTGCTCAAGGCCTATGAGAGACGCTTTGGACTTCTTATACCAGAAGGAGTATGATTCTGTGTATCCTTTACTGGACAAAGCACTGCTGTATTGATCAGGATGACTGCACCAGGCCGTGCTTCCACTAACAGTGCAAGAGGCTTCCTAAGTATGTCCCCACCACCCCGACAACTCTTGGCATTTAGCTAGCTTTCTGATTTATGCCAATGTTTCCAATATACAGTAATCATCTCTTCATTTTTGTCTGCATTTCACTGCCATTTGAAGTATCATCCTCTAAGAAAAGAAATCACAGTATATTTGTGTCCTAGGGATGACAACAAAGTACCAAATGTTGAATGACTTAAAACAACAGAAGTGTATTGTCTTGCAGTTCTGGAGGCTGGAAGTCCAAAATCAAGGTATCAGCAGGGCCATCATCTCTCTCATGACTCTAGGGGAGAAACCTTCCTTGCCCTTCTCACATCTGGTGTTTGCCAGCAATGCTTGGGCTCCTTGGCTTGTATGTGCCTTGCTGTAGTCACATGGCCACCTTCTTCCTAGACGTCTTCACACTGTCTTTCTCTGTGCTTATCTAACTCTTGTCTAAATTCCTCCTTCTCCTCTTCTTCCTTCTTTTTGGACACTACTCGTATTAGATTAGGGCTCACCCTAATGACTTACTTTTAACGCTATTACTTCTGTCATGATACTATTTACAGATAAAGTCACATTCTAGGTTGTGGGGGTTAGAATTTCAATATACCTTTTTTGGGGTGCACAGTTCAACCCATCACAGACAGTACATTTACTTATATGTGAAGCACTACCAAATCAATAAGAAGTCATGAAAGATTAGAAATAATATAATGATACTGTGACACATTGTGTCACATACGGAATCAGTTGAACACTGAAGGTGCTTACAATAAAAAAATTAGACAACTAGAGCACAAAATATACTAGTTTAAAGTACTTGATAAGAATAGTTGTTAATTTTAAAAAAATAAACAACTATTACACACCAGTAGCAGATCTATATGTACATAGCAAACATTTCTTGTTGCATCTACTCCAACCTCCTTTTTTTCTCCTTTTAGTAGCAATGCCCTGATTTTCCTTTGTGAAACAAAGTGTTGCTCACTTTTAGGGTAATGAGATTGAGGTTGATTTCCACTACCCAGTTCTAGCTATGGGTCCACAACTCAAGCTGCACTGATGACTATCTACTCTGGATTGGTGGTATATCAGGGAAAGAAATTCCCTCCATCCCCCAGGGTTGCTTAGCTGATGGTGTCTTCTGGGAAGGAAGCCATTGCAGAGGAAAACATAGAATGGAAGAGAGAGACAGAGGTGTCTTGATGCTATCTTTAGAGTACTTGCATCTAGAAGCACAAGGGTTAGATCCACCTCTGAACTTTGCAGTTACATGAGTGAAAAAGAAATCCCCTTTTTAATCTAATATTGTTTAAGTCAGTGTTTAATTCTTGCCACAGACAGAATCACAGTTACTGCATGGACTGACTTAGAAAGATGTCAATGAAGTATTGCAAAGACAAAAAAGTGATATGTAAGACACATATGGGAAGATTCCATTTTTTTTTTTTTGGTCAAAAAATTAAACAAAAGGAACAATCCTGAAAAAATAGAGCTGGTCCTCCATATCTACAGGTTCTACACCTGAGATTCAACCAACTGCAGATAGAAAATTAAAAAAAAAAATGACATCTGTACTGAATACATACATGCTTTTTTTCATCATTACTCCCTAAATAATACAGTATAGCAACTATTTACATAGCATTTACATTTCACTAGGCACTGTAAGTAATCTAGAGTTGATTTAAATTATTCAGGAAAGGTGCATAATGAATACTATGCTATTTTATATAAGGGACTTGACTAACCATGGATTCTGGTCTCCATTGGGGATTCTGGAACCAATCCCCTTGCAGATAACCAAGAGATGACTATAATGATGGAAGAAATGATCAGCAATAGTATTCAACGTCCCTGAGAAAGTTAGCACATTTTTTGATTTAGATGCTAAATTGGTAATTACACTACCAGATTTGCTTCTGGATAAAAATGCATAGGAAAGTGGGAAATCTGGGAAAATTCTTAATCAAAGGGAACATTTAAAGTAAATAATCATACTCTCTTAAATTCGTATTGTACTTACTTTACAAATGCTATTGAATTGTCAGAAGAGCTCATATAGATCTTGTTATTTCCTCTTTACAAACAAGATGATGGTGCTGGAAGAGTTTAGACCACAAAAAAATTTGTGAATAACAATGCTGGAACTTGAATTCAGTCCCAGGTTAAAAAAAGAAGAAGGACAAAAGAAAAAATATAGCATTGCGGCTGCTTTAGAACCTATAGAACCTTTTCTTAGAAGATGATAATAACATTAGACATTTTTTCCCTGTGACTCATTCTGAAAAGTCATTTCACTCCTTAGGGAAATTCCAAAGTATTATTTTTATCCTTTAGGAGTATTATGTTTTTGAGGTTTCGTTTTTATTAGAAAATTTCAATGTAATGATTATTATGTAGTTCTTCAAAAGTAATCAGATTTCAAGAGAAATCTGAATAAGGAAAATAGCTCCAGAGATTTTTAATATTGTTCTGTGATAGGAATGAGAGGGGAGGACAGAGGTAAAATGAGATACTGTTATTGACCAAAATGGAATAAAATATTTACAACCTAAACATTAATGAGCATAAGGAAGACCAGAAGCAGAAAAGTAATTGGTCTACATAGAGAGAGAAATGACATGTGGATTTACAAAAATAGGCAGGAGCCTTAAATAAATCTGAGCAGGAATCTTGTTTGTCCTTCAGGCAGGGCAAGAAGTCTGCCTCTCGCACAAAGACCAACAGAGGCCATTAAAGGGAATTTTAGGAAGGGAGTGACATTGTTAAAATGGCAACAGAGGAAGTTGATTTTGGCAGCAGCTTTGGGAAAGAACTTGAAGAGGAAAAAAACGTGGAGAGAAAGCTTTTCTCCAGGGGAGTCATGTCTGTGCAACCCACGTAGGTGGAGTCTAGGTGGGGTTACAAAATGGGAAAGACTGGGCATGCAGGAGTCGCCTGTTTTAAACTTTGCTGGAACTTTTCTAGTTCAAGTCCTTTTGATCCAATCTCATTTTTCAGCTGTCTTCGCACTATACTTTTAATTCAGCTTTCCTTAGGACTTACTCAAAATCATGGTAATAACTGTGTATTTTGAAATTGACTGTCTGCTTTCACCACCTGCATTAACCTTGTATTGTGTCCTGACAGGACCCAGACATGTCTGATCAGTTTTCAAGTGCAACCATGTGGGCATTCCAAACTGCAGTAATGAGCATTAACACCTTGGCCTTGAAATGTTAAAATAAAACAGCCATTGTTTGGGGCATCATTCTGTGTCATGAATTTATGTTAGGAGGCGGGGGCAGGGGTAAAAGGCTCTTACTCAGGCTCTTTGAATAGCTTTGAGCTTGTTGGGACACGAATTTCAATTCTTTGAACTGTAGTCCTCCCTATTTATCCAGCACGGCTCACTGTTGGATAAACACTTAGCAGCCTGTAAGTTTTCTCTCCTTTATGTTTTCTATTTTGAAACTGTCACTAATTTCATTTGTACTGAGCTGCTTTATAGTTTAAAACTATATCCTGACTAAATATGAACGTTAATGCACGGGAATTACAATCGCAACTGTCAAAAAGAAAATCCTGTACTAAAAACAGTTATTATTTTCATACGTGGTTTTTTTTTTTAATCATGGAATTCAAGGAGTTGAATGAACATTAATTACCAGACTTTTTTTTTTTTTCCTTGATGACTTAGGTCCTTAATCGATTTTCATTGGTGTAATCTAGGAAAGGCCAAAGCCAGCTCTAGGTTGACACCTCTTTATATCAACTGGAGGATTCCAAGGGTAAACAGGTCACAGTACAGTTGATTAAATCACTGATGAACGTGCCAGGGAGTTACAGTATACACCTTTGCACACTGAAGGCAAGAGTTTTCCAAGCAAATATACTCTCTATGATTATCTGTAGAAAGACTTGGAAGGATTTAAACAAATCCTTGAGAACCCCATTGACATGGGTAAAATCAACCCTTTGCCTCCTTTCATATCATCTCCTAAACGAAGGGCCATATGGCTAGCAATGGACAGTATACCACCTGCCTCTCTCCTATAAAGTGCTAAGAAATCAGGCATAAAGCAGAGGTTGTAAAGAGGAGTGAAGTCCACCTTCCCACAAGTGACCATAGAATTAATCCATTAGGCCAAATGTCTTATATACTTGAGAGCAAATGGAAGTCCAAGCCCTCTCTGTCATTATCATTCACAGAGTTTAGAGTATCCATTGGGGGGGATGGGGTTGTGGCTCACGGGTAGAGCGCTTGCCTAGCATGTGTGAGGCACATAAAAAAATGAAATAAAATAAAAATAAATAAATAAAGGTATTGTGTCAACCTACACATATATATATTTGTATTTTATATAAATAAAATATCCATTGGTCTGAATCACCTTCCATTATTCCCCAACCAAAGACTCTCCACTGTGTGCTCTGGAATCTATGGATCCTCGTGATCCTTAGCCCTCCCAAGCAGTGGCCAAGTGTTCCCCATACCTCACTTACCCAGCACCTATAGGGGATGTCTTTTTTTCTCATTGAATATTTTTGAATATTTTTATTGTTCTTCCTTCCTAAAAACAAAATAAAAGAATAAACTATCAAAAAAAAAAAAAACCTCTCAGTTTCTTTGAAGCACACTATCACTTCCTTTCACTCAGACCCCTACCTTTCCTTATTGAGTCATTGACCATTCTCTTGTTAATGTTTTCTTATTCAACAAAGATTTTAACATCTACTTTTCTCTCTCCACCACTACACCATGTTCCTATGCATGGTGATTTCAGCATTCACAAAAATTATCTTGTAAAGATCCTAGCCTCACTGGGCACGGTGGTGCATGCCTATAATCCCAGTGGCTCCGAGGCTGAGATAGGAGGATTGTGAGTTCAAAGCCATGAGTTCAAAGCTAACTTCAGCAATTTAGCAAGGCACTAAGCAACTCAGTGAGACCCTGTCTCTAAATAAAATACAAAATGGGGCTGGAGATATGGCTGAGTTCCCCTGAGTTCAATTCCCAGTAACAACAATAAGAACAAAAAGATCCTAGCCTCTCAGTCCCCTAATCGATCTTTTTTTTTTTTCCTTGGTGGCAGGAGCAGTACTGGGGATTGAACCCAGGGGCACTTTATCACTGAGCTAAATTGCTTAAGCTGGCCTTGAACTTGCAATCCTCCTGTCTCAGACTCCTGAGTTGCTGGCAGTATAGATGTGTACCATTACACCCAGCTAGCTAATCTTATTTTCAACATTATTTTCTTTCACTCCATTTCAGTAAAACACTATCATGATCATATTCCTTAGAGGATTTATTATTATTACCTTCAAAACATTGATTTTTCTAAGCAGGACATGGTGGCACACATTTGTAATCTAGCCTCTTGGGAGACTGAGGCAGAAGGATTGGGAGCTCAAAGCCAGCCTCAGCAACAGTGAGGCACTAAGCAATTCAATGAGATTATGTCTCTAAATAAAATACAAAATAGGGCTGGAGGTGTGGCTCAGCAGTCGAGTGCCACTGAATTCAATTCCCGGTATCCATAAAAAAA
Source organism: Ictidomys tridecemlineatus (assembly GCF_052094955.1). Classification (NCBI taxonomy): domain Eukaryota; kingdom Metazoa; phylum Chordata; class Mammalia; order Rodentia; family Sciuridae; genus Ictidomys; species Ictidomys tridecemlineatus. The sequence goes on along the minus strand of NC_135485.1, from coordinate 37,458,567 downwards.
CAAAGAAACAACAACAAAAAACTATTGATTTCTAGAATTCCGTTCTCTTCTCTCCAATTATCTCTTCTATTTCTAGCTCTACCATCATCATCATCCTCAACCGATCCCTTTGGTACTGGGTATTGTACCCAGGGATACTTTATCACTGAGCTATATCCTCAGCCTTCTTTATTTTGAGATAGGGTCTCACTAAGTTACTTAGGGCTTTGCTAAGCTTTTGAGGCTGGCCTCAAATTTGGCAATCCTCCTGTCTCAGGCTCCACAGCCACTGGGATTACAGATTACAGGCATGTGCCATCACACCAGGCCTCAGCCAACCCCTTTGGGGCAGCCGATCTAGTGACCCATCACTTCTTCACTATCCATCTTTCCACTTGTGCTACTGTCTTTTTTCCTTACGTGGCTTACTGTAATCAATCATTCCATTCCTCGCACACACCCTTAACTGTCTTGCGCTTCTCACTTTCCATCTTACTCATTAGAAAAACCTAACCTAACTCTGGGTCGAGAACAATTCATCACGTGTTTCACATCAGCACTGAGCAATTGAACATCACTAGAGAACAATCCACAACTATGCTAACCAATCTTGTTTTTATTTTTATTTTTTTTCAGTGCAAGGAATTGAACCCAGGGCCTTGTGCTTATTAGGCAAGTACTCTAACCACTGAGCCACATCCGCAGCCCTGCTGACTGGTCTTACTTCAAAAATGTTTTAAAGATTAATTTCAAATCCATTCTTACTTGTTTAACAATCTTGTTACAATCCCTGATCTTTTCTACTCTCTTCAATACTTATTTCATAGATTCTCATATTTCTTCAACTTTAAGCATTGCTTTAATACTTCTCACTTTGAAATAATGACTTCCCTTCTTCATGGAGAAAATAGAAGCAATTGGAAGAAAGCCACTTCATTTTTCCTTCACTAAATCTATCAGTCTGCTAGCACCTGCAGTCACATGATTGACTTTCCTTCTGTTACCCTGCATCCACGGTCAGTGCTCCCGCCTAAAGCCAACCTTTCCACACGTGCATTAGATCTTGTCTATATTCAACCCACCAATATCCCCTGCATCCACATCCTTCTCTTCTTATTAGGCATAGTGGTGTATGCCTGTAATCCCATCGACACAAGAAGCTGAGGAGGAAGATCGAAAGTTCAAGGCCAGCCTGTGCAACCTAGCGAAGCCCTAAGCATCTTAACAAAAATGTCTCAAATTTTAAAAATTAAAAAATGGAGGGAGGGGCGGGTGCTGAAGATGTAGTTCAGTGGTAAAGCACCCTAGGTTCAATGCCCAGTACAAAAAAGGAGGAGGAGGAGGAGGAATGTATGTATGTATGCATGTGTACATTTGTGGGTTGACTAAATTGATTAAAATGAGGCAATAAACCCCATTAATATGTCAGAAAGTTCATAATCATATAATACTTTGGTTGTTGCTGACTCTAGTTATTCTTTAGCCAAGTCTGATTTGACTTGGGTTATTTATGTCACAATGTGTGTACTTCTTTTTTCCAGTGGGATGTGAGATGAAGGCATTGCTGTCATGATTAATGTATTAACAAGCACTCATGTAATCTATAGGGTTCTCTTTCTCTCTGTCTCTCTCTCTCTCTCTCTCTCTTTAAAGTACTGGGGATTGAACCCAGGGACTTTCTACCATTGAAATCCCTAGCCTTTTTAAATTTTTATTTTGAGACAGGGTGTTCCTAAATTGCCCAAACTGACCTTGAACTTGAGAGCCTCCTGCCTCAGCTTCCCTAGTGGCTGGGATTACAGACGCGTACCACCATGCCTGGGTTATTTTTTAAACAGCCCAGGGTTCTACTGTTCTATTCCCTCTTTTGTTGTCTCTGTGTGTAAGAGTATATGTGTGTGTGTGTGGAGGGGTGTTCACAAATCTTTTTACCACTCTCTTTTCTTTTCCCTTTATTCGTTCCCAGTGATTCAGGAGGTTGAGGCAGGAGGATCTCATGTTCAAAGCCGGCCTCATCAACTTAGCAAGATCCTGTCTCAAAATAAAAAATAAAAAAGGGTTGGGGATGTGGCTCAGTAAAGTGCCCCTGGGTTTAATCTACAGTACCAAACAAACAAACAAAAAACAATAAAAACACTCAGTGGACAATGATCATGCCTATGTTGTTGGTTGCATTCACAGTAACCAGTACATTGCTTGACACATAATTGACATTAAAAATATAGTGTGAAATCAGTGTATGAATGGAAAATAATAACTCCCAAACAAAACACAAACCTAGCATTTAAAAAAAATTTTTTTAGGACCTAATAGAGAAAGAGACCTAATCCTTGTAGAAATCAAAATGTTTCATGGAAGAGGATTGTCATGTTAGAAAGTCCGCAATGTTTGTTTTTTTTTTTTTTAGAGAGAGAGAGAGAATTTTTTAATATTTATTTTTTAGTTTTCGGTGGATACAACATCTTTATTTTTATTTTTATGTGGTGCTGAGGATCGAACCCAGTGCCCAGCACATGCCAGGTGAGTGCATTACCACTTGAGCCACATCCCCAGCCCTCAGCAACTGCTCTTTATGAAATTTCCTAGGAGTAAGCATCACTTGAATGGTGGAATAAACAACCATCCTGACCATCATCGTGGGTCTCAGCCTTAACCCAATAGGATCTGAAATTCAATTTGTCAGCATGTGAACAATAGATCTACTTCTTAGGACCAGGCTAACTTTACTGGAACATGTAATAATAGTGTATGAGCCAGAATGCCAACTTATTAGTTTATCAGAAGAACTATAATCAACATGGGAATTGGACTACATGAGATCTTTATAATCAGTGCATACTTGTAGGTAGACCTTTATAAGAAGTCATATCAAATAATAAGAGTGCTTGATAAATAGTGCTTGATAAATAGTGATTGGAGATACACCACAGCACAGTGATTAAGACTCAGACAGACTTGACTTCAGATCTTAATTCTGCCACTGAATAGCTCTGTGACCTTGGGCAGGTTACCTAAGCTCTGAATCCTTTAATTTCCTTATCTGTAAAATGGGGATAATAATAGTCCCTGCTTGTAGATAACTTTTGGGATGAATATGGGTTTACTTCCACTAATAAGTACTTTCTCTAGGTTTTCCTTCCCTCCTCATATAACTGTAGCTTCTAGCATCTCTTTCTTTCTTCCTTCCTTCCTTCCTTCCTTCCTTCCTTCCTTCCTTCCTTCCTTCCTTCCTTCCTTTCTTTCTTTTTTTTGGTGGGGGGAATACTAAGGATTGAACTCAAAGGCACTTGATCACTGAGCCACATCCCCAGCCTTATTTTTTGTATCTTATTAAGAGAAAGGGTCTGTACAAATCAAAACCACTTTAAGATTCCATCTCACTCCAGTCAGAATGGCAGCTATTATGCATACAAACAACAATAAGTGTTGTCGAGGATGTGGGGGGGAAAGGTACACTCATACACTGCTGGTGGGACTGCAAATTGGTGCAGCCAATATGGAAAGCAGTATGGAAATTTCTTAGAAAATTGGGAATGGAACCATCATTTGAACCTGCTATCCCTCTCCTCCATCTATACCCAAAGGACTTAAAAACAGCATACTACAGGGACACAACCACATTAATGTTTATAGCAGCATAATTCACAATAGCTATAAATTGTGGAACCAACCTAGATGCCCTTCAATAGATGAATGTATAAAAAAATGTGGCCTATATACATAATGGAATATTACTTAGCAATAAAACAGAATAAAATCATGGCATTTGCCGTTAAATGGATGGAGTTAGAGAAGATAATGCTAAGTGAAGTTAGCCAATCCCAAAAAACCAAATGCCGAATGTTTTCTTTGATATAAGGAGGCTGATTCATAGTGGGATAGGGAGGGGGAGCATGGGAGGAATAGACGAACTCTAGACAGGGCAGAGGGGTGGGAGAGGAGAGGAGGGGGCATGGGGTAATTAATGATGGTTGAACGTGATGATCATTTTTATCCAAAGTACATGTTATGAGGACACGAATTAGCGTGAGTATACTATGTATACAACCAGAGATATGAAAAATTGAGCTCTATATATGTAGTAAGAGTTGTAATGCATTCTGCTGTTATATATATAAATTTAAAAAATCAAGGAACTGAAATTAATTAATTAATTAATTTTTAAAAAGAGAGGGGGTGTCTCACTGAGTTGCTTAAAGTCTTGCTGTTGCTGAGATTGGCTTTGAATTTGTGATCCGCCTGCCTAAGCCTCCCAGCCACTGGGATTAGAAGTGTGCACCACTGTGTCTGACCTAGCTTCCCTGTTTTTCTACTGTAACATTGTACCACATTTCACAGGGAAATGGATGAGGACTGAACTCCTTATTTAGGTGGGGCCAATCAGTTTCTTTCAGAGGAACTCATAAATTATTTATTTAAATCAAATTAATTATTATTATTATTATTATTATTTTTACGATGCTGGGGATTGGCTTTATGCATGCCAAGTAAACACTCTACCCTGAGTTGTACCCCCAGCCCATATTTTGCAATTTTGACCTAGGATTCAATCTGGTCTGGTCTGTTTACATGAAGAGAATAATGTGAACTTGGGACCCAAGGCTCCTTCTGTGGAATAATGATGCCTGCCCATGTGCTGCCAGAGTTAGGTGAGGATAGGTCAGCAGAGAAAGGAAGAATTCAATGAAACAGACTTCTCCAGAGAAGCAGAGACTGGGACCATGGGCTCTGCAGTGAGAGGCTGGAGCAGTCACCCCACTGTTCCAGGTCCTGCAGAGACTCAGCAGTTTTTCCCTTTCTTGAAATGTTTCTGTGTCCTCCTCTTGGTTAAGATGTTCCACTTCTTGGATAAGTTAGTCAGGCTTGGCTTCTGCCATTTGCAACAAAATAACCTCAACCAATGCAGCATTATGTGGTATTTTAAAGAAGTCTTAAGTTAGCACAGGTAGAAAACATATAATAATAGTATTTCTGCTGCTGAGATTGACAAACTGATACTTGAGTCAAGGCATCCTTTTTCCTCAAGGGTTTGGAGGAGGGCTTCCATCATTACTCTGTGACTTTCCTATTTCTCTGCTTAGGCAGGTAATCATCCCCACTCTTATGAACCCTCTCATCCTTTTAGGTACAATGGCACATTTTATCCCTTTCGTCAGACATGTCTTGCAGTGTAGGGAGCCACTCTGTCCTATTATGGTGACTTTGGATTTCTCCAAGGACTTATTAGGTGTTGGCTTTACAATGAACTCCCAGAGCCCTTGAGACTCCTTTTATTTCCACATTCCTTAAGGATACCGTACGTATACCCACACACTGACAAGTGTTTATGTCCCACTTAGCCTGTCCATTTGTGGCACTGAATAAGCTGAGAGGACTCTGTTATAGGTCTTATTTGCTCACATCCAATTGTAGATTCCTTAGGGCCATGCCTGGGGATTACAGGCATACTTCTCTCTCTCTAGCTGCTCTCAGAGCATCATAATTCAATATTACTCTCTTACTCTCTTTAATTCTGTGTTAATTTTCTTGGACTCCACTCTTTTGAGAACTTTTTCTGATGCAGATAAGGGCATTGAAAGAATTTGAAGAACAGCAGATAACAGAATTGATTAAATTATCAGAAGACAGTGGGATATAATGCTAGAAAAATAGATTGGGGTCTGTGATGTGATTGCCACTAAATAACAATGACAACAATAAACAACCACTACAACAACCCAGATTCTCTGAGATGGTGGTATCTTCATGTCAGGGAGAAGCTTCTTAGCAGAAGCCCTGATACCTTTTCCCTTGCAATCACTCAGCATTGACTTCTGCCTCTGTTACAGTGGCCAGAGTCAATGCTTTCCCTTTGGCTCAGCCACTTTAGTGGCATTTACTTGCTATTGCCACCATCTTCACTGCTTTTGCTGGAAGTTATTCAGTCACAAGTTTTCCCATGTGAAGGACACTTTTGATGTCAGTACCATTTTGGAGGCTAGAACAAATTGTTTTCTAACTTGCATGGAAATTACCAGGCTGACATCGTACAGGCTAAAAATGTTCACATAGCAGGACTTCTATAAATAGATCCAAAATACTAAATTGTGTTGAGTGGGACTTCACAAGAACCATCAGATATCTACATATGGTTTGTAAAACACATCTATGGAAAATATGACCTGCTAACATACCAGGGCATGCAAAGCTGAGGACTTTCAGAGGGGGAAAAACCCTTACAGATAAAGATTGACATTGCTTCACCACTTGACTGAAAATATAATTCCCTATAGGCAAGGTATTTCTTTGAAGGACAATTTAGAAGGTTGTTCAGTTATTACATTTTCCTCTATGTAAATGGATAGTTTACTAAAAGAGAATTTTATGTTTTTATTTAGTTTGTAAAATATTTACTATGTTGGAAGATAAACAATTTCTGATGTGGTAAACATCTGGAAAAAGTGATAAATCAATTACATGTTGTTTTGTCATTTGAATTTGAGTCTTTTCTTCTCCATTATAATATCACTAGTATGGCTACTAGGTTACAAGTCTACTTATCATTTACCTAATTAATATACAGGATATTCATAAATACACACACATACATGTTGTCCCAATGTGAATTATCAACACACTAAGATTCAGAGCAGATTTATTCTTGCAGAAGGAGAGTAAAATCTTAAAGCTCTTATTTGGGTCAAAGAAAAAAGAAGCACTATTCAACAGATGAATCTATTACTAATAGTTTTGAGATAATTATGTCAAAGCTATTTATAAGGGTATCTGAGCCCCACATGGTGGCATACACCTGTAATCCCAGCAACTCAGAAGGCTGGGGCAGGAGGATCACAAGTTCAAAGCCAGCCTCAGCAAATTAGCAAGGCCCCAAGCAACTTAGTGAGACCCTGTCTCAAAAGAAAAAATACAAAGGGCTGTGGATGTAACTCACTGGTAAAGTGCTAGTGGGTTCAATCCCCAGTACCCCAAACCCTGCCCCCCACAAGGAGTATGTGAATAAAAATTATTGGCCAAATTATCTTTTTCACTTTACCACAGAGAACCTCACAGAAATATTTACTCAAAAATCTTGGTTGTGTTATTTTGATTATCCTAATTGGCTAACAAAATTACTATATCCATGAATCTTTCTGAGGTTTTCACAAAATCTAAGAGTTACCTGGAAAAGTGAGTAAAGCTAAATGTATAAGATAAACTTTGGAAAAGACAATGGATTAGGGTCTGAGCCAAGGCTCTGGTCCCACAGAGCCCAACTTTTTCTTATCTTCCTGCTTCTTCTTTTCTCCTTGTTCTCATTTGAAAAGTTTCATTCATTTTTTTTTTTTTTAAGATCAGTTAAGGTTCTGGGCATGATAGTACAGGCCTGTAATCCCAGCAACTTGGGAGGCTGAGGCAGGAAGATCACAAGTTCAAGGCCAGCCTTAGCTCTCAACAATTTAGTAAGAAAAAGAAAAAAGAGCTGGAGATGTAGCTCAGTGATAGAGCCCCTGGGTTCAATCCCCAGTACCAAAATGAATAAGTAAATAATCAGAAATGCTTTTAGCTATGGCATGTTTACTAACATGCTTTTTCTTTACCTTGAAAAAAAAATAAGCTTTAATTTTGAATTAGATTTAAAAGCAGAAAAATAGACAAGTAGGCTTTTCTCAAATTTATAATAAAATTCAAAATGCTACGCATTAAGATTTTTTTTCTGAGCTGACAATGTGTAGTGGTCAAAAAACAAATTGAACATTCCCTTAATTGTATGATGATTTAACTAGTAAAAATGGGCCTAGTGGATACCAGCAAAAAGATACCCTTTTGTGGCAGGCACATTGGCAAAAATTGAGACCATTGCAACAATTTAATAAAAATTAATTCTGTCTAGAAATTATTTCTGTCTTAATTGTTGGCATCAGAATTCTTCTTGGGAAACGTTTCAAATTATTTTTGTTTGGAAGAATACCTCAGTAAGTGATTGAGACCCTGAGGTATTTGATGTCAGCTGCTGACCAACCATTTGAGAGGGAGTCAAAACTGCTTAGTTTGGGAATTTGCTCTATTAGAGGAAAGAAATTCTTGGCTACTGAGAGAATGTTGAAAAGAAGACAAAGGAGGGAAAAGGGTAGGTTGACAGCAAGTGAGCACGATCCAGAGGTCATGGCAGAGGGCCATGAGAAACTATTGGTCATAGGTGATTGAAAGGACCCTAGAAGAAAGAGTATACAAGATACAGTAGCCGGACACAGTGGTGTACACCTGTAATCTCAGCCTCTCAGGAGGCTGAGCCAGGAGGATCAAGAGTTCAAAAGCAATTCAGTGAGACCCTGTCTCTAAATAAAACACAAAATTCGGCTGGGGATGTGGCTTAGTGGTCGAGTGCCTCTGAGTTCAATCCCTAGTACCACCTACCACCCCCATCACCCCAAAAAAGATACAGTCATACCCTAGTTTCCCAGGGAAATTGGTTCTAGGACCCCCTGTGAGTACCAAAATCTTGGCATGTTCAAGTCCCTTACATAAAATAGTGTAGTTAAGTGGGGGTATAGCTCAGTGGTAGAATGCATGCTTAGCATGCCAGAGGCCCTGGGTTCCTTCCATCTCTGGCACTAAATCAATTAATTGAATTAAATAGCATGGTAACCTAACACACATCCTCCCCTTGTACTTTAATCATATCTGGGTTATCATTATAACACCTATTACAATGTAAATGCTATGTAAGTAGTTGTTATACTGTGTTGTTTATAGAATAATAAGAAAAAACTGAACATATTTATTACAAGTGCAATTTAAAAATATTTTAGATTTACAGTTGGTTGAATCCTTGGATGAAGAACTCACAGATCTGGAGGGCTTACTGTATGTCAAATACTACTTTGATCTGTTTATGGAGCTGTGCCTTGTGGGACAACTTCCTCTGGCTCTTAGTACTCTGGGCAATCTACCACACTCACAATGTTTCTCTATATTTTCTGGTTTCTCTATAGTGGAAGAGTCTCAGAATGAGTCTTAAGGGACAATGAATGCACCTGGAGGGAAAGGTGAAAATAAAATCTTTCATCCCCTTGTGGTTCACCAAAATCCACCAGAGACTTATTAGAAAATCTTGATGATTTTCTAAATCTTAAGGGACCAGGTGTCTCCAGCTGGTATCTAGGGATTTATGGGAGGGAATGTGTTTGTTTCCTATGGTTATAAGATAAAATACAGGATGCTCAGTTAAAGTTGAATTTTAGATAAACAGAGAGTACTTTTTAGGATAAATATGTCCTAAATATTGCATTGTGTATATTTTTGTAGCAAGGAGTGCTCTTACAAAGGCTTCTGCAGATACTCAAGGCAGCTATCTGACTAAATTTGGTCCTCATTCTCAGCAAACAATATAATCTCTTACCAGGGTCTGAATCAAGGCTATGGATACAATTGTTATAGTTTGGATATGAAGTGGCCCTTTAAAAACTCATGTGTTAGGCAATGCAGGAATGTCCAGAGGTGAACTGATTAGATTATGAGATGTGTAACCTCATTGGTGGATTAATCCATTTGATGGATTAGTAATTGAAATGAACTACTGGGTGGTAATTGTAGCAGATGGGGCTGATGGCTGAGTCCCTGGAGGGAGTGTTCTTTGGTATTATGTCTTGTCCCTGGTTCCTCCAGTCCTCTCTCTGCTTCCTGAATGCCATTAACTAAGTTGATTTCCTCTGTAAGCTCTTCCAGCATGATATTCTGCCTTACCTCAGCCCTAGAGTAATGGAGTTGGCTGACCATGAACTGAATCTCTGAAACCATGATCCCAAAATAACTTTCCTCCTCTAAGTTGTTCTTCTCAAGTATTGTCACAGAGATACAAAATTGACTAACACAGAAATATACCTTTATTTCTTTCTGACCCCCTTTCCACCTTTCTCTTTTCTTTCTCCTGCAATTATGGCCCCTAATTCTGAAGATTGGAGTCAACGAGGACTGTACCGAGGGAAGAAATCAAGAGGCTGTGTGTAGTTTAGTTTCCTCCTCTGTAATGGGTGGATACTAATGAATACCTATGGGATTGTTATGAAATTTTGGTGCATTGGTACATGTAAAGCATTAAGAACAGTAGGTGGCATGGGTAAAATAGAAATTTCTGGCTTAAAGTCCAGAGCCTGCAGTTTAGGGCCTAGAAGCCTTTGGCCATTGTAGCCACCATTCTAGACCCTCACTAACTCATTCTCTATACTATAGCTGGTGACCTTTTAAAAATGCAAATCTGACCATGTGTTGGCCTTGATTTAAAGTATTCAATGGCTTACTATTTACTAGTTTGATAAAAAAGACATTAGGCCCCAAATATTTGGCTTTTACCTGCTCCTCCATCTTCTCTGTTTGTTATTCTCCCCTCCACTTTGTATTTCCCAGGCAAGCAGGCCTGTGGGTCCGATCAAGGTACTGCACATGCTGTATGTCCTCCTTGAAATGTTTTCCTTCTTCCCATCCTCCACTGTGCCATGTCAATTTGTACTCATTTTTAAATTCTTATTAAAGAATCCTTCCTCAGGACTGCCTGGTCTAGATTTTAATTCATAGTTTAGACACCTGTACTTCTCTTTCATTGCCATTATTATTATTATTATTATTAGTGCTGGGCATTGAACCCAGGGCCTTGTGCATGCAAGGCAAGCACTCTACCAACTGAGCTAGATTGCCAGCCCCATTGCCATTTATTATAGTTTCTAACTAATTATTTATGTGATCACTATACCAGAAGCTCCATGAGGACAGGGATCATGTCCATCTTGTTAGCTATTACACGCTCAGGCCTACCACAGTACTCGACACATGTTTGTTTGTTTGTTTCTTTAACCTCCCCCAACTTTTTTTTTTTAATGAATTATATTTGTGTCAGATTAGGGACAGCATGCTATGGCTCATGGGCCAAATCTAGTCCTGTTTCTGTATGACTGGCAAGGTAAGAATGGTTTTTATGTTTTTAAATGATTGAAAAAAATCAAAGAAATAATATTTCTTGACATGTGAAAATGCAATGAAATTTAACCTCAGTACCCATAAATAAAGTTTTATTGTATCTAATCCTACATAATAGTTTATGTATTGTCTTTGATTACTTTTATACTATAGCCACAGTGTGAAGTAGTTGCATCAGAGAAAACGTAACCTGCAAAGTCAAACACATTTACTTTTTGCTCGTATAGAAGAAGTTTTCCGACCTATGTGTTAGACAATCGCATTTCTGAACTCTGGGGTAGCAGGTGGCTTTTCTCAATTGTCAACTGTTTGCTTCTGTTGCTGAAACAAGAGGTCTATTTGTTTTGCTTAGTTGGTAGGATTAATTAAATCGAGTTTTCTTTGTCCTTTGTTTTTCTTCTCTATCAACAGACAGAAGTCCCCTAAAGGAGATCAGTCAGGGTATGATCATGAAACTCTTTTCCTTCAATCAGAAGATTTCCCGGTTCTTTGAATAATTCAAGAATTTCTTTCCAAAAGAGACAATGAGTTGATAGGTGATAGCAATAAATTTAAATAGAGTGCCTACGTTTACTTTCCTTCAACTCATAAACTGGGAACAGACTGAAAACTGCTTTCTGTCTTCTTTTAAATTAATCATATCCCTTTCTAGTTACAAATGCATATACATTATAAGCTAGTAAGATTTCAAGATAATTTAAAAGTGATTTTAGCAAACTATTTATTCCTTTAAATAATTTAAAATCATATCTGAAGAGTAACCACTGTGTATGTTTTGGATGCTGAATTCAAAGGTCCTTTTAGGGACAGGATAGACAAAGGGAACTAAATGGAATATCGGTGTCTTTCTTTATATAATTCCTTTTACTTCCGAAAAGTCGTGAGTGAAAATATCTAAGTTGAGTAATATTTTAAAATTCAACTCTTGATTTATTTCTTCCTTAACATTTTCAAAAGCGGATCTCTTTAGAATGGAAGTTCCCTTGTGTAATAAAGGGAAAGAAAAATGTTAAAATATTAACATACTGGCAATAAAATACTTTGGATAAAGTTAAGATCTTATTGATAAAGATATCCCAATAGAAATGATAATAACATATATAGTTTATAAATGATCTAAATAGGTGTAGAAATTGAAGTAGTTCAAAATAAATGTAATATTTTACTAATGGAAGGTGTTCTCATATACATTATCCATGTATCCTATGGAATAAGAAATCAATCATTTAATGCAGTTTAGAAGGAAAGAGAATGTATCTAGACCTTTACCATGACATCAGAAAATCTCTTCTATGGGATTCTCAGCCATTATGAACTACCTCATCATAAAGAACTTATATCTGATTGGTTCGCATTATTACAAACACACTTTGCATTTATAAAACAAACATTCCTCCATATGCTTTAATGAGGCTCATTTTATCATTAGCATAACTGTGACATAGGATAGACACTGTAGTAGTTATTGGTAAATAGCAGGACTTAACCTAAGTTAATGGAAACTCAGAAAACATATGTATTACATGGATAAAATGTTCGTTTTTTTTTAAAAGAAAACTGAAATTTTTATTATTTGCCTCTTTGACAGACAACAGTGGAAGCTCCTAAGGACTAGGAGCAATACATGTCCCAAAAAGAGAGGAAGTATTCTATAAAGCCTGGTAGATACATAAAGGAATTCAAGAGGCATTTTGCAAGAGCCACTAGAAGGAATATTGGTTTCTCTACATACATTCTAGCAGGAAGCCAGCAAGAAAATTAATGATGACCCTTGAGTATCTGCTCTTGAGAGGAGTGAAAATGAACAAAAACTCAAAGAGTTTTTTTCTTCCCATGGATATCATGGAAGAAATGTTAGGAATATTCTAATTTCTAAAAAGGTGAAAGAAGCATCTGATCAAGTAATGTGAAGTACAGAGTATTCCAAACTCAGTGGGAGGGCTGGTAAACCCTTTATAATGTTAAATTTATTCAATTGAAACTCTTTAATTCTGAAGAGAAACAGATAGAACATTTATTTACATTTATTTTCATATTTCTCTTCTGTAAAATAAAAAAGCATATGTCTGTTTCCAAAAATTCCTTGGAAATTTTACCAGCCCATGAAATAAAAAGGTCCAGGAACCAGTGAACCAGATTAATTGAGAAGACATGTTTACAACTTGGGCATGGTGGCCTGTACCTGTAGTCACAGCTACTCAGGTACCTGAGGCAGGAGATTGCTTGAGCTCAGGAGTTTGGGGTCAGCCTAGGCAACGTAACGACGCAGACGAAGTCTCAAAAAAAAAAAAAATTAAAACAAAACATTAAGCAATACTAAGAAATTAGAATGCTCTTAGAATGGTATCCTGATTAATTAGATTTTTCACATTGTAGGCTTTTTTTTTTTTTTTTAAATTTCTCGATACTAGAGATTGAACCCAGGGATGCTTCACCACTAAGCTACATCCTCATCCTTTTTATTTTTAATTTTGAGACAGAGTCTTGTTAAGTTGCTGAGGTTTTTTCTAAGTTACTGAGGCTGGTCTTGAACTGAGATCCTCTCCTATAGGCTAACTTTTTGTTTGCATTTTGCTCTTCACCTCAATTAAATATTCATTCACTGATAGTTTTGTCAGGTATCATACTAAGTGATGTAGATGTAAAGATGAATAAGCAGGGCCTTCTTTCAGAACAAATCAGGTTAGTTCAAGAGACAAAAAAAGAAGCATTTAAGTTTTGTCTTCAATGTGCTACCTATAATCAGAATAGTATGTATGTACGAAAAAAAAATGCTACAGAGAATAACTTAAGTCAAGGAAAGGAGTACAATCAGGGAGGAGCTCATAAAGAAAAAAACTTTTATTAGTCCATCCATTTGATGGAAGGATAGGAGTTCTTCAGGTGAGCCATTCTACACAAAGGACACAACATACCTAAAGGCATTGTGCCTTAGAAGAACATAATAGTCGATGTGATAGAACACCCATGATATGGTTTAGATATGTGGTATCCCCCAAAAGTTTATGTGTGAAACAAAATACAAGAATATTCAGAGGTGAAATAATTAGACTATGAGAGCTGCAACCTGATCAGTGGATTAATTTACTTGAGTGGATTAACTGGGTGGTAACTATAGGCAGGTAGGGTATGGCTGGAGGAAGTAGGTCATTGAGGGCATGTCTTTGGGGTGTATATTTTGTTGCTGGTGAGTGGAGCTTTCCCTGCTTCCTGGCTGTCATGAACTGAGCTGCTTTCTTCCACCATGTCCTTCCACCAAGATGTTCTGCCTCATCTCAGGCCTAGAGTTATAGAATAGGCTGACCATGGACTGAGGCCCTGAAACTGTGAGCCCCAAATAAACTTTTCCTCCTCTAAATTGTTTTTGTTGGATCTTTTGGTCACAGTGATACAAAGCTGATTAAAACAAGATATTCTCAAGTGTCAAAAGAAGGAGTGATCAGAGAAGAAATTCCAGAGGTAGCCTGGAGTCAGATAATAAAGATTACAAAGGGACTTGTATATTTTGGCAAGGTTTTGCTACTATATTTAATGTGTGCCTAGAGAGATCTCTTCACCATTTTAAGCAGAATAGAATTAGAAATCTTTCTAAAACTGTATTACTATCTCCTTTCTGCTTCAGTAAGTGAAGTATACTGAACACAGTTTTTTAACTGTTGATTGAAGATCTTTCATCAATCGTCTCAATAAATATCAGTTATTATTTTACAAAGAATTTTTTTTTTTTGCATTACTGGACATTCAACCCAGAGCATCCTACGTGCTAGGCAAGCACCGGATCACTGAGCTACATCCCCAGTCCTTTTTATTTTATTTTGAGACAGGGTCTCAAAGTTGCCCCCACTGGCCTGGAACTTGTTATCTTCTTGCCTCAGACTCTTGAGAGTTGGGATTACAGAGATGCACTACCATGCCTGGTAAAGAAACATATTTAAATATAGAATGTGGAAAACTTGGGTCTCCTGTAGAAAAGTAAGAACTTTTTTCCCTGATATTTATTCTTTTCTTTAATATAATTTTTATTTAATTATTTAATTTAATTTAATTTAATTTTTTTTGGTATGGGGGATTAAACTCATGGCCTTGTGCATATGAGGCAAGCACAAGAGCTATATCCCAACTGAGCTAATTCCCATTCCCTATAATTTTATTTTTAATTTACAAATAGAAATTGTACATACTCACAAGGTATGATATTTCAATATATGTACACAATGTGTAATGATTAGATTATTGTAATTGGCATACCTATCACCTCAGACATATAATTTCTTTATGTTGGGAGCCTTCAAAGTCCTCTCTACTAATAGGAGGTGGGAGAAAGGGAGGAGAAGAGGAAATACTGGGGACTGAATTAGGACAAATTATATTCCATGCTTTTATAATTGTGTCATAGTATATTCTATTGTCATGTATAACTAAACAGAACCAATAAAATTTTTTTTAAAAACCCAAAAAACAAAATCCTCTCTACTAGTGATTTGGGAATATTCAATTAATTGTCAACTGTAGTTATTGTATTACTCTATAGAACGTAGAAGTTATTCCTACTATCCAACTGCATCACTACCCATTAACCATTTTCTTTTCCTCCCTCCTTTTCTTCCTCCTTCACAGTCTTCTGAAGTTTCATTATATAATTAAATTATTATGAATTTATTCATATATATGTATGTATATATATGTATATACATATATATATGTGTGCATACACATATACATAAGTATACATATATAATTTTTTTTTTTTTGGTATGGGGGATTGAACCTAGGGGAACTGAACCATTGAGCCACATTCCAGCCCTTTTTAAAAAATACTTTTTATTTAGAGACAGGGTCTTGCTGAGTTCTTAGGGCCTCACTAAGTTGCTGAGGCTGGTTTGAAATTTATGATCCTCCTCCCAAGCTGCTGGGATTTCAGGTGTGTGCCACCATTCCTGACTATTTTCTCATATTTTGGCTCATTCTTGTTAATATTAATAAGGGGTAGAGGAAGTGATTTTGGTTGTTAGCTTCTAACTGGATTTATCTTAATTTTATGGTAGAAAATCACTGGTTAATAGATGGTATTCAACCATGAGTTTTGAAGAAAAAAAAGTAAAATTGCACTGCTTATGGGTGGAGATTGATTATACTCTGGAGAATGGAAACATATTCATCATTTCTCCCCTATTCTTAACTCAGCACATAATAGTTACTATATAAATGTATGGTGAACTGAAAAAAATTTTCGATAAAAATGGTAACAATTGCTCCAAGGAAAAATAATTCCAGGTAAACTCTGGAATTACTTGAGGGACAAGTATGTATACACACAGTGATACATACACATACACATAGTGATCTTAGCATATTTTGCCTTTTAAAAGATTTTACAGAGATCTATATACAAAGGTTGAAAAAGCTTTAGTCACATTGACACATTGGAGGAATATTTCTATTTAAAGAATGGGAATCTGGGGTGGGGCTGTAGCTCAGTGGCAGAGCACTTGCCTAGCATGCATTGAGGCACTGTGTTCAAAACTCAGCACCATCTAAAAATAAACAAATAAAATAAAAGCATTCTGTCCATCTACAACTACAACAAAATTAAAAAAAAAAAAAAGAATGGGAATCTGATTTAGAAATAGGAAGCTAAAGTGGGGAGACGAAGTCCCTTTGAATGGGAAAGTGCAGACTGTAAAGTTCTCCAGGGTTGGAATTGGGGTTGTATCCAGTAACGATAAACGTTCTTAAGAATGACCTGAAACATTGTAAACTCCAGGTTTGCAGAGTTTCTAAAAATTTTCCCACTGTGGAATACCATTGGAGTATTAGTACAGGAGGCTGGGTGTGTGAACTAAAACATAATAAATGAGTGTATTGTGGGCAAGTGCAAAATACCTAGAAAATAACATAAATTATATTTGTTTATAGGTGATGATCTCAGCATAGTTTGTTAAGTACAAGGAAGAGGGTCTAGAGGTCACTGTTAACTGCTTTCTGGAATTATAAGCCTAGCGTGCTAGCACAAAACAGAGCAACAACAAGCCAGGCGTCATAAAGCAGGTGTTTTAGAAAGAACTTGAAAACATCACCTAGATACTAAACAAAAGCAGCAGGTGTGTATACACCTGTAATACTGGATGCCTTTATTTCCAAAAGATCATACTAGATATTAGAATGTTCTTATTCTTACTATATTCTAATGTAGAATTTTGGAACCCAGAAGCAGTCTTAAAGTTTGAGGTAAGAGCACAGGTGTGACTTGTTGGTAGAGCACATGCCTAAACATGCCCCAAATCATGGGTTCAACCCCCAGTACCACAAAAAACAAAAAATAAACAAAATTTCAAAAACAAAATAAAAAGCCCTTGAGTATAGTAAATGAGAAGGCAGGAATTTCAAATATGTGTAATACACATAACACATATCCATGCAGTCAGCCCTCCATATTTGTGGCTTTCATATCCTCGTGTTCAACCAACCTTGGAGGGAATTTATTGATGTATGTGGGACCAGGGAAGTTGAATTGTTGCTGAGCTGTGCTATATAGTTAGTCTTTCCATGTTTTTATCTGTTCTGAATATGTATAGATTCCTTCCCCCTTGTAATTATTCACTAATAATACAGTGCAACAATTATTTGCATAACATTTGCATTTTAGGTATAATATGTAATCTAGATGATTCAAAGTGTGTGAGAGGATGCATGCTAGGTAATATGCAATTACTATGACATTTTGAATAAGGGATTTGAACACCAAGGATTTGGGAATCCTTGGGAACTAATTTCCTTGAAGAAATGAAAGGAATGGGTGATAACTTATATGTAATAGGAGTAGGCTGAAAATAGCGATTAGCTAAAATATATCTGTGAAAGCCATATTAATTTGTAAGCCAGCAAGCTCCTTGTCTCTTGCCCTCACTAGTGACATATAAATTTCCGGACAACGTTCCTCCTCACCCCTGCTCCTAGATATTTATATGTATCTCCACAAACTTTTGCACCTGAGCTCATGGAAAAGTCCTATCGACCACCTATATTTATTTCCCCTTCTCTGGCACTGAACTTACTTCTAGGATATTGCTGAGTGCTGCCGCTTTCTTGGCACTAGATTCTACTGGGTTATCACAGCAAAAGGACTAATGCCCCTGAGGTCCGAAGCCTTTCAAAGTTCATTGACAAAAAGGAGATTCTCTCATTGAGAGAATCCTCAACTGTTTACCCCTAACGTTCTGAGATGGGCCCCAAAGCCATAATTCTACTCAATTTTCGTCTAAACAATCTAGCTGGTTGTTACAGCTAGAGTGGGAAACTGAGGCTATCCTAATGCAGACCCTACTAAGCTGCCACATAATCTCTCCCCTTTTCAATGTGTGAGGTTCTGCTGCAGGGCCAAGCTTCTAGTACCAAACTCCCTTTTTACCTTGGAGAGACATTTCTCTTAAGAGGTGCTACAGTCCTTCTGGTGTGCCCACTTGGATTCAACCTGGGGTGTCCTCCCTACAGCTCTAGCAAGAGGAACAAGGTCCTAGACTTTGAGGTTGCCACAAGGAGCACAATCTGTTTAATCTTTCCAAAAAAAAAAAAAAAAAAAAACAAAAAACAAAAACCCAAAACCCAAAAAACTAATTTAGCTCTCGCGTAAACCACAATGACACAAAGGACGTGACTTAAACGGAACTTCCAATGGAAAGGACTTCAATGCTTTTCTAAATGAACGACAGCAAGACAAACAAGGAAACCTCCACGTTTGCTGCAGATACCTTTATTAAAGCTCTTCCGGGTGGTAAAATGCCGGAGGAATCAAGGGTATGAGTAGGATGGATGGTGAGTGAAAACTTGAGTGAATTCAGGAGTTAGCACTATAATTTCAGGTATTCTAACTCAATGCAACCACTCCGTTCACTGGAACACAGTGTTAGGTTCCTCAGGATCCCAGAGCCAGCTCTGATATGTTACTCTTCTGAAGATTTTGAATTTTTCTCTTCTCCCTTTCCCTCTTCCCTCAATACAGGTTGTTTGTTTGTCCTCGACCCCTACCAACATTTAAAGGCAAAGGCGCTTAGAAAAAGGCAAAGTGGGGAAGACTTTGCGACTGTCTCTCTCAAATCGGTAAAAGGGAGAGCGATAATGGGCAAGGGGCGTGCAGACTAGCCCCTTACTTGCCCAATCAGGTGCACAGGAAGATGTCCTTTTACCAATAAAAATAAAGTTCGCTTTCCGGAGGCGGGAGGGTGAGCCTTGACTGCCAGTTCTCCAAAGCAACGTTAGAGGAAAGGACAGAGAGTGATTAGAGGTAGGGCCAACCCGGGAAAGGGGGCGGGGTGGAGGCGGGGGTAACCCTGAGCGGCGGCTGGGCTGGCCAGTGGAAGGTGAGGACTGCTGTTCCTGTTGTAGTGTTTCTCGCCAATCAGGAAGACGAGGAGGTGGGCGGGGCAGGGAAGGGGTGGGTAGAGCTCGCAGCACCGCCGGGCGCCCGTCGGGCTCTGGGAGAGAGAAATCCGGTTAAAATCAGAGTCGGAGGGGGGTTTAACCACAGATCGGTTCCGATCGGATTATTCCTTAAAGGGGACGCGCCATTGTCAAGAGATCGGAGCCTGGGGTCCGAGGGCGGGGACCGGCGGCGCCTGAGGAGCAAGGCAGCTGCACTTGGACTGGGGACGGGTAGGTGTTGCCTGGGTAAAGGCGCTTCATTTCACTTTCTTTTCCAGCCCCCGGGCAGGCGCCGGGATGCTCGCCGACTGGCGACTACAGCCCGGGCGGGAGATGAGGTCGCCGGCCCTCTCCCGGCTGCCCTTCCTGGTGGGAGCCGAGGGGAGGCGGGCCAGGATGGCTGGCAAGCTTCGCCGCCCGGGCGGAGACTCCTAACCGACACTGTGCCGCTGTGTAGCCCCGAATCAACCGAAAACCCGTCGGAGCTACGGCGGGTCCTTGGGGAGCGCCGCGCGCCGGGCTCTCCCGCGCGCCTCCTCTTCCAGTGCCCGGCTCCACCCGCGCACCCGCTCCACTCGGCGCGCGCCGCCGCCGCTGCCTCGCGCGCCTGGTTTCTCGCGCGCCCGGCTCCCCCTCGCGCTCCCGGCTCTGCCGCGCGCCCCGCGCCCCTGGCGCGCCTGCTTCCCTCGCGCGCCTCCTTCTTGCGCGCCGGGCTCTGCTCGCACACCGCCTCCTCGCGGACTCGCGAGAACCGCCCGGCTGGGAGGAAGGCGGCGGCTGGGAGGTGCAGGGAGGTCGGCGGCCAGGGCTCTGCCGCCCAGGCTGTGAAGGGAGGGCTTGGGAGCAAACTTAGCACAGCGGCTGGCTGCTCCCGAAGGAAAGGGGCGGCGGGGACCCGTGGCGCGCGCGGTGATCGCCACCCGGGCCGGGCATTGTCCGCCGGTTCCTATGCTCTGGTCTCTCCGCCCACTGCCCGCGGTTGTTGGGAGGGGTGCGGATGCGGGCTCGGTGCCCGAGCGGCCCGAGGCCGGCGGCGCACCCCCAGACCTGGAGCCATCCCGAGCCGGGGTCGGCCCCACGCGCTCAGCGGCAGCCTCCGCCCGCAGGCGGGCCGGGCCTGCAGAGTGTCTTTGCTGCTCTCAGTCTCCGTACCAGTTCAGGCGCTGAGTTTGTCCCTACAACTTTTCTTTGCCGTTTGATGGAAGTTGTTGCTTCCGGGCGGCAGGTTCTTTGGTTGTAGACTCTTTCTGTATTCTTGAGAGGCTGATTTCTAGGGCGAAATGGTTCTTGGTTGCTGATGGTCTTTACTACCATCACAGTTTCATCCAACATCGCATTTCTTGCGCATCTGCAATTATATGGGACCTTTAACCTCTCCCGGGCTACAAGAAAAAAACAAGGGGGTTGTTGAGGGGCAAGAGCTCAAGGTAAAGCTAAATTTGACTTACCTTTTGAACTGTGCAAAGTGTTTCTTGACTTGCCTGGCTGAGGCTGTTTTGGAAGGGTAGAGAAAAGACTCCCCCCTCCCCCCGCCCCCCCCAAAGTTGCCAGGGTCTACAGGATTAGGAAATAAAACTTTTGATGACAATAAAGTTGGTTTTATAAAATGCCATTCTACCTAGCCGGTAGCATCTGTAAAATTGATTTCTGCTACTGAACTTGCAGGTATTATAACGAGCCCGAGGAACTTTTACTACAGGCAAAGCATAAGAGATCTTTTCATTTTGAGCATTAACACTATGCTGTACCTGTCAATAGTTGCTAAAGAAGTAATACAAACAGCACATCCCTTGACTAAGTATTTAGAAAATAATGTTTTTAGAAGCATGTCATTTTTGACAGTTTCTTGTGCAGTGCTTTGTAGAGTACTTGAATGTGAAAGTTACATCCATATAAACAAAGTAGCATTGGGTATGTTATTCTACTTCTTCTTATTTTTTTTTTGCTACTCATTATCAAATATAACATTGCAGTTTGTCTTTTTTCCCATTGCATGTTACAGTATTTTGAAAAAATTACTTCTTTAGGAAGGGTGAATTTTTATTGGAACATCTGGCCTGTTGTTGTTTTAAAGCAATACTGACTTTTAAAAGTATGTGTTGATTAACTGGTTGTCTAGTAACTTCTGAATGGCATGGAACATTATTAGTTCCCAGGCTCAGGAATAACAACACAAACCCAGAAACTGTAAAAGGAAACTAAAAGCTGATTTCAGATAATAATGTTTGAAAGATTATTCTTTATACATATGTTAGGAAATAAGACACAAAAACAATTGTTAATAGTCATCTTATGGTGCCTGGCATTGTTATACCTTACACTCCTCCTCCTTTTTTTTTTTCTTCTTTTCTTCCCCTTCCCATTCTCTTCTGGGAAGGGTATCAGGTGAGCTTTGAGGCATACTCTTCCTTTCATCTTATTATAGAATGTAGATAAGTTTCAAAATTTCCATCTGTGTTTTTTAAGATCTTATTTAAACAATAGGGGAGAGAATTTCTGAACTTTTAAAAGAGCACATAAAAATAAAATGTTAAAAAACTGTATCTTTGAATAGCTAGGCTGAATTTCCCGGAGAGAGCATATTCTTTTCCAGTTTGCTTATCATATTGTTTTAAGCACACTGTTTCATTTATGTACATTGCCAAGACATTTCTTGAGTTGTGGATTGTGCCTTGAGATACTTGGGAGGGTGGGCTGTCCTCCATTTCTGTGCAGATCCACTGCATCACTGTGTACTTTTCTAGCCCAATAAACTGTTGTCCTAGGCCTTTGTGACAGAAAAAGATAATGTCCTGTAAAGATTGTTGAGATAATTAAAAATTTCTTTGAAAAACACATTTTTGACAAGTTACAATAAAAGCAATTGGTTTAAAGTCAGTAGAAAATATGCTAATCTAGTTGCTCTTTATTTTGTGTGAGATTGTGATTAAGTTTTACAGTATGTTGTTCAGACATCTTTCTGCTGGTGATCATTTATGATATTACAGTTATTAAAACTAGATTGAGGTTGGGACTATAGCTTAGTTGGTAGAGTGCTTGACTTGCATGCACAAGGCCCTGGGTTCTAATCCCCAACACCACCAAAAAAAAGAAAAAAGAAATATTTGGGCTGGGGTTGTGGCTCAGTGGTAGAGCACTTGCTTAACATGTGTGAAGCGTTGGGTTCAATTCTCAGCACCATATATAAATACATAAAAATAAAAGTCCGTTGACAACTACCTCCCCCCAAAAAAAGAAAAAAAAAAAAAGAAAAAAAGCTAGATTCAATCTGCCAACATCTGTTAAGTAGCCTTTTCTTTAAGGAGTATGATGGGGAGATAAAGTGGAAGTGGATGACAGTCTTGCTCCCAAATGTATCCAGTTTCATGGCAAGAACCAAAATTACTATCCATAGGAAAAAGTGGGCGTGCATATACAGGCCAGGCTTGGTGGTGTACACCTGTAGTCCCAGTGGTTTGGGAGGCTGAGGCAGGAGACTAGAAAGTTCCAGACCATCCTCAGTAATTTAGTGCAGCCCTAAGCAACTTAGTGTGACCCTGTCTCAAAAGATAAATAAACCAATAAATAAATAAATAAATAAATAAATAAATAAAGTGAGCAAGCTAGGGAGTGGCTCAGTGGTTAAGCATGCGCAACACACACACACACACACACAAGTGAAAAAGATTATGGAGTTTGATAAAAATCATTAATAGAAGTTGTATCATTAACAGGAGCCGTGTCATTTTTAAAGTACTTGAACATTTTTATTAGCCCACCAATATTCTATGAACAATGAACTATAAAGAAGCTCAAATATTGAGTTTTTTTGGGGGGATAGTAGGTATATGTGTGTTTAAAAAAATTTCCTTATTACTTAAGTGTCACATGCTCATTGAAAAATGTATAGAAATTAGAAATGTCACACAACACTGCTCGTGTCACATTGTAACTATTGCTAGTGTTGCTGTTTATTCTTACAGTTTTTGTACTTTTATCCTCAGGACTGTCTTAAACTATTTCTTTAAAATTCTAATTAGTAAGTTGTGTTTACTGGGAATGGAGAAAGCGAATCATTTTTATACACCTTTTTATATTAATTTCCCTCGGTTCTGTAATTCTGGTTTCTTTTACTATTTGTTAGGATACAAAGCTATCACCAGCATGTTTATGTTCAAAACATAGACTTCAAACTTTTCAAAATTGAATTGAGCCAGAATATTTTACCTGCCTTTAAGATTTTTGGAGTAGATGTTTGTATAATTTCTCCTAATTTCTTTATTCTCATTTCTAGAGAGAACTTTGCTTTGAGATTGCCATCACACTCCCAAGGAGAAATACAGGTTTATTCATGATCAAATCACAGAAGGAGGTTTTACTTTTAATTCTGGGTTGCTTCTTAAAATAAGAGAATTACAATTGAGGCTGGTGATATAGGTGAGAATAATCTATTGTTCTAGGTGCTTCTTTAAGCTAAACCAGTGGAGAAAAAGGTTTAACAAAGGTTTCTAAATAGAAAACCCAGCTCAAGCTGCCAGGTGGCTTAATCAGCTGGAAATCTCCATTCATTAGCAAAATTTTAAGAATTGTGCCTACTGTGTATACTAAAGTAGGCTTGAGGATTAATTCTATTATTCACTGGTTTGTTTACTGCTCTGCCCAGCTTTTTCCAAGGTCTCTTAGCTGACTGACCTGATCTTCCACAGGAGTTGCATTAAGGTCCATAGAGCCTGTTGAATTAAACCTGGGAGCACTAGTATTTTTGTTTATTGCTGTTCACTGGGGTAAAACATTGCTGAAATAATGCAAAGCAGATATATCTTTCCTTATTCTTTGCAGCATTTATTAATTTCAAAGAACGCTTTTCTAATAGTTATCTCCTATAGTCCCCACCATGGTCTTTTGGCTGGTTATAGTATCCTAGCAAATAATTCATTTTTTGCTAATAGAGTGGTAAAACATATTTTTAAACCCATTTTGTCCCATTGTCTCAGATATGGAACACCTATGAAAACTTAAAACATATTATTTATGGTAACTTAGAAATAATGATGTTTTTCAAGGTCTATTTTTTTTTGAGATAAGTAATAGATTATATAATATATATATATATACACACACATATATAAAGTGTGTATACATATATATATAGTGTGTATATATATAGTATGTATATTTAGATATATATGAAATATAAGCTCTAGATTATGACTTTCAACTTATTTAATATATCTGTTTAGATTTTGTTGAAATAGTCACAGAATTGATAACTTGGGACTAAATAGGTTAAGTGTAAATGCTGAAATAGATTCCTTTACCAGGATTTGTGTTTTTTTTATTATGAAAAAATTTTTTAAAAATTCATATGTATTAAAAATGTAGCATGAAGTGTTTTTAACTTTTACAAAGTGGACCCCACCTTCTCTTCCAACTTGATCTTTGTTTTAGTGGGAGAAAAAATTGAATTGTTAAGAAAGGGAGTTAAGAAAGGACTGTTAGTAATGGGTTCATACAGGCCAGGAAAAATATCTGACCGAGGGTTCATCATATGGAGTTTGACTATAATTCAGCAATTTTGATTTGCCAACTTTTGTAAAGAGTGAACATTTAAAAATAACGGCTTCTTAGAGATGAAGTTCACATACCATACAATTCACCTATTTGAAATGTACAGTTCAGTGGTTTTAGTATATTCTAGAGTTATGCTGCATTACCAGAGTTTTATAACTTTTTAATAATTCCATCACAACTCTTTCTCTGGACCCAGGCAACCACCGATCTACATTCTATCTTTATACATTTGCCTATTCTGGACATTTCATATGGATGAAAACTAACGTAACTAACGTGTTGATAAATGTTCATCTCTATGTTATTTGGTCCCTCTCCATGTGTATAACTCCTAGGAGCAGATCCAAGTAGGTGCTTTCATGTTTGTAGCTCCAAGTCTAGAAAGATTTTCTTTTTATTTCAGTGATGGGGATGGAACCCAGGGTCTTGTGCAGGCTAGATGAGTATTCTACCACTGAGTTACACCTCTAACCCAAGGATTTTCTTTAAGAGGAAATTCATCTAAATCCTAATTCTTCCTAAGCCTGAGGAAAAATGCGAAAAGAGACTTTTTACCCAGGGAAAATCATTAGACTCATTGTGACACTTCTTGATGCTTATTTAATCATTTGGCAACTCTCTTCAAGTAAACAATTTATGTTCCACATTCTGCAGGCTCAACTTAATGGGTAGTACTTTATTTCACTTTTTTATACCAGGGATTTAACCCAGGGGCATTTATCATTAAGCTACATTCCTAGCCCTTTATTTTTTATTTCTTATTTTGAGACAGGGTCTTGCTAAGTTGCTGCGGTTGCCCTGGAACTTGCAATCCTCCTGTCACAGCCTCCTTAGTCTCTGGAATTATAGGCATATGCCACCATCCCTGGCATGGGCAGTAATTCATTAAAAAAAATTAAAAGTACTTAGTAAATTCTAATCATTGGTAAATGTAATGTGACTTTTGCATCTTATTGGGTCATATCATTTTATTTGATCAAAATGGTGCTTCTTGGTTTATCATGATACATTTGTATGACATATTGGAAGTGACCTGGTAGGCACTTAATCGGTGCTTATTAATTGCCCTATCTCTATGATTGTACATTTCCATCATCTTTTCTAGTCCTTATTTTCCATTGTATAATAATAATAAATTTATTGACTGCTTACTAAGTAAGGTGATAAGTACTTGTGTACTCTCTTTTAAAGTAGCAGGCTGCAGTTTATTTTTTGAGAATCTTTTGTAATTGTTTCCACTGATTGTAGTTTTGCAGCTTTTTAGGCATGCTTTTGTTTTAAGATTATTTTGAGTGACCATTTTTGATCAAACCTAAGACTCTTTGATACTGGTGCTTTCTTGATCTTTCTAGGAGGTGTCAAAAGATTTTCACCAACTGCATCCTGTTGTTGAATGACAGCAATTGCAAGATACATCTTTATTTCAGAGCATCCATACTGCAGAGAGTTTAAAGGTTTTTTTTGGGGGGGGTGTTTGAAAGCTGATGAAAAAGGAACATTAGTTTGTTCACCTACTGTAATACAGCCTCATTTTTAGATGGTAAAATATTAACATGTATTCATTGTGTGAATAGATTTCAGCATGATACTTTAACTTCTTAGGAGTCTTTTTTTTTTTTTTTTTTTTTTGTGGTGCACAGTGCCTTGTGCATGCAAGGCAAGCACTCTACCAACTGAGCTATATCCCCAGCCCCTCATTTTGTTTTGTTCTATGATGCTGTTTGGTATGCCTCCTTATTTCATGGTATCTTTGAGGTGAACTAATTTAGGTCATACCAAAGAATGCAGGAAAGACAAGTATAGTTTATAGTTTCATTTTCCATTTTAAAACTTAAGATAGATCATGCTGTCATTATACTGGTAAAAAATAATTAGTTTGGTGGTTCCATCTGTGTATCTAGAATGTCAATGAACTCACAATAGTTTATTTGCAGAAGAAACTTCAGCCATTCATGTCCTCAGACAGCAACTCAGAAACCACCAAAATTTTTTTTCTTGTATTTATTTATTTGGTACCAGGAACCAAACCCAGGGGTGCTTAACCACTAAGCCACATCCCCAGCCCTTTTTATTTTGAGACAGGGACTTGCTAAGTTGCTTAGGACCTCACTATGTTGCTGAGGCTGGCCTCAAACTTGTGATCCTCCTGCCTCAGCCTTCTGAGTTGCTGCAATTATAGGTGTATCCCACTGTGCCTCATATTTTGTTTCTTGGGGAAACTGTTCCTTTCCAAGTTATGTCTGTATTTTGGAGTTGATTTATGTATTACTTTACTGTTAGCTGTTGTGACTTTGTTCTTATTACACCTGCCAGTAGTAGTGTCCTGTCTCCCATCCAAGTATTAACCAGGTCTGAGCCTGCTTAGCTTTTGAGATCAGATGAGATCAGCACATTCAAGGTGGTCCTTCTCTTTCTAATTTGCTGCTTTGGGTGTGCTTATAAGAATAGAGCATGTAACTATGCTTGCTGAATAGTGGATAAAAATGAGCTCATTGTGGGATTCGGGATCTGCATGAAATTGTACTATTAGAATTTTGTAATAGAGGTTTTTATTGCTTAGAAGACTCAGTTCTTTCTGGGTATGGACTCTGCTATAGGTAGATAATGCTTCTGGATAGCAGAGAGTGGTATATCACAATGGTATAATTACCTTGTAGATGTTTAACTTTCTCTGAATAATGAACCTCATAAAATTCTGTCTTTTTATCTAATTTAAGTGGACAGAGAATACCTGTTTTTCTTCCTTCTTTCCTTCCTTTCTTTTTCTTTTGTGTATGTGTGTGTACCTATGTACTTGGAATGGAACTCAGAGCCTCATGCATGCCAAGCTCCTGGTCCACCACTGAGTTGTATCCCCAACCCCTTTTTGAATTAATACACTAATTCTTGCAAGACCTATTAGAAACCCTATGCATGTACTCTTGTATACATTGGTATTTTGTTTGTTCAATTACAGAAATTAATGTAATTCAATGAGCAGAAATTAAAGGCTTTAAAGAATGATGAGGCTGCATGTAAAATAGCCACATGTGCCTGTAGTTATTTTATAAATATTTATATTTATCTGTGATAGTCTGTTTTATTCGAGGTAGAATTATCTTTGTAGATGCCATTTTCTGGGTTTGTGTTGATACAACTTAGACTATGTCTTGTATTTAAATTCCCCGGCAACACTGAACCTTTAGTATATTTTCAATAGATATTGTTTAGAGTTTTTTTTTCATATTTATTTTTTAGTTGTAGTTGGACACAATACTTTACTCTATTTATTTATTTTTATGTGGTACTAAGGATCCAGCCCAGGGCCTTGCATGTGCTAGGCCAGCACTCTAATGCTGAGCCACAGCCCCAGCCCCTTGTTGAGAGTTTCAATCATATATTTTTTATTGTTGTTTAACTTTTTTTCTGTTGTAGAACTTATACCCATAATACTTCTATCCATTTCTATTTTTGTGAAGAAATTATTTAAAATAAATTTTATTATGTATATGTGTGTTTTATTGTATTATGTATAAACAGCATGATTTTTAAAAATTTGTTCTTTTTAGTTATATATGACAGTAGAATGTATTTTGACATATCATACATACATATATGTGAGTATAACTTCCCATTCTTGTGGTTGTACATGATTTAGGGTTATCCTGGTTGTGTATTCATATATTCCACATGATATATATTTAAAGAGTTCTTTTTATTTTTTTTAGTTGTTGATGGACTTTTATATTATTCATTTATTTATATGGGGTGATGAGAATTGAACCCAGGCGCTTCACCACTAAGCCACAACTCCAACCCCACAACATGATAGTTTAAGATGTATACCATATTTATAGTAAAATGGTTACTGTAGTGGAACAAAGTAACATATCCATCTTCTCACCTAACCATTTTTTCCCACTGTGCCAAAAGCAGCTATAATTTACTCATTTAGCAAAAATATCAAATACAGCATACTATTATTATTATTTTTTAAATATTTATTTTTTAGTTTTTTAGGTGGAAACAATATTTTTATTTTTATGTGGTGCTGAGGATTGAACCCAGTGCCTCACATGTCCTAGGTGAATGCTCTACCACTTGAGTCACAACCCCAGCCTACAGCATACTATTATTAATTATTATTTTCATGTTGTTCATTAGCTCTTTTGCTTATTCACCTATATATTTGCTACTTTAACTACCTTTGTTTATCCCTTTGCTGTTTTATTCTGTATATATTTGGTCTTTTAAAAAATGTTTTTAGTCATAGGTGGGGATAATACCTGTATTTTATTCATTTTTTAATGTGGTGCTGAGGATTGAACCCAGTGCCTCATATGTACAATGTATGTACCACTGAGATACACCCCCATCCTTATTTTTATTTTTATTTTTAAAGATTCCACATATAAGTGAAATTATGTAGTATTTTCCCTACTGTATCTGGTATATTTAATTTACCAGATCCATCCTTGCTGTGGCAATTGGAAAGATCTTCTTAAAGATTGAATACTGTTCCATTCATGCCCACCTATCCCACAGTTTCTTTGTTCATTTGTCCATTGATGGACACCTAAGTTGTTTTCATGTCTTGGCTATTGGGAAAAATACTGCAGTGAACATGGGAATTGAGATATCTTTATGAGGTGATGATTTCATTTCCTTTGGGTATATGCCCAGAAGAAAGATTGCTGGGTCATATGGTGGTTCTATTTTTAATTTCTTTAGGAATCTCTGTACTGTTTTCTGGAATGCATGTACTAATCTAATCTACATCCTTGTGCACCAACAGTGCACAAGTATTCCCTTTTCTCCACACTCTCGTCAATACTTCTATCTCTTGTCTTTCTGATAATAGCTGTCCTAATAGGTGGGACACAGTATCTCACAGTGGTTTTAATTTGCATTTTCCTGATGGTCAGTAATGTTGAACACCTTTCTGTATATCTGTTGGTCATTTTTACATCATCTTGCCCATTTTAAAATCAAGTTTTGTGTTTTCTTGCTCTTGTATCTATATTCTTGGATATGAACCCTTATCTTATATGTGATTTGCAAATATTTTTCCAAATTTGAGCATTGTCTTTACATATTGTCAACTGTTCTTTTGTCCTGCAGAAGTTTTTTAGTTTGATGTAGTGTCATTTATTTTTTCTTTGTAGTGTGAGCTTTTGGTGTAATCCAAGAAATTATTGGTAATGTCAATGTCAGGGAGCTTTTCCCCTATGTTTTTTTTCTAGGAGTTTTATGATTTGGTCTTTTTTCTACTTCAAGTTGACTTTTGTGTATGCTGTATGATAAGGTTTCATTATTCTGCATGTGGAAATCCAGTTTTCCCAACACATTTATTGAAGAGATTGTTTTTTCCTCATTGTGCTTTGGGCACCCATTTTTGGAAATGAGTTGACCATATATGTTTGGATTTATTTCTGGGATCTCTATTCAATAACCATGGTCTATATGTCTGTTTTGTAATTTTATGATACTGTTTGAATTATGATAGTTTTGTAGTATAATTTTTAAAAAAGGAAGTGTGACCCTGCTTCCCATTTAATTTTTTTCTCAGAATTCTTTGACTATTAGGTGTCTTTGTAGTTCCATATGAATTTTAGAGTTATTTTTTCTATATCTGAAGAATGCTATTGGGATTTTGATAGGGATTGCATTGATTCTATATATTATTTGAGGTGGTGTAGACATTTTAGCAATATTAGTTCTTCTGATCCATGAACATGGACTATTTTTCCATTTATTTGTGTTATGGTGAATTTCTTCCAACAGTATAGTTTGAACACTAAAGGAGGTCTTTCACCTCCTTGGTTAAATTTGTTCCTTTTTGTTGTTATTATAATTGAGATTGTTTTCTTAATTTCTTTTTCAGATAGGTCATTGTTAGTGTATAGATGCACAGTGGATTTTTGTATGTTGACTCTGTATCCTGTGATTTCACTGAATTCATTCATCATTCCTTCAGGCGTTTTTGGTGGAATCTTTAGGGTTTTCTCTGTATGAAGATATAAGATCATGTCATCTACAAACTGAGACAGTTTTATTTCTGCTATTCTGATTCAGATCTCTTTATTTCTTTTTCTTCCCTAATTGCCCTGGCTAGGACTTCCAGTACTTTGTTGAATAGAAGTGGTAAATGTGAATACCCCTGAGTTGTTCCTGATCTTTGAGGAAATCTTTCAGCTTTTCACTGTTGAGTTTGATGTTGGCTGTGGATCTGTCAAATATGGCACCAGTGAAGTTCAAATTTTCACTACAATGGCTTGATCATTGTAGGATTACCTGAGGGGTACAAGTATTCCACTTTGAATTTAATACATTTGATGATTAAGTAGTAGAAATATAGTAGGTCTGGTATGATTTTTTTCCTGAGGATTTATTTACATTGTTTGAAAACTCCCAAATTCTGAAATCACAAAATCATATTGTTTCTTTTTTTCTTTCTTTCTTCTTCTTCTTCTTCTTTTTTTTTTTTTTTTTTTTTTTTTTTTACAAATACAAGTGAAGCTGGTGTCATTCTGGAAACACTTATTAAATTCAGTCAACATAATTATTTCCTTTCTTTTGGGACCTGAGCCTTGTTGCTGCTTAACCCCAATGCTTCCCACAGCTCTCCCTGGAGAATGGTATAAAAGATGAATTTTCTTTAACGACTGTATTTTGGTGCTAGAGGTGATAGAGTCATCACAACTTGGGTATCTATTGTTAAAAATAATTAAAGTTTGTTTTCTTTCATTGTATACTTTGGATTTTATTCCTGGGTATAGCAAATTTTGGTGCAAAACTAAACGTGAGACATATAGAAATCCTTGCTAAGCCCTCCTGTATCTCCCCACCCTCAGTGTAAATGAAGCACATGACATAGTGCTTGTGGTAGACAGAATCCTAGATCTCTAAGGATATCTACATCCTAATCCCTGGGACTTTTTGAGTGTTATGTTATCTGGCAAAAGGGAAATGTGGTATCACCTGGAATTTAAGTTGCTTATCAGCTGACCTCAAAATAGGGAGTTTATCCTGGAATGTCAGGTGGGCCTAATGTAGTCATGAGAGTCCTTAAAAGTAGGAGCAGGAGGCAAATGAGTCAGAACCAGTGAGAGTGTGTCATGAGAAGGAATGAACAGGCCGCTGCAGCCCGTGTAAACTGGCACAGGTAGGAGAATGGATTCTCCTTGGAGCTTCCAGTGAGGAACTCAGCTTTGCCAACACCTCTATTGTTAGCCTGGTGAGACCCATTTTGGACTTCAGACCTCTAGAATTGTAAGATAAATTTGTGTTGTTTTTAAGCTACTAAGTTGATGGTAATTTGTTATAGTAGCCATAGAAATCTGATTTAGTGCTTACTTAGTACATATTAGGAGCTTAAGTAAGCATTTTCTTTCTCTCTAACCTGCTCAGTTTAACCCTTGTCTACTTTTAACACTCCTGCGTATCCCTTTTCAGAGAAAAAGATGTCCTTCATCTTTTCTTCACTTGAGGCCCAGAATCCCATACTCTCTTCCACATTTTCCTTCACCTCCCATATCTTCTTTTCTTTTCTGTCTTTCCTGCTCTGTTGAGATATGCATAGAGTTGTCTTATTTGGGGAAACTTCTGCTTGATCCCGACTTCCTCCAGTTACCACACTAATCACCCAGATGAACCAAACAGCCTTATGTGTTTGCCAAAGTTATCTGATAATTTTCACTTTAATTTTAATTCTTTATAGGCTTATTAGATGTGATATGAATTAATATAAGTATCTGATACCCTTTCATCAGCAATGTGATAGGTGTGATAAACTTGGGAAAGAATGGGAAGAATTTACCATTGTAGACAATTAGTAAATTATCAAGCCCTTAGTAAGTAATGAAGAGGAAGCGCCAGATGACTGAGTGTTGGGGTGAGTGGCAGAGGCAGTAGTAGTAGGTACCATGAATGGCGAAGTAGAGCCGTCCTTTAGACTATAAACAATCTCTAAAGACTTTGTAAAAGGGATATTTAAAGTAGGAATATACTCTTAAAGGAGCTAGGGAAATTGGCTTCAATAAAATAATTCATAGTTTGAGAAATTCAAAGATTTACCAATTATATTGTAATTTCTGTAAACACATGGGGAAAACATTCCTTTTCCCATTGAACTTTTTATGGTTGAGTAAAAACTTGCAAAATTTAAAAAGTTGTAAGTCTAAATTATAGTAAATTAATAACACATTTGTCTCAAGTAGGGCATGATGAGAGATCTTGATTCCCTGTGTTGCTTTGAGTAATACATATTGCTTTTTTATCATTACATTTTAATGTTAGTATAAAAATCTCAGTATACGTTTTGAAACCTACTATCATCTAATCAGTAATGTTTATGTGCTTAAAAACATTGACTGTGATTATGTTTTTAAATGAGAGTATTTCATGGGCCCAGTAAAGACAACCAATGTTAGACTAACCTTACTTCTTTTTAGAAAGGATTATTAGACTGTGGGTCAGGAGAAAGTAGAAGATATAGTATAACTGGATTTCAGTCAGGTTTTACATTTCTGTGTTGCCATGTTGTTCATTCAGGTGAAAATGTGATTAGATGAATAGTACCTCCAAATATTAGTGGGTAATGAATAGATAACAACTGGAGAGGAATTTCTAGTGGCACGCTGAACTTCATTTTTGCATTTTTTGTGATAGCATGACCATTTTGTAATACTTATTTCTATATCTATCAGATTTTTGGATGACATGGATTTTTTTAGAGTTAACTTATTTAAAATAACAGTTCTGACTGAAGTGGTGGGCCAAGGCTAACATGATATTTTAATAGGACTTGCTGTGAAGTCCTATACATGGGTTCAGAAACCAGCTGCACAATTATAGGGGTGAAGGAGATGTGGTTGAATACAAGCAACTTTGGTATTTTAATTACTGTAATAAACTCAGCATGGACATAGAATATAATGTGACTACCAGAAAGCTTCACAAAATCTTAGTCTGGATGAACAAGAGGAGGAGGCTCAGAAGAGGGCGGGTGTTAGGCGTCTGCTACTGGTATGGTACACAATGCTATTTGCAATTGAGTGTACTGTTCTGTTCTGGAGGTAATATTTCAAAATGAGTCAGAAAACAGAAAATAACATGTCAGTGAGGATATGGAGAAATTGAAGCCCTCATACATTGCTGTGACAATGTGGAATGGTACAGCAGCTGTGGGAAACACTTTGATTCCTCAGACACTTAAACATGGAATTACCACATGTCCCAGGTATTCCACTCTTAGACCTGGACTCCAAAGAAATGACTTCAGATATTCAAGCAAATACTTTGGATAATGGATATGCCAAAAAAACAGTTAGAAAGGAGAGATCTGATTAGAATAACTGTTATCAAAAGACAACAAATATCAAATGCTGGTGAGGATGCAGAGAAAGGGAACTCTTATACACTGCTGGGGGACTGTAAAGTAGGGCAGCCATTGTGGAAAACATGGAGGATCTCTGGAAAACTAAAAGGATAGAACTACCTACTGTGTGATCCACAATTCCACTCCTAGAGTATATATATCCTGAGAAAACAAAATCAGTCTTTCAAGGAGACATCTGTACTCTCCTGTCTGGAATCAACCAATTTGGGTGTCCATTGAGGGGTAAATGGGTCTGAATTAAAAAAAAAAAAGTAAATGTAGAACAATAAATAGTAATTATTTAAAGTCTAGAGATAAACCCTTGCATTTATGGTCTGTAAATATTTTTTTCCCTCTCCTGAAAAGGGTGCCCAGATATTACTGTAAATAAAGGGAAAGAAGAGTCTTTTGAACAAATAGTGCTGAGACAACTGGATTTCCATTTTTGAAAGAATAAATGTGAACCCCTTCCTCATACTGTACACAAAAATTAACCCCAAATGGATGATAGACCTAAATGTAAGGGCTAAAATTATAAAAATTTTAGAAGACAGTATAAGTAAATCTCAGTGACCTTAGGTCAGGCAAAGCCTTTTCTGAGTCAAGAGCAAAAGCACAATCAATAATACATTAAACAAATAAATGGGATTCGATCACATTAAAAACATAGTTGTGTCGGGCTGGGGATGTGGCTCAAGTGATAGCGTGCTCGCCTGGCATCTGCGTGGCGCTGGGTTCAATCCTCAGCACCACATAAAAATAAAATAAAGATGTGTCCACCTAAAACTTAAAAATAAATATTAAAAAAATTCTCTTTCTTAAAAAAAATAGTTGTGTCAAAGGGTACTGTCAAAGTGAAAGACAATCCACAAAATATGTGAAACTATCTGCAAGTCATATCCAGTAAAATAAGAGACTTGGATCTAGACTATGCAAATGACTGTCACTACTCAATAACAGATAATCCAATTAAAATGTTGAATAAATTGGTGAGTTTTATGGTATATGAATTACATCTCAGAAAAAGCTATTAAAAATGAGTCAGATGGAATATTGAACTGTAGATGACATCTGATTTTCCTGACCTTTCTTTTACTGCCCATGGCTGCAAAAAAAAAAAAAAAAAAAAGTGTCTTTTTTTTTTTTTTTTTTTTTGCTTAGGTGCTAAAAGGCAAGAAGTAGGGGATGGGGTTGGCATGCTGTGGCTCTGGATCTTCCTCCTTTTTCAAAATTGATTTGAGAAATTTCAGAACTTGCAGAAAAGTTGTGAGAATAGTAATGTGACTCATTACTGATATTAGTGAGTCAAATTGAATATGCTCAAAGATTTCTAGTCTCATGATAAGATTCAAAATTGAAATCCTTCTCTGTCATCCCCCAAATTTTCACAGCTGTAGCTTTTATACCCTCAAGGTTGTAAACATTCTCCCTGTTCTGTAGCTTTAATTAAGTCTTTGGTGCTTTAATTTTAGCTTGATCCTGAGTCTTTTCATTATCTTACAAATATTCACTGTAAAGCAGTGAGTTATAGTTACATTTTCTTTCCTACTTGTCCAGTGTCATGACCCCATGCCAATAAAAGGAAGATGTTCACGTTTCAAGGTCAAATGGATTTTCTTTCTGGCAATCCATCAATTGTTCAAAGTGGTGTCACATTCCCCCCCACACACTTGAATCATGATTTCTTGAATAGCCGCCTTTTGTATCATTTTGGTCATTTTTGTGCATTTAACAGAATATTGAACTGTAGGTGACATCTGATTTTCCTGACCTTCCTTTTTCTGTCATTGGCTGTTGTGACTCCAAGCATCTTTTTCTTGCTTATGTTCCAAAAGCCAGAAAGCGAGGATGGAGTGGGTGCTGCTGTGTCTGGATCTTCATCTTTTTTCAACATGTTTTTGAGAACTTCAGAATTTACAAAAAGGTTGTAAAAATGGTAATGTGAACTCTTGTCTAAGTTTTACCTAAGTTCATCAGTTAGAACTATTGCTGTATTTGCCTTTTCCTTTCTTTGTCTTGTTTCTATATCTGGGTCTGTATCTAGTTGTAGCTCTAGAGTTGTTTTTACTTTGGTGAATTTTTTGAGAGAAAGTTGCAGATAGCATGACTCTCTACCCTTAAATACTTCACATATCATCAAAGCAAAGGCCTTTCCTCAAACAATCATGGAACAATGATTTGGTTGAGAAAGTCTCACATTGTTAATATTTGTTTGCTTTTGTGGTACTGGGGATTGAATCCAGGGCCTTGTGCATGCCAGGCAAGCACTTTACCACTGACCTACATCCCCACAGTGTTAATGGTTGCAGGTTGCATTCTCCGGGAAGCAGATGCTCAGAAAGAATTACAGCTGTACAAAAGTAAAGGAGGGATCAGGATCAGACAGGTGAGGCTGTTAGCCTGTGATTATACTCAGTCTGCTGGTACTAGGGGCAGACCAGGGCTCAGGATCGTCCATTAGAGAAGCTCCGTGGTGGGTAGAAATTGCTTGACTTCAGTCACTGCCTTTCAGCTGTGGCCTGGGGCTGTATAGAGAATCCTGTGACTCTGTCTTGAAAACCCGTAGCTGACTTGAATGAAATGAAGACTGGAAGCTCTTAGTTAACTTTACTCCTCACACCTAGCAGTGAGTCTTTGGAATGTGAGTGGGACCAAAACAAAACAAAATACAACACAACAAATCAACAACAACAACAGCAGCAAAAACAAAACAAACAAACAAAAAAATTGAGTTCCTTAATAAGGAGGAAGGGCCAGGGACAGACAGCAACATTCTGTTGGAGTTTTCTGTTGCATCTCTCTCTCTCTCTCTCTTTTTTTTTAAATTGAGAAAAGAAACTGCATTTTTGTCATTAAGCCAGCTTCTTAATTATTCTGGCTTTTGAACAGCATTCGTTCCTTTCTTCCTTTCATGGAGTTCACCAGTTTTCTGATTTAATAGGGTGAATTATTGTCTATTCCTGCCTCCCAGCTGCCATCCTGGGATTTCTTTTTCATTCCACTCTTGGATCCTTTCCACTGCTTCTTGTGTATCTCATGTCAGATTTTATGGGTTTGCATCCTGGTTTTGCTAAAGGACACCTTCAAATAAATGTTGTATTCTGCCTTGTCACTTGATTGATCATTTGTACATAAAAGTCGAGGCCAAAATTACTTCACTTCAGAGAGTCTTGAGACACTGGCCTGTCTTTTGCGATGGGGAGCCTGTGATTTTTTTAATCAGATTCCTGATTCTTGTGTTTTTGTTTTTTTTCCCCCTCGCACATTATTTAAAAATGATCTTTTCTTGGTTGCTGTAGAATTTCACAGAATTTGTCTCTTTTTCCCATGGAACAGAGGGTATTCCATCCCACTCATTCATTCATTACCTGGTTCCCTATCTTATTTTGTACCTCTAATGTTGATCTTATGTCTTTTTGTTTGTTTGTTTTGTTTTTAGTTGTAGTTGAACACAATACCTTTATTTTATTTATTTATTTTTATGTGGTGCTGAGGATGGAACCCAGAGCCTCACACATGCTAGGAGAACATTCTACTGCTGAGCCACAACCCCATCCCCTGATCTTACGTCTTTTAATGTAGATGATTTGAACAGCTCTTTGACACCCTTGACCTGTTTGACAGATGCTGCTCCCATTAGTCATTCCTCTTTCCTTGCTAATGAAGCCAAACTTTGCTCAGATATTGACTGTTCATATGCTTTCTGGAATCTTCCTCAGCCCCAAGGGGCTACTGTTAAAGGTTTCTTAGCCTAAAGTTATTAGTTTCATTCTCCTTGCCCATGATTGGCTTAGCCATAGTGACACATAAGAGAAGCCTTCTGGGAATCTGGGGTTCTTGAATTTATGAAGGTATGCACCTTTTGTTAGCTCATGTACCTTGGAACTGCTGCAGCCATCTTTGGTCAGAGAGGAGAAAGCAAAATGATGAATAACCCTCAACTAAAAATTATCAAAAATTGAACACTTAAATCTCTTAAGTCTGCCCCCCCCACACACAGTTTTTATTTTTGATTGCTCAGGCCAAAAATTTGCAGTTTTTCTTCTCATTCTCTCACATTCATTAAGAAGCTCCTGTAGCCTCCTTCTCAAAATTATAATCGTCTTTTTACTTTACTTCATCCTTGTCCAAGCTACTCCCATTGCTTGCCTGCGTTACTGCCATAGAGCAGTATGTGGAACCTCGGGGGGCTCCAACTGACCAGGCTTGTGGATTGCCATAGTCCACATTTGACATGAGAGTGACCTGGGAGGATGTGGGACAGGAAACAGCTTCCTTGCAGGGGTACTCTTGATCCCCTCTCTCATAAGGTTCTTAGTAGCGGCCAACACAGACACACAAAGCAGTCCACAAGAATAGCCACATGGGTGGCTTAGGAGTCCCTGTTCCTCTGGTCATATCAGAAGCCATTATCTCATATGACAGCCCATGATCCTAGAGCTTCCAGAAACCCTATAGGCCCAATCACAGGCATCTTTACATTGGTCAGGCCTAACATTATGGCTGCTTACCAGGTATTCAGAGTTACTTCTGAGTCCCTTTGCAGTTTACCAATGGGTCATTTTTACCCTAAGCAGTGTTGCCTGGTAACACAGCTGATGTTCTGCTTGTATGGTTTCCAGGGAATAGTGCTAACAGAACTAAGTTAACTGAGTCCAAGAGCTATTTCTCATGCTGAAAGACAGAAGTTTTGCTAACACTTCAGTTCCAAATAGCCTTCTAAGTAAGGTCTCCCTGCCTCTGTTTCTACCCTCTTTCTCAGTTCTCAGCACAGTAGCCAGAGGGGCCCTTTAAAATGGATGGCAGGTCATGTTACTCTCCACAAAGCCTTCGGTGACTTCCCACTTCACTCAGTACCATGTCTGGAGGCCTTAGCTGAGCTGATCCTGAGAAACTGATGTGACTCCATTTTTGAGAAACCAGCTTCTACCTCAAGGCCTGTCCAGAGGGAGGGGACATGACCCTTGTCCTTAGAAAAACCCACAGAATGCTCCCAGGCACATAACCACCCTGCTGAGTTGTTTAACTGGAGGGATAGCTGCGCCAGGTGTCCCTGATTCAAATTATGCTAGGTGAGGACCCATAGCAACCCCCTTGCAACCACCAATCAGCATGAGACAGGGAAAATATCTGAAATGCCAGGTGACCCTCTCAGTAATTTCAGTGATTGATAACATGATTAGGCCACCCTGCAGTTTAGCTATACACTCTTGCAACCCCTCGAGACCTAAACCAATCAGTTCATATGTCTCTACCACTTGAATTAAGGGCCAGGACTCACTCCTCGGGACCAATGCATCGGAAATGGTTGTGAGTCCATGCATGAGCTTGCAATAAAGACTCTTGTGTGATTGCGTCGGATTCGGCTCCTGGAGGTCTGTTGGGGTCCCAAAAATCTGGCATTAATCCTTATAACCTCTCTGATCTTTTTTCCTACCATTTCCTTGCCATCTATCTGTTAAATGGTTTAGTTGTCTCCAGGTGTGTTCTCACCCAGTGCCTTCATTGGCTCTTTCCCATGGTTGGAATATTCTTATCCTTCCTAAAATACCTCCTGCTCTTTTCTCTACCCCCCCTTTTTTTTTGGTACTGGGGTTTGAACCCAGGGGTGCTTAATCACTGAGCCACAGCCCCAACCACCCCACCTTTTTTGGGAGGGGGAAGGTTTATTGCTATCAGAGGAGAAACACAGGGGATGTCATTCTGCCCATCAACAGGAACTGGGGGCTTTTAGGGAATAGAGGTGGGAGGGAATGGGAGGGAGAAGGGGAATTGCACAGAAGATGGAAGGAGACCCTCATCATTATACAAAATACATGTATGATGATGTGTGGGGGAAAAAAAGAGAGAAATGTGTCACATTAGATTGGGTAGAGAGAGGTGATGGGAGGGGAGAGGAAGGGATGGGGGGATAGGCAGGGCAGCAGAATAAAATAGACACTAGTATTGCTGTATGTATATACATGACTGTATGACCAATGTGATTCTGCAACCTGTACACTTGGAAAAATGAGAAATTATACCCCATTTGATTCAAATGTATGATATGTCAAGATCATTTTATTGTCACGAGCAACTAATAAAAAAAGGTGATTCAAAGGCTTCATTCCACGTGTTCTCTGTTGGTGTTGTAATTCACTTGTTCATTTGGGAGACAAGTCATTTCTGAGATCTTCTGATACTGTCCCCCAACCCCCAGCCTTTTTATTTTTGAGACAGAATCTCACCAAATTGCTGAGGCTGTCTTTGAATTTGTAATCCTCCTGCCTCGGCCTCTCAAGTGTGGGATTATAGGCATGCACCACCGTGCTTGGCTAAAATAATCCCTTTGCAAAAAGGTCTCTCACAACCCCTACTGTCCTGACACTTGCCCCTGTGCTTCTTTTCTAGCTTTTCATAGTGTGTCTCACCTTTTCATACTTCATAATTTACTTATTGTGTCTGTTGTTTATTGTCACCCGCTGTTAACATGCTGACTCCATGAGGGCAGGATTCTTTATCTGTTATGTGCAATGACATATCTCAGCAGCCTAGGGACATAGCCTGAACATAGCCGATGTTCATATTTTTTACGTATGTGTGTGCCTTATGCAAGACATTCATCTGTTTCCCATATGTATTGGGCAGAGGTGAGTGGACCAGGAATGGTGGGCTACCTCTGATGCAGTCAGCTTTGGTGTTTTGGGCAGTCTTAGTGTTCAATTGGGAGGAAACAGATCCATACACACATACACCCCTTCCCACGATGGCCAACTTTACTTCTCATGTTCTCTTGGCCAGAACTTTGTAGCAACAGCCAGTTATAAGGAAAGCTGGGAAATGTAATTTTTAAGTGGGTAGCCATGACTATAGCTAAAACTTGTGGGTTCTATTACTAAAGGAGGGGGAATGGAGATGAAGCTATAATAGGATGCTTGATAATTGACATAAGTGAACAGTCACTTCTAGTGGGCTTCCTCTGTGCTGTTTCAAAATATCTGCATTTTATCTTTATGAAACCCTTTCACAATAGGTCCTTTGTTATCCACTTTTGGTAAGTGTAGAATTTAGAAGTAAATTTTTAATGGGAAGACTGATTTAAGTTGAGATTGTGGCATTGTCTTTGAAATAGCAATACACATATTATTGTTCATTTTCAACAATGTCCTCCTTTTGTTTTAATGGCAACCAAGCTGAAAACATTCTGTGTGAGGATTTGTGGAAACAATTGGAGTTAGAGCCAGCTGAGGCAGTCTTATCAAAAAGCTCTCAGGATTCTTCACGACTTTTGTGAATTGAATTCATCTCATTTCATTTTCTTTAACTCAAGTTAATGAGATGATCTTTGGTAAAATCCACATTGCTAACAATTCTGAATCCATGTACTGTTTTTAGTCTGGACAAAATATTAACAGATTGGAATAAAATAAGTTTTCAAGCAGTGTTCTATCTTGCCTACCCTCTTCACACTGGCAACTCGTTTACTGTAGTACAAAGTTTTCAGTGAGAAAGATATTTCAAGAGTGAGGGTTCTTTTTAATATTTTCCCCCAAATAACCTTTAAGAAATAATTTTTTAAAACATTGTCTACTTTAAAATTATCTCCAACAAATACTGCCTTGTGAGGTTTAATTAATTTGTTTTTAAGCCCTCCACATGTGAGTTACAAATCCAAGGAGGTTAGGGGCTGGGGTTGTGGCTCAGCAGTAGAACGCTTGCCTAGTACGTGGGAGGCCCTGGGTTCCATCTTCTGCACCACATAAAAATAAATAAATAAAATAAAGGTATTTTGTCCAACTACAACTAGAAAATAAATATTAAGAAACAAAACAAAACAAAAAATAAATGCACAGATGTTGTTACCCAACTCTTGCCCTGGAGTTTTTTAGGGGGTGAATATATTTGCGTGGGGACTATCAGTCTCCCTCCCTCTCTTCCTCCCTCTTATTTCCCTCATCTCTCCCACCCTCCCTTTTTTGTGTCTGTTTTTCTTTCTCCCCCTCTCCTTAACTCATCTCCCTTCTCCAGTCACCCACCCCATTGTGGGATCAGGGGAGGGTTCTGCTCTTTCAGTAGTTGGGCTGTCCTTGATATCAATATTGCTGTGTGAAAAACCACCCCAAAACAGTGGTTTTAAACAAAAACAGTCTTTCATTTTGTCCATACACGTGGGAGTGGCCCAGGCTCCGCCAGGCGTTTCTCATGTGACTTCTCTCTGGAAGCTGCACTCAGGACAGTGGCTTGGGAGGAGGTCTTCTCTCACGTCTGGCCCTGGCCTGGGAACAATCAAGCTGCGGGGGACTCCTCTCTTTGAGTGTGCTCATATGTGGTTTCTTCACAGGGTGGTCTGGATTAGTGGGACTCCTGAGGTGGCTCTCGGGCCCCCAGAGGGTCTTTTCTGGCATGGCTCAGAACTGGACCTCCTCTGTGCAGCTTTCTGTGTGTGGAGCCATCTATAAGACTTCCAGGTGATGGGGAGGGAACATAGGTCCAGGAGGCCTCTCAAAGAATTTGCAGACCTGTTTTAAAACCAC
Source organism: Ictidomys tridecemlineatus (assembly GCF_052094955.1). NCBI lineage: Eukaryota > Metazoa > Chordata > Mammalia > Rodentia > Sciuridae > Ictidomys > Ictidomys tridecemlineatus. Next base: position 37,415,799 of record NC_135485.1, on the reverse strand, counting down.
TGCTTGAGGCTTCCACTGTCATCTGTTAGAATTAGACCAGTAAGTACCAGGGAAATCGGGCCCTGGTTAGGGAAGAGGACTGTGCCAGCTAACCACAGTGGCCCATTGTGGGGAAACACGAGTGTGCGTTCCTTTGCTGGCACATCCTGGTGTCCTTGCTTTATTTGAAACATTCCTTCACAATTTTTTAAAAATAGAGTTTTAATCAATATGTAGTAATTGTACATATTTATGGGGTGCATGTGGTATTTCAGTGTCTGTATGCAATGTGCAATGATCAGTCAGATCAAGGTAATTGGCATATCCATCACCTCAGATGTTCCTCCTCTCTGTGTTTGGAACATTCAAAAACCTTCTCTACTAGCTGTCTCCTCCACAATTTTTAATGAACTTATGTCTTTTCAGTAGTTCCAAATTTTATTTTTGACATTGTACTTGGCTCAAGACTTGTAGAAATCCTTGAGTCATCTCTCTTTTTAACCACCGTGGTTTTTAAGCTGCTCCCAGACACTGAGTACCTGCTTCACACTGGATACTTTGATTTGATCATCTAAATGCCTCTCAACCTGTTTTTCTCCTTTGCTGGTCACATCATCACTGTCTTAGGACAGGCCTTCATAGTCTCTCACCTAGGTCCCTCTGTTCTCTCCAATGTCTTTCCTTCCTTCCTCTAGTGCCTGCCACTTGGATGGATTTTTCTGAAACTCACTGTGTTCCCTGGGTTCAGCACTCTTTGGGGTCGTCTGTCCATGGTCCTTTGCGTGTGTGGACCCATTACTTTTCTGATTTGTTTCCAACAAAATCAGACCCTGTTTCTTGCCATTGCCCACAAATGCACATGTTGCTCTAGCCACACTGAATTTCTCACTGTACTTCTAACTTCCTGGGTGGTCTTTTACTCTTTGCCCCCTCTCCACTGCCCTTTCTCTCTCTTTATGGAGAGGAAGAGAGAGAGAGAAGCACTGTTTGGAAATGTGTTCTTTTTAAAAACTATTTCTTTTTTCTTTTTTTTGTGTGTGTGTGGTGTTGGGGATCGAACCCAGGGCCTTGTACATGCAACTGAGCTACATCCCCAGTCCAAAAACTAGTTTCTTATTGAGTGCAAATCACATGATTTCATACTATATAATGGAGTGAAAGATGTTGAGAATTTTATAGTAAACTTTTTAATCTTTTGTAAATAGTGCAATTGTGGTTAACACAGTAGAAACCTTTCCTTGTCTGTAATGATCCCTCTCATTAGACTAAGTATAGGATTTTTAGAACAATTTCTTTTCTCCAGTGAGAGATTTTAGTCCTGTGGTCTGGTTTCACATGTCACTGTTAAGTGAGATATTTCTCTTTAATGCAGTTTATAGTCATTCTCTCAGATGTCACAGTTTCTACTTAGCTGCTTTGCTGCCTTGAATTTCTTTTTGAAGTGGGCATATGCAACTAATTTGTTGACTTTCTTTGTTATTCCATTCTCTGAAGACTCTTTGAAGCTCTCTCTATAACTTAATGACTTTGAACAATTAAAGGTTAATTAACTTATGAATTGACATTTTTCCCTTGTCATTTATGATTCTCCTTGGTTTCCTCTGGCAGGCATGCTTGCATTTCTTTCTTTTCTTTCTCATATAACAACTTTATTGAAGCATAATTCACATGTACCATAAAATTCACTCTTTTAAAGTATTCCATCTAGTGGATTTTAGCATATTCACAGAATTGTATAACCATCTCACCACTAATTTTAGAACATTTTTTATCACCCCCAAAAGAAATTCCTTACCCATTAGCAGTCATCTTCTTCCCCACTAATTTACATTCTATTTCTATAGATTTGTTCACATTTTTTTAAAAATCGTTCTTAGTAAATACTCTTATTGACTAAATAATTGAAACACTTCTTTTAGATACTAACCCAGCTTATTATTGATGAAGGTTCGCCAGAGAAGCTGAACCAAGTGTGTGTGTGTATAGAGGTTTTTGTTGTAGTAGGTATGCAGTGGCATTATTGTAGGGACATATTAGGCAAGGCACCAAAGATAGCAGGAAACAGTTTTATTTGGCTGCAGCCAGGTTCAGAGGGCACAGCTTTTGCTGTAATCAATTAATCCCCTGAACCCCGAGTTCAGGGAGTTTCAGAGTTTTATACCCAGCATGTAAGGGGAGGGGCTCAGAAGTTCACAGTCTGCAAAAGTTCACATAAAAGCAGCTTTTTCTTCCACTGTTCTAGGCAAGTTAACTCTTCAAGGACAACACCTGAGAAGGGGAGAGCTTCATCTCCCCTCTCTTTCCTCCCTCTGCCAGCTGTTACCATGGAGCCCATTTGTAACTTATCTTAAAAATGTAGACATCTCTGTGAAGCCCAGCTCAAGGCCAGAGGCCTTGTTTGCACATTTCTTCAAAATACTATACTGGATATGTTTGTGAAAAACTAGTAAGGTGGTATCCAGCACCTGGAATGCTGGTATCTTCTCCGACAGTGGTCAAGTAAACAGGGCGACACGAAAATAGGAAGTTTATCTACATTGGATTCTTTTGCAGAGACTCTTTTGCTGACAGAATAAAATCAGCCTAGGTGAAGATTTCTGGAGAGGCCCAGTTAAGACTTTTCAGTGAAGAAAGGGGGTGCCACTTCAGTATCTTATTGTCATCTTAACTTAAATTTCCCCAATGCCATATGATAGGGAACATTTTTCGTATGTATATTAGCCATCCTTCTATCATCTTGATGACATGACTGCTTAGATCTTTGATCCTTTTTAAATCAAACTGTTGGTCTTTTATTGCTGTTGGATTTTAAGAGCTCCTTATATTTTGTATGCCATTCCTTTATCAGATAAATGTTTTGCAAGTATTTTCTCCCAGTTTGTTGACTGTCTTTTCAATCTCTTGCCAGTGCCTTTTGCCGAGCAGAAGGTTTGATTTCAATGAAGTCTGTCTTATCATTCTTTCTTTCATGGATCCTGCCTTTTCTGTTGTATCTAAAAATTATTGTCAACTTAAAGGTCACATATATTTTCTCCAGTGTTTTTTTCTAGGAGCTTTAAAAATTTTGCATTTTACATTTAAGTTTGTGATCCATTTTGAGTTAATTTTTGTTGAGGATGTGAGGTCTATCTAAATTCATTTTTTCTTTTGCATTTGGATGTCTGGTTGTTTTAGCACCATTTGTTGAAAAGTTTATTGTTTCTCCATTGTATTGCTTTTGCCTCTTTAAGATCACTTAACCGTATTAATGTGGGTACATTTCTGGGCTATTTTGTATTGTTGACCTATCTGGTCCTTTGCCAATGCTACACAGTCTTGATTACTTTAGATTTATGGTAGCATTGGCCTGGGTAGTATCAGTATTCCAACTTTGTTCTTCCCCTTCAATATTATGTAGGTTATTCTGGGTCTTTTGACTCTTTATATAAACTTCAGGATACAGTTTGTCAGTATCTATGAACTAACTTGCTGGAATCTTTTTTGTTTTTTTGGTATCACTGAGCCACATCCCCAGCCCTTTTTGTATTTAATTTAGAGAGGATCTTGCTGAGTTGCTTAGGGCCTTGCTAAAATTGCTTAGACTGACTTTGAACCACGATCCTCCTTTCCTCAGCTGCCCAAGACATTTGGGTTACAGGTATGCACGCCACCATGCATGGCACTTGCTGGAATTTTGATTTGGATTAAATTGAATCTAGGGATCAAGTTGGGAAAAACTGACATCTTAACGATATTGAATTTTTCTATCCATGAACATGGACTACCTATTTAGTTCTTCCTAGATTGTTTCATCAGAGTTCTTTAGTCTTCCTTACATACATATGTTGTTAGAATATTTAATTCTAGGTAATTTATTAAATTTATATCTAAGTATTTTATTTTGGGATGTTGCTAATATAAATGATATTATGTTTTTAATGTGAAATTCCACTTATTCATTCCTGATACAGCTGACTCATAATGCTTTGATTTTCAACATTTCAACTTTATGATAGTGTGAAAGTAATGGGTACTTTTTAGAATCCATACTTCAACTTATGAATTTTGGTCTTTTCCATGGCTAGGGATATGATACTTTTATGATGCTCGGTGGTGGCATTGAGCTGCAGCCACATAATCATGAGGGCAAACAATTGATAGTCTACAGAGTACTGTGTTGCCAGTGTTTTTTTTTTTGATATGTATTAAGTAAATTACATGAGATATTCAACACTTTATTATAAAATGGGCTTGGTGTTAGATGATTTTACCCAACAGTAGGCTTGTGTAAGGAAGGATTCGTAGATTAAGCTCTGATGTTTGGTAAGTTAGGTGTACTAAATGCATTTTGACTTATGGTATTTCAACCTACTATGGAATCTGTCAGGATGTAACCCTGTCATATGTAAAGGAACATCTTTAAACAATATGCTAGTCGAGCTAGGTTAGCATATGCTGCAACGAAAGCAATTCCCTATCCATGGCTTAAAACACAAAAGATTTATTTCTCTTATCAAGTCATTTCTTCCAGAGCAAATTACCTTTCCATAAAAGGCTTAGCATTACACATTAACACAGACGCCGGCCACATTGATTGTTGAGACCAACCGTTAAATCTTTCTGCTGGAAGTTTATAAATCACTCTACTTATATTTCTTTGGTTGATACTTTTCCCTCGTTTCAGGAGGGAAAAGAAAAGTACAATCCTCCATAAAGCTGATAAAGAGAGGAGAAGTGGATAATGCTGTTATGTGTGTGTGTGTGTGTGTGTGTGTGTGTGTGTGTGTTTGAGAGAAAGCTTTAGTGTGTCTAAACCTGATTTGTAAGCGCTTCTTGGGTAAGTCTGACTACCACTCCATCACTCTAAAAATGAGCAACTATCTTAGAAAAGCAACTGGTTTTTTGCCTTTCACACCTGTGTTTAGAAGTTTGCCAAATTTGGCAGATAAGGAACTGGTGAATTTTTGTGAATTTCAATGGTATCCGCCAGTTCTCTGCAAAAGACTGGTGATTTTTAAAATTCTAAACACATTATGTAGTGCTGATAAATAGCATCAGCTCTGTCATAGTTTGGCTGTGACAGAGTTTATATTTCCTCTTTCCTTCACTTAAGGGACAGGAGGAGTCTATTGAGGTTGATTTAGTTTTAATGAATTTGATGGATGGATGGATGGAAGAGAGGTTGAGTGTGATCCATTTTCTTCTGGGGCTTACTTTTGTGGCCTGGATTGGCAGGAAGCTCTAGATTATAGCAAGTTAGGGCAAGTTGCTTCTCTTTTCTCCTCCTTGTGCCTACCTAAAATATTTTTGTGGAAATTCAGAATTTCTAATGATGCTTGAATTCTCTCTTATGGATTAAGTCATGTTAGGATAGCAGAATATGGAAGTAAGTCATTTTAGGTCATCAGCTGAGTGTTTCACCTCCTTTTAAGTTAGTTTATGTATAGGTTGATCCAGGTATTTCATAGGAATAAAGGAAGCAATTTAAATTCTCTTATTTTCCAGAGAAATTAGGTTGTATCTCAACATGATGTAAGAAAAGTTACAAAAATGTGTTGGATTTATGTGTTGAGAGCAGCAAGCAAGTTCTCCTCCCTTCCTGTCATTCTGCACTACTCTAAACTCCTCATAATGCAGTAAAGTGGGAATTTTATGATATTAATATTTATTGAATAAAATGTTTGAAAGATTTTGCTAAATTTTTTAGTGCCTATTTATTATCCTGGGCAGCATTTATTTAATAAAAAAAAAATGTTTATTGAGAGCAAGAGGAAAGCTGGTGCGTCTGGAATGTGGGAAAGGAAAGGGCAGAGAGATCATGAATTTTTTTCCCCCTGTATTTGATATAGAGTATTTTCAGTATGGTTGGAGTGAGCGACTGCACTGATACTCTACAAAGATTGCCTTGGTTCCTCTGTGGAGAATTGAGGCTGTAGTGGATACAGAGCTATCATTTAAGAATCAACTTTGAGCCAGAGATGATCATGGCTCTGGCTGGAGTGGCAGCCAAGGATATGAAGAGAAGTGGTCAGATTTAGGACTTACAGTATTTTAAAGACAAGGTTGACAGAACTTGCTGATGGATTGTTTTGGGGGATGCAGGGAAATAAATGTGCTTGCCAGATTTTTGGCCTTATCGATTAGAAGAATGATGATGTCATTTACTCAAGGTACACTGCTGGAGGTAGGTAAAGAATTTACTACATCAAGAGTTGAGTTTGAGATACTTTTTGATGTCTTGTAGGACAGCTGACTGCAGAGAGCACTGACCTCTGAGCTGGAGATTCTCTCCATCTGCTGATAAAACTCATGTTTGAACTTAAGCCCTGGGGCCAGATAAGACCACATAAGAGTAAATGTCAGTGGACAGGAGGTTGGGGACTGACCCTGGGTTCCCTAACATTGAGTTTGGAGAGAGAAGAGGAAGAGAAGCTCATGAGGAAGAGGAAGAAAACCAGGAGAGCACATGGCATTTTGTAATCTAAGTGAAGGAGGTGGGGCAGACATGCTGCTTTTGAGTGGAGGAAAATGAGGACTGAACATTGACCTTTGGATTTCATGAGGCATGGAGGGCACTGACTAGTGGTCCTGGGGACTGTAGAGGTACAAAGCCTTGAATAGAAGAAAGAATGAGAAGAGGGAGTGAGAGAATATCAGGGGAGCAGAGAATGCAGCATTAGCAGGAAGGAGTTTTGTGACAAAGGGGGTCTTTTTTTTTTCCCTCCTTAACGTAGAAAAAAGTATGATATAGTCTGTTTTCATGCTGAGGTGCGTGATCATTTAGGAAGGGAGAAAAAAGGTGTTTTGTCACCTTGGCACTGCTGTTCTCCACTTTAAAGACTAGTTTGGAGATGGCTGGGAAATTGGAAGTTCTATGTCCCCCACTGTCCTCAGGGAGCCCTTGTAGTTTTCATTTATTTTTCTCCTTTTGGCTTGCTTAGTCTTATTGTGTATCATGATAGATGTTTATCTTTCACATTTCTGGTAAATGGTGATTATTAGGAAGTTGAACCAATTGTGTCTGAAAAATGCAAAAGATATTTAACGGGGAATGTGTTTCCCAAGGCCCATTGTTTACCACCAAAAGGAAACCACTGACTTCTTGTTACATCAGTAAGATAAAATTATTTTGTGAACACAGAACTTCTTTTATGACTGACATTTTTCATACTGTGTTCAGATGAAATTATTTTATGAAAGCAATACGTTAATGGAAATTGTAGACTTTTGTGGGGATTTAAAGGAAGTGAAAGCTTTTTTTTTTTTAAATAGTAATTTCTCTTCATCGTATTTTAAATCTTTCTAATTGCGTAGGAGGTGGCTCTCATTTCCATTATGAAAAATATAGCTGGAGGACTTAGAAAATGTATTTTTTAATAATTTCTTGAACATATTTAAGGTGTAAGTAGATCATGTTTCACAACCTACTGTCTTTTGTTCCATTACAAATTCATGTTTATTAAAAAAAAAGTCCTCAGGTCAAGTTTGATTAAAAACAACAAAAATTTATAGAAGATGAAGATTTAACAATAGATTTGGGCTTGCTAGAGACCAGACTTCTTGAACCATCAGTCTTTTCCATTGAAATTTTATCCTCCACTCTTGACTTCCATGTCTCTGACTTCCCACTCCAAAAAGCAAACAAAACCAACCAGTAAGTGTGGGGTTTCTTGTAATAGTAATAAATTCTTCCACTTTCTGAGTATCTAAGAAATGTGCACACGGGTGACACTCTTAACAACCAGAGATCAGACGATGCTTGGGTTATAAGTTTCGTGTACCCTGCCCCTCCACTCTCTGCCTGTTGGTCGCTGGGTTGGTTTGAGGTCAGTGTCCTTGAATAGTTAAATTCTAGTTAAGGAGAGGCAATAAGGAATGAAATAGTTAAATACAAATTAGCATATGTCAGGTAGCCATAAACTCTGTGGTGAAAACAAAAATGGACATAGGGTAGTGATATGTGTGGCCTCCTTTTTTTTTTCTCTTTTGTCAATTGGGAGTCTTAATAATCTAGCTTGTTAGAAGTTGTGGACTTAAGTGATATGTAAAGTGCACCTAGCAGAATACCTGATAATCAAATGCATTTTACTCTCCTTTTCCCTTTCTTTCTGTAATTTGAGTCATCTGCATCTCTAGTGTCATGTCACATAATATACCTCAGGTGGAGGATGTTTATATCTTGTCCTTGTGTGGTTTTGAAGGTCTTGTTGAAAGAGTACAGAACAACATAGATGAACCTTGAGGACTTTAGCTTAGGGAAATAACTCAGTCACAGAAGGACAGATGCTGATTCCAATTTAATGAGATACTTCCAGTAATCAACCTAGAGAGAGCAGAAGGGTGATTGCAGAGGCTGGGGTAGAAGGAAAGGGGAGTTCCTGTGTAATGGGTATGGAGTTTCAGTTTTGCAAAATGAAAAGAGTTCCAGAGTGGCTGGTGGTGATGATTGTACAACAATTTGAGTGTACTTACTGTGCACTTAGAAATGGTTAGAATGACAAATTATATGTTACATGTATTTTATCACAGTTAAAAAAAGTAGATGGTAAGGCTATTGATTTGGTAAGCCCCCTCCTCCCCCTTTCTAGTAGATATTACTGAATCAAGAAACTAATATGAATCATGAAATAGTGTTATGGTTTAGATATGAGGTGTCCCCAAAAGCTTATGTGTGTGACAGTGCAAGAAAAAGTGAAATGATTGGGTTATGAGAGCCTTAACCTAATCAGTGCATTAATGCACTTAAATGGATTAACTGGGTGGTAACTGTAGTCAGGTAGGGTGTGGCTAGAGAAGGTAAGTCACTGGGGGCATCATACCTTTGAGGGTATGTTTTGTCCCTGGTGATCAGAGCTCTGTTTTCTGATTGCCATAACCTGAGCTGCTTTCTTTCTCTGTGCCCTTCTGCCATGATGTTCTGCCTCACCTTGGACCCAGAGCAATGGAGTTGATAGTCTTTGGACTGAGACCTCTGAAACTGTGAGCACCAGATAACCTTTTTCTCTTCTAAAATGGTTGTTGTCTGGTCTTTTGGTTATAGCGGCAAAAATAGCTGACTAAAACAAGTGGGTTGCTGTTCTTGTATCATGAATCTATGTGAGAAATCCCATAAAAATGAAAATTTGATCAGAAATTTTCATCATTTTAACTTTCAGATGTTTTGGATTTTATAAATGTTTGCTTGTAGAACAAAGAGCATAGTGTGGATGGAAAAACATTTTCTATTGTTTTGTCAATGAAAAAATATTTATTGGGCACTCATTGTGTTGAATGAACAACAGTAACAGCATATGCTGAGTGATATCTGCCAGCTATTGTTCTAAGTTTACACTTACCAGTACTGGTATTTATAACACTTTATAATCTTCATAAAACAGCCTCAAAGGTATTCTCATTGTGCAGCTTAGAAACCTGAGGCTCTTGAGGAAGTGATTTTTACTTTGAAAATGAGTTTGGATTCCATTGCAGACATGGATTGAGGGCAGTCCAGGTGGCTGAAAGTGGATCTGGGTGAAGGGATGATTGGGATGTATTTGCACAGAGCAAAGAGCTCAGCCCGAAGTCCAGGTAATCTTTGGGAGACTGGCTAAGTGGTTTAGTCTCTTTCTTTAGAATCTTGACTCCGAGGACAATGAGGTTTTGGATTTTAGTCTGTAGCTATCAAGAGCATGGATTTACCATACCAGTGAGTGTTGTGACTGTAGTTGTGCACTGGGAATCAATATCTGAGATGCATCAGAGTACTGACAGAGGAGAGGTAGACACTAGTTAGCATGACCCCTTAAAGTTTTCTTGGTAGGGTGTTTTAACACTGCAGTGGTTGAAGCCGGAGTGCAATGACTGGTAGTTGAAGAATAAGTTAGAAAGAAGAGGCACAAATGTGGTCATGAGAGGAAATGTAGAGTCTGTGGAGGAACATGAACGTAAGTGAGAGACTTTTTCCTGTTGTGGTTTTAAATTTTTTATTTTTTTGCATAAAATAATGGTCAACTAAATATATAGGTTTAGGTGTGAGAAGGGAGGAGTTTTTAGAGGTCTGTGTCAAAAAAGGCTTTCACAAGTGGAAGCTAAGTGCACAGGAAGGAGGGACTTCATTAGCTTTTCTTTGAATTTGAAGGGTCAACATGGGGCCACCTCTTCCTGTTCAGAGATGAGGGTATCTGAAGAGATTATAGGAACTTGAGTAGAAAAATTAACCTCTAAGAGGGGACTGACTAGGTCCATCATCACTCTTTTGAGTGTGACATAGAATGATAGTAATGTAATTTTATTTGTCTTTTATACAAATAATTTACATAGATTAGAAGCTCTCTTACAAAATATTGATTGTAAAATATACTGGCATTTGGGTTGTTTAAACAGAGAATTTGTTTAAAATGAAGAGGAAAGATACATACCTTAAATATTTCATGATTAACTGTATAAATGTTTATGGTTCACCAATCCGTATAGTAAAGTTTGTTTCTGTAGAATGTTTTTAGAAGGGCTTGTCTCCTAGATCATATGACTAAACTTTTATAAAGTATATCTTTTTATACTCATTTTTGATGCAATATGTAATTAAATTGCATAATTGTTGTAAATTCAACTGACATAAACATATTTTGGGACAAACACAATTTACTCCTGGTTCGGGCATGCAGCTCTGTTGGAAGAAAAATGTGATGGTGTGTCAGAGAGAATTCACTCTCACTCCCCCAAGGAAATTGAAATTCAGAAGTTGTGACTTATCTATGGTTTAGCAAGAATATGCTTTTATTTTTAAATCCATTGCTTTCCCAGAATTGCAAGATAATAAGGAATAATGTTCAATATTCGTTAGTGGTGAAGAAGTTATAGACGATAGCTTTTTCTTTTCAACGTTTTTTTTTTAAGAGAGACAGAGAATTTTTAATATTTCAGTTTTCGGCGGACACAACATCTTTGTTTTGTATGTGGTGCTGAGGATCGAACCTGGGCCGCATGCATGCCAGGCGAGCGTGCTACCGCTTGAGCCACATCCCCAGTCCTTAGACAATAGCTTTTTAAAAAAGGAGTAGTTTTATTGAAATATAATTTTCATACCACTACAGATAACTAATTAAATTTTTTAGTTTTTAAACTCAGGGGTGCTTTACCATTAAACTTCTTCCCTGGTCCTTTTGTTTTTAATTCTGAGACAGGGTCTTGTTAAGTTGCTGAGACTGATCATGAATTTGCATTCATCCTGCCTCAACCTCTTGAGTCTCTGGAATTGTAGGCGTGTGCCACTGCACCCAGCCAAATAACTAATTTAAAGTGCACAATTTGAGATGGTTATGTATTTACAAAGTTGTATACTATCACCCCAATTGACTTTTAGAATGTTTTCATCCCAAAAGAAATCCTATACTAATTAGCAGTCATTCCCCATCTTTTCTCTTTTGGCTGTAGGTGACCAGTAATCTATTTTCACTTTCTATAGAATTGCCTATTCTTGGCATTTCATATAAATGCAATCTTGTTAAATATAGGGTTTTATGAATGGCTTCATTCACTTAGCATAACATTTTAAAAATTTATCGATGTTGTAACATGTATCAGAACTTTCTTTTTGTAGCAGAATAATATTCCATTGGGTAGGTATGCCACATTTTATTTATCCATTTATGGATTAGATGACATTTAGGTTGTTTCTACCATTTGACTATTGTAAATGATTTTACTAATGAATATTTATTTTTTGTGTGGATGTCTGTTTTCATTTCTGTTGGGTGTATACCTGGGAGTAGAATTGCTGGTGTCATGTTCAACCTTTTAGGAACTGCCAGACTTCCCCAAATTACCTGTACCATTTTACATCCCTGCCAGGAGTGTCTGAGGCTCCAACCACATACTTGCTAACACTTGTTATCTGTCTTTTTGATTATAGCCATCAGTCTCAGTCAGTGTATGTTGGATTGCTACCAGTAGCAGAGAACAGTGTTCTTTTGAAGGACAAGGAAATAACTTAAGTTGTCATTTGACTTTTCAGGAAAGTGACCTCATTATACTGATATAAATCAGTGTGATGATATAAATCAGTATAATCTATATACCTATATCTATCTATCTATAGGTATTTTTCTGAAAGAAGGATGAAAGAATATGAATTATTTTTGAGAATTATAAAAAATTAATTTTATTCGAACATTCACATTTCAGAAGTCAAAAGATTCGTTCTCTCATCCTGTTTCCTTATTGTCCTTTCTAGGTAACCATTTGACCAATTTCTCATGTTATCATTACAGTGCTTTTGTACTTTTTCTTCTCTTCCCTTTTTGTTAAATGCAGAAAATAAATTTTTTTGTGTGTGTGTGGGGGTATAGGGGATTGAACCCAGAGATGCTTAACCACTGAGCCACATTTCTAGCCCTTTTTAAAAATATTTTTTATTTAGAGATAGTGAGGCCCTAAGCAACTCAGGGAGACCCTAAGTTGCTGAAGTTAGCTTTGAACTCAAGAGCCTCCAGCCTCAGCCTCCCAAGCTGCTGGGCTTATAGGCAAGTGCCACCACACCAAACCAATAACATTTTTTAAAAACACAGAATATAGCATGTTATTTGTGCCTTGCTTATTTAATATAATCTAGTGCCACAGTGATCTTCCTCTCTCATTTTATGGCTGCTTAGAATCTCCTTTTATGAATTCCATAGGTGATTTTACCAGTCCTCTTGGGTTGTTTTTTCCATGTTTTACTTTTACAAGTAATACCATAATAATCTTCCTGTACAACTGTCTTTCTGCAAGTGTCCAGTTTTATTTGTAAGATGGTTTCCCAGGAAGAGGATTTCTGGGTCAAAGAGTCAATGTATTAGTCACCTTGTTGACATTGACCCTGCCACCAGCAATGGAGAGCACCTGTCTCGTAGGGACCTTCTCAGAGAAAGGCTTGGTAGATACTATCATGGTCCTTGTGTTACCAAGAATCAGGTAATTCTGATTCACATTTTCTTTAAGATAGTGAAGAGTTTGTAATCTACTCAAAGGGTTTTATAGGTAGTGAAAAACATTTAAGTTAGAACCCTTGAAAGATGAATTCTCAGTCTTTTATTTTCTCCAGATAGTTTCTCTGAAGAGTTGAGATATTTTAATTTTACTTTTTGCTGGTGATTGAACCCAGGGCCTCATGTGTGTGAGAAATGTGCTCCACCTATATGTTCCTAGCCCTGAGGAAAAATAAAAAAAATTTGCTTTGCTTTTGAATATTTTTTATAAATTTTTTTTTTTTTTTTTTTTTTGTGTGTGTGTGTGTGTGTGTGTATGGTGCTGGGGATTGAACCCAGGGCCTTGTGCATGCAAGGCAAGCACTCTACCAATAGAGCTATATCCCCAGCCCTGTAAGCTTTTCTTGACCAAATTCTCAATTATAATTCTAATTTCACTTGTGATATGTTATATGACAGCTGCTAAAATGTTAACTTTGGTTTGAGGCATGGCTGTTATTAATAACCAACCATACTTCCTTCTTCTGTTTTAGATCTTCCAGCCTTCAACATTCCCTATTCTGCTCCATACATGGAGAATCACCGCTGCTTTGCCCCAGGTGCCCACTTGAGTGCCTGTAAAGTACAAGCTACAGATTGAAGAAGCTTCTAGATGGATCCTTTCCAAATTTGGTGTCTTTTCTATAAAATCTGTGCCTCAATAGCTATTTCTAAGTGGTAAGTATAAGTACTATTTTTTTTTTTTTTTAAAGAATAGTGGAAATTTGTAAACCAATTATTGGTTGGATTGCTTGCTTCCTTTTCTGGGCCTTGTCTTTATATACAAGCTAATACTCACACTTTTTTTTCTTTTCACTGAGTTTTCCTAAATCACATCTAAAAGTAGCAGTAGCATTAGGTTTTTGGAGGCTTTAAAAGATTCTTTCCACATACATTCTGGGTACAGTATAATATGTAATATTTATAAAGAATAAATATAAACTAAGTGAACAGCTTTATGCCTGTGTACTTTATATGTTCTCTTTAATCCCTTATTGTAAGGCTGAGGAAGTATATCCTATTACTGTCTTTTCCTATCTATTTATATTTTGAACCCATTGAATCAAGAAGATCCTCTTACCTCCTGGTGATTGCGAATTACGCACGTATTTATGGAGAAAATAAGAGAGGTTTGTAATGCCAGCTCTTTTTATTGCACGACATTATCTGTGCCTTTTCATATTTTAACATTTTTCCTGAAGCATAGATGACAGTTAGCCAACCCATTTTCTGGGCATCGCTGAGGTTTGCTCAGAACACATCTGGGATTTGGGGTAGAGGAGGAAAACTGAGCTGAAATGGGATATCTTAAAAATGGAAGGATTGAAGTAGGCTCAGGTTGAGCCAGTTAATAAATATTTGCCAAATGCCTGCTATATGTGAATGAAAATACATAGTGACATTTATAGTAAAGTAAAGAAGTCACCAGATGGGAACTGTGGGATTAGATGAGAATGGAAGGTGGATAGGTAGAGAATGGGGTATATTTTGGCTCTTCTTCTCATCATTAACCACATAGAGTTCTGGAGTGCAGAACTAATGAATTAGCCTTGCTAAACCTCATTTTTCTCATCTATGAAATGAATGAATTAGACTAAATGATTTTTAAGTGTTTTGAAGTTAATGAATAAATTGGTAGTTTTTTTTTTTTGAGGATATGTATCCTTCTATGTCCTATCTGATAGATACAATTTTGTTCTATTTTCATTAAATTATGGGGAAAGAATAAGGTCCCACTATTAAAATGTTTTTCATAAAACCTTTCTGTTTTGAAGTTGATCTCTTTTATTCTTTTCTGTCTACCTTCTTAGCCTTCTCTTACGACTTCTAGAACTTTCCTCCATTTGATCCAGAAGTCTTTCCATTCACGCTTGTATTGTACGATATTAATGGCTCTCATCTTGTATCCTTGCCGTGTCTTGTGTTCATTATTTTCACTTTAATAATTGTCCATCAGTGATTCCAGTGCTAGGATCCTGTTATAGTTTAGATATGAGGTATCTCCCAAAAGCTCCTGTTAATGCAGGAATATTCAGAGGTAAAATGATTAGACTGTGAGAGTCCATCCTAGTTTGAATGGTAGCTGTAGACAGGTGGGAGGTAGGTGGGCTGTGGCTGCTGGAGGAGGTGGATCATTGAGAGAGCTCTGGAAGGTACCTCTTCCCTGTTCCCCCCTCCCTGCCACTTCCTGACCTGCCATGAGCGGAGCTTGTTTTTCTGTTGGGTTTTCCCCCCTCAACTTGGGTCACCTTGAGCAGTGGATTTGGCCATCTATGGACTGAAACCTCAAACCATAAGCCCAAATACAGTTTCCCTCCCCCAAGTTGTTCTTGTTGGGTATTTCAGTCACAGTGACAAAAAATATGATTAAAACAGATCCTTAAAAAAAAAAATCAGATAGCTTCTGAAAGAAATTTAGGAGAAGGGTGTGATTCTTCTTCAGTAGCTGAAATTCACGAGTAAATTGGCGTTGGTTCTCTAGGACTGCAACCCCCATGTTCTGTGTACTCCTCACTCCCAGCACTGCCACCTCCAACCTCCTCATTACTAGGAACGTACAGGTTCATTCCTAAGGTATTGAAAAGGAGGTCTTCTTTTTACTTCAGAATTTTTTTTTAAATGTCTGAAGAAAATTTTGCCTTATTATTGAAAATTTTCATTATGGAAAACTAAAAACATGAAAAAATAGACTAATAACCCAATGCAGTGGCACATACCTATAATCCCAGCAGCTCAGGAGGAAAGAAGATCACAAGTTCTAGGTCAGCCTCAGAAATTTAGACAGACTTTGTCTTAAAAAAAAAAAAAAAAAAAAAAAAAAAGCTGGGGTTGTGGCGTCAGCTGTGGAGCACTCGTCTGTCACGTGTGAGGTGCTAGGTTCGATCCTCAGCACCACATAAAAATAAATAAATAAAATAAATGTATTGTGTTCAACTACAACTAAAAAAACAAAAACAAAACAAAAATCCCCAAAAAGCACTGAAGATATAGGTACATGCTAGAACACCTCTGGATTCAATCCCCAATATTGCACAAAATACCAAAAATTTAACAATGACAACAAAAACACAGACTAATATAAGGAATCCTTGTGTACTCATCACCCAGTTTCAGTAATGATCAAGTCATAGGCAGATTGTTCATACATCCTGCCAACTTTCTTCTCATGCTTGTATTATTTTAAAGTAAATCCTAGATATCATAAAACTTTTCATATATATACTTAAGACTCTTAGTGATAATGGTATTATGGTTATATTTTCTATTTAAAAAAGCAAATTCCAGGGCTGAGGATATAGCTTAGTTGGTAGAGTGCTTGGCTTGCATGCACAAGGCCCTGGGTTCAATCCCCAGCACCACTAAAAGAAAAAAAAAAAACAAAGAATGTAAATTCTAGCATCACAAATGTCCAGTTAATCTTGATACTGATTCTCTGGTACATTTTAAAAACATTTGGTTTGATTGGATCAGGATGTGTATGAGCACCTCCCTTTCATTGCAGTTAGTTGATATTTATCAAGTTTCTTCCTCCCCCGTCCCCATTCTCCTTTTGTTTAAAGGGATGTTCCTGATTACATTCCTGTGAAGTAATTTACTCATCTGTCTTTCTATCCCCTAATAATTGGTGCAGTAGTTGGACTTGATCATGTTCAAGTACAGTTTCTTTGGCCAGTCTGTGTCTTAGCAGGAATCTGGTAAGAATCAGCCCACAACATCTAGCTGTCTGGTCTCTCTTTGTACTGAGCACCAATGGCAATTAGGTCAGGGGTTGGCAATTTTTTTTTTTTTTTTTTCTGTAAGTGGATAGTTAGTACATGTTTTAGGCTTTGTGGGCCAGCTGCTGTCTTCTGTTATACTGCTCAACTGCTGATGTTGATGGGAAAGCAGCCACAGACAAAACATAAATGAACAGATGTAGTGGAGTTCTAATAGTACTTAAGAAACTAAGTGGCAGACCCTTTGCTTTAGTGCTTTTAAATCACTAGGCTTTGCAAAGTAGAGATTTTTCTTGTGTGTGTGTGTGTGTGTGTGTGTGTGTGTGTGTGTGTAGGGGGTACTGGGGATTGAATCCAAGGCTGCTCTCCACTGAGCTACATCTCCAGCCCTTCTTATTTCTTTATTTTGAGGACAGGGTATTACTAAATAATCCAGGCTGACCTTGATCTTACCATTCTTCTGCCTCAGCTTTCCAAGTCCCTGGGATCATAAGTGTGTGTCATCATGCCAGGCTAAGAATTGTGGTCCTAATGATATAAGGACTAATGTAGTCAGAACATTAATTACTCATTTGTTGTACTCCCAGTTAGTACATAATAGTCTCCGCGTGGGAATACCATCAAAAGTTGTCTTTCTGACTTTTTTTGCTTAATACCTTGTCTGTGAGATTTTCCCCTGTAGTATGAAACCGTAGGTTTTTTTCATTGTTGTATGTTATTCCATTGTGAAATACTGCCATTGCTCTATCCATTCTGCAGTGGAGAGCAATAATGAATCGATTTGGCATGTATATATCTTGTATATCTCTTTTGGAAGTCATAATACACTTTTTTTTTCCTCTTGGATATATACTTAAGAATTGAATTTGCATTTTTATTTTTTTGGACATAAGGTATATTCCCTTATGTAGGAATGTTTAGTCAAAAATACTGTGTATGTATTTGTAATCTATTGCTGTCTAACAGATTACCAGATAAAGTAATGGCTTGACAACACAGTAAGCATTATAACCCAAAGATGCTGTGGTCCCATTTCTTGGGGACAGCTTAGTTGAGTGCCTGTAACCCAGAGTTGATAATAAAGCTGCAATCGAGGTGTTTCTGGGGCCATATTCATCTCAAGGCTCAATTGCAGGGGGCCCAATGAGTCTTCTGGGCTACTTTCCAACACACTCATGTGATTTTTGGCAGGTTTCAGGTCCTTTATGGCTCTTGGCCAAAATTCCTTGGGTTTCTCTGTAGGGTAGCCAACATGGGTAGCTGGTTGTTAGTTTGTAGTAGGGTCAAAGCGTAAATGATTTTGCAATTTTACTAGACTTTGCCAAATTCATTGTGTTCTCACCAGTAATGTGGGTACCTATTTGTCTATATTTAACTTTGTCAAAAAAATGTGTTGTCCAACTTTTGGGTGTTCTGTCAAATGATCTCATTGTAGGCTAATTTCCATCCCTCATCACATGCGAGATTGAATATCTTTTTATCTGGTCAAGAGGCATTTGCATTTCTTTTTCTGTTAGATGATCATTTATTTTTTCTTTTTCTTTCTTTCTCTTTGGTACTAGGATTTGAACCCAAGGGCACTTAAACCACGGAGCCATGTCCCCAGACCTTTATATTTTTTTAAATTTTGAGATAGGGTCTTGCTAAGTTGCTTAGGGCCTTGCTAAATTGCTGAAATGGCTTTGAACTTGAGATCCTACTGCCTCAGGCTCCTGAGCTCTGGGATTACAGGTGTGCACCACCAGTGCCCAGTAGCTGTCCATTTCTTTAGCCCCCTTTCTCTAGGTTTGTTGGAGTTTTCTATTTTGTAAACTCTATACAATTTTTAATGTCAAACTTTTCTATTTTCTTCTTTCTGACAGTTAAATAGATGTGTTTTCTAATCCTTTTGGCTTTATTGTTTTCTTATCCTTTCCTATTAATGCTATATTTATTCTTGGGCTAAGTGACCATTTGTTATTTGATGAGTCCATGTACATAGTTTGGACCTAGCCCACCAGTATTTCAGGTGATAGAATTTGACTTTGTACACAAGCTTGAGTTTCCTCTCTTCCCTTTATCACATAATGGCATGACCATTTTTCTAATTGAGAAATTAAAATGACCTTTTGTGCCTTTATTTATTATTAATTCAACTAGTATTTGTTGAACACTTACAAGGTTTCACATACTGGGCTTGGCACTAGGTAACCAATATCCGTCATCTCAGTTCTCAGGGAATGGTCTATCAGGGAGTCCATATTAAACAAACTCGGGTCTATGTGTGTGGTCAGATATTTCAAGAGAGATTTAAGGATTGAGACACCTTATTAGATTGGAAAGAATATAGATTGCCTTTATGACAGTTTAAATGATATTTGAACTGAAATTTGAAGGACAGTAAGGGTTAACCTGCTTAAAAAAAAAAAAAATCAGAGTGCCATTTTCCCGACAGGAAGCAGTGAGGAAGGATGCTGAGGCAGGAAGAGTTGAACTTCTAGGAAATGAAGATTGGTTGGGTGGGCTTGTAGGGAGAAGGGGGTGGAGGGGTGTGAGATGTCATCTTATTTGCTTGGGGAGAAGGGCTCTCTGGTTATGGTGTGGTCCGCTAGAGGGAGGTGTGAGTGTGTGTGTGTGTGTGTGTGTGTGTGTGTATGTGTGTGTGTACACCCATGTGCAGAAGTTGGTCAGGAGCTGGGTCGCAGACTCTGGTAGCAATTGTGAAAGGTGACAGTGACTTGTTTGTTCAGTTCTGTTTTTTCTTTCAGTTCTACTTTGAGCCTATGCCTGTTCCCATCGTGTTTTCTGTGTCCATTGCCTTACTTTAAAAAGATGTCTCTGGACTACTCCCGTTTTAAAAAACTGGTCTCACTGTTTTAGTCCCTGTTCTTCATCCAAACTGCTTCATGAAATATTTAGAAATGATGGGTCTGTTCCTGTATTGCTTTCTCAAACTCGTGGTGGCTCCTTTATTGGGGAAGAGTGAAGTAACTGAAGGCTTTGTCATTTTCTTTAGGCTTCAAGGTCTACTCTTGTGAGACTACTTTCTTTTAGGCAGCCCGAGACTGGTAGTTTTCTACCTCTTTTCTTAGCTGATCTGCAATTTCCCAACTTCAGTCATGACATCTCTGCCCCTAGAACCCACTACCTCCTCCCTGCTTTTTTGTTGTTTCCTGAAGGCTCTGCATAGCTCCTGACTGTTCCCCTAATCCCTTTTAGATCCCTTCACTCAGATTGATTTTTTTTAACCCACCTACTCTATTTTCCTTATTGATAGTCAATTCTATGTTTCACCATAGTTTTTATTAAATCAGAAACATTCATATATTTATTTGGAACTCAATTGTATATTTTTAATTTTCATAACTGATTAGGGACTCTAGACATTTATTGAGTTGTATAAGATTAGATCAGTCATGGAAATCTCTTATAAGAAAGGCAAATCTCAAGCACGGTTTTACAGATATCATGAACAGAACCTTCAAAGAGTGACCTCATTCAAAGAGAAAAATCTTACTTGCCCTTTGAAGCAACCTTTACAGTTCTGTGCACATCAAATAATATTTATGTTCTCTATACTGGTTTGATGAAAGTATGTTTCTATGGCAGTGTCAGAGAGTTCTTATGACTTAATGGGAGTAATGACATTTGTAGAAAATTAAATGTTTGATTTCCGTGGTAGCAGATAATGGCCAATAAAGTCATGAATACGTAGCATATTTAAATGTACTTCTGCTTTTATCTGAAACATCTCGTGGACCAATTGTCCACCTGGATTGCTTCTTATGTGTCTTTCTAGGTCAAGTGTAAGAGTCTGCATATTGACAGAGTGCTGTACTTGATTCTCATGCTTGATTTTGTTTGTACATCAGGGCCAGCCAGCAGGTTTCTTCTGTTAAGAGAAGGGCACTGTCATTCACTGCCCCATAGCTTGCAAAATGGTTTTAGGTACTCTTTTTTTTTTTTTTTTTAAATCCTCACAGTTTTTCCTCTGTTTCCATTTCTCTTTTCCTGTCTCCCTTTCTACCTGTAAATGAATTTAATTCACATTCTCCAACTTATAATGTCTTAGCACTGTATAACTGTACTATATACATGTACATGTGTTGCTTCCATATGAGGTCATTTCTCTGAAATTATAAATTATAATGATTCTTTTACAGATTTATTTTACATATGAATTTTCAGATATTAATCTAAACTTGTGTCAACTATATTAACTAATAAAAAGTATTTTGATTTGTATTATTTTAAAATACAATCTTAATAGAAGTTTTAAATGAGTTTGTTTAAGATTAAATCAGGATACCAAGTCTTAGTTTATGGACTATGTTCTTTAAGTTTTTGAAAAACTCTTTTTTGAACTATTAACTGGATAAGTGTTTATAGGTAAGAATTGAATTTTTGGTACTGTGATCGTCATTCATAATGCATTTAGTTTGGAGTGATGAAGGTTTTTTAGTTTAAAATGAAGAGTCTATAAAACCAAAAATATTCCATGTAGCTCTTGGTTTGACAGCTTTATGAAAGGCTTAAGAGATAAAGATGTCACAAGTGAAATACTGCATTCCACATAGGATTTATGTAACTAGTAGTGATGGTGAAAAACCTGGTGAGGTGGGAGAAATGACTCAGTTCCTCACTTTGCCCTCTAACAAGTCTTGTTTCCTCTCCCATTTTATGTCCCACATAAGAACTAAAGCTTCAAGTATAATCATGGCATTAATTCAGAAGCTGGATATATTAAAAGCTAAGCTTTTGTTTTTTTGTGATAGCTATATTTGTGCCATATTGGAACTTTCTACCTCCTTGTTCTAGGATGGTTTGGGAGGGCTGGTGTTGGAGCGGGTGAGTCACACCACACCACGCATTCCTCAAGGTTGTGGGCTGTGTCCTTTCCCTGGTTGTGAGCCTCACTGTCTAGAGCAGTGCCTGGAGTACAGCTGGGCTCTCCTCATCTGTTATTCTGTATCTGGCATCAGGTTTCCACAAAGCTTTAAAAATCTAGTTTTTGCCTTTTTGCTTTCCTCTGATGAATCTTCCAGGTAACATTTGCATCTAGCTTTAACGTGATTTAAATGTGTATTAAACTCTTTAATGAGAAGAGGAGTTGGATTGGAATATTGGTCTAAAAACAACATTTGGAAGGTTTATTCTGATGACCTTGAACTCCACTAAACTGAGCCAGGGACCAAAAATTCTTTCAACATAGAGCAGTAACAAAGTGAAAGGGGCATGTGGGGACTTGGAAGAAAAAGGCTGATTTTAGTGGAGGAATTTTCATTTTTAAACCCCACATGGCAACTGATCTCTTGTATATTCTTGTCAGGTCTTCCCTATAACATAGTAACTATTAATATGGAATTTTACAACTGATTGAATTATCACAGTGTTTAAACTATTAGCATTGGTCTTTGGGAAGCACTTGTTTTAGGTTGAAGATTATTTTAAGAATGTTGACTGAAACAGGGAACTGTCACTTTAAAAAGTTGTTCAATGGACTTTAAGTAGTTAGACATCAGAAAAGGATTGACTTAATCTTTAAATAATCTGATTTGTTGATCGTGGTATTTCTCTTTTTTCCTATTTTTACTTCAAAAAGGTAAATTTATTCTTTGCTTTTCATGAAACATTTTTAAAAAATCATGTTGGTTAAGTTTAATTATTTATTTTTGTTCTGAGATTCGCAATCAATGTAAGAACATATTGAAAGCATAATTGCATTTTTATTACTTATGTAATTCCTGGAGAAGAGTTTATTCTTTTAAAACATAAAATAATTCACATTGGATACCACACCTTGGCTCACACCTGTAATCCCAGCAACTCTAGAGGCTGAGGCAGGAGGATCACAAGTTTAAGTCCAGCTTCAGCAGCTTAGTGAGGCCCTAAACAAATTGATGAGACCGTGTCTCAAAATTAAACAAACAAACAAAAAAAGGGGGCTGGGGATGTACCCAAGTGGTAGAGTGCTCCTAGGTTCAATCCCCAGTACCAAATATTTAAATAAATCCTGATGTGTAGTATTATGAGTTTATTTTCTAATTTTGTCAGTTTCCATATCTATAAAGCTGAACATTTGCAAAAATTATGAATTTGTTTGAGTTAAAATGAAGTAATATATGTAAAGCACCTAACCTTGTTGGTCACACATGATAGGCTCTCAGTAGTTAGTAGTGGTTTTGTCAATATTGAGTACTTAGTTAATTTGGATCTGTAGGGCAGCTTCTCGTGGTGTAACAAACCAATTCTGGATTCTACCCTCCTGTGTTTGTAACTTTCTTAGGCTTTATTCTTCACAGAGGTTAATTCAGTCTATTTGTGGGGTGGGATGGGGTGGGGTAGGAGAGGACTTACTGACTTTTGTATTCGAGTCCTTTCAGAGTTGTTATGTGTACTGGTGTGAGGAGGATTAAGCTTTGTGGCATGTTCTATATGATCATCCATCGTGACCATACTGATTTGGAATGTTGTTTTGTTACTGACTTTGAAATGTCTTGTTTTCTGTACAGAGAATGTGGCTTTGAATAAATTGCTTATTATCCTTTACAGATTTCTAGAGTGAGAGGAACTGTCAATCGGTGTAAATCCTGCCCAGCACAACACTTTCTTTCATAAACGTGGGGAGGAGGCAATAGCAAGATAAGCACTTTTTGGGGTGGAGCCAGGAGCTGTTGTGTAACTCACAGGGTACATGGTAGCACCAGCTCTGGGGGCCTGTCACGTTGGGAGTTAGGGCTGGAGGCTCACAGTGAAACCACCTCGTTTATTGAACCTGAATGTTACTTAAAGGGCGTTTAAAAAAAGAACAGCTAGCTGGCAAGAAGCAAGAAGCCATTGTGCAGTTACAGATTGTTGCTCCAGTTAGTCTTTGGTAACCATGTCTCCAGTGTGTCTCTCCTGCCCTCTCCCCAACTCACACTGATGACTGTCTCCTTGGTACCTGACTGTGGCTGGAATAGGTTTAATTCGAGTATCTGAAACCTATTGCACGATTTCTCTTGCAGATTGCCTGCCAATGCCTCAATGGTGGTGGATGTATCTAAGTGTCATTTAATGCAGATTCCAGGCGCTCAAGTTGACCCTCACTATGAATGTTAAACTCCTGTGCCCTCTGCCTCTTGTGGAAATGCCCCATCATTAACTGGTTCAGGGATGTTTTGAATTTAACAATTCTTTAATGAAAAACTTCTAGAGAGACTATTTAAATCCCAGTAGCTCTCCTTCTTACAGTTTTTCTTCTCTGCTTCTCTTCTTTTTTAAAGTTCTTCTCAATGAAGCTTTTTAGAAATGTGTTTCATTTTGGTTAGTAATAATGAACATTTAGAAATTCAAGAGAAGGTGAGATGTAACCAAGAACTTGAATTTTAGCATTGTCTCCTGTTAAAATGCATTCTTTTTTGAAGTACCACAAATGTTTATAAACATTGTCCACATTTAAATATCAGAAATTAGATTAATTTTGGTAAAATTCTTGATTTTTTTCCAAATAATTTTAATTTGGAACCTTGAAATATTGGAAATTGTAGGTCAAGCTTATGGAAAGGAAGTGAGATTTATAATTTTCAGGTTGTTATGAAAAACCTAACTTTTATTTTATTGTAGGTTTTTCTTTATTGTTATATAAAAAGTATAGGGACTGACCCTGTTGTCCTTCTCATACTGTATTGTTCTCATGGAAGGTTTCATTGTGATGGAAAATAGGAATTTTAAGTAGACTTTTTTTTGGGGGGAGGGAGGCACCGGGGACTGAACTTAGGGGCACTCAGCCACTGGGCCCTATTTTGTGTTTTATTTAGAGATAGAGTCTCACTGAGTTGCTTGGTGCCTTGCTTTTGCTGAGGCTGGCTTTGAACTTGTGATCCTTCTGTCTCAGCCTCCCAAGCTGCTGGGATTATAGCCGTGCTCCACTGCACCAGCCTTAAGCAGACTTCTTTTTAATTCTTACTCTACGTCAATTAAACCATAATGGTTTATTGCAAATTAATGTATATGTGAAAATCTCTTACATTATTGAAAAAAACAAAAGAAAAGAAAGACAGCTTTTTTGGAGGAAACTATTAAGACTACAGAAGAGGAGACCATGCGAGCAAGACAGGTCCATGGTTGGGTTGTGACAGCTTCCAGTCGTTCCTTCGCTCACTGTTAGTTTTCTTTTGTCCTGGGACTATGTTTTGCTCATTAATAACGGTACCATTAGTCAGGGAAAAAATAGTACCATTGAAACCAAAAGCTGGTAATCAGCTTGAATTTTAGAATAATATTAGAATGAATAGTGATTACCATTTATTGTCAAACTAACCAGCAAACATTGCTCCTTCAAACCTAGAAATGCTGTTTAACCTTTTGCTCTGACAACCTGCCTCCCAGGTAAAGTGTTTTCTGTACAGAAATCAGTAATAGCTTCCTACAGTTCATCTAAAGAAAAGATGTGCAGAGAGGTAGGTTTCATTATTATTATTATTTTTATGATGATGATGATACTGGTCTTGTTCACTTGCCTCTGGATACAAATAAAACACTTTAGTGGCTGTGTTAATCTTAAGTATTGTTTGTGATATGCCTAACTTAGTACTAAGATGAGACTTAGGCAACAAGAGAATTTGGATTATTTAATACTCGTACATAATAAAACGACTTATCAAATATTCATGTGGGCACATACAGAGGCATAATTGTATTCTTGTAATGCACAATATAAATACTAATATTGTTTTGGAGAATCAGCATGGTATGCTGAAGCCATGGTTTAGAAAAATGCATTGTAGTATGTTTTTATCTGTGGGAATTACTGGCAAGTATAATCAAGATTCCAAATACTGTGGTTGTTTACTTCCCTTTTGATTTTGGCTTAAATATTTTAGGTCTTTTTTTTTATAGTGACTGAACTATTATTCTTGTAATATCTATGGTAGAAATGAACCATAATTGCTTTATAGGAATTATTTTAATCATTATGTCTACTTTTATTTTAATTTATTTTTTTGTAGTTGTAGATGGACAGCATGCCTTTATTTTATTTATTTTTGTATGTGGTGCTGAGGGTTGAACCCAGTGCCTTACACATGCTAGGCAAGTGCTCTGCCACTGAGCCCCAGCCGCAGCCCTCATTATATCTACTTTTAAAGAGATATTTAAAAAACTATGTCCTCACGCTTAGACTAGTTTAAAAACGTATTTAAGATGGGTGTGGTGGCACATACCTGTAATCTCAGTGACTCTGGAGGCTAAAGCAGGAGGATCAAAAGTTCCAGTCCAGCTTCAGCATCTTGGTGAGACTCTTGTCTCAAAAAATAAGAAGGATGTGGCTCAGGGTAAAGAGCCCTTGGGTTCAGTCCCCAGCACTCCCCTCTGCAACAAACAAACCAATAACCTCTCTAAATTCACATGACCTCCATAAGCATTCCCTTTCCACAGCTTCTAGTTGTTTTGATGCATTTCTTCTGTCATGCTATTTCATCTGTAAATATTTTAGCATGTATTTCTAACAGATAAGGAATCCCATTTTGTGACAGATAAAGTAAAATCTTAAGAACCTATTTGAAGAATGTACTGAATTTTGGAACACTAAAATTGTATATGGGCCTTAGAGTGATATATAGGAAAAACTAGATCCTTTAAATTGGAAGAAAGCGGTTGTACCAACAAAACAAGACAAAAGGCATGGAGAAAAAGGCAAGTAATAGCTTTTAGAGTACCCACTTAGAGGGAATAGAAACTTGCATTTTTGAACAGCTGCTGTGTGTCTGCATTCCATACAGGTCAGTAGGGGAGCAAAGCCAAGTGTATTTCCTATCACTTGAGATAGCAGTTCTGTTTCAACACTTTTTCTTGAAGGGAAAAAAATCAAAGTGTGTACAAAGACTGCCAATCAAGATATTTCCTGCAGTGTCTTCATTGTTCAGCAGTGAAGAACTGAACCTAATGCTCAGTGTTAGTGGAATGATTCAATGAGGATACCTTGACAAAAAATGTGACCACTAGAAATTATTCAATATAATCCCAAGTAAAATTGTATAATGTTTAATGTGTATTAAAAGACCTGAAAAAAGTTAACCCAGAAGTTAATTGGAATAAATAATGGCAGTCTCTAGGTATTAAAATTTTTATTACTTTCTTGGGAAATTGTTGCAATATTTGCCCAACATGTGATATATGTTAATAAATTATAACATTGAGTATACTTGCTCTTTTTCAAATACCGTTTAAGTATTTTTTATCTTTTACACTTAATTCTCACCATAACCCTAAGAGATTCTATTATCCTTATTGCGTAGATGAGGAAATGGAGTCAGAGATTGAGTACTCTTGACAATTTTAGTCTTGTCTTCAGGATCTATTCATTGCTTTTTTTTGGGTATTTTTTTTTTTATACCAGGAATTGAATCCAGGGGCACTTAACCATTGAGCCATATCCCCAGAACCCTCTCTTTTTAGCTTTTATTTTGAGGGAGGGTGTCACTAAGTGCTTTGAAACGTAATTTTATCTCTAACAGTTGGGAAGATACTATATGTATTTGTTTTATGTTTGCTCTTATAAATATATGATGAGTATTATGGTTGGGGTTGTAGCTCAGTGGTAGAGTGCTTGCCTAGCACATTTGAGGCACTTGGTTTGATCCTCAGCACCACATAAAAATAAATAAATAAAGGTATCATGTCGATCTACAATAAAAAAAATTTGAGACAGAGTTCCACTAAGTTGTTTAGGGCCTCACACTGAGTTTCTGAATCTGTCCTTGAACTTGCAATCCAGTACCAGCCTCACAAATTGCTGGGATTACAGGTTTTGCCACTGCACCAGGCTAGTTTTTTCCAAATTAATAACATTTCATCTTATGAATATATTATGATTTTTTTCCAACTGGCCCTCTGTTTTTGTTCTTTGCATTCTGCTGCAATATTCTGTTCATAGAGATAACAGTACAGTAAACAAATCTTTGCAAATAGATTTTTATGGGCATTTCTGATTATTTTTCTAGAATTGGCTTTGGAAGTGGCATTATGGGGTAAAAAATCATAAAAATTTTGAAGCCTTTTGATACACATTGTGAGAGGGATGTTTTGGCTTAAGAGAGCCCAGAGAATAAATGAAATCAGAAAGTCCCTTATATGAAGCTATGGAAGACATTAGGATCGATTATTCTGGAAAGCCCAAGATCAATAAAGGGTAATCTGATAACCTGGAAATTCATGAGAGGTACAAATGGAATAAATAAGCATTCTCACTGAATTTGAGGGCTCTAAGTAGTTAAAAGAGCAAAAAAGAAGTACTGCCCTTCACGATGAATAGTAAAATTGTGAAACTATCTCCTATAAACAGTAGGATTAGAAAGGAAGTATAAAGAGGATTTTAATCAGAGTTTTAATCCATAATTAGTGGTTAGGTTACAAAGACTCCAAACTGTGTAAAATTAGATAAGCGTGCATTTTGGGATGACAAGTCTTCATTTTTTTCAGATTTGCAAAGAAATAACTTTAAAAAGCTTGAACTCCCACTTTAAGTAAATTCCAAGGCTAGGGATTTTTGTTTTATTCACTCTTTTGTTCCTGGTTGTTGGCAGTTAGTTCTGTCCATAAATATTGGTTGAGTGTATGATTTCTGTTAATTTATGTGAGGAATAGTTATAGTAATGGATTTTTAGAAGTTAGGGGTAGAATTATATTCCAGAGATATGGACTGGCAGTGTATTCCATATTGATTTCTTACTGGGCTACTATGTAGAGTGGAGAGCATTTGTATGATCATTTTTGGTCAAATTCCATGTTTTCTCCCTGTGCCAACATAGAAATACAATAAGAAATTATTCTAAAAAATATGTATTCATTCACTCGTATATAAGAAGGTTTGTATTCTGGTGTTATTTTCATTTAATTCAGTAATGAAACCTTCAAGGAAAACTTTCCCTTAAAATTGTGAATGGAAAATTTGCTGGTTGTTTCCCTAGATCAAGTTGTATGACAGTAACTGCTGTTCTGACTCAAAGTGTGAAATCAACAAAATGTTGACAAATTTACCTGCAGAGAACATTGCTTTATCAGCAGGAGATTTGGATTTTTGCAGTGAAGCCCAATTATTCTAGCTCAATATCATTATACAGCATTTTTTTAGCAGGTCATGTAATCTGTGATTGCATTAGTATGTTTCCATACTTCTTAAAAAGAATGGCTGAGAGAAGCTTAAAAATATAAAGCTGTTTAAAAATTATAAAAGTTAAAAGATTATAAAGATTATAGCTTTTCTAAAATGATCAGAGAAAAAGTGAATTGTTTAAAGATTAAAGTGTGATACTACCACTGTTATGAATCGTGGGTGTTCTTTGGTAATTATAGGGATGACCATGAATTATTTAATTTAATGATTTTTGCCAATCACATTTAAAATATATTTGAATAATGACTTACTATCAATCCTTGATTATTCATGAGTAGATTTTTAATGTTTTGTACAATCTTTGGTAGATTAAAAAATTACTGTCTTTTCTGTTTTCCATAATTATTTTGGTATTATATAGGAGCACTGATTATTTTAAATGCATATGAAAACTATAGCATCCTTACTCTCAAAGGCTGTCAGAAATTTTACATCATCTTACTTTTCTGCATCATTTTAAAAGGCCTCCCAAGAGTCCCACATTAATTTAAAAGAAGAGCAGGAATTGGCCTTTATAGATGTCATGTCTTGCAGTGTAGTTTCTCTCTTTGGTTGAAAATATGATGAATTTTTAGGTCACCACATATTCTGGTATTGAAAGTATAATACAAAATACATTTGAAGTCAAATTTAGAGCTTCGAGCTGGAATCTTTGATGTAATTTTCCCTTGTCTTCTTACCCAGTGGGGTAGTCCTTTCTGTGACATGCTACAGGAATGGTAGCATTCCTGATAGCCTTTGCCTAAAAACTCTGAGCAGGGATTCCAGCCCTTTAAGAAGTTGACTTTGTATTAATTACATAATAATTGAGTCATTCTTTATTGCTGAGCTCAAATCTACGTTGTGCTAGGCACCAGAACTTCCTTGCTGTCCTCTTCTAATTATGAAGTATTCCAAACATACAGACAGGTATCAAGAACACTTTAATGAACATCACTGAAATTCATTCACTCTTAACTTTTGGTGCTTCTTCAGTTATTATGTACTCTGTTATATCAGAAGTTCATGGAATCAGATGTCTTAGAAAAATTAAGATAATTA
Source organism: Ictidomys tridecemlineatus (assembly GCF_052094955.1). NCBI lineage: Eukaryota > Metazoa > Chordata > Mammalia > Rodentia > Sciuridae > Ictidomys > Ictidomys tridecemlineatus. The sequence goes on along the minus strand of NC_135485.1, from coordinate 37,385,968 downwards.
AATTTGCAGCATTATTGTTTGTTTAAAAAATTCTTTTCAAAAAGGAAATGAAGTTAATGTATTACTTGAATACCCATTCAACTTTCTCTTTTACACTTTTTGGACTAAAGTGAAGCAAGGCTGTCCCTGGAGGGCCTTATTTGCCCTTAGGTTCTTCCAGGCACCAGAGCTGAGCTGCTGTTTTTTATTTTTATTGCACATGGAAGTGTCTAGATTTGTATTCCCACTGCAGGTGAAAAGTCTTGCCCTTCAAATCATCCGTTATTTGGCTATTTACAATCTTCTTTTTAGTATTGTCAAATACCAGCTGACCTCCTTGTTTATTTGACCTTTTTCTTAAATTAGAAATCACAGCATTTGATCACGTAAACAGCAGACCACATACAGTTAACCTAACCTCTCTGACCTTCACTATCTCAAAAGTAGTATTATAAAAGTGATGGTAACAATTACTTTTCTTTTAGATAAAATGTTCTCCAAATCAGTCAAGTGAAATGAAAATTCCTTGTTAAATAATGTGCATGTAGACAAGATGAAAAATGATTAATATGCAAGAAAGCTGTCCCAAACCAACCAACCAAACAAAACAAATAAAAACTCTTTAAAACCTAGCCTTGCCAGAAATTACTATAACCTCTAAAGGAACTAGAGAAGTATGATTCAAAGTTTTTTTCAGTGTAACCAAAAGACATTTATTTTTTTAAAAGCTGAAAATAGGAAGGCTGCATATCTACTGAAGAAGTATTGAAAAATTCTGAGAGGATGTAGATAAAAAGCAACACTTTTATATTGTTGGTGGTGTTAATTGTAAATTTTTGGTATAATCACTATGGAAATCTGTATGGAGGTTCCTCAAAAGACTAGGTATGGCTGGCGTAGTGGCTCATGCCTATAATCCCAGTGGTTTAGGAGGCAGAGGTAGGAGGATTGTGAGTTTAAAGCCAGCCTCAGCAATGGTGAGGTGGTAAACAACTCAGTGAGACCTGTCTTCAAATAAAATACAAAATAGGGCTGGGGATGTGGCTCAGTGGTTGAGTGCCCCTGAGTTCAATCCCCAGTACCAAAAAAAAAAAAAAAAAAAAAAAAAAAGACTAGTCATGGAACTACCATATGATCCAGCTATACCACTACTTGGTATTTATCCTACAGAATTAAATCATCATATTATAGTGATACATGCACACCCCTGTTTATAGCAGCACAGTTCCCAGTAGCAAACTATGGAACCAGTCTAGGTGTCCATCAACAGATACATAGATAAAGAAAATATGTGGTATGTGTACACATGGAGTTTTATTTAATCATTAAGAAAAATGAAATTATCATTTACAAGAAAATGGATAGAACTAGAGACCATTATGTTAAGTGAAATAAGCCAGACTCAGAAAGTCAAGTGTCATATGTTTTCTCTCATATGTGGAAGTTAGGAAAAAGGAAAAGAAAGTTGGGGTTGGGGATCTCATGAAAATAAAGGGAGATAAGTAGAATAGAGGAAAGGGACCGGGGTCCAGAAGCAGGAGAGAAGGGGAAAGTGCTGGAGAATGATATTGGCCAAATTATATTGTTATATTATGTGCATGTAGAATCATGTAATACTGAGCCCACTATTATGTACAACTGTAATGCAAAGTGCAAATGAATTTGTGTTTTGCTATGTTCACCAGATTTTTGGCTTTGAAAATTTGACCTTAGTCATGATTAGTTATCTAGTCCTCTGGGTACACAGGCTATATTACATTTTTATAACTGGACTGAATGAATTTCAGATTAAGAATTTTAAGTACAAAGTTAATATTTCAGAGAGCTAACTCCTTCTGTTACAAACAAAAGAGACCACACTGGTTATGATTTTAAATGAAGGTTCTTTGAGGGCTGATGCTGTAGCTCAGTTGAAGAGCACTTGCCTAGCATGTGAGAGATCCTGGGTTTCATACCCATTAATGCAAAAAAAAAAAAAATCAGTCTTCAGGAAGGCATGATAGCACCTGACTGTAATCCCAACAACACAAGAGGCTGAGGCAGGAGCATCACAAGTTACAGGCCAGCCTCAATATAGGGAGTCCCTGTCTCAAATTAAAAAGGGCTGGAGGAGTAGTTCAGTGGTAGAGTGCCTCTGGGTTGAATACTCGGTACTATATAAATAAGTAAATAAAGACTAATTTGAGTCTTACTTAAATATTGAAAAATGTCGAGACCTTTAATGGTAGTAAAATGGTAGTGAAACATGAATGTGCATGAATACATGTGAATCTTTATAAATTGTAAAGAACAATTCCATTGGTTTTATTCTTAATAGCCATCAAAATAGTTGCAGGTCTGTATAGTAGTTCACAGTCCATGATCCCCTCAGAGTTACTATAATTATAGACTTTGAAAAATGTACATCCCAACCTTTATCTGTAAATGGGATAAATAATAGACTTGTGTGTGTGTGTGTGTGTGTGTGTGTATGAACAGTTTTTTTTTTTTGCAAATCTGTATTTATTTTAGTGAATAGAATAATAACAGTGTTAAATGTTACTGAATTAAGGCATTGGTTTATGGATTCAATCATTAGCTAGTAAGCATTACTTATTACAAAGGAAAAAGGGAGGAAGAAAACTATAGATTAGAAGAGATTGAAGGGAGACAATTACCATTGCCTGTATGAGTTTCCTTTAGATTTGGGTTAGAAACTATTAAAAAGTCATTTGTAAGACTGGTGTGACTCGGAGGCTGAGTCAAGAGGATCACAAGTTTGAGGTCAGCCTGGACCACTTAGCAAGACCCTGCCTCAAAATCAAAAATACAAAGGGCCGAGGATGTAGTTCAATGGTAGAGCATCACTGGGTTCAGTCACCAGTGGGGAGGCTAAGGATGAGTGAAAGATATTTGGGAAAATTTGACCACTGACTGGTAGTTGATGTTATAAAATAATTATTATTAATATACTGTAGATATTAAAATGGGATTGGCTTATGTTGAAAAAGTAAATCTTTATTTTGGATACATACTGAATTTTCTACATGTGTCTGAAATTTGCTTTGGGATAATCCAGAGTGTGTGGTATGAAAAGATAAATAAAGATATAAATGAAACATGGTATTCTGAGTTAATTGTTGAATCTGGAACTAATGGGATAGGGGTTCATGATACCAATCAATAATTTTGCATTAGTTTGGAATTTTTTCATAGTAAAAACTGAGAGAAAATATAATGCTGTGTTATTTAATGAGGATGACTGCAGCACCAGGTAACTAATACAAAAGAATGCATACGACTAACACAAATATGCACTTATTACAAACATAGCTGATGTGTAAATATGGTGTTTTGTTTTTCTTTAGAGCTGAAGCCATTCATTTGAGTCTTGGATGATTCACATCTAAATGCTTCATTCTCAAAACTGCTCAAGTCACACAGTCAGAATTAGATGATCCACATTACCACCAAGAAATTACTGTCTTCAGTGACACAGACGGTAAGATTATACTAAATATTCTAAAGGCTAAATAGTGACTAAGGTCTAAAAAGGTTTTTGAATGTTGTATTGTGGCTTCCAGTTTCAATTATAATTCCTTGATCCCCTTGAAACTTGTGTTAGTCTGGTTTCTATCACTCTAATGAAATATGTGAGATAATTGACTTATTAAGAGAAAAGGTTTGTTTGGGCTCAGAATTTGGGAAGTTCTATCTATGAACGATTGGCCCCATTGTTTTGGGCCTGTTGTGTGGCAACATATGGTGGGAGTGTGTGGTGGAGTCAAACTACTCATTTCATGGTGTGGAAGCAGGAGAGGAGGGGACTGGAGTCCCACAATCCCCTTCAAGAACAAACGCCCAACGGCTTCCTTCCATGAGGCCCCACTTCTCAAACACTCTACCACTTCCCAATAGTGCCCAAGTTGAGGCCAGTCCTTTAACACATGGATCTTTGGGAGACATTCAACATCAGATCCACAGCAAGTTCAAAGTTATGATGATTACCTAGCATGCTTAGAAAGAGCAACCATAAACAAGATTTCATGTCATTTTCTCCTCAGAGATTCAGCAGCAGCAGGTACAGTGTTGTACTGGAATGCTCCACATCTCAGAGTGGGTTCTTAAGAAGCTGGTGCTAAAAAACAGTGTAGCTTGCAGGATGTTTGTTAGGATTCGACACCTATGGAGAGGAGGGTGAGATAGGGAGCAGATTGGACAGAGGAAACAGAACTCCAGTGAAGGCTCAATGAAGTTTGGGCCGTCCTACAGGCAGTATTATAGCTGGGAGACTTGGTTTTCCTTCTTGGAGCTGGAAATGCATCTCAGTGCCTTGGTTATCTTGCACAGATCATCATAAAAGCTGCATAGCAAGTATTTGTTGAGTGAAGAAAGTCGAATAAAAGTGTGTGGTCTATTGTATAACACCTTATGCTTTCCCCTTTACCTCAACCCCTCCTTTCAGCAGTTGAAAGTGCTGTTGAGAACATTGAGGTTCACAGCCACACAGCTGGTTGTGCTGTGTATCATGAACAACACCAAGGTGGCTTCCCCTCTGTGATTAACGTGTGTTGTATACCACTGTGTTTCTGGGCTCTGTAGATAAGACCTGCACAGGACCTCAGGCAAACAACAGACTGACACTATATGGAACATGAGGCCATGTTCAGAGAGAGAAAGATGGAGCAAGTGACTGTGTTTAGAAACACAGGGATAACTTTCAGGAGCAGTAAGACACAGTTTGTGGTTTCCACCAGTTTTTTTCCACCTTTTGGAAAATGGGTTGATTGGATATTAATTGTGATCCTTCTAGGCTCAGGGGTTAAGAGAATGTGCTTCTTGGAAGCAAGCATTTTTTAAAAGTTTAGTGTTTTTTCCCTTGTAAGAGTCCTCTGCTTTAGGGTGAGAAATTTCTTTTAGTTGATTTCCTTTTTTTTTTACCTCTGCAGAATTTGCATTAATCTGCCTATTGTTTTGATGCTTGATTATAAATGAACTTCAGATAACATCTTTTGAGTGAATAAAGTAAGGAATAGTCAACCTCATAAGTAATGTGGTAGAAGATAGGATGAAAGATTAAGTAATTCAGAACCAGACATTGACTTGTTTTTCTATTACAACCATTTTCCCCAATACCCCTAGAGATCATTTTTGCTTCATCTTTAGAAATATGATGTAAATACTTCATGTGTATTGGAAGAATGAGACTGTGAATGTGTTTTCACTAAGTAGATCTGATTTTTCAAGTTATTATTAAAAATGTGTGTCTTTCGAAGTTACAAATGTGATTACTTAGGGCGTTCCTTCCTTCTCAATTCCCTTTGTTTCTTTATTTCCTTCTTGTTCGCTTGGCACCCCCACCAGAGGGCAGGCAAAGGAAGGGATAGAAACAGATATTGACTTTAAGTTTTCAAAATCTTTTACAGGTACCCTTTCACTGGTCTCTTTTGTCATAGTTCTGTATTCCATCAAGGCAGTAGGATGAGCTTCTTTCGCTATTTTAAAATATTAAGTAGAGTGCTCAATTATTTCGAAAATATATGTTACTGGTTACTCTGTTTATTGATTTTAAATATTTATACTTCAAATTATTCAAATTTATGTTCTTGGAGCCATCTGTTTGAAATTATGAGTTAAATTTTGGTAATTCATGCCAGAATTTCTACTACTACAACTGATAAGTCAATTTGATCTTAATAAGGAAAGTCTTTTTTGAGTGTGCATTTAAAAGTACATCAGAATTTTCATAATACACTGTAAAGTTGTCAGTGATTCCTTTTCATGTATTGTGGAAGTTGTTGTTCCCAAGGTCTATAACTGAATTTTTACAATGATAAGGATTATATGTTTTTAATGCAAGTAACTATTGAAGTGTAAAAGACACACCTCAGACCAAAGTAAATTTGTCTTTACCATTATCCTAGTGAAGTCTAAATGTTAAAATGGATAGGTATGAAATACTTTATGGTCTCAGTATTGCTGTTAATACCCATCACACAAGTATGTGTATATAGTCTGTTTGGTTTGTTATCAGCATGAACAGTCAATGTCCTAAAAATCAGCTTCCCAACAGCTGGCAGTTGACCTGCTGGGTTTTAGCACCGCCTAAATTCACATGACATTTCTTTGCTCTTTGACACAAATTGTGTCACTTAACTTCTCATCAAGGAAGTATACAGGCACCTTTTCTGTGTGCCTGAGACAGGGTCTAGTAATGTAGAAAAAGCTTAAAATGGATTTTTTAAAGAGAGTTGTTCCTCCCATTCTTTCTGGAGACATGGTTTTGGATACTAGAGATAGCATTCAGGAAAGTTCCCCAAAATTACTAAAGATGAGACGTCTCAGTTCGCTTTCATCAGAGAAGACAGTAGAGGAGCAAGATGGGAGCAATTTCTGTTACAGTCATTATGACAGATACCAACATCAGCAACTAGGTAAAGTAAAAATGCACTGCTTTCTATCCTCTCAAAAAAGGATTTTAGGAAAGTAAAATTATTTTACAAGTATGAATTCTAGTGATCCTGAATCTATTTGAAAAATCATGTTTAAACATTAAAAATGTTTAATAAAGTAGCTATATAGTTGGCCTAAATTTTTTAATATTGAAATTTTTTCTTTGAGTTTAGAGGGAGACGTTTTTATGCTATAAAAAATTAAGATAAAACCATTAATAAAGTTGATAGTTTTGATCTTTGGAAAATATTTTGATGGTGATATATTTTAAAATATTATTGTTAAAACCTTTAGGATATGTAAGTAAAAAACTAAGACACTGAGTTTTTATCTGTCATCATAGAAACAACTTAAATTTTGTTTAAAAAGTAGGTCCCACTGTTTGGCCTTAAAAACAGTGAATATTTGGTGTGAGTATTACAATTTTTTAGGAGTAAGTGTTGTAACTCAGTGGTAGAGCACTTGTGTAGCATGAACCAGGGCCTGGGTTTCATTCCCAGCCCTGGGTTGGGGGGAAGTCTTTGAATGTAAGATGATTACTTTGTATTGTAGTACTTTTGTTACAAAAATCAATTCTGCACATAGTAACTAACAAATGGGAAAAATTATTTTGTTTTAAAATTTTTTAAAAATTTAATAAATAATATAAAATATTTAATAAATAATATAAAATATTCTTGTGAACTTTTATATTTTAGGGAGTAAATAGCTATTTGTATAAATTAATGTAATATTTATTAGAAGAGGGTTTCTGTAAACCATCTGCAAGTTTGATATATTTTATAGCTGTTTTCTATGCATATTTAAAAATGCACACAGTTTAAATATGCACATATTTTTAAACATGCATATACACATTTTTACTAGTGGAATCTAAATGAGATTTACTGTCCAAATGGTTCTGATACATTCTTTTTTTCAGTTAGTACATCATAAACATCTTTCTGTCTTATTTGAAGTGTGTTCCATTGTGTGACACAATGATTTGTCCAGCTACTCTTTCATTCATGAACATTTAGAATGACTAAATTTTAGCTATTAAAATAATTATGTAATTATTACTCAATTATGTATCATTTTATACCTTTAGATGATTGCTTCTTAGTATAAATTTATATGCTCCTTTAAAATTTGGATAGAAGATACTATGTTACTTTTAAAACGTTTCTCAGATTAGCCTCTTCAGGACAGGATATGAGAGTCCCTATTACTTTATATTCTCCCTAACACTGTTTTGTGGCAGTTTAAAAAGAGCTGTCTGTAGTACAAACCACAATTTCTGCATTGAAAATATCAATTATGTAAAAGAATGAAGGAGTTTTTAAGTTTTATAAATAAATATATATTGCTTTCTACAATGTATTTCTATTAAAAGTCATCTTCACCTGGGTGGGTGAAATGGAGGTGAGGCCATAGATGGGTTGGTACCCCTTAAATTTCAATTAAAGTCTGTGAATGGGTAAACAGAGTTTTGTGTTCAACAGTGTATATGTGTGTAAGCAAAAATATGAATGTATTAATATGTACAGTTAAAAAGTCATTAAAGAGTTACTTTTCCTTTCACTTTCAGTCTTGAATCATTAGCTTTTGCTATAACAACAACACTGCTGTTATAAACACCCTATATGATTGGACTTTGTTTAAATGTAATATGCCATTTATGTGGCTCCTTTTATATCTGAACTTGATCTGGTATTTTTAAAAACTATCTTACACTCTTTGGAATAAAGCATACATGTTACCAAGCATAGTTAGATTTTGTAATTTATATTAATTTGTAAATAAGGGTTCAATTTGGTGATTAACATTTTTTCATAACATATGTTCTTTTAGAAATCATGGTCAAAACTAAGCAAAATAATGGAGTACTGAAGAATTTCCTGTCTGTCGAAATTTCTGAGGCTGCAGGTACTTTGTGGAGTACCCTTGCCCAATTTTTGTTTCTTCAAAAGTAAAGTTCAAATTTGGGAATGACTCTGAAAGTTAAAGAATTTCTTGGGTAATTTATATACAAAGGTGTGGTTTTAAAATGTCGGTTCCAAGCCAGGCTTGATGGCACACATCTGTAATCCCAGCGGCTTGGGAGGCTGAGGCAGGAGGATCATGAGTTCAAAGCCGGCATCAGCAAAAGTGAGGCACTAAGCAACTCAGTGAGACCCTGTCTCTAAATAAAATACAAAATAGGGCTGGGATGTGGCTCAGTGGTTGAGTGCCCTTGATTTCAATCCCTGCCCTCCCCACCCCCTGCCATGAAAAGAATAAAGGTCTGGTCCTTAAATTTCGGTTTACTGATGATAGTCCTCTGTCAAATCTCAACATTTGATACTAAATATCTATCACATAGACTAGAACCTACATGGATTCTGGTTAACAAGAAGGTTCACTTATGCTGAGATGCAGGAACTTGTAAGTACTGGTGGTTCTGGGATAGAGAAAATGTAGTAGTTTAGCTAGAACTCATGAAAATATAACTGGTTTAGCTCACTTAAGGGGTGTTCTAGTTTTGTTCATTTAATGAAAGGAGACATTAAGATTGTGGAGGGATTTCAGGTGAACAATGCAAAAGAAAAAAAAGAAGGAAGCTATTTTAGAGAAAAACTGGCGTGTAGTCTCATACCTTTGTACTAGAATCAGTTTGTTTCCAACTTCTTCAATTGTTCCATATTTTAAAAGATTTTTCTAAGGCATATTAGATAAGATTGTATGATGGATGGACAATTATGCTTTTGTGAGAGGATCTTTTGAGTATGTCCAGCTTAGAAAACATAGAAACCCACCATATATTTTTAACTGTAAAATTGTTTATGGTCAATTATGATTTCTTTAACAAAAATATATGTAGAATTGATGTATTTTCAGTGGGTCAATATTTGGAAGAACTTTTTTCTTTGCTTTTGATACATGTTTTCATTTTTGAACTTTCTTTAAAATATCAAGTAGCCTAATATTTAAACATTTTTATAGACATTCTCAAACACTTCACTGGGTTTACCAATATCATTTGTTTTCTCTGGAAAAACAGATTAGCAAATGCTTGCTGCAGACTGTTGAATTCCCTTGCCACCATTTCTGCTCCCAACAGGCCAAGTTGTGGGCTTCCTGAGAGTTGGTTGTATTTTTAATCTGACCTGTTTATGCCAATTATGCCTGCTATTGTGATTATTTAACTTAATTACATATTGTATAATTTTGCAAAATATGAGACTAAAAAGAAAGGATTGTTTTGGGTTGTTTTAGTGTAAGCAAAGTGTGTGCTTTGGTCAGATTCCATAAAGAAGAACTCCTAAAATAAATTTGTGTTTGAATTAAATGTAGGCCAGTGAAGTGTGTGCAAGATTGGAAGGATTTTGCCCTTGGATACCTTCTGCAACTTGAAATCATAGTTGATGTATGTGGGTTTGGTTTTAGGCAAGGAAGACAATGGTATAATCAGCAAATCCATCTCAAAGGACAATGCCATGGTACTTTATCCAAGAGCTGTGAATTAAACATGAATTTTATATTTGATGTTAAAATAAAACCTTAATGGACCTCTTGATCCTTTTCTTCTAATTCCTACGTGAATGGAGCTTTTAAATTAAATGGTTAGCCAAGAGTTGGACTTTAGACTAAAAGTACCCTACCGTATATAGGGTATAATATTGCAATATTGTTAAAGAAGTAAATCATTTATCTGCCATACCTACTTCCTTAATAAGAAAAGGGTGTCAGAATGATCACATAGCATGTGCTGTAACCTTATCTTATTCACAAGAGACTTAAACTTATAGTTTTTGTATAGAGTCCTAATTGTGCGATCAAAGACTGATTTCAGGGGATGGAAGTGTAACTCAGTGGTAGAGGGCTTGCCTAGTGTGCACGAGGCCCTGGGTTTGATATACAGCACCAGAAACGAGACAACAGAAAAAGGGATTTAATTGGTAAGTATTATTAGAATTGGAACAAATAGTTTTTATTTTCAGACTAAATATTTGGTAGGAAGAAAATGCCCTTTACTGATTTCAGAATGTGCTGCTATGTTTCTGATTATTGAAGAACAGTGAATGATAGGTAGAGTCAGAGCCTAAAAATCAGGCAGTGTGTGTTTCTGCAGGCTTCTGTTGTGACAGCTGCAGAATCCTTATATCTCCAGAATAGGGTTATTTTTATTCTGATAGAATCAATCTTAATTTTGTTTTTATTCATTGGAGTCAAGCATAAGTGTTAATGTGATAAAAATATAACATTGACTCTTATAGTCCACCAAGAGCAGAGCCAGTGATAAAGTATATACCAACATTAGAAATGGAAGAAACATAAGCACCTTATATAGTCTAGATATTGTTATCTTGTTTTATTTTACCAAGAAGCGAGATTATTTCATTTGTCTACCTATTTAGCACATATCTGTTCCCTTTCCCTGGTCAAATTAGAATGGAAGCTGAGCATGGAATTGCTTTGCTTGATGTGTTCCAGGGCTTAGGACATAATAGTTATGCAATAAATACTGGGTAAATGTCTGAATATTACCCACCTAAATCTTCTTAGACAACCCTGTGACACAAATTATTATCTAAGATTTTAGAAATTCATTGAGGCTTAAGGGAATTATTTGAGTTTTTTCCTGTTCTATCTCATTGCAGTGTTGTTTGATGCTTTTGAATCTTCATCTTTTTAAAAAGTCTAGTATATCTGTAGTTTTCTTAAAGAACATATATCTTTTTTAGTTACTTTCATTTTATATAAGAAACAGATTTCAATAGGAAAAAAACTTTTAATTCCAGGGAGGAATAAAAATGTAGAACTTGTTTGAAACCTCCAAATGCCTTTTTATTGTATTTTACTTTTTTTAATGTTTATTTTTTAGCTTTAGATGGACACAATATCTCTATTTACAATTATGTGGTGCTGAGGATTAGAACCCAGTGCCTCGTGCATGCTAGGCGAGCACTCTACCACTGAGCCACAACCCCAACCCCTTTTTATTGTATTTTAAAAACTGCTATCTATATTTGACTATTAATTAAAGGAGAATACTCAGTTACTAAATGGATTTTCGTAACAAGTGGTCTTTTCAGTTTTGTTTATGTAAAACTATTGCTTTCAGTGGTTAAATTATCTAGATCCAGAATAACGAGTTTTTTATTTGATACCCCTGATATTGGGTATCAAACAGGAAGAGCATGGCAGGCTATTTTCTTTTTAGAAGATGACCAAATGGGTAAAGAGTGACTTAAATCTTCATTGAAGACCAGTCTATTAACAGGGAGTGTAGAGAGTCCTTGGGAGAAAATTGAGATGAGGGCTGCTTCTCAGACTTGAGATGCTCATGGTGTTGGCAAACTGAAGGAGATGGAGAAGTGTTTGAATTCTGATGTGGTAGAAAGGTTGTTGGTTAGGGCAATGTCAAAGCAGAACCCGAGTTCCAAATAATGACCGCCAGACTGCTCTGGAACTTTGAGCCCAACCAGATGGTCCTGTATCCTCACTGTGTAAATGTGTGAAGGAGTTGTTCTTGCACATACAAATGGGACTCGGATTTGTTGGGCTTTCAAGGTCACGACGTGAAACAGGTTTCATTAAAAGATCTCTGGAGTACTTCTCAAGCCTTAAGTCACTGGTAGATACAGGTGAAGCCTTGCCAGGTGGCTGTATTCATGCATTCTCTGGATCTAGTGAGAATTCTCATGAAAAAGGAGGGATATTGGGAAGACCTACAGGTGTGATGGGGGAATGAATGACAGTGAAGTGCTGAGAAACTGAACAGAGTGGGACTTCAGTCCAGGACAAGATGAGCTCCACCTGTGACTGGTTGCTGTATATCTGGGACAGCCTGCTCAATCTCTTTAGGCTGGTCAACATCACCTATCAAGTATAATAATATCTTCTTCCCAGCATTGTTTTTAAGGTTATAAAAAAATGATAACAAAATGGACCCATTGTTTGAGAAATTGGGGCTGAAATTAACTATAAAACATTTGGGTTGTTGATTTAGAGGAAGAAGGGTCGCTTTAATTAAAAATTTATCCTAGACCTGGGTGCAGTTGCACATACCTGTAAACCCAGCGACTTAGGAGGTTGAGATGGGAGGATCGCAAGTTCAAGACTAGTCTCAGCAATTTAGCAATGTCCTAAGCCTCTTAGTGAGACCTTGTCTCAAAAATAAAAAGGACTGGGGATTGTAGCTCAGTGGTGTAGTCCCTGAGTTCAATCTCCAATATCCTCCCCACTGCAAAACAAACAAATAAGCAACAACAACAACAACAAAAACCTTGGAGCATTCCATCATAGACAACATTCTATGAATTTGAATCTAGGTCTTTTCTTGTGCCTACTTTCAAAATTTTTATTATGCAGCATATATGGGAGTTCATAGGGCTTGAAAAGCTGGGCCCTTCCTTCTCTGTTCACGATGTATTCCCTTCAAAATAGCTACTGTCAAATGATTGTATGATTCAGATAGAAAAGTTTTCAGTTAGTGCAGCAGTATTACTTTAGTTTTACAGTTAGCCTACTCTTAAAAAAAGGTTCTTTTTAGATTGTCTTTTCAGGTTTACTTGATATTTATCTTTTAAAAATTGAGGCAGTTAGCTATGGTTGGAGTCAGAAACAGGGTCTTTTAGAAAGACCTTAATGGAAGTAAAGATGGAGTTGTTTCCCATTTGAAGGGACCTGTTATAGGTTCTCTGTCCCATTTACTTTGTCATTTCTGAGTCCCAGATCTTGTGTTTAACCAGTATTGTCTGGTGTGGTGACACTGGCTGTTAAAATACCTTCACGCACCACTTGACAATATTGTGGTTAATGGGTGACTGCACAAATGGCGGTGGTCCCATAAGATCATATCACCTAATGATGTCACAGCCGTCTTGGTTTGTATAAGTACACTCTGTGATGTTTGCCTAAGGACAAAATCACCTAACAACATGTTTCTCAAAATGTGTCCCTGTGGTTAAGCAACACATGGTTGTATTACAGTTCCTTACATCAGTTGCTCTTTAGCTTCTGCTCCAGATCTCCTCCCTGATGAATCCTTCTGCTTCTACCCAGAACCTCTTGCGTGGGGCAAATGTTATCTAGGATCCCACTCCACTCTGAGGCTCAGTAACCATACCTTCCTGGTAAATGGCTATTTTGATGGTCACCTCTGCTTCTTCCTTACCTAAGAAGCAAAAAAGAAGGAAATACTGAATTTAAGGTAAGCACTAGAATTGTGGTTCAGTGGCAGAGCGCTTGCCTCGCACATGTGAGGCCCTGGGTTTGATCCTCAGCCCCACATAAAAATAAATAAACAAAATAAAGATATTGAAAAAAAATTTAAATCTTAAAAAAATACTGAATTTCAGGTAAAATAATTTTAAATGGGAACAAAATATAAATATTAAATAAACCAATATTAGTTAGAACATTCTGAAAAAAATACAGTAAAAGTATAAGAAGTTGAATAAGACAATAAAAATATCCATGCCAGGAAATACTTGCCAGGTGTGGTGGCTCACTCCTGTAGTCCTGCTCAGGCAGCTCAGGCATCAGGATTGCTTCAGCCCACAAACTGAGGCTAATATGGGCAACACAGTGAGACCCCTTGTCAAAAGAAAAAAAAAAAAAAAGAAAGGGTGCTAAAGATATAGCTAGAAGAACATTAATATAGGGCAAGATGAGTAAAATTAAGTTTAAAATGTAACTAAAAGAATATACTAGAAAGAGTAAACAAAAATAGTGTGCTATAAAGGGAATTCAGGAAGCGATGTAAAGTCCAAGGTTTAACTCCACCCAGGTATAAATAATGGCCTTTGGGTTGAGGCAACTGTAGATAGTTATAGCTTCCAATTCTGGTGACTTCCTGAAACTGGAATTCAACAGGGGGAGAAGTCTCTTGTATGACTATCCTTGGGGTTAACAGTTTCCCTCTCACCTTTTACCCCAGTTGATTTTCCCTGTGAGGATTGCAACTCCTTGTCCTCTAGTGTCAGTCATTCTATGAAACACAAAAGGTTTTTTTTTTTTTTTTTTTTTTAACCAGCTGGTGAGTTCTCTGAGGACTAAGCTGGTCTGAAGTATGTGGGTAGTCTCAGAGCTTAGTCTACGTATAGACAGTTAATAAGCTTTTAGTAAATATTTGAAGAAAAGTTCCAGTCTTTTGTCCTGTCGTTCTTGTCGTTTATGTGACAAGGCAAGTTTTTACTTGTTAGTAAAAGCTGCTGTTGGCCTCCACATTGAACCCACTGGCTTTGCCTTCAAAACCATTCAACACAGGGCTCAGTGGGCATTGATTCGTGGGGCACAACCAGCCTTCTAGTAGTTTCAAAAGAAAAAAAAAAGGAGAAGAAATAAAAAGGCCTCACAAGTTGAGCCAATGATGACCTGGAACAAAGTCAGTATAAACTTTTTCTATGAAGGGCTGGATGGTAAATATTTTAGGCTTCTAGGCTATAAGTCTCTATCACAGTACTTAGCTCTAGCTTTAGATAAAAAGCAACCATAGATGATTCATGAAAGAATGTGCCCGACTGTGTCCAGATATGACTTGATTTGCAAAACAGGCCATAGGCTGAGTTTGGCCTGGAGGACAAAGTTTTCCAAGACCTAAGATGGAATATAAAAAAGAGTGTTGTTAACATCAGAGCGCTACATACAGAAAACTTACCTCGGTAATAAAGAACAGAAGTATTGAAGAAAAGGTCCAATATTGTATTTTTTTTCCTCTAACTCTTGGAAAAGTGTTTTACCTATAGTAGGTATTTGATAAATATTAATTTGAATTGAGATCCAACTGTATCATTTATCTTCCCAGGGCCTCAGTTGTCTTATAAAATTTAGAAGGTGATTGTAACATCTCACCAGTTAAAAAATAAATAAAACACCCCCCCATCCTGTAAATGTTTTGGAAGGCCAGATGGTTTATTCTTTAATGATAACAGTTGGCTTAGCACATTTCCTTTATAACCTCAGTCTCCTGGAGTGGAGTTCTAAAGAGGATGCTTTTATTAATCATTTTTTTAATGGCTCTTTCCATAGTAGAACTCATTATCTAAGCTATAGCTCTGTCTTGCTCCCATCTACCGTATATGTGGATAGAATACATAGTTTATAATTTTTTAATCATAAAATTTATTGAGCCTAGTTATTTCTTTGTTTAAAAAAATTAGCTAATTTATAAGGTGACCTAAACAATTTTAGGTGGTCCTTTGTAGATAAATAGTGGTCAAGATGAGGATCAGTTCATTCATCTATTAATATTAATCAATCACTGGATTATTTAAACTATTAAAGATAAGCAGTAATTCAAAAGAGTTTAAATTATTACAAATGTAAATTGTAAGTGCCTTATCTAAATTCTTAGACTTTTGATGGATTTTTGTTTCTAAAGAGTGATTTACATTTAGGCTAAGTCCACTTTCTTACACTATCCTCAAAAGAAAGTGTAAGAAACGCTACATATTTATAGTTTACTTGAAGAAGAAACTTTAAAAAAAAACAAAAAAACTCGGAAAAGTTCTTTGTAAGGAATACAAAAGAATTCTCTTTATTTCTTAGGCTTCCAAATTTTTCCATTCTCTATTTTTAACTAGATTCAGGTGTACTAGAGATGAGATAATGTTCTTTCTGTATTAGTATATTTTGAGATATTTCTTCTTAAACATTAATGTGCTTAAGAATTGCCTGGGGGAATTCTATCAAAAAATGGATTAGTTTTCTTTTGTGGCAGAGTGGGGGATATCAGGGATTGAGCCCAGGGGTGCTTAACCACTGAGCTACATCTCCAGTCCTTTTTTATATTTTATTTGGAGACAGGGTCTCACTTAGTTGCTTAGGGCCTCACTAAGTTGCTGAGGATGGCCTTGAACTCACAACTTCCTGCCTCAGCTTCCCAAGTCCCTGGGATTACAGGTGTATGCATCCAGCAAAAAATTAATTATTGATGTGCAAAGTTTAGGAGTGGGGCATTGAAGAGCATTAAGCTTACAAAGTTAAGCTCTTCAAATTACTTTTAATAGTGTATGTTGTGATTAAAAGCTGGCCATGGATGAACATTTTTTTCTTTTTTGAGCTTGCCTGTTTGTTGGTACCGAACGTCTCTTCATCTTTTCTTTCTGACCCTAATAGTACTCTATCTACTTCCTCAATTTACTTTTTGTCTCTTTAATTGATTGCCTCTGCAGTTTGGTGGCTTTTCCTTTTCCAATTTAGATTCTTTGTTTTATGTTATATTATAATCTTCCTGATATACCTGGTTGTTTTAAACCAAGAGTGATATCAAAGGTGACTCTGGTGATGAAGACCTCTAGTTGGTTGAAAACGGAGTATGCTACCAACAATGTAGGGAAAGTATGGAAGGTGAGTGCTGGCCCGGGTATTGAGCCCTGGCTTTTCGAAGAGCACCTCCTGGATGAGGCTGCCTTAGGTCTCCAAAGGCCCTAGGTCACTGCAGTGCTCGGCCCTGTTCTGGCACAGGTGCTAATGGTGCCCTCTTTGTTCTCAGAAAGTCTTACTGTGGATAGTAAACTCAACATTCACCTTCATGGTTCATAGAATTTTATTTGTTCTTTCTCAGTAGGATTGGTCAATTACAATGCAGATACCCTTTATTGCTCAAAACATCTGTGTTACTTATATTGACAGTGAATGTATGGAATTACTAATCTAGCTTCTTTGGACAATAAATATGTACGTTATGTGTTATAAAAATACAAATTTAGTAACCAGGAGGTTTTCTAAAAGTCTCAACATCTGGATTTTTATTATTGTCTTCAAAATGACTATTTCACGCAATTAAAAGTTTTTGTCTAGAGTTTTTAGGAACTCAAGAATGAATTTTAGATATATATATATATTTTTAAAAAAGCAGATTCTTCTTTCATTCAAGAAATAATGTCTTAGCCTTGTGCCAAATGATAGAAAATTGGTATAGTTTGTGAGGACAAAGAAGAAAGTATGATTATAGGGTTGGGACTGTTTCATTCATACTACAGGAAGCATTTTTTTTTTTTATGTGTGAAAGATTAAAAAAAGGAACTAAGACCAAAGCTGGGAGCAAGTTGGGCTATTAATAAATGCCTGTGTCAGGAACATAAGGGTAATTGTACCTTACCCAAGTAATACATACGTCATATAATTGCTGCTGAATAGGTAGGTGTTTCCCCCCCAAATGATAGAGATATTGAAAATACTTCTTTGGTGGTTTCAGTTTGCTTATTTATGAGTACATTGATGCACTGATGCAACCTGTGGTATTTGTATCAGACTTATCTTTATTTAAACTAACCAGGCATGGGGGCCCACACCTGTAATCCCACTGATTGGGAAAGCTGAGGGAGGAGAATTCAAAGTTGAAGCCAACTTCAGCAATTTAGTGAAAATAAAAAGTAAAAAGGGCTGAAGTTATAGCACAATGGTATAATGTCCCTAGGTTCAATCCTCAATACACCTCCCCCCAACACACACAACATTCACTCAGAGCTATGGTTAAGAACTCAATTTATCCTTCTAACAGAAGCAATGAATTTTGGACTTGAAAGTTGACCTAAAACCTTTCTATTCAAAATTCTAGTCTAGTTGGTTTATAATAGATTCTCTTCATAACTCAGTAGTTTACTTTGTTTACCTTTCGTGGAGCTGACTTTGAATTATCTTTTTGTTATTTTATTTTCCTTCAGTTCAGTGGAATCCATTAATTTGTGGTTATTGTTGGCTAGCAAGTACTTGAAGATAATTAATTCACTTTTCCGCAGCCCTGAGGGCTTGGTGTGTGCCTGCTCCCTGCTGTCTCTGTCCTCCCACTTCTTGTCTCAGTGTCCCTTAGTACTTCATATTCACAGAGCCCAAACTCTCCTCGCTGTGACCTACGCTTGCCTAATCATGTCCAGCACTACCATCTTCCCACCTTCTAAGCCTGGGGGTCACTTTTGAATATTTCAACATTTTCTTATTTTTCTGATCCTATTAGTTACCAAATACAAAATACACCAGGAGAAGATCTAGTGGGGAAAATTGGATCTGTGTCTTTATCCCTATTCTCCTCCCCCCTTTTCTTGTTGTTAGCAGTATACTGTATTTTTAGTCATTATCTCTTGTCTGAGCAATTTAAATAGTCCATCTACTTCTCTTGTGTTCTTTAATCTTTTCTCCACCCAACCAATCATGTGGCCTTTCTGACCTCTTTCCTGCTCAAAATCCTTGTCCGGCTTCCTGTTGTCTGCTTCTGTATTTCTTGGAGTCCTTGTGTTGTTTTGGGGTTTCTTTGGGAATCTCCTCAGGCACCCAGAAGAGCCACATGGGTAGGACTTGGTGCTCTGGGTGCTGGAGTTATTCTATTTGCTTTTCTTTTGGGGGCTAAGCCTAAAGGTTCATTCCGTAGAAGATCTGCTGTTGAACAAATCTAGATTTGATGCTGTTCCCAAATTGGCCTTCCTTTCTGACCACTCCATCTTATTCTCTGTCCGTATATTCCTTTGGTTGCCTGCACAGCACTTACACAGTTTTGCAATTTAATATGTGCACATTTGTATGTAGAATGGCTCTCTGACTCACATATGCATGTATATGCACACATATACACACATACACGTTTTTATCTCCACCATTAGTTCTAACTTTGTCAAGGGCATAAGGATTTCTTGTACTCACTATTTGTCCATAAGTATTTAGACCATTTATGTTTAATTAGCAACATGGTTGGTTTCAGTCTGTCTTTTTCTGTGTCCTGTTTGCTCTATCTGTTGTTACCATCCCGCTTTCCCCCCTTTCTTTTGAATTGTGTATTTTCTAATATTCTAATTCATTCTACTATTGGGTTATTAGCTAGCTCTCTCTTTCAAAATCAGTTGCTCTGGACTTCACAAAATGAATTTCAATTTATCACTGCCTACTTATCAATAATTGCATAACGTTTTACATGTAAGAACCTGGAATCTTATATTTTGTTTCACCCCTCCATCCTTTGTGCTGTTGTCGTCAAATGTTTTATTAATACATATTAAACCCAACTGTATGTTGCTAACCACTTTTGGTTTAAATAGTTAACTTTTTGTATATGTGTGCTAAGGATTGAACTGAGGGCTTTGCACATGCTAAGCAAGTGCTCTACTGCTGAGCTACATCCACCGCCTACCAGTTAACTCAAAGAACATGTAAAATGAGAAAAGATTTTCTCTTTATCCACATTACTGGCACTCTTCACTTGCTTGTGTGGACTGATCTTTTATGATTTTCTTTCCACTTGAAGAACTTTCTTTAACATTTTTTTATAGTGCAGGTCTATTGTCTTGACAAATTTTTCAGATGTTGTCTGTCACATAAAAGTTTTAATTTTGCTTGTTATTTTTGAAAGATATTTTCACTGAATATAGAACTGTAGGTCAGTAATTTTGTTTTAAGCTTTTCAATGATGATGTTCCAACTTCTGCTTTATATACTTTCAGATAAGACGTCTTTATTTATTTTTATCTTTGTTCCCCTGTACATAATTAATCATTTTCTTTGATGACTTTAAAAATTCTTTATCAATGGCTTCTGCAGTTTATTATGTGCCTTGTCATGTGTTGCATATGTGTGTGTATGTGTGAATGCATATGCATGTATTTTGGCTTGTGATTTTTGAATCTGTGGGTTTATAGTCAAATCAATTTTAGAAAAATACTGATTATCATTTATTCTAGTAATATTTTCTGTTCACTCCTTCTTAGATTCAGTTCCATATATGTTAGACATGTTGATGTTGTTCCATGAGTCACCGAGGCTCTGTTCATTTTGTTATTTATAATTATAACAGTATTATATTTTGCCGTCTGTGCTTCACTTTGAAGAATTTCTGTATCCATTTCTTCAAGTTTACCAATTTTTTAGGAGTTTATAGTCTTCTGTTGGTCTCACACAGTGAATTCATTGTTTTAGGTACATTAGTTTCCCCTTTCCCATAGTTTCACTTTCTGCAGTTTCAGTTACCCACAGAGAATCATGGTCTGAAAATATGAAATGGAAAATTCTGGAAATAAAATCTTCATAAATTTGTAGTTGCATGCCATTCGTAGTAGCATGTTAAAATCTGACTGTGTCCTGAGCCATCCTGCCCAGAATGTAAATCATTCCTTTTCCAGCGTATTCATGCTGTGTATTCTACCCACCTATTAGTTGTTAGAAGCCAACTCAGTTTTCAGATTATCTGTTGTGGTATTTAAAGTGCTTCTGTTCAAATAACCCACATATAGATAACCCGGCATAGCCTAATGCTGTTATTATGATGTCATTCATCTCATCATGTAGACATTGTATCGTCTCACATCATCACAAGCAGAAAAGTGAGTACAATAATATATTTTGAGTAAGAGACTGCATTAACATAAATTTTGTTATAGCATGTTGTTTTAATTGCTTTCTTATAATTGTTAATCTTACTGAACCTAATATAAATACAAATTAAATTTTATATATGTTTGTATAAGAAAAACCATAGTATATATAGGGTTTGGTGCTATCTGCAGTATCAGGCATCCATTGGGGGTCTTAGAACATATTCATGTTAATAAGGGCGGGACTGTTGTATTTGTTTTATCTGAAAGTTCTATTTGAATCTTTTTTAAAAAAAGGTTTGTTTTTAACATTGTGTTTATTTTTTCCTCTAAATCCTTGAATCATTTTATAATCGTCTTTTAAAGAACTTGTCTAATTCTAATTTTATGAATCACATTCTCCTACTTCTTGACACATCAAACCTTTTTAATTAGATGTTGGATATTGTGAATGACATTGTTGACTGGTGGATTTTGTTATATTCTCCTAAAGAATTTCATTCTTTTTTTCTGGAAGGCAATACTTTGAAGCTTGTTTTACAAGATTGTTTTGGACCTTCTGAAGCTACTTTAAGGAGTGCTTGAAGCAATCTTGAACCCTATTATAAGACAAAACCCTTCTGTAATATCTACAGAGTGCCTTGGCTATTCAGTGGGAATTTCTGTGGTTTATGGATTTTCATGGGATCTTCTCCCAGGACTGTGTTACCGAAGTGCCTGTGGGCAGAATGTTGAGGTGATAACTGTGTTCTTCTTGTTTGTTTCCCATCTTTCAGGGAATGTATTGTCCTTTTCCTGTTGTCCTATGTCTAAAGCCTTGTTTGTGTATGTTGTATAGTGTTGTAAATTAAAGTAGGAGAGAGAGTCCTAGTCTGGTTACTCTCTCAATACCCAGAAACAGAAGTTTATAATAAAATTTTATATATTTTATATTTAATTTTATGTATTTTATATTTAAATGTGTGTATTATGTGTAAACATGTTTTTTTGAACACTTTTGAGATTTATAGAAAATTACAAGGAGAGTACAGAAAAAGCTTATGCACCACACTGTTTTCACTCCTGTTACCATTTTACATCATTGTGTTACATTATTCCCAAGTAATGAACCATTATTGATAAATTTTTACTGACAAAACCTCATGCTTTGGTTGCATTTCTTTGGATTCTATCTTTTGTTCTTTTTCTGTTCCAAAACCTAATCTAAGATTGCACTTTATATTCACTTGCTGAGTCTCCTTGGGGCCTTTAAATAGTAACAGTTTCTCAGAATTTCCTTGTTTTATTGTAGTGTTGAGGAATATTGGGTGAGTATTTTGTAGACGGTCCTTTATTTGGATGTTCTCATGGTTAGACTGGGCTTATGGGTTTTCTGGAGGAAAAAGACAAGGAAGTGCCCATGGCATCACATTATATCAAGAGTGAGTACTGTTAACGTGACTTATCACTGGCGGTATTACCCTTGATATTCTGGCTGAGGTCATGTTGGATTTCCTCATGATAAAACTATCCGTTTCTCACTTACTTTCTGTTTCACTGTCACAGAGCTATAATACCACAGGTAAAACACTGCCAACTCAGGAAGCTCATTAGAGACTTGATGCCCAGGGTTTTTAATCTGGCTGATCATATAGGCATCCCCTGCTTGGCATTTATCCATATTTTAGATTCCCAGCAGGGGAAGCAGGTGTTAGCATAAACCATATCACAAGTACAAACTGAAAGAACAATCAAGGCTTGCCATCGGAGAAAAAAATACCCGTTTATTGAGGCAGCTCTGCATATTTATAGAGCCGGGGGTGGTTTGACAGTTGAAACAGTTCAACAATTTAACGGTTTTTTGACAGCTGGCTTGGGGTGTGTTCTAATTGGTGGGTAAGGATCATGTGAGCCAGCAGGGCTCACCATTGGATGGCAAGATCACGTGAGCCAGCAGAGCTCACCATTGGACGGCTCTTCTTGGGGGATGGGGAAGTTAGTCTTTGGAGCCAGGGCAATTCCCAACACAAACCACTGAAGCCTAGTGGGTGGCTTTTATTAGGCCTGGGAGTGGTGGGACCTTCTCAGAAGATGAGTTCTTAGATGTCAGCTAAAGGCCAACCTGCTAAGGTGGCCTTTCAAATGACAGCAGTCAGGTTTTTTTTGTTTTTGTTTTTGTTTTTGTTTTTTTGTACAGTGGATTGAACTCATGGGTACTTGACCACTGAGTCACATCCCCAGCCCTTTTTGTATTATATTTAGAGACAGGGTCTCACTGAGTTGCTTAATGCCTCACTTTGCCTGAGGCTGGCTTTGAACCCTTGATCTCCTGCCTCAGCCTCTCGAACCACTGGGTTCTTTTCTATATAATGTAAGACTTGTCTCTCCCCACCCCCTATTTATTTATTCTTTTTATTTGGCGGGGTACTGGGTGTTGAACTTGGGGGCACTGAACCACTGAGCCATATACCCAGCCCTGTTTTGTATCTTATTTAGAGACAAGGCCTCACTGAGTTGCTTAGTGTCTTGCTTTTTGCTTAGGCTGGCTTTGAACTTGGAATTCTGCGTCAGCCTCCTGAGTCGCTGGGATTTCAGCAATGCACCCCTGCGCTGGGCTCCCCCATTTATTTTATATTAGTGTCCTAGTCTGTCTTAGTTATCACTGAATGCCATAGACTTTCAAAGAATTCATGAAGAATGAAAATTGATTTGGTTCACAGTTCTGGGAATGGGGCCTTGGTATCTGGTACATATTCTGCAGTGTCCCTGGGTAGTTTATGTGGCTAGATTCGTAGCTCAGGTCTCTTTTCATGAGGCCACAGTCCCACTGAATGATGGCCCCTCCCTTATGGCCTCATTTTACCTTAATTACCTCCCCAATGTCCTGCTTCCAAATATCATAGTTGGATTAAGTTTCCTCCAACTGAATATCTTACAGTGGCAATTAAATTTCAATATGAAATTTGGTGAAGACAGCCGACCCATAATAATGAATATGGATTTCTGAATATTTTATTTTATGCCTAGGGTTACATTCCAAAACTGTGTTGTTTATTTGGTTGCTTGGATTTTTACAGCTTTGGCCATTGAGAGCTCTTTGAGTTGACCCCCGAGTCTCTCTGACATACCACATTGTTTTGTTTCTTGAGTCCTCCCTTCTTTCTACCACTCTAAGAAGATGCTTCAGGCTCATTTTGTGTATTTTCTGCTCCATCCATGGAATCAGCTGATTCTCCAAGGAGCCCTATTTCCTTTCAGTAAGGAAGAAAATTGTAGAAAATTTGGGCAATATAGAAAGATGTAAGTAAATAAAAGTAAGTACACCAAGAAGTAGATGTCAGCTAATGGTATAGTAGTTACCGTGAAACACTATGTTGTGTTATTTAATGAAATTTTAAAGCAAACCACTGAAGTGATTTTTTGCCGCTTTTTTTCTCATTTGCATTTCATGTGTGATGGTGATCATTTAGCAAACCCGTGAGCGTATTTTCTTCCACCTAGAGCCTTTCAACCTCTTTTCTTTTGCTTTATTTATTTATTTTGGTTATAACTTCTTTCCTAAACTCCAGAAAAAATGAGGCCTTTTTGAATACATAAAATCTATGGAGGCTGTAGAAGGCTCTAGGAGTGATAGAGTTTTTGACATTTTATACCAATATTTATCAAAATAATTTTTCCATCTATGTTGGTTTTGGATACTAGTTTAATACTTCTTGAGATATTTTTAAACCTTTCAATATGAGGAATCATTCATATATTTGTATTCTTTTCCTAAGAGTGAATTAGTAATCTTATTTTATTTTGTGTAGCCAGAACACTAAATTCTAATATTTTCAGTTAAGCCCCAATTTTATTATATATCAAGGAACCTTTTCTCAGATCCCATAAGGTATGCTGCTGAAAATTCTTCCTGGTACCATTGTTTTGATGAATGTGAGTATACCTGTGTATACCTTCTACTTAAGAATGTAAAGCAAGTGACTAATTTCATGAGTCCTTAAAATATCAGAAGGGCATATAATCAAATGAGAATTGGTTAAAAGAAAGAAGGAAATCTACATTCTAACCCAGGGAGGTCAAGAGAATTACCATGATCCTCACTGACAAGCAGTCTTCCCTATGGTATCTGGCCCATGCCAAGAGGACCTCAATAAAAAGACTGCTAATACTGAAATGATGAAGTTGTTAAAAGTGTTCTAAAGCATCATTTAAAAAGTCTTCTTTAATATATTGTAATCTATTAGGCAAGGAGGAATATGGTTGAAAGAAATTATCCAAATTAGATTTTTCTGCTTTGCCAAGGATCTGCTGTCAAGAAACAATTTCCGTGGCTTTCTTTTCATGATAATACCAAAAATATGTATGCACATACTATTCAAAGAATGCTGGATTTATAGAAAGAATAAAATGGAAATTGGCATCTCTGGTCTTTTGATAAAATTTGCAATAAGCTTTAGGCCATGTCTTGGTTTCTATGATTAATTGGAACCTTAAGGACAGAATAATGGCAGTATCATTATTTAATTTTAAAACAGGATTAGTGATTAAAGGATTGAGAAAGAAATTAGAACACAATGGGACTCTTCCATGGTCTTCAAAAAGGATTATTTGATGTGTATGTGGTTTTCCCAGTTAATACTTTAGTGATTTGGGTAATAAAAATTGAGAAGAGATAGAAAGGAAATAACATAAATTCATTAATCTCTCCTTTAATATTTGTGACTAGTAGTTGCATTACACTATTTATTTTGTTCTTTACATTTCAGAATAAAGTTCAGAGAAACCAGGCTCTGTCCATATGAGCCTATTGGATTAGTCTACATGTAGTTGGAAAAATTAATTTTTATTATGTATTTATTATCAAAAGAAACTGTTGATTTTCTTTGGATGTATATACACAGTGATAGACCAATTAGAAACTTCAGGTTTTGATTTATTCTTTTAGATCCATGTAGACAAATTAAGCAAAAAAATTTTAAAAAAATTTTATTTAAAAAATTTTTTCTAATTAAAAAAAAATACTTGTGGGCTGGGGATGTGGCTCAAGCGGTAGGGTGCTCTCCTGGCATGCGTGCGGCCCGGATTGGATCCTCAGCACCACATACAAACAAAGATGTTGTGTCCACCGAAAACTAAAAAATAAATATTAAAAAATTCTCTCTCTCTTCTCTCTCTTCTCTTCTCTTCTCTTCTCTTCTCTTCTCTTCTCTTCTCTTCTCTTCTCTTCTCTCTCTCTTAAAAAAAAAAAAATACTTGTGAGAAAATCACTCATTATTTAGCACCCGGAACCCAATATTATCATACTCTGGTCTATTTGCAAATAGTTAGACTTACTTGTTATAGCTTATAAAAGTTTACTAGAAAGAACCTTAGTTGCTTTTGTGGGACATTATAGCCACATAACATTAAGTAGCTTTTAAGACTTCTGTGAGACAGGCTTAGCCAAATTGGGCTGGGAGGAGGATGGGAAAGTGACTGGGCATCTCTCTGCTAGTTTGTCTGCTTTCTGACATGGTTCAGTTCTGAGTCTTGGCATTTAATGGTGTGTTTGTTGGGCCTGGATCATTTTATTCCTTTAATCTGATAATTGTTTGGTGAAAAGAGGATTGTGTTGTTAAACCACTTTGAGGAGTATGTATGTTAGTTAGAATGAACTAGTTTCTGGAAAGCTTGGAGTTTTTTGCATGTTGGCATACATGGATAGTGTACATGATGGGATATAGTAGGTACGATGTATAGGCTTTGGGATGTCCTTTATTTGTTCCGTGTCTAAAAGCATTTGTGTTCCCTTATCCCAGGAGAAATCTTGGTCTAAACAGGTCCTGAGAGGTCTCTGATAAAAGAAGACATACCCACACAATAGTGTGGTGGCATTGGGGTTCTCTGTTGGTCATCCTTTGTGTCCCTGGTTTGAATTTACTTAGGTCTGTTCAGGAATGCTCCAGACTTAATACCAGGTTTCTTGTACTGCTCTGAAAAACTACAGATAACTTTTTCATATCACTACCAATGAATGTGTCTTAATGAATGTGACTAGATTTTTCCCCATAGAGTATTGTATTTAGAAGGATGTTTAGCTTCTAATGTAATGCCTACTCATTTGGCTATGAATATATTTATTCGGTTATGACTTTGGCCGCTGTATTTACTTATTCTTTGTGGTACTTGAAGGATATAATAGTGTAGTACTCATGGATCAGTACAAATGCATTGTCACATATGGGAAAAACAACAGCAACAATAACTCTAAAATATATCCCCCATGGACCTCCAAAGAGACAGTAAATTAATAGGTCAAAACATTTTTTCTTTAGATTTTGACATAAACTTCTATTTGTTTTGGTTGTGAAATTTTTCTGTTTCAAAAAGTAGTTAGGCTTTTAAAAGTGCCTGTTTTCAGTTTAAAACAGTTTCTATGAAATAAAGTCTTACAGATTTGCTTTTTATTTGACCCAGAGGATTTTTCACAGTTCAGTGATGATTTGAATGTAAGGTTTTCAAGGGAATTAGGTGTTATATTAAAAATGGAAGACCCTGTGTTTTCAAACAATCCCATCATTATAATAGAGTTATCTCTCTTGAATAAGTTGCATAGGGCAGAAAAAAACTTTGTCCTGAGCTGAGCAGTTTTAGAGGCTGTTGGAAGCTCAGCCAGTGTCTGTGACATCATCTTTTCATTCCATTAGCCGGTGTTATTCTCTGGTGGGGTAAATGAGACGGTGGACTGGGTATCATCATGAGCATGCTGCGAAAACCACTGCCTACTGCCTGGTGTGGAGAGGGGTGGAGAGAATTTACTACTAACATCACCTAGAGGAAACTCACATTGGATTGGGAGAAATTCCACTGATTTTTTTTTTTTTTTTTTGGTGGTGGGGGGAGGTGTCAGTAATTAAAGGAAGAGATTTAAAGATCTTACTCAGTTTGAAATTTTATCTCTAAAGCCCTTAGCTAATGAGAAAAGTTGGCATCCAAGGGCAGAGCTGCCCTGCTCGCCCGTTCACTAGCACTGGTGATGACACTGAGAGCAGCCGGAGGCACTGCTCCTCAAAACTGGTATCAGGAACTGAAACAGAGACAGCATTTTGGCCGTGGGTAGGTCTGCATAAAGAAAGGTGAGGGCGTCCTTCAGGGCACTTACAATAAACTCGTAAGCTTTTATTCAACTGGATAGTTCATCTGCATTCAGCAGCGCTTCCACTATAGTTGTGCGTCACTGCGAGACTGCATGGTAATGAAGCCAAGGCACTGTGGGCCAAAACTCTGCTGTCTGTGAGGAGAGAGGGGACAGCGGCTTGGAGAGGGAGATCAACACAACCTTTGCTGCTGCCGCTGCTGCTTGCCTGTGCTGCTGCTGCTGCTGCTGCTGCTGCTGCTATTGCAGCCGGTGGAGACAGGATGTTGAGTCTACAGGATTCTGTGTTTTTTGAAATAAGCATAAAGTCCTTGTTAAAGTCCTGGAGCAGCAGTTGTAAGTATATATTCCCAAATGGGAGGACTGCTGAGGTATGATTCTCATTGCCATTCTTGCATGCTCTCTTTAGACCCATCCAAATAGGATAAAAGCTGTTGAAAATAGCATAAGGAATATATATATTCTGGATGGGCCATCAGCAAGATAGATTAAAAAAAAAAAACTCAGATGCGCACACGTTGGGCAGTTGCAACATGGTAGTTAAATTTTCTTCAGCAAAAATTTGCCAGCTTTGGATTTCAATGGATTTATTTTATTCTTGTGAAGTTTCTCATAATTGGTCAACAATGAGGGGAAAAGAAGATGACAAATGGACTTGAATTTCTGCAGGGTTATCAGATACCAGTACTATTCCACAGTTCTGTGGTAGCACAAAATGCATGTTTGAAGCAACATCAGCTGTCTTTAAAGCATTAGGCAACTTCATATAATAATAATAACTTTCCTTTATCCTTACAGTTGAAGTTATAATTAGTAATTTTCACATGTAGTTATTTTCTTATATTCTTTTATTATATTCTTCCATATATTTCAAAGTTTAGTTAAGTCTGTAAAACTAATCCCACTGAGCTATTTTTTCTATGCTACTCCCTTCCTAGTATGTGGATTTGCCAGAAATATTGATTTTTTTGTTGTTGTTTAAGATTTTCAGTCATTTTCAATGGTACTTTTTTCTCTGAAAATCTCAAAACACTTATAAAAAATTATGTTACCACAAAATTATCATTGTCATAATATGCCAAAATTATCATAATAACATAATATCAAACTAATTAATTAAGCAGATTCAGGATCTGTTACCCTGTTTGGCCCAAAGAAAATTCAAGTATAGAAAAACTGTGACTTTTCCAAGGTCATGTGGTGGCACAGAACTAGGAATGGAACCCAGTTGTTCTTGCTCCCAACTGTGCTGCTGGGCCTGTGCAAACTAATGAATAAAATATGAGAGATTGAATTTAAATTTTTCCAGTTTAACTCTTTATGAAAATATTTACTTAGTGTAGTTTTGTTTTATAAGCAAATAATATAAAAGACCAAATATCAACATGAAGAAAACCCTCTGAAGATAAAGACTTACTAGATAACAATTTGAGAAGATTTATATTGTGTTCCAAATATTGCATTTATTATCTCTATTTCTTTCATTTTTGATCTTTAAGTAATTCCTTCATGTGGAGATACTGGCATGCCAGATGGCAGAAAATTATGTTAGATTTAGGAGAGTTTCTCAGTGAGTATTGAATAGTTAAAATATTGAAAGCATAATAATTATTGACTAAATGAAATACTTTTACTAATTAAAAAGAAACTGATAATATAGAATACATTTTTTCTAAAGTAAACTAGACTGTAGCTACTAATGTTCCTCCGTCCCCTTCTGCTGCTTCTCCCTCTTTTCCCCATCCTCACCATATACTTTTTTTTAAATAGGAAGACGGTGTATAGTGAGAATGAAGCTATAATTAATAGATTTTTATAGAACAACAGTATATCACAGCAGCTTGTCATATAAAAACTTAGTTTGCTTAGGTATTTATGTATTCTGTAGGTACTGTTTTGTGACCCTTTAAATATTTCTACATGACATTGCCTGGACCCTGTAATCAGCCATAGCAAAGTCTCAATAAGCATATTCCCTGAATTCAAGAGTGAACAAAACCAGATGTTCGTTTAAAAAAAAAAAAAAAAAAAAACAACTTTGCTTTTTTTAGCTCTTAATGGTATGATGATTGAGTTTGTGGGTATCTGACCTACAGCTCTTGGGCAATCATGGTATTATCTCTTGAAGGTGTTTTTATGGTTTTAAAAGCAATAAGTTAATATTGAAAATAAATTGCTAGTGTCAGTGTCCACTAAGGCCCAAACCATGTCTGCCATGGCCCTGGAAAATAGGAGAATATTTTTATTTCATCAACATCTGTGAATTCTGTTTTATTTTCTCTTGGCCCTACTGAGTTAGAAAAAGGGTTGGGATTAAACCATTAAAACCACCGAAAGATAAGTAGTTAGCTCTGTCTTTCCAGGGATGTTTTCACAACACCAAAACTTCTGAATTGTTTATTGATCATTTACTGTGCTAGAAGGAAGTGTGAGATGGATCTTTGCTCCCTGTGAACTTGCTCAGAGAAAAGTTATAGTAAGGAAGTTCAGTAGGGGGAGATGATACACTTGCATTATGACAGGACAAGACGACTGTCACACATGAAAAGAGGGAGTGCAGAGATGGAAGGAATCATTAAATACAGGCATCAGAGGAGACTTGGAGGGGAAGGGAATTCTTCACGTTTGGTTTTGAGTGATAGGATGTTCCCCATAGTGGTAGACAGTGCTGATATCCAGTCTCCCCGAGCCGGTGATACTCCTCTCTCACCCCACCCCTTTCAGCCCTCGCCCAGGACTTGCCATTCTACCTTCTAAAGTTTTCCTTGTGTGCCTCCTAGTTTCTGTTGCCACAGCCACTGCCTTAGTTAAGGCCTGTGTCTTCATGATCACCTGGACTTCTGCCATCGCATCCTTTCATGTCCTGTTGTGTCTTCCCGTCACTGCTGAGTTCCTTTAGATACCTGCCCTCCGTGCTCTCCCCTGCTTGCTTCACAGTCATTCTGTCCCTGGCAGAATGAAGCCTTTCCTCTTCTAGCTGGGCTGACCCCATTCTGGGAACACACTGTGCCACCTTTGCTCCCCTTGCCTGGAATGCACACCCACCCCTGACAGCTTTACAAGGAATTCTTGTGCATGGTTCAGGACCTGTCCTTGGAGCCAGCCAGATGGTTCATGCTTCCTCTATTCTGTGCTTCACTTTGAACACCATTGAATCATTGTTCTGATCACCCTGTGCATGTCTTTCTCTGCTACTCCAGGGGATGGGCTGATTGTCTTTGTTCTTCTGTATACTTAATGTTTAATTAAACTCTCTGAAGTATGTAGGCGACTAAGAGATCAAGTAGGGATATAGTCATTTTTGTTGGAAAGAATAAAAGGAAAGAAAGTGAGAGGCTAAATAGATGACCCCTCTTCAACTGTTTGTTTATTAATATTAGTGTAGTTATGTCTCTCAGGAGAGTAATTCCTCAAGCAGGAATGCACAAAATGATACCTTAGTGATTAAAAAATAATAATAATAATATTTATTTTGGCAAATTTCTTGGGAAAAGAAAATTCTGTTTTTTTAATAGCATTTATAAAAAAGGAAATGGAAAATATTTTTTTCATTAAATTACATATTTCAAATGTTGCCCCTAACCCTCTTGAAGAAAAAGAAAGATCTAGGGATTTTATTGTTGAACATACCTCGACAGCAGTGTATGTTATTATAGTTGTTTATCATTAATTATAATGATATTTCTCATTTATAGGATACATTTGCATGGTTTGCATGAATGTTAGATGGCACTTTTTATATTTCTCGCCAGAGGCCCTCTGGTTTCAGGGCCTGCTTAGCTGGCAGAATGTTGATGCGGTGCTGCTGAAGTTTGATTATAGTTGAGCTTATTTCTTTCAGTAACAACAATGAAGTGACATTCATATGGCCTAAATTCAGGATTTTGTCTTTGTGCCAACAGTTTTGGGCATTATTTCTTTTAAAAACGGAATCAGGAACATTCTGTTAAACCAGCTGTGTAGTGAGGATGTTATCATTTAAAAGATTGGCTTAGTTCCCTAAAATTGATAAGACAAAGCAAGATCTAGTACTGAGATCTGTCCAATAATTATCCGCAGTGTTAACGAAGGCCCCAGATGCCTGCACCCTCCACCAAATGCCTCTTGTAAACCTAGTGATTTATTGTCTTACATAATTTTCTGGCAGAAATAGCTTCAAAGAATTCATTTTTTACCACAGACATAGAATAGATAAGTTGACTTATTTAAGCCAGTTTTATAAATTAAAATAATATGGAAGAACTAAATTTATATAGATTACTTGGATTTTTGCACAATGAGCAAAGACCTAAATAGTTTTCAATACTCAAGTGATTTTCCTTAGTGAAGCTACCCCCTTCTCAATACATTATACTTTTATCTAAATTTCAGTTAAAATTTGTGTTATTTTATTGAAATAATCTTATCATTTATTGAAGGACTTATGGGCCTGATTTTATGGTATTATATGTGAGTGTTACACTCATATGCACATATATTCATTGAATCTCATGTAATCATCATGATAATCTGATGAAAACTAGTGTTATTGCTGTTTTTAAAAATAGCTTTATTGTGATATAATTCACATACTATAAAATTCATCCTAGGTTTAACCCATTTGACAAAGAATACATTTCATCTTCAAAACTAAACATTATGTGTCATGAGAAGTGTATCTGATTCTCTAGATCACTAAGATTTTGGTTTCATGATTTGCTTAAACATTTTCAATTGATAAATATTCAAATACAAACATGTAGTTTAAGAATGCGATTCATTTGTGAATGGTCACAAGATTCACAGGGTACTGAGAATATGCAGGAAGTTTAGAATCATATCTCTATGTTAAGTTTTTATTCATTCATAAACCTGAGGTGAAGGCCTTTTCTGGTTTGTACTGTGTTGAATACACAGACTTAGGCCCTGGGTCCTGATCTGTGCCGAGATGGAGAATTTGGGAAAACCCCTGTTTACTAATTTCGGTAACTTGGCAACTCAGCACAGCCTCACTACAGACTTTGATTTGATTTGTTCTTGATTTCTAGTCTCTAGGCACCATGCTTGTTTGAACACTTCCACCTCTATTTACTGGTATTCCTTCTTTCCTGAGGTTTGCCTTGCCAAATTTCATTTCTTCCAAATATGAAACCTGCTTTCCTCTTGAAGAAAATTAGATGCTTTTTAAAAATTAAAATTAAAACAACAACAAAAGCAACTAGAAAATCCCATTCTGTCACTCTTTCCTGGACCTCTCTGGTGCTTTTTACCTGTTGCTATATTCTGAAGATGCCAAATTCTGTCATTACTCTCATGACAATACTCAAGTGATTTTCTGACAGTACTGTTATTCAGCCATTGCACATTTTTATGGCTACACTGGCAGTTACAGCCAGCAACTCTTCTGATTTGTCATCTGTACTGATTAGTACTGTCAATATGATATCTGACAGGTATTGGGCCTATTCTAGATTTAATAACTAGGACCTAGGCACAGCCAGTGCCTAGGTCCTAGTTATTAAATCAGTGAGTTCTGGACTAATTCACTACTGGTCAAACTCTCATGCTTCTTTTCTGGAAGTAACTCTATCTGCGATCTCTTTATCATATTGATCAGACAGTTTGCTCTCTTTTTGCAGGATAGGATGGGCCTCCTTGGTTATTCTTCCTAGTCTATTGATATGTATGATGCCTCAGGACAGTGATATGTTAATATCCATTCAGATGTGCGATAGTAACAACATAATAACATATGGACTTAACATGAGATTTTAAGTGAATACTTTAAAAAGAATTTTTTTTTTTGTAGTTGTAGGTGGGCATTCAGAATGCCTTTATTTTTTGATTTTTATGTGGTGCTGAGGATCGAACCCAGTGCCTCACACATGCTAGGCAAGCACTTTGCCACTGAGTTACAGCCCCAGCCCAAAGTGAATATTTTTTTATTTAAAAGGTTTCACACTAAATTTTGGAACACTATATGAATATAAGTCATTTTTATTATGGGGGGGGGACTATGGAAGAAAAGGACAGTTCTAATAAAACAGCTTTAGTAATATTCTTGGAGATAAAGTTATTGGTGTGTTTATTTGCAGGAAGTGCCAGGTTGGATGTACAAGGCCTTCTGTGTTTGGAATGGAGAGTAGTCACCCTGCTTCATGACATTATTTCATCTGCAAATAGGAAGGAACTTTTTTTCAGGAGAGTACCTAGAATCTATATAGGTTCTGAACTTAAAATTCAACTAGGCAGAAAAAAAAAGGCATAATGGATTACTTGAAGTAGCGATGGGATTTAATAACTAGACTAGATGTAGGATAAAAGTCATAGGGAGGAATTAATAATGGCTTTAAAGTTTATATTGTTGAAATCTCGCCCTTTGAAATCATGGATAATGAAAGCCAGGATTGATACGGCACCAAGATAAGGGATTTGAGGCATAGATGGTGAGTGAAGCAAAGTAATTGAAGCCCTGAGAGAAAAACCCATCCACCAGGGTTTCTAGTATGAGTGGAGAGAATCAAATTCGACTTTTCAAAATTTCTCTGAACTGCTCAATGGGTATGTGTGGTATCATGTAAATAGGTTTCCTTATCTATGGAGCTTTTGAGACTTTTAATGATCAAAATGAATTTTAAATAAAATGATGTGTACAGCCAACTATTCCACGTTAAGAGAATAGTGTGAGGCAGTAGTCCTCATTAGAACCATGCTGGGAATTTCTAGAAACCTGCATATGCTGGGGTACCACTGGAGAGATTTTGATTGTGACTTAAGGGATGGCCTGCAAATTCAAGATCAAGTTAGAAAGCTTTTCTTTGCCAGAATGCTGAGAGTGGATATGAATTCTTTTTCAGGGAGTGGAATCATCATAAACAATATGACAGATAGGTTTTTAGAGGTTTGCCAATTTACTAATTTACAATGAGTAATTCATCAAGTGGATGTTAATGCTATATCTGGCCCATGATTCTTTGCTGTCCTTATAGCATAAGCTCATCCAAAGCTAAATTCTAATCAGAAAGGTTGCATGGAGAATCTGAACATCAAAGAAATTTATGTCCTGCAGTAGGGGCCAGAATACTCAGGCTTTTGTTCAGAATATCTTCTCTACTGGAATCTATTTGGGTGGGCATTACATTTCCAACTGCAATGTGTTGTTCCATGTCCTTGAATTTGCCCAAAGCATATATAATTATTCTTTTCAATATTTACCAGTATGATAGATAGGAAATCTCATTTCTAAGTGCTTTAGTGAGCTTTGCATTGCTGTGACCAAAAGACCTGGCAAGAGCAATATAAAGGAGGAAGTTTATTGGCTCATAGTTTTAGAGGTCTCAGTCCATGGACAGTCAGCTCCATAGTTCTGAGCCCGAGGTGAGGCAGAACATCTTGGCAAAAGGGTGTAGTGTAGAAAAGCAGCTCGGGACATGGACAGTAAATAGAGCAAGCTCCACTCACCAGGGACAAAATATCAACCCCAAAGCCACAACCCCAGTCACCTACTGCCTCCAGCCATATCTTGCTGCCTACCCTTAAGCAGAGTTAATCCATCAGTGGATTAATCAGCTGATTAGGTTACACCTTTCATCATCTAATAATTTCAAATGAAAGTTCTTGCATCGTATCGCACAAGAGATTTTGAGGGACATCTCATATTTAAGTCATATCACCAGATTAGTTTGCATTTTTTGGGTGCTATTATGTTTGAACATTTTTTCATATGTTTGTTGTCTTTTTAGATTTGTTTTTATGTGAATTGCCTATTTATATCTTTTTCTTGTTATTTTGTAAGAACTTGTTGGATGTTTTATATTTTCTGTCATCTACATTATAAACACTTTTCCAGCTTTGTCTTTTCTTATTTATGGTGTGCCCTGTTTACAACTTTTGATCTGGTTAAATGCATTCATCTTATTGAAATAATTTTGAATGCATTTTACTGTCATGTGCAACTTAAAAAGAACATAAAAAATTAAAAAAAAATCTTGAGTTTTCTATTTTGGCTGAAGGTTTCTTCTCCCTGGATTATACATGAAAGCTCCTAATTTATTTGCATAAGACTTAAAAATTAATTTGCCACTACCTATCCATCTGGACTTTTAATTTTGAATACAGTGTATACATAATATTTTGATTATAGCTGTTTTGTGATTATAGTTACAGTTTCCTCTGATTTAGAAAGTATTCTTTGTGCTTTTAAAAAGTAAGTTTTGTGGCATATCTTTGTTGTTTATTCCTCTGAGTATACTCTAATATAGTTCTGTGCAACCTAAACAATGCTGTATCAAAATTTTAATTTGAATTATGCTAATTAACATATTAATTTTGAGACAATTGACACTTATAAGTCTTCCCATCTACACATCTTTCCATGTATTCAGGTCTTCTTTTTTGTCCTTTAAGAAATCCTTGTAGTTTCCTCCATGTAAGTCCTGTGCTTTTCTTACCAAATTTATCCTGACCTATTTTGTATTTGTGAATGGAAGCCTATTTTCATTTCCAGGTGATAATTAGTATTTTGGTATAGGAAGTCCCTTTTTTTTTTTTTAAATATCTCTAACAATGATTTAAATTTTATGTATTATTGCACTTATATTCTCTATGATGTGAAGTGATAAGGTAAGAATCAACATCTTTGTTTAGTTTCCATTTTAATTGAAATAGGTTTGGTGTTTTGAAACCTATTTTAGCTTTTTATCACTATAACAAAATACCTGAGATAATCAACTTAGAAAGAGAAAAGTCTTCTTTTGGCTGATAATTTTAGCGGTTCTGGTCCATGACTGAGCAGACCCATCATTTTTAGGCCTCTGATGAGGGCGCCAGGAAACATGACAGAGCCCAAGTGCTTGCCTCATAGCCAGGAAGCAAAAGAGGAAGAGATTGGGTTGCCACAACCCCAGTGACCTAAAGACCCCTACAAGACAACAACTCCTAAAAAGTCCTCACACTTCTCAATCCCACAGTGGGGACCTAACCTTTAACACCTGGACCTTGTAAAACATCTAACCTCTGAACTATGGCATTCTGCCCCTAGAAACAAAGATTTATGTCCTTTTTACAGGTAAAATGCATTTAGTCCATCTGTGTGTCCCCAGATTGTTCCAGCTTTGCTCAAAAGTTTAAGTCCAAAGTTACCTATGAAACTCAAGTCAAATGTAACCACGACTGACCTCCTGAATAAATAAATAAATAAATAAATAAATAAATAAATAAATGGGAACTTCCAAGATGGCGGTGGTGAGAATGGCACAGGTAAACATTCCTATAATAATAATAAGGTTGGATCAGCTCAAAGCAAGTCTGAATTCCACCAGGTCACACACTGAATGCTAAAGCTTTATGTCCAGACTCTGGAGTACATAGAGGCAGAGGTGGAAGAGGTAGGTTTCCAAGGGCTTTGACAGCCCACTCCATGTAGCTTGCACGGCCTGTTTCAGGCAGGTTTGCAGGCTGCCTGCGTCTTCCTTTGGTGCGTGTTGTGCATTGCTGACACAACACCTCTGCCTTTTGGGGGCCTTCTTTGTAGCTTTGG
Organism: Ictidomys tridecemlineatus; assembly: GCF_052094955.1. Lineage (NCBI taxonomy): Eukaryota > Metazoa > Chordata > Mammalia > Rodentia > Sciuridae > Ictidomys > Ictidomys tridecemlineatus. The sequence continues at coordinate 37,348,659 of NC_135485.1, read as the reverse complement.
CTTCACTCCCACAACTCTGGGCATCGCCCTGCCAGAGGATTTCAACCCTGTAGCACACTATCTGTCCTTTAAGTCTTTCCTCGTAAATCTCTGTGAAGCTGCCATGACCCTGTGACTCTTGCATTCTGCACACCTACAAAACCAGTAACACGTGACTGATGCCCAGGTCTGCTGCCTGCACAAGCTGTTCGTGGGCCTACTTGAACCATGGCTGCAGGAGCCTTGGAACACTTTGCCAGCTAAACAAGAGTGCACTGGGGGATGTGGAGGTGTATTCTGTAACAATTCTGCCCAGGAAAGTCTCTGGAACAAATTTGCATTTTTGCATCTCTGTGCCTATGATGGCAATTTACTTTCTTATTTTGGGGATGCATCTTTCTGACTGTCCTGATGCAAAGCAGTGGCTTCTTTGTAGCAGTACTAGTAGTTGTACTCTTCTTGGTCACTTCTTAACACATGCTACATTTCTGACCAGGCTATAATTTTTCCAAATGTTTTTTGCTCCATTTTATTTGTGATTCTCACTATAAAACTGACTAAAAGCAGCCAGTAATACCTGTGTGATAACCTGAATGCTGTGCTGGCAGGTAAACTAGCCTATCACCTTTAAGTTTAATTTCCCACAGAGTATCAGGATATGGACAAAATGCAGACAAATTCTTTGCCATGGCATAACAAGGAGAGCCATTAGTCCATTTCCCAGAACCCTCAATTTCATCTGAAATTATCAGTGCAGCGTTTACTATTAGTATTTCTATCAGCATTTCGGTCTTCTGAGCCCCCCATCAGAATTGCCTGTTAAGTTCCATTCAACATTTGAGATTTTCCCCCTACCTTTCTCCTCCAAACTCTTTTGTTTTTCCCCTAAACCAATTCCAGTGGCTTTTCTGTATCATTAGGTATATAGTAATGGCACAGACCATCCTACTCTGAGTACCAATTTTCTGTGTTGATCAGGTTTCTGTCACCATAACAAAATCCCTGAGATAATAACCTTATGAAGAGAAAAGGCTTACTTAGAGGCTCCAGTCACGATTGGGCAAATCCATTGCTTTTAGGTGTTTGGTGGGAGTGTTGGCAATGGCAGGGATCCAAAAGAAGAGAAATGGGCCAGCATCCTACAATACCTTTTGGGGTACTACCCCAGTGACCTAAGGACCTCCCACAAGGACCCTCTTCTTTTTTTTTTAACTGATTTTTAAAAAAAATAAATGACAGTGGAATGCATTACAATTCTTGTTACACATATACAGCACAAGTTTTCATATCTGTTTATATATAAAGTATGTTTACACCAATTCGTGTCTTCATACATGAACTTTGGATAATGATGTCTATCACATTTCACCATCCTTGCTAATCCCCTGTCCCCTCCTTTTCCCTCCCTTCCTTCTGCCCTATCTATAATTCATCTATTCCTCCCATGTTCCCCCTCCCTACCTCACTATGAGTCAGCCTCCTTATCTCAGAGAAAACATTCTGCATTTGTTTTTTGGGGATTAGCTAACTTCACTTAGTATTATCTTCTCCAAGGCCATCCATTTATCTGCAGATGCCATGATTTTATTCTTTTTTATTGCCAAGTAAAATTCCATTGTGTATATATGTCACTTTTTTTTTTATCCATTCATCTATTGAAGGACATCTAGGTTGGTTCCACAGTTTAGCTATTGTGAATTGTGCTGCTATAAACATTGATGTGGCTGTGTCCCTGTAGTATGCCGTTTTTAAGTCCTTTGGGTATAGACCGAGGAGAGGGATAGCTGGGTCAAATGGTGGTTCCATTCCCAGTGTTCCAAGGAATCTCCGTACTGCTTTCCATATTGGCTGCACCAATTTGCAGTCCCATCAGCAATGCATGAGTGTACCTTTTTCCCCACATCCTCACCAACACTTATTGTTGTTTCTCTTCATAATAGCTGCCATTCTGACTGGAGTGAGATGATCTGAGAGTAGTTTTGATTTGCATTTCTCTGATTGCTAGAGATGATGAACATTTTTTCATATATTTGTTGATTGATTATATATCGCTTCTGAGAAGTGTCTGTTCAGGTCCTTGGCCCATTTGTTGATTAGGTTATTTGTTGTTTTGGTGCTTAGCTTTTTGAGTTTTTTTTTTAATATATATCCTAGAGATTAGTGCTCTATCTGATATGGGAGGGGTAAAAATTTGCTCCTAGGGCCCTCTTAAAGGTCCACCTCCCGGCAGCACCACAATGGGAACCAAGCCTTCAACACATGGGCCTTTGGGAGTGTTCAACCTCCAAACCATAGTACCTATCCTGATATTTGTTGCTGGTATTGACTAAATGTTGCATTTGTTTTCCTTGTCTGTGACTGCTAGATACCATTAGGTGTGCAGTTGGTAATTGTGGGTCAGGCTGCTACAGTATTGTAAGCAGTAACTCCAAGAAAGATGGAAGGGAAAGCAGCCCGGGCCTCTCTGGGCTAGCAGCCTGTTATGGTACTAGGAGGAAATCCTTCTATAACCCTAGCCTCAGGGGGACCCAGCCCATCTTTTTAGACTTTGCTCTGCTGCTTAGGAGTCAGAGAACATGAATACAAATCCGTTTTCAGTTGTGAACTTTTCCCCAGACCCTGGACCCAGTTGTGTTTGCTGGTGAGGTCTTCTTGGATTTGGTGGGCCGATTCTCACTTCAGGGCTGTCCAGTGCTAATCCCCAACCTGATGTCCAGCTGCAGGAGAAAGATCAATTTTTAACCAGCAGATAATCTTTTTTATGGGAGAAAGAGTAGAGAACAACAATGAAAATAACATCTTGTTGTTTCTAATACATACCCCTCACTGACATTTAATTCAATGTGTTCATTTGCTACATGGGAAACAAAAGGGGTGAAATAACTTTAGCAAGATTATAAGGCTAGTAAGTAGCCAAGACAAGTCTAGGGTCCTTATCTTCTGACTCCCAGGCCTATGCACATTTTTAAAATGCCACATGATCTCTGGATTTTTAGAATAGATTTTAAGCTGAGCTTCCAAAGAGTAACAGAAATGTTTTTAAGAAAATAATAATAACAGGGATTCTCTGGCTGAGTGAATAATGGATTATTTAAAAGATAGGTCCTTTTTTTTTTTTAAAGCTTTATAGTGATATTTCTGTAGTGTGCATCAAGTAAGAAAGCATTGAACATGTGCCAAAGATGTCATAGGACTTCTGTGTTTAGAAATCATTTTTAGTCAGAAGAGTTTAGATTAGGATAAATAAACATTTAGAAACAGCTGTTCAGAGAACAAGCAGAAGTTTAAATTTTTCTATCCATTTCAATTGAACCAGAAGCAAAAACATAAAACTGAATAGTGAGGGGAAATGATTTTATTCACACAAAGCAGAAGCAAAGTACTTAGAAATAGGATTAGTAGATTTAGATAGATGTTCTGTGAAGGAAAGGATACATTTTTCTTTGGGTGCCCAAAAGTTGAGGGCGAGCCAGCTTCTACTCAAGGAGTCTTAACATTAGATGCTGGTTTTGGTTAGATTAATGCGTGGAGATATGTGTGAACTTGGGAGAATAAGTGACAGCAGCTGAGATATTCTGTAAACAGGAATATTATTTTGTGCCAACAGGTAATAAAACCTATTAAAAAATAGCAATAATTAAAAATGTGGTACTGATGCAGAAACAGACTGTTAATTAGCTGAACAGAAAGCCCAGAAAGTATATTTGAGTATGGATTTAGTTCATGATAGAATTTCAGTAAATGAACCCAAAGGAATTGGTTAAATATTGGGGAAAAAAAATAAATAAAATCTTTATATCAGTAGCCCAAATAAACTGCAGTTAGATAACAGATTTAAATTGAATGAAGTAAAACTAACAAGAGTTAAAAGAAAATACAGGTAAATGTTTGTCTAATCAAAGCAGGCTTTTTTATGCACATCAGTTAGAAGGAACAACTAAAATATCTGAGTTTGTAAGTACTTACTCTAGGCAAATAGTATATTAAGAATCTGGATCTTAAAAGGAGGAAAAGGGTACATTGTAATTTGGCAGTTTTGGAGGAAATAAATCAACTTTCTGAGTGAAAGTTGGTAGAAACTAGTATCTGAGCTGGCATGGTGGCACAGGCCTGTAATCCAATGACTCAGGAGGCTGAGACAGAAGGATCACAAGAGTGAGGCCAGCCTTAGCAATCTGGATAGGGCCTAAGCAACTTAGTGTGATCCTACCTCAAAATAAAAAGGGCTGAGGACTTAGCTCAGTGATAAAAAGCACCCCTGGGTCCAATCCCCAGAACTCCCCCACCAAAACAAAACAAAACAACAAAACAACACCATAGTACCTAAGTTCATATTTTAGTACCTCTACTCCCAGTTGACAGTAATATTAACATGGAGTCAGTTTCCTCATCATATATGGAAAATTACTACAAGTACTGTTTTTTTTTTTTTTTAAATCTAATTTCTACTAAGACTTTAACACACTGATTGTTCAACCATTGGTGACTTCTGATCAGTTGTGGCAGGAATATTTATATGATGGATATTCGCAAATGCTACAAATTGGGACTTTTTAAAGAGAGCCATTTACCAACACAGGTAAATAAGATTTGTTAGGATGAAATGTGATCATGCTTGATTAAGAATAAACGGTGCTTGTTTTGCTTTTTACTAACATGAAGGAGTTTTGAGGTATCCCTTACCTGACAGCCCATTTTCTGCTCTCAATAAGCCAAGTTTGTGCATTTGAAGTCAAAGGATGTTTTCATAGTGTACCACTTAACACACACAGCACACATGTCCTTTTTTCTTCTTAATATACAAGTGTTTTCAGATGTGCATTTTTCCTCTGGATAGTTTGTTAAAAAGTGTATCATTCTACCTGACCTCACCTGAAATACGATATTGCTTCCTTTGTCTCTGCTTTAACCCATATACGTGTAAACTGGTGGGTACTTTTGATTTCTTCTCCCCACACCCATCCCTCTCTCCCTCCCTCCCTCCCTTCCTTCCTTCAATACTGGGGACTGAACCAGGGGTACTCTACCACAGAGCCACATCCACAGCCATCTATCTATCTATCTATCTATCTATCTATCTATCTATCTATCTATCTATCTATCTATCTATCTATCTATCTATCCCGGAGTCTGGCTTGGAACTTGGGATCCTCTTGCCTCAGCCTCTTGAATCTCTGGGATTACAGGCTTGTGGCTGACATTATATTTTTAATTGACTTAGAAACTATTTCCTGTCTTTGATCTTGTTCCAGGTACTTTCTTATTTAAGCTTGAGCATTTTGTTGCTTTGACTCTTCCTGGCATTTTTGGTTCTGGTTGACAGGGATAGATAGGCTTGCTCTTCTTTCTTGTGTTTTAAATTAATGAATTTTTCAAGCAGTTTTAAGCTTACAGAAAAATTGAGTAGAAAGTACAAAGAGTTCCTGTATATCCCTCCCCACAACCTTCCCTGTTAATTTGGGGGTATATTTGCTACCACTGATGAAATACTGTTAATATACATAGTCCATAGTTCACATTAGGGTTCACTGTGTTACATATTTTATAGGTTTTGACAGGTGTATAATGACAATCATAGTATCATACAAAGTGGTTTTTCACTGCCCTAAAATTAAGTCCACCACTTAGTCTGAGTCTAAGTCGCTCAGGCTAATCTCAAACTTGTGATCTTCCTTCCTCAGCCTTCCAAGTCACTGGATATAGAGGGCATCATGTCTGGCTCCTCCATCTTTTCATGGCTTGATAGCTAATTTCTTTTTAGCGCTGAATGATACTCTCTTGTCTGGATGTACGCACCCACCTATTGAAGGACTTTTTGATTGCTTCCATGTTTTGGCAATTACGAGTAAAGTTGCTAAAAACATCTGTAGGCAGGGTTTTGTGTGGCTGAGTTTTTTTCATGTCCTTTAGTTAAAGACCAAAGAGTAGGATTGCTGGACTGTTTGGTAAGAATTATGTTTAGTTTTATAAGAAGTCTCTGAACTGTCTTCAAAGTGACTGTACCATTTTGTATTCCCACCATTTTGCATTTCTTCACATCCTTACCAGGATTTGGTCTAAATGTTTTGGGATTTAGCCATTCTAATAGGTATATAGTGATTTTCGTTGTTTGCAATTCCATGAATACATTGGAGTATTTTTTAATAACTTTTCATCTGTATGTCTTCTTATGTCTGCTCAGAGCATGTGGCCATTTTTAAATGGAGTTTTTCTTAATGTCAAGATTTCAGAGTTCTTCATGTATTTCAGATAGCAGTTCTCATTAGATATGTCTTTTGTAGGCTTGTCTTTTTATCTTTTAAAATTGTCTTTTGCAAAGCTAAAGGTTTTACTTTAATAAATTCCAACCTATTTTTTTTTCATGGCTCTTAGGTTTTGATGTGTAAAAAGTCCACCACTAAACTCAAGATCACCTAGATTTTTTCCTGTCTCCTATGAATTTTATAGTTTTTGCATTTACATTTGAATCTATGATCTGTTTTCAGTAAATTTTTGTGGAAGGTGAAATTTGTATGTCTAGATTATTTTATTTTATTTTATTTTATGTGTAGAAACCTAGTTGTTTCAGTACAATTGGTGAAAAGTCATCATTCTTCCTTGAACTGCTTTTGCTCCTTTATCCAAGATCAGTTGACTCTATTTGTGTGGGTTTATTTTATAGGCTGTCTGTTCTCTTCCATTGATCTGTTTGTCTCTTCTTTTGCCAGCAACACAATGTCTTAATTACTGTGGCTTTATAATAAGACTTAAAGTCAGGTAGTGTCAGTCCTATGACTTTATTCTCCTCCATCAGTATTGTGTTGGCTATTCTGGTCATTTTCATTCCATAGACTTTAGCATCAGTTTGTTATAACCATGACATAACTATCTGCAGTAGGTTTGCTTTTTGCTCTTTTGTTTTTTGTGTTTGTTGAGGATCAAATTGAGGGGCTTGAGCATGCCAGGCAAGTGTTTCATCACTGAGCTGCAGCCCAGCCCTATAAGTTTCCTTTTCAAACTAAGAATTTTATATTTGCCTTTTATATTCAGAGACATTTTTTACTTTTGTTCTTGCTCTAAAGCCATTTACCTTATACTTTTTCTTTTATAGGTGTCATCGAGATTCATATTAGTCAATACAATTAGTAATTATTGTAATAAGCAATTGTATGGTAACTTATTATATTTCTGTGTTGTATAAATTGATGCATAAACATTTTCATATAATATGTATGTACATATAGAAGTCTTGTGACTATTGTGTAGGGATTTTTCTCCCTTAAAACCTTTTCTTGGGAGAGAGGGAGCAAGAGGCAGCTTTCATAGACTCTGCTAAGGTCATGTCAACCTGTGAGATTCCAAAACACCCAACTTGTTGAGAATCTCATGCATTTTGAAGGATGTTACTATTTGGAAGTTTGTACATAATAATATAGTAGAGACAGAAATGAGGGGGCTGAAATCCACTACAATAATGACCCCAAGCATATCATTTTAAGGATTATGTCACTTCTTACTTCTCTCTTCTTCTTGACCAAATTTAAATTTATTTTGTAAGAACACAGAAGTTCTGTGAACATGAGATAATAATAAATGTCAAATAAGCACAATGCTATAGCAAGAGTAAGCCATCTAGAAATATTAATATTTAACTTTTAGTTACACTTGATATAAGACAAATAATAGAAATGTTGGAATTTTAAATATTCAGGGCTTGCTTTATTCCTATTATTGGCAGTTAGAGCTTAGTAGATTTATATCCCAAGAAGCTTGAATATGATATTAGGTTTTTACTATTTGTAATTCAAAGCCTGAATTATGTTCTAAAGAATTATATTTTCACATTTATGTCTTATTCCCTTATAAGCTGACAAAAGTTTCGGTATTTTATAATAGCATGCAGAGAAATACTACTACTTAACATTATAAATATTTAATTCAAGCAGTCAAGTGTCATCAAGTTAATATTGTTGTGTGAAAACTTGCTTTCTTCTTCCTGCTTAGAGTGGGCATCTTCAATATTAGCAGAATGTGAAAAAAATCCACATGTATTTCCCAAGATGAGTAGCATGAAAGGGAAGATCATCTAATTCCTATTTGGTTTTAGAATATTTTTTAATTTATATATAACAGTGGAATGCATTATAATATATAGAGAGCTCAATTTTTCATATCTCTGGTTGTATACTTAGTATACTCACACCAATTCGTGTCCTCATACATGTACTTTGGATAATGATGACCATCACATTCCACCATCATTTCTAATGCCATGGCCCCTCCCTTCCCCTCCCACCCCTCTGCCCTATCTAGAGTTCGTCTATTCCTCCCAAGTTCTCCCTCCCTATCCCGCTATGAATCAGTTTCCTTATATCAAAGAAAACATTCGGCATTTGGTTTTTGGGATTGGCTAACTTCACTTAGTATTATCTTCTCTAACTCCATCCATTTACCTGCAAATGCCATGATTTTATTCTCTTTTATTGCTGAGTAATATTCCATTGTGTATATATGCCACATTTTTTTTTTATCCATTCATCTATTGAAGGGCATCTAGGTTGACTCCACAGTTTAGCTATTGTGAATTGTGCTGCTATAAACATTGATGTGGCTGTGTCCCTGTAATATGCTGTTTTTAAGTCCTTTGGGTATAGATGGAGGAGAGGGATAGCAGGGCCAAAGGTGGTTCCATTCCTAATTTTCTAAGAAATCTCCATACTGCTTTCCATATTGGCTGCACCAATTTGCATTCCCACCAGCAGTGTATGAGTGAACCTTTTCCTCCACATCCTCGCCAACACTTATTGTTATTTGTATGCATAATAGCTGCCATTCTGACTGGAGTGAGATGAAATCTTAGAGTAGTTTTGATTTGCATTTCTCTAATTTCTGTGATGATGAACGTTTTTTGATATGTTTGTTGATTGATTGTACATCATCTTCTGAGAAGTGTCTGTTCGAGTCCTTGGCCCATTTATTGATTCTTTATTATTATTTTTTATTTATTATTATTTGTTTTTTTGGTGTCTAGCTTTTTGAGTTGTTTACATACCCTAGTGATTAGTGCTCTATCTGATGTGTGAGGGGTAAAGATTTGCTAGGTTTTAGAATATTAGTGAGCTTAAATGCTTTGTATTTTTTTACCTCCAATATTATTATTTTATTTATTTGAGTTTGATTTTTGCTTATAACTTTTATCCTGTTTTTAGTTGGGGATGGGCATTGGTCTTTTTCTCATTGATTTCATTAGCTTTGTGGTTGGAGGTAAAAGTGGTTAACTGTGATTTATTATAGGCTGCAAATAGGCTTTCCCGCCTTCTAATTTTATTTTGGTTTTGTATGCATACTCTTATAGTCTTTTTGCAGTTAACACTGTACTTTGAACACTTTCCCATGCTAGTCAATATTTTTTTTATTAATATCACTTCAGATGTTTGTATAGCATTCTGTTAATTAGATTATAAAAATGATTTATAGTCCCATGTGCCTGAGATAAGATTGTCTTATGGCCTGAAATTTCAATCAATAAATACATTCACTGTTACTTTCTTATAATAATAAATATAACAAACAAACATTTATTAAACACTCACTAAGAAATATAATTGAATTAAATTACTTTATCTTATTTGATTAACACATTTGTTTTTAATAAAATTTTGAGTTTTCAAATTTGAAATGTTTTTATCTGGGAAAGTAACACAAAGTTTTTCTGAAACTTTTGGTTCTGTTGGCAAATTTCTAAAGTATCCAGTTATAATACCTAGTAAATATTTGCTTATGTGTAATTTTTAAGAAAGTAAAAAAAAAGGGGGGGGATTGGGATGTCATTTTTAGTATTCTTAATGACCCAAACTAATTTTTAAAAAAATTTTAAGAGCTTTATTTCACAATGACATTTGTTAATAGATTCCCTCTTTGATAATACACAATGTTGGATCATGACACAGAATAAACAAACAGGTCATTGTTTGAAATAATGGTCACTGTGTTTAAAGGACTGTGAATTTTTGTTTTGCATTGTTTTTATTATACAATTTTTATTCTAGAATACAATACATAATATATTTTGACATGGTCTGATACAAAGATATTTATTTTTAGATACAATATTAACAGTTGGCAGTAATTTTGAGACTTTGAACAGTTTTTGTATTTTCACATACTATGTTGGTGCTGATTGTGTTCTGCTCCCTTTTCAAGGATGGGGTTACTTATAGGGTGTACTTAAGTGGAGAAAAGCAGTCACTAAAGATCAGGTTGAGGTAGAGAATACAAACTTATCGATTTCCATGAACACAGGTGTGTTAGGCCTAAAGGGGTCATATAAGCAGAAGGAAGAAGATGGAAGGGTCAATATTATCAGGCTGGAGGAGGGAAGTGACTGGATATATTATAGACTGGTACGCTGCTCAGTCAGTCAAGACAAGTGAAGCTGTCACTGATGTGTACTCTAAGTCCTCCAGCCCTGGTGCTACTTCCTATTTGCCAAACACCAACACAATTCCCATCTGAGTAGATGGCACTACTATCCTTTGAGCGATTCAAATAAGAATCCTGTGAGTCATTAATTCTTTTCCCTCACCTCCATATTTAATGCACTGTGACAAGTCTCCAATCCTTTTGTTTCTGTCCTATGCCATCACCATTCTCTAGGCCAAGCCACAATCATCTCACTTGGATTTTTGTATGTCACCCCTTGATCGTGTGTTTGCCCTCTTCAAACCATTTGCCAGAGAAGCTAGAGAGATCTTTATAGAATTCAGATCCTATCCCTCTGTATGTTAATGCTTTCCACTTTTTCATTGAATATTAACTGCATTTAAAAATAAAATTATATATATAATATATACATAATTCTCTATATATTACATATAATACACCTTAATATAAAAATACATATATTTTTTGTACTGGGAATTGAACCCAGGGATGCTTAACCACTGAGCCACATCCCCAACCCTTTTTCATTTTTTGTTTTGAGATAGGGACCTACTAAGTTGCTTAGAGCCTCACTAAGTTTGCTGAGGCTGGCTTTGAACTTGCAGTCCTCCTGCCTCAGTCTCTTGAGTCATGTGTGCCCCTGCACTTGGCAAAATCCAATTTCTTTACAAAGTCCTGCAGGGTCCTCTGACTTGCATCCTGACTAATGATTCTGACCTGCTCTCACATCCTCCTTCACCCTGCTTTCCTTGTGTTTTTGCTTCTCAAGCAGGCATGTCCAGTCTTGTACTTGTGTTCCTGGTGCTCTGGCTTGCTGCCTCTTTTCCATCTTTGGGCCTAGGTTCACTTTTGGCTTCTTCATTGAGACCTTCCATAAACATGCTTTTTTTTCAAAGTTGTCTTTCAGTTCCCTAATACCATTCTTGTTTCATTTATTCATATCTGTTTTATTTCCTTTGTTGTACTTGATTACCTGATTAGAATCCATCCATTCATTCAGTAACTATTTATTGTGCACCTAGTGTATGCCAGGCATTGTTGGTGGTACCTGGGCTTCATCCATGGACAAAAAGCTCAAAAGAGAATCCCTGTTTTTATTGGTACTCACATTAAAATAAAGAGAGAAATAGTACATAGTAAACGTGATGTATTACTATGTTGAATATATTAGGCAATACATTAGAAGTGGCAAGTGTGATAGAGAAAAATGGAGCATGGTAATGGAGATTGGGGATTTGGAGGGGTAAGGAGCAGGATGCATATTAAGTACGTTGTTATGGGAGGCCTCATTGATCTGATGACTAATGTAGGATTCTTTGGTTTCTTTAACTTTTAGCTTCAGCACCAGTCAGCAAAGTGAATAAGTACTGTGCTTCTTCCAACTTTCATTCCACTTGGGGAAGAAAGAACCTCATCATGTCAAACATTACAATTGACCCAGATGTCAAGCCTGGCGAATATGTCATCAAGAGCCTCTTTGCAGAATTTGCTGTTCAAGCTGAAAAGAAAATTGAAGTTGTAATGGCTGAACCCTTGGTGAGTTGAGCTGACCTATAAATCTGAAATATTTTCTTGATTTTTGCATTAACCATTATAATACAAAATTTCTGAAGGAAATTATATACTGGGAAAAAAAGTTTAAGTAATGGAGTGGCGATCCAGAAATCTGCAATGATTTTAGAATCCACTTTGATAAATTACCATAAGCACAAAAACAACAACAACAACAACAAAAAACTTGACCAATGGGAATTATGAAGTCCAGGTAAAAACATAATAGTAAATAAAGGAACTCTAGGATAGTCTACAAGTTGTCATTAAGAATGTAGCCAAAGTTATAATAAACTAGTCGTTATATTTTTATGCTTATAGTACATGAGGCATAGCTAGGGAACATGATGGACTCTTAAGTGGTGACTGCCTGTGATAAGGAGGAAGGAAATACTTTGTTAAGATTCTGAACGGTTGTAAGTGCTGCCCGTGATAGGTGACAGAATGGTTGGACAATAAGAAAAGCAGAGAGTGACGGCAGAGACTATTTAGCTATTGTATCCAGTTCAGATTGGAATGAAAAGGTTCATGAACTAAGTAAGGCATAAACAGAAGAAGTTGCAGAGGAAAGCAAGAAAAATGACAAGTAGAATCAATAGAACTTGACAGGTAATCAAATAGGACTTGAGAAGTAATTAAATAGGAGTAACATTTTAAGTGAAAGTTAAGGGTTAAGATGCTTTGCAGTATTAAGAAAGATGGGAATGCATTTTCTTGGGTAAAGCACACAGGAATATCCTTAGGTTTGAAATCTTTCAATTTGGTGCATTGAACTTGATTCACTGGAGAGCTAACCATGTGGAATTCCTTGATTGGTGGTTGGAAATTCTTCTTCAGAACATAAAGAGATGGAGACTAGAAATTGTATATTTGGGCATAATCTATATCAAACCCCAAAGAGCAGGTACTGATATCAAGGGAAATGGAGTATAGAATAGAAATATCATTGCCAAATATTATAGAGAGACAGAGTGCAATGAAAGAGGCAATTGGATTTGGAAATAAAGCAGTCTGGTCACTAAGAGAACAAGCTGAGCTTGTCAGTATACCTTGGTTCAAGGCGCTTTGAAAATACAGGTGGCAGTTTAGGTTACTCTTTGGGTTTAAAAGGATGGGGAATATGGTGTGCTAGGATCACAGTGTAGGTTAGAAGAGGGTTAATGGCAATGGAGGTAAAGATGAAGGACATATCAGCTGAAACTATTTTTTAAATATCTTTATTTATTTATTTTTTATGTGGTGCTGAGGATCGAACCCAGTACCTCACAAGTGCAAGGCAAGCGCTCTACTGCTGAGTTATAACCCCAGCCCTCAGCTGAAACTTTTATTCCTCACACAACTGGGTGATAGACATTCACTTCCAGTATGCAGTTTGGAGGGCTCATCGCTGTCAGAGGTCCAAAGCCATTAAGTGGCCGAGTGGGAGTTAGGTGTACTAATATTGGCTGTCTGCTTCCTCAAAGGAAAGAGTGGAGGAGAGGTGGTGACCTAGGGAGAGAGGGAAGGTGAAAGAAGTGTTTTTACATGCTCTTAAAATTCTTAGTGTGAAAGGACTTAAAATTACTGACTGTTTCTCAGAAATTCTACTTAATTCTGAAAATTAAGTTGAAGAAACTAATCTGAAGAAAGCATTTATGAAATAATGCATCCTGAGCTTTACTACATAATAATGAGTTAAAAAACCACCAGCCAAATGTATATTTCAAAACTGTAGACATCATTATATTCAATTTAAATCATCCTATGATTACTTTCTACAATAATAATGATTATTTTGTATGTATTTTTGCAATATGTGCACAGTATAAAGTTCTGGTTTATAAATAAGGGTTACAAAAAAGCTTATAGACCTGAATAAATAATGATACGTTTTAATTATATATGTGCTTAATCTACAGAATGTTAGTTTTCTTTTCAATAATCTCTGAATTGTGATAAATTGCTACACTCATCTATGTAAACAGCATACAATGAGAAAGGGAACCCCTTTTTTGGGAAAATATATTTTAAAAACTTAAGGAAAGTTTCAGTAATACATAAAAGTAGAGATTTATAGTCTTAAGAAGTGCCCAGCACCCATTCCCCAGCTTGAGCAATTTTCAACTTGCACAGCACATTTTAAAATCACTGCCAGTTTTATAAAATATTCGCTAGTAGTGCCATGTTGTGTGGTCCTAGGAGTTCTCAAATATTATATGTCCCTAAAGGAATTTTTAATTTCCAAATGTAAAGGTCTTGAGAGTGAAAGTATTAAATGGAAAATATGGCTGAGCTTACCCAATGTGACAGAGTCTATAAAATGACAATTTAAAATCCCTCCTTTCCTTTCCGGTGCCCTGTCCATGTCTAGATTAGATGTTGGCTCTGCCGAGGGCATGCAGGAGCTTCTAGCCAGTCATGAAGTGTCCATCACTGCGCCATTTTCTTTTCACTCACCCGACTTTTCTTTGTCCATGATACACATACTACTTTCTGCTTCTGGCAACTCTGTCCCTTGTCATTCCTGTGGAGTAGGATCTAGCATCCTTAGGTCATCCCAGTTGCTCCATTGTCTTGTCAAAGTCAGGGTGATGTCTTACGATTCTCCTATCTTGATATGCTATGATACTTAAAATGTCTTCTATATATTCTTTTATGCTGGTGTGTGTTTTTATTATTTTCCCAGCCTAAAAATTTTTAAATTTTTTTAAATTTTTTTTTATTGGTTGTTCAAAACATTACAAAGCTCTTGACATATCATATTTCATACATTAGATTCAAGTGGGTTATGAACTACCATTTTTACCCCGTATACAGATTGCAGAATCACATCGGTTACACATCCACATTTTTACATAATGCCATATTAGTAACTGTTGTATTCTGCTACCTTTCCTATCCCCTACTATCCCCCCACCCCTCCCCTCCCATCTTGTCTCTCTACCCCATCTACTGTAATTCATTTCTCTCCTTGTTTTTTTTCCCATTCCCCAAACCTCTTATATGTAATTTTGTATAACAGTGAGGGTCTCCTTCAATTTCCATGCAATTTCTCTTTTCTCTCTTTCCCTCCCATTATAATTTATTTATTTTTATGTGGTGCTGAGGATTGAACCCAGTGCTTCACACATGCTAGGCAACTGCTCTCTCACTGAGCTACAGCTCCAGCCCCTAAAATATTTTTAACTTCTGTATTTTAAAATTCTACTCATGCTTCCAAACTTCCTATTTGTTCCCTCTAACAGTGTTCCTACTCAAGCCAAATAAATGTTTTACCTATTGTCTATACAATGTAAATGTTATGCATCTGTAATTACCATGTAGCAATTTGAATTTACACTGTGTCTTTGTGTGTACATACAGATGTGACTATGAGGTATTATGGTTAATTGCTTACCTGGTGGTGTTCTAGTCAGCTTTTTTACTATTGTGACCAAAAGACCTGACAAGAACAATTTTAGAGAAGGAAAAGTTTATTTGGTTCACAGTTTTAGAGGTCTCAGTTCATAGATGGCTGACTTCATAACGATGGGCCCTAGATGAGGCAGAGCAGCCGAAGGGGAGGTGGAGGAAAGCAGCCCAGGACATGGCCAGTAGGAAGCTCTGCTCACTGACAAACTGGTCACTGGGGACAAACACCAAAGGCAGGTCCCCATTGACCCACCTCTTCCAGCCACATCCTATCTGCCTACAGTTACCACTCAGTTAATCCACATTAGTGGATTAAGCCATCTATTAGGTTACACCTCTTATAATCTAATCCTTTCACCTCTGAAGGGGTGTTCTTGCATTGTCTTGTGTATGAGTGTGTGTGGGATGCCTCCTATCTAAATCATAGCACCTATCTGTCTCCACTGATTTGAGTTGCCTGATGTCAGGAACTTGGTGTCCCTTCTTTGTGTCTATAACACTGCCCATTGTGGTAGGGACTTGGAAAAGGTGTTTGTTAAGGGCTTGTGTTATAAAGTGGAATTTAGCCTTAAGTAATATTGCTCTGATTTGTGCCCCTTGTTCTTCTAATAAAACATAATGCATTATTCTAACAGTTTCTAGAAGTTCTTTCAGAATAGTCAATGCAGATTCTATTTTATTTATTCATTAAATATCATTTCAGAGATACCAGCTATGCACTCTTAAGATGAGATTATAAGATGGTGATGAATAGTGGTACAGATTCCACCAGAACATTGATGTTTCTACCCATCATCACCCTTAGAAGAGTCATCCTTGCTTACTCTCCCTGACGTACCAGGAAATCCCCCAAATCCTCATCCTATCTTACAGATTTTTACCCATTACATGTATGTGTAAATTATTCCTCCTTATCTAGATCTGCTTTGTTTTCATTTATATCCAGGTGTGGGTAGCTTGGCAATCCAGAGCATCAAGGTAGTGAAGATATATTTAATGTATTTTGTGACAGTGTTTATATTATAGATTCAAATGCTTTTATTGTGATTTCATTTATTTAAAAATGTATCCTCTACTCTGAGGCAATAACCAATGGTGCACAGTGACTCTGAGTTCTCAAAGCAGAACAGAGTCACTTTAAAGAAAACAGCATAAGGATGCTAGCGGGGCTCGTGGTCAGTTAGGACAGTAGGTTATAGAATCATCTGAAAGCACAAATGTCAATGGCTTTTGTTGAAAGAACTTAATCTGCCACTATAATGAGAAAATGTTTTTTTTTTCTTTCCATTTCCCACATTAGAAACCTTAATAAAAAAGGGAGGGTAAGGAGGCCAAAAGAGTCAAGGATTAGCTGAGCTTGATTTTTACTTACAATTTCATTTTCATTTTAGGTGGAACATTCAGGAAGGGCAGTCATTGATTGAAATTGCAGCTTACACTCTATGCAATCCAGTACTTTAGATTTCTTTCTTCCTTTTTGAAAGGAGATGGATCAGTCTTGGGTAATGAGCCAGGGAAAACCAAGCACACCTGTTAATCTTTTAGATTGCAAGTGACTAGAAAAGAAGATAGAAAAAAAGGCTTTAACTAGTCATTGCCTGATTTGGACCTGATGTATGTGGTTTAAGCCCAGCATTTTAGAAGCTCTACAATTTCATGACAAGGACTTGGTTCAATCCCCAGCACCAAAAAAAAAAAAAAGGACAATTTCCATTGTTTTTTGAGAATATTGAATAATATTGAAAATATTATATATGTGTGTGTATATATATGTATACACATACATATAATATCTATTAAAAAGTGTTTTTTTTTTGGTCTGGTCTATTTGTTCCAAACTGCATTTTCTCATTAGTTTTGCCTCCTCCTCTAATGTTTATTTTCACATGTTATATTTTTAAAATGAGGTGCTAAACAGCTGATTGAAAACCCATGTACTTGGAAGAGCCTTTTTGACTGTGATCTTTGGTGTGTAATCGTGTGCACCATCAATGTCAGATCTTTGTCTAGGGTTTAATCAGGGTGCTCCTGCAGGATCCTGAATGGGAGAGATTGGTCTTTGGCTGCTATTGTAATGGGGAGCTAGAGGCAGAAGATCACTGGGGTTTTGCTATTTGGTATATGAAGTTTTACTTACTCTGTCTTTGGTATTATACCCATCTCCATCTGCCACATCCCCTAGTCAGCATCTATCTTGCCCTTTCTAAAGAAAGACCGTTCTTCAGATGGCAAGAGAAGGGATGGTCACCTTTCTAAGCAGGTAGGAGAAGGTAGAGAAGGAAGAGTCTTAATCTTTCTTATATAATCTTTTTAAAACAATCTTAATAGACCCTCTTATTTTTGTCCTTACTTTAGCTGTACTTCCAGAGTACCCAAGGTTTCCAATTCCTGAGCCTCCTGGGAGTCTCACAGCATCCGCGGGGTTACCCACCCATCACTCTCTGAAGGGTGTGGAAGGCTCGCTTTCCTGTGGGTGTGTTCCAGTGTCATTTTCTCCATGAACATCTCAAATCTTCGACCCCATTCCACCTTCCTCTTCTAAGTCAAAGATACTGTACTTTCCCTTTGCTTTTGCATTAGACTCTCAGCCCCACAGGGCAGGGAGTTTTCCATCTTGTTCAGGGCTGGATCTTAGAGCTGAACAGTGCTTGGCATACTACACACTCAGTAAAAATTTGGGCGAATACCTCTGACTGAAGGAGCACACATCTGACTCTCCCTCTTGCCTACTAAAGAATCCCTGTTGTTTGTGTGGCTTTTTACTTCATCTCCCACTCACTTGTCCTTTTGGTTTTAACTCCTGTGAAAGTTATTTTGTTATCATCTTAGTGGGGATTTAGGGGAGAATGTAGTCTGTGTATTCAGCTTGCCATCTTTAATTGGAAATTATTGAAATATCTCAGGCTTACTGTTATCATGCCATCAAAATCTTTTCAATAAATTCTCTTGCCTTCCTCAGGAGGGACTTGGTGCTGTTAGTAGTCTGAACATATACAGAAGTTGTAGAATCAAATTAGAACATAAAGAATTATGGATCTTAGAATCATTATTAATTTTTATAGTATGAAAAATGGAAATAGTTCTAAAAGTTATGTAATAAAAAATGTCTTTTCTACTATGAATCAAGCTAAATACTGTCAACAGTCTTTAGTCTGCAGTTTTTTCATGTCTATTATTTATCCATCTCTGTAGCACCTGTCATCTTTAAAAGAAACACATACAAATGTGTGTAATATATGTATATTTTTTCTATACCTAAATATTTTTACTTTATATTGCTGGTGATTGTATATATTAGCCCATATAAATTTGTCTCACTTTTTTTTCCTTTTCTTTTCCTTCCTTCCCTCCCTCCCCCTCTCTCTTTTTCTTTCCTTTTTTTTTTTTTTTTTTTTGTAGTAAATGAGGCTTAAACCCAGGGCCTCATCCATGCTAGGCAGATAATGTATCACTGAGCTACATGCCCAGCCCTTGTTTCATTCTTTCCAACAGCTGAATATTATTTCAGTAAATGAAGGTATGATGATCATTTTTAAGCTAGTCTATTGATAGTTCTACACCCAAATTTGAGGCTATTGTGAAAAAAATTGCTAACATTAACAATTTAGTACATAATCTTGACATTTATGTATGTGTGAATATAGATACTAATTTATTTACTTTTTTAGCTATTTGTGATAATGGGGTTGCTTAGGATAAAACATTTTGAAAGGCTTATTTTTTTTAGAATACTCACATATTGAAAGACAGTACAGTGGTCCTCCCTGTGGTCTCAGTTACTAAAGGTCAACTGTGAGCCAAAGACATTAAAGGGAAAATTCCAGAAATAATTCATAAATTTTATATAGCTTTTATTGTGATATACTGTTAATTGGTCAATTTCATTATTAATCTGTTACTGTGCCTAATATATACATTGATTTTGTCATAGGAAAAAACATAATATATTTACTTATTATAAACTTAGTCTATACACAGTCCATATATATAGGAAAAAGCATAGCATATTTAGGGGTTAGTCCTCTCCAGGGTTTAAGGCATCCACTTGGCGTCTTGGAACACATCTCTCACAGATAAAAAGGATCAACCATTTATCTTCCTGAACAACGATTAGGACATCCTCAAACACATTATAATCAAACTTAGAGGTTAATACAAAGTCCTTGGTTGGTAATTTATTTTTAATACAGTCCATTTATTTCATATTTTTGTATTAGTAATGTGAGTTTCCTTTTCATTCAAAAATTATTTCTGACTTCTTAATTATGGAAAAAATAGCTCATCTCCTTCAGGAAAAGCTCTATTTAGATGTCAAATCTTTAGAAAGTTTTGAGGAAGTGTGGGTTTGTGGAGATAGTAAAAAAAAAAAAAAAGTTAAATATAAGGCAACTGTGTGTTTCTGAAAAGATTATCATACTCTTTTTTTCTTCTGTATGGTTATTAATTTTTTTTAGATTTGATCCCCCTCTTCACTGTATATGTTGAATAAGTCAACTAAGTTGGGGAGAAACCCCTTGCTGTATCTCCCAATTCCACTTTGGGTACTCAGCTGAAATTACAATACTAAAATTCCTTTAAAAGCTTAATATTTTTTCAAACTTTGCTTATTATCATGATTATGAGATGGAGTTTTGCTGTGTTACCCAGTCTAACTCCTAGGCTTAAGTGGTCCTTCTGTCTCGGCCTCTGAGTAGCCAGGACTTCAGGTGTTTGCCACCACTCCTGGCTTGGTCCCTGCTTTAAGAAATAGTGTTTTACAGGACTTACTAAGGAAATTACTAGCTGTTTTACTTAAATTTTAGAAATAATTGATTGTGCAAGATATATAATTGTACAGAATCATCAGGTAGTATATGAATGGGGTGTAGTTTGGTTTTACAGATAAAAGTCTTATTCTGCAAGAAAACTACTGAAGTGTGCTTAGCCTCCGAGGGGCCAAGTGCTAAGGACATACCAAAAACTTCCTGCTAAGAAATTAAAGTGCCATGTGTTCTGGTGTTTTTTCTGACCTCATTTAAATTAGAAACATGATTCTCTGACAGATTGGGAGTTTGCCATTGAAATACTGAAATGTATTTCAGTGGCAAATACATTTGTGATTTTTTTAAAATAAAGAATGGTCATAAATGAGAGGAGATTTGAACACTACTGCATAGAAAAGCTTCATAATTTATTTAGTTGGCTCTCTGCCAATTGAATGATATCCTTCCACTTAGATAAGGGCCAGTCTTCCTTCCTTCCCAGGTATACCTAGAAATAATGCTTTACCAGCTCTGGAGATCTATTCATCCAGCCTCATTGACACCTAAAAAAATAACCATCTCAGCTAGATAAATCTTTAGGTGGTAATCTCAGAGAATGCTATATTTTTCCTTGACAGCACTCTCCTCAGTTTATATTTATATATTGGTATGATTATTCAGTTAATGTCTGTTTATTATTTATTTTTTGTAGTGCTCAGGATCAGTCCCAGGACCTCACACTGGCTAGCCATGTACTCTGCTGTGAGCCATGTTTCCTTTTAAAGCTCATAGTAGGCAGAAACTCTCTTGCTTTGCTTACCATCATATCCCCAAAACGGGAAAGTGCCTGGTTCTTAAAAATCAGGGGATACCATATAAATATTGTACACAGTGGAAATGAAGCAAGAAAAAAATGGAGGAGAAAATCACAGTTCTTTGTGTGTTAAAGCATATAATTCACAAAATACAGGTACAACTATCATAATCCCTGACCAGGAGGAAAACATCATATAGCATTTTTTATTAATTAACTAGTTAACAGACTTCTAAAATATACCTTTTACCTTATATTTTAGGTTGTCAAGTTTTTTAAAAAATTGAACTAGCAGAGTCTTTAAAAGAAAAGCTCCTTGTTGATGTATAATATCTAGTTTTTGTAGACCAATGATATTATTCTAAATATGTAACATTAATATTATTGGAAATTAATATATATTAACAAAAACAGGTATGGCAACTTAACAGATTTCTTTTAATATTTTTAGATTAATTAGAAAATTACTGAGTTAGAAAGACCAATCATGTAATTCAAAAAGGCAAAAGTGGGAATTTTTTAAAAAGTCTCATTTAATGAAGTAGAAAATCAGTAGGATTATTGGTAAATAAATTCAAGGTAAGGTTATTTATGAAATTAATAAAACAGTTAAAACACATCTAATATCAAATTAGGAATGATGAAGAGGCTGAGGAAGTAGCTTGGTGATACAGTGCTTAACTAGCTCGTGAGAGGCTCTGGATTCCATCCTCAGCACTGCAAAAAAACAAAGTACAAAAGCAACTGTAAAAGGCACATGTAACGGCACAGAGTATGTACTTGGTACGTGACAGGCTGAGTTCTTAGTTTACTTTGATTATTTCAAAAAAATTGTAAAGATTCAAGCATTCATGTATAAAATACTTAAAGTGTCTTGCTCATGGTGTTACTGATTGTCACTGAAACCCAGAAGTTATACATTAAGAATCAACTTGTGGCTAGGGCTATGGCTTAGTGGTAGAGCACTTGCCTACCTAGCATGTGTGAGATCTTGGGTTTGATTGTCAGCACCGTATATAAATAAATAAAATAAAGGTCCATTGACAACTAATATGTTTGTGTGTATGTGTGTGTGTATGTGTGTGTATACACACACACACACATATATATGTATGTATATATATATGTATAAATATAAAGAATCAACTCGGGCAGCAGGTATATATCCAAATAATGTAATAATGAGGGGAAATTTCAAGGCCGCAAACTACTTTTCTAAAGCAGTGGTGCCAGATAGTCTATGAGCTAGTTTTTCCATTTCTAGGAGTAGTTCATTTCATTCTTCCTTAAATTATTACAGTGAATAGAGAAAAATGGAACCCCCACCTCATTTTTTTCCTTAAAAGTAGTGAATAGCTGATAACAGTGTTCGACAGTCACTGGCTTTTCAGATGAGAAAACTGAGGCACAGAGACCCTAAGGCCTTTCACCCCTTGGTGGTGAAGGCTGCTGCTCAGTGAACGTGGTGAATGAATTAATGAACACGTGCCAGGGCTTTTGAACTTGACAGGACCTATGTTAAACTTCAAGCTTATCATCTAAGAATTGTTGAACTTGAATTTGGCAGGAAAAAGTGATCATGTGACACAGCCGCTTTTTGAAAGTGTGGCTGAGAGCCACTTTTACGGGAGGGTTTGAGTCTTAGTCCTAGATCAGGGTGAGGTAAGGCTTCCCTTCCTCCAAAATAGCCTAATTACAAATGAAACAAAAGCAGAATCAGGTCGCAAATTTAAAGTGTTTATCACATGGAAGATTTCTAGTATTTTGTATTTATACTTTTTTTGTTGTTGTTTTTTTGTAGGAGAAGCTGTTGTCCAGATCTCTTCAGAGGGGTGAAGACCTGCAGTTTGACCAGGTGGGTCAGTTTTAGAGGATACTTTTTCCTGGAAGGAAAATGTCTTTCCTAATGATCTGCTCTGAATATGTCCAATATTAAGAAGTTTCCTTATTATTTTAGTGACTCTGTATCTCCTTATGCATTAGATTCTTCTGGAATTGGTAGTTTTTTTGTTTGTTTGAACACAGAATAAGTTATGAACCTTATTGATTTTAGTCCACTTAGCATTTTAAAACTTTTTACTTTTCATTGTTAATCTCTTTGATGTTCCTTTTGAAATTTTTCTCTGAAAGTTTCTGATTACACTCCTCACTCTTTTCTTAGGTGCCCCAAGTCTATGGTTTTTATATTATAATATTTTACATTGTTAAATTTATTTTTTTACTGCTGGAGCTTTCAGAACCTATAAGTAGGATACTAGTGTTTAAAAACTCATGTGATATTGCCCTACTGTTGGTTTTTCTTCTGCCTGAGATTAAATGTTGGCTTAATGCTCTTTTATTATAATTATTTTATTAAATGTTGATTACTTGGAATAACCAATAATCTAGATTAGCTTTCTGTTGCCATCAGTCTTCCTGCAAAATAATATATCTAAGAAATAGAAGTCTTTCTATTTCTTAGATATATTTACTTAGTAGACATTTTCTTAGTAGACATTTACTGCGTTCTTGAATCCCACTCCAGTTGTGCTAAATCAGAATCACCAAAAGTGGTGTATTTACAATATAGCACCTGTATTTGTGGGGACTCTGTAGGGGACAGCTCTCTGAGGCATACACTTAGTAAGAAGATACTGATAGATAAACCATCAATAGGGAGATAAAGCTATTGTTACAGTAAGATCAACTAAGGCAATGTTTTTCAAATTTTGTACTATTGTAGAAGTTATTTAGATTATCCGCATCTTGAATCTACCTCATTAATCAACGTATACTTAGATTTGTAATCCAATTAAACATCAGTTTAAGGAAATTTTTAATTTATTGTATGATGATGAAAAATGGAATGATCATGCCTCATAGCTTGTTTTTGTTCCTCACAGTAAAGTTGTATGTGTGATGTAAATATTTTTAGTATATAGTTATAGAATCAAATGATGTTGTATTGTCCCTTCTTTAGGTATTAAAACAGATTTCCTTTGAACCATACTGTTTCATAATGCACTTTAAAACATGGTTAAATGGAATCTTTTTACTTTAATTACCTATATTAGAAACTATTTACTTGTCAAATTATAGTTAATTTATAATAAAGAATGATTGAAGGAGGGGTAGAAGTAATAAAAAAGAGTATCCTACAGAATCAAATAACCTACTGCATTCTTTTCTATTTTTCCCCTGATGTATATTTTGATGTCATTTGCAGAATATGAAATATCAGGAAACTGAAATGCTTAACATGTAGAGACATCTTCATTAATGGAGTCTTCCTGTAATCATAGAACAGAAAGAGACCTTGAATATTTCTGTAGCCCATACTTTTTTCAAACAAGTCAGCAAAGTGAAGCATGTTTGACTGTATGCTAATTTAAAAATAATAATTATATGAGCAGTGGGTTGAGTCAGATGCAGAAATTCTTATGAAGAGAGAAAGTTTTTCTTGGGACACACAAGATAAAGAGTGACCGGTCCAGGCAGGTTGGGTCAAGTTGGGTTTATTAATGAAATGAATTTGTATGTTTACCTAGAACTCAGGCATTTTCAAGGGTGCCTGAAATTCAGTAACAGTTTTTGTCACACTACACCTACCTTTTTTTTCTTTTTATGCCACTGGGACTTGAACCCATGCCTTGTGCATGCTAGGCAAGCGTTCTGCCACTGTGCTGCACTGCTAGACCTATGTATTTACCTTTATTGCTGTCCATTTGTATGTTATCAGCTTTGCAAGCTTGTTTCCAACAGGCTTCTAACATGTGGACTTGTGGATATCAGAGTAATTGTAATTTTCTCTTTTGTTTCATAGTAATACATAGAAAATTGGAGCCTTCTTCACAGTTGTAACATAGTGTAGTTCTCTTGTTCTAGCATGTCTTCTTGCATAGAGTGGCAACATTTTAGAATCTTGTTCACATAAACACAAAGGAGTTGCCAGGGCAGGAAGAAGTAGGGTTTATTCATATTATTTCTAACATTTTTCTTAGACTTATTGTGTATATAATCAAGGATATTACTGAGGGGCTTGTTTTTACACGTGTGTGTGTGTGGCACATGGAGGCAGGAAAAGGTTGAAAATCGCTGTGCCAACTGAGTTACTTTATTCATTTCCAAGTGATTACTAATAGGGTTAGGAGTATGATCTGTTCAGTGCTAAATTTTATTTTCCGATTATGTCTTGTGTTTCAGTTGATAAGCTCTATGAGCTCAGTAGCAGAGCACTGTCTCCCTTCCTTACTTCGCACCTTGTTTGACTGGTATAGACGCCAGAATGGAACTGAAGATGAGTCTTATGAGTATAGGCCTCGATCTAGCACAAAATCTAAGGGGTAAGTGGTGAATTTTCTAGGTGTTTTACTTGGTACTAAAACACTTTCAATGAAGAAAATTATAGGGTTATCAACTAAGATTGTTATTGTTTTGTTTTTAAGCAAAGAGCATGGATTATTTTTGTTATAAAGGTGGTAGGAAGGAGAAAACTCCGTGTCTTAATGCAATACTAATTTCGGGTTCTTGTTTGGGTTCTTTGCCTCAATGGCAAAGTAAGAGCAGGTCCCATCATTGGAGTAAGGTGTGCCATGCCAGTAGTTGAGTGAGGAACCCTAATCATAAAAGTTAAAAGCCATTCTGAGAAGGTCCATTTTATGTGATTTTGGAAGGGAAGCAATTGTGATACACGAAGAATCAGAAACTGAATTATCACACCAAGACTCTTGGTGCTCAAGTGCTAGAACTTATCTTCTCCACCTTCAGACTTCTCAGGGAGATTTTGCATTACATATAACATCTACTCTGCTCAGGCGATTGCCCATGGTTTAGAGTATTGAATTTAGGAGTTTTTGGCTTAGATTTGTGAGATTACTTTGTAACCTATTTCATCCAGAGAACTTATTACTTTTGTTTCACTTGTTAATAAAAAAATTCACCATCAAAGAGGGTGTGATGGTAAGTTTTCTAAAGATAGTTTAAAACACTCTCTCTTACTAATACTTCCATATTAAGTTTGATTTCTGTTAGATGTAATAGTGAATTGTATGTTTAAATACCCAATGTATAAAAAGAAAGAACATGCCATGCATACACTGAGTTATTTAAAAAAAACCTTCTACTCAAAAATCACTGTACCACACTGCACATAGTGGGAACACAGTAAGCAACATGAACTACTGACCAATAGCTATTTAAAACTCTGTGTCTTAATGCAATTCTAATTTTGGGTTCTTGTTCCAGGGATGAACAGCAACGTGAAAGAGATTACCTTCTGGAAAGGCGGGACTTAGCAGTAGATTTCATTTTTTGTTTAGTTTTAGTTGAAGTTCTAAAGCAGGTGAGCTCTTCTGTGTCCACAAAGTCTGTATTTCTCATCCTTACCATGTCTTTGTGTTTGTTTCCTTATTTAGGATGTTATGTCTAACATTCTGGCCCACATAAACCAAATCCCTTTAGCTTAATTATATGTCTTTGAATTCTTTGCTGCTTTCCACCCTGTACCTATCTCTACTTCCTGTTCTTTTTACCTTTCTTTGCCAACTAGGATATGAAATTTTGTTAGCAAGATGGAACTTGGTGGAAATTGTTTTAAATATGGGCTTTAGCTGTAACTACAGTCTACTTGTCATTAAGTTTACTTCTGCTTGATTTCTCTTCCTGAACCCCTCTCACTTGCATTCCAACCTGGAATAGTTGAGCAGTTATAGTTCAGGAAAGGGGGTGATTTGATGAAGTAAGATCAAATTGCCAAGTGCACATGGTTTCAGGCAAGAATACCTCAGAATAAGGTGTGTTTATTCATTTAGTGAATGTTAGAATGTCTGTGTGCACTGACATTGTTTCAGGACTGAACACATGAGCTTCCATCTGAAGCAGATAGACAGTAAATATATAAATACATAACATCAGATACCATCCTACATTTCCGATTCAAGATAAGTGCCAGTTTACATGCAAATACCTCTGCTGATTTTGAGGGCTTTGTTTTATTTTAAAATCCATAGTCTCTAAAGAGTTAAGTATAATTCAAGAACGATCCATGTATTTCCAGCCACAAACATTGTATTGTTTAGGAAAAAGTCAGATAACTAAAAAACAAAAATTATATTTTGCATACAACATGTTCAGACAAGGAGTTTTTATTATATAAAATGGAATATTAGATAATAAATAGTAAAACTAAAATATAAAAGCTAATTGACAGTCTGTTTTTTTATACAGTCAATATGCTAATTAATTACATAATCATTTCTACTTTGATTCTGTTTTCCCAATGTGAAAAGACAATGATTTGGTACTGTGAAATCTGCAAATAATAATACTTTTAAGTATGTAAAGATAACTCAAGGTAAAATCTCTAATTTGTACCTTTTATATAAAGGTTCCGTAGTAGATGTAGGAAACAATTTTCTCCGTTCCTTGTGCTTACAAGTCAGATTTGATTTCAGTGATATCTCAGTGTGGCTGGGGTGCTAAGACCCGAAGACTGAAATAACTAGAGTGGGAGGAGCTGATGACCAGAAAAATCCATAGACCCAGAGAGGATTGGACTCCTGCTCCTTGTGCTTGATCTCCAACATCTCCTGTGAGCTAATATAGGTCATATGAGTGTTTTGGTAGCAACCACATGCAATATTTTGCTTAGTTAAATAGCAGAGTGTTCTCCTTCCAGTCTGAGAAATTGCAGACTCCTGACCTGGACATCAGGCCCTCTGAATTCCAACTCCACAGTGCCTTTCTACTTTGTTTCTCATGACATTCTCCTAGCAGCCAGTCTCTCTTCTCATCAGGAAGTTGTGCCTAATTGCAGTGGGCTTCAGAGCTTCAAATCATAGGCAACCGGCAGACGTGTTTTCTTCTTTCCTCCTTCTCCTCCCTGTCTACTCCCCTTCCTGTGCCTTTTATAATCTTCCTCCTCTAAAATAATCCAGATAGCTCTTCTAATAGGAAAAAAACAAAATCAGTGTCTATAAATTTAAGAACAGTTTGTTTGAGTAGACTAGGTTTTTCAAGCTCACTGCACAAGATCATTTCTGACTGATGGTTTCCATGGACTTAAAGTATGAAACACAAATACAGTGGCTGTGATAGCTAATCTGTTTCTTTGGCTCTGTCACCATATTGTTCCAACCAGCAACCAGTTACCCTTTCCTCTCTTTTCTACTATCCTCATACCTCTCAAAGAACAAGTGTATCTCAGAATTTACTTATCAAAAATCCTATAGAAAGATCTTCCCACCCTAGTAAATGGCAAGTTTTTTTACTTTCTCCACAATTAATAAAACTAGAAACTGAAGTAAAAATCAATAGAACTTTCTGAAATATCGTACCAAACCAACCAAGTTTTCTTCTGTCAAAATGCTGTAGGGTTGGGGCTGGGGCTGTAGCTCAGTGTTAAAGCACTTGCCTCACATGTGTGAGGCACTGGGTTCAATCCTCAGCACCACATAAAAATAAATAAAGAAACTGTGTGTTCATCTACAACTAAATAAATATTTTTTAAAATGCCATAGGGTTTAATAGAACCAGAGATAAATCTACGTACAATGTACTTAATAAGACATTGAACTTAATAAGAATTATACATTTTTATGTGTTGCTGGAAATTAAACCCAAGGCTTCCTGCACACTAGACAAATGCTCTACCGATGAGCTACAACCCCAGGCCAGACTTTTAACTTTGCTTCTGCATAGTATACCCATATGAAAATGTGATTTGGTTTTATTTTGATGAGGCAGATAGTTCCCAGGGTATTGATTGTTTCAGTATTGAGGAGGAGTGATTCTTTCTTGTGGGTAGTTCTTGATCTGATAGAGTCTAAGTAATCCATTCCTTGGATAACTAACCTGTTATGTCTTCAGTAATGCCCACATGTTTAGAACTTCATTGTTCATAAAGGGCTCTATATCCATCATGCCAACTGATCATTATTATGAATGCTGGGAGATGGCTGTGGCAAGTATTAACATGTCAGCAGTCTCTCTTCCTTGCTGCGAACCTTTAGCTAAGTTATTACCCACTAACTCCTTCCTCCTCTATAAAAAAGAATGATCATGGTATCATTTTTATAGAATTATAAGAATTAAATATGAAAACCATGGTGCATGGAAAGTGCCCAATAAATATTATATGTTATTTTCATTTTACAGATGAAGAAATGTTTTTAGTTGTAGTGATTTGCCGAAGATCATAAAATAGTTCATTTTTTACTCCCATGGTTTTTCCTTTTACTAATACAAATAAAAACAGTCTTGTTAGTAAAATCAATGGTATGAAATTAGATCAAAATGGTGAGTATCTTTTAAAATTAAAGTTTTAGTCATGAGTTAGATGAAAAATTTAGTTAATTTAAGTACAATGAAATTTAATACTGTGAATTCAGCACAGGAACAAAATTAACTTAAAATGATAGAAAATTTATTATTTCAAAAAAGAATAATTTGGGGGTAATGGCTGACCACAAAATTTAGGCTTTAGAATGTGATTACAGCATGTTTAAACAGAAATATGGCATTTTGGTTGTTTGAAGCTATTTTTTTTCATGTTAGACTTTAATCATACGTTTATTCTTTGAAATAAACAGAATGGTTGAGAAACCTAGTTTTTGAGCCATTTTGAGGTGTTGGCTAAGTTTAACCAGTACTGTTGTAACAGATCAGAAGGTAGTGATATCTTCTTTGGAGTGCATCCTTACCTTTTTTAGATTTACCATGAGCGTTTCAGATATTGGTGAGAAGTTCTGAAGGCGGGCGGGAGTGGGGGCCGGTGATTTGTCATTCCACTGAGGTGTGAATTTATTCACTGTCCTTTTTGTTGTTACCTGGGCATTTGGCTAATGAATGAGCATCGCTGACTCCCCAGTATCCTTGTCTTTACCTGATTTTGTTGTTCTTTACTTCCCTGTTGTGACAGGAGCTTTTAATTTGGAAGTGTAGCAGGACTACCCTCAGAACAAAATTTAAGTATTCTTCAGTGTCCTCTAGATACTCCCTCCCTGAATATTCAAGGAGAATTGGAGCTGCTGCATCTGAAATCACACCAATCACGAGATGTGAAAAAGTCTTGATGCTAGGTGAAAATATTAATTCAAGAAAGCAGAAATGTTTCTGTCTGAACTGAAATGAGATTCTTCATTGTCCATTTTTTTTAATTCAGTGGAAAACATTTTTATCACTATTGAAAATAAGGGGAGAAATAGAGACTTCAGAAATATCTGTGAATACCGATTATGTCCATTCCTATAAGAAAAATTTCAGAGGTTGTATATTTTTTCTTCCAAAAATTGAGATATGTTTTTTTCTTTCAGTTTTCTCTTTCATTCTTTTCTAATGACAATATAAGATCAAAAGTTTTCCTTGCACTTTTGTTTCATTTTTTTTTTAAAGTGTGTTTTCCTATATCAGAATGGGGACACAGCATATTCTAGAGAAAATAGCAACCCCAGAACTTCATTTTCCTTATCCATAGGGGACAAATATCTATCTTTAAGGCTGTTGTGATATAAATAATGTATATAAAAAGGTGAAGTTTCTGACACACAGACATGTAAAAAATTGCCGGGTGTGGTAATAATAGGGTCATAATAAAGAGCACACTGCGTGGCCAAGAGTTGTCCCTGGCTGTCATTGTTGGACTTCAGGCATAACTGCAGCAAATAAAGAGTACTCCCTGGTGGCTGGGAGTGCAGCACAGTGATTCCCCAGCACCCCGCCCCCCCCCCAAAAAAAAGAAAGGAAAAAATGTATGTGTGTGCATATATACAAATGTGCACTTGGGGAAATCATAGATTTAAGTTATTGGTGTTTCACATCTCTGTCCTAAGAGCATAACAAACATCCTTATGAGGGAATTAATATGGTAAACCACAGCACAGTAAATGAGGTACAAAAAAATTAAATCACATGAAATGTCTAGTTGTCTTATTTTGAGGTCACTAAAATGTCTAGGGCTAACTTACTGTGAATTTCAGAATAAATCCTGGGAGTCGAGCTCTTTCCTTCCCCTCCCCTTTCTTCCCCTCCCCTCCCCTCCCCTCCCCTCTCCTCCTTCTCCTTCCTTCTCCTCTTCCTCATTCTTCTTCTTCTCTCTCTGTTTCTCCTCTTCTTTTTTTAAATCTTTGCTCAGTTTTTATTTAGATTGTCTTTTTTTAAAATTAAGTAATTTTCCTTTATTTTTTTCTGTCTTTTTAATATTGGTGTACCTCCTAGAAGAAATCATAGAGTCTGCACTCTAACAGATGGACACAGGCAGTGACTTCCTCAGCTCTTTTGTTGTTTATTTTGAGACAGGGTGTCCAGCTTACAATCCTCTTGCCTCAGCCTCCCAAGTCGCTAAGATACCAGGCCAGCACCACCATCCTGGACTTAGGCTGCTCTTTCAAATGCATTCTATTCCTAGCTCAAGTTTGGTTTCACCTAGTGGCAGGTGTCTGTTCTGTTTTAAATTTTGGTGGGGTAATGGTGTGGCTGACAGAAACTTAGGGAACCAGTGATTCTAGTAATCTTCTTGTTACCCTGGGTCTTATTTTTTTGGTCCAAGCCAAGAAAACCAGGCCAAGAGAACATAAGGCTTACACTATCTGCTTCCCTGCCTTTGCAAGTTTGGATTCCACCCATTCCTCCCACCTGGCCTGGCCTGTTTCTTTCCCTCATCTGGTCCCTTCATCTAGTCTAGATTTCAAGGGGGTAAGAATTTTGACCTGACCACTTTTAGAGAAAGATGGAACAGGTAAGAGGACAAGGAGTAATGTTCAGTTGTAATGCACCACAATTTGCATTCTTCCAGGGCCAGTAAGTATGGAGATTTAATCTATTATTTACATTTTAGAGGAGGTGGAAACTTACTCAGATTATATAGTGAGTAAAAAGAAAAACTTTGGTTTTACTAATTCCAAATTCTTCATCTTTCTTCACTTCATTTCATTAGAATGAAGAAAATGGTTTTTTGTTTGTTTGTTTACTCAATAATTTGATCATAGTTTACTTACAATAAAATGGACAACTTGGTGTGACTGTAAGGGGACCCTTTGGGGATGCTTTTTAGTTTCCTCTTAATATAGATGTCATGTGATCTAAAAGACTGAGTAACAAGATTGCCATGTCTTTCTTTCCTTGACCAGCTGGCATTCTGAAATTTCCAAATCAATAAGATATGATTGTTATACTTTATAATGATAGGATGCACTTACCTATAAAAGATTCAAGGACTTCTTGTAATTTTGAGATCATAAAAGTCCTCATTAAATATCCCTGATTGCTGGAGAAATCCTGGGTTTAGAGTTTTAGCTTACCAACATGAGACAAGGATTAAACGATTTTTCCAGAGTCTTCATAATTCTTGATTGGGTAGAATAAATTCAGATTTTGCTCATTATTAGCATGAGATTTTAAAAAATCACCTTCTACAAGTTGATAAGTAAACCTCCTTTCTTTCCTGAGTCATCAGGATACTTTACAAAGGTTCTTTGAGACCTAGAAAGGCGAGGTCTGTACCATGCCGCCTCCTCATTCAGTCTTGATCTGGAGGATAGAGATATCCCTCAGAGTGCATTTTCTTCACATCGTATTCCAGATCCAGGCTTTGGGACAGCCTCAGTTTCCAGGAAATTCGAGATGAATGCTCTTTCTGATCCCCTTCTGGTCAGCAATAAACACTGAGCCATTTAGCCAAGACAAGGTCAGACTCTGCTCAGGGAGTAAAACCACTGCATCAGCTGCTGTTCCCTTACTTGACAGTGATGTAGAAGTGGCGCCAGTGTTCCTCTCAGTGTTGTGTCAACTTAGTCACCTTCTCATTGAGATTAATAAATGTAAATGAACAGCTATTTCTTGAATTTCTTGCCCTTATTATAATATAATCATAGTTATTCTTATCTAATTAACATTTCATGATCACATTTTGCTAGTTCCTGATCATTATTCAGAACTGAATTCAGCTGCCCTCTGATAAATTCCTAAGTTGCCTTTGTAAGAAATAAATTACCATTTTAAATCCTTCCTTAGACCCTTAAGAACGATTTTGGCCATCTCTGAGTAGTTACAGTTCTCTACTATTTTTTCCCCAGTCTAGTTTGTAGATTTCTTGTTTTCATTTACTATCTGTATTGTAATTTCATTACATTAATAGAATTTTACCATCTGTATTGTCAAAGTTCTTAAGAAAATGAAAGTTCTATATTTTCTTACATTGGACCCCATGTCTGCAGAATTGGATAAATCATGATTCTGATTTAAGACACTCTGTTGTCATTGGTGTCTTTATGGTGGCCTGTGTGTGTTTTACATGTGATGAAAAACACACACAGGCCTATGAGCCTACTGCCTGAGAATTAGAATATTACTATGACTTAAGCCTAATTATGTGTGTTTCACCTAGTTCACTCCCTTTTCTCACTCCTTATCATTCTACTGATTTTTGTGTAAATTATCCCCTTAACTTTAAAAAAAGTTTTATATAGTTTAAATAATATATTAATTTTTCTTGTTTTTGAACTTTCTAAAAAATGGCATCACACTGTTTATCTCTAATACTTATTTTTCCACTCAAAATTACATTATTAATTTAATCCATGAATTGCAGCTATATATCATTTTCTTTCTTGGGCATGCATGTAATATACTAGTATAGAAGAAAGGAGAAAAATAGTTTTTGCTCTGCCCTCTTCGGTTTTAATGATTGGGGCTTTATGGATTGATTTGTAAGACGACAGATTTATGGGTAAAGGTTTAGTACATATGCATGTGGAGGCCCTCACAGAAAAGAAGTGAAAACTCTGAAGTGGAGAAGTGAAAAACAGAAAGGGTTTCGGCTTCTAGAAGCAGTGCATTTAGGGAAGGTAAATACATCCAGGGAGCCAAAGGAAGATAAGGGTGATTTACTAAGACTTGTTGAGACAGTCACAATTTCATGCTCACTTCCTGTCTTCACTGGCAGTGAACAAGGCAGAGACCCTCATACTTGGTTCAGAGTGAACACCTTCAGAAAGGAAAAATTATTTGTGGTCTTTAGGAAATAATTTGTCTTTTTAGACAATTTTTTTTAAAGATAAAAAATAATTTGTTTTACCTTTCTCCTGTTTGGTCGTGTCAGACTTGGGTTTTTTCCCATTGAATAAGTATAAAATGATGTGGTTGTATGCTTTCATGCTCTTTATTACTGATGAAATTAAGCATCTCTTCATATGTTTTTTGTCCTAGGAATAAAGTGATTGATTTAATTTAAGTGATGGGACATTCACAAAAGTCTAATTTGATGTATTTTTTTTAAAAAATTCTAGATTCCTGTTCATCCTGTACCTGATCCCTTAGTTCATGAAGTTCTAAACTTGGCTTTTAAGCACTTTAAACATAAGGAAGGGTAAGTAAAATAACAACTTGGAATTGTTGCTTTTCTCCAAAGCCTAAGTTGAGACTCTTGAAGATAGTATGAATTCTTATTGATTATTTGTTTTTAGAGTTCAAAGCAATCATTTTCCCATTTCTTTTGAATCGACATAATAGGCTTAAAAAAATTTTGTAAAAATAATTCTTAACACTCTAGATTATATTTATAAGAAATGGAAGGTTAGATTTCTTGGCCATTTAAAACCTAAACAAGAAATAGGAAAGGCAACAGAATACAACAGACACTAGTATGGCAATATGTAAAACAGTGGATGTATAACCGATGTGATTCTGCAATCTGTATACTGGGTAAAAACGGGAGTTCATAACCCACTTGAATCAAATGTATGAAATATGATATGTCAAAACTATGTAATGTTTTGAACAACCAATAATTAAGAAAAAAAGAAAATTTGTGTACTATCATAGTATGAATGAGTATTCAAAAAATATAATACTCTGATAAGGAATTTTTAAATTTATTAAGAGAAATTATTTTAAACATTTAATGAAATATTGTTTGTTTTATTGCTATTTTAGATATTCAGGAACCAACACTGGGAATGTGCATATCATTGCAGATTTATATGCAGAGGTGATAGGGGTTCTTGCCCAGTCAAAGTAAGTTTTATAAATCATTGATTTTGATTTTCTTTGTACTTCAGAATGTTTCATTCCTAACTGATACAACAAACTCTGATAGTTAAAGACCCATCAATTTTGCCATTGAATTATCAGGAAGCCCTCTCCACCTTTTATTACTCTTCTCTGTTCCCTAGAAGCTCCTTTGAGTAGCACCATTCCTTCAATTCCACTACTTGTTTTACTTTATTTGGGGGTTTCCATAAATGTCTGAATCAAGCAAGTCAAAAATTGCCAAGAGTAGTCAGGACATTTGCCTTATTCCATATTTTTAATAATTTCATGAGAAGTATTTTTTGAAATCCTTGTTTTAGAACTTTACAGAGCTAATAATTACTTTTATTATTTTCCAGTGAGCGTCTTTATTTCTGAGATCATAATACAATATATTTTAATCATCTTATTTGTTTTAATACTGAACTGAGGGGCTGGGGATGGAGGTCTGTAGTATAGTGCTTGCTTAGCATGCATAAGGCCCTGGATTCAACCCTCAGCACCCCAAAAAGAAAAAAAAATTGGTAGAGTCTTGGTTAAGTAGAAAATATACCCCCTGAAAAGGATAAAAGGTTAGGATTGTACAATTTGAAAGTGTTATTCAATTCAGTAGGAGTTACACTCATGGAGTTATAATGAAACCTCATTTTAGTAAGCAGTAAAGTATCTTAGCACCTTGTGGGTACTCTGAATTTCCTGGAAGGTTTTGGATTTCTTTTTGCTGCTAAAAGAAATTCCTAAGAAAGTATTGATTCATATTTTCTTGAATGCTTTTGAAAGACTCGTTGGCCCTAAAATCACCAAATAACTATCTTTCTAAATTCCAAGAAGGCAAGCACAATTATTTTAATGTGGGAATAGTTAATTAATAGCATAGTTTAATAGTTAGCATCTTAATTTTAAGTAATACTTTTTTCTGTTTTTTAATTTTTTAAGTCATACTTTATTAATATACTTTTTACATTTTAAAATATACTAAGGACCCTTATATAACCCATGCTTTAGAACTTAGAATGTAGTTTGAATATTTTAAATGATTTAAAACATAGATAATAACACCTTAATATCTCATTTGCATTTAATTAGTAATGAATCCCTAATTCAGGAATATGTACACAAGTCATGGGTGGGAGCAATGTTATATATTGCTCCTTATGGCATAGTAATTCATGATTTTTTAAAAATCAAAGATGAATTTTTATATCAGGAATATAGAAAAGAAGTTCTAAGCAATACATTAGCAAGTTTGGATCAAGAAGAATACTACATTGTAGAATAATAAGTCTAAATGACCAGTAAAATTATAAGTGATATCAGCCTCACTAGGCTAATATAAGAGAATCACCACTTCAGAGCCAGATTTAGGTGACAACTTGGGCATGTAGTGAGCGTACGACAAAATGTGGACATATCCACATTGGGCTTGGGCTTCCAGCTGGTGGGTGAAGCAGGAGTAGGAAAGGGAGGGGGAAAAAAAACCACACTGGGCATATATTTCAATTTTGTCCCAGTTTTCTTGAATTGTAGTGATTGATAGTTTTTTTTTAATTGGTTAAAAAAATGGGTTCTAATATTATTTTGATGGAACAATTTTATCCATTTCATAAAGGATTTCTTAATGCTAAAGAGTATTTTCATGTAAAATGATGTTCTCCAAGGTTCAAATCAAAGTTAATGTTATACTTCCTAACATGACCATATTTTATTAATCTGTAATTTTCTTTTTTCCCTCACTGTTGTCAGTGACCATTTAGAAAGCATGACTTATTTGAATTCATTTTATCTGTCAGAAACTGAGTAATATTAACAGTAAAATCTTTAGTCAATTCATAATATATAGAGTGGGATGATTAAATATTATTAATAAACTACTAGTGTCTTTTTAAAGAAATAGTTACTAGTTTTCACAATTGTGATTTGAATCCAGGATTATGCTCACATTTTAAAAATCTTTTGATTTTGTAGCTTACTCACATTGGGCAACCAGTGTCCTCTGTCTCCTCTTCAGGTTTTCTCTGGTGTAGTGAGATATTAATTTTAAATGATAATTAATACGTTTAAATTGGTTGGTTTATCTTTTTAAATAAATTTATAGTGCCCAGTCTGCAAGCTGTGTATCTCTCATCATAAACCTAAAAAAGAGCCTTAAAAATTGGAGATAATTCCCTACTTATATAGAGATGATGACATCATAGGAATAAAGAAATCATGTCATCCCCCCAGGAACTCCCTAGTTTTAAAATAAACCAACAGCAAATATAATGTAACAGTTTCTTTTTCCTCCTGTGCTTTTGATGAGGGCAGAGAAAGGAGGTGGTATTTGGGCAACACACCTTTGGATTTCACCCTTAAATACCATGTGGAATATTAGTGTTATAATTCACATCAAATTATGTCTCCATGTATATTAAAGGTTTCAGGCAGTCAGGAAGAAGTTCGTGACAGAATTGAAAGAACTGCGACAGAAGGAACAAAGCCCACATGTGGTACAAAGTGTCATCAGCTTAATAATGGGAATGAAATTTTTCCGGGTGAAAATGTATCCTGTAGAAGATTTTGAAGCATCATTTCAGTTTATGCAGGTGATATACCTTCTTAGTGGTAGTAATAAGAATTAGCCTGACATTGGTCCTTCTTGTTCTTCATGACTCTCCAGAAGAAGCAAAATGTACATTAATTAATGCACCATTACATCTTATTCCAAGTGCTAAATTCTCACAAGTATGGATGAAGTTTCTTTTTTTGACCTTAGTTTCTTGGTAAAATAGGAGTTTCACAAGATTATTGTGATATTACAAATTTGTTAACCTCTTTTGCTAATCTAAGTATACCTTTTTTTTCCCTTCAAGGAATGTGCTCAGTATTTCTTAGAAGTAAAAGACAAAGATATAAAACATGCACTTGCTGGTTTATTTGTGGAGATTCTTATCCCTGTAGCTGCTGTAAGTAATTTTATATCTTATATCTTTCATATGTCATGTGAGAACCATACAAACTCTATACTTCATTTCCTCCCTGCAGACTCTTGCAAGGTAGTGAGCTGGGGCCACCAGAGGGTTCCTCTCATTTGTTTGTAGTTCCTTAGGTGTTACTTTGTTTTGTTGATTGGTGTCCCTGTTTTGCTTATCCTTTTGCATGTGTTATTTTTATTTTTTGGTTGTTTAAGATGGTAAAGTGAATTCAGCCCCCTTATTCTATTTTGACTGGAAAGGGGACTTAATTACTCTCTTTTATTCAGATTTTATTCTACTTAAGATTTTTTTTTTTAAATGAAGGAACATTTTCATGTTGAGAAACTAAATGTTTTGGCTTAATTTTTTTTTTTTTAACACAAGTTCACTGACTTGTGACCTGTATGTTTAGGTGAAATGGTTTGCAATATTTATGTACTGCATTGGAGCCATGCTTAGAAAGGGTAAACAGAGAATTGTAAGAAAAGTTAAG
This sequence comes from Ictidomys tridecemlineatus, assembly GCF_052094955.1. Classification (NCBI taxonomy): domain Eukaryota; kingdom Metazoa; phylum Chordata; class Mammalia; order Rodentia; family Sciuridae; genus Ictidomys; species Ictidomys tridecemlineatus. Next base: position 37,310,316 of record NC_135485.1, on the reverse strand, counting down.
AAGTAAAAATATTAAGGGCAGAGTGGTTGGCATGATTTTTTTTTCTATCTTGACTATTTACTTAAATATTTAAAGTTTCTTTTTTTAAAAGTGGGGAATAACAAGTCCTGAAGGTTTGTTTAGAGGTTTACAATGGTTTGAGTCAGTCCCCTCACCCTCTCACCCCAGTTTTAGATACATTAGACCCATTTATTAAAAAGAAAATGGCTACTGTTTATGGAGCCATGTCAGTTCTCCTCTATCGTCATTAGTAAATATACTTCCTTTTTTGTTGTTGTTGTTGTTTCCATAGATGTTTTTTCTACTTATCCAATCCAAATTGTTGTTTGCACATCCCCCTTTGTCTGAGAATCCTTTTTTTTTCCAGGAATCTAAGTGAGATTGAGTTTTAATTTTTAAGGTGAATTCACCAAGAGGCGCAGGTTGTAGGAAGAAAACCTCTGGACAGTGGTCCGCTCTCCCTGTGCTGCCTGATTCTTTTATGCCATATGCCAGGTTTATCAGTTCACTAGTGCTGCCACGATTACATACCACTGACTAGGTAGCATAACAACAAAGCTACCCAGCAGTTGTTTTGTAGCAATGGAGGCTAGAATTCTGAGATCTGAGAGTGTCATCAGCTTGGTTCCTTTTGAGGGCTTCAAGGAAGAATTTGTCCTGAGTCCCTTGCCCAGCTTCTTGTGGTTTGCTGAATGTCATTGGTGTTCTTTGGCTTGTAGGGGCAATACCCTATCTCTGCTTTCGGTTTTACATGATTCTTTTTCTTGTGAGCTTGTCCTTTTGTTCCCCTTTTTAAAGGACTCTGTAGTCATGTTGGATTGGGGACATTATCTAATCCTAATTTAGTTAATGAGATCTGCAATGACCTTTTTCCAAATAAGGGCACATTCTGAAGTATGTGAGGTATGGGCTTCAACATAGGAATTTTGTGGAGATATGATTAAGTCCGTAATACCAGGCACCTTTGACAGTTTCTTCTGCCTAGAACATTTGCCTGTCTAGTAAATTCTGCTAGATCCTCTGCCTAGCTGGCCTCTGTTTATTCATGCATATGTATTGAGTTTTTTATGAGTATCAGAACCTCCTCTATATCCAGGGAACACAACAAAGAACAAGATAGGAAAGGTTCTCTCCTATTATGGAGCTTAGTCCCAGCATAGGAAACAGAAAGTAAACGAGGATCTAAAACATGTAGTATGCAGTCTATGGCAAGGTCTATGAAGTACTATAAGGCGCGTGGGACTACAGGGGGAAGATTGCCACCGGCACAGGGGAGTTGAAATTTTAAGGAGCATGATTAGGAAAGCCTACCAACCCTGAAAGAGATGGTGATGGTTGAGCCAAGACTAAAGGAATGAGGAAGAAAGACTCCCTGTGTCTTGGGGAAGAACATCTCAGAAAAAAGGAACAAGTGTGGGCGTCCTGAGGCAAGATCACACTTTGAGGAGTTCCAGGGACACCTGGAAGCTAGTGCAGCTGATCCCAGTGCACAGGGACAGAGCAGGGGGAGCTGAAGCCAGAAAGGTCACATCGGAGGCTGATGTAATGTGGCAGGTAAGACTCTCTGGCCTCAGTATAGAGGCTGCTTCCCTGTGGAGTTAGTCTGGTGGGGCCCCTTTGAGCGCTCCAGTGCCTCGCCTCTCCCAGGGCCTTTTGGCCCACATGCTCACCACCTGTTTGCTTGTCTGTATTCTCCGCTTGTTGGCACAGGGCAGGGCCCAGGTTTATCTTATTTACTTAACACTTGGTCATCTGGCACATTATAATACCTCAGTACAGATCTCGGTGAATTATTAACTACTTTCAAACTTTACAGAAAGTTCTTATAATCTTCGTGCAGTTTAATGTTTGTAACCATTTTCTTTTCTGTTTGCATTACCTCTCTACCTAGGCTGTTAAAAATGAAGTGAATGTCCCCTGTTTGAAAAATTTCGTGGAGATGCTTTATCAGACTACTTTTGAACTGAGCTCCAGAAAGAAGCATTCTTTGGTATTTAGAAATATTGTAAAGCTTTACATGTTTAATTGGGAGTTCTAGCAGTTGATTTATGAATTCAGGAAAGATTAAGGAGAATTATAAAATCTGAAATTGTAAAATTCCTGAAGTACAACACTAGGGAGAGTTTTTACATATGTATTTTCTATTCTTAATTTATGCTATTATCTCTGCCTCTGATAGGTTATTCAGACTTCCTCTTAGGAATTTACATATCTTGACAGGTCTTATAAATTTCATATTATGGGAGAGATCAAATATAGTCCTATATTTAACCATAAATTCCTTTACTTTGCATTATAATACATGTATTCCAAAGTGTTTGATTTTTTTTTTAAAGGAGACATTCTCTAACAATATCTCTTCTATTCTGAGATTGAAAGCATTTTTTCCATTTAACCCTTCATTCCATGTTACTTTTCTATAGCTTGGAGAAAGTTTGAAAACTGGGCAAATACTTGACTATCTAAACTAGAGATCTAGCAATAATAAGCATTGATTGTGCCAGGCCTTGAGCTAAGTCCCTTGCGTTGTCTTTCTTAGAGCCTCATGGCAGTGTAGGACATTTGTGATTATCATCTCCTACTTTACATGTTTAGTGCTTAACGTAGCCATAGGCTTGGCAAATAGAAAGCCAGAACTTGAATGCCAGTCTCTCCTTTGATCCTAGGACCTGTGTTCATAACCACCATATTGGACAATGGACAAAAGGGTCCAAGGAGAAACATGAGCATGTTCTAACTGTGGGAGATGGTAGTTCAAAATGTTTTCTTTCCACTATTATGTATAACTATAATGTACTAATAAAAACTTTCAACACACAAAAAAAATGTTCTTACAGAAAATGTATCCTTTATCATTCTTTGTGATATTATTCTATGAAATTATATTATTACAAATGGGAAAACCACATAGTAAGTTATTTTAGTTTCCTTGTTTGTTCATAAGAATAAATGAAATAATCATTTATAAGTCATAATTTTTTTCACGAAAAATATTAATTTTCTCTTTTCCTATCTCCTGTAGGCTTTATATCCACTAATTACCTGCCTTTTATGTGTCAGTCAGAAACAGTTTTTTTTAAATAACTGGCATATTTTCCTACAGAACTGTTTGTCACACTTAAAGGTAAGATGTAATTACATTTCTCACCTGTGAATTACAGAATAAGATGTATTCATTTCCACAAATACATTGAACAGTATATAACAAAACTTCCTTTTCTAAAAAAATGTTTTTTTAGTTGTAGATAGACAAAACGTTCATTTTTTGTTGGTGCATTTGAATAATTTTTTGCCACATTTAGTTCTCCTTTAGGGAATCACATATAGAAGTGCATGAACTTTTGATGGAAAATGTAGTTTGACTTAAGACAAAACTGTGTATTTTCATGGATCATCATTTATACTATATTAGACCTAGCAATATTGGTTAATAAATAAATTTCTTAAGAATTACAAGATATTGCCAGATGAGATGATGCACACCTGTAATCACAATTCAACCTACCCGGTCCCTGTTTCAAAATTAAAAACAGAAAGGGATGGGAATGTAACTCAGTAGTTGAATATCCATGGGTTTGATCACTACTACTGGGGGGAAAATTATACAAGTGTTACTTAATATCATAAAACCTTCCATATATTTATTTTTGTCTTATGTTTGTTTGTTCACTTATTTATTTGGTACTGGGAATTGAACCCAGAGGTGCTTTATCCACCGAGCTACATTCCCAGCCCTTTATTTATTTATTTATTTATTTATTTATTTACTTACTTACTTACTTACTTATTTACTTATTTATTTTTGTACTGGAGATTAAACTCAGAGGCACTTGGGCACTTGACCACTGAGCCACATCCCCAGCTCTATTTTGTATTTTATTTATTTTTGTACTGGAGATTAAACTCAGAGGCACTTGGGCACTTGACCACTGAGCCACATCCCCAGCTCTATTTTGTATTTTATTAGAGACAAGGTCTCACCGAGTTGCTTAGTGCCTTCACCATTGCCCGGACTGGTTTTGAACTCGAGATCCTCCTGTCTCAGCCTCCAGAGCCACTGGGATTATAGACATGTGTCACTGTGCCTGGACATATTTTATTTTTTAGATAGGGTCTTATCAAGTAGTTTAGGGCATTGCTAAGTTGCTGAGGCTGAACTCAAACATGCACTCCTCCTGCCTCAGCCTCCTGAATCATTGGGATTACAGGTGTACTTCAATGCACCTGGCTTTTCTTCTGTTTCGAGAAAATTTCAGAAATGTTGGCTCAAGTCTGAATAATATGAAAAGAGCTTTGATAATAAAATATCACAAAAAGTGCATTTAATTTAAGTATAACTGGTCAAATTTTAAGTGGGCTATTGGATCCACGTGAATGTAAAAGCTCTTAAAATAATTGTGATTTGAATGAAGGAATACTTGCTGCCAACACTATTTGACGTATCCAGGTTCAGTCTCCCTTAGTGTTGACAATATCTGTAAGAGATAGGACTTTCTTCTTTCCTGCTCTGCTAGCAGGACCCTCTTTTCTTCTTTGGATAGGAATATAGTTAATATCTGACACAGAGGAGGGAATACTCACCTTATATTATGTGAATGCTCAGTGTGGATACTCCTTTCATAGACAGTTAGATAAGACTGAATATTTGCTGAAAAGTTTTGCAGACATGACATTTCCTTTCTTGTTATTCCTCTAAGTTTGACTTGAGACTAAAAATCTTTAATAGTGAAAGTGAGGCATACGTAGATTAAATGACCTCTCTCTAGCCAGACAACTCATGTTGGTATTGTGAGAACTAGGACTGCTGTTTTCATACTTCTGGAAAGATTCACTGGGTATATTGATTTCATAATTTTATGTATCATTTTCAAAACTGCTTTGATTTCTTAGTAAGGCATACTAAATATATGTCTTTGAAAAATACTTTTGTCTCCTTCTAGATGTATTTTGCTATTATTCATATTTGGATAAGAATTGATATACCTTCTTTGCTTGTGTAAATTATCAGAACCGAATCAGTGAAGCTGATTTAACTCTTTATGTCTTGCAACAAGGAAAGAAATTTTATTTAATTAATTGCATCATATTTGTTTCTGTCCTTATTTTGATAATTCCTACAGATATAGGTACTAAAGGTAATGAATCATTTTCTGGGTAGTATAAGTTTTCATACTTAAAAAAATATTTTTAAGACATGCATTTAAGTGTTTCTGGAAGGTTGCTTTGTTTCATGACAATTCATACTTTTCTGTTGCTGTTGGAATTTTTTTTAATATATATACACATTTCCACCTAACATATTTGCAATACTTTCGCGGTACCTTAACTTTTTTTTTTTTTTTTGTCTTAAGGCTTTCATTTAAATTGCTCTGTTTTCTTTGAATCCTTATCTCCTGTTAAATATTTCTGGCATATTGTCCATTTTCATTAATGGCATGATAGCAATCTGCTAGACTAAAGGAGATAAGAGCCACTTAGCATGAATATTTGGAATATAATTGTCTTGGCCATTAACCCTTAGCTTACATTAAGGCTCTATTCAGCAGAAATTTTATGACTTGGCTTCTGTCTATTAAGTTTTCAGTAATGTGGCTGTTTGCATAGTTGAAGTAAGAAGTTTCAAGCATTCAAGGAAAAATTATGGTAGTTGTCAGTTATAACAGTTATAATTTATTTTGTTTCTATATTGGAAAAATTGATCCAGAATGAAGGCCTTACCTAAATTGATAAAGGTGATCAATTATTTTATTTGATTCAAATAATCTCTTGATTTAAAAAACATCTACAACAGTTTTTCACTGATTAGACTCATTTATTAGGACTAATTTTTGTTAATGTTTACTGGATGCTAGATTCATTATCTCATTTAATTTTCACTGAATAGAATATGTGTAACCCATGTTTAGGAAGCCAGTAAATAATAGAGCTTTGCATCCAGATTTGCCTATCGTTATATAATTTCTGCTGTCTCTGGTCCACCATATTATCTGCAAATGTACTATGAGGAATGTTGCTATACTGAATATTTTAAGAAAATCTTTTGGCTATAATTCTGGGATTTTAAAAAGGCATTATCTCTAGAATCATAAAAATAAATATGGTGAATTTTCAAGGCACTTTTAAGATATTACTATACCAATTTTTTTTAGCTGGTGACCATGAAAAATGGGCTTGATTCCTGTATTCCCAGAAATAACATGTAAAAGAGTATTATTTAATTTTCCCTAAAGAGTTATATTTCTTATTTATGTCCCAAAGAGTATTTGGTAGCTTTCTATATCTATTTTATCAGTTTAGGTGCTTACATGAAAAGTGATTTTCAAGTTTTTGAAGAATTATTAAGGGAGATAGAGGAATAATAGGAGTAGATCACAGTTAAAAATAATCGATACTTATTTTCTTTAAAAAAATTGAAGTTGTTTGAACTCACGAGTAGTGTTTTTAGAGGAAAAATTAGGCAGTTAAAATTTTAACTGCTGTTAGTTTGAGTGTTGTAGGTATATATCCCATGATGCCCAAATTATAGATTCTTTTCCCCTTAGAGTATCTGGCCACCATCTTGAAAGTTTCAAATTTCTTCTAAATAGAGACCTTTGTGAAGAGCCGTCTTGTTTTGTGCTTATTTTCATCTAACATGCATGTGCTGCATCTCATGTTTATGTTTGCTGTCTCACATTGCTTTATTTAGATGCCATCTAACAACAGTATCAGAAAACAAATAGAAACACTCCAGGTGAGTTGTGTTGATGTTACAAAGTAAAATATTGCTTTATTTTCTTTAAGTGTGGCGTTTGTTTTTCCTTTACCCATTGTTGCATTGCATGTCTAATGTATTTGTTCAAACCTGCTTCTGTTAATGTTAAAGAAAGGGTGGCCACAGCAGGGCATTCTTCAGAGGTTTATGATTAATGTAGCCCCAAGAAGGTGAATTTAAGAGAAAGAAATGATACTGAATGCTGATTCTGCACCAAACTTTACTGCTTAAAAATATTGTTTAATTCATATTACATAACTGTTATAAATCAAAGTAAGTATTAGATGATCATTTTCCATTGCAATTAAGGAGATAGTAGCTTAGATTTTAAATGTGATCTTGATGAATGAATTTTTTAAAAACTTTTATCACATGGGTTTGAGGTTTCTTAAAACATATTTTTAGTTGTAGATGGACACAGTATGTCTATTTAATTAATTTATTTAAAATTTATTTTTTAGTTGTAGGACACAATACCTTTATTTTATTTATTTTTATGTGATGCTGAGGATTGAACCCAGTGCCTCACACATGCTAGGCAAGCACTCTACTACTGAGCCCTAGCCCCAGCCCAGGTTTGAGTTTTTAACAAATTATTTTTAAGTCCAGAGTAGAAAAAAGGGAAGAAACATTAAATGATTCCCACAAAGGTCATATTTAACTGACTTATCAAAACTTTGTTGTATGCTAATGTTATTTGGCTTTTATTTATGTGAAAATCTGATTATTCCAGTTACACCAAAATTGTGACTAGGAAATTTTATCTCCTTATGTAAGGTTCAGATCAATTTAGGATTCTTTTTTTATTTGAACATATATAACAGCATTGTGGCAATTGAAAACCATTAATAAATGCTTTTTTTTAATCACTTATCATCTTGCTTTTTGCATATTGTGATGGTGTTAACTTTGTAGTCCATCTTGGAAAGTCTGAAACTCAATTTTTTTGTGCCAGATATTTTATCAGTTCAAATAGTTGAAGTATGTTTATATTTAATCTTTTATATGAGCACATTATTAAATTCTCATTTACATTAATTAGGACAAATATTTTTAATGTATAATTTTCCTTGACATTTTAGAAATATAATTTAATGTAAGTTTAACTTGGCATATATATAAAAACTAGTTGAACTAGTTTTTAAAAAAAATATTTTTAGAGAAGTTTTAGGTTCATAGCAAGATCAAAAGGAAAGAACAGAAATTTCCCATATTTTTCCTCTTCCACAGTTGTATTCCCTTCCCCATTATCAATATCCCTCAGCAGAGTAGTACAGATGTTACTGATGAACCTACCCCAGTGCATGTTATCACCCAAAGATGGTAGTTTTACATTAGAGTTTAATGTTGGTCTAGTACATTCTGTGGGCTTTGACATGTATCCACCATGATAGTATTAAACACAGTTTATTCACTGCCCCAAACATCTTCTGTACTCTGCCTACTCATCTTTCCCTAACTTCTCAACTCCTTGCTGAACTCATATTTTGATATTTGATATCTGGGATTTAGATGATAGAAAAAAGTTACGTTCTGTTAAAAGCATTATTATAAAAAGCATTATATTGGTATATTGGCTGTTTATTAGTAGCATGCATATGTTATATGCCACTTCAGTTACATTTTTAACAAGTAGAAAACTACTTGAGGAACTGTATTTGAAATTTGGGATCATTATTGATCTGGCAGATCAATGTTGATTAATTTGAGACTCTTGACCAGATGAGTAATTGATTTCCATTTCTAATTTTATCAAATCTTCATGTATATAGATGTACAAGCAATTATGTTTTCTAGTAGGTAAGTCTTTTATGAAAATACTCCTAGTTATCTTTTCACATTTCTTTTAATCATATATTATAGGTATCTATTGTAGTATATCTCAAGAAAATCAAACAGAATGGCTAAAGTTATTTTTAAAAACTCTTCGTTAGTTGATGTATATAAAATAATCTTTAGCAATAAGAAATACCTCAACCAGATTATAAAAATGTAAATGTACAGTACCTTGATGAATGAATTCTACAAATAATTAACAGATGTTTAAAGAGTTTCTCTTAATGAAGGAGGTGATTAGCTACATTTTTAAAATTCACAATTAAATTTCATTACATGACTGTGGTCATGTAAGAATTGTACTTTTAAAAACACCTAGAAAGAAACAGTTTGCTGATCAAATTGTGACTGAAAAAATAATAATTTTGTGATTCCAAATAACAATAATAATAATTTAAATAATAATGTTCTGATTTCCAAATGAAAATTGGAGGTGTAACACCTACCACTTAGTGAACATCTAACAGGTACTGTGTACTGTCCCTGATGCTTTATAGATACTAACTTTCTTAATCCATGAGATAGGTGCAATATTTTCTCCATTTAAAAGATGAAGAAGTTGTGGTACAGAGTGATTTAACAGTGCCCAAGGATGGATTTGGATTTGATTCCAGGTGTCTTTAATTTTAGAATCATGCTTTTAACTCCCTGGTACATAGTCTCTCTTATAAGAATATGCATTTAATAATAATTGACATTATATCATATATGCAAATGACTATAATACCATTTGTTTTTTAAACTTTAAATGCATATGGGCTGCAAATGAATTACTCTAAATATGAATAATCTTCCTGTCATCAAACAAGTTCTTATTTGAATGACTGGAAGCTGTAGAATTGGACTATTGTAGTATGAACTATTAAGTAATTTGTGTGTCTTTGGAGTCCTAGAAATATTGCTAGAATTCTATATTTTGGTATCTTATTTTGAGAGTATAAAGAAGGGCTTAGAAGCACCTTATTTTATGGTTAGTTTTGAGCCATCTTTACTTTCACTTACTAAATATTTATCTTTTAGATTGAGTTTATTAACCAGAGTTGGAGGCTTTTAGTTGTTGGTAGAGATATGATCTTAGTTGTTGCAAGTGTTTTAATAAGTGTATTCTTATTCTGTCTTGTTTTTAAACAGAATAAAGATCCTAAAATGTCTCGAGTTGCACTGGAATCCTTGTATAGATTGTTGTGGGTTTATGTAATTAGAATAAAATGTGAAAGCAACACTGTAACTCAAAGGTGAGTACCTTTGTTTTAAAATATATTTAATATAAAATGTTGGGACTGGGGGACATTGCTTGGTGGCAGAGCAACACATGCTTAGCATGTACAAGGCCCTTGGTTTAATCCCCAGCACCAAAATTAGTGAATTAATAAAAGAAAATCTTGTTTAAAAAAGAATCATGCTAATGGAATTTTAGTTAAATATTTGGGGGAAGGAATAGAAGTTCTCTTGACATAAAGAATAGGAAGGCTTTTTTGTTAATATGCTGTTAACTTCATGGTTTCATTATGTTGAAATCTTTTCTTCCTGTAGTCGTCTCATGAGCATAGTGTCAGCACTTTTTCCAAAAGGCTCCCGAAGTGTGGTTCCTCGAGACACACCTCTCAACATATTTGTGAAGATTATTCAGTTCATTGCTCAGGTGAGTAATCTATTGTCATAAATTGGAGTTCAAAAATTTTTTTATACATCTAAAAACATGCCATCAAAACATGGGTTAATGTTGAATGGTGAAAGGTAAGATTGCTTATTAAATAGTAAAAGAAAAATATGTTAATTTTTTGAGGGAGGTTGACAAAATAGGTTTTAATCGTTAGTTTAAATACTTCGAGAACGACAGAAAGATGCACAAGTTTAAGCATTTTCAATTTAGGAAAGACAGAGTGTCTAATAAGTGTCTAATATGTTAGTCCATTCACTAATTATCACTGAGTATCCTAAAAGATTTCTTTGAAAATTATTTTTATAATCGGTCTTCACCCAGGTTCTCAGGTACAGATACAGAATCCACAGTAGCTAGTTAAACCCACAGGGACCTTTTAAGGAAGACACATAGCTCACAGAGTCACTAGCAGGATTCAAACAAGTTCTTATTTGAATGACTGGAAGCTGTAGAATTGGACTATCAGAAGCTGCTCCCCCTACCAGAATCAAAAAACTGTTAAATAAGGAAGTCACTCTGGGTGAGATCATGCATACCTGTAATCCCAGTGACTCTGGAAGCTAAGGTAGGGGGATCACAAATTCAAAGCCAGCCTCAGCAACGTAGCAAGATGGTCCATGAACAACTTTGTGAGATCCTGTTTCAAAATAAAGAATAAAATGGGCTGGGGATGTGGCTCAGTGGTTAAGCATCTCTGGGTTCAATCACTAGTACAAAAAAAAAAGGAAGTTGCCATATAGGATGAGTATCATGCCATGATCCCCACTGGTGAAATTGATTCCTCCTCTCTTCTTCACCCCCATGCACTTTTTCTTCCTCATGACCCCCGACTCACATTAGTACATCACCTGGCAGGATTACATCACATACTGAAGCCTTTTTTTGTAAGGCTTTCTCTGAAATATAATTTTAGCTGCTGCCATAAAGGAGGTTATTAGAAAGGGATTAAATGTGTGTTGAGTGAGCTAATCAAAGGTTTTTGCCATATTCTTTTTTGGGACATCAGCCCTGGAGAAAGGGGTAAGATTACTACCTCAATTTAGAAAGACTCCTTCTAGAACAAATTATTATGTTCTCTTAAGCACTGAAGCTATGACAGTTTAGATGATCTATAATGAAATCTTTTTTTTTTACAGTGAAGAAATTAAGGACTATTTAAACAAATACATTTCAATTTATTAGAGCAGAGAAGTAATGATAATTAGATAAGAGTATCAAAAAGACTGATAAAACAAATTGTGTCTTAGATCTAATTTTCAGAAAACTAATGTCATTAGGTTGCCTTTTTCTTTGTTTCTAGAATTGTGTGTATCCCAGCACAGCAGTAGATCTGTAACACTCCTCTCAAACATTGGTTAATCCGATGATTTATCTGTTTTTTCCCTTGGAGAGCTCATTGCCAGAGCCCTTTCGCCCTTGACTTGCGGCCCTCAAGACTTGCTGTACACCTGTCATCTTAGGACTTCCTTTCATCATCCTTCTACCAATTCTTTCACTTAGATTATAAATGATGTCATATTTTAACTTTAATTCATATGTATTTTTCTTCTGTTTAAATGTATGGATTTTTTTAAGGCACAAACCTGTATCATTGCCATTATATGCACAATTTTTAGATGGGACTTAATATATACTAGCAAGTTACGTTTTTTTGTTTTTTTTAAAAATAGGAACGTTTGGATTTTGCAATGAAAGAAATAATATTTGATCTTCTCAGTGTTGGAAAATCTACTAAAACTTTCACCATTAATCCAGAGGTAAGAATATATATAATATACTAATAATGTATATTTCTATATACCATATATAATAATATGCCATATATAATTACTACCATATATAATATATATACCACATATAATAATTATATACCATATACAATTACTACCATATATAATAATACATGGTAATAATATACCTTCCTGTACTATTTACTTATTTCCTTTGAGCAAAGTTTCTGGAATCAAAACTTTTAGGTTTAAATCAACTGTGATTCATAACAAGTTATTTCACCTCTCTGAGCCCTGCCGAATGATTTAATGGTCATATTAAGCCTTGTAGGAAATAACAGAGGGATTAAATTCTCCAAGATATGCAGCTCATCTAGCTTCTAGAAGTTCTGACATGAACTTAGGTTTCTTTTACTTTGAATGATTTCTATTTAAGATGCTTATTAATAAATATCAGCCATTCAGCATTTTTTGAGCACCTAAAATATTCCAGGCACTATTCCAGGTGTTACAGAAAGACAAGAATTCTTTTACCCAGAAGGAGCTTACAATAAAAAATAGTAATAATATGTAGTAAATATTATATCCTACCTTTGCTGATTTTATGCTTGAGTCTTTATGTTTCAAAATATTTTAAGACCTAATTTCCTAATGACATTTGAAAATATAAAAAGCTACATTTGAAAATATAAAAAGGCAAAGTAGGACTGGGGCCTTAGCTCAGTGGTAGAGCACTTGCCTCGCACATGTGAGACACTGGGTTCAATCTTCAGCCCCACATAAATAAGTAAAGATATTTTGTCCATCTACAACTAAAAAAAAATACTTTAAAAAAAAAGACAAAATAGGTGTTATCTTTGTTCTTATTTATTTTAAAGTACTATGCTGGTCCTCATAATTGAATTCTAAGATACATGTTTATGTGGTAACAAGTGGATTTGAAAGTTATTCAAGTTTTTAACTTGTAGGTTTTAAAAATAAGCTAATACTTAAATTGGGTAGATAGGAGTGTTTTTTGTAGATAACATATTTAATGTGGCTTCCAGCAACAAAAGTCAAAGAACAGAAGATTTTTTTTCTTGAACATTCATTTTAAAAAATATTCTCTCCATTGAAGTTGATTTCTGAAAGTAAAATATTTTCCTCACCAAAGTTCTTACTAGGACTAGGAAAAGTTTTAATTCTGTTGGTTTGTTTTAAGAGTTATTGTTATCATTCAGGCTTACTATATTAGGATTATATTTGATCTGTATTCCCTATTTAGGAATCTTTTTAAGCTGTGAAAGCTGGTTTAGTTAAAAATCACATAAAATTATCCCTTAACTCTCTTGTTCAAATTGCAATATGTAGAAAGAAAGTACAGGTGAAGCAACTGCAATTAACTTGCTATACTGTAGAACTTCCTGCTTCTTCTATTGGTCTCCTGCGACTGAGTGAATCTTGACCATCTGATAGGTAAAGGGAGGGCTTCATTGCCCTGCCATGTCTAATGATGAGTGAAGCTTAATGTTTTCATTTTATTTAGACAACAAAAAATGTATAAATAATAGTTTGGTTTTCTTCCTGTATTCCAGTGAACTCTACCTAGCCCAGTCACTGGGAGGAGGCTTGCAGCATGCCGTAGAGAGCATTGGTGTTAGGTTGGAGCAAGTTACATCTTGGGCTGAAGTGGTAGGGATGCAGACAGAGCTGGCAGGCTATTCACTGAAAAAATGGAATATCGAGTTGCAATCAAGTTTGGTGAAAATATTAAGTCAATCTGGGTCATCTTTTGGATGTCTGAGAAGAGAGATCACACAGGTCTGAGGGTCTGAGTTCGGAGGAAAGGCATGGGATTTGTTGGTGGTCTGGGATGGGTGTTATTTGAATCTTTGAGTACGGGAACTTTCTTTGGGAGAAAATACATAATGATAGAAGGAGGAAGCTTAGGAGTCTGACATGCAGGTAGTGATGAAACGGCCAGTCCATGGTACAAAATAGCAAAGGAAGGGAGTGTGTCAGGTGGGGAGGAGCACTTAGTGGTACCTGTGCTACTGCAAAGTCCAGTAGGATTCCAGAGAAGGCCCATTGGTCACTGATGAATGAGAATTGCTTCAGAGAAGCAGTATGGAAATATCCAGTGCATTAACATACCTGAATATAGTTAGATGGGTATGTTCAGTTGAGAGGGAAATGACGAAGATGCAAAAAATGAGAAGAGATCATTGTTGGTGGAATGTTCCAGAAAATACAAAAGCATATAGGATTTCAAAAAGTAGGAAGGTCATCATCGCCTGCACTGTATCAACAGCAAAGAGGAGGAATAAGAGGTACTATTCTGAGTAGATTGGTACAGTTTGTGGAGAGAGGTTGAGAAAAGTTGTTTTTTCCTCACTCTTGTGAATTGAAAGAAAAGTCATTTGCTTAGAAAGAGGAAAGTATGGGCCGAAGAGGTCAAGGTAAAAGAAAAAGGAAGAGGTTTGGAATACACTTGAAGGGTAGGAGAGACACTTGACCCAGAAGGGAATGGTGAGATTTGGGGATTTGATACTAAAGTAAAACTCTGGTGCCTAGACTGGTTATTTTTCCTTCTGTCTTCTTTCTGCCATCTCCCCTAGTGTTATTTGGTAATATATTTCTCACATGAAAGAAGATAATGTATGGCACTGATTTCTTCCTTTTGAAACTTTTTTTCCCCTAAAGAGAATGAACATAGGCCTCAGAGTCTTCCTTGTAATTGCCGACAGTTTGCAGCAGAAAGATGGTGAACCCCCCATGCCCACAACAGGAGTTATTCTTCCCTCAGGAAATACTCTTCGTGTGAAGAAAATTTTTCTTAATAAAACTTTGACAGATGAAGAGGCAAAAGTCATAGGTTAGTGTCAACTGGAAGAAATAAATTACTTTGTAACATTGTTTAATATTCTTTCTAAAATTATCTGATCAAATCTAAAGTATATATTTGCTAAAAAGTATATATTTGCTAAAAATGTATTTATTTGATACATTAGTATCAAATAAATACATTTTTTATAATGTTTATATGTCTTCATGTTGAGAGTCTTCCTGTTAGATCTAATTTCTCACAGGATATGGCTCACTCAATTTTATCCTTTCTTCTAGTTAATTTGTATTCTCTGCATAATTTTTGTACAATTCCTCCACTTATTCCAAAATACTAAAGCTGATCAGGAGAAGAATATTTTATAGTTGAAACTCCTTCTTTGTGATCATAATAGGTTCATGTCATTTAAAGATTGATAAGGTCAGGCTTGGTGGTACATGTCTGTAATCCCAGTTACTCCAGAGATAAAGGATGGAGGATTGCAAGTTTGAAGCCAGACTGGTCAACTTAGTGAGACCCTGACTCAAAATGAAATTTTGAAAAGGACTGGGGATGTGACTCAGTAGTAGAGTGCTTGCCTAGCATATATGAGGCCCCGAGTTTAACTTAAGATCAATTGGCTTTTATTACCCAAACTAACAATTATTTTTATAATTTCTGATGTATTCTAACTATGAGATTTTTTTTTCACCCTAGGAATGTCAGTTTATTATCCTCAAGTAAGAAAAGCATTAGATAGCATTCTCCGACATTTGGACAAAGAAGTTGGAAGACCAATGTGTATGACTAGTGTGCAGATGTCTAATAAGGAGCCTGAAGATATGATTACGTACGTAGTAAATGATTTACCTTCATTGCTATTTCACTTTTTGTAAAAGTTCAGATGGTTCATTCTTGCTTACCTGTTTCCTCACTTTCTCTTTAGACTTCTCCGAGGTTGCCATCTGCTGTACTTTTGAATACAGTGACTCCTTCCACATGTCAGTTTTATTCTTTAACTTAATGTTCAACTAGTGCAGTAACAGAAGTCACTCTGGGTCCCAGTGTAGTTACCAACTAAAGGCCTTACATTTTATTCAGTGAATAAATTCAGATGTGTGTTGTATGGGCATGATTAGTTATTAAGTCAGAAGCAAATGCTCTTACTTCCAGAGTCAATTAAAAAAACAAAACACAAAAAAAGACAGAGAAATTCCAAAAACCAGAACTTGGGTATTTTTGTCTCTTAGAACCAGGGGGTATTCATAAGGGAATAATGTCTGAGTAGTTTCTTGTAGAAACTCATTCTACCCCATCCCCACATGTGTAGTTATTTGTCATCCCAGTGTCTTCTATATTGTTAGGGACTTACTCCTCAGGAGGCTGTATTTTATAGCAGCAACTTCTTTTGTTTTCTAGAAAACATTTGCATATTCTCTATAAGGAAGATTTTTATGTGTTCTAATATTTGTATTACAGTCTGATGTAACTATAATTGTGCTTTTGTGATACAAATATACATATTTAAATTTTATGTAATGTGCATTTTAGTTGCAATATACAGTTTTTATATGCTGCTGTATTCTAATTTCTCTGAGCTTCTGTAATGTGAAGTTTTTGTCTATATTCCCTTCTCTGAGATATCTTTCTTCTTGTCACCAGAACCATTTTCCTCATGTAAGTCAGTAAGTTTGCATTCCATTTCTCTGACTTTCTTGTAGTGTCTGAAGTGGCAGCAGTATCAATATTCCCTTATCTGCTATTTCTTCTGTATTCCATTAACATTCAATTTGAATTTCACTTCTAGTGCATTTTAATTTAGGGTCTTTAGGGTCTTTCAGTCATGAGGAGAGACACAAGATGAAAGTAAAGATTTTATTACTTATAAGTCCTTCAGGGAGAGGTGGGGGTTGTACACAGCACACCTGGAGGCCACACACACACACACACATAGAAGGGTGTTATGAAGGGAAAAAGAAAGAGAAAGGGACTCATGAGTCCAGAGTGTTATTCAAACAGGTTTCCTTCAAGATGTTTTAGTAGTTGTGTTTAAAACAAGCAGTCACAAGGTCCAGGAGGTAATTCTGTGACTAAGAAATGGCCATGGTGGCTTATCTGCACAGTCCACACAGGGTGCTGGTGTCCATGGGGCCAGTCAGCCAGAGTGTATCTAGCTGTCCTAGGGGGAGGTGACACATACCTTGGATCTGTCACATCAAGTAAATGGAGGAGAATGAGGAGTGTATGTAGAATTAGAAAGTGGGTCAAGGGTGACTGAGCCCTGTGCCTTAAATGAGAAAATTAAACTTGTATTTAAAAACAAGTGCCAGGGCAACATAAAATTATAATTAAACTACAGCCATATCTCTTCCTTTCTTTGCTGCACTTGCATCTTTGTTGGCTGATTTTTCTCCTTTGATTCTCCATTTTTATAAAATGTCACATGGCTTTGTCACTGGGAAACAAGCAGGCAATACCCCTGCACCCTTGGCTGACTGTGTTAGAACTGGGTGGCAGGTGTACACTGACTGGGCTCCCACAGCCCTGAAAGACGTGGTGTGGACAGTCACTGACCATGGTGTGCTTCTGTCATTCACACAGCACCTATGGATTAACAAGCCAATAGCAAATTTTGTGCCATTAGCTAATGTAGAGTAGCTGAAATTTATTTCTTTATTAATTAAATAATATATGTGATTTAACTAAATCAGTGACTGAAACTCATGCATTTTGGACCCATTGCAAAGAATGGACCAAACACATAAACATTTCTAGAAGAAATATTGAATTATTGCCCCTATAACAAATACTGATCCAAAATACTTGGAACATTCCTAATTATTTTCTACATAAGGATTATTTTATTAGGCCAAATGGAGAACAATTTTGATAAAATATTTAAAAACCTTACATTGCAATATAGACTGAAATGAAAAATTAAGAGGTTAGATATTTAAAATTAATAATAACTGAAACTCTCAAATAGCTATACGAGGATATAGTAGAAGAGCTGGGGTTGAGTTCAGTGGGAGAATACCTGCTTAGAATGCCCATGGACATGGATTTGGTTGCTAGCACCCCACAAAAAGAAAGGTAGAAAGGAAGGCAAGAAAGAAAATATAAGATAATTAAATTATTAAGCCTCTGTTCTAGAGTGTCTAGGAGTTTCAAAAATTGACACATTTTAGCCAGATGTGGTGATGTACACCTATAATCTCAACAACTTGAAAGGCCAAGACAGGAAGATCTAAGTGTGAGGCCAGCCTCAACAATTTAGCTAGACTGTCTCAAAATAAAAAGAGCTGGGGGCTGTAGCTCAGGGGTAAAGCACCTCTGGGTTCAATCCCCGATACAAAAACAAAAAGCAACATTTTATTATATAAAATTTAAACATATATATTTGTATGTGTATCACAAAAGGACAAAAAAATTAATGTCAACAATGATGTATAAGGATGTCTGATTCTGAAACCCTTGTTAGTATGGAATGTTAAATGAAAAAAAAATTTTTGTTGTTAATTTTATAGGCCCCAAATAATAGATATTCAATTATGTCAACACTACTGTTCATACTATTAGTACTTAACTAATGTTTATGGAAGGCTAAATTGTTTTAAATAATCTGATTTTTATTTAAAGTATTATAAGTTGTTTACATATTATTTATTTGATAAAGTTGATGTGCTTTGTTTGTAATTAATGAAATCTTTATTGCTTGCTGGCTGTCTTTTTCTGGAATTATCTCTGTATTCTTTTATCTGCCGCTGGGTTAATTTTTTACTAGATTTGTCTTAGTGTACTTTTCATATTAAGTGCAATAAGCTTGGGGACAGGCTCCCACCTACTGTAATAATTATTGCAAATTTGATTTCATTGTGCAGCATACATAATACACTTCTTATTAAGTTCTTTGTGATATGTTTTTCAGGGGGGAAAGAAAACCTAAAATTGATTTGTTTAGAACTTGCATCGCTGCAATTCCAAGGTTGATTCCTGACGGTATGAGCAGAACTGATCTCATTGAATTGTTAGCAAGGTAAATAGGAATTATTATTATCTGCTAGGCTGATTTTTATGTCTTTACTATCCCTTTAAATTTGTGATACACTTCTGTTTTTAACACTGAAAACCAGTAATGAAGACATTTTCAGTCCTTTATTTGATTTACTTTCTAAGTCTCTGTTGTCTTTTATTATTTATTAAACACATTCTCCCTATTCAGTTTTAACTTCTGAAGTTCTTTTGGATTTCCATACAGATCCCATTTTTCAATTCTTTATCTTTCTATCTGATAATAGTTCCTTGAATTTATATGACAATTATTCCTTAACATATGGGCATTATCAGTGTGTGGTGACACCCAGTTAGGAATTAATTACTGTGTTTACTCCTACAGTCATTTCTTTAGTATCCTGAGTGGTGATCAGGTCTTTTCTTTCTCCCCATTTTTCTCCCGTGACAGAGCCTATAGCATTTAAGTTTATTTTTTTTTCCTTTCTTTTATCATGAGATAGCTCTACAAAATGAGGAAATGTCATGATAACCAAACTTAAATACTACCTCCTAAAACTAATTCTAAGTTGCACCGGTGACCTATTGAAAAACTTCCTTGTTGGTACCAGTAGGGTCTCCCTAGATAAGTGGTCAACAATTTTTTTCTGTAAAGGACCAAATAGTAAACATTTTAGGGTTTGCAGATCATATCTCTACCATGTAGTTCAACAGCAGCCAGCAATGATCTGTAAAGGAATGGGCGTGACTGTGAGAATGGGCATCTTTCTGGCTGGATTTAGCCCTTGAGCCACTGTTTGCCAGCCCCTACCCTTGATGGAAAACCAAGTATACTGACTGTAATAGAACAGGGATGCTCAGCTCTGTTGAAAAATATGTACTGGTTGCTGGGCACTTACCATTGAGACTCAAATCAAATATGCAATGAATAAATGGTGAATAGATTGCTTCAGGTTCCCTCCACCCTCTTCTTGGGAATACCTGGTGTTCAAACAGCCACATACCACCCTGTCAGCTGTTAAGGTTGGGGCTAGAGATGGAATGGTCTTTGTCTCTCTCGTGAGTAGAGGAAAAAGGGGTTGCTTTGAAACTTGACACCGTTCCATAAATTCCTCCTTTTCCACTCTGCCTCTTAATTTTTGCTGCGAATTACATTACAGAGTTACAAAATTCATGCCAACATCAGAAATTAGAGATATATTATTTATAACACTCTTCCTTGGGAGAGCAGTGAACAGCTGCTGTTCTTACTCTGCTCTTACTCCTCCCACTTCTGCTTAACTCACCTGAGATTTTGTGAAGGATGACCACCATGATGGGTTTCCCATATTCTCCACCTGAATGAAACTGCACCTGTAAGGGGCAGTGACTGGGGAGCCCAGGAAAGAAGCTAGCATCTGAACATCGAATGACAATTTGCTTTGCTATTTGCTTTGCTTCTTTCCCTAATGACATTTGTTTCCTGATTAATTGACTCAGTGGAAAGGAAGACTCTAGGGTCTGTTCTCTCTTGTACTCTACCCCTATCATTTGGAATTGTGATGTTAAGCAAATCTTGACTTAAAATAAAGGATATAAAGTTAATTCGTTTCCCTACCTTTAATCAGCCAGGACTCATTGTTACCTCATTTTCACAAGGAATAGTTAACTTGTGGATCTTTGTCCTGAGTCACACAGATAGGTGTATGATCAATGATACATTCATGGATTTGAGGGATGTTGAAATAACCTTTAAGTCAGCATTGTGGACAGTGTCTCCCTTGGTGTGTCACTCATAGATAGAACGCACTGGGCTACAGAGCCTTGTTCTGACGGTTTCCTTGTGTTGTGCTGATGTAACTATTACTGCTGCTTCGTGCCTCATGCCCAAATCTGTGAGGCTGGAATACCTATTCTTTTCAGCCTCCTTCTTAGAGGAAGGTTGGTTTGGTGAAGACCAGAACTGAGTTCAGCAGGGTAGACACTGTTGGTCCCTCCTTTCTCCTAAATCGTGCAGCTTCCCTTGCACTTTTGCAGTTGTGGTGTGGTAGGGATTTTTTTTGTTCTTTAATACTGGGAATTGAAACCAGGGTTGCTTAACTTAACCACTGAGCCACATCCCCAGCCCTTCTTATTTAGGAACATGTTCTCACTAAATTGCTGAGGATTACTTTGAACTCATGATCCTCCTGCCTCAGCCTCCTAAACTGCTGGTATTACAAGCATACGCCATTGCACTTGGCATTGTGTTGTAATTTAATATTAACTTTGTTTTAGTACTGGGGATGGAACCACTGAAGCACATCCCCAGCCATTTTTATTTTTTATTTTGAAACAGGGTCTTGCTAAGTTGCTGAGGCTGGCCTTGAATTTGCAATCCTCCTCCCTCATCCACCTGAGATGCTGGGATTACAGGTGTTCGCCATTACACCAACTTAATATCACTTTTTTGTCATAATCTTTTAGGCTATTTCTAACTCTAATACATTTGTCTTTAATTGTCAGTCACCAAATAATCCTCTTCAGCCCCAAATTTGAAACTCCTGTTCATCTGGTAATAGACATTGGTGGCTTCACTACAGCAGCTTTTTTTTTTTTTTTTTGATGATTTTCTTATTCATCATTCTCTTTTTTTAATGTTTGGTTAAAATCCTATAACTGAAATTATGTTCAAGGCCTTGTATTATCTTGATTGTTTTAAAAAGTAATTTTGTATAGCCTCTTCTCTAATTTATTTAGACTTAAACTCTCTTTGGGGCCTTGGGTGTTGAGTCAACCCATTTTTTCCCCCTAGACATGTACCATTTCTGATGCAACTCCCAGACTTACTCTTATTCTTACCTTCAAGAATAATTGCTATTAATTGATTCCATCTTTATTTTGTATTTTCTTTTTCATAATTAGCCATCTTATATAAAAGTAACCTCAACTACATATAGGATATGACTGAGATAAGTCATGTCCTTTCCCATGATGTTAAAGGACTAAATAAATATGAGATAGTGCTAAGATATTATGTGACTTGATATAATATTTTATTGACTATAAAATAACACAGTATTTTGAAGTTTGAAAGTTTAAGTGCATTCCTGACATGCCATCTGTATTCTGTTTTAAACTACAGCATTTAAATTAGGATCAGAGATGTCATTCTGAATTATAGTGAAAATACCAACTGATGGGAATAGATTCATGTAGACTTAGTTGGCATAAGGGATGAGTATCGCACAAGAAAGTGAACATTGGCTCCTGTCTTTGCACTTTTTACAAACCAGTGAAGAGGACATATATTTTAACGACTTAGTTTTAAATTTAAATGATAAGACTCCAGGATAGATTTTGAGGTATCTAATGGAATTTTGTTCTCGGTAGGCTCACAGTTCACATGGATGAAGAACTGCGTGCTCTGGCTTTCAATACTCTGCAGGCACTAATGCTTGATTTTCCAGATTGGCGGGAGGATGTTCTTTCAGGATTTGTTTATTTTATTGTTCGTGAAGTGACTGATGTCCACCCCACGCTTCTTGATAATGCTGTAAAGATGTTGGTACAATTAATAAATCAGTGGAAACAAGCAGCCCAAATGCATAACAAAAATCAGGACTCACAGGTACCAAATTCTCTTATACTCTCCCTTTGTATATGATCAGTGGTAAATGACCAATAATGATGTCAATATAGGTTTACATTCTCAAAAATTTATATTAGTTTTACCTACTCTTAATGTGTTCTTAATTCCTTGCACTGAACTTCCCAGTAGTGGATATGTTAAATATAAAATGTTTGTGTTTCGCACCTTTTCCCACTTATTGTTATCCCTTTGATAACAATTCTATTTTAGTGAGCATAGAAAGTAGAGCTAATTCTAGCTCTCATTTAGATTGTTTCTGATATTTTCTAAACTTACACAATAAAAAATTTTGATAGTCTTCCATTTGGATCACCTGACTATTTTATCAAAGGCACCAATCCCTGCTTCACATTTAGTGTCTGTATTCCTTAACGATAAAAGATGCTTAAATTGTTGGTTTATGATAATGTGTAAATCATAGAATCTTGGAATTTTAGAGTGGCACCACCTAAGCCAACCCAGCTTTCCAACCTTTAATGAGCATATGACTCACTGGTGGCTTAAGAATCTCTCTTGCTAACAGATTGCCAGTGATGCTGTGCTGCTGGTCCACCTTGCAGTAGGAAGAATATAAACTCCTCTCAGTTTTACACATGGGAACATTAGACTGAGAGTAGTTGTG
Organism: Ictidomys tridecemlineatus; assembly: GCF_052094955.1. Classification (NCBI taxonomy): domain Eukaryota; kingdom Metazoa; phylum Chordata; class Mammalia; order Rodentia; family Sciuridae; genus Ictidomys; species Ictidomys tridecemlineatus. The sequence goes on along the minus strand of NC_135485.1, from coordinate 37,287,287 downwards.
TTTGTTCCAAGGTTATAGAGTTGTCAGTGAGTGATAGAAATTAGGTACATAATTCATATTTAGATACTTTCTTCTTCTTGCACACTATTACAGTTTTATAAATGAAATACTATTCAAATTGCTTGAGCCAAGACAGACCTATAACCCTAATTTCAGTGACTTGCTTTATTTTTTATTTATTGTTCTTTTGAAATGTCTGTACAAATGCCTTTTTAATCTTACTTTTAATTTGTATTTGTTTTTCAAGCATGGTGTAGCAAATGGAGCCTCTCATCCCCCTCCTCCAGAAAGGAGCCCATATTCCACTGTATTCCATGTGGTTGAAGGGTTTGCACTCGTCATCCTCTGTAGCAGTCGACCTGCCACTAGGAGATTAGCCGTCAGTGTCCTTAGAGAAATACGGGCTTTGTTTGCACTTTTGGAAATACCTAAGGTAAGACGTAGGTATTTCATTAGTTATCTAGTTAAAGTACTTTAAAATCGTCCGTTTGTTATCTTTATCTCATTTCTGTTGTTGCAATGTAGGTATGTTGCTTTCTAAGAAAGTCTTTTAGGAAAGAGCATCTAAACTAACCCACTTGGCCTCAATTTCTTTCATAACAAAGAGTGCTGAAGTGAACTTTTCAGTATCTTAGCTTTGGTTACTTTTCTGAAGCACTGATAATTGTTTTTAGATATATGATGTCTTTTTTTTAACAGGGTGATGATGAATTAGCCATAGATGTGATGGACAGGCTGAGCCCATCCATTCTTGAGAGCTTCATACATCTCACAGGGGCTGATCAGGTAAATAATGATTTTACACTTCTCAGTATTGTTTTGGGACTTAAGGCATACACATTCACTTATATACCTATGCATACATAAATAAATGAGTTTCCTTAATAAATGTCATGCAAGCCATGAGCACTGCTGGATGCCTATAATCCCAGTGAATTGGAAGGCTGAGGAAGGAAGTTCAAAGCCAGCCTCAACACCTTAGTGAAGTGCTAAGCAACTTAGTGAGACCCTGCCTTATAATAAAAAATAAAAATAAATTGGCTGGGGATGTGGCTTAATAGTTAAGTGCTCTTGGGTTCAATCCTCAGTACCAAATATTTAAATAAACAAACAAATAAATGTAATGCATTAGTATTTTTAAAGCATGTCAAGTGCTTTAAAAGACAAAATGTTGGGGCTGGGGATGTGGCTCAAGCGGTAGCATGCTCGTCTGGCACGTGTGCGGCCCAGGTTCGATCCTCAGCACCACATACCAACAAAGATGTTGTGTCCGCCAACTAAAAAATAAATATTAAAAATTCTCTCTCTCTCTCTCTCTCTCCTCTCTCCTCTCTCACTCTCTTAAAAAAATAATAAAAAATAAATGACAAAATGTTTTTTAAATTGGTACCTGTTTAGCCTATGATTAGTTCTTGTCCCTATGGAAATTATTAGAATTTTACCAATATAAAATTATTTTATTTCTAGTCTAACTAAGCTATAGTTTCTCTTAAACTTAGTGTTACTATGGACTGCTATTTGGTACTTATAATAGCATATGATATTCTAAACATAGACATCCTTGTTAAAATCATACAAAAAATGTTGAAATTCACAAATTCAATGCAAAAACTTATACTCCTTCAATGAATGTTTTTTGATTGCTTTATAAGTTTATGTGTAATGAATTAAATATTATTGTATTGTATTCTATGCCAGTGCCCTGTAATTTGATAGAATGGAAAGAAACACATTTGTCAGAAACACATTACAAAGAAAACATATGAAAAGGTCGCATATCAACATTGATATAGGAATAACTGTCAGTCTCTAAATACTTTTCCTCTTGTCTTGGAGTACATGGACAGGAGGTTCATGCACTTTCTGTAAAACACCTGACTAATAATTCATTATCAACAACCAAGAGAGATAATAATGAAGTTTAAGAAGCCTAAGTAAGAGATGATTAAAAATAACAATCAAAAAATTTTTGTTTTGATTATTAACCATGAATTATGTTAACAAAGAGTAATAGGTGACTTGCTTCTAGTGCATAAAGTAGTGCTTACTGAACATAATGCTCTGAAAGTAAATCTTAATCTCTTCATTGAACAACTATTTAAGAACGTGCATCTCTGGAGAAAAGCCCATGTTCTTTCTGGTCTGTTCCACTCATGCATAGGTAGGGCATATCAGCATGAAAGTTAATAGCTCACTTTTTAGTTCGCTAGCAGCTTTAGTATGCCCATAAAAGTTGGCTATTCATACTTGAGTTACTTAAGTAATGGTTCAAAACTTTTTTGGTTTGTCAACCCATTGGAGAATAATGAAAGTATACAATCTCTTTCCAGAAAAATTTGTGTATACATATGCAGTTTCATGAATTCACCATCCCCTTAAACCAACCTCAGACCTCATGTTATCCTCTATTCTAGTAACCACCAATGACCACTTAAAGCAATTCACATGGCAGAACTTTGAAAGTTATTGAAATGTGCAATAACCAATTTTTTTTCTCTCGTAGACTACTTTGCTATATTGCCCTAGCTCAATAGATTTACAAACATTAGCAGAATGGAACTCTTCTCCTATTAGCCACCAGTTTGATGTGATTAGCCCATCACACATATGGATATTTGCACATGTGACCCAAGGCCAAGACCCATGGATTATAAGTCTCTCCAGTTTTTTAAAGCAAGAAAACCTTCCTAAACACTGCTCAACAGCTGTGAGCTATGCTTGGATGTTTGCCTACACAAGATTGCAGTTGTTGTCCCCCCAGGTGGATATAAAGTAAGTTGTTTTCCTAGTGTAAATTTAAAAATGTATCAGCTGTCAGCTTTCATAATGCATTTGGGAAGTTGTACAAATTGGAAGTCTTATAAGTAATGTGGCCATATTATATGGATCTCTCTCTCTCCCTCTCTCATTCGTGTGTGTGTGTGTGTGTGTGTGTGTGTGTGTGTGTGTATGATATGCTATATTGATACCTTAAGGGAAAATAAAGTTGTGAAGGATGTATCTTATAGCCCCTTCCCCCTTTTCATGTATGCAGGGTCACCAAATTATGTTTGTTTTCTTAATAGTACTGAGCTTGGTACATAGTATGTGTCGAACACTTTATTCATGTCTATCTTATTCCACAGAGATTCAGTACTAGTATTAAATCTTGATACAAACTGTCTCTCCTAATATAGAGATATATGGTATATGATAGAGATTTAACTGTAGTTAAAAACAAAACTTTTGAAAACATGTTATAATTTGTATCTACCTGTTTTTTGTCTTTTTCCTCAGTAGTCCCATCAATGCAAAGAAAGTAAATACGACCACAAGCAGTGACTCCTACATTGGCCTGTGGAGAAACTATCTAATTCTTTGCTGCAGTGCAGCAACATCCGCATCCTCTTCAACATCTGCAGGCTCTGTGAGATGTTCTCCTCCCGAGACGCTGGCGTCCACCCCTGACAGTGGCTATGGCATTGATTCCAAAGTAAGTTTTTCAGACCCACCATTGACTCTGAGTGGTACTATGAAAGGAATATTGTAAAATGTCTTTTCACAGATAGATTACTTACTTACATTGGAAATTAAAATACTTCAAGGAAATCCATAATTTTAAGATATCATACCTGTTTTCCTTCCTCTAGTCCCTAGAGTTCTCAGATTTCTCAGTGCCCAAAAAGAGTAATTTAAAAAATTAAATGCCTTTCTAAAATTGTCCTAAATTATGTAGCAATACCAAATATTCAGTAAGAACAGTTATGTCGTTTTTATGGTATGACACTAAATGTGGTGTACTTAAAGAAAACTTAAGACTGAATGTCTGACTTTGACACTGATGACTATTTTAGACATAATTTTACTAACTCCTGTTCATGGATCAAGGATTTGATGGTGGACATCAGCCTATTATATTATATGATTATATGGTGGTGAATCTCTAAGAAATTAAGAGTCCTACAAACAAGTTCTATTAAGTAACCTGCAGTAAGCCCCTGGTCAAGGCATGTAATGTTTTCAGGTTGCATATACCACAGGTGAATTTTGAAGCAACATTCGTGTAGAAGTTTCATCTATCTTATGTACTTGACCTAACTTTGAATTTGAAAGGTTAACTTATTTAGTTGGACTTGGAATCATTTGTGGCTGCATTTTTTCCTCAGATCATTGGCATCCCATCCCCTTCATCCTTGTTTAAGCACATAGTTCCAATGATGCGCTCTGAGAGCATGGAAATCACAGAATCCCTTGTTCTCGGTCTTGGCAGGACCAACCCCGGGGCTTTCAGGTAATTATCTTCCTAAGTTTCTCTGCAGTCAAATAAGACTCAGACTAGAGGTCTGGTAGAGTTAAGCAGAATACTCATTAGGATAGTTGCGTAGCAGCCCTGACTTTTACCAGTTAACTGGCCAAGTAATAATTAACTCAGTTAATTGAGTCTTTTATTTCCTTATTTTTATTGAGCAAATTGAGGTTAACCCTATTTTCTTCACAGAATTCTTCCTCTTTTTTCCTCCTGGTGCTGGGGATTGAACCCAGGGCCTTGTGCACGATAAGCACATGCTCTGCCACTGAACCACAACCCCATCCCACAGGATTGTATGGAAATAAAGCATATCCATGTATAATTTTTTTTTCAGTACCAGGGATTGAACTGAGGGCCTCACACATGTTAGACAAGCACTCTACCACTGGGCAACAACCCCTTCCCTAAATATACTTTAAAAGTAATAAAATGCCGTATAAATCTTTAATATTTTCATACTCATTTTACTTATCTAGTAATTCTGTTAATGTATAATCTTAGTCTGGGTTAAAACTTTAGTTTTCTCTGTGTTGTTTAAAACAATGGAATCTTTCAAAGAAATATTTACATGCATATTATCCATCATTTTTTATATTTTTCTTATTAATAAAGCAAATTCTTTATGTTCTTTATGTTCTGCTTTTTTGTTTCCTGTGGGACCCTGAATGTATTCTTTTCAGAATCTTGATTGGTATAGGATAGTATTGATTTTTTTTCCTCTTGAAGATGACAAGTACAAGAAAATAGGCTAATAAATTTTAACATAGCTATAGTGGGAGAGCATTCAACATAAATGAAGTTTTAGAAGACTTTTAGGGAAATAAATATACTATCATGCTACTGAAAATAACTTTTATATAAAATAACTTTTATATAAGTTATCTCATTTAAAAATTTTTCAAATTCCTATGGATAGAAGCAATTTTGAAGCAAATACTTGGAATGTCTACAGTTTTCTTTATATAAATGATGAAATTGAGTATACTTTTTGTTTTCTTCTTAGACTTTAAAAAATTTCTCAATCTTATAAAATTAGCACATTATCAGTTCATAATCAAAATGTAAACAAAGAGAAATTTATCATTTTCATGAAGTTCATACCCTTTTACCTATTGGTTTAATATATAAGATTAATCATAAAGAAATAATCAGAAATGAACACTAATTAATATTAACATTGGTCAATGATCCAATATTTGTAATAACAGAAAAACAGAATTGAATGATTCAATAATAAATGACAATTTATTGAAGTATGATAGAATATTATGAATTCATTATGGCATGTAAAAGTAACTATACTAGTGTTAAGAAAAAATGCTATTTTATATGTAACAGTGTTTCAAAAATTATGCAAAAAAAATTCAACAAAAATATTGATGGTAAATACCTCTCTGTAAGCTAAAATAAATGGCCTGTACTATTTTTTGTAGTTTCCAAATGTTCTATAAAATGATGTGTTATTTTATACTAAAAATAAAAGTGTGTTTGAAGCAGTGGGGTTAGGGTTAACACTTGTTTACATCATTACATTAATATTTACATATTTGCTTGTAAGTATTCAGATTCTGTTTAGCTATTAATAGACTACATATAATTTTTTTCTAGGGAACTAATAGAGGAGTTACATCCAATAATTAAAGAGGCACTCGAAAGAAGGCCAGAGGTAAGCTCTGTTACATAGTTTTCTACCATTAAATTTTTTTCCTTGGCAAACACATATTTCTCTGCTATATACTATATATTAAACCACAGGTTAGAAATTAAGAAGTAAAATGTTATCTAGTATATTTTTATTTATTTGATTTCATTTTATATTTTATTTTTTGTGATACCAGAGATTGAACTCTGTGTACTCTCCCACTGAACTATACTCCCACCCCTTTTTATTTTTTGAGTCAGGTCCTCACTGAGTTGCTTAGGCTGGTCATGAATTTAGGATTCTCCTGCCTCAGCCTCCCAAGTTGCTGGGATTACACCTGAGTGCCATCACACCCAACTCCAGCTTTCTCATGTATTTTAAAATTATTTTTTTCACATACAAACTATTCATCCTACAGCTGAACATATGTAGGAACCCATTGTGTAATACAAATGAGACATTGCTATAGCTTAAGTATAAGCAGGAAGCAGGGTGTAGACTGGAGTTAACTTTTTTTGTAAAGTAGCAGGTAGTAAATGTTTTCAGCTTTACCAGTCTCATGGCAGCTACTTTGTAATTTGAAACATTCATGGACTACATAAGTAATTAGGCATGGCTATCTCCCAATAAAACTTTATTTACAGTGACAGGCAGCCATGGGTTTGATATGGCTTATGAGTCCTAGTTTGAAAATCCTGGTTCTGGAACCCCAAACATCCAAATCTGCACCAAGTTCTGTGCAACTTTTAGAAATTAGATGTCTAGTGGGGCACATGACTGTGTAAACCATACAATTTGTTACACACTGTAATGATGTTATAGGTAAGGAGTTATGAGAGCTACAGAGAAGAGAGCCTTGGACTCTCTGCCTGCAGGTAAAGGAAAGCATTGTAGAGGTAGTGCTGATATTGGAGTGAATTTTAAAGCATGTTCCCCAGTTGACAAGCAAGGGAAAGGCATTCTAGGCAGAAAAATAGCATTCATAAATTTTACACACAAATTTGGAACTTATGCATTTTTTCTGTATGATTATTTTAAAGGGAATAATGGTTGAATATTAGACTGGATAGTATGATAGGGACTTTCTCATGAAAGACTCCGAGCTGTATCCAGTAGTCCAGTGGTTGCTATATGCCAGTGACATCTGAGAGTTACCTGGAGAGCTTGCTCAAAATTAAACCCCTGGGCCTTTTGGATAAGAATTCCTGGAGATGGGCCCAGAAATCTTTTTTCATAAAGCACCTTATATGTATCTGATGTTCGGAAATCTCTGCTGTTAATGTTGGAGGTCCCCTGACCAAAAAAAAAAAAAAAAAAGGTGACAACAGCTATTCTATTATTAGATTTTGAAACATCATCAGTAATTCCTCCCTCACTCCCATCTTTACTTACACCCTGTATAAAGTATGGATATTATCCCCATTTTTTCACTGATAAGGTTTTTGTATCAGAATGATAATTTTGTTTACAATATGTGACAATTTATGTGAGGGAAATGGAATTGGAACATTTCTGAGTTTAGGGGAAAAGAGTCCTGATGTTAAGTCATTAGATAAGTACAGTGGTGTTCCTTGAATGTGAGTTATGGTTTGAGAGTCTGAGCTTCAGTCTTTCTATGGAGACAAAATGAAAACAGTCCAATTAAAACTTTGCAGAATTCCTGTAGGACTGTTAAGAAGATATCCCACTCAAAACAAATTGCTGTATACTTTAGGAAGACCCCATGGAAACAGTAAATGTAATGAATGGGTCATCAGCAAATTGGCCTGCTATAGAACACACAGAAGTGGACCAGGGACATAAAAGTGAAAGACTAAAATGTTTTTAATTGCTTTGTATTATGAAAATTACATCTTAAGGGAGATAATGATCTAGACTTGAAAATGATTCAAAAGATCTATTTTTGCAATTCTGTTATCCTGTTGAAGTGTTACTGCTGGCATTAGTTCTCTTGGCTCTAGTAATACAAATTTATTTATTTATTTTATAATGAGCAAAGACATTTTTCTTTTGTTTTATATTTACTTTTTGTAGCAAAATTAATCATTGAAAAACTTTAGAATAAAAAAAATCTGTGGGTTTACTTGAGTCCCCTTTAGGGACTTTAATTTTTCCTGCCATTCTGTCATCTTCTTAAAGTGTCTTTATGATTCAGTGACAACAGTTTACTAATTCCTGGAATTCTTATATAATGGTTAAATCAACAAATCACCTAAAAATAGTTAGAATTTTGTTTTCCACATCTCACATGATGCAGCGTCTAGCAGAGTAATTATTCCGAACAAGCAGAATAATCTTGTTGAGCCCAGAATCTATCTCTGGCATTTGCGTTATTCTTCCAGAGTCACACCAGGGTTTTCTGTGTCCTTCCCTGAAGGTTTTTTTTAATTAATATCTTTGTATCTGTGGAATAGAATATGAAACGGCGCAGGCGTCGAGACATTTTACGAGTACAGCTGGTACGAATATTTGAACTGCTGGCAGATGCTGGTGTCATTAGTCACAGGTCAGTATTGGATTTTGATTTTCAAAACTTTGAAATGATTATTTCTCATGAAATATATAAAAACAGAAAAACACCTTTGCAATAACAAAACCTATCAGCATCACTGTACACATTAATTTCCAAAAAGGCATCTCATGCATTCATCAGTGGTCAAAAAATGTATTGGAAAATCTACCAGCAGAACTCTGGACAAAAATTGGTGATAATGTTTCTATGATTTTGCTATTTATTGGAACCTGTTTTCTAAGCAAAGAAACAACAATAGCCTTATTTTGACAGGCTTCTCTATTTTCTTACCTCATCTTAAAGATTTATTTCTTCTCGGCTTGAAAAAAATCACTCATTAAAAAGACTAAATATTATAAGGTTTGCAAATTCATTCCAAGTAACTTTTAACTATTCTGCTGGGAAAAATTAAATCTACAAAATAATTCATAACTATGTTTTCCATCATTTATACATTAAACCATAAAACCTTGAGTTATTGCTAAACTGAAAGTTTCTTGACACTAGATCAGCCCCTTGAGGAAAATCCCCTCAGAAGTGTATTTAAAAATAACCACTTTGGAGAGCGGTGGTACTTCCTGACTATTGAAGGAGAAGAATAACAGATCTATCCATAACCACAGAAAGGCATATGAAAAGAAATTGAAGAAATGTATTTATAATTGAACCAGATAGTAACTGGGTGTAGAATTTTTACATTAGCACTCGTCCTAATTATATTTCTTTTTTGTATGTAATGTATTTTATATTTAGTATCAAATACTTTTGGAGATTGTTTTCAGAATAGAACTTTAATGAAAGAAATTTAAACCTGTGCTTTAGTTTTCATTCTTAATACATGAGAAGCAAATGAGAGAAGGGGGGAAAAAAAACCCAGCTAAGTTCGGAAAAGTAAAATTGAAATTTATGAGCTTGAAGCAAAAAGATATCCTAATATGTATCTGAATCTTTTCCTTTTAAGTTCCTTTTAAGGTAACATTAGTAAATTAAGAAGCTTTACATTGAAGGTTTTTTTTTTTTTAATATGATAGCAAATAATGATTCTCTTTTGAAGAACTGCAGAATTTTGGTATTTTGAAACTACAAAAGCTATACTCACTCTTTTGAACACTTAATTTTTACACACTATTGTGTATTCTGGTTATTTTTTTTTAAGAAAGAGAAATTAATAGAGGGTTATCAATGTTGTAGATTTTATTTATTGGTTAAGGAAAAAGTTGAATTCTGAGTGTCAGAATCTTGGAATCTTAGTTCACCCAGCGGATCCCACATGCCTGGTGCATACAATAGCAGTGAATGTTACTTAAATGAATGCATGCTTTTTTTAGGTGCAGGTTGCAGTCTACTAAATTGCTTCCCCATTCACTAATAGGTCATGTCCCAGAATTTAAAGAACATTCATTTTATAGAAGAAAAAATATTTGGTCATGAATTCATATAATGATTGTTTATTATTGTGGACTGATATTTTTAAAATACTGCAGTAACATTGCAACTCCTTATTCTTGTTTTCATGGGTTCAGGATGTTGGTACTACTCACAACTAGCAAAAATGAAATAATAATAATAATAATAGTTTTTGCTTTTAAAATAATAAATAAGCTCGGCACAGATACATTAGACTATGTAATCCTAGTGACTCAGAAGGCTGAGGCTGGGGGATTGCAAATTCAAGGTCTCCTCAGCGAGTTAGGGAGACATTATCTTAAAATAAAAAATAAAGTCTGGGGAGGAAGTTCAGTGGTAAAGTGCCCCTGGGTTCAGTACCTAGTACCATCATAAATGACTGAATGAATGAATGAGTAATTTGTACTAGAAATACTTTTCAAGGAAAGCTGACCTTAATAAATGTTAATATAAGAGCTATTACTTTATGCAGTACTTATCATTTACTAGGTCATTTTATTAATGACCCATTTATATTCTTACTAAAACACTCTGGAATAGATATGATATACATGTGTAATAACTGATAGAGCAAGGCAGTTTAAGACTTTTGACTTTAACCACTAGTCCTCCAACCAGTCCACAGTTTCCAGACTTGGATCCCTTGACTCAAAGAGAATCTCATTGCAGAGATTCTTGAGGCAACTCCATAGATCTAAAAAGATGTGAAACTCAGTACTCTATTCCACTCTTATTTGAATTCTCTTTAGATTTTGCATTCTCTGTAATAATCTATCCCAGAAGGTTGTGGGGAGTAAGTACCTAGTGGATATTTGACTATGTCAGAGGTATAATATGAATATGCATGGATATTATACATATACATAAAACTAGTCTTTCTTCTTTCTATTTTTCTACACTCATCCTCTCCCTCCCATTAGCTTCCTTATCTCCTTATCAAAAAGCTCTATATGTTAATAAATACAGATAGCATTTAGCACTTATAATAGTGAATTAAAGTTAGATATGGAATTGAATAATACAAATTGAAATAGCAGTTCTTTGATTATAAACTACCATCTATTTTATGTATATTAAGTAAATCAAAATCATATTCATTAAATTTTATACTGCCATGACCATGAAAAGTTTAATATGTATTATTCTAAATTTGATTGCTAGGGATTCATTTTGAGTTATGTAATGGAGTCACGTTTTGATTATCATTTATTTTCTTCAATATTTCCAGTGCAAGTGGTGGCCTTGATAATGAAACACATTTCCTCAACAACACTTTATTGGAGTATGTAGATTTAACCAGACAACTCCTGGAAGCAGAAAATGAAAAAGACTCTGACACACTGAAGGATATACGATGCCATTTTAGTGCCTTAGTGGCGAATATCATTCAGAATGTTCCAGGTATTGCTTTTAGTTTCTTAAAGCATTACTGAGTATTAGGAGACCATAATTCATTCTCTTCCCTTGCGGTTTTATAATCAAGTTGAAAAGCAACTTGTAAAAGTACTGGAAAAATGACAGCATAACATGGATGGCAAGAAATCGTTTTATTTTTAAATTAGTACCAGTTGATCAGAAATCAAAGAAGCAACCCAGCATAGATTATTATGGTGAAGACACAGAAACGAAATTCTGAAGAAATCAATTAGAATAAGCTGTATGGACAAATTTGTTCTGGATGCAGTGAACAAAGGAGTATAATGCTTCAAATGATAATTTTAAATCATATTAACAAGATTGTTTTGAATAATGGGAGAAGAGAATTATTAATGTGAATATGACAAGGACACAGTAATACTGTCTGTTATGGAGCAAGCGCCAACATGTGCTTTGAAGTTTGATTTACACAATTGCATTTTTTAAAAAATTTATTATTTAATTTTTCTAAATAGTTATACATGATAGCAGAATGCATTTTGATTCATAGTACACAATTCATTTCTCTGATTATATACCAAGTAATGTCACACCATTTGTGTCTTCATACCTGTACCTAGGGTAATGATGTCTGTCTCATTCCACCAACTTTCCTACCCCCATGCTCCATTCCTTCTCCCCTCCATTCCCTTTGCCCTATCCAAAGTTCTTCCATTCCTTCCATGCCCCCTGCCGCCTACCACCCACTGCCATTGTAGATCAGCATCCACTTATCAGAGAGAACATTTGGCCTTTATTTTGGGGGGGATTGGCTTACTTCGTGTGATATTCTCCAGCTCCATCCATTTACCTGCAAATGCCATGATTTTATTCTCTTTTAATGCTGAGTAATAGTCTATTGTGTATATATACCACAGTTTCATTATCCATTTATCTATTGACGAACATCTAGGTTGGTTCCACAGTTTAGCTAATGTGAATTGTGCTGCTGTAAACATTAATGTGGCTGTATCACTGTAGTATTCTGTTAAAAGTCCTTTAGGTGTAGACCAAGAAGTGGGATAGCTGGGTCAAATAGTAGTTCCATTCCAGGTTTTCTAAGGAACCTCTATACTGCTTTCCAATTGGTTGCACCAATTTTCAGTCCCACCAGGAATGTAAGAGTGTGCCTTTTCTCCCACATCTCACCAACACTTACTGTTGCTTGTGTTCTTGATAACTGTCATTCTGTCTAGAGTGAGATGAAATCTTAAGAGTAGTTTTAATTTGCATTTCTCTAATTGCTAGAGATGTTGAAAATTTTTTTCATATATTTGTTGATTTTATATCTTCTTCTGAGAAGTGTCTGTTCAGTTCCTCAGCCCATTTATTGATTGGGTTATTTGAGTTTTGGGGGTATTAAATTTTTTGAGTTCAATATATATCATGGAGATTAGTGCTCTATCTGATCACAATTGCATTTTTAAAAGTCATAAATTCTTTGCAAATGTAAGACAAAAATGTGACTATAATTCTTCTGTATCACAGCATAAATAGACCTCTTATCTCTCAAAAATTAAGGTTATCTTGTTATTTTAATGGTATATGCCAGCAGCTGGCTTTTAAAGAGCATGGGCTATATTTTATAACAGGGTCACTTAAGCACACAGTTGGGTATGTTAATTTCAAGTGAAGGAGCCCTATTTTGATCTTTGGAAGGAAAATAATGCTGTTGAGTGGAAAAGAGCATTTTTCTTCAAATTTTCCATCCCAAAGCTCACTGATATAAAGGTCTGATTTAGCTTATTACTGTGCACTTTTCCACAACCTCCCCTTTTGTTTATGGAGATACTGTTGAAGTTCTTCAACAAAGATTGATGCAGAGAACTCATGGGATAGAACATCAAAGTGGAAAAGATCATCTAATGCATTCACTTTCAAATGATGCCCGTGGCTCTTTGGATGCCATCAGCAGGAGGCAGCAGAATGGATTTGGATGTTGAGCCTCACACCTTACTTCACCCAGATTAGCTCCTCTGTTATCTGTTTTGTATGTTAAGATTCTGTGTAAGGTTCCTTTTCAAAGTCAACTTTTCTGCTTGGGAGAAAAAAAAAATAGAAAGTTTAAAATAACGTTTTAATCCAAAGCCCTCCCAGTTAACCAGGATCCTGTAGTGTATTTGTGTTAACATCTTGGCCTGGGGAGAAGCTGGTCCTGACTCCCTGTTCCATGCCAGTCTCCCTGTGCCATTCTGCCTGCTGTGACAGTTTCTGTGACTTGGATTTGTATAACTGACTTCTGTTACTGTGAAGGTTTAGGGCAAGTTAAATGAAAACTTGCTTTTTGTTTTACAGCCTCTCATACTCAATAGTGACTTGCCATGTATGTTAAAGTAAAAAGATATGGAAATAAATTTTTCCTTCTATGTTTTTATTTACAGTGCACCAGAGAAGAAGTATTTTTCCTCAGCAGAGCCTTCGTCACAGTCTGTTTATGCTGTTCAGTCACTGGGCAGGTCCTTTTAGCATCATGTTTACACCCTTGGACAGATACAGTGATAGGAATATGCAAATTAATAGACATCAATACTGTGCATTAAAGGTATTTACTTAGAACCTGAATTCCTTTTTTCTTAAGAACGGAGTTAAATATTTTCATGTGTCTCTATCTGGTTTTATAAATGGGGTAAGGATTTCTTCAGAGTGCCTGAGAATATTGCAATACATGTTTGTCTGCCATATGGAAATACTTAAACCATACCTTTATTTAAGTACATAAAATACAATGCAAAAAAGTTTCAGAATCTATCAAAACTTAACATTTACTTAAAGAACTGAATACTACTTCCAAGTACTTAAGTCTTTTAATCTTCTCTTCCAGTCTAATTTGGTAGGATGATATTACTCATAATTAATTTCTTAGTTTAAAAAAATACTATTATGCTTTTCTTTGCAACAATAAAAAAAGATCTTATGGCTAGATAAACATGAGTAAAAGTATCTTGCCTCTTCTCATTAAGCAACCAACATTGACCCTCTTAAAATCTTTAAATGTAATTCTGATATTATTGTTTGAAGGCTATGTCTGCTGTACTATGTTGTGGCCCTGTTGCAGATAATGTAGGACTTTCATCAGATGGCTATTTGTACAAATGGCTGGATAACATTTTGGACTCTCTGGACAAAAAGGTAATTAGGATAATTCCCTTAAAATTTCATAATGAATTGTCTTTCGGAATTAAAATATGGCCCTCTGAAAATTAGTCATCTTTTAATAAAGATAGGACGGAACTATAGGTAAAAATTATATTATGTAAAATTAAATAGATTATTGTAATCTAAGGAAATTCCAATTTGTATTTATCACTCTATGGAGTAACTTTAATTTCACTTTCATATTATAGGATTAATATAGCAGTGTGTATATATCTCTCATAGGGTTCTGAGTCTATAAAGTACTGATCTAGAATGCATTGAGCTCCATGGAAGAAAGAGGTTATTTGCTATGTTTAATTTCCTTTTTTTGCCCAATCTTCAATTAATCACTTTCTTGCCTTCCTTAGTCTCATATTTTATACAAACAGACTAGACAATTTTCTTCTGCAATCAAAATTTTAATAACAAAGATACTATTTTTAACATGGTCGAATATACTTGACTAGGTTCCAGATTTTTTAAAAATAGATCTAGCTCAATAGTACAATCATACAGCTTTGTACAGAGCATTCTGTATATCAACAGAAAATATATTTGAGCACAAAAATAAAAAATGTTTAAAGAGAACCTCAGCAGCATTTTGTTTCTGCAAAACAGAATATCTCATATTGATGAAATATCTACAGGTGCTTTTCCTTTACAAAAACACATATTCCTTTATAAATACACAGACTGAGTCATTAACGATGACCTAGTAATTGTTTCCCTTCAACCTGAATGGTTTATAAGCTATATCTTACAACCATATAAAGGCTTTTATTTGTATTAAGGTGTTACCACTTTTGAAATAAAGCTTAAAATATTTTATATTTCAAAGTAAAATTAGCAACATAACTGGACAGTATATTGTGTGATAGCTTTATTTATTTATTATGAGATCTACTCCAATATAAATGGGTAATCACTGCTGTGTTGCCAGAGAGACTGCAGAATTTAAAATAGGACTTGTGTTTTTTCCCCTCAGAATAATTTTTTTTCTATTGAGTTATCACAAAAATAAGAATATAGCTTGATAAAAATAATCAGAGGTTAACAACTCATTTTTCTGAAAGCACTTATCATCATTCATGTTCATCAACTGCCTTTGGGGCTCTCAAAAAAGAGAGACTTACACTAAGAATCTTGTGTAAGAGAACCCCAGGCCAAGTGTAATTTATTCATATTGTCATCATTTTGGCTGAGTAAAGGATGAGAGGGAATTGAACAAAACAAGACAGAGTTTTGTGATTAAATGTAATAAATGTATGCACTATTCTGATTTACTAAAAATGTAGAGAAATATAGCCAGACATAGTGGCACATGCCTTGTAATCCCAGTGACTTGGAGACGCTAAGGTAAGAGGATCACAGTTTGAGGGCTGTCCTTGCAACTTAGCAAGGTCCTAAGCAACTTTGCAAGACCTTGTCTCAAAATTAAAAATTAAAAAAGGCTAGGGAGGCTGTGGATGTAGCTTGGTGGTAAAATGTTCCTGGGTTCAATCCTTAGTACCAAAAAATATTTTTCAAAAGGTAGAAAAAATAGGAAATTAAATATAAATAACTTTCCCCCTCCCTGGCAATTTTGTGACCTTATTTCAGGTTCATCAGTTGGGCTGTGAAGCAGTCACGTTGTTGCTGGAGCTGAACCCTGATCAGAGCAACCTGATGTACTGGGCTGTGGATCGCTGCTACACAGGTTCCAAGAGGGTGGCAGCTGGCTGCTTTAAAGCCATCGCGAATGTCTTCCAGAACAGGTACTATAGACACTATCTCATGCTAAGTTAGTTTTGTTTGTTTGTTTGTTGTTTAAGAAAAGGTTTCCCTTTGAATTTCTTTTTTTTAAACTCCAGTGGAATTTCTTTTTTTAAACTTAACCGATAAGGATAATGGTCACCATGAATCTGTTGTACCTAATCCCTTACAATCCTCCACCCCCCAACTTAGAAGATCATACAACTTTGCTTTTTGTACATCCTCTTTATCCACTGCAGCAAAAGACTTCAAACCTTGTTATTTACCTAACATGTGAAATTTATCTCTAGGGATTATCAGTGTGACACAGTGATGCTCCTAAATCTGATACTGTTTAAAGCAGCTGATTCTTCTAGAAGTATCTATGAAGTTGCTATGCAACTGTTACAGGTTTGTAAACAGTTGTTAATTAAATTTTTTTTCACTCAGGATTTAGTGAAGCCTAATAATTTATTCTTGCCATTAAAGAATACTAATACCAATATTTAGCTTTATTTTTAATAGTGAAGCGTGATAGCAAGTTCTGATTAGAAATAGATACAAAGATCATATAGATATTTAAATCTACAAATAATATGAACTATTTAGAACTGTATTATTGAAAGATATTAGTGTGTATCTGAAGATACAAATGTTGATTGAAACTATTTCTATTTAGTAGTCAAGAATAATGTGAACAATTAGCTATTGTGATATCCTCATAGAACCTTCCTTTATTAAACTGAGTATATATCATTATTATAGGGTATTTAACTAATTGATAGTAGGGCAAAGTTCTTTGATCTTAACCATGGGCTGAAAATAGGATTGAGTAAATGCTGGTTTTCTTTTTCCCCCTGATGCTTTCATGTAGTACTGATGCTGGTAGGACCATCTTAGGAATTATAATTAATGCCTTAATTAATTAAGAGGAAAGTTAACAGTATAGCTCTTCACATAGTATAATGACAAAAGGAGTTCTATATGTCATATTTAATCTGTGATTAAACAAGATCTGTTTAAAGCGTGTTTTTCCATTTACACTTATTTTATACAACTATATTTTGGACTGGAAAAGTGGTAAACATTTTTCAAGTAATTGACCACTAAGTTGCTGAAGTTATTTTCTAACTAGACTACTAACCCACATCATTACAATTAAACCAAGGAAGGTAAATCCCTTTAAATAGCTTTTGCCTGTTTGCACACATCCTGACATTAGAAATGAACATACTTTATCATATATATATGTATATGACCATGTAATTTTTAAACTGAAATATTTCTTGGGAGTTGTTCTTTTAAATATAATCGAACTTTAGAGGACCCATAAAATATTGACTTCAGCTGATGAATTTGTATTCTTTTAGATTCTGGAACCCAAGATGTTTCGCTATGCTCACAAACTGGAGGTTCAGAGAACAGATGGAGTACTCAGCCAGCTGTCTCCCCTGCCACATCTGTATTCTGTTTCATATTATCAGTTGTCCGAGGAATTAGCAAGGGCATATCCTGAGCTCACTCTTGCCATATTCTCAGGTATGATCAGTGAACTGGTTAGTTATTTTTCTGCAGTCATTTCTTAAAAGGTATTCAAAAATTTTAAATAGATTACATTTGACACCAAATGGATGCACACATTGCCATCCTCCCACAGCATTCATCTCATCAGTGGGTGGAGTTTTTTTCCCATTCATAGTTGACCTGAGGGGAATGGCCCTCACATTGGGTTCTGAAAAGCAGCCTACCTGTTGGTTTGCACTGGTAGATGGCAGTGGGATCATGCCCCTTCCTTTCTCACAACTCCCAAACCCCTGCCAGCACTTAAACGTGGACATGACTAGCCATCAAGGAATGGCCTCCTCGACGCCATTTCTGCTGTTGCTGGTCCTCTGACAGAGATCCTGCGCAGAGAATAGTCATCTAGTTGAGTCTCTGAAAGCCCATGGTGGGGAGCATGTCCTGGCCCAGGTGTAGACCACACCCCAGCTCAGTCTGCATGTCACAGCTTGTCTCCCTGGGTTCTGCCTTCAGATGCTCTTGTCCTTGGCATCTGCTAATTTTAACTCCTTTGTTTTGAGAGATTTTTCTCAAGAGATACAGATATCAACTGTACCCACTTTAAAGTGTGAGGGCCCTCCTCCTCTCTGTCCCCAGGACTAGGGAAGTGCACTTTAAATATCATCAGCTCCTGGCTCTTTGCATCCTCTCTCCTCCTTCACGCCACTCCTCTCCCCTCCCACACCCTGTGCCTGGCCATTTTGATATCTGACATTCCCATGTTCTCAGCCCTTGCGGCTGCCTGGGACTTCTCAGATGGCCTTCAGACTCCATTAGTGTCAGCTTCCTCTCTGTAAATCCACCAGACACCTTCTAACTGCAGTGTCTTAGACCTAACTTCTGGTCTTCTGCAGCCACTGACGTCAGTGAGCTCTCCTGTATTTCTTTCAATTGTGGGCTCTCTTGATTTCTAGAAACTTAATATTTCCTGTTTTCTCTTCTACCATGGACTGTTTCTTTTGTCACTTTTGGTGGACTCTTTCCTTCTACCCATATAAACATTAGTGTTCCCAGGGCTCCAAGCTGGGCTGCCTCCTCACCTCATCCCAACTCCCTGAAGGAGGTCTGGCCACTGCCATGGCCCTAGCTCCCACAGTGAGTGTCCTTGGTCAGGATTTTTTCATTCAACTACTTTCTGAGCTCCAGAAATGACCTTTCATACTACAGGTAATGAATAAGATTCTGTACTGATCGAAGGTATTTTTATAAATGATAGACTGCAGATAACCATATGCGAAGACTAAAGCCAGGTATGGTGGTACATGCCTGTAGTCTCACCTACTTGGGACGCTCAGACAAGAGGAGGAACCAGCCCAGGAGTTGCCAAGTCACCTTGGCAACATAGTGAGACCCTATCTTAAAGAGAAAGGGGTTGGGGGGAGGGTGGGGAAGATCAGCCACTCATTGACATTACCTTAGATTTGCACAATTGCCCCAGGAGGCAACTATTGTGTTACCCTCTTTTTACAGAATAAGAAATTGAGGATAAGAGGTTCATTGTCCCTAGGTCCAGGGGTAGGTGCAGTGGAACTGGGTCATGCTATCCAGAGTCAAGTTCATACCCACTCCTCTTCCATATTCACTCTTCCTGATGAGTAAATAAATAGAAGGGGCAGAGGAGAAAGATTTTTATTTAGTCATCTGCAGAAACTAAATAGCAAATCAGGGCTCATGGGCTTTGGAATCAACCTGTGTTTGACTCCTCTGCCACTAGATAATAGTCTGACTCTGCCAAGTTAATGAGTCTCTGCCCCCATCACAGCTTTGTTGTGTTAGAAGAAAGGAATATAAAAGTAATGCACCTAAATAGAACCAGTAAGTGAGGTTCTTAATGAGTCCTTTTAAAGTAATCCATGTATGTAGACTTTTTATCTGGCCATTACATTTATCCATTTGTTTTTTTAAATGTCATCTTAATCATGTTAAGTGTACAGCTCAGTAGTGTTAAGACCATGCACATTTTGTGAAGCACATCTGTAGAACTCTTTCCTCTTGCAAAAATAGAACTCTCTAGAGCCACTAAACAGCAGTCCCTCCTTTCCCTCTCTTCTCAACCCCTAGTAGTCACCATTCTACTTAGCATTTTTATGAATTTAACTGTTTTAGATATATCAGTAGAATCAAACAAAATTTTTAAGTTTGTAGCTTGTTTCACTTACCATAATGTTTTCAGGTTCAGCCACATTATAGCATGTGACAGGATTTTCTTCTTTTAGGTTGTATAGTATTCCACTTTGTGTATATCATATTGCTTATCCATTCATTCACCTATTGGCTCTTGGTTTGCTTCCCCTCTTGTCTGTTGTGAGTAGACTTCTGTGAATATATTCTGCAAATATCAGTTTGAGTCTCTGCTTTCTTTTGGATATGTACTCAGAAGTAGGATTCTCTATGCTGCTTTCCATAAAGTATGCACTATTTTACAGATCCACCAACAGTGTACAGACATTTATTTTAACTGCCAAAAGTATTTTATATATAAAGCAAGTATCTGGTTTGTGTCAGCTGTTAGTTTTATGACATCATTGAAATGAAATTTATTCAAAGGAGAATTACTCATATAATAAAATCTGGCTTCCTAAGCCCAGCATGGTGGTACATGCCTGTAATCTCAGCAGCTTGGGAGGCTGGGACAGGAGAAATGCCAGTTTAAAGCCAGCCTCAGCAACAGCGAGGTGCTAAGCAACTCAGTGAGATCCTGTCTCTAACTAAAACACAAAATAGGGCTGGGGATGTGGCTCAGTGGCCAAGCACCCCTGGGTTCAATCCCTGGTACTAAAAAAAAAAAAAAAAAAAAAAATCTGGCTTCCTAGTTTTTAAGTGGATGTTAAAATTAATTATAGGTTAAAGGAAACTGAAATTACATCAGTTCTCGCTTTTGGTTTGCTTTTAATTAGAGATAAGCCAGAGGATTCAGACAGCTCACCCTGCTGGGCGGCAGGTGATGTTGCACTATCTCTTACCGTGGGTGAACAACATCGAGTTAGTGGATTTAAAACCCCTGCCCACAGCAAGGCGACATGATGAAGATGAAGATGATTCATTAAAAGACCGAGAAATTATGGTGACCAGCAGGCGCTGGTTACGGGGAGAAGGCTGGGGATCCCCACAAGCCACTGCGATGGTTTTGAACAATCTGATGTACATGACAGCAAAGGTAAGGTGGGTTTTGTATTTGCAGTTGCTGCACAGGTGACCACTGGGAAGAGGAAGTGTGGTTACAGACAGATGCAGAGACTAGGCCATCTGATAACCACACAGAGTGCATTGTGAATCCTCCTCTTTAAAAAAAAACTTCTCATTAAACATCTTTTTTAACTTCTATATTTATTAGTAATAATGAGGTTAGACATGAAAAATAATCATTCTCTACAGTGTGAAAAAGATTAGAGCTGTCTGTAAAAATGCTATTTGCTCATATTTCATGGTGTGACAAGTTTGTTACTGAAGTATCTCCTGTGTGTGCTGCACCCTAGTATGGCGATGAGCTGGCCTGGTCGGAAGTGGAGAACGTGTGGACCACACTTGCAGATGGCTGGCCGAAAAACCTAAAAATAATTTTGCACTTTTTGATCAGCATTTGTGGGGTGAATAGTGAACCAAGCCTCTTGCCTTACGTAAGTATTCAAGTTCTTTTAACTTTATACACACACTCCTCAGATGTGTATATACCTCAGATGTGTTTATGCCAAAGTATGGACAGCAGTCACCCTACAGAAGCAAATAAGAGCCACTGGAGTGAGGACAGTCAGGCACTTGTAGATGGCCTTATTTATTGATTCATTCAACAATATTATCTAGTATAATTATAAGCAAACACTCTTCTAGGTACTGGGCATTCCAACCTGATGGGTGAGACAGATTTTATTCTTTGAAGCTACACCTAGTTTATTTATTAAATAAATCAGTAAGTTCTAGTATGGTTGTGATAAGGGCTATAAGGGAAAGTACTGAGAGTGAATAATAAGGAAACATAGCAATCTGGATAAGAGATGATACTCGAAGAAATTGATATTGCAGCAGAGACCACCAGATTGAGGAGGATGGTATTGCAGCTGGCATTGGGCTATTGGAGCAGGTGGGGAACTGGAGCTTAGAGCCATAGGCTGCTGGAAGCCCGAGAATAGAGAGAAAAGGAAGAGTGGATAACATGGAGGATATCAAATCTTTACCTCTGTGGGGAAAGCAAAACTAAATCTGTCCAAGGGCCCTATAAAACTCTCAAGCTCGAGGGTGAAATGGAACTTGGATGCTTGAATACTTACCTGTTCTATGTTCACAGTAGCCATGAAGCGGCATCTCCTAAAAGTGTGATCTGCAGAAGGCTGCTCCAAAGGTTCTTCCAGATCCCTCTTCAAACAAACCAGTTAGTGGCCTGGCTTCAGCCAGCATTTTCTGAGTGTACTTGAAAGCATTGTTCCCAAGATGTGACCCCTCTGTGACCAAATCTATAGTTTTCCCTCATGCTCACCCCTCATTGCCATGCCCACACTGGACAGTCCCACGTTGGGGCCGTGGCACTCTCTTCCTTCTCTTTCCTGCACCTCCTCTGGGTCTTCCCTAGGGCACCAGTACTCCCGAGACCTGATGTGCACAGTCTTCTTTTTCCTTACCCTGCTTCATTGATCTTGCCAGTACTTAGCCATCACCACTCAAATGATGTTTTACCCATTTGTCTCAGCCAAGTAGATGAAGAGCATAGGTCTGTGTTTGGATCCTTGCTGTATTCACAGTGCCTCAATGGTTCCTGGCACATAGCAGGTCCTCAATAACCAGATGGATGAATGAGTGAGTTGGAGTGGGAACTAGAAAAAGAGCATGAGATGAAATTTAGGGAATAGCCATTTGACAGGAATTTAAAAGGAGTCATTTTTAGTGTTAATAGCAATAGTTTCTTAATTACTGTTTCTTCAGCACTTGTTATGCCAGACATGGTAAATGCACTTCATCTACATTATTTCATTCACTTCTCAGAATAAATTGATGGCTTTGCAGTTTTACAAATGAATTTAAAAAGGCAGAGAAAACAGTCATTTCCTCAAGGCCACAGAGGCATATAGCTGTGACACTTAATGGGCTGGAATTCCATCTCGAATCCATGGTGAGGAAGCCTGGCAAGGGAGCAGGCAGCCAGGGGTCAGTGTGGCAGAGGGTGGGGAACATGAGGGAGAACTGTAGGAGATGTGTCAGAGAGGTACTGTGGGGTCATGTGGTTTAGGACCAGACACCTACCTGTCTCTCGATGCTTCTCAAAGAATATTAAGCCTGTTACATGTTTTGAAAACAATGCTTTCAAGTAGATTTTGGGAAGCTTCACACAGAAAAGTGGGGAGCGGTTGGGAGGGGACTTGAGGACTTGATAGGATCAGGGCAGGAGTGCCACAGGCCTTCAGACAGGAGAGCCAAGGCACAGGGGCAGGGATGCACACAGCGTGGTCAGAGGAGACTGAACCCAAGAACAGAGAGAATTATCAGTCCATTGGATGGGTAAAGAGCTCCGTGAGGTTAGTTACCACTGGGTAACCATTATAAAATTTTCAGTGTGGCCAGGCACAGAGGCTCGTGCCTATAATCCCAGCAACTATGGAGCCTGAGACAGGAGAATCACAAGTTAGAGGACAGCCTCATTAATTTAGGCCCTCAGCAGCTTAGTGAGACCCTGTCTCAAAATAAAAAGAACTGGAGATGTGGCTCAGGGTAAAGCATCCCTGGATTTACTCTTCGGTACCAAAACAAAACAAACAAAAAAAAAAACCAAACAGATTTTTGTTCTGAAATAATAAAGCATGTTTTAAGATTTGACCAGGGTCGTCTAAAATATGGCTTGCACACATCTGGGTGTATATAAATCATCTGTGGATCTTGGTTCTGGAAGGAGGGTAGGGCCTGAGATTCTTCATTTCTAGCAAGTTCCAGCTGATGATACCTATGACCACATTTTGAATAGTAAGGATTAAAATAGGAAGAAGAAAAAGAGATAGCTTGATCGTGTAAGTTATTTTGGTGATACATATTATTAAAATATATAATACATAGTACAGAAAAGTTTTTTTGTCCATTTAACTAAACTCATATCATATACTCGCCATTTAAAAAGTACTTTACAAATCTTACTTAACTCATTTAATCCTCCTTTATGAAGTAGGTGCTATTACTATCCCCATTTTGCAGATGAGAAATCTTTCCAGTGGATCCACTGGATCCATTTGAGTTAGCTCAGCCTGGGTTCTTGTCATTGTTCCTTGCTCTTAAAGACTGTTCTTTACTACTAGGTTCCACATAGAGAACAGGAAAGGCAGAAAAAAACAGAATGAAAGGGAAATCCTAGGTTTGGAGGCTGGGCTACTAAAGATCAGGGGAAAGTCTTCACAAAAACTTTTAACCAAAACCTTTTTCCCTTAAAAAAGAAACCTATAGAAGAGCATTTTTTCTTTTTAATTTTTATTTTAAAAAGAAGAAACAGGACTGGGGTTGGGCTCCGTGGTAAAGTGCTGCTCACCTAGTATGTGTACCTAGGTTCAATCCTCAGAATGAATGAATGAATGAATAATAAATAAAATAATAATAATAATAATAATAATAATAAAGGTATTGTGTCTCATTACCAATCAGTGTCTAGGCACATTTTGATTGTGCTTGTTTATCTTTCACTTAAAGTTTAACTAATTCTGATAGTTTATCTCAAGACAAATTTATGAGATAAATATTTTGTGTTTTCTTTTCTGAACCATTTCTTTTGTGACAGGTGAAGAAAGTTATCGTTTATTTAGGTAGGGACAAAACGATGCAGTTGCTAGAGGAGCTGGTGAGCGAACTTCAGCTGACAGACCCCGTCAGCTCAGCTGTCACCCACATGGATAACCCCCCCTACTACCGCATCACTTCCAGCTACAAAATCCCTTCCGTCACCTCAGGTGAGACTGCACCTGAAACTGATTGCTTTGTGTCAGAAGAGTTGCTTTACCTAATTGTTAGTTTTAGCAAACATCTGAGTCTTTAAACAACATTATTGAGAAAGCAAATGTGAATTATGTATCATAATTAATGTGCTGAGATTTAGTAAATCCTCATATGAATAAAGAAATTTGGTAACATAAGGAGTGTTACTATTATAAAGGGAAACTTTACAGACTTATTCGGAACTGGAATATAAATTTATAATGCCTATATAGTCAGTATGCTAAATTTAGAAAATGCTTATTAAAATTATTTGTGAAATTGCACATTATGATTATTTTATTCAAGTAAGTATGTGTGTGTATTTAATTTTTATTGTAAATTGACAAATTACATATAGGGAGTAGAAAATAATGTTAGATTTATGAATACAAAGTGGAATAATTAGATCAAACTGATTAACATACCTGCCACCTTAAATACTTATCATATTACATTATTTTGAGTGAAGAAATTACATTCCTGAGGGAATAACTTCCAGTGAAAATCAATACAATATTTAGGCTATTATAAATGAAATTTCTATGAAACTCTTTGGGAGTTTATATTGAATGCTTTCACCATGTCAATAATAGTGTATAATTAGAAATATTAAAAATTATATCTTCACAATTTATTATTCATCATTTATTTTTATTTCTTAGCCTGTTTTTCCTACAGTCTAATTGATTTCTAATAGTACTTCTGTTGAATTTTTCATATCTGCTAATACAATTTTAATTCCAAAGAGTGTTTTTTTTTGTTTTTTTTTTAGTTAGGAGTTCTTTCTTTTTTTTTTTTTTTAGCAGTATCCTATTCAAATTTCATGGTGGTACTTTTTCTGAGCCTGATAAAGTTATAAGATTTCTTCATCCAGCAGAACTTCTTACATCACTGTTTATCTTGTCTTCATAAAAGCTTTGCTTAATACCTGCCAGTTTCATATCTTTTTATAAGAAAAATGTGTTAAAAATTGTTAAGTTCTGGAGCTTGAGATTATGGCTCAATGGTAGAGCACTTGCCTAATAATACATGTGAGGCACTGGGTTTGATCCTCAGCACCACGTAAAAAATAAATAAAAAACCAAAAGAAAGAAACTTAAAAAAAAAAAATCAAGGGGCTGGGATTGTGGATCAGCGGTAGAGCGTTTGCCTAGCATGGGCAGGACCCGGGTTCAATTCTCAGCACCACATAAAAATAAAGTCATTGTGTTGGGTCCATCTACACCTAAGAAATATTTTTTTTTTAAAAAATTTGTATATTTATAGAGGATTAGTTGACTGTGTCCTTTTTTAAGTGATGGTTTCAGTGATCTCCATGTAGGCCTTTTCTCTTAAATCATTCATAATCTGATTTCCCAGCAAAAACTCCCCTGCCTAAAGGAGAGGGTGTGTGTGTGTGGATAGATTTTATGTATTTATATATACACATATTTACATAGGCCTTGAGCCTCCAAAAGACCAGTAGGGGAGGAGGGATCCAGAGCAGGAGACGAAGTCTCAAATTTTAGTATGTGGTTTTCTTCTCATTCCCTGTTATCAGTAAGGTGCTTCCTCCTCCTGCCATGCAGTGTGTACCCTAGTCCAGAAATCTTCTGCCTTACTCTCACAAGAAGAGACTTCTTCCAGATGTGGGTGGAGACAGCCACCCAACTGCAAAAGACAGGGAGATTTGGGAGGCTACTTCTAAAGTAGGTTTTCAGCCATTCTCCTATGTTTAGCTCTGCATTGAACCCCAATTTCCAGATGCTCAGTGCTGCTCATTCCTGAGCCTTTTGGAGATTCAATAGTAGAAACTTCTTAATCCACACCCCACTGCCTTTATGATTCTTAATTACTTCCTGTGCATTTGTTTTCTAGCATCCCTAAAGTTGTTGCTGTTACCTCCTTTCCCTCTTGATCCTTACGAGTACATTCCTTTTTTAAAATCTCTCTGCTTTCATTTCAGTGGATTTTGACTGAAATCTTCTGTCCTTTATTGTTCTCTTAAATTAACAGGTACTGTTTTATTTTCTATTGATAGGAACTACTTCCAGTAGCAATACAATGGTAGCTCCCACAGATGGCAACCCTGATAATAAATCCATAAAGGAGAACCTTGAAGAGAGGTGAGTACCTTTCTGGTCTTCATTAGCCTTTCAGTTTGACAGACTGATTGTCATTAGAATAAATGAAAATCTCTGCATTGGATTGTGTGGGGGTTTTTATTTTGTTCCTTTTTTTTTTTTTTTTTTTTTTTGATACTAGGGATTGAACTCAAGGGGGCTTTGCCACTGAGCTATACAACTCGCCCTTTTTATTTTTTGAGACAGGGTCTCACTAAGTTACGTAGGGCCTCGATGAGTGGCTGAGGCTGGCCTTAAACTTGTGATCCTCCTGCCTCAGCCTCCCAAGTCACTGAGATTACAGGAGTGTGCCACTGTACCCTCCTGGAATGTGTATTTTGTTGTGTTAACTCCAGTCAGGAGGGCTGAGGATGTAGCTTATGAAGTGTGCATGAGGCCCTGGATTTGATCAACAACACTGCAAGGGGACCAAAAACAAAACTTCTAATGAAGAAATATGTTTCCACATTGGAAAATTTTCACATTGACTGTCTTTATGTTGAAGATGCTGACAGGCTAGGGTTTTTTTAAATATATTTTTTAGTTAGACACAATACGTCTATTTTATTTTTTTGTGAGGTGCTGAGGATCGAACCTAGCACTTTGCACAGGCTAGGCAAGCGCTCTACCGCTGAGCCACAACCCTAGCCCCAGGCTAAGACTTTTGATATGTTGTAATGGATGAAAAGGTGCCATCTGATCAGTAACTTTGGTGTCGCTTACAATTTGAGACTTTTCTAAAAATGGTTATTTACTCTGTTTTTTTTGTCAAATCAGTCTCACCAAAATATCTATTTAAGGGAGA
The DNA here is from genome assembly GCF_052094955.1 of Ictidomys tridecemlineatus. Lineage (NCBI taxonomy): Eukaryota > Metazoa > Chordata > Mammalia > Rodentia > Sciuridae > Ictidomys > Ictidomys tridecemlineatus. The sequence continues at coordinate 37,259,750 of NC_135485.1, read as the reverse complement.
TATTTAGTAGGAATGATTGACTAAAAGCTTAAACTTTTGAATTATAAGGTGGAAACTAACATATACCATGGTAAACTCTTGGTGGTATTTTGCATAACGTGCTTTTTTTAAACGTAAGAAGTAAACAGAAGTACAAATGCCACTTTTCCATGAGCTGTGCCTAACCTCCCTGATCCTCCCCATAGCTGCGTGCAGCTGGATATCTACAGTGGACTGAACAGCCATCTAAACCGTCAGCACCACAGACTAGAGTCTCGATACAGCAGCAGCTCTGGAGGATCTTATGAAGAAGAAAAAAGTAATCCATTCCGAATGTTCCTTATAGAACTATAATGATGAGGTCTATTGCTTATTATATTAATATAGTTTTCCAAAAATTTGATTTTTTAAAGACTATTTAACTGCCACTAGTGGTGTTCCAACATAATGTCTTGAATAATGTCTTGAAATGTCTTGATTTTGAAGAATGATTTTAAATAAGCAACATATAAACAGGAGAAATGAAAAACAAAACACAGGTTCCCTCTAGATGATAGAATTGGTTCTCAAGAAGCATTATAGAACCAATGCACTAGGCACAACCTGGTTTTTTGTTTTTGTTTTTTAACAGGTGTTTGCTTTTCCCTGTGTGAATTTGCATTTTACTAAAGAGGTTGTCCCTTGCACTTACAACATAAATAATCTGCCCAAATCTCACTATGACACTAGAGCAGAAACACAAACTTTCAAGCCAGGAAGGGACCCTGGAGATGATTTGATCCAATCTCCTCATTTTATGCACGATGGAACTGAGGTCCAGAGAGGTTAAGTGACTTACCCACGTCACACAGAATTCACATTCCCTGACATCATTTTTTACTGAACCTGCAGCCCCATTGTGGTGGAGCAGATTTTCTTAAAAGATGGGTTTGTGTTGGTCCTGTCTCAGGAAATTTAGACCTGAATAACTTTCCAAAAAGTCCATGTTAGAAGGCAGTTTCACTATAAGATTATCTCCTGGTTTGGCTATCAATTAGGGAATTGTAAGGAAGTGCTAATGTTGTTTTACTTTAATATAAAGGATGGAACCTGAATTGATATCTCTTAATTATCTCTGTCTCTCCCTCTCGCTCCAGTTGGCCTAATCTGATAATATTTGTACCCAGGTCTTCCTAGCATACCTATGTTCAAATAGTGGGAAGTTATTTTTTTATCACGCTCTGATGCTATAAATAGTTGGTGTCTTGCTAGAGTTTGCTTATATTGCCAGGAATTAGATGGTGTAGAAAATGAGACGATTTTATCTTGATAGGTGATTCAATGCCACTTTATTCTAATTGGCGACTGAAGGTGATGGAGCATAACCAAGGAGAGCCACTGCCCTTCCCACCAGCTGGAGGCTGCTGGTCACCACTGGTGGATTACGTGCCTGAAACGTCGTCACCTGGATTACCTCTTCACAGGTGGACTAGAGCGCCATTCCTACTTCCTATGAGCCACATTGCTGCTGAACACTTTGAGCCTTCTTTATGCTGTCTCATGACCCAGAATGGATGGAAGCAGTCTTCTTAATTGAGATGCTGCAACAAATTAAACCACCATGTTTAGATTTTAAGACAGCCAAAAATCTGAGTCTTCTCTCTCTACAAAATTAATATTATTCAATCTCATTCTGCGGCTGCTTTTCTGGGTGTCTGGCATAGTTACTTGACCTTTCTGGGACCCAGTTACTACATCTGACAAAAATGTGACTTTCTTGTAGTGGGCACTCTTATTTTGAATTGAATTAGATTGAATTCTGCTGAGTTAAAATTATAGTTGAATAATTGCTGCCTTCTTTGAGAATTCATGAATGCACCAAACACGTATTGAACACCTACTCTGTGGCAAGTGATGTGCTAGGTCTCAAGGCTGAAGGACCAAGGGTATGTGGCCCTTGACCTCAAGGAGCCTGGGCCCTTAGGTTTTGTTCTAACAACGCTATTGCTTAACGTTCCTTCAGCTGCATTTGTTTTTCCTCTTGTTTTCTTGAGAAGTTGTATTTTTCCATGAAATACAATCTTCAAGGCTTTGAGTAATTTGTAAAGCATTTTCCCTAGGTTTCTTCAGGTTTAGCCAAAGGCTAATCATGCTCTCGTTTGCCGCAGGTGTAACATAGCGGTGATCCTTCTGACGGATTTGATCATCGATCATAGTGTGAAGGTGGAATGGGGAAGCTACCTCCATCTTCTTCTTCATGCGATTTTTATAGGTAATACATCCTCATGTCTGATCCCTTCCGAAAGGGATCAGAAAGTGCTTAGATGCTTCTTGTTTTGGTGTTTAGTGTGTTGTTTGTGGGACTTTTCACTGTTGATTCTCCAAATCCACTGGGGAGTTATCAGTAGCCTGATTTCAAACAACAAATATGTCCACTGCCCCTGTTTTTGTTTTTGCTTTCTTGTGGTGTTAGGGATAGAGCAGGGACTCGGGCATGCTAGGCAAGTGCTCTGCCTCTGAGCCAGAATGCCAGCCCATTTGGTCCCTATTCTTTCCCTTTTCTATCTTGTGGCCCTTTGTACTCCACACAAACACACGTATAACCCACTAGGGAAATTTCTGTGGCTATGGAAGAGCAGAATCAATTTACCTCTTGGATTAGAAATTTTCAGAGTAGATGGAATATGGAAATAGACTTAAGTATTTCCCAAAAGAATTGACCTGGTTGACAATCTGATTGTTACACCTGAAACTCCACATGCCCTGCGTGGGCTCTCATCTTCAGTGCCTTCCATGCTTATGGGATTGGCTTCCTGAAGCAAGTCAAGGTAACTGTCTTCTTACACCTTTTCCTGCCATGAACACTTAGTAATATAATCATTCTTTTAATATTCAGACATTTGTTTTCTATTAATGTGCTGCACACCCACCCACCCCTAAAAATGCCTATCTTTTTTTAAAAAATTCACTTATATATAGTGTTATGTAACAGTGATGATTTCTAAGAGATCACTAAATTTTAGACATGAAGTACATTAAAAATCACCTGGGTTCTCCCTACTGCTATAGGACAATAGGCTCTTACAAAAACAAGTGTACAACTTTAAACCAATTAAAAAACACACACAAAAAAAACCATCATATTCCATGAAATACAAATACATCATACTCCACGAAGTCTTTTGTATATGTTCATAGTTTCCAAATCTGTGGATTGAACCAACTGTGGTTTAAAAATATTTTGGTAAAAAACATCTGTATCCTTACCAAACATGTACAGATTTTTTTTCTTATTGTTATTCCCTAATGAATACAATGTAACAACTACTTGCATAGCATTTAATAGTATTAGGTATATCGTAAGTAACCTAGAGATGATTTAGTATATATAGTAGGAGGGTACTATTTTATATGAGGCCTTGAGCATCTGCAGGGTTTGGTATCTAAGGTAAGTAGTAAAGCCAGTTCTCCAGTGATGACTGTAATTTCTGTAGAGTTTGGTAGCAAGCATACTCATTATTCCTCCTAATTGATAATGATTTTCTCCTCTCTGTTTCAGGGTTTGACCACTGCCACCCTGAGGTGTATGAACATTGTAAACGCCTGCTTCTGCACTTACTAATAGTGATGGGACCCAACAGTAACATCCGAACTGTTGCTTCTGTCCTTCTCAGGAACAAGGAGTTTAATGAGCCCAGGGTGCTTACAGTCAAACAAGTTGCACACTTAGATTATACTTTCACAGGTATTTATCTTAAACCTACACCTTTAATGGAGAAGTATGCTTCATTAATTTGGAATCTCACAGTAGAGAAAATCAACTAAATAAAAGTTGAAATACTAGAGCAAGCTTTTAGAAAACAGTTATATTTAAGTTATCATTTACATTCTTTGTTCAGTTAAAGAATGTATTAAAATATTTGACCCATATTGCTCTTAACGATCTTTATCACACAAATGTTAAGTTTTGAATATATGAGTTGAAGAGTGCTGAATTCACTGAAAACTAGCCACGAATAAGATGATGTTGCATTAGATTCCCAGCTCACAATATCTGGACGCTGACAAATTTAGACATTTAATTTTTTTTTACTCACTTCGTTATCTTTGCTGCATTTAAAACGTTATATGTTTTGAAGTAGCAAGGTCCAAATTAAGGAAACTGTAATATCAAACTTATTTCACTGTCAACATTTTTTTTACTTTAAAAGTTATGCTATCTTCCTTCCTAATAGCCCCAAGGTATTTCTTCTACTCATTAGTACACCAGACTAGGAAGATGATCTAGATTGTTTTGTGCATGCAGTGCTGGGGATTGAATTTAGGGCTTCACACATTCTAAATCAGTGCTCTATCACTGAGCTACAGGCCCAGCCTGAAAATAATTACCTTCAGAAATTGAAATTAAATTGCCAGTTTTTATATGTGGTTTATAAATTTTAAAGACAATCAGTTAAAACCCTATTATTTACTTAAAATCATGTAGTAATAAAATGATTATTAGGAAACATTAGCTTTTTAAGATTATGGTTGAGGGGCTGGGATTGTGGCTCAATGGTAGAGTGCTCGCCTATCATGCTTGAAGTACTGGGTTCCATCCTTAGCACCACATAAAATGTAAAATAAAGATATTTTTTAAAAAAAGATTATGGTTGAAAGAAAATGGAGTAAAACTTCTGCTTTTTGAGAAGGGAAATTGCATGGAAATAAATAGAAGGAGACCCTCATGGTTATACAAAATTACATACAAGAGAAAATGAGGAGAAAGGGGAAAAAAAAAAACAAGGGGGAGAAATGAATTACAGTAGATGGGATAGAGAGAGAAGATGGGAGTGGAGGGGATGGGGGATAGTAGAGGATAGGAAAGGCAGCAGAATACAACAGACACTAGTATGGCAATATGTAAAACAGTGGATATATAACCGATGTGATGCTGCAATCTGTATACGGGGTAAAAATGGGAGTTCATAACCCACTTGAATCAAAGTGTGAAATATGATATGTCAAGAACTATGTAATGTTTTGAACAACCAACAATAAAAATTAAAGGAAAAAAATTAAATTAAATTTAAAAAAAGATGCTGTGATTTCCACTGAAGGAAGTGAGTCTCCAGAGACTCCACAATGTGCCCCAGGGCACAGTTAGAAGATGTCAAGTTAGGATTTGTCTCCTGCACCTGTTTTCTAAGCCCTCTGGCTCTCACCCCTTGCTTTTCAGGTCATACCCCTTGCTTTTCAGGTCATACATGGCTATTTTGTACTATTAGAACACAAGCTGGATAATGCAATAAAATTTAAAAGGCAAAAAAAAAAAAACTTCTGTTTTTTTATGCTAAAGCACCTTTATTCAAAAATTTTAGTTTGTTACGGTTTTTTGTTATTGTTGTTGCTTTATTTCGTTTTTCTTTTGGTACCGGTGCACTTAACTACTGAGCTACTTCCCTAGTCCTTTTTATTTTTTATTTTAAGACAGAATCTCCCTAAATTGCTAAGGGCCTTACTAAGTTGCTGAGGCTGTTCTCGAACTTGTGATCCTCCTACCTCAACCTCTCCAGTCACTGGGATTACAGGTGTGCGCCACCATGCCCAGCTTTTGCTGTTTGTCTTTAAGACTCTTTTTGCCATTTTAAAAAATACAGTATTAGTAAATAATTTTTGCCAGTATTCATTTAATGCTTAACTTACTATAAATATTACACATAGTCCTTAATGTAGTTTTCTTAAAAGTAAAATGAAGCAAAAATTATAGAATCCTTCCATTAGAAATTAAAAATCATTTCATCTTATGGAAATATGACTGGTTTAATAAAAACATTGAAAAAATGTAACAAAATATTAGGAAACTGCTTTCAACTTTTTTCAGCAGATGGCAGCAGAGGGCCACACAGTTAATCCAGATTGCTGAATTTTAATAACAAGCTGTAAAAAGTGTTTGTTTACCTCCAAGCTGGCTGGCTGCAACACAGTGCTTATAAGGATGGTCAGAAATGCTAAGGGATGTCAGCTAGCACTGACAGGTTTCCTCCTGTGTCCTGTATAATCTATAAATAACACCCAGTGGTCCATCTCTGAAGTGTTTTGCAGCTTCTTTCCTGTGTAGGTATCACTTTGTGGGTACTCATGTTGAGCTTTCTCTTCCAGCAGGCATTAGCGATTTTATACCTGATTACCAGCCCTCCCCCATGACCGACTCAGGGCTTAGCTCAAGTTCTACCTCTTCTAGTATCAGCTTAGGAAACAACAGCGCTGCCATTTCACACCTGCACACCACGCTCCTCAACGAGGTGGACATTTCAGTAGAGCAGGACGGAAAAGTCAAAACCCTCATGGAATTCATTACCTCAAGGTAACCTGCAGCTCTTTCCATCCATGTTCATGTTGAGTCATACTTTTGTCAGTCTCTATAAGCTGCATTTTTATTTTCTGAAATGCCATGATTCAAAATGCACAGGTTTGTATTGCACGGTATTTTGAAAATTGTAATGCATGTAAAGATTGTTCTTTTGCATGCCTGCAATCACGCCTCTTACTCACTGCCCAAAGAGTACCGTATTATTTGGATATATAATATTCTTTCATTATGTACATTATCAGTCAATCATCAAATACTTGTCTATTCTCTACTCTATGCAAGGCTTTCTAAGTAGAGAATGTTAATAGATGGGGAGAAAGGACATGATGTTCCACAGTGAGAGCCAGATCAAAGGACCATGAGAAACAAATAATTCATTCTGACCGTAACACTGCTAAACAATGGTAGAAAGCTTGGGATCATTCGAACTGGAAGGCCATGAATTCCAGGCCTGTGGTTATAGATTACATTTTAAATTGTTGAACTAGGACCAAGGAAGTAGCTCTGGTAGTGTGCTTGTCTAGTATGTGCAAAGTCTTGGTTAAATTTCCAAGCCCCCGCCACCCTCCCACACACAAACACACTCATACACACAGATCATTGAGCTAAATTGGAAGGATGGGAGGAGTAATTTAATAAATATGTGGGGAAAAAAATCAGTTCCCTAACAGTGAACTGATTAAGAAATGGAATGGACTGGACCCAGTGTGCCCACCTAAAGGTTTTCAAGGCACTTTGGGCCTAGGCTAATAATGAACTTAACTGAGGTGATAGCAAAGATGTTGTTTGTTTATTTATTTTTGTGATACTGGGGACTCTATCCAGGAGCAGGGCTAAAACTATTCCTTTTCTGAGACAGGATCTTGCTAAGTAGCTGAGGCTGACCTCAAACTTTGCCTCAGCCTGCAAAGACATTTTAAAGAAAGAATCAACAGGACAATATTCTGCCTTAAGCTTTCTCCCTAGTTTTATCTAGCATAGTTATTTTTACTGCATTTAACCTGTAAATTATTTTCTTTGCATTATAATCTAGGTAGTCTGAGCTCCATAAATTATGTCTTGAGCTATATAACACATAGACAATAATCAGTAGTCTTCTCAGTAGGCAAAATTTCTCATCTCATTACTACCTCTGAGAGAATTTGAATGTAGTAATTGTAGATATTGAAATTAGATCTTTCCTTACTTGATGTAGCACATTCTATATCCATGTACATAAATAATGGATAGACTGTGATCTGCTATTTGATTTGTTTGGCTACTATCCTTTCTAATTATAAAGCCATAGTTTAAGCAAGTTTAAATAAATCTGTTGATATAAATTGAAAATGAGAATTATATCTATTCTGTTTTCAGAAAAAGAGGGCCCCTTTGGAACCATGAGGATGTTTCTGCCAAGAATCCTAGCATAAAGAGTGCTGAACAATTAACTACATTTTTGAAATATGTGGTTTCTGTTTTTAAGCAATCAAGCGCAGGTATTTTTTAATAAATGATACTTAGTTTTAATGAGATATTTTAATGTGATGTTGAAATTTTGATAATACTTAATTCCAAGTTGATAATGTCAAAATTAAGAAATTTCAGAAAGATTTTCCTTTTTAATTTGTGAATGTTAACAGATCTGTTTGGGTTGAAGAAAAAATAATTTACTACTTAGAATTATGTCTCTGAAATTGGGGCTTAGTTTTGTGTGTGATAGCATCACAAAATTATAAGAGCTGTGAATTATAAAGATGATAAACTTAAAAATTCCTTTTTGTACTGATAAGGCTTCTGTAATCTCACATTTAACACATCTGACAATCATAGTAAAAGTGTATGTGTTTTCAGCAGTGATTATTCCCAAGGGGTAGTTTTGCAAGAACATACATTGACTTATGACTTAGGTGCCTGTGAGACTTGTCTGGTAGCGTGCAGGGTTCTGGTTTTAATGTGGACAGTCTCTACTTACAACTCTCTAAATTCTATAAAATAAGAGCCACCCACTCGTGTCCTTTTTCTCTGCAGAAGGAATTCATCTGGAACATCACCTTAGTGAAGTTGCTCTGCACACAGCGCTTTCTTGTTCTTCTCGACACTATGCTGGGAGATCCTTTCAGATTTTCAGGGCCCTAAAGCAGCCACTATCTGCAACTACACTTTCTGATGTTCTCTCCAGACTTGTAGAAACTGTAGGGGATCCAGGAGAAGATGCACAGGTATTTCATTACATTTTCCCTGCAGTTAGTGAGACGCCACTGGGGTCAAGGTCTCGCTGCCAAATATCGATTGCAATAGCCAGAGCTAGACAGTGGTCATAATTATTAATGCCCTGTTAACAAACAGGTGAAGAAGTAAGCAAAGGTAAGTTTGTAACAAATATTTAATAACCTACTATTTAGATCATATAGTCTACTGCCTATCAGAGAAAGTTTTATACTCACTACACGCACGTGCGTGCGCGTGCGCGCACACACACACACACACACAGAGTTGGATATTATTATTTTAGGATAATCATGAGATAAAAAAGGAAGTTAAATTTCCATATAAAGTGAAACATTGAATTTCATTTTTTAAGGTAAGTAAGTAAAACACTAGAAAAACTCAAGTTTGTACCAAATGCTGATTTTATTGTACTCTTCTATCCATTGGGGATATAGTGCTAAACAAAACAAAGTTCCCAGCATTCTGGAGCTCATACTCTGTTGGGGGAAACAAGTCTTTAATCAAGCCAATAACATATAACACAATTTTACTTAGTGATAAATAGTGTTAAAATAATAAGGTAAAGGGTTAAAGAGCAGTGGGTAGAGGGGGTTGTTTTATATATAATAATCTGAGAGGTGATTATCGAATATATACTGGTATGCACTGCGTCCTGTGATGATCTGAGGAAAGAACACTTCAGGCAGAAGAAAATAGGATTAACATGTACAAAGGCCCTAAGGCAGAGACTGAAGGGTGGTTGGATTATTTTTGTTGTTGTTGTTTTTATGTGTGTGTGTGGGGGGGGGCGTTTAGGACCTTGATGAAGACCAGTGAGGCTGACATATACTGGGGGAAAGGAAGGCTAGTGATGAGCTAGGCAGGTCCAGATCATAAGGCCTAGTAGGCCCTGGGGAGAGGTTTGGCTTCACTCAGAATTGATGGGAAAACATTCAAAAGGTTTTAAGAGAAGGAAGATACTGAATGTGATTTGCTTTTGAAAAAAACTCACTTGGGCATCTGGATGGAGTCCTTAGGGAGAGTGAGAGTGGAAGCGGGAGAGGACAGTTACAGAGAGAGTCCGGGCAGAAATGGCAGTAGGTTAGGTTAAGGGAAGATTTGGAGGTAGAGAAAAGCAGTCATATTGAGGATCTATTTTAAAAGTAATATTTTCAAGACTTACTGATGGATTCAATTTAGATTTGGAAGAAAGAAATAAAAATAACCCCTAGAATTCTGACCCGAGCAGTTCTAGTAAATTGTAATGCCATTATAATAATTTCTACCATTAGCTTGATGAGTTTTCATTAATCAGCCAGATTGTGTTGCTTAGGAGTTTAATCATTTTGTAATATTAATGCAGAGTTCATTCTATTTTTAAATTTCATTGGGAAATCCATTGCAATTTCTTATTTCCAGAGCACAGTTAATTAAATTCTGCCCTTTTCCCCCAGGGATTTGTGATTGAGCTTCTTCTCACCTTGGAGTCTGCAATTGATACTTTGGCTGAAACCATGAAGCATTATGATCTTCTTTCTGCCCTTTCTCAGTAAGAGTTTAAATAAGGAAACCTACTGAATACAGAATTCTAATAACTAAATTCTTATCATCATTACATTATATTATTTTAATATTTACAATGAAAATAATCCCTGCCACCCCCCTCCAAATCAGATGGGTTACCAGTGGGAAAGCCGGCCTCAGATAGTGAGGACTTCTAAAAAGTGCTGGAGCTAATTTGGTCAATTCTTTTCTTCTAATGTCCCGGTCAGATCTCTTTCTGCTATGTCAGTCGGGATCCCTTGACAGGCCCCATTCCTGCCACGCTTTAGGGGCCTATTGTTCCCCTTAGTTGCCCTTTAGGACACCCAGATGTGCTCCCAAGAACAACCTGCCCTCCCACTTTCTCTGCCATGCAAACCCCAAATTAACCTTTAGTCCCATCTCAAGAGTTACTTAGCTAAGTTTTTCTAACTCCCCAAAAGCAGTGCTACTTATCTTATCCTTTGGATTCTCACAGTGCTTTCTTTATATTTTAATAATAATAATTAACTGATTATAACTTTGTCGATTTATATATCTATCCCCCATAATAGTCTTTTAGAAAATATCCCTAGCCTTTGGCTGCTGCTGGCCCATGTAGAAGGCATTCAATAAATATTATTTTAATCAATTGGATATGAGGAAGCAGGAGAAATCATAAATTTATTTTTGAGTTTAGTACTCTTAAAAAAAAATAAAATATGCCATTCAAAGAAACAGGCATCATGTCTGAGGGTCAAACAAATGAGGTCTACTTTGGACAATAATGCGTACTAAATCCCAGATCTGAGAGTTCTCAGATTCTATAGCAGAATCTTCTCAGCAAATCCAACCTCATCCCCACTCAAAAGAAATAGCCACCATAGCCACCAGAAGGCATTGTTGTAGATTTTATTTTAATATGGAGGCAAAGTTGAAATTTGATTAAAGTCAGATATACCGAAACATGATTTTCTGGTAACAGTTAATGCTTTTCAGTTTTCAAGAGTAAAATTAATGTAGCAAAAGAAGTAACTGCACGTGACTTGATCTTTTTTTCGTTTTTCTTCTCTCTTTTTAAGAACCTCATACCATGATCCTATAATGGGAAACAAGTATGCAGCTAACAGGAAAAGCACTGGACAACTCAATCTAAGCACAAGTCCCATTAATAGTAGCAGTTATTTGGGATATAACAGTAATGCAAGAAGTAACTCTTTGAGATTAAGTTTAATTGGTGACCGAAGAGGTGACCGGCGGCGGAGTAACACACTGGATATAATGGATGGACGGATAAACCATAACAGTAGCTTAGCAAGGACTAGAAGCCTTTCCTCTCTACGAGAGAAAGGAATGTATGATGTGCAGTCCACTACTGAGCCTGCCAACTTGATGGCCACCATTTTTTGGATAGCAGCATCTTTATTAGAATCAGATTATGAATATGAATACCTCCTGGCTCTCAGGCTTCTCAACAAACTGCTTATCCATTTGCCTTTGGATAAATCGGAGAGTCGAGACAAGATTGAAAATGTACAAAGCAAATTGAAGTGGAACAATTTTCCAGGACTTCAGCAGCTCTTCCTTAAGGGTTTTACCTCTGTTTCTACCCAAGAAATGACCGTGCACCTCCTCAGTAAACTCATTTCTGTCTCCAAACACACGTTGGTGGATCCTTCCCAGTTGTCAGGTGATGTTAAATATAACTGCACCAATGTTCGTATAATTGCATTTTAATGTCTTTGAAATGTAAACTAATCAATTGTTTTGAAATCTAATTTCTGCTTTTCTGCAAACAGTGATAGTTTGTTTTATATGTTAGATAATGTAAATGATTTGGTAAAGGGGAAAAAAAATTACAAGGTTGAGTATTCCAGGAAATGAAAAGAAAATGGTTTCTACAAACCATTTTAAAAATACCTTTAACATTTAAAATAATGTACAATAAAATTGGTTATTGTTTGCCTTTTTTTGTTTTGTTTTGATAGGCTTTCCTCTTAACATCCTTTGCTTATTGCCTCACTTAATCCAGCATTTTGACAGCCCAACTCAGTTTTGCAAAGAAACAGCTAGTCGAATAGCAAAGGTAAGCAAATGTTATGCCAAAAGATAACACTGTAGGGATGTTAGTCTCTAGTTTATCTTAAGAGGGGAATCTCTTAAACATCCTCGTACTGTCACTACCTGTGTGAATTCTGCATCTACGTGTTTATTCTGTCTGTTCATATAATAAGAGTTACATAGCAACTGCTCAAATGACAGTGAATAAAACTATTTAATTAGAGTAACATTCCTCTGAGTCTGCTCCTTTTCCCTACTTTCTCCTCTACCTCTCTGTCAGTTTCTCACTCATTCATTCCCTGATAAATATTGACTGAGGGCTGGGTTAGCTGCTGGTCATACAGCATGAGAAAACTGGGTTGAGTATTGGCCTTGTGGATGGTGGGAAACGCAGTCAAGAAGTAGGCGGTAAGTGTTCTGTCGATGGGAGGACCGAACATTTCAGCAGAACATCCACCAAAAGCCTTCCTAGAGGAAGTTCTAGCTGAGCTCACATCGAAGGCTGAATAGGAATAATGAAAAAAAGAGCCAGATGTGAGGCCAAGAGTGAGGCCAGGCGTTTCAGTTCTCTAGGCAAAAGAAATGATAACATGTGAGAGGCCCCAGGGAAGAAGAGGACGTAATATAGTTTGAGATTCTGAAAGTTCTCTCTCCCTTTCTGTTTGACTATTTTTCTTTGAAAACTTTCTCTTCATCTTCCCTCACTGTTGCATTCATTCTTTTTTCTCCTGTGTTTGGCTCTTTCCCTCCCACTGTACAGTTCTGAAAACAGTAGTGTAGCTATTTTTAAATTATCTGTTAACTTGCATTTTAAAGTACTGTAGCTCTTAATCTTATTTTTAGAAGCTTATGGTATTGACATTTTATATTTTTAATAATTTCCTCAAGAACAATAAGGAACTCTCAAGTAGCTTGCCTTCTTTTTACATATTATTATTATTATTATTATTATTTTCTTTTTTGTCATCCACTGAGTCTTGGGCAGAGAAAGACCTTCTGAAAATATAAACAGTTCCAAGGAGTTAGATAAATTTATGAGAAGTATACATACAACAGGAAATTAGGTGAACTAAATATAATGGCTCCTCTTTGGGGATTGAGAGGTGGTTGGTGAATACCAACATAAGTAAAGCCATCTAAAACACTGAGAGAAAAAACACTGAGAGAAGTTTTGAACAGAAGGAAACCAGCAAATACAATTTCCAAGAAGAGCTTTTTATATAGCAATTTTTTAAAAAGCTGATATTCAATTAACAAGTAGCACAGTAAATGGAAAGAACAAGTCACAGAGAGCCAAATAAAATACCTTTCCGTGACCCTGATTGCAATAAATTTATCCCTGAGTGCTGAGGTAGTGGGAAAATCCATTAGCAGTAATGAGAGAACAATCTTTTCACTGTGTTGCTTAGATAATATTTAATAAGTGAAAATATTTCATAAAATATGCTGTTGAGTCTATCCCTAATTAAGTTCCTAGATAAATTAGGTATAGAGAAATTCTTACATAAGCATTTATGGTTAAAAGAGGAGCCGTTATTTTAGTTAATGGAAACATATCTTAGTTTTGTAAGTAAAAATGGTAGTGGGAAGAAGTAAGCTAAAAATTGTCCTCTGTTCTTGATTTCATTTAATTTTAAAAATTCAGTAGAACATTATTAAGTGAAAAACTACTATTGAAATAAATATTGCTTTTTGAAAAATGATTTTTTGCCTAAAAGAAACCAACTACATATGTAGTATGTGCGCCAGTAAGGTTGAAAAGTAATACAAAATATAAAATTTCTTAAAGTTTAACTTTCATTTTAGTATTCTTATGAAACATCATTTAAAAAAATGTTGTGAACAAGGATTTTTTCCCCCATATGAGTACTTACAAAGAAAGTATATGAGAAAAAAAAGGTGTATTGACCTAACTTGATACTTCAAGAAAACAATAGGTACCAATACCCAAAGAGGGAAGTAGACACATTTAAGAGCAGCAGCTAGAACGTGTGAAATAAATAGCTACCCCCGAATGCTGGGCTCCCCAGAGCCTGCCTGAAGGCTGTCACAGCCCTTTGAGTATTAAAGCTGCTGATTTCATGACTATGTGAGGGAAATCCTCAAATATCTTTTTGTTTTTAAGAAATCAAATATGGCCTTCTGTGATTCCTAAATTGTTTTTAATCTGCTTTCTTCCTGTTGGGCAGCACACAGATTTCCTCTTGTAAGCTTTCAGCAACCTGCAGGATGTGAATTAAATTGATTCCTTAATTATTTTCTCACTTATAACTGTTGAGAGTAATTTTCTGCCATTATGTGCTTCCTCATTATGCAAATTTCAATCTACTGTTTGTGCCCATGGAGAGCCCAGAATTTTAAAATAAGGCAGCACTTAAGACAAATATTTGTTTCTTTCATCATGGCAAAAGTAATGTGCTAAAAAAGTTTGTTATAAAGCATTCTCCTAGGATCTTATTTTAACCTGGTGATTCAAAAATTTCAAAATCTTAAGTCATTTGCACAGCAAACAAAATTGAATAGCCTATATTCCAAGAATGGTCACCCTTTTCAAAAGAGGTTTTTAAAAATCATTCTTTAGAAAACAGATTCTTTAAGAATGTAAAAATTCAATACAAATGTTCCCCCCCCCCTTTGGAAGTCTTTTTTGCATTATGAAGAATTTAAGCAAGTCAGGTGCTGTAATCTCAGTGGCTTGGAAGACTGAGACGGGAGAATAGCAAGTTCAAAGCCAGCTTCACCAATGGACGAGGAGGCACTAAACAACTCAGTGAGACCCTGTCTAAATACAAAATAGGGTTGGGGATGTGGCTCAGTGGTCAAGTGCCTCTGAGTTCAATCCCAGATACAAAAAAAAAAAAAAAAATTAAGCTGATTATTGTAAAGTTATAAAATTAATGTGATTTAAAAAAAATATTAGGTTGAAATGCAAATAAGAAACATCAACAAAATTTTTCCTTTATCGTCCTCTTGTTGGTTTTATGGGCAAAAGACTAATACATGAGATCAGCTGCTTTTAATGGTTTTATAAAATAACTGCCATGGTACTGTGTTGATAGTTGCCTTCACAGTCTTGCATGTTTTTATCTCAACTCTGTCCAGTGATGAACTTGAGGCCCTCCAAGTCTATTAAACATCTTCTGAATTATCAAAGTAAATGTCAGTTATATTCATTTGAAAAGGAAATGTATGTATAGATTTAAAAGGTAATGCTCTAAATTTGCTCACTAAATGTTCTAGGCAAGTTGTGAAAATATATATAATAAGATGGAAAAAATCATGAGCAAAATGAAAAGAGGAAAACTAAAAGCAAACTTTACAATGAGGCTAGACTTTTATGATAGCTAACTATGTAAGTCTAGTGGGGGCCCTTTCCATTTCTAGATTGCTTGAGTATGCCCAGTGAGTGGCTAAGGATCATCCTCACCAGTAACCGAAAGAACAGACTAAGGTCAAAAATATCCCCCTGACTTTTGTTGATTCAGACATCATGGTATTGTGTCAAGCCAATTCTAAGAAGTCAGGACATTATGGAGTAGCCTCTAAAAGGCTGGCCAAGGTTCTCAGAGCTTAGGTGATTTCCTGAGGAGCAATTTGAGGCCCAGCGTGCAGACTGTTATGCAGTGAAAAAGAAGGATTCAGTTATAGCAGCTCTTCATTGAAATCCTTTGACTGTACACATGTTCTGAGGCTTTCTGCAATTGGCCACACTACTGAGATGCCCTAGACATAGTGGAGACTAAAGTATTTCCTGTCTGACAGCAACTCTGAACCTCCCTGAGAATCCCCATAGTGGTCTGCCTATTTAGTCCCTAGATCACTTGTGGATTTGTCAAAACAGGTGTTCCACATTGCAGATTGTTTTTTACTCAAGACTGTTTTACAAAGTGTCAAACAGTAGAAAGCCATACTATGTAGTACCCATAGAATTGTATGTGTTATATTAATCCTCTTTCCATTTTATCAATTGTTTTTCTCTTAAGAATGCTTTCTTCTTTTTTTCCTCTTCTATTTAACTTTTCTACTGTCTTAGAAATACAAATGCATTGAAACTTTAAAATGCAGATCTAAATGATTTCATTAATAAATACCTTAGCAAGTATTAAATTTGTAATCTTATTTTAGGTGAGTGAAATAATTATATTTGTTTTCCAGGTTTGTGCAGAAGAAAAATGCCCTACATTGGTCAACCTGGCCCACATGATGAGCTTGTATAGTACACATACATATTCCAGAGATTGTTCTAACTGGATCAATGTAGTGTGCAGATACCTGCACGACTCCTTCTCAGATACTACATTTAATCTTGTGACTTATCTTGCAGAGGTAAATTTACAAATTTTAAACTGTTTAACTGCTCTGTGGCAAAATTTCAAATGGATTTATTTCTGGAAGCAATAATGCAGTACTAACTAATCTTAAAATTGTCTTCAAGAGTAAATATATATGTCTTTTTTTTTTAAAGAAAAATGTAGATGATTACTTTCAAATAAATGAAGTTTTTCTAAAGGTTTTTTTTTTTCCATTTTCAATGTCTATTTCTTTATTCACTGTCCTTAAAACTCTAAATTGAAACTCTCCATTTAGAATAGAAAATGGGTTTTTACTGGTCTTGATCCTAGGAAATGGTTATGATTTTTGTTTCTACAAAATTAGTTCTTGGCTTTAACATCCTTTGTAGGATAACATGCAAAAGCATTTCTGCTAGGTAAGTTTTTATTTTCATGACACATTTGCTTCTCATGTGAAATATGGATTTGAGGGGTAAAAAACAGAATTGTTTAAAAAGTAGCCCTAGAACTACATAGAAACTTGACCTTTATTTTTTGATGCATCTGAAATAATAACCTCATGCCCCCAAAAGTATATTATTATATAAATAGCCACAAAGAGAACCACAAATGGAAGAAATTTCTAGTTGCTAAAAAATATTTGTCAGCTTATAATAAGTAATGCTCTCTTTTAAAAAAGTTGGCCTCAAGAAATTAGGCATAAAACAAACCAGGAAGAAATTATTCATATTATGAATTCTGACTATTGCTCATAACACTGTTTGACCTGGCTAAGTCACTGATATTGAGTATTATAAAATATGTCAGGACTAGTATGAATTTTTTAAATGTTGGATTTGATTGGTTTGTTGCCATTAATTTTTTATCTAAGTATGCTGACATTAGGCACTGTCAGCCTGATTGAATGCATGTCCCTAGAGCTATCTTATATCTGGACTTTTAGGATGTTTTTAAGTGCCTCAGGCCAGCTTCTATTTGTGCCGTCCTGAAGCTCAGCATTAAGGTAGTACCAGAGCTTCTGGAAAATCCACCTTGGGGTTCCAAGGTCTGGAACTTGCACAGCGCATCACATATGGACAACATTTTTCCACTCCATAAAGAGAATTCTTTTGCACTAAACATTACTCTTATTCATGGAAGTTATCCTTATGTTATTTATTAATGATCATTATTACCAACTACAATACTCAAACTAGTTACATATATTTAAAATGATATGTCTTTAATTTACTCATCCCTGCAAACCCTATGAAGTAGGTAGTTTTGCTATTTTTGGAGGCGGGGTACCAGGGATTGAATTCAGGGCCACTCAACCACTGAGCCACATCCCCAACCCTATTTTTTGTATTTTATTTAGACACAGGGTCTCACTGCATTGCTTAGTGCCTTGTAGTCACTGAGGCTGGCTTTAAACTCGAGGTCTTCTTGCCTTAGCCTCCAGAGCTGCTGGGATTACAGGCATGTACCACCATACCCAGTAGTTTTCTTATTTTCCACTTTAAAAAAATCAGGGCTCAAAGGTATAATAATCTTGTGCAAGATCATGTAGCTAATAGATGGCGGTGTCAATGGTTTGTGGGTATTCTATTATTCTTTGATGATGTTGTATAGTGGTTTTTTCCCTTACCTAAAATAAATGATACTTAGCCAAATTAGTTAAGAAAATAAGATACTATTATTAACATGAAAATAATTTTCCAATTCTCCTTTTTGAAGCAAGGGGAAAAAATAAGACTTACCTTTTACTTTATTAGTCTCTGGGTTTCTGATAATCTAATTATAAACTCATGGATTAGATCTACTGTGTTTTCTAACATTATAAATGTAAATATTGAGTTTTGTTCAATCTGATTAAAGTCTATTTTTCAATATTATTTGTAGCTGTTAGAGAAAGGATTGTCCAGTATGCAGCAGTCATTACTACAGATTATCTATAGTCTATTGAGTCACATTGACCTATCTGCAGCCCCAGCCAAGCAGTTCAATCTGGAGATAATAAAGATTATTGGTAAATATGTACAGGTGAGTGACCACAAAACTTACCTGTGACATTGTTCAATTCAAAACCACTTATAATCATCAAAACTCAGAAACACCCTGAATGTCCAGAAGTAGGGAACATAAATCATATTTTTAGGAATATATTCTACATGGGAAATGTTCTTAATGTATGTGACAAAACTCAGAATCTGAATTGTAGGGGTCTACATTTAAGTAACAACAGGAAGAAATGTACATACACACACGGAAGCCATGACCTGTAGAATCGTGACTCATTGCTATTTCTTTGTTACCTTTCCATTTGTTAACCAAATTCTACATAACGAACAAATGTAACTTGTAGAAACAGAAGTCCTCTTTAAGAGTCATATTTTAGGGTTCCCTGCCTTTTTTTAAATTTTTTTTGTCCGATTAAAAGAACCAGATATGTGAAAGCAGAGAATCACATTTGGTCTAATTGTAAATGGTGATAGGTCACCCTGATTGGCACTAATTTTCACCTTTAATTGTCTGTAAAGAAAGGCATTGTTGAGCAGATCAGTAGTCCGGATGTGACTCATCAAGGGAACAAGCTGTTTTAAGAGCATTCACAGATAAATATTTTATATTTACTCTGCATTGCATTTGCATTCACTCAAGCAGAATTTTAAAAAGGAAATACTTAACTACCAAATACAAAATGCTCTTTAGTTTAAAAGCCATTAACTTCATTCATCTAGAAAATTCACCTATATATTATCCCTTTGTTTACCCCTATTGCCAGATTATAAGATTAGACTTTCCACATTAATGTTTATAAAGCATTTATTGAAAGAAGGATATTCCAGTTTGGTAATATTATTAGGTATTTGGTGTCTGATAAGCTTGACAGTAGGAATAATAAGTTGTGTTTTCTTTCCTTTTGTACCTAAGCCCTTCTGCTAAAAATCTCATAGGAAAAAAGAATCATCTTTACAAGTGTTTTTACGGAAAGAATATTTTCACAGTCTACAGTATATACTAAGTTTTTTTTTTTCCTTGGTTAAATGTGCTTTTTTCAAAAGTTCTGTATGTTAACTATTTTTTAAACCAGAGTCCTTATTGGAAGGAAGCCCTCAACATACTAAAGCTTGTGGTGTCGCGCTCTGCAAGTCTTGTGGTACCCAATGACATCCCCAAGACCTATGTAGGAGATATAGGCTCTCCTGAAATATCCTTCACCAAAATTTTTAATAATGTCTCTAAGGAGTTGCCTGGGAAGACTTTGGATTTTCATTTTGATATCTCTGAGGTAAGATGCTCAGAAATTAATGATGGTGCTCTGTTAGGGATTTTCATTTGTTCCTTTATTGAGTCTCTTATTCCCAAACATTAGGGAATGAACTCATCCTTAGTATTAGATACTGTGCCAGGTGCTGTGAAAAACAGAGTGGGGCAGGGGGCTGGGGATGTAGCTCAGTTGGTAGAGTGCTTGCCTTGCATTCACAAGGCTCTGGGTTCAATCCTCAGCACCGCCATAAAAAAAAAAAAGAGAGAGAGAAAGAAGGCCTAGAAGCTTATAGTGTTGAGGGAACAACCAAATTAGTGCTTGCCTGAATGTAAATTACAGTGCTATGAGAATATATAGTGTGCACCTGAGAGGGTGGTTTCAGGGAGAGGTAACGTCCAAGCTGAGTGCTAAAAGATAAGTAACCCTAGGCAGGCCTAGGTGGCAGTTTGTGGAGGGGAAGTTAAATCCAAGAAAAAGGAACCTGTGTGAACGGACACTTATAAATTTGAGAAAGCATAGTGTTGCAGAAGCTTCCCACTAGTACAGTGTAGCTTGAGCTCAGAGTACAGAGAATTGAGAGAGAGTATGCTGAGAGACCCACCTGAGGGCACAGGAGCAAAGTGGGACCCCACAGGGAGCGTGCATGCCAAAATACAGGAAGCAAGAGCTCTGAAAGGATTTTTAGCTGGTTAAGGAAATATTAGGATTTTCATTTTAGGAACATCACTCTAGCAACAGGATGGAAAATAGGCAAGGGAGGAGGAGAGGAAAATCATCAAGGAATCTGTTAGGATAATTCAGGCAAAAGATTATATGGGATGAGACTGTCCCAAAGCCATAGCATGAGAAGGAAAGAGGAAAGAAAGAGTGGTTTATGAAAACACCAAGGAGAGCCGGGGAGATATCTTAGCAGAGCACTTGCCTAGCTTGTGCTAAGCCCTGAGTTCAATACCTAGTATTGGTTAAACAGAAGGAAACAAAATTTTTTAAAAGACTAAAGAAGTATCTGAAGTATGTGATAGGTTTTGAAGTGAAGGGGGAGATGCTAGCTAGGTGAGGAGAAGGTATCAGGATTTGGTGAAATGACCTTAACAGCTGAATGAATGTTGGTACCATTGAGAGAGAATGGTAACACAAGGACAGATTCTAACAGGGAAGGAGAGAGTAATGAGTTTGTTCTTAGACTTGACGACTCTGAAATGACTAAGAAACATACAAGATGGAGGTGCCTAGTGGATAACTAGATTTTGAGATCTAAAATTTTAGAGGAAAACTTGGATAGAAGTCACAATTAAAGGGTTTTCAGTGTTGTGTAAGTGGATAGCTGAAACCATGGAAGGAAAACTAAAAAGAAAACAGGGCTGAAATACAATGAAATGTGAGACGCCAGATAAGCCAGATATGTTAGGGCTAGAAGAAGCAGAGGCTCTGGTTCAGAAGGAAACCTGCAGTCTGACATGTTATATTAATACAAGTCTCAATTTTGACCTTATTTGGAAGTGCCCCCCACCCCAACCGCTTTCCCTCCTGAGCCCAATTTTGGTGGCCTTGATGCCATTGAAATGGTCTTCTGGAAGTCAAGAAAGGAATTTTTAAAGAGGGAAATTATTGACAATAGGAGGCTGGGCACAATGGTACACATCTGCAATCCCAGCAACTCAGGAGGCTGAGGCAGGGGGATTGCAAATTCAAAGCCACCCTTAGCAATTTAGCAAGGTCCTCAGCTACTTAGCAAGATCTTGTCTCAAAAAATAAAAAGAGCCAGGGATGTAGCTTAGTGGTAAAGTACCTCTAGGTTCAATCCCTACTACCTGCTGCCAAGAGAACATTATTGAAATATAATTATCAATATGCATTAAATGCCAAAACTAAATAGACAAATCTGAGTAGTAAGATTACAGGTGTTTTTATATATATATATATATATATATATATATATATATTTATTTATTTATTTATTTATGGGGCTTTCTTCAGGGAGGATGTATTTCATTATCATAAGGGGGAGGAACAGTGGAGGTGGTGGGTCATTAAAGATAGCAGATTATATTTAAAATAGGAAAAAGCTCTCTGTAATCTCAGATATGAAATTATTATTTTCAGTAAATTTTTGATGTAAAAACAATATTATGATCTTTGATTTTTTTTCCCGACACCATAACTTTCTCCTTATGTGTTTTTTTGGTTACTTTCAGAAAATGTCGTCATAGGTTCACTGTTAACTCTTGCAAGTTTCTTTAATGTTGAAGTATATGTATCAACTGGCATTTTGTTTCTGTATAGACACCAATCATTGGAAATAAGTATGGTGACCAGCACAGCGCAGCCGGAAGGAATGGGAAACCCAAAGTGATCGCTGTCACCAGAAGTACCTCCTCCACCTCCTCTGGTTCCAATTCTAATGCCTTGGTTCCTGTCAGTTGGAAAAGGCCACAGTTATCACAGGTACATAAGGGCATCAACACTGGACATTCACAGGCTACAAGAACCAATCTTGTTACATGTTTGAAACCTGAGAGTTTGCCTTATTTCATCAGCAATACTAACATTTGAATTTCTTCTCTTTAGCGAAGAACACGAGAGAAGCTAATGAACGTGCTTTCGCTCTGTGGTCCAGAATCTGGCCTCCCAAAGAATCCATCCGTGAGTAGTTATGAATGCATGAGTGAAGGTTGTCAAAGTCGTACTGTTCCATGGAGAAATGATTCTGTCTCCTTGCTTGCCTTTTCTAACTGAGTTATATTAACTAAGAATGAAAAAATAATGCTTGCCTCTTGTGATACCAGGCAGCTATGCTAAGTTTCCAACTAGTTAGCCACAAAGACCAACTTAGACTCTTAATTCATTAAAGGATGAGGCCTGCAGTGGCTCTGGGGACTGATAACTCATACGCAGAGTGACAAAGCTGATTGGTGGACTTTTTTTCTTTCCTTTTTCTTGTCGGGCCTCAGGTTGTATTTTCTTCTAACGAGGACTTAGAAGTCGGTGACCAACAGACTAGCCTTATTTCTACAACAGAAGACATAATTCAAGAGGAAGAAGTAGCTGTCGAAGATAACAGCAGTGAACAACAGTTTGGTGTATTTAAGGATTTTGACTTTTTAGATGTTGAATTGGAAGATGCAGAGGTAAGAATGTGGACTTTCTATGACATTTATAGAATAGTTACAGTTGTAACAGGATTGGGCCATAACATCTTTCCTTAACTCAGTGTAAGGTCACCAAGGCCAAAAATCTAAATTAGGAACTAAATGTGATTATTACAACTAGTCAGTAGCAGAATAAGTCTGAAATAAACATGGAACATTTGATTTTTCATCTTTAAAAATGCAAAGTAGAAGCATGAATTTCTTTAAAAAATTTTAAGATATGCCTATGCCTAAATAGTTTGCATAAACTATATAAATTAATTTGCTGAGAAACAGTAAAAATTAAAATTGATCAAACATAATTTTAAAGAGGGTAGCATTTACGGACATTAGGAAGGTTTGGTTTTTGTGAACTTTTCTTTGTGACAGATAACAGATTTACCCCATGACATTCCTAACCACTTTATTCTTGATGACTTAGGTAACTCTTCCCCATGCCTCTTTTCATTTGATACCCAAAGAACTTTCTCCTCTAATTGTATTGATAGTTGTGTCCATTTTGATGTTTTCTAAGTGGAAAATCAACGACAAAAAGTACTTCAGCCCACACAACTGAGCTAGTTGGTAGTTACAGCTTGTATTTAGTGTGACTCCATAAGTTCTGCCGTTGCTTCTGTGCACTCTGCCCTTCTGTACAGGTCAGTTTGACCTCTGACAGCAGCAAGATGGTTGTCACTGCTGTATGTGAACTTACGTCTCCATATAATAGTGTCAGAGGAAATAATGGTTGCTTCCAGAAATGACCTCAGAATAGTGAAGAAGTTGCTTTACTAAACGCAAACTTTTTGTCATATTGCATTGACCCAAGGTGGACACATGCCAATTTCTGAAATGATCACTATGGCAAATACAATAGGATTGCCAGGTTTTCTTAGGCTAGGAACCCTGTAGTCAATTCCCTAAACCACAGTCTCTTAGAAAAACCCAATAAGTTTATATGTCAAATAGGTCAGAAAACTGTACATCATAAAATTATCACAAGTATTTATAATGCAAGAAGATGACATGTAAGCCTTTATAGCAAGTGTTTATACTATGTTTTGATATTTTTCCATAAAATATTGAAATGCACTCCAATAACTGGTACATGTTATCAGCTCTCATGAGGGGATGTTTCCTATAGTTCTAACAGGTGACATACATACAAGAAGGAAATGTGCTGACCTGTGCTATGTCACACTGTCAGTTGTTGATGGACCCATTTAGGTAGATAAGGTTCCCATCCTCAGTATGCTGCAGCCGGCCCTGCAGATGTAAGGACATGACCATAGTGCCTGGAGCCATACAGATGCCTTCACAGCAGCTGGGGGACTCCTGTATAATGTTTCCCCAATTGCCTATTCCCTCGGACACAGCTGGACAGGTTCAAAGGACCCCAAGGACAAGTACAATATTACTGAGTACTTGGTAGGGCCATGACTTTAAAATTTTTTTGATAGTGATGCACAGTTCATGTATTTTACATTGCATCAAAGTGTATACATAGATACACTTCTAAAATAATGGAAGTTTCAAGGATATATATCCTTACTCTCTATGTTGATGTACTAATGTTTTCTATTCCATGCCTTTTCTTCCTATTCTCCTCCACACACACACCCTGCCCCAGCCAAAAAAAAAAAGGTGGGGGGGAGGGCAGGTCACCACCCTAAAAGTGATTTCACACTCATTATTTGAAAAATATATTGTAGGAAGGAGAACAGGCTTTCGTAGCCAAGAGAGAAAGTGGGGTGGGCTCAAGAGGCCTGCTGCCCTTTCCCAGGGGCCTGAGTGGCTTCTCAGTTCTTCTGCAGTTACTTTTTTTTTTTTTTCCTAGTTCAGAATTTAAATTTCTAAAGGCAGGCTCTTGACATTTTTGTAATGGTAAGGTTATTATTTTTTTGTTTGCCTTTTTACTTTAAAGAGCACTGTAAATGTTTTCAAGTTCATCCGGTGCTCTAAAATGTCAGAAGTAATAAATATGGCTTTTAGTAGAACCTTACTCAGAATGGATTCAAGATACTTCCTGTCATTTTGTCTTTAATTGAAGTCACAGGAATCCGGGAGAAGATGTGGGGATGCTGATTTGTACCTCATAATTTAAGCCAAATCAAATAATACATATTTTCTAAAAGAACAGCTATAGCCTTGCTTAAAATGGTAACAGGAAATATTTTGGTTTAAAAAAAAGTCTCATGAATGCAACTTTTAACACACCCTCCAACTTTGAAAATCACGGTGAATACTAATTCATCACCAAATATATTTCGAGGATGGTTGTCATTGTTATATGATATGCTACATAATATCATATGAAATGATGCATTCTAGGAAGGTAGTTTTCAAACTCTGACCTGCAGAGGCGTAGGGCATCTAAGATAACTTGAGAAACAGCCTGGAAGGATCCAGGATCTAAATGGGAAGAACTCCTGGACACCCTCTGCTACCTGATCAGCTCAGTATTTATTTATCAGTTTTGCACAATTGGTTTCCATCTAAAATTCCTCTGCTTTATTAAAAAACAAACAAATAAAAAAAGATTTGAACCTCTCTATACTGAACATTCTCTCCTGTGTAAAGGGAAATAACCAAATCATATTTTCCTGACCAGCTCAGTGTAATTTCCTGAACCAAATCAGGGCCCAAGAGAATTACATCCATATGAAAAGGATGACCAGCGTAGATAACAGATGCATAGCTTATATGAATCTACATATGGCTGAAATTGAAATTTGTCATATTTCCTCTTGACCTTTAAAATTGGCAGTGGTTATGTTTTGATGGCTATGGTTTTGATTTTAAAATTTTTATAGTAAAAAATGTCCATTGCATTTAACAAGAGCTGTCCTATAGATTAAAATCATGTGACCCTGTATGTTGTCAACTGAATGTGGGTATTTTAAGTCAGTTTTTGCATTGTGCCAAGTATTAAATCTGTAAATCTTGAAGATTCCTTAAAGTTTGTGTTGCCAGAGTGTACTATAGAAATGTTGTTGTGTCTGTCTCTGACTTTTTCACAATATATTTTGCATTAAAAAAGTAGTTTGAATTACATGTTGGCTTCCTGCAAAAAGCTTAATCCAGAGCTTGAATCAGTCTTTGGGTTTGTGAAAGTGCAAGAGTTTTCCCAAAAAGTGTAGCGTATATTTAAATGTTTGTCTTCGTTCTTTCTAATTCTGTGTGTTTTCCTTTTTGCTAACCAGGAGCTGCAGGTAAGTGTTAGCCTGGTGTGGTTGACTGTTTCTTTGTTGTCATCTGTGATATACTTGTCCTTCTTGTGGTCTCATTCATGTTTGTGTATTAGAATAGAAATGGCCTAGAAAATAGATTTAGTTGGACCCTCAATAGACAGAACATCAAGAAAATTGTTTAACAACAGGTTATCAATGAAATAATTTTGATCTCTTTCAAGATGGAGATTTAATGATGTGTTTAAGTTTAAAGAAATTGAAGGGCTGATTGAAACTCTGCTTTGGATAATACATTCAGTATTCTTCATCTTGGTACATGTCTTCTGGTGTCTTACATTTACAGCATGTAGAAACATAGGTTTGCAGTCTTAGCAATCACGTCTTCCTTTTCCAGGGTGAAAGTATGGACAATTTCAATTGGGGAGTCCGCCGGCGCTCACTGGACAGTATTGACAAAGGGGACACGCCATCCCTCCAGGAGTACCAGTGTTCCAGCAGCACCCCCAGCCTGAACCTGACAAACCAGGAGGACACAGACGAGTCCTCAGAAGAGGAGGCGGCTCTCACAGCCAGCCAGATTCTCTCGCGCACACAGATGGTATACAGTTAACTTTCCTTCTAGTGAAAATGGTCTCATTTGACTCTTTAACTTCCAGCTTAGAAATTGTTTCCTGGTCTCCAATTTTCATGTCATCATGGGCAAAGTGCACACACTGAAATGAAAATGCAAAATATCAGTGTTAAAGGAGTGTTCCTTATGACAGAACTAAACTTTAAGTGGTTATAGCATGCCCATGAGCAGTTAGGATATAGTTCATCTTGCTTTCTCTCCTGTTCATGAGTTGTTTTGGCACCTTTA
The DNA here is from genome assembly GCF_052094955.1 of Ictidomys tridecemlineatus. Taxonomy (NCBI): domain Eukaryota; kingdom Metazoa; phylum Chordata; class Mammalia; order Rodentia; family Sciuridae; genus Ictidomys; species Ictidomys tridecemlineatus. Next base: position 37,232,948 of record NC_135485.1, on the reverse strand, counting down.
AGGGCTCTCCTCTTCAACAGTACCTATTTCTGGTATCACTGTGAACACCACACCCACTCTTCTTTCCTAGAGTAGTGTGCAAGATGGAGCAAGATGGAGTAGTATGCTTGCACTAAGTCAATTATGTGGAATTTCTCATCCACATCCCAAGGGCCAGATGACAGAGTTAGAGAGTGAAAAAATGGGAAATAAATGCTGCAAGAGCCATCTCTTTTTTCAGAAATATGGGGATGTAAGAAAAGCTACATTTGAAGCCAAGTAGGGTCAGGAGTTGGATGGCAATGTGAGAATTAGCCACCATGAGACACTTGACAGGAAGCAACCACAGAAGCCTATGGTCAGCGATGTTTACCCAGTTCTTATATGGAAGCCTTTTTCGTACTAAAGCAAACTATGTCTCCCTTTAATGGAGACCCATTTGCTCTATCTGGTCACGTGCCTACACTGATGTTGCACCTGGCTGACTTTCGACAAGCCGTAAAGTTGTCAGTTTGTGGTTGGCTTCCTGTTTTGACACTTCACTGTTACCCTAGTACGTCTTTCTATATCACCCATGTTTAAGGGTTAAATGATAAACGATTGCTGCTAGCCGCAGCAGCAACAGCAGCAGCAGTCACTTCCTGAGTGACAGCCAGCTCTGTGCAAGGTGTCTCATAAGCACTAGTCTCTGTAGCTCACCCCAGCCACACAGGGTATTGCTGAATTGCAGATTAAGTGACTTGCCCCAAGAAGAAGCTAGTGAGTGGATTTGAACCAGCCAGTCTATCTCTAGTGCCGTGCACCTAAGACTTGATCCTCCAAAGAATGTTTTTTCATGTAAAGGAGTAGTCAAGTTCCTGGCCACAGGGTCTGACTGAATGAGGCAGCCCATAGGCTTGAAGACAGCTTTGCCTTTGTGTAATTGTGTCTTAAGCTTTGCCTCTATGTGACTGCAACTATAGGCTTGGGGGTACATGTACTTTTTACTAAAACACTGTGTGACTCTGGTCAAGTTACCTAACATTGCCTTTAAAATGAGATCCCTGATAGTGTATGCCTCTCAGGTATTTATGATGAGGAAAGTCTCCTGGCATACAGTAAGTGCTTAATAAAAGATCTTAGCCTGGCACAATGTCACACACCAGTAATCCCAGTGACTGGGGGACTGAAGCAGGAGGATTACAAGTTTGAAACCAGCCTGGACAATGAATAAGACCATGTTTTTGTTTGTTTGTTTGTTTTAAAGAGAAAGAGAATTTCAATATTTATTTTTCGGTTTTTTGGCGGACACAACATCTTTGTTTGTATGTGGTGCTGAGGATCAAACCTGGGCCGCACGCATGCCAGGCGAGCGCGCTACCGCTTGAGCCATATCCCCAGCCCAACAAGACCATGTTTGAAAATAAAAAGAGCTAGGGGTGTAGCTCATTGGTAAAGTATCAGGGGTTCAATCCCTAATATTGCTCCTCATCCCCCCAAAAAATTTTAAAGTTGCTTCCTCTTTATAGGAAAAATATTAATTTTTGCTTCTGTACCCTTCATCATAAACTTGATGTTTCCTATGTTGAATATTGACTCCAAGAAAATTATAACCCTGCTTAAAAGGAAAAGGCATACATATCTTTTTTTTAATTAGTAATAATTGCTTTTCAAAGAAAATAAACCTCACCAAATATGGCTCGCCATTATAACAACTTTATATTTTTTCCCGTTTTTTTTTTTCCTTTTTCTTATTGAAATTGTGCAGTGTTAATTTTTGCTTGTATAAGTGAGTGGCCACTTGATGTGGGTGCCTGCCCCTCCTTCAAGACTGCATCTTGAGAACTCCTAATGCCTGGCACTGGAGGTCCAAGGGCTCCTACCTTCACAAATCTTCAGACCAACTGAAATAGAAACCTCAACCATAAAAATATACAAAAGACGAGCATAGTTTTCTAGAGCTCTTCCGCTTTTTTTTGGCGAGACATATTCATACATACTTAGCTTTCTGCTGGGGAGTCAGCTGCTTGCATTAATGCCCATTCTTGTGTAGACTGGAAAAAAGATAACTAGGAAGTTCCGGAAGCTTTTTATAACTAAATTTCTAAAATATTATGGTGTAGAATACTTCTTGTGGCTTTTATGACCATCTCGGGCTCATAAATGGATTCCTCATTTCACTCTCTCCCCTGACAGTTAAACAACGACTCTGCAGTCGATGAAACCATTCTGGACCATCCCGACTTACTTCTTCAGTCTCAGGATTCCACTGGCAGCAACACCACGGAAGAAGTGCTTCAGATCCGAGACGAGACCCCAAGCTCGGAGACTGGTCTAAATAATGCTAGTAGCCAGCTGCCTGAGGTGGGGAGAAATGGGGCTGGCGCATGGCCAATCTAGGTTCTTCCTAGCACTGTTCCATCCCTTGCTTTTCTTTCCAAAGAGTTTTCATCTGATGTGCTAATTATTTGATTCATTCCCAGTATTTCTAACCTGTTGGGTTGTTATAAACAAAGTAGTCAAATCCGATTTTTTTTTTTTTTTAAGTCAGTAGGTAATGGAAATGACCCACAGGTTAAAAATAATCTCCAGTGTTTCAATGAGCATTTTGTGTTGCAGTGTGTGACTCGGTTACTGGGCAGGCGCTTCTCTGGGAGTGGCAGGCATCATTTGTGGCGCTATGTTTTCTTTGAAGGATGGCTTTTGCTTTTCCTTCCCTTTTTGCTTTGTGTTGGGTTCATGTGATTGGTGCTGTGATTGGGATTAGGACCTCAGGCCAGCTGTGTTCGCAGTTGGTTAAAGGAAATTTCTTAAAAAGACTTTGGAGCCACTAGTATTTGTTTTTTGGAAAGGCCTGTGAGAAGTAAGCCAGATTCCAAGCTATTGACTGACCAAAAATAAGTAAGTACTAGTTTTCTGAGTGTTTTTTTTTAAAGGCTATTATAGATTACTTTAAAAAATGTAATTGCTATAGCTCTCTCTGGTATGTTCTTTGATGCCTTGGTGTAGGTATTAGAAACTGCTATATTTTTGTCAGTGTTAACCACATTAATATAGTTACTGGATCTATACTAATCTAGCTACTAGATATCATTATTTTAGTAAGGTGAATTCTCATGTTCTTAAAGTTGACGATTTATTTTCCATATTTGAATTCTCCTCAACCATATGCAGATATATTTTGGAATGAAGGCATTTTGGCTTCCTTACTAGCATTCTTGAAAATACTTATACTACTATGACTAATGTTTAGTCAATTCAATTAATGAAATATTTATTGTGATTTCACTGTATGCCTAGCAAGCACCTAAGAAAGCAAGAATAACACATGGCTCTGTTCTAAGGCGTTTTCTGTCCATGTTAAGGAAGACAAAGATTTTTTTAAAAAATTACATTTTCATATGAAAAACAGTAATTCAAGTAATTCAGGTTCAAGGCTATGTGAAAATTCAGAGGAGAGATCAGCTGAGCCTTGGGGATATTAGTGGTAAAAGACAGACTTCAGGGCAACCAGCACCTTCAGGCAGAGGGACGCCATGTGGAAGACCGGGCATCATGAGACAGCTTGGTGTGCTCGGGTAACTACAAGAAGCTCAGTGTTTATGAGAATAACATGGACGAGGTGAATAGAATCTAAGACATTCTGGGTCCTGTGGGCCATTCTAAAGACAGGCTTTAGTGTGAGATAATAGGACGTCATGTGGGCTTTTTTTTTTTTTTTTTTTTTTTTTTTAATATCTGGGATAGTCAGCTTTCCATGTCTGCCTGAGATAATCAACTTCAAAAGAAGAAAAGTTTATTTTGGCTCAGTTTTACAGGTTTCATTCCATGACCAGTTGAACCTGTTGCTTTGGGCCTGCAGGAGCACATTTAAGCAGAAGCATGTGGCAGAGCAGAGCTGTTCACCTCATGGCCTGGAACAAAATAGAAAGGAAGAGGAAGGTGGGGTCCCAGTATCTCCTCAGAGCATATCCCCAGTGACTTGAGACCTCCCACTAGGCCCCACCTCTTAAAGGTCCACTACTTCCCAATATGGTGCCCTGCTGCGGGCAAGGCTTTACCAAATGGGCTGCTGGAAGACATTTCAGACCTAAGCTGAACAATACCTATTATGTGATAAGCACTGTGCCAGATACATAGATGAAGATAGAGGGCATATATGAGCTTTCCTTCATTGATTTAATCAGCATCTACTGAGTCCCTACCTCAAGCCAGACATTATTCCGGGCACAAAGCAATGTATAAAACAAGACAGTGGCTCCTCATGTTATGGAGCCTAGTCACAGGAGTGACCAATAATGAACAAGTAAAACAAAAAAATAACAAAGTATCCATCCTATTAATTGTACTATGAAAATATCAGAGTAATGTGGTTTGAGGCGAGGGAGAACGCATTTGAGGTGAAGCCTAAATAATAAGTAGCCAGTCAATGAAGATTTAGAGGAAAAATGTTCCAGGCAGAGGAAGCAGCAGTTTAAAAGACTCTGGGTCATGTAGAGAACAAAGAGCTGTCTAATGGGGCTGGAAGGCAGTAACGGGGCAGGAGAGCAGGAGTCCCAGGATGAGCAGCAGGCCATAGGCTGGTAACCATGAGAGATTTCTAAACAGAAGGACATGATCTGATTATGCCTATTTTTTAAAATCTTGGCTCCCCCTCCCCACCACCCCACCTTGGAAAATGGAATGTAGGCTATAGTGCCTGTCACCTGGAGCTTGCAGTTAGGTGCCTGTCATCAGGGGAGAGTTATAGTCTTCTTTGTGTCCTTGTGAAATCTCTATGATGGAGGTGTGGGTGGCAGATTGGAAAAAGTTAAGAAGGTAAGCTAGAAGCAAAAGAGCTAGAGAAGAGGAGGGCCTGAATTGAGACGGTGCATGCACATAAAAAAATCTTTGCAGGAGAGACCTGAGAGAGTGACAGGTGCACTTTAGATGGCATTCCTTTCATTGTCTGAAGATTTGTTCCGTAGCTGTACCATTAGTTATGAATCTAATCTGTCCCATCTGGATTGGATCATAGCCTATTAAAAGGTGAACAGACCTGCTCATTAGAAACAGTGAAAAACAGATTGGCACAAGAAACATCTTTTTAATCAAAGCAGCATGGCAGCGGCTAGATATTTTAATTTCATTTTAAAAGGGGCAAAATCTTCTATTCTGGGTTATGAAAGTTACTATCATAGTGAGGGAAATTACCTCCTAAAAACTTCATATATATTGCAACCAATATATTCTTTCAATTGGGGCATCCACCCATTATTCATCTGTTGTAGTGGACCTACTTGCTAAGCACTATAAAGTTCCTGGGACCATTGTTTCTTTTAAAGGGAAAACACTTTGGTTTTATTGGGTGGTGCTGGTATTGTTGCTGCTGTTGTTTATTTCCTTTAGTTGTGGTGAATTCATTACTACCACACAAGTCATGACAGTAAGAATGAAAGGGGTATTCTAACACCACACTATTTCGTTTACAAACAGTTCTGATGCTAAAACAGTCTCCCACAGAGAGTAATGCTACACTGCACCTGTTGGCTATATTGGTCCAATTCTTTTTTCCTTCATGGCCTAATAGTGTCGGAAAACCCAAAATTGCCTCCTGTTTAAAAAAAACAAAAAAGGTGTTTAAGTACATTAATATAAACATATTAAAATAAAATCATAATCATTTTAGAAATCAACTTTTTAAAATATACAATTAATTTCAATAGGTGAAATATTTTATGAGTTAAAAGAATATTCCTTAAAGTATTTGAATTTTTCCCTTAAATTATGTTCACATTGGGAAGATCAAAAAGAATGGGCTAATGCATTTCATGTCACGATAGAAATTCAGAGCTATTTGTCCCTTCTCTGCAACATATACAAATTATACTCTAATCTCTAGAAAGAATTGAGTTCTTCATTTGTATTTATTAGAAAATTTTTCAGAGGGTTATAACAACTTAGAATCAAATTCATGAGCCTCATAAATAATTCCTTATAGAAAATGAATCTGAATGTTACATACGAAATATGTGTGTATGTCATTGTTTAGTAAGGTAAAGGCCAAGGAAATTTGATTGTCAAAGTCTACATATACAAAAGGAAATCCATTAGCCCAGAAGCACTTTCTTCATAAAGTCTAGGTTTTATTAGAATGTTTCTGTATATAATTACTGATAAAATGTTGTTTTTGAAATTACAATTTGACAAATATAACCAAATACAGGTGTGAATTAATGAATATTGATTCATTCAAATTAATGGAAAAGTAAGGCTGGGTATGGTGGTATAATCCCTGTAACTCAGGATGCTGAGGCAGGGAGATAACAAGTTCTAGGCCAGCCTCATCAACTTAGTGAGACCCGGTCTCTAAATAGATAGATAGATAAATAAATAGATAGATAAATAGATAAATTAATAAATAAATAAATAAATAAATAGATAGATAGAGTTGGTATGGCTCAGTGGTGGACTGCCCCTGAGTTCAAATCCCCAGTACAAAAAAAAAAAAAGTAAAAGGGAATAGAGATTATTATCAATAAAATTTGTAGATGTAGAAGTATCTCTAGTACTGTCTCATAAATTCTCTTTCCCAACTAATTCATGCCTTCAATGGCCAAATCTTTTTTAAAAAATTTTTAGATGGAAACTATGAAGAATATTGAATATAAGCTATTGTACTATATTATTTTAAGCGCTATTCTGTGAAGACGAAAGAGTTTGCTGCTATCCATGCACTGTGTTTTCTTCCCATATTCCTGTGTCTTTGATGTCCTGTCATCCCTTTCCATGGAGCACTATCCCTATGTGGCTTCCTCTAAGGAGACTGGTCTCAATTTTCTCAAACAGTTGCAGTCTCCCCTTCTTTGAGTACCAGTGGTCATTTGTATGTTGCTGATGGTATTCACCATTCACTTACCACATGCTAATATATACTATTGTCATTTGCATGTTAGCTGAACCCCATTAGTAGATCATGAACTAATTGTGGTCAGGAATTCATTTATACCAGAGCACTTGCCCAGAATCTGATAGAAATCCTTCATTTTATCAATTCTACAGATGAATGAATTAAGGTGAGACTAATCTGAGGTCAGAATGTCTGGCTTTTACTTCTCATATTTTGAAAGGAAAATTCTAATTTTTTATTTATAAAAGATAAAATACTACTATATAGCTAAAGCAACTTAAGTCCAAATACTGAAAGATGCTGATCTTTATTACCAAAACTCTGAAACCACTAGTACTTACATTCAAACTGACTGAACTAATATTCATGCAATTAAAAACTGGTGTTGACACCATTGATCTATACTTTGGAAGTATTTTTCTTTTTTAGTGGTAGTAGTTCATTTAAGATTCTAACTCATGCCAGACATAGCAACATTATTTCAGTAATATTAACAAAGAGAAAACTGATAGTATACTTTATAACATATATTTACTACTGTTATTATTTATATAGGATTAAAAGAATTCCATCATTCTTGTTGATAAATGAGCTTACAATTCATTGAATTTTGAAAGTGCATCATTTTAACCTGATTTAGACTCTAGGTTGATGATGAAGCTTTATGAGTACTCAAAACGGAAATTAGTTAGTGTATGTCCTGCAAACAGCACCTCCCCACACACACACCCACGTTACAAATGTTCAGCTCATTTCTCCCAGGAAGGCCAGCATTGTTAGGTTCAGCATCCTTTTGTTATGGACAGTCCCCACAGGACCAGTGGGTTCTCTATCTTGAATCATCTCCCAGCTTATAGTCAAAGAATTCACTGTGTTCATATAATTAAAGAAATAGTAGTTCAAATAAGAGAGAGTTTACTATAATAAAATGTTTTACATCATAGAATTGGAATAAGTATAAGAGAAGACATTTTACCAAAGGATATATTTCCAAGTGAACACCCAAATCCTGTACATAAGAGAGAAAAGTAGGGGTAGCAGAGGGGATTCATTGATGGTTTTTTTAAGGCAATAAGCTATATAACCTCATTTCAAAAAATTTTAGGGCTGTGATTATAACTCAGTGATAGAGTACCTGCCTAATAATCACAAATCCTGGGCTCAAATCCTCAGTACTACCCCCCACACACACACACACACACAAATATCCTAGGGCCGATTAAAACTTGTGATCCTCCTGCTGCACCACCACACCCAGCCTAGAACCATTTAAAAAAAAACAAAACACAATTTTATATAATTAGAATTCAAAACCTCTAAAAATTAGACCATTTAAAGAAGATGACTTGATAAAGTGAACTTGAATGGCAGTAGTCACTTATTATGTTCATAAAATTCTTTTTTTTTTTTAATGTTGTTAAAGTCTGCTAAAAATGTGACCATTTTTACAGGATTCAAATTCAGTATTAAAGGAGGAACATGTTACAGGCTTTGAAGATGAAGGGGCATATATTATACAAGAACAGCAAGACTCTCTTGTCTGCCAAGGAATTCTTGATTTAGAAGAAAGTGAAATGCCAGAGCCCCTGGCTCCTGAAAGCTGCCCTGAGTCAATCTGTGAAGAGGATGTTACCTTAGCCTTGAAAGAACTGGATGAAAGGTGTGAAGAGGAAGAGGCAGACTTCTCTGGACTGTCCAGGTGAGAAGACAGAATCACAAACCTGTAATAAAGTGGTATCTTCTCCTCCATCCTCTCCCAAAAAATGCCTCTTATGGTTGCTTACTTTCATTTTTCTGTATATTTTTGTATACTCTATTTTCATTTTTAAAGATAAAATTACTTACTGTTATGGGTTTGTTTTCTGTTGATATTCACATAAAGAAAAACAAGTTGGTCATTCCCAAAGCATAGTGTCATAGTGCAGTTAGAGAAGCACACCAAAGTTATTTTGTAATCTTATTAGTGGTAAGAGTTTAAAGTTTGGTATTATGTAATAAACAGAAATGATAATTTCTTAGTACTGTAAAATGCTAAATTGTCCCTTTTAGATGTTGATCTTTTCTATATTCAAAATTTATTATCAGAAAGTATGAAGAATTCCCAAATAGGACTTTTTCCTTACACGTGGGCTGGAACTAAACAACTATTACCTATTACCTATAGAGATTTTTGTTTTTGTTTTTGTTTTGTTAACAGTACTAGGGCTTGAACCCAGGGATACCCTATTTCTAAGCTACATCTCCAGCTTCTCTCCCCACTTTTTTTTTTTTTTTTTTTTTGAGACAAGGTCTCACTAAAGTCTCCCTGGCTGACCTCAAATTTGGAATCCTCCTACCTTAGCTTCCCAAATTACCAATTTTGCGGGGTGCAATGGGTACCAGGGATTGAACTCAGGAGTTCTCAGCCACTAAGCCACATGCCCAGTCCTATTTTGTATTTTATTTAGAGATGGTCTCACTGGGTTGCTCAGCACCTCACCATTGCTGAGTCTGGCTTTGAACTCAACATTCTCCTGTCTCAGCCTCCTGAGCCGCTGAAATTACAGACAGGTGTGCACCACTGTGCCCAGCTTACCAATGTTTTTTAAAGGAAATTCTGGTGGCTATTATGAAACTTATATACCAAACAATTCTATGACGATTAAATTTTATATTTAAATTTTATAAATATTCATGGTTCAGAATAATGTATTTAATAATCATCAGATGTTTCAGTTTTATAATAAAACATCATATTTTCATACCTCCTGTGATAATAGAGTTTTAATCTATAAACATATATGGGAAGTTGTTTTTTGTTTTTATTCTCAATTAGAATGCTTACCTATATTTGAAAGTAAATATCCAGATAATAATAATAATAAAAAATCTTAGTGATACCTTTTTCTACCTACTATCTTGGATAGAGCAGTAGCCCATGCAATTACACAATCAAGTACAAGGTCAGAGACAATTGAAATGATATTAAGGTAAATACTCAAACACTTTCAGGTTTCTAAAAGGCCAAGCCAGGCAATTACTTTGTCCAAGTACTACACTGAAACAGAATGGTTCATTCCCACTAAGCACAGAGGTTATCTACTCTAGCTTTCAGGACACCTTTTGTTAAAATCACTCACTTCTGTGACATTTGTAAAGTATGAAACCAGTTGTCAGCTTTACTTTGATATTTTTCTCTAATCTTGATTCAGGTCCCTGTCTTTCATGTGAATTGCTCTATGATTTCTGTAAAGCCATATGGATCAATCTATCTCATAATGAATCATGTAATTTTTTTATCCCAAGTTACTTATTTCTTTATGGAGTGTCTAACTCAAAACACTTCATCTTTTCTTCATTGTTCTATTTGTGTAAGTATGATCTGGCAGTGGGATTATAGATTCCTCAAGGGAAATGGCCAGGTCTTTTGTTTCTTTTGAGTCAAATCTATCATCTGTCATACTGAGAGGCCCATTGTATGTGTTCATGAAATCACTGAGCTAGCAGTGAGCTGTGTGCTGTGGCTAATGGCACTGGCTTTGGTCCTGGATTCATATTCTGGCTCTGTCATTTCCTATCAAGTAACCTAGGCACATTATTTATTTAACCTCACTGAACTATTTCCTCATTCGTAAAATAAATAGTAATGAAGTTATGAAGATTGAATAAAATGATCCATGTAAAGCACCAAACACAGCCCTTTACACAAAAATATGATCATCATCATGTGGGGCTGCTCAAATAAGAAGTGTCCAGAATTCACCATTTGAATGAATGCATTCTAATCTGTATCATTCATAGAAGTTACTGATATTAATCCACAGCAGAAGCATTTATAGAACTTGAGTTATTTTGCAATAGCCACTTGAAATTAAGAGTTCTAATTCCAAAGATGCTTAGCAGAAAAAAAATGTATTTGTTTATGCTTTCTTATAAATTGTTTAGATCTTTGTATTTTCCAAGACAGTATTTTGACTACCATGATATTTGTGTCAGCAGTCAGGATGAAGAAGAGCAAGATGGTTTTCCAGAAGTTCAGACGTCACCTCTACCATCGCCCTTTCTTTCTGCCATAATAGCGGCTTTCCAGCCAGTGGCGTATGATGATGAAGAAGAAGCCTGGCGCTGCCACGTCAATCAGATGCTGTCTGACATGGACGGATCCTGTGCAGTGTTCACTTTTCATGTGTTTTCTAGATTGTTTCAGGTGAGTGACGTTTGTTTCAGAACTTATTATAATTATCTCATACAGGTTTTTCTTCTAACATCAATATCTCAAATTTTAATGTCCCTGCTATCTTGTTTTTTAATTGGTTCTTTTCTTTAGTTATACAGAGGATTCATTTTGACATAATTATAAAAACAAGGAATATAATCTGTTCTCATTCATTCCCCAGTACTTCACTTTTCTCCTCACCATTTCCTTCCCTCTACTCATCTTTCTGCTATTTATTTATAGGGTTGGTTTTTTGTAATTAGTGTCTTGTAGAAGTACATGATGGTGAGATTCCCTGTGGTATAGTCATATATTTCACACATAGGGGAATGAATCTGACTTAACTTTCCTGTCCTTTTTTTTTTTTTTTTTTTTTGGGTAAGCTAGTGCTATTTCTTAGACTTACAAAGTGACATTATAGTACTGCTGGTGTATTACACAATTACTAGTACAGATACGTCCCCTTAGGCAGTTAAAAAAACAACTTCAACACAATATCTGAGCAGTTTCTTCGGTATGCTAGGGACCATCACAGACACCAGAGAAATGAAAGCATAGTCTCTGCCTTCAAGGAGCTTACAGACAGTATCACAAAGCTTCTAGTCAAGTGTAAAATGAATTGAAACTTTTGTCAGGTGTGGTGGCACAAGCCTGGAATCCCAGCGGCAGGAGGATCGAAAGTTCAAAGCCAGCCTCAGCAAAAACAAGGCTCTAAGCAACTCAGTGAGACTCTCTCTCTAAATAAAATACAAAATAGGGCTAGAGATGTAGCTCAGTGGTTGAGTGCCCCCGAGTTTAATCCCCAGTACCAAAAAAAGAAAAATGAATTGGAACTTTCATCACTGTGGGGACCTTGACAATTTTAGCTATTAAGGTTGCTTTCAACCCTAAACCAATAAGTGTGATCATTTATTGCAAACTCACTGCATGCAAGGCACTCTGCTAACTGCTTTTTAATAAGAATATTCACACCACCACTATGGAACATGGATAGATTTTTAGGTTTCTGTGGAGAGGGAAAGTAAAGCAGAGAGAAATGACACTAGTTAAGTCATTATCCTCTGAACTGTCTACCACTTGTCCTCCCTATCTCCACAAACTTTACCCATCTTGGAAGACCCAGCTAAAGACGTCTTCTCTCTAAAGTTTTCTTACTCACCCCACCCCAGTGCTGAGGATCAAATCCAGGGCCTCATGCATGCCAGGCAGGCAGACAGATGCTCTATCGCTGAGCCATATTCCCAGTCCCGTCTCTGAAGTTTTGCCAGCCACTCCAGCTTCCAGCTGTACCAGCCTATTAACAGGAGCATCTATTTAATTATGTACTCACCTCATTGCTGGTTGGTTTTCTATACGCGTTATTTTTCTTAACAGTGACATTATTTCCCAGTGCCTGAAACTTCGACTTCTCCTTTTTCTTAATCCTAATGCTATCCAACAGCATTACACATATTTATGTAGGTATACATTAGCAATCTGCATAATAATTATAACTCTTGATACTGTCTTAATTTATTGACTGTTTACTTTGAGTAACTGGTTGTTTTATGTGAATAAATATTCTTGGATTCTGAGAAGGTACTACCTTTAATGCATTTTATTACTTTAGTTAAAGTCAAGTCAGATGGCAGTCCAAAGCCAAGGCTCAGAAACTACATTTACCATAAGTTTCTTTTCAGGTAGAACTTGACTTTAGAAGAGCTAATTCCTCAGACATGTAAAGGCTTATGATTGTCCTTAGACTATAGAGCTCTCAAGAGTAAGAGAATGAATAGTGTTTATCATTAAATTTTTTCAGTAATTCCATTTTGTAAGTCTTTGATCATTTTTAAAAATTAATAGCTCCTGAAGAAATATATAAAACATGGATTTGCAAATCAGTTACTAGAATTGTATATATCACTACAATCATTTTAAAATAGAAGTTTGCCCTGATTATATACATCTTTATTTAAAAGTGAAAAAAAAAACTCTTATGAAATCTTAAAACTTTTTCTTACGCTTTTCCCCATAGACAATTCAAAGAAAATTTGGAGAAATAACTAACGAAGCAGTCGGCTTTCTTGGTGAAAGTCTGCAGCGCATTGGTACCAAATTTAAAAGTTCTCTGGAAGTGATGATGATGTGTTCAGAATGCCCAACAGTCTTTGTGGATGCTGAAACTGTAAGTTTTTACATGCAGCCTTATTAAGTAGCCTATTTGAATAGCCTCATTCAGTTATGGTTCTTTTTTAAAAGTAATTTGAAATTATAAAGTATCAAAGTTCATATTTTCAACAATTATAAATATCTGGCAACTCATGGTTCCAGTGTATTAGATGCAATGCCCTGTGATTCCCTAGTTCCCACCTCTCCCTGCCCTAGGGCTGGGTGTGCAGCTCAGTGGCTGAGTGCTTGCCTAGCATGTGCTGAGCCCTGGGTTCATTCCCAGCACTACAAAAAAATAAGCTGAAGAGAGTCCCACCCATGATGTGTGCTCTCTCAGTTCTTCCTGAGTGGAATATCCAGAGTGCCTGGTCTTTCCCTGACTGTTGCCAAGCCTACTTATGACTAAATAACATAGGTAAAGAAATATGGGTTAAAATGCTTCAAGGAGGTGCCTCTGATGTTGTGTACTGGTCTGACATGCCATTTCTTGCCACCCTCTAGTCCCATTACACTCTTGTTTCAGTGTCCCTTAGACTGAGACAGAATGTAGTAAGGGAGTATCTGACACCCACCCAACAGATAGTCCATGGCCCAAAAGTTGCCAATCTTGTGACTGATCAGGAATGATAACCTGGATTGTGGTATTTCTGATTTGACAGCTGATGTCATGTGGTTTGCTGGAGACACTCAAGTTCAGTGTTCTGGAATTGCAAGAACACCTGGATACATACAATTCGAAAAGGGAAGCAGCTGAGCAGGTCTGTCTTCTTTTACCATGTCCAAAAAAAAAAAAAAATAATAATCTGCTTGTGATATTAGAAAGATTGACCTGGCAGCAGAATTCGCCCATACAGGAAAGAAGACCTCTTACCCCGGGCTTCTCAGTACTGGGGTGTGCTGGGAATGGGGGTGGTCCTATGAGCTCTCTCTCTCTTTCCACTCCATACAGTGAATTCCTGATCTGGGCTTTTAAAAATTGGCTCTCTAAGAGCCTACACATTGAAAACCAATAGCTCTCTAAAAAGCTGTGTGGAGACCATTCAACTGCTGTCAACATTACAAGTGGGGAAATAGAAGCAGTATTTCTCAGTGTTATGGGCTTGTGGTCTAAGAAATATGCAACCTCTGACAAAACTGGGATCTTTTCCCATGATGTGTGTGTGTCCGTGGGCCAGCAACGAGGGAAATGAGCATGTCGTAGATGAAAGATATCACCTGCTAAGAAATGGTACTTCAGTTCCAGTCTGACCTTGAAAAACAGAGTGGCTCAGTCCCCTGAGAATAAATACAGTATATTTTCCATTGGCAAGTACAGAAAACAAAGAAGAAAAAATGTTTCTCCCATTCAGACAAACTTATTAATGAAGGAACTGTCATATGTAAAGACCTATGAAAAATGAAGTATAAAACTTGGTTCTTATTTTTTTCAGATTTTCTAGATAGGAACATAAAGCACACATACTATAGGTTGAGCACCCCTAGTCTGAAATTCAAAATGCTCTAAAATCTGAATTTTTTTGAACACTAAAACATGTTGCCACAATGCAAAACTCCACACCAGACTTGTGAGGGGTCACACTCAAAACATTATAAATGATTATCAGAAGCATTTAAAGTGAGAGTTGGGAATGATGTTGATACCAAACCACCACAGTTTGTCCCCGTGGGTGGTGGAGAGTGACACCTTTGCTTTGTGATAGTTCAGTATACAAAAACTTGGTTTTATGAGAAAATTATGAAAAGTATTGTGCAAAAATACCTTCTCTATATACGTAAGCTACATATGAAACATAAATGAATTCTGTGTTTACACTTGGGTCACATTCCCAAAATGTGTCATTCTATTACAACTATTCCAAAATACTTCTCGTACCAAGCTTTTCAGATAAGTGACAGACACTTAAGTTATGGCTACAAATAAAAGTGTTGTTAATGAAAGTCTTCCCAAGGACATACAGGTCTAACAGAAAAATATTATAGACTATAATTTTCAAAGAAAGGTTATTTGAGCCCAACAGAAAAACTTTGTAGAATGGGGACATAATCTTGGAGTTTAGGCAATTAAATTTTGGCATGGGGGATTCTTTCAGGGAAAGAAAATACTTGTATTGAGGCTCGCTCTCTTTGTAAGGGAGAGTCATCTTATATTTGGACTGAAATAATGATGGCAGGAGAAAAAGAAAGGGCTTTCAACATTAGGAAATTAGATCTGCTGATGTAAATTAGTACTGCTGTGTCCTTTCTTACACTGATCTTTTGTACATGAATGTCCACCTATCTGCTAGGTGTCTAAAAGTGGAATTACTAGGTCATTGAATATACATGTTTGACCTTAGTAGAATCTGCCAAGCAGTTTTCCAGAAGAGGTTATTGTATCAATTTATAGTCCCATCAGAAGTGTTTACGGAATTTCCATTGCTTCCTACCTTTGCTATCAGTGTTGCCAATTTTTAAAATGTTTAGTCATTACCACACCCTTACCAGAATATCTCATTATTTTGCATTTCACTGATGACTAAAACTTGAGTACCTTTTCATATGGATATCTTCATTTAGATATTTTGCAAATTATGTTTTCAGGTGCCTTGCCCAATTTTACAAATTGGTTGTTTTTCTTGGTTATTTGTAGGAGTTCTTTATTCAGAATATAAGCCTTTTTTTTCTTTTTTCTTTTTTTGATAAATGCATTAAATATTTTTCCTTCTTTTATGGTTAGTACTTGACTACCTGATCATCTTTTGATGACCAGAAATTTTAATTAAAACCATGCTATTATATTAGTTTTTCCTATTATGGTTATTCCTTTTGTGTCTTCACAAATCATTGCCTAACCTACAAATTAAGGTAGAATCTTAAAAGTATCACTCCTCTGACTCATGTCTCTCCAGCTCCACATCCCCAGAAAGGAAAACTCCTCACCAGTTACAATAAATTTTAACCTTCATTTGAGCCTTGAGTAAAAAAAAAAAAATAGCATGACAGGAAAACAGGCACTGTGGAGTGTTCTCTATTCACACTCTCTACCATGTCTGTGTGTGTGTCTGGAAAGGTGTGGGTCTGTGCCTTACGGGCCAGGTGCAGCCCAGGGCTACATGGTTGGTGCTTATCTTTTAACAGGATGAAAATCAAATAATTACATTGAATAGTGCTCCCCAAAATACTATATCAGTAGGTATGCATTATTAAAAAAAAGAAAAAAGTCATTAAATAATCAGCTGAAAGGTTGGGGTTGTGGCTCAGTGGTAGAGTGCTTGCCTAGCACATGTGAGACCCTGCAATCGATCCTCAGCAAATAAATAAATAGATAAATAAAGGTAATGTATCCAACTATAACTAAAAATAAATATTTAAAAAATAATCAACTTAAATTATTCTTTTCCAGCATATTACAGCATATTAATACACTTGGACAAACCTGGCCACAGTAGTGATAATTCAGTATATAAAACTTTCAACATTTTATGTGAACCAAGGTTAAAAACAAATTCCATGATAGATGATAGCTGAATTTTGCTGATTAAAAACAAAAAATCTGCTGATAGCTTTTGACAATGACTGTCACTGGCCATCTCTCACCAGAAAAGCTTAACATGTTTTTCTTCAGATATGCTGTCAAGCAAAGAGCCTTAGGGCCAGTGGAGACTGAATGACTGGGGAAAAAGGGACATAAGGTCAAAGAGATTGTTTTGAAATAACTGAGATGTCTATTTTTAATTCTTTGCATATAGCACGTTAAGTGTCAATAGAGGATTTTAAGTGTCTAATACTAAAATGTTTTTGGTGTCTCCTTAATGTAGGTAGTAGATTCTCTCAAAGCTCTAATGATATTGATACACACACACACACACACACACACACACACACACACACTAGTTTTATTATGCTTAATATCACACACACAAAAAAACTAGGATGTCAAAAGAGCTGACAGTATCAAATTGTCAAACCCTAGAAGCTAAACTTGAAAGCTCTTAGCTTTCACTTTGCTTTGGAAATTCTATGCCTTCAGTATTCTTTTCTGTTCTACCACAATGCTGTTATTTTTATTTGACTGAAGAAAATGTACTTTAAATTAATATCAACCCCTAGGTAAAGAAAAACATTTGACTTCTACAGGCAATATTCTTTGGAGATAACATGTTTGTCATTCATTACTGTCCAAAAAGACAAGAAAAGAAATAAAAACAAGATTTAAATGGATTTTGGTTTCTGTTTCACTGATTAGAACTGACACCAGCCTTCAGAGAATTAGACTTCTGGTAGGCAGACTTGGTTAATTCTCAGTTGCTTTTATTAAGCCGACCAGAGGAAAAACAAACCTTTCATTTCTCAACTTGTATTAGACAAAGGTCAGGTACAGATTGTGAAGATTTTCAATAAAATCTGCAAAATAAATTTTTTTTTTTTTTTTTTTTGGTACTAGGGATTCAACCCAAAAGCACTTAACCACTGAGCCACATCCTTATCCCTTTTTGTATTTCATTTAGATGTAGGGTCTCACTGAGTTGCTGAGGCTGGCTTTGAACTTGCGATCCTCCTGCCTCAGGCTCCCAAAGCCACTGGGATTATGGGCATGTGCTACAGTACTCAGCTGAAGAATCATCATCTTTACTGAAAGGGGCAGCATTGGTTCCTAGAATAAAAGGCTGTTCATTGTGTTTTCACTAATAAACTCACAAGTGCAGTCATCTTATTGAGTATTCCACTTTCGTTTATCCATATAAATGATTAGCCTCCAATGCAAATGAAAGCGCATGTTCACCACCAATCCTAGAACCTCAAGTTACCTTTAAGTGTGTTGTTTCATATGGACAGGCTGTAATGTTACTAGTTCTGCCATTTATGCAGTTATTGTATTAAAATTTACTATTTCTTGTTTCTTTAGTGGTTAGACAATTGTAAGAGGACATTTGGTACCAAAGAGGACACGTATAGGATAAACACAGATGCACAGGTAAGTCTCTTACCCTTGTTCTGGCCGCATTTCTGTATCGAGTAAAACAAATGTATGATCAAATGTCCTCACCTGCTACTCCTGAAAATAGAGAATATTTGTAAACCTTTTCATTTTGGTTATCAGAATAATCTTTGTAAAGTTATGTTGAATGAAATATTGGCTTAGTAATGAAAAATTCACTTTAATAAAACTGAAAGGCCAGCTTGTGACTGAAGCTTAATAACATTCCCTAGATAAGCCTGATGGCTATCTGACAGTCCAGGTTGGCTTTTAGTTGCATCTGCCTTTAGAAAAGTAAAAAATTGTTCTGCATTAGTATTCTGCAAATAAATTGTCTGGTTAGGAAAGGAAATCTAAGAGTAACAGGATAAATATCCATATTAGCCTTTCCAAGGGTGAAATTCTGCCGGGATAAATTATAATGATTTCCTCTAATATGAAGTCCTTGTGGATGCAAGGCCCTTTTTATACAACTTAATCTGCTCTCTGTCCCTTTGTGCCAGTACTGTCTTTTGCAGAATAAGCAATCAATATTTATTGAATGTACATGCAAATTTCAGTGTACTTACAAGCAACAATTTAAATCATACATATAGGTTCATCCGCAAAAACTACACTTTTAGCATATTTAGACTAATCTTTGATAATTCAGAGTTTTGGAATGACATTTTTGCTGTTTCCTGTCATTGTGATGGTCATAGGCTCTGGTTTGTTTTCCATTATATCTCAAAGTAGAGGCTACAGATATGTACACGTTGAGTCAGTTCTATTGTATTTATGCTAATCTAAATTATATGAAATAAAACCTCAAGTATAACCTCAGGCTAATATGCCTGACATTGGATTGTACTCATCTAATGTTTATAGGATGTGACTAGCCAAGTAATTTATGGTAAGCAGAATGGAGCTAAAGTTCACCTTTGCTTAGCGAATCCTTTCTAAATTGCTAGGAATAAATGTTATATGGAGAGTCCTTCAGGGGAACTATTTATAAAAGCAGGCTTAAGAATGACTTTTAGAAGCTACATTTACATGAAGTCATTCTTTGAAACCACTTCCAAGTTGCTATCAATATTTTAATGTAATTTACAAGAACATAAAACTTTTCACTATGTGTTTTACATTCATTATCTCCTTTGATTCAAACCTAGTTAGGTCCAATTTCTGAAACTTACTAAATTACATTTGGAATGCAATGTAAAACACATCTGCTTTTGATATTCTGCCCTGTGGCTCACTCAGCACCAATAGAGGGAACCTAGCACCTAATTAGACATTAAACAGTAGGAAGCCTAGAATGAGCTACTCCAGAGACGATCTCCTCATGGGTGAGTATATATTAAGTAAGATTATTGTGTGAGATTATAAGCCAGTCCACTCCTGAAAAAACAATTCATTTGCTTATTTTCTAACTGTAAGTTGTCGGCTTTACTAATGGGAAGTTTTATTGCAGTTGGGTTTTGTTTGAGGATTTCTGGAATGGATATAAAAATAGAAACTTACAGTAGTCAAGTTTCTCAACATCACATTAGTTCTATTTGATTCCTGATATCGTCTACACAAAAATAAACTACAGCTTAAATGTTTTTCAGTTAATTGGCAAAGAATTTTAAATAAGCACCCTGAATTGTTGCAATAAATGTCTAGAAAACTGTATTCTGGAAATACAAAATTTTCTTTGGGGTGTGAATATATTGTTCTTCAGTTTGCCTGGGACATCTGTGACCCTACTTAAAATGATTCTTACACTAATTCTTGGTCTTTTTCTTTCTTTGTATTTTTTGTGACCCGATCACCTTCTTGCTTAGCAAATGGAAATTCTAGCAGTAAGTGACCTGTCTTGATTTATAGACTACTTACCCTTGCCAGACAAACTGGTTTTCATCTGCCATTGTCCTTTTGTGACCTAGTAATGTTTTGTCATGGACTACTTTAAAAGTAGTGTGTGCTTCAATTTTGATAGCTTTAATCCATGAAATGTTGATTGAATAAAATGAGATTTTATAATATGTATGTACAACTAGCAGTTGCCTTTTTCTTCACCTATAACTAACCTATCTCCCTTTAAATTTTTTTAATTTAAAAAATCAGAGTGCACATGTTAATTTCATAGTCTCATGTCAATGAGACTACCAAGTGGTTTTCTTTAGAAAAATGACTTCATTTTAAAGACAGACTTTTCTACCCTTTAGGTAAGAGGTTACCCAGTTTCAATTTGCTTTATCAAGCACTTGTGGATAAATGTAATGAGATCTACATCTTGATGTGAGATCTACAGCTCAATGGGGGCAAAAGTCTATGCATTTATAAATTCTCTCGTTATGAATTTAAAGTTTTAAATTACAGTGAGCCCTTTTTAAACATCCTATATATTGCCTTCTGATATATTCTACTTATCCAACGTAAAATGTACTTTATACAAAAAGTGAATTAGTAACCAACAATGATCCTTGTTTTTATTTTAATGCCTGTCCTCAAAGCATCTTTCATCTTTCATCAGCTTTACACCATATTAACTTGCTTACTGCAGAAAAAAAATGCCAAGACAATTTAAAGTAATGATTTATAATTCTTTTTACTGGAAATATGCTGTATAGCCAAACATGAAAAATCCCACCTAAATTTAATGTACTGTTATCTATTTCTAGGAACTGGAGCTCTGCCGAAGGTTATACAAATTGCATTTTCAATTGCTGCTTCTGTTCCAGGCCTACTGTAAACTTATCAACCAAGTAAATACAATAAAAAATGAATCAGAGGTAAATATTAAGTTGTCCTAGGCATCAGTAACTGAAACATTAAAGTATACATACATTTATTAGGCTAGCTAACATCAAAAGTCACTTACCTTGAATCATTTTCTTCAGTTGAGGAATTTTTTTTTTTTTTTTAATGATGTCCTATGTCAGGACGTTATTAGCGAATCAGGCAGCAAGTACTGGATTCAGAGGTTCAAGACCTTACTGGTTTCTGAAGTATAAACAGATCATGTGTAATCAAAAGTCAAGCAAAGCACCTCAGTAAATACCAAATTGTACAGTGAAACCCCTAACATCCTGTCCACGGAATGTCTCTCTAGTTCTGTGAATGCAACAAGAACAAACGTCTTAAAAACACCTGGGATGTTGAAAATCTTTAATGTGTAGGTTCGAAGATAATGACTTTTCCTTTCCCCTTAGCAGCTGGTACTAAAGCTCTCATTAGGAAAATTATTTTTTTAAATTGTTAAATCCCTGAAAATATGTGTACATATGTTCATGCTTTAAAAGTTTAACCAGTGAATTTTATAAAGACTACTGTCAAAAAAGTTGTCATGGTTCTCCCCCATAAATGTTTTTTACTACCCAAATCATAACATGTAAGCACGTTAAAATTATCATTCTGTAAGTTACAACTCATTGCTGCTTTGTCAAGAATTTTTAAAGCCTATTCTGTGGCTGGGATTACTTATTCCCACTGAATAGAAAACATGAAATCTTAACTGCCCCTACTTCTGAGTTTAACAAATGAGAGAAAACGCTTTCCCCATCAGGTGTCTCCTCATAGCCAGGTAAATGCTTTGTGGTACTCACTATGCGAATGGGTCCCTAAAGGTGTATTTGTTTTAGGTCATCAACATGTCAGAGGAACTTGCCCAACTGGAAAGTATCCTCAAAGAAGCTGAAGCTGCTTCTGAAAATGAAGAAATTGACATTTCCAAAGCTGCACAAACCACTATAGAAACTGCCATTCATTCTCTAATTGAAACTTTGAAAAATAAGGAATTTATATCAGCTGTAGCACAAGTCAAAGCTTTCAGGTAAAATGTGAAAGGATTCAAAGATAAAGATTACTTAAGTAACTGGACTGGAAATTTATATAAAGTTTAGGTTTTGGTTCTCGGTTTGATATTTCAATAGAAATATGTCTTTGTGAAGGGAGAAATCCACGTTTATTTTCAGTAGTTATCACTGAAATGATACCAATTTCAGATTTTTTTCACTCTCAGGTGGTACTTTGAGTAATATATTTGCTCAAACAATTAAAAACAGGTCACTGGGCTGGGCATCGGGCTTGGTAGCACATACCTGTAATCTCAGCAACTTGGGAGGCTCAGCAACTTAGTGAGACCCTGTGTCGAAATAAAATACAAAAGCTGGGGATGTGACTCAGTGGTTAAGTGCCCCAGGACTCAAACCCCAGTACCCAACAAAAAAAGGGCGGTTGGGTGGGGGAGAGGGGATATGGCCTAGTAGTAGAGCATGCCTGGATTCAGTTCCTGGTACTATGGACACACAAAACAGGCTTCGTGTTATTCACCAGGAAGTTTTGTTGTGATATATCAGTATTAACTTAAAATGTAGTTAATCTTAACTAACAATTGTTTGCACCTCAGAATTTAAAAAGAATGTGTGTTTTCAGATCTCTCTGGCCCAATGACATTTTCGGCAGCTGTGAGGATGACCCTGTGCAGACGCTGTTACACATCTATTTTCATCACCAGACGCTGGGTCAGACGGGCAGCTTTGCAGTTATAGGCTCCAACCTGGACATGTCAGAAGCCAACTACAAATTGATGGAGCTTAATCTGGAGATAAGAGAGTCTCTACGCATGGTGCAGTCATACCAACTTCTAGCACAGGCCAAACCCATTGGAAATATGGTGAGCACTGGATTCTGAGAAACTTCAAGCATTTTGGAGAGAAACTAAACTGATGATTAAGAATATTAACCAAGCACCTTTTATGAACCCTTGTGATTCACTGATAACTTTCCTGGCAGCATCTACAATTGTAATGTAACTAATGTCAAACTGTATCTGAAGGACAAGAAAATCTAACAGCTGCCAATACCTCCCACAGTAACTGTATGAAGAAGGAATTTTTTTAAATTATTTAACCTATGTGAAAAGAAAAGGGCTAAAAGTGATGCATACAAATACATTGCTTTCTGGAGAAAGAAAAGAATTCCAAGAATGTTTGCAATAATGGCCTCTAATACTGAGACATCAGAAAGCAGGTGAAATGAGGCTGAAATCAAGGCTGGTTCATTTTAGCCGAAGACCTGCAAAGCTGCTTGGATTTCTTGCAGCCATCAACATCACCTACAACTGATGCTTAATCACCTAACATGAACATCCATACCCATATATAGACTTGTTTGCAAAAACCATTGATTTTTTTTTTTCCTCAATTTATGGGATAAGGGTTTGGGGTGTTTTGGTTTTTGGTCTGTGTAAGGAATTATGTGTGTGTGAGTTGGGATGTATGGATACGTGATAGTCATATTTTCAAGGTGTGGATGTCTGTGATAACGTCTCAGAGCATGCCTAAAAGAGCACTGCAAGATTATTTTTGAAGAAATTTTATTTTATTAGATCTAACTCTTCATAGTGTGTAAATGTTAGAACATTTTAATAATATTTTAAAACTGGGCTCTCCCAGTATTTCAAAAAGAAATAATATATCTGTTAACGTTATTGGAATGCTGCTCAGTTCTCTGATCAGTGCTTATGTTACAATTGTTGATAACTAACCAAAGTAGATGCCTGCAGAGACTTTAAAATGTAAAATAAAGATGTATGCTGCCCGTCAGCTATTCTCATTAGAAAAGTTAACTTATTTTACTCCATAATTATTCTAGAAACTGTATAGACTAAACCCAATATTTTCTTGTACATTCGTGCCATGCACTGTTATACAAGAATAGGTGTACAAAGCTAGAGGAAAAACTTTGGTCATTGATGGGGGAATATATGGTCTGCAGGCTCTGAAGTCTGCAAAGAGATGCAAACGCATTTTTATGTTTATTCAGGACTCACACGTGTCGTGCTAAAGGAACCTGGGGCTAGAGGGGAGATGAAAGGCAGCCTGAAGACTACCAAAACACGCAATATACTTACTAAGTCTGTAGCATAACACGAACTGGATTCTCTGTCCTTTTTTAAATAGCATTTTGTAAAAGAAATGAATGTAGTCCCACAACTCCTCTGATTTGAAAGGAACACCTTGTATTTTTTATATGCATCTCTTATCCACTGTGACTATTCTTTTAAACTGGGCTCTGACTACTTCAGAGTTTGGAATGTAGAAATGAAATGCTTAGCTTTGCCTTTTCTTGGGGGTGTGGACCCTGCCAGAAATGTAATTATGCTCAAGTGCATTAATTGAAGGCACTGTGCACACCGCGTTGGACTGCTGACTCTAGTTGTTTCCTGTAAAATTCCATAACTGGTCACAGCACATTCATAATCACTGTATTTTTTGACCCTGATAAAAAACAATTATTTTAATGGTGTTCTGGTACTGTAAATGGTGTTCTTTAAATTATTTAATAACTTTGGGTGTTGGGGCAGGCAGAGAGGGGGGGGTGTCCAGAGACACATCATACTTTATATCCTATCTTAACTCTCCCCTATTTTTCTCGCCCTCTTTACATTCTTTTTGTTAAAAATAAAAAACATTGTAGCTGTTGGTTTGTGTGGTATTTTGAGAAAGCATGAACAATGATAGTGTGCATCATTTTTACTTTGCAGATAACTTTTGGAAAGTTTTTTCATAATTCGCAAGTGTAATTTTCCTTTTTAAAAAAGAGGGAAAAAAGTAAACTGCCCAGATCAAAACTTTGGAACAGATAAAGTTTGCTTTTCAAATTTACTTCTGTCACTAATCTAGTAATAATGTAATAAAATCAAATACATTTGCAGAAATCACGATGTAAACAAATTCGTTACAACTATCTTTTTGAATTGGATTTTCCTCAAACCTGTGGTTCCTTCTCATTCTCAGAACCTGTAGTTGCATTTATTGACAGAATGTATCAAGTATGTAATTTTTTTTCCTACTTTATTCCTAGAACCCAGTTTTTGCTACCTACAACCCTTTGTCGATTAAGTTTACAATTTTAAATAGTTTATACACAACAGCAAAATGAAATCTGGCAGTTTCTTCATGCTATTTTCAAGATAGAAAGCCAAGGACTATTATACAATTTAGAAAATATTTTCTACTTTCAGTGATGTAAAATAGAGGGTGTGGTTACTACCCACAACCTACCCTGAACTGAGGAAATCATTGCTTGATTTCTTGGAAAAGACAGAGCCAGGTAAGATCCCCTCGAGGTCTATGAATGATGATTGCTCCTATACCACACCAGCAGAACCTAATGAAAGAAAATAAAGTATTGGAACCAAAATAGCTTCTTTTACTTTTAACAGCAATCACTTTTCTCAATACCCAGAGATAAACATCCTGGAGTATTTCCCTCTAACCTGTTGATCTGGATTAAAACCTATTCACATCTGGTAAGCTGGGGATGGTGTGCATAAGCTATTGGCAGTGCCTTGTCATTGCTAAGTGTTGTCATCACAATGGAAGTTCGTCATTTTATTCAGCAAGCAAATGCCAATTAAGTAAAACAGACCAACCTTGCTTTTGACTATAAAATAAGGTTGTTACCCTGTTAGAAAAATTAGTGACAGAATTAAGCATGAAGAATGACTTGACTACCCTTCTAATTAGCCAGCAAATTTGTGTCTTAGGACTTGTTGCAGGTAGATTTCTATAGTTTACTCCTTCATTCAGCAAAGAGTTTTTGAGCACCTATAATATATATATATATATATATACATATACATATACATACACCTCTTGCATGCATAGGAGTCAAAGTGAATTTCCTGTCCCTGTACCTATCCCCAACCAGATCAATAGTAACAGAACAAATAAAAGCATACCACCTAACCCACACCTAGAGGGTTCTTATTCACATCTCAACCCCACCATCACTATCTGGTTTCTTCAAGTCTCCTTGTTGGCATGTATCTTCTGTGCATCTGGCACGATTTAAGTGTCATCAGGTCCCCCTATTCCTATTATACCTTTTACACTTTATACTCGATTACTCCTAATATTTAGAAAAGGACAGTCCTCTTGAACAGAGCCTGAAAAGCCCTCCTAGTCTGGTCCTGATGATTGTATTTACTATCACATCCCCTAGAATATTCTGCCACTATGGCCTCTTTTTGGTTTTCTTTTGCACATGCTGCCCTAGCACGAAAGGCATCTCCTCCTCTGACCAACTCGGCTTCAATTCAGCGGAAGCATCGATCCTTTATACAAGCTTCCCTCACCTACATCAGATCCCTATTACAGGCACTTAACTGAAGCTTTATCATATGTCAGAACCTTTTTGCATTTGTTAAAAATGGACATTTACCCCCATAGGGTAAACTGCATGAGGATGTATGCTCCATCTGGCTTGCTTTCAGTACTCAGCATAGGGCTGGCTGAAGCAGTGATACATGCTTAAATTCCATCAACACCAACCAGCAGGCTCAATGGAAACTTCATCAAGTAGTACTTTAGTAGGAATAGGCCCAGAACTCTACTTAAGCATCTATATGGATGGATGCAGGTGGGCCTTTCCCCATGATAAAAGGGTTCTAGGGTGATCTCAAACTCACCTTAGGCTTTTAATTCCTTTGGTTATATACCAGTGTCCAAGATATTAATAGATTGACTTCCACAATCCTTCTCAGGTAGTAAGGGTTAATGTAAATGGGATGTTTAGCACATTGGAGACATAATGAAGCACCTAGTTCCAATTGTGAAGTTTCTGTAATCACTAGGCCAACAGCCCCAGCTTCAGTTTCATTAGAGGAACCTCTAGCTCTAAGCTCAGTGCCATGCACAACTAGGAGAGATCTGCCAGTGGGCCTCCATGTGCCATGCACAACTAGGCAAGATCTGCCAGTGGGCCTCCATGTTCTTGTACAGATCCTTTAAGAAAGCTATCAGGTGCAGTTAAGTGTTTAGATCCCCATTCTAACTAGGGGAAATTCAATAACTAATGCTTGAGTCAGTCTTTAGGAGGACTGCTTTCTTTAAAAGCTTGTTACCACCTGAAGACCACCTGCCGAATTCATTACTTAGCTCCCACCCCCACACACACACCATTGTTCTCACTTTGAGCTACTTCCCAGTCTCCTCAGCCTCCTCTTGCCCTAAAGAAACTTATTTTAATGGTTAGAAGGCATTGCTTTTGAAGTTCAATTAACTTTCTTAAAAAGCTTCAGTCCCACACACCAAAGCAGATCTCATGTCTACAAATCCCTCCACAGTAAGTGCCTGGGACCTAACTGCCTGCCCCACTATATGCCATCCACACGTTTTACAAAGTTAAGGTGACAGGCCCAAACTGGTAGCAAGAGACAAGCTCGCCAACTTTATTGAGACAGATTCTTATGCAATTGTTGAACTGTTTTTGCAATACCTTTATTTTGAAGGCTGCATCAAGATACACTGCCTTTCATCAAGTATTTTGAGGAGGGAGAGGTAGAAAGGAGCCTGAGAAAAGCTCACATGCCAACTCCATTAGCACACGTTCAGAAGAACTTTTTTTCATTCACTAAATGATATATTTGAAGCTGAAAGTGCTGTCGCAGGACAGGCGTTTGCCTTTGCATCTCCCGCACAAGTCTTGACGATGGGGGCGTTTGGGGTCCACGTGGCGAAGTCTTATTGGGCAGGAACATCTAGTTTTCTTACAACTCTGAGAAACCAGAGAGTAGCACATATAGGTAAGTCCTGGAAACTCGGCAAGGGATTGAGTTTTCTAGTCCATTCAAATACTTCCTGACCATGCTACGCAAGGTCCCTGATAATTCTCCAATTTTGTCCCAGTCTATACCCCTCAGCAAATGATGGGGTTAGGACACCATAGTGGTGCCACGGTACAGTGAATTTGGTTATCATGAAGTTTCTCCTTGTTTAAACTCTCATGTAAGACAAACTGAACTCCTCTGCTTATACTAAATACTTTGGCTTGAATATGCTTACTAAGAAGCATCTGGGTAGAACTTACTACCTCTAGTAGAAAGTTGTTCTGTTTTCCAGTTTGCCTTCTCTTACTGAGTAGAACTTAAGGCAAGCATTCTTCCATACTGCAAGTAAGGTAACAGGTTCAAAAGAGTCTACCATTACTAAGTTTTGCAAGGACAGAGGAAAGCTAAAGCCCAGGCCCTGCAAAACCTAAAATCACTGGGAGCCTAGTTTCATTTAGGAAACACATTCAAGAAGGTATATTAACAAGCCTCTAACACTATCTAGTTCAGACACAAAGTGCAAACACTTACTTGGCAGGTGATATCTTCCACTCGGTAAGGGTTGTAAGACTTCTGACAAGTTCTGCAAAACTGTTTGAAGTAAACCTGTGATGAGATGGAGGATAAACTTGAAGGAAAAGCCTCTCAACACTTCCGGGAGAAGGTGCCACTTACAATGATGTCCCTTACCTTGTTGGTGCCCTGTACACACCACACATACGCACTCTCCCATCGGATGTTGCAGTCCTTGCAATGATAATAGCCATATTTCTGTTCTAAGAACTAAACAGAATATCAGAGTTTACCCAACATGACATCTGAATTACCTTATTTTGGAAACTGAGAAAGATCTATTTGGTACTAAAAACTGGCAATTTCATTCCAGATCACAGAAGTAGAATGGGGTTTGGCTAAGCCTCCACAATATCGTAAGTGAGCTAACAGCTTAGTCAAACAAATAATGAATGGGCCCTAAACAGCTTATATACCAGATTAGTTTGGCCCACAAGGTTGTTTAACAAATAAGGTATCTTTCTTCCAACAGGCAAGGGAAAAGTCAATTGTCTGAAGCTTGCAATTTTATATATATACGTTATATATAATATATGTATTATATATTATATGTATAATATTATATATATATAAATTTTTGTTGTTGTAGGTGAACACAACATCTATTTTTACGTAGTGCTGAGGATCGAACCCAGTGCCTCGCGCATGCCAGGCCAGTGCACGAATACTTGAGCCACATCCCCAACCCCTGCAATTAAGTAGGCTTTTTCCTCTATAAAGTCTAATCTTAGAACACACACAGTTAAGTCAGGCATAATGGCACACACCTGTAGTCTACAGACTCAAGGAGGCCGAGGAAGGACTGCAATTTTTAAAATTTGAGCCCAGCCTTAGCAACTTAGGCCCTAAGCAAACTTAATGAGACTGTCTCAGGGTTTTTGTTTTTGTTTTTTTTTTTAAATAAAAAGGGCTGAATATGTAGTTCAGTGTTAAAATGACCCTTGGTTCAATCCTCAATACAAAATAAATTTTTTTTTGAAAGTTAAAGATTGAAAATAAGAAAGCGTTCACCCCAGGTGAAGTTGTTTCCTTCATAGAGCAGTGCTATTCCTCTGTAAGCACACAGTTCACTTAGTATTGTCCTATTCTTAAGCTTTCCTTCTCCCCTCCCAATGAGAAACCAGTTATGACCAAGTTTTAAAGGCCTTTAAACCTAGTAGGCACTTTGGAGTATTTAATGCAGTTTCACAGACAACCCACTTGATTCCCTCCTCCAGATAGCTCACCCCCTAAAATCTACAGTCCCGAGATGACTGTGGACAAGGCTAAAGAACTCCTTAGGGCCCCTTGCTGTCTCCGGCTTTTACACTTACCCTGGGTTATAAATGCCTTCGAGGCGCCCAGCCCTTTAGGGCTCAGGTGAAGGATCTCTCAGGCATTAACAAGGGACAGCAAGAGGTCTCAGCAATGCTAGATTTCATAATGGGGTGGAGTTTGGGGGTTTTTTTTGGGGGGGGGGGTAACTGCAGTACTGGGATTTGAACCCATGACCTTAAGCATGCTAGGCAAGCAAGAGCCAGACTTGGTGCAGCCTGTAATTCCAGTGACTCGGGAGGCTGAGGTGTGAGGATGGAAAGTTCAAGGCCAGTCTCAGTAATTTAGCAAAGATTTGTTTCAGTAAAAATTTGAAAGGGCTGGGGACCCTAGTTCTGTGGCAAAGTGCCCCTGGGTTCCATCCCCAGTACCAAACAAAAATGAAAGCAAGGCAAGTTCCTACAAGAGGCACTTCAGAAACTTCAGTTTCCAGCAGACTGTTAGTTTGGGAAATGGAGGTAAGAATCGGGGAATAGGAGATTAGGACCCCAGTAGTGGCCTGTTAAGGGTTTTGCCACGTGTAGTGGATAAATAGAAGGATGCTAGGGAATCTTGCCAGCAAGTCTGCCTTCGGATTTCTGCAGTTTATGTGCCTATTTCCAGTCATCGGGAAACATGGTGCAGACTGCACAACGTGTCCACCATCAGGTGTTTATAATGCAAATGTGATCGGAGTTAAGAATGTCAAGAAGGCGTCTCCCTGGCCAACTTGGTGGAGCCGGTGTCTTACAGTCACTGCGGAATAAATCGGGCTCCACTCGGTTTGATCCTACTGTTGAGGAGAACACACACCTGAGAGGCTGCGAAATGCACAAGGATGTGGCCTCATGCTTAAGAAAGTGTGGCATCTACACGTGTCCCGAGCAGCCCCGGCCAGGTACCAGGAAAAGACGCCCCACGCCGCCCTCCAGGCTCCCCTTGGCTCTAGCCCGCTTTCCCGTGCCCACCCCCAGGCCTTACCTGGAAGCGTAGGCGCACCTTGCCAGGCTCAGCGCTCTGCAGCGACGACCTCTCGCAAGCGGCGGTGGTCTCCCCGCCATCCGGAGCCTTCCCCGCCGCCGGGGTCAGCTCCGGACTCCTTGGCGAGGGCTGCGGGGCCGCCTTGCGGTCACCGGCTTCCCGCGGCGGCAGCTTGGGCTCCCAGGACGCCCCCGCCGTGGCCTGGGCCTCGTCGTCGTGGTCCTCCTCGGATCGCCGGCGTTGGGACGCCTTCCTCGCCGACACCTCTCCCTCCTCCCGGCCTTGGGGCTTCGCGGATGATGGCTCTCGCTCTTCCTCGGTGGCCTCGGGGCTCTGCTCGCCCACCGCGGCTTCAGCCCCCTCCAGGAAAGCGGTGAGGCGGCGGGAGACCACCGGCGAGTACACCGCGACGGTGCGCGGAAAGCGCACGGGCCGCAAGGCGCCGCTCTGGGGGCTGCCCTGCTCCGGGCCCCGGCGGGTAGGCTGAGGGGAAGAGGGGTCGCCTCCCGCCGGGCCCTCGGAGCCGGGGCTGGCCGCAGGGCCGGGGTCCCGGGGCCTGCGCAGCAGCGTGCGCCGCCCCAACGAGCACTGCACCGAGGCGTCGCAGCGCGGATTCACCTGCACCGCCACGTCGCGGCTGGTGGTTCTGCGCGGGCGCATGCCCTGGCTCACCTGCGACAGGAGGGCCATGAGCTGCGCCCGCTGGTAGCTGTCGAAATACTCGGCGGCCGCCAGCTGCCCGTAGCCGGGAAAGGACGACGAGGCCGCCCCGGCCGCGAAAGAGGATGAGGCGGCGGCGGCGGAAGGGCAGCCTCCGCTGCGGAGCCGCCAGCCATCCCCGCCCGCCGCGCCCTTGCCCTTGGAAGCCGCCGGGTAAGGGTACGAGTAGGGGGCGCACGCCGGGTACATGTAAGCATCCAGCACCTCATCCCCCAAGGCAGCCATAAACGCAGCCCAGCTGCACCCGCCTGCAGCCGCGCCCTAAATAGGCGGCTCGCCGGGGCGGCCCGGTGGAGGCGGGAGAGGCCCCCAGCCTCTCGCCGCGCTGCGCCGCCCTCCGTGCCCTTCCAGCCGCAGCGTCCAGTCCCCACGTCCCCGCGGAAGGGGACCGTCCCCGCGGAAGGGGACCCTCCCCGAATTGCTCCACACGAAATTTCTCTACACGCCGAGGTCTACACCTTTGGATGATCCACTTTGCGATCAAAATGCTGATTTGTAAGTGAACACGCCAAGGCGAGAATCCCAACAAGAGAAAACTTATCACTGGGATTAGCTGAACCAGGTGGTCCTCATACCCTGATGATTTCAGGTGTCGGTGCCGCCCAAGGAGACGAGGCCAAGTGGTGCCTCTATGATAGTGAGCAAAATGCCCAGGTTTGAAAACTGCTTTGGGTCTATTATCTCGGATTATAGTTTAATTTTCATAGAGCTTCCCGGAGACGTCTACCCACTGAGCCCTTTGGGTGCGTGTACGAGGAAGTACTCAAGGACGTTTAAATCTAGTTTAATTGTCTTCTCCCCTGGAGCACGTGCCCTCACCTCCATCCGTGGTCACCAGGAGGTACTAGTTTGCTCTTCTCCAGGGTAGATAGTAGTTCTGCAAAACCTAACAAAAGTTTCCTAACAAAACCATCCCTCCAAAAGTAAATTGATCTGGAATATGTTTACATAAATGCAGAAGACCAATTGGAAAGAAAAAGCCTTATTGGCATAAAAACGTTGGTGCTTCATTACCAATAGAGATCAGATCAAGTAATCAAATACATGAATGTAGTTTTCTCTGAGTTGATACTGGTTTGACAATAAAATACTATATTTCACTGTTTCATTAACCTGGTTTGCACTTTTCTGAGTACAGGTCAAAATTCAACATTGTTAGATATTTATAAGTTGAGCAAAACACTTTTTTGTCTTAGTTACATTAAACTTAATTATACTTTACAGATAGCTTGTTTTTACTCATGTAAAATAGTGCACCAAAATTCTACATTTACAGACCTTGTTTGTATAGAAATTGGTAACAGTGAAAACCAAAAAGCACGTTTAACCAAATAAGATGTCACTTTAGCTGACCAGGTGCAAGTTATATTACAACACTGATTTGTAATTTACTAAAACACTTGGTTAATACACCAATGCAGCTTTACAATGGGAAGATCAAAACTGTTACATGTAGTTTGAACCAATTGTTATCCTTTATATAAACCATATGTACTACCACAGGCCATAAATATGAAGTAATATTTCGGCAAAACTGAAGCTCCTGTGTATCTTCACATTTAGAGAGAAGTCTGGGTCGGTTCCATCATTATTATATTATCAGCTTTCACTGTGCCATAGGAGGTGTCTGCCATTTCCTCTTCTTTCAGTTTCTTATAAGAAATATCTGTGTCTTCATCTTCATCTAGAGGATCTCGCTTGTGCAATATTTCACTTCCATACATTTTATATATTAAAACAAAAATCCCTGCTTCTGCAGACTGGAAGAGGGCATAAAGCAAGGGAAACATGTACATGCTTCCTATGAAGCGAGGTGGAAAGGCCAGTTTTAGAATGGCAGTACAGAGCTGCACATTCTGACTGCCTGTTTCCAGACACACAGTCCTCTTGCAGTTGGGTGGAAGATGGAAGAGAGTAGCTAAGCCGTAGCCTGAGGCATACCCGGCCAAAGGCATAAAAATGGCTACCACGTAAACAGCTGCAGGGATACTTGCCAGCAGTTCGGGTCCTAACATAGTGCCAGTCAGTATGAAAAGGACCACCAAAGTCACTAGCAGAGACCACAGGGAAACCTAGTAATAGAAAATGGATACACAATCAGCAATAAGATTGTTGAAGAGGAATTCAGGCCAGAGAATCCTAAGTTCTTAAAAAAGAGATGCAACTAGTCCCACCTCCCCCACAAAATAAGATCTGAAGATGGATACCTCACTTCTTCCGGAGGCCTCAGATCCATGTTGGAAAGCTCTAATTATTTGGAGGCCTGTCATGTTGAGTGACAATTTGACTTCTGTATCCTCTGGTCATTGCTTTGGACAGGCCCTCAGGAACAGCCTAACACCAATCTACTCTGTCAAAAATAGTGCTTCTGGAAGTTTTTAAACCAGTTTTCAGGGAAGGCTAACTCTTCTCCCAGCAGAATGTCCCCGCTCCCCAGCCTCTATCACATAACTTTGTTTTGCTGTCCTTTCTAACTGCTCTGAATGTGCATTTATGTATGTGGCTCTTGAAGACATTCGTTAACATTGAGGCTTATACCCCACCACTGACGAGGGGTATATAGTGGACAAGTGATGTTTACTCCATGTTTCCCATATGAAATTAATTCTCATTCACACATGAGATAAAAGGCTATTAATATTCACAACAAAAATTCACTTTGTGATATTTTAAATCTTTAAAATATATCACAGAGGATCATTAACAATATTGAAACTTCGATCAACTCTTAGATCATGTAAGAAAAAATGTAAATATAAGATGCCAGGAATCCTTTGCAATTTTGTAATTTCCTTCTCATTTGTTCATGAGAAACATCCCATCTGTAAGTCTAATGATCTTTATAATTATTATAGATGCCTATAATTATTGTAATAGATATGTTTTAGATAGAGTACTACTGACTGTATAAAACATGCCATCTGAATGTTCTGACTGTATATTTCACTCATTCAAGTGAAACAGGCTGTGTAAATAGTATGGTAGAAACCTAAAAATTCCTCCCCCCCTTCAGACTCAAGTTGACTTGTTTTCTCTTATGGAGGCAGAAATAACCATCTAGGGAGAGGAGCTAACTGTTGCCTCTGCTCTCTGTATATCTAGAAGGAAGCCCTTTTGATATTTTGGGATTGCCATATACTTTATGTTCTTTAAATTTTTATTTAAAATCTATCTAGGTTGTTTAAAAATTCTACCTTAAAATTCTACAGAAGGCTGAAATAACTAGTGTACAAGGTGTGCATATTACACATGTACAATTAGCAGAAACCAAACTTCACAAATCAAAACTTGTATTAGTTTTCAAAATGTGTCACAGTAAGAGCATTGACAGGAGATCTGATTCTTCATTCTGAAAATATTGGCCCCCAAATTCCCTTAAACTATTTTAAATCATTAGGTAAGCATTGAGATTGAGATCCCATGATCATTTTAAAATGTTTGCAAACATATAACAAGTATATAAACCATGTCTTAATAGTATGCTAATTAAATAGGGATAGGCTAACCTTATATGCAAAGTCAGCCAATCTTACTGGATTATTTATTATTTAAATATATTTTTCCTATTTTTAATGTATAAATGGTTCACTTGTACTTTCTCTTAGAACTCCTAAAGTTTTTTTGTTGTTTTGTTTTTTAATTGCAGGAGTGCTTTTCCCCTTGTCTACATCTCCAGCCTTTTTTTTTTTTTTTTGTCCCTTATTTTGAGACAGAGCTTCTCTAACTTGTCCAGGTTGGCCTTGACTGTGTGATCCTCCTGCTTCAGCCTCCTGAATAGCCAAGATTTCAGGAATGCACCACTGCACAGGGCAGAATTCCTAAAGTTTATACCAAATTGCCACTGTATTGATAACAGTAGCGTACTGATTAAGCCTAATAAGTTCTTAATGCATCTCTAGATCACCTATGAATATGTAATATCAAATTTGTATAAATATATATACACAAATTCACACATATGTATTATATTCACATATGCATGTTTATTATGGAGAAGGATTTCTTTTACTTAAGGATAGATTTATATACAGAAAAGAACCATCTATTTTTCATATTAATAAAACGTTGGACTGTATAATCAGATTAGAAAATAATGAGTAAAATAAAAAAGGTTATATCTTCTTAAATGTACATAATTGAAACATTGAAATGGCTCTTTTCATTTGAAGGAATTTGTCTCCGTATTTTATAGTAATAATACATTTTATCTTACTAACTTCCAACAATGAACAGCCTGTTCATGGTTTACTTGTTTTTTTACTACTTTTGAGTATTCAAAAAAAGTTTAATTTACAAATATTTAATTTTTCTCCATTCAATATGATCAGAAATACTGTGAATAAAACCATGTTTTTAAAAAATAAAGCATCATTGGCAATATTGCACAAAATACTAGCAATCCCCCAATCATTTCGCTAGCTTTAGAAACCATATAAAATAATGCAATGGGGAACAAGAAACACACAAATTTAGTAACAGCAACATAGTCTACATTATGCAGGACCCAAATTCATTTTGTTCTTTAAGGCCAATATTTTTACTTATTGTATTATATTGCCACAATATAATTTTTCAATTACTTTTAGTCTTGTGTCAACTTTTTAAAAATTTTAAGCTGTACATGAAAACAACACTTTTATTTTATTGATTTTTATGTGGTACTGAGGATTGAACCCAGTGCCTCGTGTGTGCTAGGCAAGCGCTCTACCACTGAGCCACAACCCCAGCCCATATCAACTTATTTTTAACTTAATATTTTAAAGCAGCCTACAACAGGGTTTCTCAGAATTAAAGTTCCACTTTTGAAAATATAGCAATTTTTAAAAATACTGCACAAATTATATTAAAGTAATTTCATTTAACCTGTTTTGAAGCTTAGTAGTGTATGATTAGTGGAAAATGTTGCTATTTAATTACACTGTCATCTCCCACCCCTGACTCCCCCCGCCATGAATACTGCTAGATCTCTTATGCTATTTTTTTTTTTTGGTCTTAATTTGAGCTATATCATTCCAGGAACTCCAAAAGGTGAAGATAATTTTTGAGCATAAACTTTTTTTAAAAAGTTTATCCATGCAAATCCCACCAAGTCCTTTTCTTCCTTTCTCTTCTTTCCCAAACTTCCTATCATTTCAGTCACCCATCAAGACCAAGAACTCTCCAGGTGAGTACAGCAGGGAAGAGGGATCTTACCTTCACAATGTAGTCAGCCACACGGTTATATTTGTATCTAATGAAGACTCCCAGCCCAATAGGAATGAGTGTGCTGCAAAGAGTGAGGGTCACCGCCCCTAGGGGTAGTAACTGCACCAGAGGAGTGTTGATCCAAGCCCGGCTATAGATCCACAGGCAGAGGGGCATCAAGACCAGGGCCAGAAGTGTAGAGGAGATGGTCATGATGATGCTGCAGAAAAGGGAATGAACAGAAGTCAAAATTGGCTTAGAGCCAAACACACACACACACACACACACACACACACACACACACACAAAGCAGAGCAGTTTCTTGCATGTTGGGTAGGGGGGGAAAGGTGGGACAGCAAGTTCTCCGGGTTGAGGTCTGGATAGAACCTACTTCATGGGAGAATAGTGCCAAAAGAATGTAGCATGTCTAAGCCCAAAGGAAACATGAACAAGAGGTAGAAACCACAACAAAAAGTCAGGACTGTTGCTCTGGGCTTTATAAGCCAGTTGAGTATGGATGCTTTTGAGGACAAGGGGCATTTTTTTTTTCTTTTAATCCTTCCAAGTACCCTGCAATGTTAGCCGTGGTAAAGCATCTGGATGCTACTTGTTGGATTAAACTCAATTAGGTTGCACTGTATATGAGATTACTTTCTTTATTGGGCCAATAGCCCTAATTTGCTTTTACATTTCCGGCGAGTCCTAGCTTCAGACTTCCCCCTTCTCTTTGTCTTCCAGTGGCCAAAGACCTGTGCTGGCAGCCAGGCATTTAGGGAGGGTGGTCAGAGTGCTGAAGGGCCTGCGTTGTAGGTGGAAGGTGAAATCCCAGGACCTCCCAGTAGCTCGGTCTAGACCCTAAATCGTCCCCACTGCCACATAACAGCTTCGCGCCCACCCCGACTTCTAAACCCCGAGGGTCCACATCTTCTCCCCTTTCTGCCTCCCTTCTCCAAGCCTCTTTCCAGCCGCCTCCACTCCCTCTCTCCATCGTTTTGAACCCTTGGCTGTGAACGCGGCCGCCTGGGATGAGAAAGATGGCTAAGGAGCAGAACCCTACCTGAGGTTCATGTCGCCGTCAACCAGCAGGGACATGAGATTGGAGAGATTTCCGCCGGGACAGCATCCACACAGAAGCACCGCCACGGCAGCCACCTCGTCCAGCTTGAAGACCAGGGCCAGCAGAAAGGCCAGCAACGGCAAGAAGCCGAACTGGCAGAGCGCGGCCAGCAGCGCGCCCACGGGCCGGCGGACGTGCGCCCCGAAGTGGTTCACGTCCACGGTGCAGCCCAGGCCCAGCATGGTGATGCACAGGGCGGCGCCCACGAACACATTCAGCCCGTGGTTCAGCGGCGTGTCCCAGAACGGGGGCTCGTGGGGGACCCAAGGCCGGGGGAACGGGGAAGGGCCCTGGCTCTCCGCGCCCCCCGCGAAGCTGCCGGTCGTGGGCTCCGGGCTTGGGGTAGGGCCGGGGCTGAAGCTAACGCTTGGACCTGGCCCCAGACTGAGCCCGGGGCTGGGGCCGGGGCTTGAGGCGGGAGCGAAGGGGAAGTCCGTGCCGGGGCTCGGGCTGCTGGCATTAGGCGACAGAGTGTAGTTGTCCGGCAGCAGAGAGGACGGGGCGAAGAGCAGGGTGGCGTTGTCGGAGCCGTCCATGGCGCTGTCGGCGGGAGGCCGCAGGTCTGCGGAGGTCTGTCCCCTCCCGTCGCGCGCGCCTCCCTCTGTCCTTCGGTCGCCGACGCCGTCCGTGGGTCTGTCGGTGGTCCGCAGCGACACCAGCTAGGCGCGGTGCCAAGCCTCAGCCGCGCGCCGCTGACGTCCTGGGCGGCGTCGGTGCGGCTGTCCGGCTCTGGGCTCCCGGGCGTGCCGCCGCCCCCGGCTGCCACTTAAGACAGCGCAGCCCCCGAGGTGGACCCGAGCGCGGCGCGCGGCTGCCAGCGCCCAGCGCCCCGAGGCCCCGCCCCGCCCGCCGCCCAGTCCCCTCCTTTTAATCACCACTAAGTGGTTCTGTGAGAGTGTAGCCAGGGGCGGAACAAAGACCTGACAAAGGACAAGAAGAGAAAAAACCGGGCCTGGCAGGCGATCAAGTTCTCTGATGGGCTCTGCCTCTTTTTTCTTTTCGTTTTTTTTAAGAAAAAAAAAATTGAAATTGCTTTTTCCGATCTATAAAAACATGAAAGTTGTACATATTAATGTTTGATACATGTACACATCGAGGAAGGTTTAAGTCATGTTAAACGTTCATCTCATTTATTAGTTCTTTATGATGAAAACATTCAGAAGAATATCTTCTAGCTTTTTAAATACTCAGTACATAATTGCTATCTACAATCACCCTACTGTGCAATAACAAATCCAAAACTGCCTCTTTGACAATGAAATCAGGAGAGCCAGACGCTTAAAGTGGGAATAAAAAGAAAGAGGGAAAGAAAGCTCTTCTATGCACAAGCATAAACCAAGCGCCTAAACTATTTAAACAGCCTACAGCCTTAAGCATCAAGAGAGTCGCCTGATTTAGTTTAGAGCGATTCTCTGGCAGCATGACAAGAGATCCAACTTGATTTTACAAACAATTTTTTAAATTATTTTTATGTTCAGTCTTAAAGTAGGAAGTAAGAAGAATGCTAGTGTTTTGTTTTGTTTTTTGTTTTTTGTTTTTTGTTTTTTGTTTTTGTTTTTGTTTTTTTTTTAGCCAGGCACTGTGAAAGCACGTTTGCATTATTTTATCTGATTCTCACAGCAAACCATGAGATAGATACCTTTTCTACAAGCTCGATTTGTTAAAAAAACATTTTTTGATTCTTAATTGACACATTAGTTGTACATATTTATGGGGTACAGTGTGACATTTGAATACATATGTAAAATGGTAATGATCACATCAGGGCAATTGGCAGGAGGATCACCTCAGGCATTTATCATTTTTTTTGTACTGGAAGCCTTCAAAGTCCTCTCTACTAGTATTTTGAGATACTCAATCATGGGTTGTCAACCATAGTTATTCTGCGGTGACAAGCTTAACTTTTCCAATGGAGAAATCTCAGGGTCAGAGACATCTCAGCCTCATCAACCACACCTGTAAGTTACCTGGGCAAATCTGTATTGTGATGTGTCCTTTAAAAAAAAAAAAGAAAAGGCAAAAGAGTTCAGCTTTAAAAAAAAAAAAGTCCCCATGAAAAATGTGTGTTTAGGGAGTTATTGGCTGGTGGGCAGAAGATATTCCAGTGACTACAGATTTATGAAGTAAAGTCCTGGCATTGGGATTAAAGGACTGAGAAGAAATGAAGTGCTGAGATTTCCTGCTTCGGGCAGGTTTATCCCAAAACAAATCAAATTCAGAGTTCTTAGGAATGGAGACTCAACAGCCCTTGGTCAGTTACCCCATGCATACAGAAGGAAAAGAACTTCTCTGCATGCTATGGAGGTGGTGTCTCTTGAGAAGGCATTGAGCTCTCTGGAGTGACCATAACCATTGCAGCCAGTTGAGTTGTGAAAACCAACAGGAGAATGTCTAGGCTGAACTCACCCCTCAGGCTTAGACCTGAATGGAGCCAAGAGAGAGTGAATTCTTCTTCCTAAAGACTGTTCTCTTCCTTGATGCAGAAGTCACTGGATGACTTTCATTTCCCAATGATGGAGAGAGCCCAGGTGCTTGCATTTCCTCTCCAATCGCATGAAAGTGGCAGAGAATATAAAAAACTAGATTAA
The DNA here is from genome assembly GCF_052094955.1 of Ictidomys tridecemlineatus. NCBI lineage: Eukaryota > Metazoa > Chordata > Mammalia > Rodentia > Sciuridae > Ictidomys > Ictidomys tridecemlineatus. Next base: position 37,192,762 of record NC_135485.1, on the reverse strand, counting down.
ATTCACACCGTATGGCACTCTTAATCACACATAATTCATTTCTTCCTCATTAGACTATAAATTCCATGAGGGCAGGACTTATGCAAGCATGTAGAAAAACAATGTATCCTTACGCTTTCACAAAATACTAAATCCCAGGAAATAATGCAGTAACATCTTTAGAGTTTTGAAGGAAATGGATCATGACAAAAAAAAAAATCCTAAGTTTTCATTTAGGCTTTTGTAGGTAAAGGAGAGATATTCAGATATACAATGAACCATGCTACCCACATGTTGGGACAGCAGAGAACCCACCTGGAGAAACAGACAAGGAGGAGGTACTTCAGGGCTCTGCTATAGTTTGGATCTTGAATGTTCCCCAAAGGCACATTTGTTAAAGGCTCGATCCTCAGGGTAGCACCATCTTTTTTTTTTTTTTTCCAGTACTGGGGATAAAACCCCAGGGTGCTCTTGAACTTAGTTTCACCCACAGATCTTTTTTTATATGATTGTGAGACAGGGTCTCATAATTCATCTGCTCAGGCTGGCTCTGAATTTGCAATTGTCCTGTTTCACACACCAGAATAGCTGGGATTTTAGGTATGTACCATTGAGCATGGTCAGGGTAGTACTACTGGGAGGTTGTGGAATATTTAAGAGGTGGGGTTCAGTGGGAAGTCTTAGGTCATTTGGGTTGTGCCCTCAAAGGGGATTGTGGGACACCCCCCCCCCAGCTTCTTTGCACTACCTTTTGTTTCCTAGCCACGAGGTACAATTTTTGCTCTTCTAAGTGCTCCTTTCATGATGTGCTGCCACACCACCAGCCCAAAAGCAATGGTGCCAATCAGTCATGGGCTGCAACCTCCAAAACTATGAAACAAACATTTTCTCTCGGGGCTGGGGATGTGGCTCAAGCGGTAGCGCGCTCGCCTAGCTTGCGTGCAGCCCGGGTTCGATCCTCAGCAGCACCACATACCAACAAAGATGTTGTGTCCGCCGAGAACTAAGAAAAAATAAATAAATGTTAAAATTCTCTCTCTCTGTCCCCCTCTCTCTCTCACTCTCTCTTTAAAAAAAAAAAAAAAAAAAATTTTCTCTCTGTAAGTTGATTGTCTCAGGTAATTTTCTATAGTGTTGGAAAGGGGATTGAACTCAAGGGTTCTCAACCACTGAGCCACATCCCCAGCCCTATTTTGTATTTTATTTAGAGACAGGGTCTCATTGAGTTACTTAGCTCTTCACAGTTGCTGAGGCTGGCTTTGAACTCACAATTCTCCCGTCTCAGCCTCCCAAGCCTCTGGGATTACAGGCTTGAAATCACAGAATGAGATACACCAAAAACACAAATGGCAGAGTATCTATCTGAAGCCCAGTTGTGCAGGCACAAAACCTATTTGCCTCAGAATGCCTCCTTGTGTTAAGAATATTAAATCTATGATCAAATTAAATAAGCAGTAATTACAGGCAGACCAACTCATCCAATCATCTTCTCTCAGGGTTTGGAGAGGGAGTAGGGAGGCAATTTGTGCCATGGGTGAAAATTGAAAACAGAAGGGGATGAGCTGGCAGTATAAATCTTCAGAATCACACTAAACCTGTTATTTGGGGGCTTCTTGGGACCTGATGTAAGACAAGGCTATCGTCATTGTAAACAAAACAGAGGTGCTCTTACCTCCTTTTTTCCTCTTCTCACTATTGAGAAAATCCGAGGATCATATGATGACATTGGTGGTCTAACTTGGGTCATTTTGCTTTGGCCACTGCCTTCATTTACATTTGCTGCCACCAGGGATGAACTGGGCTACCCAGAGAGGAGAGAGCCCTTAGAAAGTGGAGACAATGACATGGTACTTGGAAACTATGCTAGGTATTTGGGGAAAATACATCTAGAGTTTTATCTCACAGCACATAGCAAAATTCCAGACAAATTAAAGAGTTAACTCTAATGATGTTAACAATGCAACAAAATACTGGAAAAAAATATTGGCAAGTATTCATCTCATGTTTGGGTAGAGTTCAGAGAGCAAAGTAGTAATAGAAAAAAAATCATTGTAGGAGACTTGGTAGATTTAGCTACATAAAGATTTCAAACTTTGCTACAGTAAAAACATGCTTTTAAAAATTAAAAACAAAATACAAAATGAGAAAAATACTTGCAGCATATACAAATCTAAGAATGACTACCATAAATTTCTACAGTGGTCTTACATATTAACAAGAGCAAGCAGCACAATAGTCAAAAAGGCAAATGATTACAAATAAACACAAGATCTCAAGAAGGCATGCCAATAGCCCAAACTTACAAAATAAAAATATTGGCATTCACTAGTAGCCAAATAAGTTAAGTTGGAGTCATTCTTTCAGTACTAGAGAAGATCTGAATAATCAGTGTTATGTTGTGGTGGCAAAGATGGGCTGTAATCAGCTCCACACTCTCTCATCCTGCCAATTTCACCTTCTAGAAGAAAACTTGGTGGTGGATGACAACAGCTCCAAGAATGTGCAAATGGGCACCCCTTTTGACTCAGTAACTATATTTCCAGGTGTTCCAGGTGTTTATCCTAAGGAAATGATAAGGGAATTAAATAAAAATTACATGGGCATGGTGCATGCACATGTAATCACAAATACTTGGGAAGCTGAGCAGGAAGAGTGCCAGTTCAAGGAATGTCTGGGCATTTAGAGAGACCCTGTCTCAAAAAAAAAAAGCATGTGTGGGGCTAGCAGTGGTGATTGTGGGGTGGAGCTGGGGATGTAGTTCAATGAGAGAGCATTTCTAGCATGGGTTCAATCCCCAGTTCTTGGTGGGGGGGGGGACAGGGAAGAGTGCTACATTGATCACTTACTATGCCCTGGACAAATTTCTAAGCCTTTGCATGGGTCATCTTGCTTACTTCTTGTATTAGGTTAAACAAGGTAAGAAGTTTGCCAAGTTACCCTCATGTAGGGCTGAAGCCATGTGAACATAAGCTTTTGAACTTGGAAGCGAGTCCTCCTAAAACCAATGTTACATGGTTAAATAAATTAAAACGTATTAACATAGAAGACTGCCACACAAACATTAAATATCTTGTTTTACAGTAGGAGTTCTTAATCTGGAGCCCACCGATGAACTTGAGAATCTTCTGAAATGATGTATCAACTTTTCTATCTATGTGCTCCCTCCTACCCCAAGAGGGTCCAAGACACTGTTAGGAAAATATTTAATGACAAAGAGGAAATCCTGTGATATAATCTCAAGTGATAAAATAAGTTAAAAATCTGTAAAATTACATACACTTATATTCTAGTAAACAAATACATATAAATATAGAGGGAATATCCCCAATGGACTAGTAGAAATATTTAAAGTGATTTCTATTTTCTTCTTTTATTTTTTACTACATTTTCCAAATATCTCCCACAAACACATAATCATAATCCTAAACAATACATTTTACTTGTAAAATCTAGATACAAAATACACTTCACCAGTGTCAAAGGGTGGATCTCTATACTCAATCCATAAGGCCAAGGGCTGATAGAGAAAAAGTATGCCAAAGACACAGATGATTTCCAGGAGGCAGAGTATTTTTTATTATTTAATAGAAAAAGTTCTAATCCATTAGGGGTTAAATAAACACAAAATATGAAATAAAAAAAATCAAATTGACTAGATTCTCAAAACAGTAACCCTTAGTCCCGGGAACACAATAGAAGAAACACTTGAACATCTTTGATGGTGGGATACGCAGTACCACTTCTGGGGGGGGAAGCAATTTGATAATACATTTCTGTCTCTGGCCATTTGTTGAAACTTAGGATTATTTCCAATGAAGTGCCAGAAACTCTGACTCAAACTGATTCAAGCCCAAACAGGAACATATTGAATTGTAGAAATGAAAAATCTGCGTCCCTGGCTGGATTCCAGGGTTAAAATGAGGATCCTGTGGCTCTCCCTCCCTCATTACCACTGTCTTTCTGCAGCCTTCCTTCTTCGCTTTCTCCACAGGGGGGCCCCCACAATTCCAGATGTACCCTTCCAGGGTAGAAAGAGACCCTACTCTTCACCAGTTGCCACAGAGTTCCTGAGATTCAAGTGGGCGGGGCGCGGCAGTTGTGTCCACACTTGGTGACCAGGGGAGATGCCCTCACTCAGACTTGGGGGTGGCCTCAGCTCCACTTGAGACACATGGGCTCAGACTCAGTCAAAGGATTCCCCAAAGGAATATGTTGGAATATTGTGTGCCATCGTCACAAGGAGGACAAAGGGATGTTTGTCAGACACTCCCAGTGTTCACAGAAGTATCCTAAGTCAGACAATCCTCCCAAAGTAGCCAATGTTTCTCCATTGCATTTCCAGCGTCAAGAGTTGCTACCCTGAGAATCTTTCTCAATTTGATTTTTATGTTTCATATTTTGAGTTGGTTTAACTACTAGTGAAGTTATATTTCTTCTATTTAATAATAGAAAATACTATTATAAATTATCTGTCTTTTGATCTTTCAGACAATTTATGCACAAAGATGAAGACCATGATAACAGAAAAAAAATTAAAGCAACCTAAATATCCAATAATATGCAATTAGTTGAGTAAATTTTACCTTATTCATATAATGGAACACTACGTACCTATTAAAAAGTTTCATAATATACTAAGGGAAAATAGCAAGTCATGTACAGTTTGACCCCAATTTCTTTAAAAGTACTTATGTATTTACACTAAAAAAAGATTGATCCAAATATATCAAAATACATTGGATGAATTGGATGATTATGATTTATATGTTTCTCTCTCTCTCTCTCTCTCTCTCTCTCTCTCTCTCTCTCTTTCTCTCATTGAACCCAGAGCCTTGTGCATTTGACGCAAGCACTCTACAAGTTGAGCTATACCCCCAGCCCACATTTCTATATTCTTTTTATCTCTCTCCATACCACATAGTACTTTGGGAAATAAGTTAGTACATTGAGAATATACAGGGTTTTAAATAGTGAAACAAGTAAGTTTTGTATGTTCACTGAAATGGCATAATCACTCTTTGACCACTTTTGTTGAGAGGAAGCTAGAAGGCTGTCTTTTACATTTTTTTTTTGTATGTGTGTGTATGTGTGTGTGTGGTGCTGGGGATTGAACCCAAGGCCTCACACAAGCTAGGCAAGCACTATACTACTGAGCTACACCCCTAGCATCTGGGAGACTTTTGAAAATAGAGATCTATCAACAGGGAGAATTGACTGTAATGTTACTCTTATCTGATTTGGATCTGAAAGCATTATGGCCTGGTAATTACACTTGATGTCTGTAATTTGAGACTATTTTACAGAATAATTGTCAGTTTCTAATACATTAATTATACTTTAATAATTAGCTAATGATAGAAGCTTGTGCACCTCTTTCTTGCACTTCTAGTAAATTTCCTGCTATTTATACTTTGAGTTTGTTTAACTACTAGTGAAATCCAATCTTTTCTACTTAATAATAGGAAAAATTTATTTTTCTATTTAATGATAGAAAAATAGAAAACTTCCCTGTTTTACTATTTAAAACCATGGGTATTAGTGAAGGTAGCATAGGATAATATATGAAAGATCATTTCTGTAAATAGGCAAAAGATAGAAGGTGGCATAGGCCTTACCTCATCCCCTATGGAACATTAGTCTGGTTCTGTGTAGAGCAGGGCTATAGGGTCAGAGTTGCATATATTTTATGATTGAGGAAGCAGTTCAATATGAGTGGGAGAAAAATGTTGAGACACACAAATACTGTAGCAGGCAGTAGTTTGAGAATGGAGTGAATGTAAATTGGAAAATAACAGAAGTGACCATGGCTCTAAAGGGGACCCGGAAGTCTTGAAGTGAGTGAGCTGTAGGAGTGAATAGAGAAGGGAAGGGGACCCCAAGAATTCCAAAATGGGGGAGGGCATTCATAGACACTCAAATATTTTACAGAACACCTCAGGTCCTGTATTCAGTCCAGGGTAGCTGATCCCAGCTGTTTTCTTCCCAGCCCTTCTCCCTTATTCTCTTGGCCCTCCTTTTGGAAGGGAATCACATCTCCAATAGCTTTTAACAGGAAGTCTAAATGCCCTTCCTAGCGAATCTCGCCTCTGCTGAGTTAAAAGTGATGGGTTGAGGAATGGCCTCCCAGACCCACCCAGAGCCCATCGCCCTAGGGTTCAGGGTAACCCTAAATAGACTTAGATTTTAATGTCAGCTTGGGGGGAGAAATTCATTTATAGCTCAGATTGCCCTTGAAACACCCATAACAATAATCTTTTTTAAAATAAAGGTCACAGTGTCATATCCCCCCCCCCCCCAGGGGAACAGGTAAAGTGGCCAGCTTGCATTTAGGGCTGAATTATATACGATGCTTCTCTGGATCTTTGTTGCAGATGTGCAAACCACGGCAAGCGCCAGGAGCCCAGACAGAGAAGGCAATGCCAAAAACCCTGATTTGGTCCTTCCAACAATACCCCTCACCTTTCAGGTTATGTAGCTATTACATCTTCCCCTTTTAGCCAAGCTAGTTCAAGTTGGAATCAAAGGAGCCCCTAAGTAGTACAATCATTTTCACTAAGTGGTTAAAAAAAAAATGGGAATTGGGCATCCTGTAACTTTACAAGTAGCATTTGGGAGTCAAGGGCTATTGTTGGTTTCAGGGTAACCCATATTTGTGGAATATAGCCCCAAACTCACAAGCCCAAAGGAAAAATGGGTTACATTACATTATTTCATGAAATAAATAGTTGCTAACAGCTTCACCTATCATCAAGCATAATCAGCTTCCCATTCCTGGCAATGATCTTCGCCTTACTGAACACAGACGGAGCTAACAGAGAGCTGCACATAACTCCTGTGCCTTATAATTAATCTTGATCTTATGTTGAGATTATCTGTGTATCTCAAAGTGGGTCTGTGTGTAGCTATTACCTCCAAACCTTCTGCTACATTTTTTGAGACTGTAATTCCTAGTGTCTTCTCCTGACTTTGCTCAGCCTATCCCATTTGCTCTGATAACATGTCAGATCTCATTCAGCAGTCAGCTTTGTAAAAAGCATCATTCAGCTCTTGAGTCATGTGATTCAATTGTACACATCCTAGTCCTCACTTAAGAGGGCACCAGTTGAGAGTTGATTTATCCCAGGCCCTCTTTTCCTGTTATCTCCTAACCTGTCTCAGGGAAGCCTTGGGCTGTCTATAGACCTTTTTGATGATGTAAAAGCAAATATTGTCTAACATGGAAAGATTGTTTTTGCTCTCTTTTCTATTTTTTGGAGACAGGATCTTACTACCATGGGTAGTCTCCAGCTTGTGAGCTCAAGTGATCCTCCCCTCTCAGTTTCTTGAGTAGCAGGTGCCACCCACCTGGCTCCGTTACCTTTTCTTTACCCTAATATTTCAACTTGTTTTTGAAGACTTTCATAAATATTGCATAATTATCTTCATTTGGCAGAAGATCTTATTTCAAGAGGCATTTGTCATCTGATAAACTGAAAACAAAAACAATATTTTCAAGGTTCTAGCAGGATATTAAATCAAGAATTTATTTGACCTAAACATTAAAAAGAAAAAAAGAACTTCAGTTTATTTTTCAAGGCTCACTACTAAAAAATAACCTCTTACTGAGTAACTAGACAATGCAATAAGTAGTAAAAATGAGATAAAAAAATTTTTAAAAATTAGACTCCACTAATTAGTTCAGATTTGGATCGTTTTATATTGTACTGCTCCACACAAAGTAGAAAAAGTATTAATGTTTTTGAATTTAGGAAATGTTATTTTGAAACACTCAGCCAAAGTAGATTTCTCTTGGAATAATCAAAAACTTCTTGTCCATTTTATACAAGAAGTGAATCATAAAAACAACCTCTTGCTTTTTTTGGGGGGGGGGAGAATTGTAAAGGATGCTGGTTTTCTATGATTCTAAGAAAAACTATGGTCTTTTGATAATTTTATATTTCATGCATTTTTAAAATATTTATTCTTAGTTTTAGGTGGACACAATATCCTTATTTTACATTTATAAGGTGCTGAGGACCAAACCCAGTGCCTCTACTGCTGAGCCACAACCCCAGCCCCTCATGCATCTTAATTTTGATATTGAATTGGTCTTACTATTCAATAGATCTGAAAATTATTGCTGCTGCTACTTACCAAAACTTATCATTGCTATTCATTCATCTAAAATATTGATTAGGGGAAAATAACAAAGGTCGCTGATTTCTTCCCACCATTTTTGTGAAATTGTGCTTACTGGTTTAAAGGGGAGAATTTGTGGAGGTAGGGTATGAGGAGGAGTAAAAATTGGTCCTAACATTTTTATTATACTTGTTCAGATGCTGTCTTAACAATTGCCAAATATACGTGATTAAAAAAAAAACGATATTTTGGAACACTTTGGAATTACAAATGTATGTGAATATAATATATGTGCATATATAATATATAGTCATGCATAATTTAACAATGGGATATATTCTGAGAAATGCATCAAAAGGCAGTTTCATCACTGTGATCATAGAGTATGTTTACACAAACTAAGATGGCTACAATGTCACTAGGCAATATAATCTTAAGGGACAGCATTTGAATATGATGTTCATTATCAAACAAAACATCAATTGTTATATGGCAGATAAATATATTTTTCTCCTACTACTCTAGATCCTTCAGAGTTTTCTGTAATTAGAGGACATAGACTCCTGAAATTTCAAAGTTCATATATGATACCATATTATAATAACTAATTTAACCATTCTTTATTCATCTCCCAGTGCTTTGCTGAAAGGTGGAATGGGAGAGGCAGTGGAAGAGAGAACCTAAAGTGGTAAGGGCAGGAAACAAGCTGTGGAAAAGTTGGCAGTGGGAGAAATTACTGAGGATGTTTACTGCCATGTAAAGAGCCTGGACTTTGATTTTGCTGACAGCAGGACGTTGGTTTCCTACGTAAGAAAGAGACATCCAGATTCAAGGCTCACAAGCACAGGTCAAGAAGGTCCAGGTAAGTGGATAGGATCAGAGAAAAAGAACAGCCATCGAGTCAAGCTAGGAAGCTGATGTGATATGCAAGTGAACCACGGTTATAAAGGCTGGAGGAAAGAACTGCAACTGACATAAAAGCTTATGGCAGCTGTTCCTCTTCTAATATCTGATAAATATGGCAGAACCAGTAGTAACCCGAGAAACCCTTTTTAAAATTTTTTTTTAATTAAAAAATTTTTTTTTCCTTTAGTTGTCAATGGACCTTTATTTTTTTATATGTGGTGCTGAGGATCGGACCCAGTGCCTCACACATGCTAGGCAAGCACTCTACCACTGAACCATGACCCCAGCACCCCCCTTTTTAAAACATAAAACACCAAAGTATGTTGCATAAAATTCTGCGCTTTTAGCATAGAATAATAGAGATCCCTAGAAATCAAAACAGAGGAAATTTAAGATTAAAAAGAAAAAGCAAGTGGTTTTCTGGAATCTGTTTCCAAAGAGCTTTCCTTTTTGGTTTTTTTTTTTGGGGGGGGGAGGTTGGGGGGTACTGAGGATTGAACTCAGGGGCACTCAGCCACTGAGCCACATCCCCAGACCTGTTTTGTATTTTATTTGGAGATAGGGTCTCACTGAGTTGCTTAGTGCCTCACTTTTGCTGAGGCTGGCTTTGAACTCATGATTCTCCTGTCTCAGCTTCCTGAGCTGCTGGGATTACAGGCATACGCCACTATGTCCTGCAAGAGCTTACCCTTTAATGGCATATGGAGACATGGGTGTGTAAGGTCCTTGCTTAGCACTTGCTCTGACTCACCATCTTAAGTGACAGCTGCCATTTTAAGAAAAATTTCGCTTTTCCGCCCAAGGGCGTTTCTGAGAAAGGCTCACCACTCCCTCATACCAACCCCACCCTTAACCACCCACATTAGGACCCACCAGGCTCTGATCCCTGAGCCTGCCCCATAAAAGTCCTGAACCCCAAGCCTGTTTGGCCTCTCTCCGTCTATGGAGAGTTGGCCTCTATTTGTCAGCTCTGACAAATGAACTCTCATGTGTATCTCTGCCTGGTCTCTGTCTTTCATTTCTCACTTTCCTATCTCCCAGTTCCTTGCTTTCCTTTCAGGGTGAAACTCTGAGTTTATGTCAGGTGAAGAGTTGGCACGGATTCACACATAAATCTAGAACTCAAAAGTTTACTCCTTTCAGTAAAGACTGGACTAGGAAAAAAAAAATCTACCCTTTAGCAAAAGAGGTGATGATTTTGTTGTTTATCATTTCTGTTTTGGCGCTGTGCTATGGTCTGTATGTGTCCCCCAAAATCTACCCGTTGGAAATGGAATTCCCCAAGTTCATATGTTAATGGTGTTTGGAGGTAGTGCCTTTGGGAGTAATTAGGATGAGATATAGTTAGTGCTTTGTGGCATTAATGCTTCATGAAGAGAGGAAGGAGACTAGAGTTGGCACACTTGCTCTGACTCACCACGTGATACCCTCTGCTGTTAAGATGCAGCCAAAATTTCCTCACCACATACCAAGTAGATGCTGGTATCTGGCCCTTCGACTTCCCAGCCTCCAGAACTATGAGCTGAATAAATTTTTATTCTTTATAAATGGTCCAATCTCAAATATTTATAGCAATAGAAAATAGTATTAGATACTCAGGTTTCTGGATTGGGGACAGGGGATGATTTTCCTGAGAATTTTTCAGTATAATCCTACAGAGCAAGGTAGCTGGTTTACAGTAGCCTTGCAAGAGCCAAGATACACATGTCTTCCCACCACTGCTTTCAGTAGCTTCATGTTGGCAGCTGGAAACCAGCAAGCAGGTGCTTATTTATGCCACGGAAATTGACAAGTGCTACTAGTCAGGGCTTTTTCTTCAAGATCTATTTGTTGAACATTTCCCAGTGCACCACAGACAGGCCTGTCTTGATATGGCTTAAAGGTTGGAATTTACAATACTTGTGTTTATATTACTAGTGTGGCCTAGGAGCCGCCACCCTGAGACATTAATACAGCATGTGATTTCAGCACAGGAAAACCTTGACTACCTGGCAGAGATAAAGGACCAGGCTTTACAGCTCCCCATAAGCAATTACAAACATGGGAAGATAAAGCACCTTGAGCAAATGACAGCAGACATGTCACGAGCGGAGTTAGATTCTAAAGAGCCTCACTACCTAGAGGATTTGGCCAGAGACCAAAAGAAAGAAAACAAATACATAATTGAAGTCATAAGAGAAAAATTAGAAACAAAGTAAAAGAATATGACTTCCATAGGACCAAACTGATTGGGAAAAGAATTAGTTCTTTAAAGAAGTAAAAGAAGTAAAACCTGTAGAAATGAAAACATTGAAACTGACATCTCAGTTCCAGTTAAACTGCAGGTTAGACATGAGCAAGGCCAAATGAACAAAAAACATGAACTAAAAAACGTATTTGAGGGCTGGAGTGGTGGCTTAGTGGTAGAGTGCTTATCTAGCATGTGTGAGGCCCTGGGTTCGATTCTCAGCACCACATACAAATAAGTAAAATAAAGGTCCATTGACAACTATATATATATATAAACGTGTTTGAGGAATTACCAGAAGGCAGCACAGAGAGATGAGGAGAATGAAAATATTATAAATTCTGAGACATGGAAGATACAATGAGAGACCCCACATACATCTTAAAAGGCATTCCAGGAGGAAATAAGGTGCAAAACATAATATTTAAGAATTTTCCAGGCTCAAAGACAGATATGAATCCACATTAAGGGACCATGAGTTCTAAGGAGGATAAACAAAAATAAGTCCAGGGCTGGGGATGTAGCTCAGTTGGTAGAGTGATTGTCTTGCCTGCACAAGGCCCTGGGTTCCATCCACAGCACCACTAAAAAATAATAAATCCATACCTAGACCTCTAGTGAAAGCAAAAAAAAAAAAAAGAGATAAAGAGAATATCTTGATTAAATAAATTGCACAATTTTTAGCTTTATTTTTCTCATTTCTAGGATAAAAATGAATTGGGTAATAGCTAAAGTCATTTCACAGCTGTCTGGAGGAACATCAATTATGTCAGGGAGGTGGGAAAAGAGAAGCCAGCTGTGGTAAAGACTCCTGCTTTCTGCTGGGCACTCTTCTCTTTTGTGCTCCTTCTCTCTTCTTCAGACTCCCTTAGGTGTCCCTTTTCTTCAGTTGTATTGTTAAATTTTGTCACTCCCAGCATTAAGTCATGAGCTCACGCTCTCTCTCTCTCTCTCCCTCTCTCTCTCCCTCTCTCTCTCTCTCTCTCTCTCTCTCTCTCTCTCCCTCCCTCCCTCCCTCCCTCTCTCCTTTTTCCCCACACTCTGCACCTTCTTGGGTGATTTCCTTTTCACCTGGCTTGGCTATAAACTATAGCCATTGACTCCCAAATGTATTTTTCTTTTCTTTTTTTTTTTTTTTTAGAATTTATTAGACCTTCTATGCCTGATACTTTTTTTTATTTATATATAACAGCAAAATGCATCACAATTCTTATTACACATATAGAGCACAGTTTTTCCTATCTCTGGTTGTATACAAAGTAAATTCATACCAATTCGTGTCTTCATACATGTACTTTGGATAATGATGACCATCACATTCCACCATCATTTCTAATCCCATGCCCCCTCCCTTCCATATTTGTCTAGCCCCACATCTCATCTGGGCCCTAAATCCACAAACACGACAGAAAGAAGAATTCATGCTCTCCAGGTCAGCCCCATATCTCCTCTTTACTTTAGTTAAGGGCATTGCCATTCACAGTCTGTTCCTGTGCACCTGTATTTCCTTGATGGAAAATATATCCACTCCTTTTTTTTTTTTTTTTAATCTGGAAAAACTTAATTCATTCCTTAAAACATAAAGAAACAAACAAATAAAAAAACTCTAAATCTCACTTCCTCTGTGAGCCTCCTTATGCCTCCCTGACATGTTAGGGGCCACTTTTGTTTTTCTAGAATATCTGTGCACTGGTTTTGACGTTTACCTTCTCCAGCAGATCCCAGTTATGTCAGGAGCAGGAGCTGTGATGATGTTTTGTGTCCTCATTGTTATCTCTGCAAGGTGCCTCCCCCGAAATAGCCCACTTTGAATGTGGCTGAATGAACAGTGGTGTGGATTAATGAATGGACATGTCTTACCCAACCAACTCAGAGGGTATCAGAAGTGTGGCCTCGGTGTTATTTTGTTGCCTGATGACTGCAATCACTTCTGTTAAATTGGCTCCCATTTGTGGTCTGGTCTGGAAAGCAGCACTGTGGCTTCATGCACACTCGCTGTTTTTGATGCTGTCTGTTTTTTCAACAGCAGGGTGTCGCCAATCATTGTCAAATAAAGCAGTCTCAACTGCTCTGCTCCAAATGACCTGATGTGAAAACTGTCTGGGCTGTGGGTTGGAATATTAAATGACATTGTGTTTCCACAGCTAGCCGAGCTGCTTGAGTCACAGCTGCAGTAAAAACGTTTTAACAAAATTAAAATCTTGATGGGGGAGGGGGAAGCAGAGAATAAAGAAGGTTGGATAGAGGCTGAGATGAGAGCCGGGCAAGACAGGAGATGCAGCTAGAGCTCATTTCTATGTTTAATTATAATGGGGAAATAGAGATTAAGACTGAGAGGTCTATATTTATCATTTAAAATACTCTGAATCTTCCGAAATTTGCTTTCCACTGAATTGGGAAAAAAAAAAAGATTAAAAATACATACACTAAATTGAAAGGGGCTATGGGCCAAAGAAATAAAAGCTAACTCCTATGAGAACAAATTGAAATAGATCAATTACCTCTTGTCACTTCCTATTTCCAAGCTAATGAATTAGTGTTTTAAAAGCCTGGCTCTGCATGTTATTGGGTTTGGCATGAAGAAGGAAATTCTAATGCAAACAGAGTGTGATGATAAAACACTACTGTTTCTTTAGAGAATCAACATAAATAATTTCTTGTTACTATAGAAAAACTAGAACCCATAAATCTCTATGTAAGTTAAAGCTCTGAAGAATACATTTGTATTTTATTTTCACTCAAAGCAATACTTTCAAGTGTCATCTTGAGAAAAAGAAGAAAGAGGGATCTAAAAACTTCTAAAACACAAGGTAGTAATCTTTGATTTGCTCCATTAAGAAAATGAAAAAAAAAAAAAAAAACAACTCGTCCTGGTATCCTCAGCGCTGGAGACTCTGAGGACACAAAGATGAAGAAGACAAGATCTTGGCCTCTGAGCAGCTCGCAGACAGACATAACATAAAAGCATGACACAGAACCCAATGGGTGGGTGTCAAGGAGCATCCAAGAGCCCAAGAACAAGAACAGCCCTAGGCCCAGAGGGAAGTAGAGCCAGGAATGGAAGGTCAGAACCCAGATATCTCTGTTTCTCTCTTTCATTTTCTCTCCTCACTCCATCTCTTTATCTACCTGCCAACCCACTTGACCATATTCAAGAGCACCTACCTTGGAACAGGCACCATGAAAAGCTGTGGGTGAGGGGAGAAGAAAGGAAAATCAAAAGAAGTTTCTAAGCAGAGGAACAGCACCTGTGAAGACACAGGCACAAGGAAAGGCACAAGGAAAGTATGAGGGTCCAGGGGTCCTGAAGGGGATGGGGGAGGAGTGACAATAGGTGTGAGAGAGAAATAGAGAGAAATAGGAGTAAGGAGATTGGTTTTGTGGGCTGGAGAGCTAAGTGTATATGCTGAGAGAGATGGTCTTAAGGAAGCTCTTCCAGGAAGCAATATGGAAGCCAGCCAGAGCATGGCTCTCGACCTTTTCCTAAGAGGACATCCATGTTAACAACTTCCCATGTTCCCACATGTAACTGATATGGGGTTTCCATCCTCTGGAAACCAGGCTGAAATACAACGGAAGCAGGACTTGAATCTACTCCAAGTTATTTCCAACCAAATTTATTATGAACTTTGGTCCTTCCATCATTACTGATTTATGCGGAATAAAACCACATACTTGATCATGAAAGAGCTGTGCTGGCATGACTGAGGACAGGTAGGGCAAGCACGGTTTCCTGTGCTCCACAGATATCTGGGAGTTCCAGGGCAATGACTTGGGAAACGCTGGTGTGCGGGGTGCTGCGGGGTGGCTAAGAAGACAGAGCTCCAACCCCATCTCCTCCACCACACACACTTAAACCAGAGCACCTGCATTCTATCTTATTGTTGTGAGCTTCTACCCAGATTTTGTTTCAATGATGTGTTCCACTGCTTTAAAACAAACAAACAAAAATGTTTGCAATGGATTAAAATACGAAAGAGATTGGAGGTCAATAAACCAAACAGGAAATAATTGTAATGGTCTGTGTGAGAAATAATAAAATTAGTTCAGCTAAATCTAGTTGAATGGATGAATTAAATCTTATAAACCAATATGAATCACATTCAAGCTCTAAGATATTTCCATAATATATGTAATAGGAAACCACACTGATAATTCATTTTGGAATCAGATGGGGAAAAAATGAATAGGTAAAAAATTTAAAGCAGTGCTTCTTGGGCAGAGGGTACAGCTCAGTCATGGAGTGCGTGCCTAGCTTGGACAAGGCCCTTGGTTCCATCCTCAGCACCTCAAAACAACACAACACCAAAACACCTACAGGGCTTTTCAAACTTTAATTTGCAAAACATCACTCAAGTATCATGATAAATGTAAATTCTGATTCACAGAGTTTGGAGCAAGATCTCAAAATCTTTTTTTTTTTTTTCTTTTTGTAGTGCTGGGGATGGAACCCAGGGCCTCACACATGTTAGGCAAGTGGTCTACCACTGAACTACATCCTCCATCCCAGAATCTATGCCTCTAGCAATTTCTCAGAAGATGCTGATGCTGCCAGTCCATGGACCATAGTTTGAATAGCAAGTTATTAAAGAATCCTACAAATAAAATTGAAAGACTTAAAAAGTATTCCTGGCTCAATGAAAAAAAGGTGGCCTTTGAAGTCACAGACCTTAGTAAGTTCAAGATTCAGCGAAAGTTCTACTGACTTCTTGGCCTGTTTTCTCCTCTGTAGCTGAACGAGCTGTTGTGCAGATTAAGATAACATACACAAGGGAATTAGCACAATGCCTAGCTCATAGCCAATACTTAGTGAAGGCTAATTATTACTTTATAAAGGAGTGCCTCACAATCCCCTTTATGGAAGCTGTGTGGTATTAGTTTTAAATGCAGATACCTGGATCTGGGATCAAATTTAGTAAATCAGAACCTTCTGAGGGAGAATTGGCATTTTATACACCCCCACACCCTCCCACACCCTCCCTCCGCCTTGCACACTAGAGACGCAGGGCTAGTGCTGGAAGCCGTGTGGATGTGGCTAGGCATGACCAGCATCATTTTCAAAGGACACTTACTCAGCATGCAGACCACAGCCTTGCCTTAGACCACAGATCAGGTTGTCTGTGGCAGATGAAGAGTGATAGGTGAAGGTGACAGGCAGTGTGGATGGGGAGGTTGGGGAGTCTGGAATGGAGACAGTACATATTTCTTTTGGGCTATAGAGGTCTAGAATGATGACCTTTTGGGGGGGAAGGGGTTGCAAGGGATTGAACTTGGGGGCACTCAACCACTGAGCCACATCTCCAGCCCTATTTTGCATTTTCTTTAGATATAGGGTCCCACTGAGTTGCTTAGTGCCTTGCTTTTGCTGAGGCTGGGTTTGAACTTGTAGTCCTCCTTGCCTCAACGTCCGAGCTGCTGGGATTATAGGCATGCACCACTGTCCCTAGCAGAATGACTACATTTTTTTAAACTGAAGGTGAGCTGGGCATAGTGGCACATACCTGTAATCCCAAAGACTTGGCAGGCTGAGGCAGGAGGATCTCAAGTTTGAGATCAGCCTCAGTAATTTAGTGGGGCCCTAAGAGACTTAGCAAGACCCCTGTCTCAAAATAAAAATGGTAAAAAGGGCTAGGGATGTGGTACAGTGGTAAAGTACCTCTGGTTTCAATCCTCAGTATGGGGGTGGGGGGCAGGAGGAGAGAAAGATGAGAGAAATCTACGCCTTGCTTTACTGTATTCCTTGTCAGGTAAGAGGTTCATGTCCCAGGTCCAAAATGTACCACCTTCAGCCTTCTTCCTCCCTCCTCCGTCACATTAGTTTTCTTGTCAAGGGAAATTAACAGAACAACATCTTTTCAGTCCAATTCTAGGGAAAGCTGACTCTGGACTCAATGTCAAAGGAGATCCAAATCCAAGGTCTTTTAGAAACCCTTCCATTTTTTTTTTTAAATTTCTTTATCCCATTTCTTAAGCCTAGTTTCTCTTTTAAGCCCTGATGACTGTGCCATTTCATTTTTCTAAGTCACAACTATAGTATGTTCTCCCTTGTCTACAATCTCATGTTCCCTTTGTATCACAAACCTCCTTCAGTAGAGGTGTGTGATGGTTTGGATATGAGGTGTCCCCCAAAAGCTCATGGGTGAGACAGTGCAAGAAGGTTCAGAGGAGAAATGACTGGGTTATGAAAGTCTTAGCCCAATCAATTAGGTATTTAATCCCTTGATAGGGATTAACTGAGTAGTAACTGAAGTGGTAGGGTGTGGCTGGAGGAGTGGGAATTGGGGGCGTGGCTTTGGGTATATATTGGTATCTGGTAAGTGGAGTCTCTCTGCTTTCTGATCATCATGTGAGCTCTTTCTCTCTGCCACACTCTTCCACCATGATGGCTTGCCTCACCTTGACCGCCAAAGAATGGAGCCGGCTGTCTATGGACTGAACCTCTGAAACTGTGAGCCCCTAAATAAAACTTTCCTCCTCTGCAGTTGTTCTGGTTGGCTCCATTTAGTCACAGAAGCGAAAAAGCTGACTAAAACAAGGTGTAGGCACAAGCAGGTGGAGAGGAGGGCATCCTCTAGGGGAAACTGCTGGGCCAAGCCAAAATCCCACCTGGAAGGAATCTGACTCACGTCTGTGACAAGGTACCACCGCTGGTACCACCTCTAGGTATGACCAGGAGCTGACTCAGGAAGCAGGCTAAATCTGCTCACCTTCAGCATTCAGTGGCCAGGGAAGGTCCTCAGAATTCCAGAAGGGGACTTCAGCCTAGAAAAAAGGCAGATGTTACTGGTTGTCTACCTCAGTCATAGAAAAATGTCAAATATGGTCTGGAAAAATAGCTGATTTCAGGGGCTGGGGCTGGGGCTCAGTGGTAGAGTGCTCGCCTAGCACATGTGAGGTGCTGGGTTCAATCCTCAGCACCACATAAAAATAAATAAAATAAAGGTATTGTGTCCAACTGCAACTAAAAATATATTTTAAAAATTAGCTGATTTAAGCAACTGAACTTGTCAATTAATGTGTCAGGGCCTAAAATTTATTTTTTAAGGCACTTTGCAATTCAGCAGATTAGAAAGTCAATAGATTATTTATTCAATATTTGTCATATGGCATCATTCTGGGCTCTGGGAATGTGACCACATAGATTGTGTATTTTTTAAAAACACAAATAAGTTAATTTCAGATGATTATATAACAATATCCTATAAAGAAGAGAATAAAGGATAATGTGACTGGGCATGGGATAGGCTTGATTAGGTGATCTCACTCTCTGAAGATACCATTGAAATTCACACCTACACAAAAGAAAGGTGCTAGCCATGAGAACATCCAGAGGGAGAGCATTTCAAGCAGAAAGACAATAAGTGCAAAGATCTTGAGATAGGAAGGATCTTGACATGTTTTGGAGACACAATGACAGGATCTGACATGTTTATATTGAATGTCTCGTAACTGTGTTAATTTGTTTTCCATCACTATAGCAAAAACCTGAGATAATCAAATTATGAAGAAAAAAATGTTCATTTTGGCCCATATCTTAGAGGTTTCAGCCCATGATCAGTTGGCCATGTTGCTTTGGGCCTATGATAGAATATCATGGTGGGAGTGTAGTGGAGCAAAACCATTCATCTAATGTCCAGGCAATGAAAGACACAGAAAAAGAGGAAGAGATTGGGGTCCTACAATCCCAATCACCTGAATACTTCCCATTGGGCCCCAGCTCTTAAAGTTTCCACAGTGGTGGAATGATGTCACACTGGGTACCAAGCCTTTGACACTCAGACTTTGGGAGACACTTAAGATCCAAACTATAGCAATAACTGACATAACTGGAGCAAGACTGTAGAATTTGGTTATGGCATCAACATATTATCAATTAGTTACTTTACTTATCAGCAATTAATTTAATTTTTATAGAGTAGTTTCCCCCGTGGTGGGCACTTTATCAGAAGCAGAATTTGAGAGAGGCATCCCAAAGTACCTGCCTGGAGTAGCTCCTAGCTGGTGGTAGAGACAAATCATAGGAACACAGCTAAAGCAGCCTTCCGAGTGAGTGACAGCATGTGAGCAGAGTGTCACAAGGGGCTGCCAAAGGTTTCATTAGCAGAGGAAAGTCTAACTCCTCCAGGAGAAAGACAAAAAGCTTTTACATAAGAGACAACCTTTGAATTGAGCCTTTAAAGATGAAGAGGATTTAACAACATGAATTGTTCCTGGCAAGACTGCAGACAAGACATTCTGGAAAATCCTCCAGCTACAAAACATCAAAACTGCTGAATTAAACATAATAAATATCCTCTGAAAGCCAGGATATAGAATTGTATCTGCTGACATGTACGAGGTCCCCAGAGCCCTAAGGTGAGGCTGGGAGGGGTGTGCAGGGGGCTGGACAAAGAGGCAGAGCCCTGGGGCTGCATGGTGGTAGTAGGAAGTGAGATGCCACATAAAGCCAAGATCTGGAAATTCACAGCTACACAAAAGAAAGGTGCTAGTCATGAGAACATCCAGAGGGAGAGCATTTCAAGCAGAAAGACAATAAGTGCAAAAAAAAAAAAAAAAAAGGAGAGAAGGAAACTTCTCAAAAAAAAAAAAAAAAAAGGAGAGAAGGAAACTACATGCCCCTCAGCAAAGGTAAAGCACAGGAAGATATAACTTGCTCATCTCAGGCTAGGTGTTGGAGGGGGAAAATAAAGAAATAAAAATGTGTCCTGAGAGAATTAGTAACCAGAGCTAGACCACAGTGACTCAGTTTGCACCACAGAATTCCCGAAATTTCAAAGATAGGGAGCAAGATGAGGCCAAGCACAGGCTCCACTGGGGAAGAATATTTAAGATGTGGTTTGTTAGGTTCACTCTTAAGATCTGTGCATTTTTCAGTATGTAAGCTTTATCTCAATAAAAATTATTTTTTCAAAGAAGGAGAGGTGGATAGGAAAGAAGAGGAAGAGGGGAAGAGGAAGAGGAGAGAGGAGAAGTAGATGTTGATAAATATCCAGATCTATGCCCACACTCTCCATATCTGAACATTTACCTGTTATGGACTAAATACTTGTGCCATCCCCACCCAATTAATATGCTGAAATTCTAACTTCCCAGGAGATAGAGTCGTAATAGATCTGCAGATTGAAAGGCCCACAGAGAACCCAACACGGTGGATAAAACAGATCACATCAAACCGCATCACAATGAAAGTTTACAACACTAGTATAAAGTTTACTGAACTCCAAAGCAAGGGAAAGTAAAAACAACTACAACACAGCCTGTCGCTGGACTCTTTCACAGTCATATGGGAAGCAAGAAATTAGCAGAATGTTTCAGTTTCCAGAAATGGCCACCTAGGAAATCCTCCCGTTGAAAACAGTGAAAAATACTGGTTGAAATAATTTTGAAAAAAAATACTTTAAAAATATTCAAGACAGTCGGAAACTCTTAGGTCATTTCTCAGGTTGTAGCTTGTTAACCAAGAGACCAGGAGATGTCAGAGCAGTAAGATCTGACGTGAGTTAGAACCACCTCCTTTCCTTTCAACTGCCAGGAACCCTGGAGGAGATGGCTTGGTGCTCCCTTGGGGACCTAGGGAGGAAAAGCAGAAGGGAAAAGCCAGAGAAGCTGTCTTGGGAAGTTGTGCCATGAACTGGTCATTTAGAATATATATAACCTGAGAGGGCCAGGAACTCAAACCTTAATATAGTCCCTCCTGATAGTGCCCTTAGGTAGGTGATAGAAACAAATGCAAAGCTCTGAAGGAAGGTGCCACCTAATTTTTCTAGGGTAATATCCAGAAAATAGCAAGATTATGCAGCATGACAGTAAGGAAAATATGTACCTGACTGAGAAAAGATCACTGGAGTCATCAGTCATGAACTTGAAACAACTATGTCTACCAAGCTTAAAGAACTAAATAATTTTACTTCAAAATACCTGTAAGAAACAAGGAATTGGGAAGATGACAAAGATTCTGAGAAAAAATAAGTAAAAAGAATTTCCAGAAATGAAAAATACATTAAATTAAAGTAAAATAAAAGACATTAGGGCAATGCCTTCACAATTCTGAAGGAAAATGATTGCTGATCTAAAATTCTATACCCAGCTAAACTGTTAAACACATTGTCATGCTAGGATTAGGATAAAGAGATTTTTCAATAGAGAATGTTTAAAAACATTTATTCCCTGTGCACCCTTCTAATGAAGCTACTATAGGATACAGTCCATCAAAATCAAACAGTAAACCAAGAAGATATGGGAATCAGATAACAGGAGGTTCAACATAGGAGAGGCAAAGAACAGAATGGAGGATGCCATTCTGTTGAAACAAGGTACCAGGATGACAACTGTGTGCCAGATATAGAGGAAACCTGTGTGTATTGAGGCAGCGTGACTCAAGGGACAACACATTTATAGCTGTCATCACAAGATCTTACTACACTCAGTTTTTAAAACCTGCCTGACCTATTCTTTTGTGTACTTGACTTTTCAGGGTCATTGCCATCAAAGTTCCTTTTTCCCTCCATATCCTATTGCTCCGATCAACTAAGGATCTCATTCATCCCAACCTGAGAACCGAAGGTAAGTCATGATATTAGAAGCAGGAAATACATGGCACCCCAGCCCCTTTGAGCCCCCCCCCAAAAATACACACACACACAAACACACACACACGTGCGTGCACACACACACACACTCTTCTGGGGGGGATTGAATTTATGGGCACTAGACCACTGAGCCACCTCTCCAGCCCTATTTTGTATTTTATTTAGAGACAGGGTCTCACTGAGTGGCGTGGTGCCTCGCCATTGCTGAGGCTGACTTTGAAATTGCAGTTCTCCTGTCTCAGCCTCCCAAGACGCTGGGTTACAGGCGTGTGCATCTAGCTTGAGTTTATAGTTCTGACAATCTGTATTTTCTATCCTGTAGCCCTGCCGGATTCCCTGTGGTTAGCTATTTCTTAATTTCCTAAAATCAGACTTAGTGGGTGTAAGTTACAAATCCCTATATTGCAATGTATACTGGTTAAGATACCACTTACTGGTACCTTACGATTCACAAGACTGTTTTAAACAGTTGACTTGTGTGCAGAGACATGGCCCCTTGTGAGATCCAACAACATCCACACCTGTACACGTTATGCTGTTTTCAAACCATCCTCACATCATCCCAATGTCTCCCAATTGTTTCTGGGAGTTATTTGGAACTTTATGTATGATTTGTATGTATTGATTATGTATAATTTTTTTCTCTATAAACTTCAACTGAAAAATGTATTGAGTGGCTACACTCAATAAGAGTAAATTGGGAAGAGTAAATTCCAAGGGCTCTTCTATAGAACACCACCAGAAAAATGCTTCGTCAGTCCCTTCCTTCAGTGACTTCATCCCAGAGTTGAATGCCAAGGGAACCTCTGAAAGAGGGGACACTTATAGTCAAGTTTGTCCCTGGGAATTTCCACTTTTCCAAATAAGAGCTGCCTCGGGGCAGAGACGGACGGCCTATGGAGAACGCCAGGATACCCAGCAGGTGTTGAAAAATCTATGTTGAACAGCTGTCTTCTTCTGCTTGTCTGATTGGTGAGTTAGAATACGATGGTTCCGGGAAAGAATTCATGATTGCAATCTGCACTGTCATTTGTGTCAGCCGCTGGATTTCATCCCCAAGACTGCACTTGGCAGTGCAGCAAAGCCAGCTGTTCCTAATCACATAAATGTCACTACATGTGTGCTATTTGAAAGCCTCTGACATTAGAAGAAATTCTGTAAGAATTTCAGCCATAGTCTCAAGTGAATTAATATGCCCCGGCACACACAATTTATTAATCATTGTTCTGTTTCAGGTTGGAAGTTTGCCAAGAAAACAAAGTCTTAGTTGCTTCTGTTTATATCTGTACTCTCAAGGGTTAAAGTGGTTATTTAATCCAATTGAATTATGACTTGCCAATTGATACCAAGCTCTTTCAAAATAATTGAGTTATTTTTAAGGCTTTTAAATTTGAAACTCAGTAAAGTGTCTCTCATTGATGTTTTCCTTCGTGTCTTTTATAAAAATTATAAAACATTCACTTTGTTAATTTAATGAATGCTTCATGTTGATGATGTCTGATTTTAAAATCAAGGTATTTTTTAAAAGCATAATTTGCATTTGTCAGATATATAATTTAAATTAATATATGCTTGGTCAAAAAATTTGAGCTGAAGGAAGAATTAATCAAATATTTTTTAGTGTAGCTGCAGTTTCTTTGAAGGCAATTGCTTGTGGGAGAGGCTAACTGCTCTAACAAATAGCCCCCAGTCTCTGAAGTTCAAGGCAGTAGAAACGTATTCACTCACATGGCATATCTACAGTGCAGATGTTTCTAAGCAATTTGTTGAAGAGTTCTCAAGGAAGAGACTTAAGAATTTAGCCTCCTTCCACCTTGTATCCTTGTAGCTCCACTGTTTTCCTCTCAAGGCCATCAAATTCCAAAGGAGTAGAAGATATTGTGTGGAGGCCAGCTGAGCATAATTCCTGGCCCAAGTGGCAGACCACTTCTTGCCAAATCCCTTTGGTAAGAACTAGTCAGTCTCAGTGGTGTGCTGGGACCATCTGGTCCCAACTTCTGAGAGATAATTCTGTGTATTTCTTCACAATTCTACGTTCAGTGACATCATGCTGGCTGGAACTAGGCCTGTGTGGGAATATTTACACCACGGAAATAGGCAGGCATTCCTAACGAGGTCTGTCTTTACCTGGAGAGCCAGGTGTTAAGCATTTACCAACACACCACAGAGTCACAGGGCTCCACCTAGAAGCAAGAGGCTTTAGTTGTGTGTCCACTAACTAAACACAGTGGATGTTTTCCTTCAAGCCTTTTATGAAAATTATGAAACATTCACTGCCTGGTACCTTATGATTAAGAAGATTGTAATAAACAGTTGACTTGTGTGCAGTGACATGGCCCCTGTTGAGATCCAACAACATCCACACCTGTACACTTTATGCTGCTTCCAAACCATCCTCACATCATCCCCATGTCTCCCATTTGTTCTCTACCTTTGCCTCCAGGGAGATTATATCACAACCAGGGCTGCAAGGAGTGGGTTCTGTGTATCCCCCAAGGGTACAGAAACTGTGGAACTATGTTTAGTCCACCATGTGGATTGTCTTTGAGGGAAGTTCTACTCTCTTTCATTGGAGTTTTCTGGTTTTCTCTTTCCTACTCAAAATATCACACCCCTAACACAATTCCTTAAAATATTTATCGACATTTCCTTCTGCTATTTTTAATATGTTGAAATGTGCAATTAAAGTTGGGTAGATAATAAATGGTCAATACCAGCAATTTTCACATGGCTCAACCTCTACGAAGCATTGTTTTTGTAAGTCTCAGTAGGGAGTTACTTTCATCTTTTGCCTTATAGGATAAAGTTTATTGGATTACTTTACAGGGCCACTGTTTCTCAATATAAATGACCAGAAATTAAAGCTGTGTAATTGCTCCCCTTCAGTACAAGCCTCTGTTAAATTTTTTAATCCTCTGAATAGATTGACCTCATAGTCTCCCCAGATTTCAGTGTCCTTGCTCATTTCCCTCTGTGGTGCTAGGCTGCAATGCAGGACCTTGCCTATGCTGGGCAGCACCCTGCCACTGAGCTAGCCCAGCCCCACTTGCTCCTTGTTGAGAGGGAGCCCGGGCTTGGGTTGCTGTCTCCTGCCTCCTGTAACCCTGCTCCCTCCTTGACTCTGCCAGTGCTTTCCTGTAGTGTTCTCTACCTCTACCACCATGACAGAGGGAACACGTAGAATTTTTGAGATCTGTGCTGGGACTTTGAACAATACAATAAATGATGCATGAAGAGTATTACCGACTGAATAGTTGGCTGTAAGGAGTGGGTTCTGTGTGTCCCCAAAGGGTACAGAACCTGCTGGGAAGTTCCAAACCACCTAGGCTGTTGGCACCCATTCTGAGCCTCCCTCCATCTCTCTCCTCCTTTGGTTTCAGGAAGGTCCCTAGGGTTTTGTGATACAAGATAATCCTATACCAAGACTAACCTTATCCTACCCCCTCACAGAGAGGTAGCAAGAAAAGATGCTTTTCTATTTGCTTCCCCAGGGTGGTGGTGCTGGGACCAGGACGAAGGTGGATGGGATGCCATTGGGACATTGCAAACCCCTTTAAGAAGGGTGACTTGTGACCTTCTTAACAGTGTGCTGAAATGGGCATTTAGAAAATTCGAGCCTTTTTCGGTCCCCAGAGCTAATTATGGCTGATGAATCCTGGCTAGGGGACAGGAAGAAAAAACTTGAACTTGGTATCAAGGGTTTCTAACTTCAAGTCCAGGTGCCTCTCCTTACCAGATGATGCCTTTCCAGGATGAAGACATTGAGGCAGCATGCTACCCTTTGTTTCAGTTTACCAGGTCCATTTTTTTTTTATCTAGGTTCTCATTAATGGAAACTGGACTCCTGTTTGTATAGGAGGTTGCAAGATACAGACCATTTTCTCCTTCCTTTAGCATGCTAATCTGCTTGCCTTGTAGCAGAGGATCTCAGAATCACATGTCAGATCTGGACTTCATCAACATTTCATTCATGGCCAATACATTTTCTAAAATTGGTTCCTGGGTGCTCAAACCCCAACCATTAGGATACACAAATTCAATTGTGAGCTTATGTGCAAGCTTGTTCTGGCAGGAGGACACCATGCAGGGCGGTTTCCTGAGAGCTTTGTTCTGACTTGGTGTAGGGTTTGCAGAGAAAGATGAAGGTGGGTGGTGAAATGCAAAGTCAATTCCCAGAAGGTGATATTGCCAATGACAGAGGCAGTTCGGGGGACCCCATCCCAACATCCAGCAATTAGATCAAGTTAGCAAATGACAGAAATGGAGAAATTTGTTTTAGTTCAAGCTAGCTGAACAAGTGGGAGGCTTGAGCATTCTTATGGCGGACATGAGACTTCTTGGAGAGATGGAGTAGTATAAGACCTGGTGGAAAATCTGGTGTGGGCATGGTTAAGAGAAGAGAGGAGGGCAAGAGCTACTTATGCCAGGTGGCATCTGAGGGGTGTTTGGCAGTAAGGCTTTTAGGAGCAGAGGATCTAGGCTGGGTCTGAATAGCTCTGAAGAGAGTAAGGGCTTAGTGGGACAGAGATGTTCATTTCTTTTCTGGAATTTTTTTCTCATCTGCTTTTCCTTTTTGTTGTTTCTGTTACCTACCCATGTATGTCACCTTCTCTCTGCTTATTCAGACTGTGGATATAGAAAGGGTGAGTCTTGATGGTGGCATTTAATAATCACTGTGCTCTGGCACTACGTTTCTTATAGAACATGCCAAAATCTGCAGGGAGGCCCAGAAGGCCAAGGGATAATGGAAACTTTGGGCAACAAATTCTTTTCTTTATTCAAAGGAATCATCTACAGCCCACTTTCTTAAACTCATCCAGGAAGATTATATCATGACCAGGGCATAACATACATAACATATGTAGTTAACTCTCTAATATAATTTATATGGCTGATAAATTCTTAGGCCTCAGAATCTTACAACTTATACCTTAAACTTGACATAGCTAAACATTCAGCTCATTATCTTTGTCCCAAAGCATCTATGTTCTTCTGCATCACTCATTCACCTGCTCACTTTCCCTAGGCACCATAAATGAATCACCAACAAGACAAATGCGTTCCCTGCCTCCACGCAACTTATAGCTGAGTGAGGTCCATTAATAAGTGAAGAAGAAAATTTCCAGAATGGAATAATATGAATCTCTAAGTTAAAAAGGCCGATGGGGAGTCCAAGACAACAAATTTTAAAGAAGATCCAATTCCTCTCCCTAAAACAATATAATATGAAATACTTGAGACAAAGAAAATATCCCATCCTTTTGGCCAGCAGGAGGGGGTGGATACTGGGGATTGAACCCAGAGGTACTTTGCCACTGATTTACATCCTCAATCTTTTTTAATTTTTACTTTTAAGACAGGTTTTCACTAAGTTGCTTAGGGTCTCTCTAGGTTGCTGAGGCTGACCTTGAAAGGGTAAAGTTTCTAAGCTGGAAAGCTAGAGTGTAAAAGATTAGATATTATTAAGTTCCTCTGTTACACCCAGAACCTGAAATTCCTGAGATAGTTAAAACAACGCCCTACTGGCCATTTAGCCTAGGGCCCTGTGCAGTTTGTCACAGGGCCCAAACCAATCAGTTTGAATGTGTAACCTGCTTAGGAATGACCAATCACCCCCGCCCGACCTGTTCCCGCCAATGAATGTGCCAATCACGTCTCAGAATTGTTGTTCAATTTTCCCGCGCCTTATGATGATTTGTTCTGATGTATGCAAAGCCCACTGCCCTCTCCAAAAAGTGTACTTAAGCTCTGCTTGACCTTTGCTCTGGGCTCTGGGCTGCTCTCCCTTCTTGAGTAAGCATGGAGCCCCAGCAGGCTGGAATGGATCCCCAATAAATCCCCTTTTGCCAATTGCATGGAGTAAGTCTCTTGTGTGGTCTCTCCCTCTGACACTCCGCCAGACCCCTCTTACAACCTCAAACTTGAGCCTCTGGGATTACTAACTTTGGCTACTGTGCCCGGCTACCCTCCATCCCATCCAGTGACTTTTTTTTTTTTTTTTAGAGTGTAGGAGACCACATTCAAAGCAAGAGTAATAGAATGAAAATAAGACTTTCAGTGCCAACCTAAATATTTGAAGACCATGGAGAAATATTTTTAATATTCTAAGAAACTCATTTTCAAGTGAAAGTACTGTATTCTCCAAACTATTAATTATATATGAAAGTACTAGTCAGTTTCTACACAGAAAAAGAAATAGGAGGTGTCTATAGAGAAAGGTTTATTTTTAAGGAATTGGCTCATGTGATTATGGAGACTGGCAAGTCCAGGCCTGCAGGGTGGTCTGCAGACTGGAGACCCAGAAAGAGACAGTGTTGCAGTTCAAGTCTAAAAGCTTCCTGGTAGCAGAAGTTTCTCTTGCCCAGGGAGGTCATTCTGCTCTAGTCAGGCCTTGAACTGACTGGAACAGGATGACCCAAACTATGGAAGGCAATCTGCTTTACTCTAAATCTGCCTATAGACATGTTAATCTCACCCAACACCCTCACAGAAATTTCCAGAAAAAAATGTTTAACCATATATCTGGTACTGTGGCCCAGCCAAGGTGACACATAAAATTAGCCATCACAGATGGGCTCGGTGGTGCGTGCCTGTAATCCCAGTGGCTTGGGAGGCTGAGGCAGGCCGGTGCAAGTTCAAAGCCAGCCTCAGCAACAGCGAGATGCTAAGCAACTCAGTGAGACCCTGTCTCAATACAAAATAGAGCTGGGGATGACACTACCCCTCCCCCCAAAAAAATATTAGCTATCACATCAAGGGAAGAAGACAATAGTTTCAAACTCTCAAGGAAGGCCTCCTTCAAAGGGTACCTCCTATGTGTCCTCTCCTGTCTAAAAACCACTTAGGGATTTTCAGGCAAATGAGGAGTAAACTAAGAAAGAGAGAAAACACAGATCTAGGAGAACGTGCTAACATGGGCAAGTTTCAGGACAACAGCTCTGCCGAAGGCCCTGGAAACAGCCTGGGCAGAGGAGAACCAGCACTATGGGAAAGGAAGGAAAGGAAATGTTGTCTAGTAGTTTTAGTTGCTTTTTCTTTGGGAGTCTCTAGGGACAGGTTGTCAAAAGCACAGGCTCTGGAGTCATGCTTCTGGGGTTAAATCCCTATCCCACTACTGTGTAGCTAGAGGATATTGGGCAAAGTACTTAATCTCCCAGTGCCTCAGTTTCTTCAAGTGTAAAATGGGGGGAAATTATAGTATATTTTGCTTGGAAAGAGGTAGGTGGGCTTTATGATAGTCAGGATGAGCTAGGTTATGCTGTGGTAACTAACAATCCTACAATCTCCATGCTTAGAACCATGTAAAAAATATAAATTTGGTATTTAGATTTCTATCAGCAGAGGAAATGAAGCAGGAAGAGGCTGTCAGCACAGAGGCCATGGAAACCCGCTTGTGGGCTGGGAGTGGGCTCCACTAGTCCTCACTCAAGCATGGAAGCTGATAGGGTCTGTACCACCTGGAATGAAGGTGGGAGGAGGGAAGGTGGGGAGTTACCAACTCTCAAAGGCTTCGGCCCTGGGTGTGATTTCTGCTTATGCTCCTTTCCTGAGGCAAGGGAATGGTTGGGATGTTCATCGGACTTTCTGCCCATGGGAAGAGAATTAGACGTAGGTGGACACCCTGGTGACTACCCCCCAAATATCAAGTTTTCATTTTTTTACATTTAAGTATTTTAAATGCATCTGAACCTATTTAATTAGTTCACTTAGCACAGGGTTTTGTTTTGTTTTTTTCTACTAATCAACTTGTCTTACATTATAGTTTTGTCAAAGTATTTTTCATGGTTCCAAAAAGAGATAAGATGGAAATTAGGTTCTTTACTCATTTTTAAATTTAATTTTATTTTATGAATCTATACATGTATGTGTTCATTTTTTGTGCTGCAGGGAATCTACCACAGAGCCACTGCCTCACTTTTTTTTTTTTTTTTTTGAGATAGTGTCTAAGCTGCTCAGGTTTGCCTCGGACTTGCGATTCTCCTGCCTTACCCTCCTGAGTTGCTGAGATCACATATATGCACTGCTATGTCTGACTTAAAATTTATTTTTTTTAAATAACCTTTTTATTTTTAGACTTAGAGAAAAACTACAAAGATAAATTTAAGTACAGAGATTTCCTACATACTCTGTACCCATTCACCCCAACTGTTAACATCTTGCATTAGTGTATTTGTCAAAACTAATGGACCAATGTTGATAAAATTTTTATTAATCAAATGTCATACTTCATTTAGATTTCCTTAGTTTTTACCTAATGCCCTTTTGTTCCAAGGTTCTGACCAAAATACCACATTTAATAATCATGTATCCTCATTTTATCTAGGTAAATATGAAAATCTCACACTGGTTCTCTTCTATGGAAAAGAAAACAAATTGAATTCAGAGCAAGCAGAGAACTGAGATTTAATACATTTCAAGAGCAAACAAGGTCTCCCTCTAGTGTTCCGAGTAGATAATAGCACTTAAGCATCAGTTTGCTGAAGAACGAAGATGGGAAAATCGATATATAGATTAATAATGTCAACATGGATTCTTTACTTACTCCTTTATTCTCACTCCTTTCTAAGAGAATATTTGTATACTAAAATAAACACACACAGCGTGCCTGAAGACCAGCAGAAGCAAATACGCCTCTCAGGAGGCTCTCCCACTCCCTCCTCTTCATGATTTTCTCCTAATTAAAAACTCTATCCTACCCATGCTATGTAAACCACCTTAAATAGATTTTGGAACAAAATGGGCTATAAAAAGGAAAGTCATTTGCAACCAAATAGAATTAAACTTTCAGTTGCATCATGAATAGAGTTAAACTTTCTGGTAGCAGGGGCTACCAGAAAGTTTAACTCTATTTCCTTAGTTTTAAGTTTTAAGGAAATAAACTTAGAACTAAGTTTTCCTTAGTTCCTTAAAGTCCATAAAATGAGGATACATGATTATTAAATGTGGTATTTTGGTCAGAACCTTGGAACAAAAGGGCATTAGGTAAAAACTAAGTTTAACTCTTTATCTACAAATGTGATAAAGCACTATATTAGGCTTTATATCTGAGAGGGGTCTTCAGTTAGTTCAAGAGAGACAATAATCTTCCAGAGTCTGAATCCTCCAAAACGTCTCACAAGGGTCTTTCTTTAATATTTATTTTTTAGAAGTAGTTGGACACAATTTATTTTTTTATTTATTTTTATGTTTATTTATTTTTATTTATTTTTAGGTGCTGAGGATGGAACCCAGGGCCTCAAACATGCTAGAAGATTGCTCTACCTCTGAGCCACAATCCCAGCCCCTCACAAGGGTCTTTGTACACAGGATTTTGAGCTACATAGTCAACAAAGCTCCTGGTAATTTTATACAAGAGGTAGAGCAGGTATTGTTCCTCATAAAACCCTCAATAAAGCCAAAAGAATAATATTAAAGTAAATTTTATGAAAATACTTTTTGTGGCCCAACCATATAAACTTAAGATAACTGAGAAGGTTAAAACAATAGAGTGTGTCCCACAGACTAGATTCTGCTCATTTCACTAATTTTGGTTTTTAGGCGGGGGCAATGAAGTGAGGGGTTATTTCTCTTTACTTTTTGAAAAAGCAGTGAGTGTATTTGTGAACACGGTAAAGAATTCAAGTGGCACAAAACCACTCAGCTAGAAGACAGTCTCTTTCCTACTGTTAACCTGGTTTCCCACTCCCCTCTCCATGGCTAACCTGATAGCAGTTGCTTTTGCATTCCTCCAGAGATAATCATGGCTAATCAAGCAAATAAGACACATGAATTTGGGGATGGTACTCAGGACCTCATGCACACTAACCACTCTCTCTACCGCTGAGCTACATCCTCAGCCCCACACAAATCTTTTTATTTCATAAATGACAATGACATCTGTTTCTTTTTTTTTTAACAATGTATCTTGGGTGTCATTCCACATCATTATATGTAAAGCTATTTCACTTGCTATTCCTAATGGCTGCACAGTATTGTAGTGAGTAATGATCGTAATTGAACCAGTTTCCTATGGATGGCCATTAAAGTCCATCTTTGGCCACAAATAACACTATGACATATATTCTTATGTACAGGAGCACATGTACAGGCATATTACAAGGTAAATTCTTTTTTTTTTAATATTTATTTTTTAGTTTTCGGCAAACACAACATCTTTGTTTGTATGTGGTGCTGAGGATCAAACCCGGGCCGCACGCGTGCCAGGCGAGTGTGCTACCGCTTGAGCCACATCCCCAGCCCCCAAGGTAAATTCTTAAAAAATGAAATCATTGGATCCAAAGATACATTTTAAATTGTATGAGTATTTCAAATCATTCTCTAAAGAGACTCCCCCCCCAGCAACAGTTTCAATGACAAAAAATTAAGTGTCTACCACATGCAGGCACTGTTCTAAGCAGTTATGATACATGGATAAAATGATCTTTGCTCTGTAAGGCTTATGTGTGTATGTCCATGCACCAGCACTCACGAATGGAGAGGAGAAAGTGGGCATAATGGCGAGCTGATTCTGTGGAATGCTAGAAGGAGATGGGTGCTGTGGGAGAACAAAGAGCTTGGTAAAAAAGATGAGGGGTAGGAGAGGGGTGAAGTTAGCATTTTGACTGAGGTGACCTGGAACAGGCTGAAGCAGGTGATGGAGCACCATGTGGATATCTGTATGCAAAGAAAGTCTCTGCAGAAAATAGGGCAGTGTTTTCTTGGCCCTCTGGTGGGATAGTGCTGGGAGCTTGGCAAGAACAGGGGAGCCAAGTGGAGAGGAAAGAGATGACAGCAGAGAAAGAAGAGGGGTGGAACACACTTGGGCTTTGACACAGAATAAATGGGAGAGGCCCTGAAGGGCTTTGAGATGAAATTTATAGGATTGAACTGCATTGAAAGGACCACTGTGACGGTGAGGATGAGGGTTGAAGCAGGGGTATATTTTGGATGGAACCAAAAAAGAGTTATTAATGGATTGTGAGGTGTTTGTATAGGGAGGGAGGGAAGGGAAAGGAAGAGATTGGGATGTGTTGGGGGAGAGGGAGGAAATGTTCAAGAATGACTCCAACATTTGCCATCAGCGGAGACTGGGGATGCAGTTGTGCAAGATTAGAAGTCTGGTTTCATACATGTGCATCTTTTTTTGGGGGGGCGGGGGTGGATGAGTACTTGGGATTGAATTCAGGGCCACTCGACCACTGAGCCATGTCTCCAACTCTATTTTGTATTTTATTTAGTAACAGGGTCTCACTGAGTTGCTTAGCACCTCGCCATTGCTGAGGCTGACTTTGAACTCATGATCCTTCTGCCTCAGTCTCTGGAGCCGCTGGGATTATAGGCATGCACCACTGTTTGGCCACACTTGTACATCTTGAGGTGACTATTGATATTGAATATAAAGATTTTGAGTAGGTAGCTGAGTGTGAACAAGAAGTCTCCTGGCATAGGAGAATAGAAAGGCACCAAATAAATATCCTAACTTTAGATATCACAATCCTGGAAGAAAAAGAATACATTAACAATCAAAAGCAGTAGAAGACAGGAAATGATTAAAATCAGAGCTGAAATTAATGAATTTGAAACAAACAAAAATAAATTTAAAAAGCCAATGAAACAAAAAGTTGGTTCTTTGAAAAAATAAATAACATTGACAAACCATTAGCCAAACCAACAAAGAGAAAGAGAGAGGCACTGGGTTGGATCCTCAGTACCACATAAAATAAAGATATTGTGTCCACCTATAACCAAAAAAAATATGAATGCACAACGCATCAATTTGAGGGAAACTAAGTGAATAGAAGGAAATGTATAGTAGTAAGTGCTTAATGAGAAAACACGAGGAGCAGAATAATGGCCCTTCAAAAACATCCATATCCTAATCTGTGGAACCCATCACTATATCAGCTTACTTGGCAAAGGAGAATTAAAGTAACTACTCAGTTTACTTTGAGATGGACAGCTTATCTAGGTCTGCCCCAAATAATCAAGAGTATTCATACACCTGGAAGAGAGAGGCAAAAGAGAAACACAACAAGATGGCAACATAAAAAGGACACAATCAACATGGGTGGAGAAATGGGGCCATGAGCCAAGGAGTGCAGATGACCCAGCAGCTAGAAAGGCAAGGAAACAGATTCTCCAGAGTTCCAGAAGGAATAAACCCCTGCCAAAGCCTTGAAATAGCCCAGTGAGACTAATTTCTGATTCCGTCCACTAAGTTTACAGTAATTTGCCTAGGCGAACGCTCTACCTCTGAGCCACAACCCCAGCCCACCCCCCACCCCCCCCCCCGCACTTACTTTTATTCAGTTCAAAGTATTTCTGATGGTACTTTGTCTCTGACTCATGAGCTATGAGTACTGTTTTAAAATTTCCAAATATTTGTGTTTTCCAGTTATCTTTCTGCAATCAATTTCTGCTTTAATTCTTTTAAGGTCACAGATCACACTTTGTATGATTTCAATTCTCTTAAATTTGTTAACATTTGCCTTGTGAGCTAATACTTAGGATCCAATATATAATCTATTTCAGAGGATATTCCTTGTGTGCTTCAAGTTATAACAATTACAACAGCTGCCTTGAGGTCTAAAAATTCCAACAGCTGGAATATCTGTGTTGATATCTGTTGTCTTTTTTTTTTCTTAAGAATTTTCACATTTTTCTGGTTCTCTGTATGTAAATGCTGGACATTTGACATACAGTTTAGACTCCAGGTCTTATTCAGATATTCTAGGGAATATGCATTTTTGTTTAACCATCAACCCAGACAGGTTCAGACCAAAAGTTCTGTGACATCTTCTATAGCTGTGGTTTCAGGTCTATTCACTTTACAAAGGGTTTGTTTTGCTATGTTGGATCTATCTTACACGTGACTGCTTTGTAGTCTGTGTCTTAAACTGTGGTTTAAAGTGCAGAATTCAGTTTTCAGTCTTTGCTGTGCTCTTTTGGGTGTGTCCAGAATGTGTGCAGCTCAGGGGTGAGCTGGGAGCCTGTGCTAATTAAAACAGAATAAGGGGATGCCTCCTTCAGCTGTGTCTGGCTTCCCTTCTTGTACCACAAAGTCCCCTTCTCCCTGTCTGCTGGCCAGAAATATGGAGTTTGTCTTGGAATCTTTTGTTCCACCACTATTACTGCACTATTTAGGTAATCCTCAAGGCAGGAGGAACAGAAAGATCACCTCCATACTCTTACACTGCAAGGACTCTTTCCCCATTTCCCCTGTACAGTAAGGGTTCCATCAATTTTAACTGTTGGTACCACTTTCTACCAGGGCTTTCCCAGTGGCTTACCTACCACAAGTCATCAGAGGAGAGAGAAGATAAAAACACTCACTAGTGAGCTTCCAGGAACTTTTTTTACTTTTATTTTTTTTTAATTTTGGGGGGTTTTCTTTAGACTTTAACCTGCCAGAGGCACCACTATGCCATCCTTTGACTCAAGATCAAGAGAGAAAAGGGGGAAATTGGGAAATTCACCTTTGCATGAGTCTTCAGCTTTGATAGCCCTCCCCAATTCACTTGCTTCCTCCCACCCCCGCCCCAGTATTCTCAGTTCCCTTTCGTCCAGAAATTTTACTTTATTCAGTGGGAGAGAGCTTTAGTGGCTCAGTCCACTTTGTGTCTAAAAATCCATAGTTGCCTTATTTTTAAGAGCCCCAGACTGGAAACAACCAACTGTCCTTTAACATTAAAATGGACAAATTTCACTATATCTGTATGTCTGTTATATAATACAGCAACAACAATGAAAAACTACAGAGACAACAACTTGGGTATATCTTATTTTTGTTGTTTAGTGGCAGTCTGAAAATAAACTATTTTCAGCTTTCGATAAAATATACAATTTTTATGGTTCTTTTTATATAAAGTGCAAAAGGAGGAAAAGTTATATTCTAATGTTGGAAATGAAAGCAGTTGCTAGAGAAGGAAGAGAAGGAAGAAAATAGTGGCATCAGGAGCTTTTGGGGTGCTGTGACCATCCTTTTCTTGGGGGGTACTTGGGATTGAACTCAGGGGCACTAGACCACTTGAGCCACATCCCCAGCCCTATTTTATATTTTATGTAGAGACATAAAATGCTGCAGTCTTGGCTGGGCACAAGATCATGAGCCACGACACTTAGTAGATTCAAACAGCAATTTTTTATTCCCGAACTCACACCGGCCCTCTACACACACGTTCTCCGGAAATCCAAGTTCTGCCATACAATTCACGTCCCAAATACTTTCTGAATTCCACGAGAACTCAACGGGAACTCAGGCAGCAGGAATGCCCTATTCCCAGCAGCAATAACCTTAAACCTGGAACTTCCCTAAAACCCAGATTGTCTTAAACCGGGAACGCCTTAAACCCAAATTATCCTAAACCGGGATACTTCCTAACACCTGCAGGATACACCTTAAACCTGGATCCACCCTCGTCCTTGAGCAGGGTCACCTTTCCAAGGCAAGTCCATTTAACATGGGGTACGCTGGCAAGGAAATTTCGATGCGTCATTCCTACTTGGCAATGGCCCTCAGCAATAAAATATAAAATACTGAATTGCTTAGCACCTTGCAGTTTGCTGAGGCTGCCTCTGAATTCACAATCCTTCTGCCTCAGCCTCTGGAACTGCTGGGGTTACAGGCTTGAGCCGCCATCCTATTTTTCATCTAATATAGATGGAGAACACACATGTACTCAGTAATAATTCTTTGAATTAAACAGTTGTTTTGTGCACTTTTCTGGACTGTGTATGAAGGGGAATTTTTATGTTTTTGATATTGAGGATTGAACCCAGGGGCACTTAATCACTAAGCCACATCCCCAGCCCTTTTTTAGATTTTATTTAGAGACTGGGTTTCACTGAATTGCTAAGTGCCTTGCTAAATTGCGGAGGCTGCCTCCCTGATCCTTCTGCCTCTGGAGCCGCTGGATTACATGCATGTGCTGCTGCGCCTGGCTGACAGGAGAATTTATAAGGAGGCTATTGAGATGCCTGCTCAAATGGAAGGACAGAGTGATGCTGAGCCTCATGAACAGCTGAGCCAAGAGCTCAAAAGCTGTTGGAATCTCCTCACTACAAATGCTTCCTCCAGGATAATATGCCACTGACCTGAAACCATTATATTTTATGCATTCAGGCACTTATGATGTGGATCTACTGTTTTGTTTGTTCAGGATTTGGCCCGCTTATGCAAACATAAAAAATGGCCTACTCCCATTCTGTCCATGTGGTTTTCATAGGGAGCTACTGTGTCATAACTTTAATCCTGACTGCACTTAATTAATCTAGTCATGGGCACCTAACCTTAGAAATTTTTACCTTGGGACAAGAGTTCCGCTTTTTTTAAAAAAATTTAATTGTAGGTTGGACATAAAAACTTTATTTTTTACTTATTTTTTGTGTGTGGTGCTGAGGATTGAACCTAGGACATCACACATGCTCATCAAGCACTCTACCACTGAGCCCCAGCCCCAGCTCATAAGATTTCTGCTTTGGAATACACATTGTTGGGGTGGGACATGAAAATGTTTTTACAACATTACATAAAGTGGAAGAACTTTAATATAAATGATCTCAATTCTTTATTTGTTTGCCTGTTATATCTTTAAAGTATTTTAAAACTGGCATTATGGAAGCTGGGGTGCAGCTCAGTGGGAGGGCAATTGCATAGCATGCACAGGCCTTGGGTTCAATCCCTAGCACAAAACCAAACCAACACCCCACCTCTTAAAACCTGGCATTGTATTCAACCAATAGTGTCTTGTCTTCTCTTGGAGATTGGGAGAGGCACTTCAGCATCAATAAGGGATACTGTATGAAGGACAATGTTAGATTTGTTCAAATTTTGGAATTAATATTTTTATACTTTTTTTGGGGGGAGGTGTTGGGGATTAAACACAGGGCCTTGGGCATGCAAGGCAAACACTCTACCAACTGAGCTATATCCCCAGCCCTATTTGTAGCAAATTCACCTAAATCATGGCAGTCATCAGTGACTTCAGAGATAATACTGTGCTCAGTGGTTTTAGTTTTAAAACACATACACAATGTATGATGATTAAATGAGGGTCTTTAATGTATGCATCACCTCATTCATCATGCTTTTATGATGAGTTTATTCATTCAAAATAACCCTTCTAGTTATTCTGAAATACACATTATTGTAAATTATTTTCACTGTACTGTGCAACAAAACACTAGATCATCTTCCTTCTAACTGTAATTTTGTACTTGTTGACCAATCATTCCCAATCTACCTTCCTCTTTAGTACTGGGGATTGAACCCAGGGGTGCTTTATCATTGAACCATGTCCCCAGCCCTGTGTGTTTTCAGTTTGGGTCTCACTAAGTTACTTAGGGACTCGCTAAGTTGCTGAGGCTGGCCTGGAACTTGGGATCCTGCGACAGCCTCCCGAGTCACTGCAGTTATAGGCTTGCATCACCATATCTGGTCATCTTTCTTAAGGACCAGATGTGTATTTAAAGAAAGAACTGGTTTGAAATTGGCATGTTTAAAGTGAGTTGTAGTAAATAAGGCTGGAGTGTGATATCTACTTCATTTTCAGACTGGTAACCAGACGGCCACTGAGCTCATGCAAACTTCTATTTAGGATCATTCAAAATGCATGCAAATTGGCTTTGCACGCAAGCTTTTACTCCCTTCCACCAGTTACTTTTCTGCTTTTGTATCTCAAAGTAAACTTTGACATGGCAAATATTTTACAAAACCTCCATGTGAATTTTCCTGCTTCACTGGATATATAGTAAATTTAGGTAAACTTCTAATTTATTGACTTACAAATATACTGAAATTTAATTATTATTAAATGGTTCAAGTTTTTTGGTTGGCTTGGAGAAAAATTCAAGCATAAGGGTATTAGTTTTGTCTGAGAGAGACTGTAAAATGAGGCACAGCAAATACTTCTCCTAAAGCAACATGTAGAAACTCTTTAAACCATGTACAAGTTTTAGTTTTTCCACCTATAAAAGATATATTTATATTTGGTTTGAATTTTCCCTCTTGGGAAAATTCTTTTTTTTTTTCTTATTTAATATAATGCTAGACTTTTCTAACTAGACACCAATTCATAGCATCTGAAAAAAGTTCTCAGAAAACCAAATTACAAATTTACTCCAAATAATCCACATACAAAATAACCTAGGATAGAGAGAATATGATATAATTCAACATCAAGAAGGCTAAAACTGAAAGGGCAATAAAATTGGGGTTATGTATTAAAAAAAAAACAACTGAGAAATTAAAATCAGTTGCAGGAATTTGGGGGAAGAAGAAATCTTACCATATCCAGAAATTAATAAAAAAAACACTTCAAAAACAAATATAAATTTAATAATAAACATTATGGTCAGGCTGTTTATTAAGGAGCAACCACACATACAAGTTCGGCTATAGAAATGTTTGCAAATCAAACTTCATGTGATCTAAAAGGACCATGCGTAATGTCAAAAATGGACACCTGTACAATCAATAGAAAGTTAATTTAAACATACATAGTCTAGATCATCCTAGAGTTATACAAACATCTGGGGCCACATATGTATCTCATTTTCTTTCAAAAAAACTTTTTTTTTCTATAAAAGTGATGTTTTGAAATAATTTTAAAAAGTATCTGACAATTATGAATGGTCCCCAGTTTTACAAAATGTGATTTCCAGGGTATGAAAACTGAAAAAAGTCAACTCTTCAGAGAGCGTTTTATATTATACAAACAAGTTTTATAGA
The DNA here is from genome assembly GCF_052094955.1 of Ictidomys tridecemlineatus. Lineage (NCBI taxonomy): Eukaryota > Metazoa > Chordata > Mammalia > Rodentia > Sciuridae > Ictidomys > Ictidomys tridecemlineatus. The sequence continues at coordinate 37,153,236 of NC_135485.1, read as the reverse complement.
AAAATGATCCAGCAAATGCTCGAGTTAAGAATATTTATATTTTTTCCAATTCTTTACACTTTTATTAACACACTTACAAAAAATAACATTCAAACACTGAGAAAATTAAATAACTTTGGAAGCAGAGTTCATAGCTTTCTGCTTACATATAAATGACAATTCTGGGCTGTTGGCACAAAATAATCAACATTCATAAAACCCTTACTACTATATATCAAACATAAGTTAAAATCATAGGCACTAGTTTATCAAATCCACATTTCTTCTGTAAGACTAACCACAGTAAATCCTTAGATTTTCCCAAACAGAAAAACTGGCAATACACAAAGGCTCTCTAGTAAAAAGGCATTTTTTTTTTCTCTTTAGGAAACTAAAAGCCAATAGTCTGTGGTAGTACAATAGCAGGTAAAATAATACTTTACCAAACTCAGATCCAAAATATGTTTTTAAGAAGTGATGAAACTGTTTAATTAAAAAAAAATAGACATTTTTTTTTCTGATGCAGCCATTTAAAAACAAAGTTAAATAACCTGAATATTCTTTTTGAAACTGATTATCTAACTAAAAAGGTAATGGATGTTTCATAACAGGGTTAAAGTTCCTTTTAATTATTAGATTGCAGCATATATTTTTTGAAATGTTGCACTGAAAATGGAGACCTGTTTTGTTTTTTTTATGGATGGTATTTTAAAATGAGACAGTGGCTAATTCTTTATTTACTTAGATTTACATGAGATAACCCCCCTCACCAAAGCAGATGCTTTATTTTCCTCTGAAAAAGCAACATTTTCCAGTTCATTAGCATGTAGAATTCTGGCATCATTCTTCCCAGACCCACCCCATCACCTTCAATTCAAGGATACAATTTCTTCCTTGCACTATACACCATACTGGCAGTTTAAATCTGCAGCTGCTTGTGCTAACCCAATGCCTTCCTAATGGTCAAGCCATTAGGTGTCAGTCACAGCAAAATGGGAGTCTTGGTTTTATTACTCTTTTAACCTATCAACCTCAATGCTGTTCTGAATATTGTCTTCCATTTCTCTCTCAATTTCCTTTGCCAACTTACAGAATGTCTTTAATAGGAAATAAACTTATGATTAAATCTCTAAAATCTTTTAGGTGACACAACTGCCAATATTTTAGAGCTGTTTAAGTACTTAAAAACAGACCTGATGTCAAAAATGAGAAGTCTGCTACAGAAGAATTTTTAGTTTGGTAATAATCTGATAAAACAAAAACAGGTGATTTCAAGGATGGTATATAAGAGCCATTAGAAAGCAAGTATTTATTTAACAGGTTAGAGTCAGATACAGTAGGTTTGTTACCAAAAATGCAAAAATTGATGTAAGGCAGAATTTAAGTCAAAAGGGACAGTATTTTCAAAAGATTTTATACAGTTACCCAGTATAAAGTGAATCAACCTAAGTAGGATTTAGCAGGCTATATTTCCTACCACATAATAGACCGTTATGCCATTTAATAGCAATAATTCAACCGTCATCACCAGAGACTTTGTAGGTTAAGTGCATAGATTTTTTTCCCCCTCTCTCTCACTGTATGGTTTTGTTCCAGGTTGTAAGCACTGAGGTGTTGTATCAAGAATAAAGACACACACTTGTTCTTTCCCATCATGGAAAACCTGCCGATATAAATGAGATATCTTAATTCTCTGACAGATAACAGCATGTGAAGAAGTTGGCTTCAGTAGCAAAGGCCATCTTCCTGAGCCAGGAACTATAAAGTTTAGAAAGATTGTACAACTGATATTGAGCCCTTTTGGCAATCAAAACAAACACAGATAAGTCTGATGTGTCAATGCAACATTATGGATGCACACTGTAACACTATCTGGTGGTGCTGATGTGAGCTATGTCTAAAATTTAAGATTAAATAATTTTTCCAATAAATCTGAAAAAATAATCCATAGATTCTTTTAAGTGTATGTACCATATTTTAATCTCTAGTCTGGATTTCTTCCTCCCATTCTCCTCCCAACCCCAAATCTTAACCTCGTTTTATGGAGAATTCAATCACTTTAGATAATTAGTCAGAATATTAGTTCTCATTAACACAAATATTTATTGATACCATTTATACAGTAAATTAGGTTGAATGCAAAGTTTTAGGTAGCCTAAATTCACCATTTCTTGTGCACAAAGGTACTCTCTCATTTACAAATGGGCATTTCTCTTTGGCATCCATTAGGTATTTGCCCAGATATTGGCCTTTGACAAATATTTAAAAATCAACCAAGGTTCTATTAAACAAAACTAAAAGTGATTCCATGTAGAGTGATTGTATGATTACCAAACACATCAGATGTTAAATGTCATTAAAGTGCTGCTTGATCATCTCTGTCGGTTTGTGCTAATAAGACAGAGAGGGCTGGGATTTTATAAATCCCAAGAGTCTTATCTGAACAGTCTGCATATAAAAGTTGTTTATTAGCTTGGTGAAGGGGTATCCATGAAGCCGTAGACCTCTGCATTCTTGTCTTTGCTGGTCAATAACAGCCATCTTTCCAACTGTCATCTTTCATGCTACCATAGGTTTTAGGAGCTGGCAAGGATCTGAAATAAAGCAATTTTATAATGATTTGCATATCTTTACAAAACACTACCACACTATCTCTCACATATATTATTTTTCAGGTGGCATCCCTTTCAGAAAGCTCTACATAGCTATTTGTACAACCTTTCTTCATTCTGCCTTTTCATAACTTTCAAGTTTCACAGTGACTTCTCTAGCCTCTTTGTTAACATAGCTACTCACTTAAGAGAAAGATTGTCTCACCTTTTCCACTACATGGATAATGAACCTATTGTTTTGAGAGGTAGAATGATGATTATAATATTAGAGGCTCTGTGTTGCGATCCCTAAAGATACAGTATGGGATAGTGGCTAAAAGGACTTTAAAGTCAGACATACTTGGAACTAAAGGCCCCATAATTTGTGTGGCTGCAGGCAAAATATTTTATCTCATTAGATTTCAACATCTTCCTCTAAAAAACAGAAATAATAAGAGTACCTATTCATTACTGTGAAGATTAAACAAAGTGTAAGTTATTAGCACAGTGCAGAGAGCATAAAAAGCCACTGAACGAGATTATGCTAAGTGAAGCTAGCCAATCCTTAAAAAACAAATGCCAAATGACTTCTTTGATATAAGGGGAGTAACTAAGGACAGAGTAGGGACGAAGAGCATGAGAAGATGATTAACATTAAACAGGGATGAGAGATGGGAGGGAAAGGGAGAGAGAAGGGAAATTGTATGGAAATGGAAGGTGATCCTCAGGGTTATACAAAATTACATACAAGAGGAAGTGAGGGGTAAGGGAAGAATAATACAAGTGGAAGAAATGATTTACAGTAGAGGGGGTAGAGAGAGAAGAGGGGAGGGGAGGGGAGGGGGGATAGTAGAGGATAGGATAGACAGCAGAATACATCAGACACTAGTATGGCAATATGTAAATCAATGGAAGTGTAACTGATGTGATTCTGCAATCTGTATACGGGGTAAAAATGGGAGTTCATAACCCACTTGAATCAAACTGTGAAATATGATATATCAAGAACTATGTAATGTTTTGAATGACCAACAATAAAAAAAGAAAAAAAAAAAGCCACTGCACACTACTACTGAATTTGGAAACGTAAACTGTTTACATTAGAATTAAAGTACAGGTAAATACAGTTTAAATACTTAGAGAATAAAAACCTTTTCATAAGCAAATAAATATTTGAAGTTTAATTGTAATTGATACGTAAATTTATTGATGGTGATAATCCTATTCTTGAATGGTAAAAATTAGAATCATGGGTCCCATCCTGGTTGGGATGAGAATCACTTGAAGATTAAACAAACACACAAAACAAAGAAACAAAAAAATCCCACATACACAGATTTTGGGCCTGTCAGATCAACTAAGTCAGCCTCTGTGGGGGTAAATTTAAGCCTTTACATTTATTAAAAAAAAAAAAAAATTCCACAGAAAATTCTGAATTGTGCCAGGGTTTGAAAATTGTACTAGGCTTATAAGTTGTACTAAGACTTGGTAGCTGCAAGTTTTATCTTTAATATCACTCTAGAGTCTATCACATTTTATTATCTTTATTAAATATAGTTATATTCAAAATGAACAAATATCACAACCAAATTAAGTTGTGATTTTTTTTTTCTAGAAGTCTTTTTGAACATATGAGGCATCTGGATAAATTTAATGTGTACCAAACTGGTATCGTGTTCCGAATGAGGATTTCATCAGAGCAATGAAGTAACGTTTTATTTCATATACTAAGATGCTAGTGGGAACCTACTATGGTTCTCTAAGTTCACTATCAAACTTAAGTAAGGCTAACTCCAGCCTACCTCCTTTCATGTGCTCAGGAATGCTGAAACAAGTCACTTACCTGCGAACGGGCTGTGCAAGTTTGCTGCGAGGCACTGGTATACCCCCAGCAGAAGGGGCACTGGGTCTGGGCAATCCACTTCTCATTGCCGTTGTCCCTGCAGGTCTGGTTAAAGTAGTGCTGTTGATATTGCTGGGAGGATTTGCTGGAACTGTATTTTGAACCATAGGAGGCCCAGGTGAGGAGGTGGTTTGTGTGAACTGTGTTGTTTCTTGGCTACCAGGAGAACCATGGTTACTAAATGCTTTCACTGGTTGCCGAAGAGCCAAAGGAGATGGTGCTGCAGGGGAGCGGAATTTGCCTGGAGAAGGTACTGTGGAATGGTAAAGAGAAACCAATGATTTGAGTGGAAACCAAGTATAAGTGAAACCACTGCTTTACATTACAGTTGATGATTGGGGACTAGTATGTCCGTATTCACGAAACTTCACTCTAACATATGTGCAAGGAATAAAGAATATTTCTGGGCTAATAAATGGAAAAAAGATAACTGGTTCTAAATAACCAAGTCCTCACTTGGAAGGTTACAAATTTCCTTAAAAAAAATGTTTTAACCAAGCTGGGTGCGGTAGCGTATGCCTGTAATCCCAGAAGCTCAGGAGGCTGAGGCTGAGGCTGGAGGATTGCGAGTTCAAAGCCAGCCTCAGCAAAAGTGAGGTGCTAAGAAACTCAGTGAGACCCCGTCTCTAAATAAACTACAAAATAGGGTTGGGGATGTGGCTTAGTGGTCAAGTTCAAACTGAGTTCAACCCCCAGTATTCCCCTTCTCTCCCCCCCAAAAAAGTTTTAACTAGGCCAGCTTAGAACCCACAATATCAGAAGAGACATGGCTCTATAGGATTCTGTTTCACTGTAGCAACTAACTAGGGCCACATGAGAACATTTTAGAGGTGTGGGGTAAGGCTGACTATCAGAGTATTGTCTAGAATTTGAAACTCATTTCTCTCCTCAAAGAAACATTCATGTAAACAAATATATCGGGCTGGGGATATAGCTCAGTTGGTAGAGTACTAGCCTTAGATGCACAAGGCCTTGGGTTCAAACTCCATCACCCAAACAAAAAACTCCCAATATCTCTGGTGGTTGTATCTCCAAAGTCTGCTATCAAAATATTAACTAAAAATTTAGGAACTAAGAATTAAACAAACAAAAAATCTCCTAGTGCTATACCTCACAAAGCAAGGAATTTACGAATCTAGGGGCTTATAAAGAGGTCCGTCTGTGAAGTTACAGAATAAAAATGATATATTTTTCTGGAATGTCAATTCTACTAAGTAAAACATTTATATCAAAACAAATACCAATACACAAAAGAATAAAATGTACAATGTACATTGATTTCTAAGCCAAAACAAGTCTTTAAAATAAATTTTATTGTTTCAATTGGTTGCTCTGAAATATACGTTCAGGTTTTCTGGGGTACACATTCATCTTTCTCTGATTACTTCATGTTTAGATAACTTGCCTCTGACAGGGCACCAGTTTTAGTTTCCTCACATGCCCAAAGGTGGCTACACACAATATAACATGCTTTATCCAAGGAAGAACTCTGGAGTAGGGAATCAGAGAGAATGAAGGAGAGAGGGTGGTAGAGGGAAAAGGGATCAGAAGTAGAAAGATAACTACTTTCACTTTACCTCCATTAGTTTGAGTAGCATATGAATGGAGGTTAAGCCTGCGCCATAGAAATGTATTATTCTACACATTTTCATCTTCCTCACTTCTACCAATCCATCTATATGCCAAAAGTGGCAATAAGGTCTATCACAACAATGGCAGGAGACAATGAGTCTGGACACTAATTTCATCTGGTTTTTGGGAGAGAGAATGAACCTTGGCTTCAAAACTTTAAAATAGGAAAAATCCATCTCCTATTTCCCTTTCAATAGTTTTTGTTCATAGCCTTCTTCCCTCCTAGCTGATCTTGCCTATTCTCTGTGTGACTAAAATTCTAAGTGTCAGCACCATTGTGTTGAATATAGACTAGACCTCACTGCATGATGTACTCAAATTATATCTGTTTGGCTCCAAAACCCATATAACCATGACTTTCAAACTTGTCTGGGCCTCAGAATCTTAAGGAGCTTTTGAAAAAATATATGGCAGCTCAGATACCACTTTTACAGAAATAAGTCTGAAATGGAATTTAAATATGTATGTATTTAAAAACTAGGATCTTTTACTGAGATAGAGAAATGGGGAAGGAACTTACCTGCCTGATAAAAACACCTACAAAACTGGACAAAATATATTAAAGACATTAAAATGCTGGACAATAGGGGATAAAAGAACATGATCTCTGTAAGAAGGAAAACAAATAAGACATAGAGTCCCATGGTTTACCTGACTATTTCCCCCCCCTCCCCTGAGACATTTTATGGCTATAGATCAGAGAGGAGTATCCTACTGTTAAGTCAGTTTTTTTTTTGTTTTGTTTTAATTTTTGGTCATTGTGACCAAAATATCTAACAAGAACAACGCAGAGGAAGAAAAGTTTGTTTGGGGTTCACCAATTCAGAGGTTCATTCCATGGTTGGCCAATTCATTGCTCTGGGCCTGAAGCAAGGCAGAACATCATGGCAGAGAGCCAGTGGAGGACAGCTGCTCAGCTTATGGTAACAGAGAAGGACGCGGGGTAGTGGTGGGTAAGGAGCCAGGGACAAAACAATCTCCTAGGGCATGCCCCCAGTAAACTACTTCCTCCAGGCATACGCTACCTGCCTATAGTTACCACTTAGTAGTTCATTCAAATTATTAATAGATTAATCCACTGATGAGGTTACAGCTTTCATAATCCAATTATTTAATTTCTGAACATTCCTGCATTGGGGACCATGCTTTCCAAACATTAGCTTTTCAAGGGGCATTTCTAGGTCCAAGCCATAACACCTATACAGATCAAAGCTATCTTGCTGAGGGGAGAAGATAAAAACCAGAATTTGAGGGGCAGAGTACCTTAGAGGAGGGGGTGAACAGAAGACCTCCTCAGCTCAGAAGTCTGTTTCAATCTTTGGCTGAACTGAATACTAAGCTGGAGAAGTACAGAGTGAAGCTCTGTCAGACTGGGCAAGAAGTCTGGAGCACTGTAAACTGAACAGTTGCCAAAGCTCATACAGAACTACTCCATATTTGGGTTTCAACCTGTTACAATAACAAGTCCTTGCCAAATATCTATGAGATATTCCAAATGCAGCCAGGAGATATTCCAAAAGGGTCAGGCCTTAAGGGGTGGGGGAGGGGGAAGCAGTAAACTATATGTAAAGGCTACTCTAACAAAGTTAAGAAAACCATTCCTCTAAAGCAGAGTTTAGCAAATTATTGCTGATGAGCAAGTCAACTGTTCTTGTAAATAAAGTTTTATTAGAATACAGCAATACCCATTTAAAAAATATACTGTCTACTTTCAATTATTTTGGCAGAATTAAGCAGTTGTTACAAAGACCATTCTGCACACAAGTCTAAAATATGTATTATATGGGCCTTAAGAAAACATTCATTGATCTCTCCTTTTAGAAAAGGAGAAACTAATCCACAAATAATGTGATTACTTGCCACAACAAAGTCTAACACTATTTAAAAGAAGATAAATCTATTACAGAATAATGTAAAATTCTACAATGTCCACTGTTCAATAATTACTAAATACAAGCAGAAAAACAATCATCAACACCAGGAGAAAAATTAGTTATATCAAGAGCCAAATACATGCTATGTAAAAGAGACATATTTTAGATACAAAGATGGAGTTTAAAAGTAAAAGATGGAAAAAGATGCACCATATCAGTACTGATCATGAAAAAGCTAAAATGTCTACAATAATTTTTATCAGAAAAACACTACCACTAGGAACAGACTTTATAATGTTAAAGGAGTCAGAAAAAATGATATATCAATCCTCAATTTGTGTGTGTGTGTATCTCAAAACAGATAACAGCACACATGAAGCAAAGGACATAAGTGAAAAGTGGGGGAAAAGGTCCAAAACTAGAGTTGAGTAATTCAACACCTCTTTCTTAGTAACTGATCAAATAGGTTGAAAGTCGGAAAGGACATAGGCATGAACACTAGTGAGTCAAGTTGCCCTGACATTTATAGAATACTCTGTCAAATAATATATGATTTTCAAGAATAGTAGAACACTCATTCACTAAGGCCATACCTGTTGGTATAGAAAAGTCCTAAATATTTGGAAATTGAAAAACCTCTGTTTTAAACGATGCATGGGTTCATGAAGAAATCATTGTGGAAATTACAAAATATTCCAAACTGAATGAAAATGAAAACAACATAAAATCTTAGGGAATGGACCAAAAGCAGTGTTCAATTTATAGCTTTTAATATACTTTTATTAGAAAAGAAGTCTAAATCAATTAGATAAACTTCTACTTTAAGAAGTGAGTAACAGGGCCTGGGGTTGTGGCTCAGTGGTGTAGCACTTGCCTAGTACATGTGAGGCACTGAGTTTGATTCTCAGCACCACATAAAAATAAATAAAAGAAATAAAGGTATTGTGTCTGGATACAACTTAAAAAAAAAAAAGCAAGTAACAGTAAATTTAGCCCAAACTTAGTAGAAAGAAGGAAATTATAAAAATAAAAGCAAACATCAATAAGCTATAGAAAAAAAAAAAAAACCAAAGAAAAGGAGAAAAATGGTAGATCAAATGGTCCTTAAAATGTCAACAAAACTGGTAAAATTTTAGAAAGACCAATGAGGGGAGAGGAATGTTACAAATTACCAGTATCAGGAAGGAAAGAAAGAAATGTTAACTGCAGATTTTGACATTGAATATTATACAAATTTTTTTTTCAGATTACAGAGGACACACAGTCCTAAGTCATTGTTATCAGGTCAGCAATGTCCTGATATCAAAGCCAAATAAATAAAAGAACACAGATACAGAAATCCTTAGTAAATGTTACAAAATCAAATCCAAAAACACACAAAAAGATGCCATCATGCCCAAGCAGGGTTTATCCCAGACATACTGGGTTGTTTAAATACCAGGTTGGTAATAATGGCTGAAAAATCAACCAATTCAATTTCAGACATTAACAGTCTAAAAGAAAACCATGAGCATATGAAACTTTTTAAATGAAATAAAGAAAAACTATGAAAAAACTAAATATATCATCATATATAATGGTAAAGTCAGAAATGACATAGACATTAACACTATGAATTAAGCTGCCCCTGATTAAGGTTGAATGCTTTTATCCTACATGGGGGAAGAAGGCAAAGATGTCTATTCTTACTTTCTTCTATTTAACATTGTAGTGAAATATTTAGCCAGTACTGCATGCCGCCCTCTCTTTCAAAAGGCACATATGTTGAAATGGAATGATTATATAATTAGAAATCCAAAGAAATATCAGACATAATAGGTGAGTTTAGCAAGATAGCAAGATATAAAGTTTAATAAACATGGTATATATGTATGGCACTAAAAAAAAGATATAAAGTTAAAAACAATACTACTTACAATCTAGCATGGAATATAGCTTAGGCATACATTTAACAAAGTATATTCTAGATCTATTTATTTAAAACTATAAAACACTGTTAAGAGAAATTAAAGACAATTTTAAAAAGGAGAGCTGTGTATATATAGTTCAGGAATCATAAGAAACAACATTGTTGGAATACCAATTATCCCCAAATTTATATATACATTCAGTGAAATCCCAATTCAAACTGCAATAGGGTTTTAAATTATTTTTAATGGTAAACACTGACAAGCTAATTCTAACATTATGTGGAAATGCAAAGAACCAAGTATAGGCAGAATAACTTTGAAAAAGCATGAAGCTTAAGGATATATACTACTAAACTTATAAAGCTACAGTAATTCAGAGTGTTTGCTATTGTCCTATGGGTAGACCTATAGATTACTGGAACAAAATAAGTCATAAATCACCTGCATGTATATGGTCAATAAATTTTGAATAAATGGGTGAGAATATTTGGAACAGATAGTCTTCTCAATAAATGGTGCAGAACAAGTGGATAGGCATACAAGAAAAAGTGAACCTCAACCTTATTTCATAGCATATACAAAAATTAACTCAGTGCATTACAGACATAAATGTAAAGTATAAAACTATAAATAAATTAGTTGAAACATAGGATAAGAGCTTCATGACTTTGTTGTGTTAGGCAAAGAATTATCAGGCAGGGTACTAACCGTAAAAGAACAGTTATATACTGGACCTCATCAAAACCAACAAGTGAAGTAACCACCAAGAAAATGAAAAGAAAAATCAAGAGTTGAAGGAAATGTTTGCAAAACATGTCTCTTCAGTAGATGAATGGATAAAGAAAATGGTGTGTATATATACACAACAGAATATTATTCAGCATTAAAAGAGAATAAAATCATGGCATTTGCAGGTAAATGGATGGAGTGGGAGAATATAACGCTAAGTGAAATTAGCCAATCCCCCTCAAAAACAAATGCTGAATGATTTCTCTGATTTAAGGATGGTGATTCATAATATGCTGGGGGGGAGGATGGGAGGATTAAATGAACTCTAGATAGGGCAAAGGGGAAAAGGAGAGGGAGGAGAAGGGAGGGAGCATAGGGGTAGGAAAAACGGTGTAATGTGATGGTCATCATTACCCTAAGTACATGTATGAAGAAATGAAGGATGTGACTCTACTTTGTGTACAACTATAGATATGAAAAATTGTGGTCTATATGTGTAATATGAATTATAATGCATTCTGTTGTCATATATAACAAATTAAAATAAAAAATAATTAAAATAAATAAGCCTCCCCCCAAAAAAGTGTCTCTCTCTGATGTATATTGTATTCAGAAGGCATAGAACAAGAAAAATTGATTTAAAAAATTGGCAAGAGTTCAACTGCTACTTCATAAAGGAAAACATATGACCGAGAATAAAAAGACACTGAACACCATTAGTCATTAAGAAAATGCATATTAAAACCAGGGTAAGTTCTCTACAATAGTTTGAATGCATTCTCCAAAATTCACGTATTGGAAATTTAATCCCTAAAATAACACCTTTGGAGTGGTGGTAGGTCACAAGGGCTCTGCCCTCATGAGCAGATATGGGAGTGGGTTCTCTTTCTTCTGCTATTCTGCCATGTAAGGACAGAGAGCTCCTGTCTGCCATCTACCATGTGAGGATGCAGTAAGAAGGTTCACATGAAGACATCAGCACCCTGATCTCAGACTTCTCAGCCTTTAGAACTGTGAGAGAATAAATTTACATTTACTATAAATTACCCAGTCTCAGGTATTGTTATAATAATAGGAAATGGACTAATACACCTCTGCATATCTATTCAGAATTGCTAAGATAGAAAAGACTTATGTGACAAGTATTTTTGAGCACTTAGAGAAAACGGAATTCTCAAACATTGCTCATAAGAATGTAAAATATTATAGCCACTTTGGAAAAATAATCTTGACAGTTTCTTATAAAATATGCTTACAAAAGGAGTGAGTGATTTTATGCCAAAGAAAATGAAAACATGTCCACCCAATGAAAACACATATCCATACAAATATTTGTATACAACTTTATTAATAATGGCCCCAAACTGAACAAAGCTCAAATATTCATCAGGTGAATGTACAAACAAATCGTGTTATATCCATATAATATATACCACTCAACAATAAAAAGGAATAAACTACTGATGTGCACAAGGGTGACTCTCAAAAATTAGGCTGAGTAAAATAAGTGCCAGACACAAAACAGTACATCCTAGAGAATTCCATTCATGTAAAAATGGGATTCTAAAGAGTGGTTGAGTAACCCCTAGGAAGGCGAGAAAAAGAAAACAGCGAAATTAAAAACAGAAAGCAAAAAATAAGGCAGATATAAATGGTAGCATCAATAATTGCATAAAATGCAAATGGTGTACATATACCAATTAAAAAATCACAGATTTGCAGAGGGGATTAAAAACCATAACTTCACACTATTCATAAGAAACTTCATGTATAACAACATAGGGAGACTAAAAGTACAGAACATTCTCTTCCGAAAATATATAAGGAAAAGCTATATTAAGTAGATTTGGGTAATCATAAAAACTGAAAAGATGAAAAGGGATGACTCGTAACGATATAAAGTTCAAACTATCAAGAAGACATACAATCCTAATGTGTTATGTACTAAGCAACAGAGCTGTAAATTCGTGAAGAAAAAAATTGATAGAACTGAATGAGGAGTGGGCAAAACCACCTCTTTCTTCATCACCATCTCAACAACTGATAGAACCAGGCAGGAAATTAGCAAGGATACATAAGGACTCAGGAATACCATCAACCATAGCAGCTAATGCACACAGGATCTAATCAGTACTCCACTAACAACAGCACACTGCATACACAATCTTTTCAAGTGCCTACAAGCACTTCCCTGTAGAGAAGTTCCAACTCTTCTGTCCTGCTCTTACTTCAGGACCAAGATCTTATCTGAAACTACTCAATACTTCTCTTTTATTCTAGCTCCATTTATTCCTTCTACTACTCCTCCTGGAGTGGTCCCCATCCTAATATCAAGACCATATGCTGAGCCATAAAGCAAATATCAACAATTTAAAAAGAACTGAAGATATAAGTAGTATATTGTTTGATCATAACATAATCAAATTACACACAACAACAAAGAGGTAACAGGAAAATCTTAAAGTATTTGTAAATTAGATAATATACTTCTCAATATACTACATAGAATGAAATAAAAAATTAAAATACAACATATGAAAACTGTGGGGCATAATTAGGAAAAAGAAAAGTTTTAAGTCAATAATCTAAGCTCCTACTTCAAGAATCTAAAGAAGAGTAAAATAAACCCAAAGTAAAAAGGAAATAATAAGAAACAGAAATCAATGAAATAGAAAAATAAAGGAAAGAATTTAGTAAAACAAAGTTGGTTCTGTAATATCTATTGCGTTAATAGGGTTTAGGCAATAAGCATCAATGACTACTGACATTATAAAACAAGGAAATTTTACTTTATGTGTTCGCTAAAAACACAAAACTAAATCTAATTAATTGCCTAGATCCAATTACCAATTTCTGAAAAGGAAACTATTAAATGATGCCACAGAAAAGTAAGGAGTAAAATCCAGTATCTAAGAACCTCTGCAGAACTAATGTCATGGTAAGCAAGCAAACAAACAAATGGAAGAAAAGGAATGGAGGGAAACTATAAACTAAGAGAAATTTAAGAAAAGCATATGCTAAAAAGGCAAAACTACACTTATTACTTGGATGATAAAACCAGACCGAAAAGAAATGATTGTCATAAATATTCAGAGGAGTGGCTACTCTTAGTGGAGAGGATAGAAAAGATTTTGGCCTTGGATCTCAGAGGTATTCTCCAATCAAGTTTTACTAGTAATTAAGCAAATATTTAAAATTCTACCTTATATCTCTTGTCTATTTCTCAGCTGACTCAGAGCTTATAGAGGTGGGCTATGTAATGATAATCTCCAAACCACAACAAAACCCAGAGAATATGCAAGCCTGAACTACTTAATAAGAGATTAAACAAAAGAAAATACATATAGGGCCGGGATTGTAGCTCAGAGGTAGAGCACTTGCCTAGCATGTGTGAGGCACTGGGTTCAATCTTCAGCAACACATAAAAGGAAATAAAAATAAAGGTTAACTGTGTCCATCTACAACTAAAAATATAAAATAAATATATCTAAGAAAACACAAATTTCCCTTCCTTTACTAAGTCAACAAGGAAATTGAAATTCTAGTTCATAGGTAGAGTCTGGGTTGTCTTGTCATCTGATGATCATGGAGGGTAGGCAGTTTGATAACTCAAGAGTCATAAAAATAATATAACCCCTCTAAGAAAAACTTTAAGATTTGGCCAGAATTATGGTCTTCTGAACCTAATAGGCATAGTAACAAAAAATCTTTAAAAATTTGAAGTTATATGAACCTATCTGATTATAAAAAAATACTATGAAGCAGCTTACAAATATAACAGATAAAATTTATATAAAGTCACCTACTCAGGCTGGGGTTGTAGCTCAGTGTTAGAACACTGACTTGCCTAGCATGTATGAAGCACTGGGTTTGATCCTTAGTACCACATAAAAATAAATAAATAAGGGGCTGGGGTTGTGGCTCAGTAGTAGAGCACTTGCCTAGCATGTGTGAGGCACTGGGTTCAATTCTCAGTACCACATAAAAATAAGTAAAGGCTCATCCACAACTAAAATAAGCAAACAAACAAATAAAAAGGTATTGTGTCCATCTACAACTAAAAAAAAAGAAAATGTTTAAAGTCCCCTACTCTCTTGCCTGTTTTAGATACAACAGTTACTTTCCAGTTCATTTTGGTGGGGGTTGGGGGAGTGCTGGGGATGGAACTCAGTGTTCCACATGATAGCAAACACTCTATCCCTGAGCTGCATACCCAGACTGCTCCTACTCATAGCTAAAGAAGTACTAAAAAATATCTAACAAGTTTCAGAAAAGAAGCCCAAGGTTCTCAAATACTTCTACAAATACCCTGTTTTAAAAAAAATTGTACATATTTATGGGGTAAAATGTGATGTTTTGATTCCTGTATACATAGGGTAATGATCATACCCTTCATCTCATACATTTATCATTTCTTTGTGGTGAGAGCATTTGAAAAAACTTTGCCTCTAGATATCTTCAAATATACAATACATCACTGTTAACCACAGTCACCCTACTGGGCAACAGACCACCAGAATTTCTTCTTCCTATCCACTTGCAACTTTATATCCACTAACAAATCTCACTGTTGTTCCTTTCCGTCTCCACTTTTCAGTCTTACATAATCACTATTAGTCTGTTCCACCTCTATGAGATGAACTTTTTGAGAATCCACGAGATCATACATTATTTGTCTATGCCTAGTTTATTATGTTCCACGTCCTACAGGTTCATTCATGTTGTTGCAAATGACAGGACTTAATCCTTTTTTAATGGCTGAAGAGTATTCCAGATGCCATATTTTAAAAATGCACTCATCTGTTGTTGGACATTTAGGTTGATTCCAAAGCTTGGCTGTTGTGAATAGTGCTGCAATATACGTGACAGAGGAGATGACTCTCCGATACACTGATTTCACTTCCTTTGAAAATATACACAGTAGTGGGATTGCTGAATCCTAAACTCTTTTTTAAGTTTTTTTTTCCTTTTAAGATCTACCTCTAAGTTTTCTATATGATAGGTATATATTACTGGCTTGAGTCATCAGTTTTAAACTTTATCTATTGGCTTTCTCATAGATTAAATGAGATCTAACTTTCCTGCTGTCCTTCACTTCCACTTTCTATCCCCTCTTTCTACAAACATAGCTATGAACATAATTGTTGGTTAAATCTGATTTCAGTGTTTATATTATTATAAACATTTTATATATATATATATTATTTATTTATTATTTATTTATTTTTTAGGCGGAGACAACATCTTTGTTAGTATGTGGTGGTGAGGATCAAACCTGGGCCACACGCATGCCAGGCGAGCGCGCTATCACTTGAGCCACATCCCTAGCCCATAAACATATTATTATACTATGTAAATATTATTCATCACAGAGCCAAAAGGTATACTATAATCATTTATTTTCTTGTAAACTTGTAAATAACACTAAGGTACACTTTCTTATTAAAGATTCCTAAGAAAGCATCTCCTCTATCAAAAGAACATAATCTATATGGTCCATTATTTCTGTCCATATACCAAAAAATAACCATTTTAGAGAACTATGGTAAACTTTTTATTTTATTTTCTGGTATTGGGTTTTAAACCCAAGGGCGTTTTATCAAGATGTGCTTGAACCACACCTCCAGTGCTTTTTAATATCTATCTATCTCTATTTATTTATTTTTGAGACAAGGTCTAAGTTCTGAGGCTGGCTTCCAACTTGTGATCCCCCTGATATAGTATCTTGAGTTGTGGGGATTATAGGTGTGTACCACTGCATCCAGATATAGTAAACTTTTGATACTGAATACACAAACTTTCACACATCCTATGTTTCTATTTCCTTCAGATTCTATTCTCAAAAACTAATTTTCAAAATTATATTCAATCCACTAAGTCATTGCTATAACACTCAAAAAGTAATGAATATGCTAAAACATCTATTATAATACTTTTTAAACCATATTAACTAACTTTTGTCAACAAATCAAATCTCAAACTCTCCCATAATTTTCTTTAGTGCTTATACCCCTTATTTATCTCTGCTATTTATTGTGTTCTAAGGCTATCAGGAAACCCACACGTCTTGGATAGAGGAAATATTTTTCTCATTGTTTATTTTTGTTTCATTTTCTCTGAGGTTTCTATTCATTCTTTTTTTTTTTTAAGTTGTAGTTGGACACAATATCTTTATTTTATTTATTTATTTTTATGTGGTGCTGAGGATGGAACCCAGGGCCTCACTCGTGCTCAGCTCTACTGCTGAGTCATAACTCCAGCCCCTCTATTCATTCTTATTTCTGCTGATCTACCTAATAATATACTTTTCTCCCAATTCTAATTTCTTCCATCTTTCCATACTCCAATCTTTTGGAACTAATTCCATAGCTTTGATGTACTACTTTCATATATTTCTTCAATATTTAGCTGTTATAAAAGCCACTACTCTATTTACATTCCAAACATATCAACTGACCACAACAATTTGTGTTTTAACTTCAATCAGCTTCTAAAGTAAATATCCCATTTCATCCCACAGGTAAGTAAACCCCAAAATCAATGTCTGAGGAAAAAACATTATCATACAGAAATGTCTCATATCTGACACTTTAAAGCACTTTTTATTAGTTCACTCACATTAAAACAATGACATTTGGTTTTAGGTTGGTAAGAAAAAATTATCCTTTTTTTTAAAATAATTTATTCCTTTCAGAAAAGCAATCCAATACATACCTCTGTAGAAAATGTGTTTCTTCTGGGTTTATCCAGATGACAGATAAGCAACCCACGTTATTTTATTATTAAGGGGAAAAAAGAACAAAATGTGCCTTATGGACATCACTGACTCAGTGATTTAACTACATCATTTGTTGCAATTTAAACTTAGTAAGAGGCTGTAGTTACCTCTTTTTGTAGATGAAGTTTGAAGCAACTGTTTGGCTTTGAGGGAAGTACGAGGCAAATTTTTCAGCCTTTGCGAAGCTGTTGAAAAATAAGGAACTGTAATATTTGCCTGAAAGTATAAGATAAAGACTATAGCTTCTGTAAACTTGAATATTTTAATGCAAACTTTAAAATTTATCAAGGAACAGAAACCATAAGGTGAAATGTTAGAATCCTACAAAGCAGAGGAATTTTAAGGTGATGCTTAGTGAATTAAGTTGGAAAAGAAAAGGGATGGAAATCTTAGTGCATGGTGTAAACTTTGAGAACTAGTTTCTTGTGGATGAAAAAAATCTCAAATATATCATCTGTCAAAATAACAAAGAGAAAACAAACCACCAGCAAACATGCCACAGGATGCAAAGAATACAAAGATATAAGTGATGAACCCAAGCACACAGTATAGAATAAAATAAATGCAATACTTGTTCAATACAAAAAAGCGCATTTTGGCAAAGCAGTTACTGTTAGATGAACTGCCCTAAAATGAAACAACGATCTCCATACTCAAAAAGGAGAAGAAAACTCAGAACCAGCAAGTTCTCAGGAAGTCACAATCTGGTGGCTTTAATATGTTCAACATCATCTTGTTGTAAAATCATCTTGTTGTAAAATTTAATATGTTCAACATCATCTTGTTGTACCTCAGATTTTGGGCAGAACTGTATCTGGGCTATGCACATATGTAGAGGTGGTGTATGTGTGTGTGTGTGTGTGTGTGTGTGTGTTTTGAGAGGTCTAAATGAGTTGGAGCACATGACATTTAAAGAGATCAGTGAGGAATACTAAACTTGTTTCAAACTTTTATTAGCTACACTGAAACTCTCTAAATTGGCAGATAAGATCCAGATATAGTAAACTTTTGATATTGAACACACAAACATTCACACATCCTACATTTCCAGGGCCATCTACAGTTAAAAGTGACTCCATTTATTCCAATATCCAGTTATCAGAGTCCTATACCAATCAGTGCAGTCACCTATTTAAGTGGCTCTGAAATGTCCTTCTATTGATTAGACAGACTTTATATACTTTTAGAATTTATGTGTAAACCAAGACAAAAAACAGACCCTACTTCTACAAGTTTAGTTAGGGCACAAATAATCACTGGGGTGATAAAGGATACTTGACACATCATCAGGGAGAATACAAGGAAGGATTTGTCTTTCCTCTATTGCTTAGCTTTATCAAGCTAAATAACTAATTTTTTTTCACAGCTAATACACTTTTTTAAAGAAATGTACTTGATTTCCAATTTTATAGCACTCCAAACATTACTATAGCTAAATAATATTTGATGCTAACTCAAATATTGACAGGCAGACTAGCAAAAATTTCTCATTTAAAAAAATCAAAATTTATATCTTATATCTATCCCACAAAAATTTAGGATGTTATCATCATTGGATATTCTATTTATTTATGTTTTCAATCAGTCATATTTTCATCATTCCAACCATTCATTCGTCTATCCCTGTATTCATGCAAATAAGAGAGTTATCTGCTTTCTTTCAGGTACTGTTTTGGGTACAATGGATTTAGTAGCCAATTAGATAGACATAGTTTTTACTTTGATGGAATAGTCTAGAAAAGGAGAGACAGACAATAAACAATGTTGTAAAATATAAGGCCTTCCAGATGCTGGCAGGTGCTAAGGAGGAAAATTAAGCAGGAAAGGAGGACAAGAAGTAAGAGATTTAAGTTGCAACTATAAATAGGATGATTGAGAGATTTCCCTAAGATGACATTCGCACAAAGATCTAAAGGAAGAAAAGGAGTAAGCCATGTAGATATCTAGAAAAAGCATTCCAGATTGAGTAAAAAGCAATTGTAAAGAATACTGAGATTGGAACATAGTATGTTTAAAGAACAGAAAGGAGGCTCAGAAGGGCAAGGAAACCAACTGAACATATTCTGGCAATCTACAATGTTTTTCAGCCATTAAAAAATTTTAATGAGGGCTTAATATCAAATGCCATTTGTAGTAAACCCTTTGGAAAGATCCTATTTGAATTAACAACTACAGTGACTTCAATGGACTTTTTTTGTTTTTTTAACCTCTTCCATTTCATGGTGACATCACAATGGCATCTACATACAAAGGAAAACTGTCCACCAGGAATTTAAAGAGTCAGATTACATACATACAGGATCAGGCAGTAAATAGGAAATCTGCCTGACACAGCATAAAATGAACCAGGTTAATAAGATACTACAAACATGCATGTTAATCAAATAACAAAACTAAGTTTTTATCTGATTTATCATTCTTAATTTGATCAGTCTTCTAAAGACAAAAATTAATTTTTTTTTAAAGTTCTGGGGACTGAATACAGGGGACCTCTACCACTGGCTACATCCTAGTCCTTCTTTTTTTTTTTTTTTTTTTGAGAAAGGATCTTTGTACATGCTGGCCTTCAACTTGTGATCTTCCTGCCTCAGCCTCCAGAGTTGCTGAGATTACAGGTGTGGGCCACTGTGCTTGGTACATCATTTTTTAAATAATGAAGTGTTCTAGTTTAAGTGAAATTCCAGATCTTTCTAAAATAATATAATTAAATGTTAACTGTTTGAAAATATTTATGACTTAAGGTTTTCCCTGTTTCCTCATTAAAAAAAAAAAATACAATTCTAAACTAGCAAAACCCCTGTGAGAAGCAAGGATGCTACATTAAAACAATTATCCTACCTACCCACCCCCCCTTTTTTTGGTGGGAAATGGGAATTGAGCCCAAGGATGTTCCACCTCTGAGCTACATTATCAGTCTGAGGGTCCCTGAACTTGCTCTTCTCCTGCCTCTGTCTCTCAAGTAGCTGGGATAACATGTACATATCACCACACCTGGCTAACAATTTATTCTTTGATGCTACCGTTATTTAGATTAATGTCATCTTCCACAAATCAACTCTTCTGAAAACCTCCATTTCTGGGAAACATGTACCATTATTTTAAGTCATTCTAGCTAAAAAAAATTGTTACTTAAATTTTATTTATATACCTCCTATAGTTTCTTAGATCAATACCTTCCTTTATATCTTCATGGTCTCCTAAATACTTTCATCGCCCTATTTTTTGGATTAGAACAGTGTCCTTTGGGGTCTCCCTACATCTACTCTTTTTCACTCAATTTATGTACATCAAGGAAATAAGATGAAAGTGCCCAGTACCTGCAGGAAATAAGCAAGTGTATCATCAGAATTCAGAAACAAAATAAAACCAGCTGTTTTTTTTTTTTTTTTTAACACCTTCATTTTATTTGTTTATTTTTATGTAGTGCTGAGGATTGAACCCAGGGCCGCACACATGTGAGGGGAGCACTCTACCACTGAGCCGCAACCTGTTTTTTTTCTATTATCATGCTCCAGCAATAATAATCAAAATCAGTGAGAAAAAACACTCTTCCCTGGGGGAAAAAAATG
The DNA here is from genome assembly GCF_052094955.1 of Ictidomys tridecemlineatus. Lineage (NCBI taxonomy): Eukaryota > Metazoa > Chordata > Mammalia > Rodentia > Sciuridae > Ictidomys > Ictidomys tridecemlineatus. The sequence continues at coordinate 37,132,271 of NC_135485.1, read as the reverse complement.
TTTATTGGTCTAAATTATACATAATAGCTATAGAGACTATTGCATTTTAATAACATTATGCTACTTTTAAATTATTATTTCATAGTAATCTGAAATCTTTCAAGCTTACTTCAACAATGTGTGCCTCTTACCCTGTGATACACTATATTACTATATAAGTACACTAGAAACAATGATGATAGACTATAAAATCAATGAGTTACCTCAATTTTGTCATTACATGTGTCTTTGAACTTGTGTTTGAAATTTTTTAAACTGTGAAGACTTTAAAAAAAATCATTAGACTAGATCTATTCCCTGCCCCCAGTACCCCCCCCCACACACACACCACACACACATACACACAAAGCTTAGACAGTATGGCACTTTCTGGAATTTATTGTAAAATGTGATTTTGTGACTCTCTATCCAGCTTAACTTTACACTGAAGATTTTCCGTATACTGCTGTTTGTTGAGCTTTAATAGTCAAAGATTAGTTCTGAAGAATCATTGACATTGTTTGAAGAGATAAAGCTGTAATTTTATTACTGTAACAAATTAATATGTAAAAATATATTTCCTTGTTTAGAAAAAGAATAATGTAATCTTAAATCCCATCATCTTCTTTCTGTACTATAGTATTGATTTTATTATTTTTTACTGACAATTACAATACACAAAGTTCAATAAAAATATTTCCACTGTTGGCATTTTTTCCTGGCTATTGCTCCTCTAATTAATTTTATTTCATGATTATTACTGAACACAGCTTTATCATTTAGGGGAATGTTAAAAAAGACTCTTCTCCAGGTACTAATACTAGTAAGCATAAGCCACTATAAATGAATTTTAATGTGAAATACCCTTGGGTTCTCTCTCACCCATGACATTTTGTTTAAAACCTTTTATTACTTACAAATTCTCATTTAGTCATCCTTTGATGCTCTCTGACTCTCCACTTTAGCCTTCTCAGGGCTATCAAGTCGCATATCTTAGATTTATTAAAACAGAAATAACAACACCTAGATTTTATCACTCCTTGTTGAGGTGTCTCCCAAAAACTCAAGTGTGAGACAATGCAATAAAGCTGAGAGGTGAAATGATTGGGTTATGAGAGTCTTAATCAGCTACCCTAACCAGCTGATAGGGATTAATTGTGTGGTAGTAACTATAGGTGGGTAGGGTGTGACTAGAAGAGGTGTGTCCCTGGGGGCAAGCCTTTGGTTGTATATATTTTGTCTGTGTTAAGGAAAGCTCCCTGTTTCCGGGTAGCTTGTTCCCAGCCACTTTCCTCTACCACACTCTTCTTCCTCACCTCACAGAGCAATGGAGTAGGCCTTCTATGGACTGACACTTCTAAAACTGAGACCCAAATAAACTTCCTCTTCTAATATTGTTCTTGTCAGGTCTGTTGGTCACAGTAGCAAAAAACTGACTAAAACACTCCCTTCACCACCGCCTTTGTTCAACTCTTCATTTTTGGTCCAGATTATGCAATACCCTTCCAAGTGATTTCTAGTCTCTTCACTTTATTCCTTATAATATCACATAATATCAAAATAAAGTTTCCAAGAGAAACCTTGATTAAAAGTCCATCATGACTCCTCATGCTTACAGGGTGAACTCTTTACATGATATTTAAAAACTCTCAGTCTATTTCCTATCTATAGGTCTCCTCCCTCATCCATTCAGACCTTATGCTTCAGTCATACAACAAAACACTAGAATCAGGTTGCCACTCTTTCACTTTTCTTGACTGCACTTGGGAAAACTGATACATCTTTCTTTCTTTGGCAACTCATATAAGCTAAGTTGGCTATTTTTTAAATTTCTTTTTTGAAAACTCTTCACACTTTTAATACCTCTCCTCTGTTCTCAAAAAAGTTCCTGCTTATCATTTCCTGCTATTGGAAAGCATTGGCTGTCAAACACATTTATATTTTCAGTGCTAGGAACATAATTTATACCCAGCAACTTCTATTAAATGATTAAGGCACACATAAGTGTCTGACTGCTGGAGAAAATCTGAGCATTCAAGGTCCCCCACAATTAAGTCCAAATAAGTGATTCTCAAACTTGGATCTGCCCTGAAATCAGCTGAGCCTTTTTTTTTTTTTTTTTTTTTTTGGTAATGGGGATGGAACCTAGGGGCGCTTAACTACTGAAATACATTCCCCTTTTTAAAAAATTTTGAAAGCGTATCACTAAATTACCCAGGCTGGCCTCAAACTTGCAATTCTCCTGTCCCAGTCCCCCAAGCAGCTGGCATTTCAGGCATATGCCACTGTGCCTGGCTTCAACTGAGACACTTCTGAAACGAGAGATTCTTGGTCTCCACCTCAAATATATTCAATCAAAATCCCCAGGGGGTAAAGCCCAACACACTACATTTAATGTTTTTTTTTTTTTTTTTTAAGTTTTTTGGTGGACACAATATCTTTATTTTACTTTATGTGGTGCTGAGGATCGAACCCAGTGCCTCATGCATGCTAGACGAGCACTCTACCACTGAGCCACAACCCCAGCCCCAATAATACACTATATTTAAAAAATTTTGTGATGTGATAACTGATCCAATATCACTGTACTATTTATTCTTACATTGAAGTTCTAGGAATATTACTCATTCTTAGACTAGCCTGTTAGTTTACTTGTAAAATGATTTATTTCAATTTATGTTTCATAATTATATAAGATTCAAGTGCAACATTTTAGTGTTTTGTTAATAAATAAAATCTAGAAAGAATTCTCCCCCCTGGACCTCAGATAAGTCTGGCTATACATAAGCTGAAAACTGCCTTTAGCTCTTACTCTTCACTGAGAGGTTGAGAACAGAATGTTGATTCTATGTTTATTCTCTGGGGGTATACTCTGAATCTTATGTAAAAAGATTCTTACACTTTACTCTCTGTGATAATTCAAAATTTATTTACAGTTCAATCTCAAATCATTTCTAATACAGTCATCCAAGAATGTATTCCAAGATGCCTACTCATTTGCAATTAGCTCAGCATGATGTAATCCAAACAATGAGGGGAAGGAAACCAGGAGTCTCAAGGAAGTAATGTGAAGGAGTAATTTGGCCTTAGTTTTGCCACTTTTCTAGTTAATATGACCTTGCATGATTCAAAAAATTTATATGGATCTCTGATCCCTTTCTATAAAAATAAGGAGTGGATATTTGTGAGATTCATATGAAATAATACATGTCAAAGTACTTTAAACATTTTAAAATACTAACCAAATTTTGGATATTTAAAAAAAGTCAGTAGATTGTTTGAAGGCTTTCACTCCCCTTCTCCTTATTGTTGAGACAATAATTCCTATATTTTTCTAAAAACCAAACTTTCTGCTAAACCTGTCTCTGGTAGTTTTAGAAAGCAAGGTAAATTAATCTTTTGGAAAAAAAATTGCCTCTGCCAAACATTCTTTCCTTTAATTGAAGAAACTGAGAAAATGACCTGAATCCAGGATATGTGCAATGCTCTGGTTTTCTTAAACTTTTTAAGTCATTCATATTTTCCAAATATGAAAGTTGAAAATTGGTAATAGCTATAAAAGTTGGAAAACACATTAGAATTCTCATAATACTACATCTGAATGCCAGCATCCACAATAATGCAGCCACAGCAAATAAGCATATAAAAATAGTGATTGGCATAGTAACAAGGCAAAAGAAGTGGTCCCATAGATGGAAATAAGCAACCTTGCAAAGTTAGCTTCATGCAGACCAGCAAGTAAGAACCAAAGCTCTACCACTTATAGCTGGAAAAATAAATACTTAAAACAAATGCAACATACATTAAGTAACTTAAGCTTACATAAAAAATTATAAAATACCAATTCATTTAATAAAATGCATAAAACTTGCTCTATATGCACATAATTACATATCAAAATATAAAAATTTTATATGTAAGACATTTTTATGCAAAGATATATGTAAAATTTCAAGAGAAAACAGATAATTAGGTTTTTGCTTCACAATACACTAACTTTAAACAAAATTCTTCCAAAATCTTTATAAAAGAAATTTAATATTAAGTCTTAGGCTTGCTGATATTCTGGATTTTTTATTTTCCAAATTATTTTGACAATAGTGTAATTCTACACTAACATAAATGTTTGTTGACATTTTTAATTACAAATAAGTTTACTATAGCTAAAAATATAAACAAGTACATGCAAACAGGAAAAAAAGGATGATATCAGTTTAAATTCTTCTGTCTGTATATTATTCTAATATTGAAATAACATGTTTATGAAACAGCATACATATTTTCCACAAAACAATAAATTAGTGGGGCTAGAGGTGTAGCTCAGTGGCAGAGCGCCTGACTAGCACATGTGAGGCACTGGGTTCAATCCTCAGCACAATAAAAAAAAATTAAAAAAGAATACATTAGTAATTAGGATATTCAGATTCCCTATATATTTTCCTTAATTATCAGCTTCTGGGGAAAAAGGAAAAATAATGTGTCTACATATTCAACTTTGATATTGGTTTATTATACTACAAGTATGAAAAATGAATTGTTTATTTTTATTTTGATGTGCTCTAAAATATAATAAACTTTTAGATATTTTATTTTTTGCAGTGTTGGTGATTGAACCTGGGGCCTTGTGCATACTAGGCAATCATTCTACCACTGAGCTATATCTCTAGCCTAAGATATGTAAAAAGTAGAGATTTTTAGAGAAAATTTAAGTACTTATTAAGAAAATGACCTGAATCCTGGACATGTGCAATGTACATTTGGATAGTATATTGGTTACTATTTCTAATTTCTTTAAGTGAAAGCCAAATCTAGTTCCTTTTTTAAAAAAAAAAAAATCTATTGTCTTAAAAATATACTTCATTTATTTTAAAATTTGGTAGAGACTGAAATTAGTTTCATATAATTATAAGTATTAATAGGAATTAGATATTTCAGGGACAAATTCTAAATTTTAATATAGTATGGCTATCTTATAGTAACAGTTTAATAGTCATTCAGCACAAATATCTATAATTTTTATTTTCCATTAATCAATTTATACCCGAAAACATAAGAAAGATACTTACTGGCTGAAGCCTGAGATTGCATGCGAGGTATTCCTCCATTTGGCACTTGAAAATTTGAGTCACTTCTGCTGCTTTTCACTGAGTCAACTTGTGTATTAGATGTACGGGACAGGTTTGGAAGACTGCGCCTTAGTTTTTCTACAAAAATAGGATTTTAATTTTTTAAAAAATGAAACCATTCTTTCAAATGGAGAAAGAATTAAAATATTAATTAGGATTCAAAGGAGATTTACCTAAACATTCTGCCTATTATAAAATAGAAAAAAACAGGAAGTACTTATTTAAAAATAAAAACTCAACCCACAGTCTATATAAATTGGTAGGTTAAGAGAATCCTTAAAGGAAACAGCAAATTATATATTGAAATCTAGATCTAAACAAAGATCATTTCATGAGTAAAATAAAGCAAAAGTAACACAATCACCTAAAGTTAAAATTACTTTCTTTTTTTGTATTGATATACGATGAATAAAATGGCTCACTTGACTAAACTCTTTACAAAATCTTGGCAAAACCGCATTACTTTCACACTGAAATACGAATGATTTTTTTCAGAAGCATTCTAATGAAAAAAATCTGCTACGTTTTACCTTCATTTTTAACATTGCTTGTCTGTAAATCTGTGGGATGGCCTTGAAGTGAAAGGCGAGGCTGCTGTAAGCGGCTAATCATAGGCTGTGGGGACACTCTACTATATTCTATTCCCCGAGCAGGAGATCGTGAACGAGGTGAATTTCTGGGCGACTGCTTAGGTGATGGTCGAGGTGAATTGCGTGGTGATGGTGAAAACCTGTTAACAGCAGGGTATACTGCATGATGCATATTGTCATCTTCATCATCTAAACTTTGTGCATCAAGTTCCTGATCACTAAAAGTACCCCGTCTTGTAGAATTGCAAGATGAACCAGAACTGCGCCGAGAAGTGGTGGCTGCATATTCCTGCCGGAGACCTGGCAACAATGAATATGTTATTTCTTTAACTATAATTTTGATTATTTAAATATTTTTTTAAAATGTAAAAGTAAAAAATTATCATTGAAAAATTCAAGCAGTATAAAGTAGAAAGGAAAACTCCCTTTCTACTTTTAGACATCCTGCCATCATCAGGATGCATAAACCACATCTGCAGATTATTTTTAAATGAAATGAAAATTTATAAAACCTTTGCCCAATTTCTAGATTTCACTTAAATCTGAAATTACAAGGTAGAAACATAAATTTAAAATACTTCTACCCCTACACACAACAATCCAAATTTGAGATTAATATTAAAGGAACAATGAAGGAAAACAATTACTGTGCAAGCAGTGAACAGAATATATCACCAAGCAAATAAACTCCTTAGATACTTAATCCTTGAATCAACATTATAATGCAAAAAATCACAGAATCTAGGTAATTTAAGCAAGTCCTGCTAACTATTGGCAATCCAGTAAAAAAGGATGTCATAGAGTAGTTATATATTTACACACAGAAAATGCTGTTAACAATTTCCCCAAACTAGTGATTCTTATCTTAGAATCACTCCAGGATATCTTTTTAACTACAAATTGTTGGGGATGCAGCTCATTAGTGGAGTGCTTGCCTGGCATGCGTGAGACCCTGGGTTCAATTCTTAGCAATATACACACAAAAAAAACACTAAAAATTCTTGGGGTCCAGTTCACCCTTTGGTCAGACTGAGGAACTAACAGTTTCTCAGTGTCTAGTTATAACAAATATGGCACTAATGTCATCTAACAAAAGACAACAGACCAGTGAAAGAGCATTGTTTTCAGAAAAGAAAAATCTAAACCTCGATGTAGTCTAACAAGAGGATGCTAAGAAAGTCACACTCACAATAGGATTTTGCATTTCTCATTTTAAAAACCAGAAAGCTCGACTAGGTACAATCTAAATCTGCAATTTTGTATCTCTAATTATAATAGAAATCCTGGAAGAATTATGTTGTAAAAAAAGAAACTCATATATTTAAAAAGGGAGAAGGAACGACTTGTTTTTAAGGGAGTATACCATATATTTTTAGCAGTGTCTTTTTTTTTTTTTAATTTACTGAGAAAATAAATATTCATGTATGTGGAAAAAGGATTACTGAAGTACCGAGAGGCTAAAATTCTATTATCTTATCAAAACACAATATAAAAGCTGCACTAAACCGTTGACTGAGCTTTTAACAAAATATTGGTATCTAAAGTCAGGTTTCAAACAAGAAATGAGTGAGTTTACTCCAAGGTATAGAATTAGATGGCATTCTTTTTTCCTTTCATATCCATGAATAATTAGCTTCTGACTTGTTAAATGCCACAGAATCAGTGAGGAGTTAAGTTAAAATTACAGAAGAAATGGCTAACATATCATTAGTTTTGCTAACAAGAAATAAAGAATAAGTCAATCTCCTATCTTTCCAGCAGTATTATAAATGGGAACTGAATCAGCAGAGGAAGAAACATTCTACAGTTTCTTAATGTTATAGCTTGATAAATCTTACAACACATTTAAAGAAAAGATTATGCTCTAAGTAAAACTAAAGGTTTTAAAATAAATTTTAGCAATTCTCATCAGCTAATTGCCAAGACTCTGAAATGTGTATTTCAAGGATCTTTTCATTGAAAAGGTTAAAGGAATCACTTTACAGATATTTCTTACTTCACAGTTTAGTATATGGCATCTTATGAGATACACCAGCAAGAACAAAACTACCTACCACAACCACCTTACATTCAAATTAGAGCCAGGACATCCATGAACCTTTGAAATAGTATGAAAAATTTCATGTTTATGTATATTTTGGAGATAATGGAGGCTATAATTTTTACTACATTCTCAAGACAGTTTCTAGACAGTTTCAAGGACCATGCTGAAAGTACCATCACATGCTTCATTTAATTTAATGTCACAAGTTCTTTTTTTTTTTTTTTTTTAAATACACACACACACACTTCTAGTTGTGGATGAATCTTTTATTTTTACTTATTTGTTTATATGTGGTGCTGAGAAAAGAATCAAACCCAGTGCCTCACACATGTTGGGCAAGTGCTCTACTACTGAGCCACAATCCTAGTCCTCATAGATTTATTTTTTTTTAATAAATTTGTGGTTTCTCAAGAGAGTGATATCTGTCACCAAGAAGAATATCACAATAGCTAGCAGCCCTCATAGTACTTAAATAGAGTGTACAACAGTGATTTTTAAAATTCATGGGGGAGGAGGTAGGTAAAAAGGAAGATCTAAAAGATCTAAAAAGGCTCTTTAGGGGAGCAAGTTTTTAAAAAAGGTTGAGAAACACTGATTTACAATAAAAGACACACAGTAATAGAGAAATAATCCCAGTTCTGAGTGCGGATACAAAGTAACACACAGGGTATGCCAATTAGTCACAGAAGCTAAGCATAATATGCTTTTCTCTGCTTTTCATATAGCAAAACTGCCCTATGTAAAATAAACTCTGAAAATGAATAAACAAGTACATATGTGAACAAGCCTCTAAAGTGCCCATTTAAAAATTTTTACTTTCACTGTATTACTATTCTCACAAGACATATTTAATACCTACAATAAAATCATAAAGTAGTAAAAGAAATAAAAAAGCCCCCTTTTTTTCCCCTGTTTTCTGGTACTAGAGATGGAACCACAGGGTGCTTTACAACTGAGCTACATCTCATATCTTCTAATTTTTTATGTTAAGACAGGGTCTCTCTAAGTTGTCCAGGCTGGCCTCAAACTTGTAATCCTCCTGCCTTAGTCTCCTGAGTAGCTAGGATTACAGGCATGTGCCACCATGCCCTGCAAAAATCTCAACTGTTGGCAATTAAAATACTTACTTTCTTCCTGCATCCGGGCTAGAATCTGCACATCAGTTACATCATTTAACTTATAATTGGATCCAATTGAATCTTCATCTAATTCTGAAGCACTTAACTCACTATCTATAGAGGATTGAGGACTGAGCGGAGGATTTCTGTCTGATGAACTTTTGAAGTTACCTTGAGAAAAAAAAAAATCAAACTTTAATAAGACCAAAATTGAAAAAATACCTGTTGCAATCAACTAGATATTATATCCTTTGCTTCAGATCATTATTATTCTGCCCTTTGTTTGCAAAATATATATATTGAACATATAATGAAATTAGAAATGGACCTTATTAAGAAAAATGAGGGCTACAGAAACTCATTTATATACTATGGCATGAACACAAAACTCTTTCTCATTTAATATAATTTACCTATTCCTTTACAGAGAACAATTCAACCCAGTGCCTGGAAAACAGATGTTATCAAATAACTCTAGGCTAGAGGATTTCAACCTTTACAACAAAGTCAATGAAATTGCTCTACAAAGTAGATGAATCTATGATGTAGTATTTTCTTCTCTCAAATTCAATCATTAACAAGAACCATCATATTTTCACTTAATAAAAGCATCTGTTTTTCCTAAACAAGAAAACTCTATAATTTGAGGAAAATTGGATTCCTTAGACATTTAAAAATAACCCTCCCCCCCCCCCAAAAAAGAACACTAGGCCAATTTCTCCTGTATGATGCCATGTTTACAAAATTCTTCTGGCAAATTTGTAGTGGGGATCCAAGGTGTGCTGAGATTTAGTGGTGAAGCACAAAAGATGGGATGAAAAAAGCAACTAGATTAAAAAAAGAGTACTTTATCATTCTAAAGCAAAAGGGAGATAGATCAGAAGAATAAAGAATACATGCTTTTCTAGGCAAATACTTTTATGTGCTCATCAACTTCTATTGTAGAATAATAAAATCCTAACACTGTCACTAATATTTCTAATACAGATTTGAAACACTTGTTTTCCACATTTCTTCACCATAAGAGTCAGTTCCAACATGAAAGGCATGTAAGGAGAGCAAGAAAAATACAAAATAATTAACATTTACATTATTAAGGAAAAAGGAGCAAAGTGCAAATTATAGAAAAAGTACTACAAGGTTAGACTCAAATAATGCCTGAATCAAATTCTTTATAATAATTATTACAGATTAAACTTTTTAATTGTCATAGGAGAAATAACTATCAAATAACTATATACTAGGCAAAGGACAGGGTCAATAAAGTTTAGATTAGAGAACTCACAGGTTGAAAATCTACAGTGGTTAACAATACCTCAATCTTAAAGTAAGGTTACTTAATTAATTAAAGTAAGGTTAATTAATGAGACATAATAATAGCAGTAATAGGAGTAAATGAATGTGTCAGTCATAGAATCAGAGCAGAATATACTTTTTCCAGTTCATTGCAACCTGTCCCTTCCACGTTACTTACAGCACCCATCTCTCTTTTAATACATTCACATATAACCTCATATTATTGCTTATGGTTAATATCAAAGCCTATTAAAACTCCTTTAAAGAGTATTTAACTTTGCAGCTTTTATAACCCACACAGGCCATTTGATAAAGATCTATTGATTAAGACAGTCAAGGTTCTGACCCCATTTAATTACACCAGATTTTAAAACTTCTAAGTACATACTAAAGAAAATTACATAGATAGAACACATTGACTTATCTTTGTACTCCTGGTGCCTAGTATAGCTTCTGTTGCAAAGAGGTTCCTCAAAGAGATTTTCTTTAAGCAGTTAAAAAATTCATAAATAAAAGGAACCTGAACTAGTTATTTTCTGAAGTAGGGTAGTGAGTGTAAAACCATTGATTAATAACTCTATTCTATTTTCTCCTTACCTGAATTTCCAGGAAGTATAAGTTGTTTGACTATAGGAGGTCGCACTGGGGTTGAGGATGGAGAATTGAAGCCACTGCTGTATGGGCTACTGGCATTTGGACTGTAAGGACTTGAGTAACTCATAGAGTTGAAAGGATTATTATATAAATTCTGTCTCTTGAGAGCTGCATTTTAATGAGAAGGAGGAAAATCAAATCAATAACAGAAAAAGTTAGCATTTTATTAAAAAGTTTTCCTATTAAAAATTCGTTAAATCATTGTCTCAGTTTAAATAAACATACTTATAGTAGTAGGAAAAATATAATCCAACACACGCTTTCATTAACTGTTATGCAAACAAAACAGTAGCCACATCAAATGACAAAATAATATAGGTAGAACATATTCTAAACAGGCTACTGGCTATGAAATTAATTCACTTCTATCTTGTTAGAGAAAGTGTTTCTTTAATAACTCTTCCATCAATCCTGTGTGAGCTTTAAAAATAAATCAAATATGAAAATACCTGTGCCTAATTTTTCTATAATACACATTATTTTTAAAAACTGCACAAAATATTAAGTTTTTATTTTTATTTTTTGGTGCTGGGGATTGAACTCAAGGGCACTTAACCACTGAGTCATACCCCCAGACCTTTTTATTTTTTGAGACAAGGTCTCACTAAGTTGCTGAGACTGGCTTTGAATTTGTGATCCTTCTGCCTCAACCTCTCACATTGCTGGGATTACAGGTATGCACTACCATGCCTGGCAAATATTACATTTTTAAAATGGCCTTTAGGGTTTTGAAAAAAGAAAGCAATAATGACTGGTTAAGTCAGTCAAAGATTAAAAAAAAAGGGGGGGGAGAGATTTGCCTTTTTAAAAAGAAAGTTTATTCCCACCCAAAATAATACTTTTGTTACAAGAAAATCATGCTTTGTATATAAAATTACACAAATAGTACATCAGAAAGACTAGGATATCAAGTGAAATTATATAAGAAAAATCAATACTTAAACTAATATTTTCCCCTTCCATCCTATCCTAAAATCCACAGCTTATTCAATATTTATTAGGATGGCCAAAGCGTTGTAGAAAACATACAAATATAACATGGTACTTTCTCTTAAAAGGCTTGCTAGTAAAATAGAATTGGCTAAAAAAACAATAATTGTAAAATAAGTACTACAATAAAGGTGCAGAAGGTTACAGAAATGAACTGAGAAATTTTACAACTGAGAAAATGGGTAATATTTTTTGGAAGAATAGGCACTGAATGGTCTTAAGAGGATGAGTAGTAATCTGATAGGCCACTAAAAGTGGATAAAGTACAAATGTGCTGTGTTTACAATATAAACAAAAGTAGTGTCTTGAAAATGCACAGCATGTTCAGGGAATACACGGAGTAGTCTAGTATGAAAAAGCATATGGGAGGGACAGCTCAGAAAAAGTAGCTGGGAACAAGTCATGGGAGGCCTGGAACACTATGCTCAGGAGTCTTAAACCCATTGAGTAGCAAAGATAAAGCGATCAGTAAATTTTAGCAAAAGTGCTGTGATTCAATTTGGGGGAAAATAGAGATGGAAATAGTGATGTTGAATAGGCTAAAGTAGGCAGTATACAGGGACTAGAAAATTAGAAGAAAAAAGAAAAAAGGCATATGAAAAACTGGAAAGTAAATAAAACAAACAAACAAACAAAAACAGGTGCCTTGTTTCTGGTTTACCTACTGACAGAGTAGCAGTTTGGGGAGGAGGAACACATTTTCTCTGTACCATGTGAGATGAGACACCACATTTTATACATATTTAGTACATAGTATGGAAGCATCAACCCAAGAAGAAACAGGCTTGCAAATTTTTCTCTCCTTATTCCTTTACAATCTCCTTTAAAGCTTATTATCTTTTAGTTATTAACCACTATCACTCTATGCCATATTCTTTCTCCTGAGAAATCTCAAACATACACACAACATCAATTATCCTCTATCTGCCAAAGGCTCCCCATTATTTCTACTTCTAATCCTAAATTTCTTCTGTATGTCAGTCCCACACACACTGCCCATTTAATGTCCCTCTGGAGGTATGGCAAATATATCCCAGAATTCACATATCAAATTAAACTCATGAACTTCCTGATAAAATCTATTTCTCTTCTAGGGGTCCCTCTCTCAGAATGATAACATTCATCCTGTCATACAAACTGGAAACCTAGAAATCACTGTTGATCCAGGAACATTGGTGCATGCCTGTAATCCCAGTAGTTCAGAAGACTTGAGGCAGGAGGACTGCAAGTTCAAACCCAGCCTTAGAAATTCAGCAAGGCCCTAAGTAACTTAGTGAGATCTTGTCTCAAAATAAATAAAAAGGGCTGGCTCAGTGGTTAAGTGCCTCTGGCTTCAATCCCTGGTACCAAAAACCAAAAATTGTTGACACTTTTTTTCTTTCATTTCCTCATAACTGATTTGTCACATTTTTTCACTTCATCAACTACCATTTACTTGATGACATATTTTTCGTTTTTCATGTAAAGTTCATGGCTCATAACTTTTTCCCCAAGGCAAGCCATAAAAACTAGAAGTTTCTCCTTTAAGATAGGTCACAGAAACTCTAATCTTCCCTTGCCTTACTGTCTTGAAGCTGGCCATAAAAAAATTCTTTGATCTGCCTTGTCTGAAAGATTATAAGACCTCAATTTCAGAAGGTGTTCTGTCCCATACTCACAAGAAAGGAATGCTGAAGAATCTGGAGTTCAGATAGGCTTTCCTGGGTTTCCTCACCCAGTCTAGTAGCATTAGATCATACCCTTTTTGTCCAGTAATATTTCAACATGGTTGTCTGTACTTTGGTCATGCCTTTGCAATGTAGTCTCCATAAGCCCCCTCAAAGAACAGAGTTCTAAGAGTTTCTGTACTCTTCTGAACATGTACAGATTCCTGGAAGGTGATGTGCCTGGAAAGGGCAGATAAGCTCCATGCCCCTTCTCTCATATCTCCATTTATGCATCTCTTCATCTGTGTTCTTTGGATTATTCTTTATAATATATTGGCAAACCTAAGTGTTTCCCTGATTTCTGTGAGCTGCTCCAGCTATGTAATCAATCCTGAAGAGGCACAGTAGGAACCCTAATTATAGCCAGTCAGTCAATTGGCATTTGAATGGAGGACAGTCTTGTGGGACAGAACCCTCAATCTGTGGGATCTCATGCTAGCTCCAGGCAGACAGCGTTAGAACTTAACTGAATTGGAAGGAGCCCAGCTGATATCTACTGTAAGCTTATTGCTTTCTTCCTGGAGGGGAGATATCCCCAACTTCTGAGGTCAGAGTCTTTTGTGTGTTGATTGTTATGGTGTGTAAGTAGAGAAAAATGTTTTGTTTTGTTTTTTTTCCCCTATACTTCCCAACCCATCCAGCTAGCATCATGAAATGTCAAGAGCATCCTACATTCACTCTTGGCCCTCTGCACTCTGCTCTTCATACTACTGCAAGAATGTCTTTTCTAAAGTGCAAATTGGGTAGTATCTTCCAATCCATCATCTTACACTCTTACATAAAACTTCTATATTTTCCCAATGTTCTTAAAATAAAGTTCAGAATACTTAATGTGGCCTATAAGATCTCATGGTCTGGCTCCTATACATTTTTCTGACTATAATTATGTCACATCTCTTCCTTCCTTACTCTTCTCCATCCACAGTGACTTGTTCCAGTTCCTCATATAAGCCATTGGCTCTCTTATCTTACATTGAGCCTTTGCATATATTCTCCCTATCTGCAATGCCCACCTCCTATTCTCTCCTTCTCCCTTAGTACACTTACATTTTTATAAATCTTTTAGGACTCAGATTAAAGATCACTTCTTGAGGAAAAAAACCTTTGTTTCTCAAAGCCCAAAGCACTGTATATCATTCCTTAATTACACATTTTCAGTTACAAGGATTATTTTTAAGATTCCTCTGCCAGATGACATACTCCAGGAGTACAGGTACAGTGTTGTGTTTCTTTTTCTTTATCCTGCATCTCTCACCTTTTCCTAATGTCTGATACATAAAAGGCTCTCATGCATATATTCAGCTTAGTTTTTTTGAATCAATGAGATTAATTCAAATAGAGATGACACTAGACACCACAGAAATGGAGAGAAACACCAAAAGAGATGTGAAGCAAAAGACAGGCAGTCAGAGGGTTGGTAGGGGTTATGGGAAGTTATTGTTTAATACAGATACAGAATTTCAGTATAGGATGATGAAAAGTTCTGTCCAGATGGACAATGGTGATGGTTTCACATCAGTGTGAATGTACTTAATTAATGCCAATGAACTATACATTCAAAAGGGTGAAAATGGAATATTAATTTTACTACAAAACAACAACACCACATTGGCAAAAATGGAAGCACCTTCAAAGAAGACAGAAAAGAAAACAGCAGGAGGGGTAAGAGAGGGTGAAAAAGATAATGCAATAGCATAAAAACAAGATGAGTTTAGGATCAAGTGGTACTGCACCTTAGAGAAGTTAAATGGGATGAATAGAAACTGTTCTATAATACAATACCTAAATTCCCAGGAAGATTTACTTTATCAAAAAAAAATTTTTAAATACAATCTCCTTGGAAAAAGAGTAGTTTAGGAATGAAAGTTCAAACCTGCAATAGCCAAGTTATTTTTCCTGAAAAATTTTAAATGTATGTATTTAAAACATACATTATGTTTATAGCTATAACTATTATTGTGTGCATATATATACAATTAAGACATTGTTAAACAGATCTAGTACTTGATTGCACCTAGTTTTAGATCAAGAGAAACTCCTTCACTTACACAAAGCAAAAATCAACTACTCTTTTTGTAGTACAGCAGCTTTGCTTTTCTCTCTCAAGGACAGATTACTGGTTAATAACTGGTTTCCTGTTTTTTAGAATGTGTGAAACCAGGAATTTGTGAACTATAGCCTGCAGGCCAAATCCAAGAGACCACCTGTTTTTGTAAACAAAGTTTTACTGCAACACAACCATGCCTATTTATTTACATATTGTCTATGGCTGTTAGCATGCTCATAGCAGTAAAACTGATGTCTCACATCTCACAAAGATTAAACTGACTCTTTACAGAAAAAGTTTATATATTTCCTTATTGTCTGATATTCCAATAAGACTATAAGTTCCATGAAAAAAGGGATTTTTTTATCTATTATTGCTATGTCCTCAGAACTGAGAACAATCTTCAGAACACTAGGCCATTAACATTTACTGTTGAATGGTGAAAAAGTCCTAATTAAGTTGTAAATTATATTATTTCCAAGGAAAGACATGGTACTCAAGGTATAAAAAAACTGATCCTAAGAATTTTTTTTTTTGGGGGGGGGTACCAGGAGTTGAACTCAAGGGCACTGGACCAGTGAGCCATAAGCCCAGCCCTATTTTGTATTTTATTTGGAGATAGGGTCTCACTGAGTTGCTTAGCACCTCACTTTTGCTGAGGCTGGCTTTGAACTTGAGATCCTCCTGCCTCAGCCTCCTGAGCTGCTGGGATTATAGGCATAAGACACCACAACTAGCTAAGAATATTTTTAATAAATGTTTAAATAATATCTAACTGCAGTTTGGTCAAAAACTTCCAGTTATTTCAAGTTGTCTACACACTTGCCTATATAGTTAAGATTTCTTATGAATAGAACTTAAATCAAGCTCCAGAGAATAATTCTAAAAACAAATTGATTTTCAGACAGAACTTTTTTTGAAAATTACATTAAGACTACTGTTTTGAAAAACAGGGAAAGTAGGACTTTAGTATCAAAGCAATCTCAGATTCAGCAGCTCTATAATCACATCCTGTTAAGTTATTTGTAAATATACCATTTCTCCTTTCATTTTACTATATTCCAGTTTAGCTAGTCTTCCCTCTGGTACCCTGACCAATTTCAGCTTAAATGCTAACCAAGGAGCATATATTTCTATAATAATACTAATATACACTATTTAAAGTACACCACTGCTAAGCAAATGCAAAGAAAAATGAAAAACAAAACCTTTTTCCAGGATTAATAATCATGCATCAATTCTTTACCATCTGAGTATTTCAGAAAACAACAGTTTTAAGACTGAGAGAAATAATTACATTTTTCTTACATTTCTACCCACATTGGCATGCTATGTTAAATTTCATAAGTAGAGACATATTTTTGTCAGCTTTTTGAATGCTATTAAACAAAAAAGCATAACAGCAATTTAAACCTAAAATGTCAAATAGAAAAAAGAAACCATAATATGAAAAATACATTTACTAAACACCCACTGTGATCCAAAAAACATTCCAGCCTCTTTCATATACATTATCATTTAATCCTTAAAAATATCCTTTCAAATCTCATCAATCCTACAAGAAATCTGAGCTCATAAAAACTAAATAATATGAGGAGTCACACAGCAATTAAGTGCAAAAGTGAGAACAAGGTCTCTTTAGTTGTCTACCTCTATTTTTATACTTCATTGGTGTTTCCCCAAAGTATGGTAGGTGAGATAATTTTAGATGATATGAACAAATGTTTTATTTTAATAGTTATTGGTTTTAACTTGCATTAGAAAAAAAAAATCACATAAAGTTATAATTTCAGGGATTATTCCTAAGGATGAATGAGATTAAATAATAACGAGACTTTTCAAAAAGTTATTAAGTCAATGAAAAAAGAGCCCTCATGATGGTATGCACAATGTGGTTAGAAAAATGCTACTAAGCAAGTGGTGCTTCTGAAGAATGCACCACTCAATGTTTATGTTTTTTGACTTAAAAAACCAAAGAGTTAAATTTACCAGTAAAGTTGCAGACATACCTGACATAGTTTGATCAAGTTTATGGATAAGAGACTTTTTAGCACATTCAACATCAGGACTTGGGTAATCCAAAACTTGCCTGCACCATACTAATGGACTAACCGATTTCTGCGTTGGTGTAAGTTTTTTCTTTGGTGATGAATACAGCCTAGAAGAAAACAAAACAAAAAATAAAAACAAAGGGAACATTCATTACTCAGAATAATGTTATAAAGTAGAGATCCTTATGGATAAATCTATTTTAAAATGTTTTATTAGTGTATTGTAGTTATGTATAATATTGGAGCTCATTTTGACATAATCATACATACATGGAATATAATTTACTACATTTCAGTTCTCAATACTTGCTTTTCCTCTCCCTTTGTTCCCCTTCCTCTATTCTACTGGTCTTCCATATATGTGTGAATGATATGCATGTGCACTCAAAATACATGTATATAAAGGTGAAACTCACTGTGGTACATAGCATAATTTGACCAATTTCAGTGCTTTCTCCCTTTTCCCATCCCTCCTCTCCTCCACTCTGTCCCCTTCCTCTATTCCACTGATCTCCCTTCTATTTTTATGGGTTCACCCCTTCCTTTATTTTTCCTTATTTTGCTCTAGCTTCCACATAAGAGGAAACATTTGATTCTTGATTTTCTAATTCTAACCCATTTCACTTAGATGGCGTTCTCCATCCACTTACTGATAAATGTCATATTTAAATGGCAGGAGGGAGTAAAAGTAAAGGAGTATGTTTAAAGTCACCCATATTTATTTAGTACACAAGAAGAAAATGATACCATAATGATCAACAGAATGCCAAACTCAAGTGCTAAATGAACCCACATGAGGCATTCCTACAATGTACTAAATTTCTCTATTTTCATTATTAGAACTAGGAAGAAACATCTGTCTTTACAATAGTTTATTCTGTTTTCAGTAGTACATGACTAACTTCCTAATACAGGCACATCATCAAGTCTAGTCTAGGAGGCAAAAGGAGGAGCTAAATACTTTGCTCTCTGTTTTCCATCTCCCTTCCCCCCACAAGCTCATAGAAAAATCTACCATAATAGTTGTTAATCTTCTTTTCAAACAATAGTACATCTGGAAAGGCAAGTGTTAAAACCTTAGTAACTTAATGTAAATCAACTTACTATGAAAGAAAAGGACAGTATTTAATAAATCCCTGGGAAAGATGTACCAAAGGGGAAAAGTGAGCAGAAGATATAGGAGAGAGATGTACTTAAATTTCCTACTTTATAGTTTTTACTCAGATTAGTCTAGATTATGTTGATTGTTAATAATTATTTCAAATGTGACTCCACATAAAAATATGAATAGTTATTTACTATCTAACCAGGGTGGTTTTCAAATTAAGATATTTTAAGTGATATTCATGAAGTAAACAATTATGCTTTGATATATTTATAGTTTGATATGTCAATAAGACAAGGAGCTAATAATTTACATGTTACATTAATCAAATTAGGGCAATAGCACAAAGTGCTGGTCTAGTATAAATATTTAAATAAATACATCTCTCTTTTTAAATATTTTTTAGTTGTAGATGGACACAATACCTTTATTTTATTTATTTATTCTTATGTGGTGCTGCGGATAGAACCCAGTGCCTCACACATGCTAGGCAAGCGCTCTGCCACTGAGCCCCAGCCCCAGCCCAAATAAATATATCTTTACAGTAGCAGAATAGACAAATTATTTTTAGTAGCAATATGTGGTACCTTTTCCATCCCTTCTCTCTTCTTTATAATTTAAGTCTATTCTTACTCGGCTTGATCAAGATAATCAAGACTAATGCAGTAAATGATAATTTCTTTAGTCCACAATCCATATTCATTTGGACAAGGATATTGAAATAGAATCTAATAACTCACTAAAAATTCAAAATGAAACTAATGGAGTTTTCTTTCCAACCTAAATACTGTCAACATTCCATGACAGATGTCTATCTCAGCATGTAATCTTTAAAAATTACTATAACTGTTATATACTGATACTTTATGTTAGCAAACACACAACAAAGTCAACCTCTATAGATGCATAATAAACTTATTAAAATCACTTTATCTTATCACTCTTTTTTTTTTCCTGGTACTGGGGATTGAACCCAGGGGTGATGTGGGACATGCCCAGACCTTTTTTTTCCTGAGATTGGGTCTTGCTAAATTGTCTGGGCTGGCTTCAAATTTACCATTTTCCTGCATCAATCTCCCAAGTCTCTGGGATTACAGGCTTGTGCCACCAAACCTGACACTATTCAAACTCAAGTGCTAAATGAACCCACATGAGGCATTCTTACAATGTACTAAATTTCTCCATTTTCATTATTAGAACTAGGAGGAAAAATCTGTCTTTACAACAGTTTTGCTATTTTCAGTAGTACATGACTAACTCCCTAATACAGGCACATTGTCAAGTCTAGTCTAGGAGGCAAGAGGAGGAGCTAAATACTTTCAATTTTTAAGAAAGATTCCCCCTACACTGGCTGGTTTTTTATATAATTTACCTACATGACTCATGTCTAGTGCATATGTCATTTATTGTTAGCTATAAAACTCATGTTCAAAAGTGCAAAGAACAAGCCTCAAAAATATTAAGCTCAGTGAAAGAAGCCAGATACAAAAAAGCCACAATTCCCACATCTTAATATTCCATTTATATGAATGTCTAGAAAAGGATATGGAGAAGCAAATAGATCAATGGTTACCCGGGGCTAGAGGCGGGTATAGGGTTTCTTTTTAGGGTGATATAAACATTCTAAAATTAGATGGTATAGTATGGATATGGCAATGATTTGATGGTTGTGAATATACTAAATTAACAGAATTATACAATTCTCTGAATTTTGTAGTATACAAGTGTGGGCAAATTTTATGTACTATAAATTATATCTTTATAAAACTGCTTTTGGAAAGTTACAAAGTGCTTTTAGGATCTTTAAAAACACAGAAACTACTATAAACTAAATGAATAAAACATGAATAATTCAAAATCAAATTAAAACAGCATCATGACCATGAATCTCCTGTAGCATCTTTCCTGTTTTTGTCAATAGTATTATAATTCTTTCAGTTACAAAAGCTAAAAACTTACAAGGAATTTTGGATTTCCCAATTTTTTTTTTTTTTTTACTTCCTATCCTCAGCAATAATCTGTCACCACGTCCTACCTTTATAAACTACCTTTCTGCCCTTTCCTATATTTCCTCCTCAAATTGGTTCTCCTCTGACAGTAGATGGAAGTGGCTGGAGTGATTTTTCATTCCTACAATGATGAAAAGGAGAATGACTCAACAATCCCTGATACACCAACCATCTCTATCACTCTCCCCTCTTATTTCAGTGTTCCCAACACTACTTCAAGTATAGAAATGAATGTGCCACATAATGTTGGCATAAAATTATTCTTTGAAATCTCAACTAAAGATTTCCTGACCAAAGTATTTCTAAACCTGCCAGAAGACACATGAGCTGGGCTGTTCATGTAACTGGGTCTGTCTTTAAGAAAAAATTATGTCTCTGAATTTTAAGGAAAATTCCAAATAAAAATATTTGCAACCACTATACATGTCATCTCCTTTGCTTATGTCTTTGAAACACACAGACTTCTTCAAAGTAACCATTTTGCCTACTAAAAAAATTTTTTTTTCACTGATCGTTTTGCATTTCTTAAAACCTAATGTATGGTTTGAGCGACATACACAATAGACATAGGCAGTTAACTGATAACTCATATAATTCTACTGGTTCACATCTGTCAAGTTTTCACTTGCCTAAAAAACTTGAAACATTACCTCATTATTCTATTACTATTACAATTAAGTCATAGAGCTACAGCGGAGAGCTGAGACTCCATGTGCACAAAGAAGGCATTTAGAAGTAGGGCATGTTGTCTCCCCTTTCTCTACCCTCACCCATCAGTGAGCCCTGAAAAGCAGCTGATGTTACATCCTGTCTGTGAGGAGGTGATGTGAGCCAGTGCTCACTTTTGCTCAGGTAGTATTGGCAGGATCTTTCAGGAAGGTGAAAATTCACCCCGATCTAGATCTACACATAACATTGTAAGGTCACTGTTTGCTAAAAAAAAAAAAAAAAAAAAATTAAGAAATACATTCAGAATGTGACTGGAAACGACTCTTCATAATGAGAACACAGTTAAAGAAGAACAAAGAACAGAAACAAATATATTAATTAAAAAAACAGCAAAATGACAGCCATAAAACAGACCATATGAACAATCATATTAAATGTGTATGGGCTAAGCACTCTACTCAAAAAATAGTCAGACTGGATTAAAAAAATAAGATCCAATGACATTTTGTCTACAAAAGAAACATCTTAGATTCAAAGTCACATGTAGGTTGAAAGTAAAAGGATGGGGAAAAAACCATGCAAATAGTAACCATAATAGAGGTAGAATGGTTATGTTAACAAAACAGACAATGAATAATATTATTAGACACCAACATTTCAAAACAGAGAGAGAATACAGCAATTAGAAATGTAAAAACACTAACAGAAGTGAAAAAAATATAGAAAATCCAGAAATTTTGTTTGAAATTTTCAATAGTCCACCATCAATAACTAAAAAAAAGGAACTACAAGAAAAAAGTGGGGCTAGGGATGTGGCTCAGCGGCAGAGCACTCACCTAGCATGTGCAATGCTCAGCACCACATAAAAACAAAATAAAGATATTGTGTCCAACTACAACTAAAAAATGTATTTAAAAAAATAGTAAGGATAGAGAAGATTTGAACATTATTTATGAGCTTTATCTAATATTTATGGGACATTACACCTAACAAAAGATACACTTTTTTTTAAGTACACAGAGAACATTCTCTAGTATAAACCATACACCAAGTCTTACTGAATTTCAAAATATTGAAATTCATCAAAGTATTATGTTCCAATAAAAATGGAATTAAATTAGAAATCAACAACAGAAAGAAATTTGGTAAATTCTAAATAATTTAAAGATTAAACAATATAATTACAAATGATCATAGGTCAAAGAATATGATATCATAAGGGAAATTAGAAAATATCTGAATTAAGTAAAAACAAAAACACAATATACCTATATGAAGAAGCTAAAGGAGTGCTTTCAGGAAATTTTACAATTTGAAGAAATCTATTAGTAAAGAAAGTAGGTCTAAAATCAGTAACCCAAGGTTTAAGATCTAAAAACAAAATTCAACCCAAAGCAATCGGGAGGAAATTATAAAGAAACAGAAAATAGAAATACAATGTAGAAAGAAAGATTGAACCAAAGTTGGTTTTTTGTTTGTTTGTTTCTGTACTGGGGATTGAACCCAGGGGCACTCAACCACTGAGCCACATCCCCAGCCCTTTTTTGTATTTTATTTAGAGGATCTCCCTGAGTTGCTTAGTGCCTTGCTAAGTGGCTGAGACTTGAGACTGCCTTTGAACTCAGGATCCTCCTGCCTCAGGCTTCAAGCTGCTGGGATTGTGGTGTACACCAGAGCACTCAGCCCAAAGTTGGTTCTTTGGTATTTTTGTTTTTAAAAAAGTTATTTTTTAGTTGTAGGTTGACACAATACTATTATTATTATTATTATTTTTAAAGTGGTGCTGAGGACCAAACCCAATGCCTCATGCATGTTAGGCAAGCGCTCTACCTGTGAGCCGTACTACCCTAGCCCCAAAGTTGGTTCTTTAGAAAGGAAAAAAAACAAAACAAAAACAAACTTGAATAGATTTTTAGATTGACCTAGAAAAAAGACTAATATAGAAAAAAGACCAAAAACCCCACAAATTATAAACACTAGGTGTGGGGAGGTGGGGTGGGGGAGGAGGAGAAGGGGTAATTGGTATGTTAAAATAATTATAAGAAAATATTATAAACAATTTTAAGTTTATAAAAAAACTTGTCTGTTTTATCTGACAGACAAATTCTAGAAAGACATAGCTACCAAACAGGAGTCTAGGAGAAATACAGAATCTGGTACCTTTATAAGGTAATATTAAATTAAAAATTTAAAAGTCTTCCCATAAAGGTCCAGCCAGGTGTTCTCACTTATTAATGATATCAACTATTAAAGAAAAAAAGAGCCAATCCTACACAAACTCTTTTAGAAAATCAGGTCTGTAAGTGAAAATCTAAATGCTTCCTCCCCAAACTGGGAATAAAGTAAGAATAGGCACTTTCATTACTTCTATTAAATGCCACACTGTAGTGTCTATTCAGTAAGGTAAGAAAAAGAAAGACATACAGGTTGAAAAGAAAAAATAAAACTAAATTTTTATTTGCAGTTAACATGTTTCACTATACAGAAAATCCTTTGAAGAAATCTATCAAAAAAAGTAGTATAAAACTACTGTAACATATATGTTTAGCAAGTTTACAAGATACAAGATACTAAGCAAAAAACCAACTGTATTTCTACATACTATCAATGAAGAATCTGAATATAAAATAAACAACTCAACAAAATAGCATCAAAAAGAATAAAATACTTAGAAATAAATTTAACAAATGTAAAATGTGCAATGCAACTATAAAACATTGCATGTTTATAGACCTGAAAACTCAATATTGTCAAGATATTTATTCCTCCAAACTAATAAAATCCCTAGAAAATTTCAGTAGGTGGACTGGGGTTGTAGCTGAGTGGTAAAGCGCTTGCATAGCATGTGTGACTCACTAGGTTCCATTCTCAGCACCGCATGTAAATAAATAAAAGGACCATTAACAACTTAAAAAAAAATCTATGTATATATAAGTTCAGCAGGTATATTTTAGAAATCGATAAGTTGATCCTAAAATTTATATGAAAATGCTAAGGCCAAAGAATGGCCAAAACAAATTTGAAAAAGAAAAATATTTTCTTAAATTTGAAAATTTCTGGTTATACTCTTTTTCCATCCATTCTATACACTGCAGACAAAATGTTTTATAAATTACAAATCTGACTCTATTAATACTAAAAATTCTGTCAGTTTCTTTCTCCCCTTGGAGAGTTTCTCCAAAAAATGGTTCCCACCAACCTTGAGACCCTACAAATTATCTGTTACAGCATTTATTCCTTTAGCTTCATTTCTTACCTTCTTCCACCACCCAAATCTAAATAACATCCATACAGAACCAATTTTGATTCCTGGAAAGCTAGGTTATTTGTACATGTTGCTCCTCTAGCTTAAACCAAGTTCAAGTCCTCATCTTTCTCTGCTCAATTTTTTAACTCAGCTCATTTCTACTTTCTACTGAGTCTCAGCTTAAGTGTCAATTCTTTAAGAAACCTTCCTTGAATATCTCTAGTAAGACTGTTAAGTTCCCCATTAAGTACAACATACTGAACCAGTGTTCAAAGCATCTTTGTAGCCACTTAGATATACCCTATAAAAAAGGAAATTTCACCCCAAGCCCCATTCTAACCTTAAGGGACTTATTTTATACTTTATTCATTTTTGTCCTATTCAAATTTTTTGAGTTGGCATTTTGTTATGGTTTAGATATGAGGTGTCCCCCAAAAGTTCATGTGTAAGACAATGTATAAAAATTTAGAGGTGAAATGATCAGGTTATGAGAGCCTTACCCCAATCAGTGCATTAATGCACTTGAATGGATTAATTGGGTGGTAACTACAGGTAGGTACTGTGTGGCTAAAAGAGGTTAGGTGTCTGAGGGACATGCCTTTAAGCCCTCTATCTACTTCCTTGTTGCCATGTCCCTAGCTGCTTTCCTCCACCACATTATTCCACCATAATGTTCTGCCTCACCTTAGGTCCACAGCAGTAGAATCGGTCTTTATGGACTGAGACCTCTGAAACTGCTAGCCCCAAATTTTTCCTCCTCTATGTTGTTCTTGTCAGGTCTTTTGGTCACAGTAACAAAAAAGCTGACTAAAACAGTATTCATAATTAGAAAAAAGACACTTTAAAATGTGTTAGAAGTGATAAAAATACTACAACATGGACATTATGCTAAATGAAAGAAATCAGTCACAAAATGCCACATATTATATGATCTGTATATATGCAATGTCTAGAATAGGCAAATCTATCAGAAAAAAAATAGATTCATGGTTGTTTAGACATGGGAAAGGGGCTAGAATGAGAAGTAACTACTAATAAGTACAAGATTTCTTTTGGGGATGTTGAAAATATGCTATAACTAAATTATAGTATGGTCACATAATTCTGCAAATATAGTGGAAATCACTGAACACTAAAAAAAGTACACTTTAAACAGGTTTCTCTTATGGTATGTAAGTTACATGTGAATAAAACTGTTAAAATTGTTTAGAAATGAATTGGTCTTTAAAGATACCACTTTTCCCCCTAGCATAATTATTACAAAGGAACCAAACACCATATTAAATATTGAAATGTAATTAAGATTCAAATATGAAGCTGACAAGTCACACACACGTGTGGCACACAAATCTACATAAACAGAATAAAACTATATTTTATATAAAGTATAACAACCTTCAGTAATATAGAAGTATAATTAAAAAGTAATACCTCTTCCCCTTACCAAAGTACTCCCAAAGCTACTTATAGTTTGGAGTAAGTCTTTCCTGACTTTTCTATGCATGCATATATAGCACACATATAATTAAATGATGGAAATAGGAAAGAAGACTGTAGTTAATTTGATGACTTTATATAACTATAGGAATTACTTTTCATAGTGTAGTCAACTGAAAGTAGACTACTGAAGGACAACAAAGATCTATCTTTATATAATGTTAAAACAAGTTACATTAAAATGATTATGGAAATAATTTGAGATTGCTGTGGAAATTTTTTTTTTTTACAGGCCAAAGAAAATAATCAGATTTTAATACTTCAAAATCATGGCTCTCTACCCATTCACTGACTATGATACATTAAAAGCAAAAGATCAGAAGCTATATCTTCAAAGATCACTATATAATCTCTGATGCACTTACAGATGTTCAAATATTTGCATCTGAATTAACATTGAATAAAAAACCAGGATGACGCCTGTAATCCCAGTGGATCCAGGGGCTTAGGCAGGAGGATCCAGGATCACCAGCTCAAAGCCAGCCAAAACACCATTTTGTTAAGAGCATATGAATACTGAAATCGCCTCTAAGACCCACCCCAACCTTCCTAGATTTCACAAGCCATCCACAGTAGACTCCAATGCAATTATTCAACTTTATTTCTTTAAAAAGCTTTTCTAAATTTTTTATTGGAATACAATAATTATACATATTTTCAATTTTATTTCTTATTCTTTAACAAATTCCACTCTGGATAAGTGTCTTTAAAGGCCTTCTCTCTATCCTACTCAAATTTTTAATATTTACTTTTTCCCCTATGCTTTTTGACTCTGATCTTCAGCAAGAAATACTCTTTCATCTGTACCCAAATCCAAAATCCCAGCTCTCACATTCACATCCATATAAATTTTTCTTTTATGAACTTTTATTTTATTGGTTTCAGAGACAACTGAACTCTTGTGTTCATTCTGTCTCTAAACTCTATTCATCTTGAAAGCTCAGAATCATGCTTTACTCAGTTATTTAAACAAATATTTATGTACCAGCTACCACTTGCCACACATGGTTTTAGACAGGAATTCAAAGATGAACTAAGATAAAACTAAATTATTACATCTCACATAGAGGTTGTTAACTTCTTTCCCTCACAGGTTACACTGCCATCAAGAAGACTTACAGTACCTGCATATCAAATCTCTAGATTTGGGTTTCTAAGATTCATCCATTTGAGGTTTTGTTTTAGAATACTCTCCACATCAGCACTGGCCTACGGATAACCAGTGGCAAACAAAATTTTCATTGTGACAAGTCAGTGTAAGATCCATTATCTAAGATGGGAAATGAGCAAGTCTATTCAAAAGATATATCCACATCCTCAAATATTAACAAAGATATACAATCTAATTTCATTATAATTATCAAATGAGGTACTGATTAGTATCAAATATATACTAAAAACCTTTTCACTAACTTGATAGCACCAATTTTAAATCTAATTCCTCCCCTTATCAGTCTTTGGTCACTACACATTCAGCCTGGCCCACTCCTGCTTCTTGTTCACATTTTTCAAACAAAATAACCCAACAGTCACACATGAGCAGGTGCTCTTTTATTCTCTAACAGAGATATAACAGAAGCTATTGAATGAAGCGGTGGAAGGCTATGTGCAAGAGGTTTCCTTCTAGGAAACTGCACAAGTAAAGATGGACTGATATGTCATCGTAGTGAGATCTGAATCTATTTTTTGTGTATGTGGTGCTAGGGACTGAACCCAGGGCCTTATGCCTACTAAGTAAGTGCTACACTACTGAGCTATACTCCCAGTCCTATATCTCTAATTTAACTAAATATTCCCTGCTTCTTCTTATCTTTCCAGATATTTTCAAATTTCATGTCAGTCCTTTAACTTAAAAAAAGTTTACCTTTATTCCAGAATTTAAGGCTTTTCCCAGGTCAAAGCAAACTGTTTTGCATTTTTGAGCCACTTCTAGTTTAAAGATGTAGTTTAAAGGCTTCTTCTTAAATAAGCTACCTTGTTCCTAAAGGTGTTCATTTTCTCTATAATTTAGATCCCCAAATGAAAGAGCCCAGCGGATATAATTTTGAGTAAATGGAATAGACAAAATAAGAACTTATATCACTGAAAGTCTTAAGACCTACAAACTTTTATAAGTTCACTTTTGCTACTAAAAACTAACACAACAGAAGTAAACATGTACTGTACTTTGGTTAGTACAAATATTAAGAAAAGGGGTAACCCAATGTATTTATGTTAAGACATTACTTAATACTTATATTAATGAAAGTATTAACCAAATAGTCTCTTTTTTAAAAAAAATCTGTCAAAATCACATTAATTCACAAATAAAGTTATAGGTATGTTTCTAGCAGAAAGGCAATGAAGCAATGGTTTAAGTAGAGGGAGAAAGTAAATTGCCCTTTGGGTTCCCTGAGTAGTTTAGCATAGGGATTTGCACTCAGCATGGTCCCAAAGGTGAGAATGAGGAGCAATAACACAACCAGTGATCCAGACAGAAGTCTCTAGGGATACAACTAGGGATACAACTTATCTGATATTCCTGGAAAATAAAGACGTTTCATTTATCTTTCATGAAGGTAAATCTGACAAACTTTTTAAGTTAAATGTGGAATTTCAGGTTTAAAATGCAAAGTGAAAAACAAAACTAAAAGAATCACAAGATCATGTGTATCAGCTGACCCAGGTTCCAGTCTATCAAAAATGCTTGTCTGAACTGATTGGAGCCAAAATTTCTTCATTCATTCTTTTCATTCACCACTAAGGAAAACAGCAATGGCTTTTAATGAATCATGTTATGTTATAGCCCCTACATGATCAGAGAGTGATGAAACTGACCTAAATATCATCTACAGGATTTTTTGTTGTTGTTTTTCATTCTAAAAGCAATTCATGTTCCCAACAGAAAAACTGGCAATCACAAAAATGTACAAAGAAGTTTAAAACAAAATGCATCTGTAATCCTACCTGCTGAGGGCCATTGCCAAGTAGGAACGACGCATCGAAATTTCCTTGCCAGCGTACCCTCATGTTAAATAGACTTGCCTTGGACATTGCATGTGTCTTTGAGAAAGGTGACCCTGCTCAAGGACCAGGGTAGATTCTAGGATTAGGGTGTATCCTGCAGGTTTTAGGAAGTATCCGGGTTTAAGATAATTTGCGTTTAGGGTGTTCCCAGTTTAAGACAAATTTAAGGCGTTCCCGGTTTAAGACAATGTGGTTTTAGGGAAGTTCCAGGTTTAAGATTATTGCTGTGGGGAATAGGGCGTTTCTGCTGCCTGAGTTCTTGCTGAGTTCTGATGGAGAGAAAGATTTGGGAATTGTGCGGGAGAACTTGGATTTTCCCCAGAACGTGTTTGTAGAGGCCGGTGTTGAGTTTGGGAATAAAGAATTGTTGTTTGAATCTACAAGTGTGTGGTGGCTCGTGATCTTGTGCCCAGCCAAGACATTGGCACCTACCAACAATAGCCATGTCATTATTTTGGTTAATTTTAAAGCTAATTTTTAACATCAAACACTCTACCTAGACAGTATTTTCTTCTTTAATTCATAATGAGAGAATATAGACAGACATCTGCTAAAAACTTTACCTTGTATATCTAAATAGAACACCTAAGAAATTCTTGATTTGCCTGAGTAATTTAACTTCTCAAAAACAACTGAGGGAGAAATGAGGACTGAATCTGTTCTGATCATCACTTAACTAACTGGGGACATGAAAATGACTAAAATGTAGTTGCTGTGGAAAAAGTAAAAATTAAACAGAGAACTATCATTCAGTCTTAACCAAAAAGGAAGTTCTGTTACATGCTACAACAAGAATAAACCTTGAGAATATTAAACTCAAAGCAATAAACCAGTCAAAAAATACATAAATGATTCCACTTATATCATGTGTCTGGAGTAGTCAAATTAATAGACACTGAAAGGAGAAAGGTGATTGCCAGGGATTGGAAGCAGGAGAAACAGGGAGTTACTGTTTATAGCTTCAGAGTTTCACTCTGAGAAAAAGTTCTGGAAATGATGGTGATGGTTATACAACAATGTCAATGTACTTAATATCACTGAACTATACATTTTAAAATGGTTAACGGTAAGTTTTATTATATATGTGTGTGTATATATATATTTTTATTTATTTATTTATTTTGGTACCAGCGATTGAACCCAGAGATGTTTTTTACCACATAGTCATATTCCAAGCCTCTTTTTCTAATTTTTTTTATTTTGATAGAGGGTCTCACTAAGTTGTTTGGGGCCTCGCTGAGTTGCTGAGGCTGATTCTGAACTTGCAATCCTCCTGCCTCAGCTCCCAAACTGCTGGGATTACAGGAGTGTGCCACAAAGTCTGGCAGCTATTTATATTTTTTAAAAAAATGGATCAAAGACCAAATTGTAAAAACCATAATTATAAAACTAGTATATAAGAGTAAATCTTCATGATCTTGGATTAAGTGGTGATTTCTTAGATATGATATCAAAAGCACAAATAACAAAAGAAAAAATAGGTAAGTTGGACTTTGTACTACTAACAACTGTGTTTCAAAGGACTCAATAAAGTGAAAAGGTAGCACAATAAGGGAGAAAACATTCACGAATTACATTCAGAAGGGATTAGTATCCAGTATGTACAAAGAACTCTTACAGTTTATCAATATAAAAATAACCCAGTTAAGAAAATGATCAAAGGGTTTGAATAGACATTTATACAAAGAGGAGATTAAAAATAGCCAACAAATACATGAAAAGATGCTCAATATCTTTAGTCATTAAGATCTCAGAACCAAAATGAGATACTAATAGAATGGTTACACTAAAAAAGATAGATAATAACAAGTCTTGACAAAGATGCAGAGAAACTAGAACCCTCATACATAGCTTGTGGAAATATAAAATGGTGACACACTATGGAAAACAGTCTGGCAACTTCTCAGAAAATTAAACAGAGTTACCAATTGGAGTTACTGCAATCTTAGGAATATACCCCCCCAAAATAAAAACATATATTCACCCAAAACTTTGTAATTATTCACAGAATTATTCATAATAGCCAAAAGGTGGAGGCAATTCAAATGTCCAACAACGGATGAATAAACAAAATGTGCTAAAATCTATAAAATGGAATATTATACACGATATAGCAGGGATGAACCTTGACAATACTGTGCTAAATGAAAGAATAAAGATACAAAAGGTCAGATATGATTTCATTCATATGAAATGACCACAACAGGCAATTTGGTAGACACAGAAAGCAGTTAAATGGAGCTAGGTGTGGTGGCACATGCTCGTAATTCCAGATACTTGGGTGGCTGAGATAGGATTCCAAGTTTTGAGGTCAGTCTGAGGAATTTAGTAAGACTCTGTCCCCAAATAAAAATTTTAAAAAGGGTTAGGGATGTAGTAGCTCAGTGGTAGAGCATTTACGTAGCATGCACAAAGCCTTGAGTTCAATCACCAGTACAAAACAAAAAACAAAAACAAACAACAAAAAATACAATGTAGATAAATGGAGATGGAAAGAGGGGGAAATAATGATTGAGTTTGGAGTTTCTTTTAGAGATTATAATAATGTTCTGGAATTAGTGGTAATGGTTGCACAACTTTACAAATATACTAAAAGTCACTGAATTATATGCCTTAAAATGGTAAGCTTTATGGTATAAAATTATATCTCGACGTGGAAAACTCAAGGAAAAAATTATAGCATTAGCACAAAAAAGGGATAATCTAAAATACTGGAAAAAAATATGCAACAATACTAGATGACAGGGAGAGGAAGAAACATCTTTTTTAGCTTTTGAGGGTTTTTTCTGCCATAAACTTTTTCAAGTGGACAGTGCAGAGCAAACATTCTTGAAAGGAAATTGAAGTTCAACTGCAGGAAGGTGATAGTATGCTAGAATATAGCTTTAAATGGGTTTACGCCTACTCTTCTGAATGAAGGAAAATAATAGAAATTTTTTCACTGAATCATTATCAATTAGAAATGCTGGTATACAGTTCAGTGGTAGAGTGCTTGTTTAGTAAATACAAGGCCCTGGTTCCATCCTTTAGTACCATGTGGGAAAAAAAAAAGTCTAGATCAGAGGAAATATAATTTCTAAAGAGGAAAAATAAGCAATGTCTAGAAATTCCAGAACAGATTCTTTGCAAAATTCAAAATTGGGTTAAATAGAATGTTTGTGACTTTGAGGAAAAACTGATTCCATAAAATCCAAAACAGTCAGCATGAACAAGACAAATTAACTGTGATTTTTATAACTTTACTTCACTGTAGGCACATTATGATTTAATTACAGCAAAGCACTTGACAAAATTTTTCATAATATGCAAACAAAATGTCATATAAGCCTGAAAATTATACATGGGACAAATAGTTACTGAATAACCATAATGTGTGCTGATTAATAGACTGATGTTAATTTGGAGGGAACTGAATTACATACTTCATAGTAATTCAGTTGTCATTGTAACATTGTTTATTAACAATTTGAATGGAGACCCTGTAGGCATACCTACCAAATATAAAGATAACACTCCAAAAAAATTAGAAATACTTTTAAATGCCTAAATCAAGGCTAACAAAGTGAAATTTGAAAGCCTTATATTTAAACTAAAAACTTCATTTCACAAAAACAGGGTTAAAAAGATTAGTTTAACTACCTATGTATGAGATATGTGGGATAAAAGTTGACTGTACTGGCTCATATTAAGCCTAAGTAATAGAAGTTAAAACCATCAATGAATAACAGTTTTAAAATATATGATAACAGCATCATTATAAAAGTAATAGCATTTAGCTCAAGCCAGGTATACCCACCACACTCTGGTCAACTATCACCTAAAATGCTGAGTACAATTCTGGATACCATGAGTGAGCAACCAGAGTTCAGAAAAACATAACAGGATCAGACAATTATATTATTTAAGAAACTATTAAACAAAGTGGAAAAATTTACTCTGGAGAAGAGTGTTCAGAATATGTGGCGAGGAAAAGAGATCAGTGGGGACATGATAGTAGTCTTCAAATATTTAAAGGGGCCACTCAAGGGTTGGAGATGTAGCTCAGTGGCAGAGCACTTGTGACAGGCCCCAGGTTTAATCCCCATAACAGCAAAAAATAAACAATGGGGCCACTCAGGGGAAAAGGTATCATAGTTGGAAAAAGCAAAATACAGCAGAAACAGAATAGGCTTTTGGGTATAAATACCTGGATTCTAATTTTGGCTTCATGGTTTACTGTGTATTATTTGATGCTGAGTAAGACATTAATTTTTCTTACCTAGAAAATTATACCAAACTTATAAATGTATAAAAATTAAATGCAAAAATGTTTATAAGCTGCCTGGCACAGTCTGAAACACTGTGATGCACAAAAAATGTTAGTTCCCTTCCCTAGACTTTTCTGAGTTATTCTAGAACTGTGTTTTCCAAAGTGAGAGGTGCAAAATCAGTTTAGTAAGTGGTAACTGGCATTACTCCCACCAATGAAACCGAAGACAACAGAAAATATTAGAATGTACCACTCATAGTAAAAGTATCCATAGTTTTGTGCAACTTTCATGTTATTAATAACTTGTGTACTAGGTTATGAGGTAAAATGTATTTCATATTATAAAGTTGGATCCCCTATCCTCCCCCACAAAGTGTGACAGGCACAGCTGTAGACTTCTGTTACCTAAATAAAACGTAGTCTATACTATACTAACCAGTTCTATGGGAGTTCAATTAAGTTTAGGAAAAAACCATATCCCTTAGGGATTTAGTGTGTTCAGTGTACAATTGAATCTCAAAGAAGTCCAGCATTAAAGAAATGTTTATTTTTATTGAATCCAGTTTTCCCCACATTTATTTGACCCCAGAACCCACAGTTATTTTTCCCCAAAATGCCTACTGGCACTTTCAAGACTAGCATTTTGTGGCATATATATCTATATGGGGAAAACATTCCTCTAAGTAGGGGGAAAATAGTGTGATTGGTAGAATCCACAGATGGCAGGATTTGGGTTTGCCAAGAAAGAAAAAAACTCTTTTGACTCATGAATCTTCTGGCACTGATACCTACCCCCTCCAACTTATACCCATAAAACATACTCCAAAGCATTTTTAATATAATTTATCCAACTTTCAACTCTTAATTTCCACAAATCTTTTCAGAAAAAGCATATCTATCATATAAAGATAACAAGCCAGATTAAAGCAGCAAGGAGCCATCATCTGGTCAAAAGAAACACCTGGCATAGTATTTAAGAA
Source organism: Ictidomys tridecemlineatus (assembly GCF_052094955.1). NCBI lineage: Eukaryota > Metazoa > Chordata > Mammalia > Rodentia > Sciuridae > Ictidomys > Ictidomys tridecemlineatus. The sequence goes on along the minus strand of NC_135485.1, from coordinate 37,097,908 downwards.
CATTTGCTTTACCTTAACAAATCTTATGCTCAGAAACCAAAGTACTCAAGGACTTAATCAGTTTCTTTAAGTGTAGTCAGTGTGTTCTAATTATAATCTAAAAAATGGGCTGATGAGTGCAGCTAATCCTCATTATTACAAGCATCATTATGATCACCAATTGGAAGGGGCAGGTGATATTAGGATGATTTTAGGTTCTTTTTTAAGTGTGTACATACTAAAGATTCCTTTGGGAGGATGTGATTTTATACTTACATGAAAAACTGTCACTACCATAGCCAATTCTAATAATACTTGTTATCACATGACAATAAAAGGCTTGGCATTATATATTTAAGAGTTACCTCTGTTATTCATCTTTCTAACTAGGAGTTACAAATACCTTTTGTAGTTGTCAGAGCTTACAATGCCATTCCTACTCTTTCCCCGCCCTCAGACTCCAAAGATACCTCCTCCTTAACATTTGTCCAACTACTTTAGACCATTATTTTCCTCCGAGTTTCTGAGCACTGTCAGTACTTCTTGTTCAACTATCATTCTTTCAAAAATTCACTGTATATATCCTACCTTATTTAGTTGCCTAAAACTTAACTCTCAACATGACTGAAATTGCTTTATGAACAGGCAACAACACTTAAGAATTTCCCATGATATCATGGAACAGTTCACCAAATATTTCTTGATTTCAATTTATTAGGCCTAAGGGTAACAGTAACTAGTATTGGAAAATTTACTACATGCCAGATCAATGCTAAATTATCTCATTCAATCTTCACAACTCTATGGAGGAAGCAATTATAATATTCTCCATCAAACAGGAAAAAAAGTTCAAAGTACTAAAGTGAAGTCCAAGGTCATACAACAAGTAAGTGGCAAAGTCAGGGCCTAAATCCAGGCAAAGCTCAGAACACTCCAGTTTCAGCCCTGTTATATAGTGAAGGATTTCCATTTCTCTAAATTAGAAGTTTCAATTTCAACAAAGAATAGAAACATATTAACTAAAAGTTAAAACTTAAAAAAAATTAATTAGTAGAAAGAATTTCCCACAGTCATCTTTATTAGGCAGCAATAAGACTCCAAAGATACCTCCTCCTTAACATTTGTCCCAACTACTTTAGGCAATGTCCTTTCTATTTATGAAACCGATATTCAGGTATGGGTCACAATTTCATCAAGAAGTGACTTAAGGCAATACAGCTTTGGTTTCGATATTTATAAGTAGGGCTCTTTTTCTCTGCTCCTAGGATAACACAGAAATGAAAACTGGGTTTGATAACTGTCGCTCCACAACTCAAAAAAAATTGCCAGATCCAATTCTTTAAAATTTAAGAGCCAGTTGCTCTTGTTCTACCCTTGACTCTTCACACAAAGCATCACCATCCTCTGCCCTCTTCACACAAAGCAAGCTTTACCCCACTGCCCAAAGGGCAGTGCTGATTCACATGGCTTCCCCATCTCCACCAGAAATATGTCCATTTCACCCACCTCACTGGCCCAGAACACTGACCGCTACACTGACACAGAAGACGACTCTGGTGAACCCTCCCCCCACCCCATATGGTGATACCTCAATAAGCAGACCCCTCCCTGACATCTCAAATGCCCAGGCCACCATCCGAAAGCTGGTATATTCACACAAAGCAGAATTCCTTCCGTGGAAGCAGCTTCCCTTCTCCGACTCCTCCAAGCGCGCAGACCTACTCAAGGTGAGCCAACCCATAGACCCCACCTGAGTCCAGCAACCCCAGAGGGTTCACCACCCAGAGAAGATTGGCTGCAAGCCTCTTTCCTTGCGCACACCTCGAATCCCCAACCCTAGCTGACCTTCCAGTAGCCAAAGCAAGAAAACCACTAGTCTCCTGCAGAGAACGGACCCTGCTACACAAAGCGCGGCGTCCTACCAGAGGGACCCTCGCAGGACGCTCCTCCGCCCACGGCCGGTCCCCGCCCAGCCCCGGCCGGAGCCCCGCGCTCACCAGCTCTCCTCCTCCTCCTCCCAGCCTGACAGGCGCTCCAGTTCGTCGGGCCGCAGCGGCTCCACCTCGTCCAGCAAGCCGCCCTCGCCAGATGCCAGCAAGGAGGTCGCGTCCCGCAGCTCCTCACTACTCGTCCGTCTCGGGCCCGATCCGGCCCCGCTGCCCGACTTGGCGCTGAGGCCCAAAGGGAAGCCCCGAGGGGACGCCGAGCCAGAGGAGGGAGTGGACACGCCGGCCCGAACCGGGCTGCCGGGCCCAAGGGAGCCAGCGCCCTGCACGGCCCCCGAGCGGCTCCTCAGCTGCTCGTTCTGCTTCTCCAGCTTCTTCACCAGCTCCTGCAGCTTCCGCACCTCCTGGTCCGCGTTCACGTTGGAGTTAACGTCCTCCATCCCGACCCCGCCGCCGGCCACCCGCTCGGACTCACAGCCACAGGGAACCGGCCGGAGGAAAGAGGTGTCGCCGCCGCTGCCGCCGCTCACTCTAGCCGAGGCGCCGGCATAGAGCAGGGACAGGCCCCACCGCCAGGGTCCCCCCAGCTCGGGTTCCGAAGCGCCGCTGGCCCCAGCCAAGCCGCCTCATCTGCGCCGGCTCCGGGATTGGGGGAGGCGGCGCCAATATCCGGCCTCTGCCGCCATCTTCCCTCCGTCCCTCCGCCCCCCGCAGTCCGGCTCTGTCGGTGACCTCAGAGCGTCGGCGGTGGACGTGTCCGCCGGCTGGCGCTGAAAGGACCAGGCGCCGAGCTCGCGGCGGGGAGGGGTCGTGGGCGGGGCCGGCGAGACGACCGTGGGCAAGAGGGGCGGTGCTTCGCCCGGAAGGGGCGGGGCCTGAGCGTCGGCGAAGGTGGGACCCGGCCCGGTGGGCTCTGAAGAGCCGATCGTGCGTCCAGCCCCGCCCGAAGCTGAGGAGGGGAGCTGGTCTCCGGCGGGTCGGAGACCCGCTCTCTCAGCCCGCCTGTTGGTCTTAGCAGAGGGATATGCAGTATATTTTCACCCACCAAAACGGTTTGTGGGACTCGGGGGCCGGTCCTGCCCCAACTTGGGTCCTTGGATGGGTGCCCAGCCCCACCCTGTGGAGAGAATTTACTTTGTCCTGCAGATGTTTAGTTGGTGTCTACTTGAAATCGGAGATTGTCAAGGTTGGCAGGAGCCCCGGACACCATCTGCGTCCCGTTCTTCCCCCTGAAAACGAGAAACCTGAATCCCAAGTGGACAAGAGAGGTCTGAGGTCCAAATAATAACCGTAATTTGCTGAGTGCATACTACGGGCCAGACACAGTGATAAGCACTTTTAAAGGCATTATATCGTCTGTTAAAACCGTTTTTCGTAAAAGTTTACAACACACTGGCACGGAAGCGGGGAATGGAAAGCCGCTTTTCTCTTCGCCTTTGAACCCCAATTGATGCACATTTCTGCTCTTTGGACAGTTTTCTCCTGAAAAACTTCCAGAATGTGTCCTAAACGTTTTTAAAAGTTGTGTATTGAAAGTACGTAAGAAACATGGTGACATATGAATGTAAAAAAATCTGTCTCGGTAGTACCCGTTTGTAGTACATACTGGTGGCAGCAAAACCAAACAAAAACGCTTTGTTTCCATTACGCTCGCTGCTCCTCAAATGTCAATAGTGAACTACTTGGCTTGTTTTTGCAGCTCTCCTCCAATTGCCTCCTCCACCCTTCGCTAACGATCCAGACCTATTACACCTGGGTGTGGAATCATATGGCAGGACTCTTATACACCTTTCTGCGCTGTTTTACTTGTCTAGAATATTCTATTTTCCAAATCTAATTCATTTTCTTAAAACTTATGCTCATCCATCCAGGAAACCTCTTCCTAATAATGCAACAAAGAACTAGTTATTTTGCTTACTTAGGCACTACCTGGTCAATAGTTTTCTATAAATGTTTGCACTTTTTTAAAAATAAAAATCTCTCGTTTGTTTCTGATTGCATCTGGTTAAAAGGAACCTTTCATTTTTTTTCTCGCCATGTCTAGTACCATGTCTGACACAGTGGACGTTCAGTAAATGGTTTCTTGAAAGTCAATAGAATGTTAAGTTCCAACAGGCCAAGAACCAGATGATGTTTATTCATAGCAAAAAAAAAAAAAAGTGCATTGGGTATATGAAAAGTTTGCACTGTAACTATACATAAGTTCCTAGCTGTGCAAACCTAGTCAAAGGATGCCTTTGTTTGCTAGCATACAATAATTGTGAAATATATTTATTCTATATATACACATCCAACTATTACTCAAAAAAGTATTACTCAAATGTCATTGATATTTCTGACATATCTGAAGTTATTGCCAGAGTTAAACATCAAGACTACTTCACATATAGCAGCTTTTACTTGTATTTAATGGTTTATAAAATAGATTCCAACTAGCCAGTTTCTATAGAAAACCTTTTAAATAATTCCTGGAAAAGAATAGTTTACTCAACATTCCACTCTGATGCTTAGTTTGTTGTGAACATAGAAACATTTGATCCTTATCATAAATCACTTCAGGTCATTTCCCTGCTCAGAAACTTTCCCAAAAGTTGTTTCCCAACATACTTTAAATTCAAATCTGTTCCTTGGCCTACAAGACTCTAGATACATAGTAACTTCTGCAAGTCTCTCATTGACTATCCCTCTATTCTAGTCACACTGACCTTGATATTCTTCAAGTTAAGCATGTTTCTACTTTCAGAAATTTGTGTTTGATGATCCATTTATCCAGAATCTATTGTTGTCACATGACTGGTTCCCTCACTTCGCTCATGTCTGCTCATATGTCACCTAGGTTCACTATCCTATATATTACTGTTCTCAAAAAATAACATCACTATCATTGTCCATCCTCTTATCCTGCATCATTTTTCTTCAGACACTTCTTTCTTTCTGCATCCTAGTAGAATGTGAACTTCATGAGAACAAGGTTCACTGTTTCATTCCCACTGCTTAGTAAATAGGAGGTGCCCAATAAATGTTTGCCAAATGAATGGATTTAGGTCAAGTTATGCCTCCTAAGATAGTATTTCAGATAAATGTGATGGTTATGTCTCAAATCATTAAAGTAGAAATTCCTAATCACTTTGAATGGTTGGCTTTTAAAGTTATATTTTCTTCTTCCAAAAGAGCAACATACTATGCTGCATATGTCACTAGACAAACAAGGTCATGCTCCATGTCCTGAGTGCCAACAGCCCTGAAGAATTGCTGAAGTAGTCTTATGTTCTCACTGAGAGATATGGAGATAAGAATATTTTCTAGGGCTGGGGATGTGGCTCAAGCGGTAGCTCACTTGGCATTCCCATGGTGCTGGGTTCGATCCTCAGCACCACATACAAATAAAGATGTTGTGTCCGCCGAAAACTAAACAATAAGTATTAAAAAATTCTCTCTCTCTCTTTAAAAAAAAAAAGAATATTTTCTATTAAAAATCTTGCAAGAATCTTCCTCTTTCAGATTAATTGCAACACTCTCTTCTCCAGTGACTCATACATGTTAGCACATGTTTAAAAAAATCATTCTTAAAGTGATTCTTAAGTAGATAGAAGAAGTAGAACTAGTACTTATCTGAAGTATGCATCACAGTGATCCCAACTAGCTTTTCAGGTGTCTTCTACAATAAGCTTATTTTGTTGCTGAATGGAGGAGTTTTTTCTTTTCTAAGTAGGTGTGACCTTTTCTCATAACTTGCTCCTGCTTGCATGTTAGCTCCTAGTGAAACTCCTGACAAAGTAGAAAATATTACAAACCACTAAAAGTATTTAGAATGAAAAACTACTACTCAATGACTTAAGGCATTTAACAGTGCTGTGCATGTATGTGTAAGCTCATACCCAAAAATAGTTTAGAAATTGTTTGGTCCTTTCAGAATATTTGCACTTGCTTAACAAACCCTCAAATTCTTTGGCAAAGCTTTACTATCCCATCCATCCATTTTATCTTCATGGGCACACATGTGGTCAGACATTTTTTCCTTGTTTTCTCTCATTTATTCCTCAGAAGCATTCTTTCCCCACATATGCCTCTCTCTGGCTTGTCAAGGAGCCTCTTATTCATTGTTTTGGCATAATGCAACATTAGGAAGGAATCCCAGGGAACTTTAAAGGTCAGATATATAAGAAATTCTGAGTTGAAATCTTGGGAGCAAAAAGAAGGAGGCTCAAAATTTGGATCTATATCTTTTCCATTTAGCAGTGATCAGTTCTTACATTCATTGGATGCCTTAACAGTGACTTAAATGGCAGGTACCACTACCTTAGTGGCAGAGGTGGGAGGGTCCTCTAGGGGCATGTATTATATCATTGTAGGGGTAGGAAATTCATGTTCAGAGCAGAGGTGAATGGGTTCTTGAATCCTTAGGAGGCTACTGTCCTAGTCCAAAATGAAACAATACTTTATTTCCTCTCCTCCTTCTCCTCCTCCTCTTCCTCCTCCTCCTCCTCCTCTTCCTCCTCCTCCTCCTCCTTCTCCTCCTTCTTGTAGCAGATGGAAAGATAAGGTTGTTAAATAGCATTTACTATTATTTCAGTTGGAAAATGAAGTATGAAGCACTTCTGAATGTGCTTCATATTCTAGAGAAACTATCAAAGATGAGAGAACACTTGTTAGGAATAATCCAAATCTTCCATTCAGTAAAATAAATCCCAGTAATCTGATCTAGGATTTAAAATATACTATTCTGAGCATTAACTTAGAGATGCAATAGAGTATGCAATCGATTATGAATAGAGGCTTTTAGTAAAGCAAGCTACTTTGAGGTACTTATGTAATTTCTCTTCTATCTAGGAAATTATGGATAATTCCATTTCTCTTAGATTATTCCTCAGACTGAAGGACATCATTAACTATTCAATTTGGCCAAGATTGTATAGAAGTTAATTTGCCTGTATGCATGTAGGATGGGAGAAGCAGTGTTGGGGATGGAATCCAGGGCCTTGTGCATGCTAGACAAGCACAAGAGTTACCATTGAGCTAAATCCCTGACCCTATACAAAGTTACTTCGTGTTCCTCATCCTCCCTATTTAGGCTAATTTATATGTGCCCTGAATATTTAATTCTGCAAAATCCAGGTATCTCTGGATTTCCTAATAATAATAGTAGCTGACAAGTATTGGTCACTTTTATGCCATCTAATAATTCATTTAAAATTCAAGATAGCCATTTGAGGTGGCTGCTATTACTACCATCATGTCCATTTTACAAATGAAGAAACTGATACATAGAGAATTTAAATAATTTCCCCCAAACTTCATAGCAGGAAGTGATAGAGCTGGATTTGAACCCAGCTGGTGTGACTCCAGAATCTGTACCCACAGTGTCCAATGGCCCATACCCATAATGATTTTTTCATTATTTTACTTAAAAGAGTATTGATATCTCAATTAGCTACCATCTGGGGTGGAATTGGGGAACAATGTTGAGAGCTTGAGTTATTGACTTTGAGATACCCAACAACCCAATCTTCTTGCTCTAAGAGCAAGTTTTATAGATTTGGAATCTCAGCACTCTCGGACCCAACACAATGAAACAAACATGTCCTTAGATAGTAAAGCAATTATTCTATCTCTTGCTCAAAAGACTTTCTAAAAGGCCATTAACTTGGAAAGTTATCCAGATGCTTGAGAGGTGGAAGACCAGAACACCCATCTGTTAGCAATTTGTTAAAATGAAATTTTGTCATCTGAGTTTCTTATTCTAAAGGCTGGTGAATTAGCTCGTGTAGATTTTACTGGGCAGAAGTTGGTGGGAGAAGTTTCTTACCTGAGGCAGTAGTATTATCACAATCAACAAGGCAAGAAGATTCAAGAGTCAGAATTTAGTGGCAAGAGTCCTAGGCCTATATACCAGATAATGAAAATTTGAACAGGTCCTGAAATAAGAAATACTAGAAATAGCCAAAGTATAGCCAGGTGTGGTGGCAGAAGCTTGCAATCCCAATGACTTGGGAGGCTGAGGCAGGAAGATCTCAAATCTAAGTCTAGCCTGGAAAATTTAGTGAGATCCTGTCTCAAAAAGGACTAGGGATGTAGATAAGTGATAGTGTCACCCTTGGTTCAATTCTCAGTACAGGGGGAGGGAGGAGAATATTTTTAAATATATAGTGCCAGGGAAACATGAGTGCAAGGAGCATTAGGTTCAGTCCTGGACGAGAGGGGAATTCTTGGTGAATGCCAAAACCAAGTGGTTTCAGACAATTCTATGCTATTTTGTAGTAGAGCATGTGGGAAGGATGATTATACTTAAAGAGTCAGGGATGCTGTTGCCTGGCAGGGTATTTCTAGCTTTGGGATAAATTGGTAACCTGACATGCTGGACTAGAGCCCAATCTGCTAAACTCTCTGATATACAACAGTCCACCAGTCTACCATTGTGTAAATAGATTCCATCTCCATCTAGTTTCTGGAAATCAGATAGCCTTCATCTCACATCGGCACTCTACTCTCAAGAAATGAGGGTAAGGTGTCAGGCAAGACAGGGAAGATGTGAATAGTAGGGCTTGGCACAGGTGTTTCCCCTGTTATCAGTGTGTATGGTTTACCTCAGATGGGGCACCTATCTGCTCTGTTGGCATGGTTGTCTCCTGGCATTATTGGTGGACTTGTTTCTTCTTTCCTGCTACTACAATATTCCCAAATTTTTCGAGCTTTTTCTACAGCCTGTTTTGGCAGCCCAGATCAGTTTATTAGAAGGTGTGGCCAGGTATTTAGTCAGCCTTGAGTCAAATGCACCTATCAGTAGTTCTTCTTAAGCATCCTCTGATCTCTTGAATATTGGACCCAAATCTTGATATGATATCATTTGTAGACAACTCTCGAGGAAACCACCAAAATATTGCTGTGCATTGGCAGCAGAACAGATCATGGTGTTAAGTGTGATCGTCCTGGCAGGGAGAGGGTATGTATATCATAGGATAGCTGGGAAGTATATATTGCTTTCAAAGATGGTATTGCAGGCTGCATGGGAGAAGGTGAAAAACTCACCCAACCTCTCCAACAGGGAGATTAAAAGAGACGCATTCAGAGCTATATTATAATGTTGCACAAGATCCCCTCCATGAGTAGGTGTAGCCTGTCAGAGTTCAGGCAAGGAATGTGAACACACAGAAACAGCTCCTCCAAACAGCTCCTCAGTGAAAAGGCTACAGAGGCCACCATTTCCATACAGAAATTGATATCCTTCCTGAGCACAACAATGGAGTTGCCAGATCTACATGGTTGTAGCAGTAGACTTAACTCTGGAACCTTAGATTTGGGAAAGAACTTTTCATTGTTCCTTTATGTGCTACCTGCCAGGATTGATATCCTGAGAAAAATATGGGCAAGAGTTATTTGAGAAGATCCAAAATGATATGTTAGAGGGGTCCTGGCTCATTTTTATTGAGTTAGTCTAGTTTAATGTCACACGTTTCTTGAGTTCTTTATCTAGCCTATAGACTAATGCTGTATCTGAGGTGTAGGAGACTTGTTAAGGAAGTCAGTTCTTAAGCTGACATGATGAAGATTTGGTCCTACTTTTTCTCCTGTTAGGCTCAGGGTCTCTGTTCTAATGCCTAAGTCTTTGATCCACTTTGAGTTGAGTTTTGTCAAAAAAACTTAGCACCAAAAAACCAAATAAATAGGCTAAGAAACTGAACAGACATTTCACAAAAAAAAAATCAGTCAATAAATACATGTAAAAATGTTCACCATCTCTAGCAATTAGAGAATTGCAAATTAAAACTATTCTGAGGGGCTGGGGTAGTGGCTAAGTGGCTCAGTGTTAAGAGTATTTGCCTAGCATGTTCAAGGCCCTGGGTTCGATCCTCAGCACTACATAAAACAATAAATAAAATAAAGGTTTTAAAAAAAACTACACTAAGATTTCATCTCACTCCAGTCAGAATGCCAATTACCAAGAATACCAGCAACAATAAATGTCGGTGGGGATGTAGGGGTGCCACAGTCTGGCTGGGCACAATTCAGGAGCCACTTATGAAGCAGGAACAAACTTTATTTTTAGAAAGCACACACCCCACCATGAGAGCTCTTCAGGAATTCCCTCAGAGCCCAACTGCCACCACTGGCTCTTCGAGCGAGCATCTCAACCCCCACTCTTCCCACTATTGAGGCTGATTGGCTGGGTCGTGTGGGCGGAGCCAAAAGAGTCCCCCAATGAGCAACTCCGTGGTCTGAAAGGGTGGGGAAACAGTCCAATGAGCATCACCACAGAGGAGCCAATCAGCTGGAAGTTTGCTGGGGCTGCTGTGAGCCAATCAGCTGGAAGTTTGCTGAGGCCACTTCGGTTGTGGCTCTCAACATGGGGGAAAAGGTACATTCATACATTGCTGGTGGGACTGCAAATTGGTGCAACCACTATGGAAAGCAGTATAGAGATTCCTCAGAAAACTTTGAATGGAATCACCATTTGATCCAGTTATCTCACTCCTTGGTTTATACCCAAAGGACTTAAAATCAGCATGCTACTGTGACACAGCCACATTGATGTTTATATCAGGTGAATTCACAATAACCAAACTATGGAACTAACAGAGGTGCTCTTCAACAGATGAGTGGTTACAGAAAATGTGGTACATATACACAATGGAATATTACTCAGCCATAAAATAGAAGAAAATTATGGACATTGCCAGTAAATGAATGGAACTAGAAATATCATGCTAAGTGAAATAAGCCAATCCCCCCCAATCAAAAGCCAAATGTTTTCTCTGATATGTGAATGCTGATTCACAATAAGGTGGGAATTAGAGAAGAATAGAAGTTCTTGGATTAGACAAAAGGAAATGAAGAGAAGGGAGAGGCAATGGGAATAGGAAAGACAGTAGAATGAATTGAACATTACTATTCTATGTGTGTATATGATAACACAACCAATATAATTCTATGTCATGTATAATCAGAAGGATGAGAAGTTATACTTCATATATGCATAATATATCACAACACATTCTACTATCATATATAACTAATAAGAACAAATAAAAAAGAAAAAGTAAAGTCACAAGTTTCAGATAATCCTTTCACTGACTTCCAAATAATAAACATTACTTCTCTTTTCCTTATAATTTCCTTTAATTTTTTTTTACACGTTTTACTTCTGACTCTTGAGTCCACCTGGGATTTAGTCTCATGTATTACATGAGTCATGGATATAAATGGATATATTTTGCCAGACATTGTCATGTGCAGGATTAACCTGTTGTTTTTAGTCATTTAATCATCCATTACTAGTTCAAGGTACATACACTCTCAGAGACCCAAGATAATAAAGGTTATAAGAATGTGCTTCTTAATCTGCAGCAATTTATTGTCTATTTAAGGTGATGAGGAATACACAGATTACCATACATAAAAAGCAACATGTGAAAACTGCCACAGGAGTGATGTGAACAAGAAAAATACAACTGTTTTTTGTCCACCTCTGCCTGTAATAAGAGTTTTACCAGAAGTGTGTTATGTGATGGGTATACAGTGATGGGTACCTATCATACTCACAACTTGGTTATAATAATCAGAAAACCTCTTGAATAGTCTCAATTTAAAAAGAGGGTTTCCATAAGTCTCACTTCTAAGAATCTATTCCAGAAGAAAACTGGCAAAAATAGAAAGGCTCTATAAACAAAGCTATTTTTATTTATTGTTTATTATTTGTAATGGTAAAAGACTAATAGCCGCCCAAATGTTGTCAGTATGGAAATACTGGTTTAAAAAATTATGACATACTCATACAAGGGATGACTATACCTCAATAAAAAGGAGAGAAAGATTTCCACATATCTTCAGATTAACTGGTTCAGAATGGTACTTACAGTACTCTACCTTTAGTAGACAAAGAAGGAAAGAATCTAAATATATATATATATCCACAATTATATTTGTAAAAAGAAACAATAGAAGAAGAAATTAAAAATCTGTAAAAAATGGTAACCAAAGGGCCAGGCTGGGGGAGAAATGGAGTGAAAGACACAGAAATGGTGCTTTGGAGAAAAATAATTCCAGGACAGGGGATAGTGAGTGTGATGGGGCAGGGTGACACTCTACCACCGAGTGTCACCCCCAGCCTTCATTGAGCAAAAGGTGAAGGAGGCAGACAGCAAGCTCTGCAGAAAGGTGGGGGGAGAACACACCAAGCAGAAGAGCCAATAGAAAGCTCTAGAGACATAATGCACCTGCTCTCAAGGAAAAATAAGGTCTGTGTGAGTGAAGGGGAGGGCAGTGGGAGAGACTATCACAGAGAGGAAGGGACAATTCCATAGATGCTGAGGCAGTTGGAAGGACCCACTTTTACACTGAGATAAGAAAAGCAGAATTCTTCACCTATAGTAACAGGACCCCACTGATATTTTGACAAGAACCTTCTCTGCTTCTTGCATGTTTGCCATTTGCTCCATCTCCCTGATTCTACTGTCAGAACTTCTGCTTATTCATGATTGTATGTTCTCATCCCAATATCATCTTGCATGTGGCTTTTGGTTTGGTGTTGTAACAACTGTTGACATGTCCATTTTTGTGTCTACTCTGACCTAATCACTCAGTCACTCAATGTCCCAAGTCCAGATTCATGAGTGACATAATATTAGACTCATGTATTATTAGATTGACTAATATTAGTCTACCAAGATCCCATAAGCTGAGGACAGGGTCAGCAGTGTGCAGAGTCCTGTAATATTTCCCAGAGGGGATATAGGAAGAAAGGCAATGGTTAACACATCAACCTCATCAAGTACCTCAAGTATTTTTCTCAAAAAATACATGATAGTTAATAAATCTAGCATATCTAATAAACAGCCTAGAATCCTATGATAGGGCTATCTATGATGCTCAGTAACATCACCATCATCATCATCATCATCACCATATATAACTATTCTAATTGATGACTTTATAATAAATCAAGGCTTCTAAAAATATTTATAGTAAGGACTAGTTTTTAAAATTTTTATTTCCAATCTATAGGTGAATGATATTTTTGTAAAATGTACCAAAAAATGAATTCCTAGAAAAAAATTTAAAAGGTATACAAAATGGAAACTAAGTGGTTTTTTATTTGCTTTGCTGTGCTGGGTCTCAAACCTAGGACCTCACAAATGCTAGGCAAGTGTTGTACCACTGAACTATGTCCCCATCCTATTAAATGTTTCATTGATAGAATTAATAGACAGAAAAGCACTTTGTCAGATTGCAGTAAGTAGCTAAATGCCTAGTCTCAATTTCTGTTTTAATTCCATCATGCACCATTAATGTATAGTTCTACACTTTAAGTAGCACCATACTAAAATTTACTTATTTAAATAGTAGTTAAATTCTGAAATAATGATGAGAGGTTGATGGCATTTCATATTACAAATGAGTATGTTAAAGAATATGAATATGAAGTTGTTATTTTACTTTTCTCATAAAATAAATTAGTGTTTTGCATGTAGTTTCCATTATTTGTTGAACATATTTTCTCACATGTGAAAACATGGAATTTGTTCTATTTAGATACGCTATCACACATTAACTGAATTGCTAAATATAGCTAAGATAGTTTTGATTTTCTGTTGGGTTATAAATGGGCAAAATGAGAAAAAACAGGAATGAATTTTTTTTAATTTCAGGGACAGAAAGAAAAAATATTAACAATGACTTAGAGAAAACTAAACTTCTAAACACTCATCCTCCATGGATATTGAAAATCCTCATGCTGTCATTGATTTGGGAGTCAGACTCTTAATTGAGCAGGTATATAAACTAGAGTTTATCTGCTAAACTCTATAAAGTGAAATAAATTAATTCAAGACCAATATCTATGGTTTTACCACCTAAGACAAAATAATTAACAAAAGTGAGTGAAGAAATGATAAATAATTTATTTATTTACAAACTACTATTCTACAATAAGTCAGAAATTATAGAGTAAGTTTACTCTGGTAGCAGTAAGCTTTGACTATTGATTCATCTCCTAAGTATATGACTTCATCATCCCCAGAATTCTGGCAAACCAGAATTTCAAATTCATGTACAGATGTGATAAAAATAGCTGAAATGGTCATGGGAGACTTACCAGTGCATTTAATCCCCTTTGGGTTGCCTTGGAGCTTTTTAAAAGTAATCAAAAGTGTTCCAAGTTTTATTTTATCACGCAGAATCAGATTACTTCAAATTCCCCTGAGCAGTTAAAATACCAAGCAAGACCCTCACTTGCCTCTCTGCCACATATACTCCTTAGAAAACAGAAACCAAAAATAAAAAAATGACAAGTTATTTTTAAACAATTATTTAAAATTCATCATTGCCAAGAATTTAAATTGTTCTCCCTACTGACATTTGTGGGAAAAAAATATCAATAGTATTTTAAAAATCACCTTTTAGAAAGAAATATCAATGTTTTTCTCAAGAAAAGCAGCTCAAACAGCAAAGATTTAATAAGATACAAATGAGCAAATATTTCCTGAATTCATTTGTAAAAGTGCTAAACATATTGCCTCAGCCATTCTAGAAAGCACCACAGCTCCCAAGATGGGCCTGTGGTGGGAGTCTACAGTCTGATCTGCTTAGCTCTTCCTCTTCCTTCATGCCTGTTTGTTGGATGATGTTTCTCCACAGAACTCTTGTGTTTGTGAGCAAGGTATTAACTGCTCTTGTTTTGGATTATCTTGTTTTGGATTATTTCGATGTTTATATGACAAACAGTCTTGAAATAACATCTCTCACTGGTTTGTTTACTATTCAATATGAAGATGAAAGTAAGGTCTTTCTCAGGGGCAAAGGTCAAGTGTGCTTATAGACTTTTCTAAAATATTTGGACTCCCTAAGCTTGGGGTTTCTCACCTATGGCACAGCACCGTGGGTATATAAGACTTACCTAGCTCTCTTCATGCCATCCTATGGGAATTGGAGCTTGGAAATCATGAAAATGCTGATACACTAGCTACTAATATTCCTACAAGTGATATATAGTTCTTTGTAATTTAGGAATCTTATGACTTCTCCCAGAATCTATGACTCTAGAACAGGCTGACTTGTTAGCTCTTAAGGGGGATAAAATCTCTGAGTTCCTGCTTTGAGTTCTTTCCTAAGAAAATCAATATCCTTGCCTTTCAACTTCTTGAGGGGGCCTTGTTTCTGTATAATAAAATATATTTTTATTTATGTTTACTGGGCTTTCATTACTTGTAATCAAAATAATCACAATTAGATAAAAGCATTGGTTTCTGAAAATCAGAAGGAGAGGAAATATTCAAGTAATTTTCTTTTTTCTTCCTTCCTTCCTTTCTTCCCCTCACCTCCCTTTTTCTTTTACTGGGGATTGAATCCAGGAACACTTTACCACTGAGCTACATACCTAGCCCTTTATATTTACTTATTTTTTAAAAAAATTTGAGACAGGTTCTCCTTAAGTTGCTTAGGGCCTTGCTAATTTGCTAAGGCAGGGCTTGAACTTGTGATGCTCCTGCCTCAGCCTTCCTAGTCACGTGTATTACAGGTGTACACTATCATGCCCTGCTCAAGTAGTTTTCTAAGTACATTTAAGTGCATTTATTTGTTGCATGTATTTGTTGAGCAGCTACAACATTTCAGGGTTTGTGTTGGATGCTGGGACTACATTAGTAAATGTCACATGGTTCTATAGTTTCATTCTCATGGGAAAAGCAGCCTAAAAAATAAGTGAACCAACACATTATAGTTGTGAATAGTGAAAAGTGCTGTGAAGAAAATTTAAAAAAGGGAATGCAGAGACAGGTAGAAAGGAAGGTTACTCTAGATAGAGAGATTGGGAAGATCTGTTTAAGCTGGAATGTGAAAGATAAGAAAGAAGAAGGTTGGTACATATCAGAAGAATAGATGTCAAAGCCATGAGTTGGGAAAGCAAAGAGAATTCTGAAAACTGAGAGAGAAGAACAAGTATTAGTTATATTATTAAGGAAGGGCAAGGATAACAGGTGGTGTGGTAGGGACTTAGGTGGGGACCAGATTATTCAGGGTCTTAGAGGCTAAGTAAGGAGTTTGGATTTATTCTATGGGGAATGGGAAGCTATTGAAGATTTTTACGTACTTGAGTGCCAGGATCCAATTTACAGTTGGAAAAATGAGCTTTACTGTTGTGTGGAGGATGGATTGAGAAAAGCAAAAGGTGTAAGTGAAAGGGCGAATTAAGGGGTTATTGCTTTGTTCAGGAGGGAGATGATGGTGGCCAAGATCAGGTGGTGGCACAGCAGGTGCTGAAAGTAGATTCTATGCTGGGGAGGCTGGGACAGTGGGTATGAATGAGTCTAGTGAAGTTTTAATTTCCTTTCATTACTGTTTGGTCATTCTATTCAATGAATAGAACATAATTTATTTATTCATTCTACTGAAACTATAAACAACACTACAGCAAGTACAGTCTTATATATGTCTTGTGCACACATGCAAGAGTTTCTCTAGGATATATACCTACAGGTCACATGATACATGCAATGTCAAATTGTGTAGATATTCCCAATTATTCTTCAAACTGATTATATCATTTTACCTGAAGGAAACAGTTTGTGAAACATTCTGCTGTCCATGCCTATCCTATACAAAATTACCAAATACTACAAAAAGGAGAAGAAAATGTCAAGAAAGTTGACAGGGAACAGAAGCTAAAACCGAATTGCAAAGTAACCCAGATCTGCCATTTATAAATTCTTTTTTTAAGTATACGCACAAGAAATGAGACACAACATTTCGCCACTCTCAACTTTCCTTTCCTTCTAAGCAAAATTCAACTCTCAGATTGTCCCTAAAAAAGTGTAAAGGTGATATAATACTATGAATATTGATATCTCTCTTTTTTTTTCTAGAGGTGTGAACCATGTTGAGGTTGAATTCCTTCAAAATCCAGTGTTTCATTTAATCCCTCTCCTCCTTAAATATTTCTATCAGTTTATTACCTACAAGCTCAAAAGTTGCCATTTTATTTTCACTTACAATTATGGAATATTAAAGAATTAAAACTATTTCATGTAGAGATCTAATACAGAGATATTGATATAAACCTCTAATAAGTTTTCTCGATGGAGATCAATGATAAATTTGCAAGAAAATAACAAATTTGGCATAAGAAATTTTGGCCCAATCGTTTGATCTAACTTTAAAAAAATCTAACTGCACACGGAAATTAGGACAATTAAAAATATAAACAAACTTTGGTAGGTAAATATTTTACTTTTTGATTCATCTCAAAAGCTTTCTCCCTTCTACATTCAAAGTGAAATGAAATACAGTTTGCTTCTAAATCATAAATGCTATTCTTTCTACTATGGAGCTTGGAGGGGCTGAGTGATCAAGAATGATGACTTTCTATACAGAGATGGGAGTGGGATACAAGTGAGGGATGGGTGGAAGAAGAGAGTACCAGCACCTCCAAAATGCAAGCTCACAAAAGACTGTAAACGTTACAGTTTTCTTCTTCTTCTCAGCTAGTTGTCTAATCCACTTGTCCTGTGTGTCATCCCCTAACCCTACTCTCTGAAACTGCCTTACTCACTCCTATGCATTTCTTCTTCCATTACTCTTTCCTCCCTTTGTCCTAATGTGGCAGGACAGGATTTATAATGTGCACTGTTCCCTTCTTGTACTCTTCCTGTCACATTATCTACCCTTTCCCCATTCCTAAAGAGGATATGCTTTTTAACCTCACAGATGTGTCCAATCCTCCCATGTATCTTATGGAGCAGAGACTGCAAATTAAAATGCTTGTAGGAGCCAGAAAAATAATTTGAGTGACAACCAATGGGCAGGGATCATGGAGAACTGGAGTGATGCCTCCAAAAAGATGTATGCTGTCAATCTCCAGTTGATCTTCTCATAGGGAAATAAGATCCCAATGTCACCAGATCTTCTGAAAATTTTTTTTTAAAGAAGATTTTTGGATCTTTAGGTGAAAGTCTCCACTGTTATATGTTGGTAATAAACTCAATAAAGAAAACAGTAACACTCCACAACTTAAAGTTGAGAGGCTGGATGCAACTTGTGGGAAGAAATTTACCACCTCTACACATAAAGAGAGTTTTGTCTTGTCCAGCTGGATCCCCAGAGTTATACAGAATTGAGAAAATGAGGGAGAGATGAATAAAGGTCAGCCAGATGAAGTAAGATGATCAAGATAGCAAAGAGGTGGGGTGGGTGTAAGAGGAAAAGAGGTCCCAGAGTTGGGTGGTCTAGGCACAGAGAGAGGGGGCAGTTGTGTGAGACTCCAGACTTCTAGGCATGGGAACCTTCTTGCAGTGGAGGTGAGTGAGGGAGGAGGATGAATGAGTGTGGGTGAATATGGCTCATGAATGGAATGCTCTCAATGTTCTTCAGAGGTACTAAATAAAGATTAGGACTCTTACAAGAACATTCCAGATGCAGGATTAGGCTTTTAATATGTAACTCCAAGTGGAGACCAGGCTACTTCAGGCCCCGGGAATTGGTAGAAATAGGATTCTTAGTTGTGGGCAACAGAAAACAATCCTGGTAATTTAAGATGGAAACTGATTGATAGAGGGACTGGGCACATTAAAGAATCACTGGGAATACTGGAGAAGCAGGTTCAGACTGAGCAGGAACTAAGGGGACAGCCAGATCCTACCACTGGAACAATCTGTTTATCTTGTCACTAATGGACACTCACTCTTATTCCTCACCACTGTTATCACTGCTGACACTCTACTGGACACTGGATACTGCCACCAGCAGTAGAATTAATGCAATACTAAACCAGCCATGCTTTGCATCAAGCCCTGAGTAGGGAGTTTCCAATAGTCATATGCCTATTCCCTTACAATGAAGAATCTAGGAAAACAAGTATCTGTTACTTTTGGCTTCTTTAGTGGGAGGCAAAACTTGTCCCCTGCCAAAAATCATGCAATGGGGACCTCCCCAAACAGGATATTATTTGTATCATCAACTATTGTATCTGCTACAGAACCTAACTAGAGAAAATGATTAGTCTTAAGGATGGACAAGAGATTTTCAGTATGTCAGTCAGAATAGGATACATTATGCTGCAGTAACAAATGACTCCAAATCTCAATGGCTTTACAGCAAGGAAGGCCCATTCATTCTGCAATGGTCACTGCTGTCCATTGAAGCTTGCCAATACCGTTTCACTTTACTACCCATGTGGAAATAGCCTCTAGAACATTACTGATTTAATGGGGGCAGGGGAGAGAAAGAGCATAGCCAATCACATCCTGGTCCTTGAAGCTTCTGTTTGGAATGAAAAACATAACATCTTCCAATATATCACTGGCCAAAACAAATCATGTGGTCAAACCTGATTTCTGTGGGGCAGAGTAGTATGATATTACCCTAGGGAAGATCAAATTATATTTTTGAGTAAGGATGGAGGGGGGCAAATTCATATTTTTTGAAAAAGAATAATAATATTGAGAACAAACTATTACCCAACTCATTATCAAGGAGGGAGGAAAGGTCTGAGTAGGAAGGTACAAATTAGGGGCAAAAAAAAAAGAACGGGGTTTGGACAGTAACTATAAGTAATTTGCTATTAATGGAGCATAATGCTCACTCAAGGCAGAAGAAAGTAAAAGAGGAAGGAGTATTAACAGATGGGGAGTAGATGGGGACACCATTGTTTTCAGGAGAAAGAGGTTGGCCATTATTCTGTAGCCAGTGAGGCATCTTGAGGGTATTTGAACTGGGATTGAGATGCTAGAGTCATGCATTAGACAGGTTACTTGGGTTGAAGGATGGACTTGAGGGAGATCTGCCAGGAGGTCTTTGTATTTATTCAGGTGAGAGAAGCTAATAGGAGTGGAAAGGTGGTGGTAGGGAGAGAGGAGGCAGACTGTCTGTATTTGCTGATTGATTATGATACTGGTGGGAACACAAGGTTAAGAGAATCATAATCAGGTCCTCCTCTCCCCAGGGTTGAGACTTAACATCTGAGAAACGCCAAGGCAAGAACAGAAAGCAAGCTTTATATAAGAAAAAGATAGCAGACTTCCCTAGAGAGAAGTGAGGCCCAGAACTAGCTGGGTGTTCACGGGAATGGGTGTGTCTTGCTCTTCTGTGGACCCCCAGAACCCCTCACCTTCTCTTTTCTTCTCCCCACGTGTGCCTAGAAAGAGTAGCACAGGGGGTAATCACTAGCAGCTCCTGGCCCTGGGAAGTGCTCTCCTAGAGGCTAGCTGTTAGCAACCCAGTGTCTTTTCTTTGATAACCAGGCCTCATCTTCTCAACCCTCATCATTCTACACTGATGGCCAGATCTTCTGCCTGCCCCCTGCCTCAGTTTGTTGAGGAATGTCACATATCCTGTTCCCTTAGGCCAGACAGGGCTGCAGTCGATTGCTTTTTGGCAAAGAAAGCATGTGGGGAGTCAGCATGTGGGGGCTTATTTCATAGAATTATTCTCTTAATCTCTGGTTCCCACCACCCACATCTATTTGTCCCCTTATAATTAGATGGGAAGGGTGAGAAAAAAGGAGGTAAGGAGAATCTTCCAAGGTGGCCAGCCTGGGAAATTTAATTTTCTTGGCCTTCCTACCAAGTGATGAAGTTGAATGCCAGTAGTGCCTAAGCATCTTATAGTTTAGGAGCTTTTGTTTTCCCAGATGTATGCAAAAAAAAAAAAAAAAAAAAGAAAGAAAGAAAGAAAGAAAAAACGCTAAAAGCCCTACAGAACATCAAAATGGCTACTAAATGGCACCATCCCATCCTCATGTAGAAAGACAGAAGTCAGAAGTAAATATTCTCTCCCTTTCTACTTACCTCCCCCTTTCATCCTGTCGCTTCTTACCCTGTCCTTTAAGATGCAATGTTTTTGGAGTGAGAAAGCTGTTGAAAGTGTAAACCACAGCAAGCTTTTTGAAAAACACTTTGGCAGTATGATGCAACTGTGTACAGATACTTGAGCCAGAGAGTTCTACATCTGGCAGTCTAACCTAAGAAAGTATCATCAATGGAGAAAAATATTTATATGCATACATTTTCATCCCAGCAATAGTTATAATAGTAAAACTTGGAAACAATCTCCATGTAAAAATTGATGCCTTGCCTTTGGGTTACTTTCCCCAACTTTACCCCCTTTCATCAGGAAGCAGTTTGTGAAAGGAAAGCGAGGAACGGGAAGATGGGTGAGTGAGAAATGAAAGATGGAGATCAGGCAGAGATAAAAGAGTACAAATAAAGGCACATCTCTCCATAGATGGAGAGAGGCAAAACAGGCTTGGGGTTTGGGACTTTAATGGGGCAGACTCAGGGATTAGAGACAAGCGGGTCTTAAAGCTGTGGTTAAGGGTGGGGTTGGAATGAGGGCGTGGTGAGCCTTTCTCAGAAATGCCCTTGGGCAGAAAAGTGAAAGCTTTCTTAAAATGGCATCTTAAGTGTAAGATGGCCATCCAGATGCTAAAGCAAGGACCTTACACTTTGGAGCTGTTTTCCATAGAAATGGAATGTAGAAATTGACAGTGAGGAAGTGTAACAGTGCTTTGATTATAGATCTTGCTGCTTTGCCACTGAAACATTATTATTATTAACAGTAGTAGTAGTAGTAGTATTTGGTACCAGAAATTGAACCCAGGGATGCTTTTCACTGAGCCACATCCCTTACACTGAGTCTTTTTTTTACATTTTATTTAGAGACAAAGTCTTGTTGAGTTGCTTAGGGCCTAAGTTGCTGAGACTGGTTTGAACTCGCAATCCTCCTGCCTCAGCATCCTGAGCTGCTGGGATTACTGGCATGAGTCACCTCTCGTGGTTTACAATTTATTTTTAAACTGGATGTATTTCTTCCAGTGTGGTGTGCGTGCCTGTAATCCCAGTGGCTAAGGAGGCTGAGATAGATAGAAGGATGGCAAGTTCAAAGCCAGTCTCAGCAAAACCTGAGGCACTAAGCAACTCAGTGAGATCTTGTCTTTAAATAAAATACAAAATAGGGCTGGAGATGTGGCTCAGTGGTTGAGTGCCCCTGAGTTCAATCCTGGTACCACCACCCCCCTAAAAAAAAAAAAAAGAAAATGGACAAGTTTCTTTCTTTTCCTTGCTCCTCCCTAATCTCTCCCCCTACCTAATCTCAGGGGAAATTTATAATACCCCATTTTAGGCAGATTTATCTATCCTTGAGCACACACCCACCATAGGAATGAAGTAATCCAGATTTTGGGGATGGTATCAGAAGATCTCAGAAATGACTATCTCCTAAATTAACAAGTGAATTACAACTCCAACAGCAAACTCAGGGAATGCAGCTTTTGAATCACCTCTATAAAAGCACTCTGTTCTTGCTGATGGGCAGAATCACAACCTCTGGGACAGGAGACCCCCTAGTCCCTTGTTTCTCCTTTGCTAGCAAAGCAATAAAACTTTTTTCCCTTTTCTTAAAAAAAAAATTATACTTTGTTAAATTAAACAGTTAATTTTTAAAAACACTAATTATGTTTTAAAAGAATTTTAAATGAAATGGAAATATGCATGTATTGTTATGCTTGAATTCAGGACCCCCAAAGACCACCAGAGACCAAGATCGATGTAAGCAGCAAAGAGGCGTTTATTTCGAGCTAGCTTGGTCCTCCGTGCACAGCAACTGGTGACGCTGAGAGGCCCCGAACCCAGGGTTTGTAGCAGTTTTATACACTCTTTGGGGAAGGCAGGGACTTCACATACATCATAGCATCTCTTAGCAAATCATCATACACCGCGGGAAAATCAAACAACAACTCTAAAACATGGTTAGCACATTTACTGGCAGGAACAAGTTGGGTAGGGGTGATTGGTCAGTACAAGAGAGGGATTCATTTGAATTGAGTGGTTTAAACCATGAGGGGTGTATAAGCTGAACTACATGGTTTCCCAACATGTTATCAACCACCATAAACTACTGGGAGGGTCATCGGGCATCCCAGGTATTTCCCTGTCTCATGCTGATTGGTTGCTGCTAAGGGGTTGCTATATGTCCCCATCTAGCCTGAGTCAGGGACACCTGGTGCCTCAGACCTCTCCTGTTATTTACAGACAAACAACTCAGCAGGGTGGGTATGTGCCTAGGAGTGCTCTGTGGGTCTTTCCAAGGACAAGGGTCATGCCCCCTTCCTTGGACAGGCTTTGCTCTGAGGTACAGGCTGGCTTTTCAGTTTTCTTATAATGTTAAGAAAAACAGGGTATGAAAGTAAATACTATAATAATATCAAGTTTAGTTTATAAAAGAATAAAAGAAACTGGAAAAATTATATCAAGGAGATGTTATATCAGGGGTGATTCTTGCTCATTTTATTTATTTATTTACTTATTTTTACCCATTTTTAGAACATAATGATTTCTTTTATATTGAGAAGAAAGGATGCCTTTTCCAACCCTATCCACCTCTGGCCTCTTAGATCAGCTCTAAGATGATACAGCAAGGTTGTTGACAAGGTGAAATAATCAAAACAACAAGTGACGAGTGTGGTTCAACTGGATTCCTGTGCAAATTACTAGAATGTGTGGGGCAACAACCTGAGATGCATAGAAGCTCAGCAATTACTATCTAATTAATACCATTTGTGACCTGCGAGAATAGTAGGGAAGAGCTGAGCATTTCAGGCTTTACTCTTCAGAGATCAGGACTGGAAGTTAGACGATAAAGAGCCAGTGAAACTGAGCTCATAGAGGCAGCAGCTCACCTTCCGCTGCTCCCTCCATCCTTTACTCAGATCAGCTCTGCCTCCTGAGCATCATCCTTCCTGCTTTGCCGGCCAGGACCTGGGCTTCACTTCTCACATCCCATTCTTGGGCTCCCTGAATAATCATGAGGGAGACAGCAAGCGTGGTCTGGAGGACATGTTAGATTCCTAATAATTGGTCATCAGCCAAAAGATATCAAAGGGTCAGGGAGAAAGAACACGCTAGCTCTCTTAATTATATCAGTGACCAGCATAGCAGTGACAGTAAGGCTTTTCTGGTTATACGATTGGATAGAACTAATAGGGTAAAATGGCCGGATTCAGCAAATGTTCAGGAGGTAGGATAGTCAGCCTTGGTGCTTGATTGTGCGGGCACAATGAGGGAGCTGGAGGAATCATAAGTGACTGAGGTCATTTGGGGTCATGGGCACTCAAGCGATGTATCTTTGGCAGGGCTGGGGCTGAGGAAGTAACCTGTGCATTTGACTTGGTGGTTTCTGTCAAGGAGGGGGCTCCCTTGATCTGGATATTAGTTACTCACAGGGAAAATAAATATATTAAGGATGATGAAAGACAACTTTCCTACTGTCACTGAGGGAGTACAAATAGAAAGGGAAAGACTAAAATAAGTTCTGTGGCCTAGAATTGGAATTACAGAACTCATGTTAGAACAGGTGTAGGTAAAAACATAGATGAATTTGGGGGCTTTGTTTGGTAAGAGGCCTAGAAGCAAATGACATCTTTGTATCAATAACTTACTTTACACCCAGATTGTCATTTCTAAATACTTCCCTAAAAAGAACCAGAGTTCATTGGAAACTTATCTGTTTCAGCTTGTGCTGATGAAAGGTCAAGATGAAACAAACATCTTTTTGCACCAGAAAACAAGGAAGCTCTCAAAGTATATTTGTAATGTGTTAATAGACACGGGATTCGACACGAAGGGGCTTCCATTAGCCAAATATGGGAAGAGTATCAAAATGAATGTTAATAGTGGATCACAAATCAATAAGGAAGAATCTGTGAGTCTTTACCGACAAAGAAATGAATAAATAAATATTTGTAAAGATCTAATTTACAGTACACTAGTAACTAGTTAAGATAAAAGAAATAATGGAATTAGAAAACATCATTTGGTGACAACCATAGTAAGAATCAATTTGGGAAAAATAACGTGAAAATTTTATTAGAAAAAAGATACTTATATACTCCCATAATATCTCCCAAAAAGTACTTATTAACTACCTATTATTTAATAAATAAAATATTAATTTATTTGATTAACAATAAAGAAAATGATAATGGTTAACTTCCCAGAAATGGGACAAGTTGACATTGTGTGGCTCCTGATTGGTGCATTGATAAGACAGTGATATCCCTGCCCCTGCAAGATCATAACTTGAATCATGAGAAAGTACCACAAAAGTCCCAATTGAGGGTCATACAAAGTATTTGTATTTCAAAAATGTCAATATTATAATAAAGACAAGGAAAGCCTAAGGAACTGTCTAGACTGAAGAAGACAAACGACAGTTAAATGTTGTGTATGATCATAGATTGGGCCCTAGAATAGAAACAAAAGGAAGGAGGAAGATGGGGATTTTATTGTTTGCTTTGTTTTATTTTTGTCCTTATGGACATTATTGGAATAATCATGAAATTTAAATGGGGTCTATGAATTAAATAGTATATATTAATATTAATAATTTCCTGATTTTGATAGGTATGCTATAGTTTTATAAAATAGTGCTCTTGTTTTTAAAGACCAATGGATCATCATCATCATCACTCTTAAAAGGGAGAGAGAAAGAAAGAGGTGGGGGAAGAAATGGAATAGCAAAAAGTTAATAGGTGGTGAACTGGGTCCTGAGGGAGGGATGGACAAAATTTCCTTGTAGCCGTGTTTCATAATTTTGAAATTTTCTCAAAAAATTTAGAGAGCATAGCCTTTATGTAAAGTAATTAAAAATAATAAGATTATGTTTAAAAATATGTTCTTTAGAAAAATGCCATTGACAGAGTATTAGAGGTAGATCGTGCTAAGGAACTGAATGAAGCGGCTGGAGAGGCAGGAAGCCTCAGAGATGCATCTCCAGTGGCCATAAGGTGTGGTAGCCAGAGAACAGAACAGCTGCCTGGATCTAGATTGCAACTTTCTGGTGAAGTTCCACATACTAATGCCCAGTGCCACCTTCAGTGATCTCGCAGAAGTAAAAAGAAATGCAGCAATGTGATAGAAGACAATAAAATAAAATACTCAAAAGTCAATATGCGCCATCTAGTGGCCAGAAGGCGGCTTTTCCCCTATTGTGTGCGTACAAGTAATGTCAAATATAAATCACTTGGGCCAATTCGCACTCCTACCTGCAAGGGGTGAGAGTTTCCAGTGTTCCACATCTTCTCCAAGCTTCCTAGGGTCAGAGTTATCAAGTTTTATAATTTTAATGAATGTTGAGTAGAACTTCCTATAAACAGATTTAGAGACTTCTTTTAGATTCAAGTTTACCTATTTATTGAGGCAAAGATACTTCACACATATTACTGTATACTTCCTTTTGTTTCACATTGAGAGGCACCTAACATATAGCTGTCAATCAGTTCAAAAGTCTGCCTAGTTTCTGTGCTGTGAAATTACTATGTTTCCTCCTTTATAATTAAAAAAATAATTTATGGAGAGATACTTTGAGACTATGTCTTATTTCCCTACAAATATACACCATCCATTGATGATTCTATTCTCATTCTCATTATCATCAGAGCTGAGAATCAAACTCAGGGCCTCAAGCTTGCCAGACAAACGATCTAGCACTGAACTACATCCCCAACCCCTTATTGATTGACTGAACTAATTATTACCCATAGTATAAAGATACTTTTTAGGTTGAATTTATTAAAGCATATTTGTTTGCATTTTTGTAAAACGTGTGCAATGTCAGAGACTTGGGTCCAGTTTCTCTTTGTTCCAGAGTCGAATCAAACAATTGAGATTAGCAACCCGCAGAAATAAAGTGGCAAAAGCAAATAGATAATTTGCTTATGTGATAAAAACTGATTGGAAGTATGATTGAGTCTCTCATTTGCCTAAATCTATCTTTTGACCTGTAAATGTCAAGTTAAAAAAAGCTTGAATGAACCTTTAAGATTTAATCATCACACTGTCTTGAGGAATAAATTAAAAGGGGTCCTCCACCTAAGATAAGCATAAAACAGATGTTCCTTAGGGCTTAATTCTGTCACATCAAGAACTTGTCATAGGGACACAATTAATTCTATTCATGAACTTGAGCTTTCTGGATTATTTCTATATACATATATGCCTTGCTTTTGTATTTCTCCTAACAATTCAAGTGTTTTCTTTATTAATAACTTAAATAAAATTGTTTTAATTATTAAATGCTTCAAGCATACAGGAAACAATATTACAATCATTTATCTACCATCTGAGTTTAAGTGATATTTACATTTTGCCATCTATGCTTCAGAACTTTTTAAACAAATAAAATTTTATGGGTACATAATGTTAAGGATGTACCTAAACAAAATTTCCATCATTCTTTCTCTCTCTTTTTCTTTCTTTTGATACTGGGGATTGAATCTATGGGTGCTTTACTACTAAGCTACATTACTAGCCCTTTTTATTTTGAGATAGGGTCTCACTAAGTTTCCTGTGGTCTCACTAACTTGCTCAGGTTGGCCTTGAAGCAGCCATCTTCCTTTCTTATCCTGCTGAGTAGCTGGGATTACAGGTGTGAACCACTGTGCCTGGCTTTCATCTCTTTCTTTTCCCTATCTAGGGTAAGCCATTCCAGTCAATGTGTCATTGCCATGACACATTGCCAAAGTTTATGCTTTGAAAAATAATGTGCATGTGTGAGTGTGTGTGTGTGTGTGTGTGTGTGTGTGTGTATAAAATAACATGCACATTATTTTGTGCACGTAAAATTACATGTTTTGTTATATTGAATACATTCTCTTGTGATTTACTTTCATCTTAATATAATATTTTTTGAAATGTACCCATTTGGATAAATGTACATTTGATTTACTCATTCAAATTATGATATAGAAACCATTGTATGAATAGTCACATATTATTTATTTATATTTCTGAACTGACAGGATTAGAGTATTTTATATTTTGGGGGATATTTACTGGGGATTGGACCCAGGGATACTTTACCACTCAGCTATATTCCCAGCCCTTTTTATTTTTTATTTTGAGACAAGTTCTCACTAAAAGCCAGGCTGACCTCAAACTTGTGATCCTCTGGCCTCAGCCTTCCAAGTTGGGGGATTATAGGCACACATTATTGTGCCCGGCCAATTTTTTTTTTTTAATGCTTCCCTAAAGAGTGTGTAATGAATATTCAAGAGCACATTCTTCTTTGTGCAAATGTGGTCAAGTCTCTCTGGAGTTAAAAAAAAAAACAAAAACTGAAGCATGTGTAAGGACATCTTCAGTGTTACCAGCTATTGTCAAATTGTTTCCAATGGTTGTACATATTTATACTCCTATCAGAAACTCATATCTTTTCCTATACTTGGTATTATTAGACTTTCCAACTGAAAGGATATAAACTATTATTTCTTTATTGCTCAAACTTGTATTTCTTAATTAGTAGTAAGTAGGTACTACTTTTTTCACATGTTTTTGTTGCTGGGGTTTCTCTCTGTAATATCCCTGTTTGTAACCTTTTATTAGGTCATATGTCATTTTCTCTTTAATCTATGAGAGTTCTTTTTTTTTTTTTTTTTTTTTTAGAGAGAGAGAGAGAGAGAGAGACAGAATTAATATTTATTTTTTTTTAGCTCTCGGCAGACACAACATCCCTGTCTGCATGTGGTGCTGAGGATCGAACCCGGGCCGCACGCACGCCAGGCGAGCGCGCCACCGCTTGAGCCACATCTCCAGCCCTATGAGAGTTCTTTACTTATTATAAACTTTAGTCCTTTGCTTGTTCTGCATGTTTCAAACACTTTCTCTCACCCCTATTTAGTTTAATTTGTTTTGTTTCTTGAAAACCAAACAAGCAAAAATTATTTAGAAAATGCATTTAGATAAAATCGAGCTGCCACCATTATACACATTCCTTGTTTTTGTATCTTTACTGATGCCTGAGGGAGCAGAAGAAATTGAGACAAAATCTTAGAAGTATCGAATTGCCAACTGTGGGACCCCGGAGATCCAGGCCCACTGATTCGAGCGGCCTGCCCTGCGGCTACAGAAGGCGTGGCGCCCCAGGGAAGCCATTAATTAGCAAGCAGGGAGAGGCTCGGTTGTGATCAGGTGGAATCCCACCAGCCAAGCCCGCACTGACCCCCGGGCTGAGTACGGGGAAGGAAGCGGTACAGTCCCATCCCCCACAGCGGACACTCCACCAAGGGAATCAGCAGTCAGCATCTTGAACAGCTGAAATATCCACCGCCATTCTCCGACAGATCAACAACAAAACAGGTGTGTGGCACTCAGCCCATCCCCCATACATCGGGAACTCGCATAAAATCTCTCCCAGGCTTGCTGGGGGAGGGAGAATCAGAGTGAGCCTGCATAAAGACTAGGGGGGAACTAGAGGCACCTGACCTGCAACCCCCCCTACCCATCTGCAGCCAAAAGGAAACCTGTCTAGCTAGAGCTGGGGGTGGGGCAAGCAGGAAAAATCCAAAGGACAGAGTGCCTGGGATCCCAATTGCCAACTGTGGGACCCCGGAGATCCAGGCCCACTGATTCGTGCGGCCTGCCCTGCGGCTACAGAAGGCTAGCAGGAGAAACCAGGAGGCTAGAGGCAAGGCCCTCGAGACTGGGCAGCTGGAAATTGCAGGCCCGCCGGCGACAGTTCACCCACTGCCCGCATAGCTGGGCGGTAGGAGAACACCCGGCCGCAGGTGACCGATCACCCGCCCGCGGCCTGTGATACTGGGCGGCTAGAGACCGCCTGCCTGCCGCGACTGGGAGCTGAAATCAAACAGAGACAGTCCAGTCACACCACCTCATCAGGACACCCAGGCAAGGAACTGGGGCCGGTCATAGCAAAGTAGTGTCGTCACTGGAGCTCGGACGTCGGATCTTCCTTCACAGTGGAATCCACGTCAGCAGGCATAGTTTAACAACACTAAGGAGAGGCATCAGAGTAATACAGAACCAAAACAAATCTATAGAAGAGAGTAGAAACAGGACAATCAAATAGAGCTGGAAAGCAACGGGGACAACATGAGAAAACAAGGGAAAAAAGGAGTACAAACAATGCAAGACAACTTAATTCTACAAGAGGACATAGAAACATCAGAAGCAGGGATAGGGAAAGAACTCAAGGCATACCTAACTCAAATGGAAAGGAATATTAGAGAAGACATGAGACAGCAAGTCCAAGCAATAAAAATATATTTTGAAAATGAATTAAACAAACAAATTCAAATGGCAAAGAACGAGCTCTACCAGGAGATAGAGATCTTAAAAAAGAATCAAACTATAATCCTAGAATTGCAGGAAACTATAAACCAAATTAAAAACTCAAACGAGAATATTACAAATAGACTTGATCAAGTAGAAGTCAGAACATCAGATAATGAAGACAAGGTTTATCAACTTGAAAAGAGTATAGTCAACACAGAAAAGATGCTTAAATCCCATGAGCAATCTATTCAAGAGATATGGGATGTCATTAAAAAACCAAATTTGAGAGTCATCGGGATAGAAGAAGGCACAGAGATTCAAACCAAAGGAATGGACAGCATATTAAATGAAATAATTGTAGAAAACTTCCCAGAGATGAAAGATGGAATGGATTGCCAAATCCTGGAAGCCTACAGGACCCCAAACATTCAAAACTATAATAGACCAACTCCAAGACACATAATTATGAAGATAGCCAACATACAGGACAATGAGAGAATATTAAAAGCTACCAGAGAAAAGAGACAGATTACATTCAGGGGTAAACCAATTAGGTTAACGACTGATTTCTCAGCACAGACTTTGAAAGCGAGAAGATCCTGGAACAATGTATTTCAAATGCTGAAAAATAATGGATTTCAACCAAGAATACTGTATCCAGCAAAATTGAGCTTCAGATTTGACAACGAAATTAAAATCTTTCACGATAAACAAAAGCTAAAAGAATTTGCAGCAAGAAAACCAGCACTGCAAAGCATTCTGAGCAATATACTACAAGAAGAGGAATTGAAAAATAGTGCCCAAAACTAACAACAAGAGGTATCTCAGTAAAGGAGGAGGAAAATAACCAAAAAAGTAAAACTAGCCAAACTAAAATAAATAAATAAAGAAGCATGACTGGAAGTACAAATCATATCTCAATTGTAACTTTAAATGTTAATGGCCTAAACTCACCAATCAAGAGACATAGGCTAGCAACCTGGATCAAAAAAACAAATCCAACAATATGCTGCCTTCAGGAGACTCATATGATAGGAAAAGACATACACAGGCTGAAGGTAAAAGGTTGGGAAAAATCATACCACTCACATGGCCCTCGGAAGCAAGCAGGAGTGGCCATACTCATATCAAATAAAATCAACTTCAAACCTAAGTTAATTAAGAAGGATAAAGAAGGACACTATATACTGTTAAAAGGGACCATCCACCAACAAGACATAACAATTATCAATTTGTATGCACCAAACAATGGAGCTGCAATCTACATAAAACAAACGCTCCTCAAGTTCAAGAGTCAAATAGACCATAACACAATAATTACGGGTGACTTCAACACACCGCTCTCGCCATTAGACAGATCCTCTAGACAAAAACTGAATAAAGAAACTATAGAACTCAACAGCACAATCAATAACCTAGACCTAACTGACATATATAGAATATACCAACCATCATCAAGTGGATACACGTTCTTCTCAGCAGCACATGGATCCTACTCAAAAATAGACCATATATTATGCCATAAGGCAAATCTTAGTAAATATAAAAGTGTGGAGATAATACCATGCACCATATCTGACCATAATGGAATGAAATTGGAAATCAATGATAAAAAAAGGAAGGAAAAATCCTACACCACATGGAAAATGAACAATATGTTATTGAATGATCAATGGGTTACAGAAGACATAAAGGAAGAGATAAAAAAATTCTTAGAGTCAAATGATAATACAGACACAACATACCGTAATCTATGGGTCACAATGAAAGCAGTTTTAAGAGGGAAATTCATATCCTGGAGTTCTTTCATCAAAAAAAGAAAAAAACCAACAAATAAATGAACTCACACTACACCTCAAAAACCTAGAAAAGGAAGAACAAAACAACAGCAATTGTAGTAGAAGACAAGAAATAATTAAAATTAGAGCAGAAATAAACAAAATTGAAACAAAAAAAACCATTGAAAAAAATTGATAAAACTAAAAGTTGGTTCTTTGAAAAAATAAATAAGATAGACAAGCCCTTAGCTATGCTAACAAAAAGAAGGAGAGAGAGAACTCAAATTACTAATATACGGGATGAAAAAGGCAATATCACAACAGACACTACAGAAATACAGAAGATAATTAGAAAGTATTTTGAAACCCTATATTCTAATAAAATAGAAGATAGCGAGGATATCGATAAATTTCTTAAGGCATATGATTTGCCCAGATTGAGACAGGAAGACACACACAATTTAAACAGACCAATAACAAAGGAAGAAATAGAAGAAGCCATCAAAAGACTACCAACCAAGAAAAGCCCTGGACCTGATGGGTATACAGCGGAGTTCTACAAAACCTTCAAAGAAGAACTAATACCAATACTTTTCAAAACTATTTCAAGAAATAGAAAAAGAAGGAGCTCTTCCAAATTCATTCTATGAGGCCAACATCACCCTGATCCCAAAACCAGACAAAGACACTTCAAAGAAAGAAAACTACAGACCAATATCTCTAATGAACTTGGATGCAAAAATTCTCAATAAAATTCTGGCGAATCGAATACAAAAACATATCAGAAAACTTGTGCACCATGATCAAGTAGGATTCATCCCTGGGATGCAAGGCTGGTTCAATATACGGAAATCAATACATGCTATTCACCACATCAATAGGCTTAAAGACAAGAACCATATGATCATCTCGATAGATGCAGAAAAAGCATTTGACAAAATACAACATCCCTTTATGTTCAAAACATTAGAAAAACTAGGGATATCAGGAACTTACCTCAACATTGTAAAAGCTATATATGCTAAACCTCAGGCTAGCATCATCCTAAACGGAGAAAAACTGAAGGCATTCCCTCTAAAATCTGGAACAAGACAGGGATGTCCTCTATCACCACTTCTATTCAATTTAGTTCTCGAAGTACTAGCCAGAGCAATTAGACAGACAAAAGAAATTAAAGGCATAAAAATAGGAAAAGAAGAAATTAAATTATCGCTATTTGCAGATGACATGATAATTTACTTAACAGACCCAAAAGGATCTACAAAGAAGCTGCTAGAGTTAATAAATGAATTCAGCAAAGTGGCAGGATATAAAATCAACACGCACAAATCAAAGGCATTCCTGTATATCAGCAACAAAACCTCTGAAATGGAAATAAGGAAAACCACTCCATTCACAATATCCTCAAAGAAAATAAGATACTTGGGAATCAACCTAACAAAAGAGGTGAAAGATTTATACAATGAAAACTACAGAACCTTAAAGAGAGAGATAGAAGAAGATCTCAGAAGATGGAAAAATGTACCCTGTTCATGGATAGGCAGAACTAACATCATCAAAATGGCGATATTACCCAAAGTTCTCTACAGGTTTAATGCGATGCCAATCAGAATCCCAAAGACATTTCTTGTAGAAATAGATAAAGCAATCATGAAATTCATATGGAAAAACAAAAGACCCAGAATAGCAAAAGCAATTCTAAGCAGGAAGTGTGAATCTGGAGGTATAGCGATACCAGAGCTCAAACTGTACTACAAAGCAATAGTAACAAAAACAGCATGGTACTGGTACCAAAACAGGCAGGTGGACCAATGGTACAGAATAGAGGACACAGAGACTAATCCACAAAGTTACAACTATCTTATATTTGATAAAGGGGCTAAAAACATGCAATGGAGGAAGGATAACATCTTCAACAAATGGTGCTGGGAAAATTGGAAATCCATATGCAACAAAATGAAATTGAATCCCTTTCTCTCGCCAGCCACAAAAGTTAACTCAAAATGGATCAAGGAGCTAGATATAAAAACAGAGACACGGCGTCTGATAGAAGGAAAAGTTGGCTACGATCTACATATTGTGGGGTCGGGCTCCAAATTCCTTAATAGAACGCCCATAGCCCAAGAGTTAATGACAAGAATAAACAAATGGGACCTACTTAAACTAAAAAGTTTTTTCTCAGCAAGAGAAACAGTAAAAGAGGTAAATAGAGAGCCTACATCCTGGGAACAAATTTTTACCCCTCACACCTCAGATAGAGCCCTAATATCCAGAATGTACAAAGAACTCAAAAAATTAAACAATAAGATAACAAATAATCCAATCAACAAATGGGCCAAGGACCTGAACAGACACTTCTCAGAGGAGGACATACAATCAATCCACAAGCACATGAGAAAATGCTCACCATCTCTAGCAATCAGAGAAATGCAAATCAAAACCACCCTAAGATACCATTTCACTCCTGTAAGATTGGCAGCCATTATGAAGTCAAACAACAATAAGTGTTGGCGAGGATGTGGGGAAAAGGGCACACTTGTTCACTGCTGGTGGGACTGCAAAATGGTGAGGCCAATTTGGAAAGCAGTATGGAGATTCCTGGGAAAGCTGGGAATGGATCCACCATTTGACCCAGCTATTGCCCTTCTTGGACTATTCCCTGAGGACCTTAAAAGAGCACACTATACGGATACGGCCACATCAATGATTAGAGCAGCACAATTCACAATAGCTAGACTGTGGAACCAACCTAGATACCCTTCAATAGATGAGTGGATAAAAAAATTGTGGCAGCTATACACAATGGAGTATTATGCAGCACTAAGAAACGACAAAATCATAGAATTTGCAGGGAAATGGATGGCATTAGAGCAGATTATGCTAAGTGAAGCTAGCCAAGCCCTAAAAAACAAATGTCAAATGTCTTCTTTGATATAAAGAGAGCCACTAAGAATAGAACAGGAAGGAAGAGCATGAGGAAAAGACTAACAGTAAACTAAGACAAATGGGGGGAGAGAAAGGAAGAGAGAAGAGAAAACATATGGAAATGGTAGGAGACCTTCAGTGATACACAAAATTATAAGAGGTTATGAGGGGCAAGGGGGTGGGGGGAAAAAAGGGGAGAGAATTGAACAACAGCAGAGGAGGTAGAGAGGGAAGATGGGAGGGGAGGGGAGGGGAGGGGGGATAGTAGGGGATAGGAAAGGTAGCAGAATACAACAGTCACTAATATGCCATTATATAAAAATGTGAGTATGTAACAGAAGTGAGTCTGTATTATGTATTTGGGGAGTTCAAAACCCAATTGAGTCGAATGTATGAAAGATGATATGTCTTGAGCTCTGTAATGTTTTGAACAATCAATAAAAAAAAAAAAGAAAAAAAAAATCTTAGAAGTATCAATATAGAGGGGAAACTTAAAACTGGCCACAAGAAATGGCAAGTTAGGATACTTTCTGCTTTCCACCCACCAACGTAAATAGAAGAAATTTGCACCTACTTACAGTTTTAGTATCTAGTGTTGTTTTGTTTGGAGAGAGCAGAGGTTGAAGTAGGTAAATGGGCTTTTCTTGTTTAATAATAATTATTGTTCACATTATGCCTAAGAGTATGTTTTTGGGGCCAGAGATATGGCTCAGTGGTACAGTAAGTAATTTACCTAGCAAGTAATTTCAATGATTTCCATCCTGAGTATGCCCCACCCCCACCAAGATAAAGAAAATAAAAAATAAATTTTTTAAATATATGTTTTTGCAGGAAGTATGGAATATTCATAATCTGGAATATGCTACTCTTTAATGAAAAAAGAAAAAAATAACAAAAAAGGATACCACGTCTTGAGTCACATTACTGGTGGAATTGCCAGGATATGTCTCATAACAGCCTGCTAGCTGTATGGTGACAGCTGGGCTTTTGTAACACCTGATGCCTCACACTCTGGCATATGTTAAGAAATTTCTTTCCTGGAAGGAAGAGATAGGCAGCTACTTTTCTTATGCAATACGAAATAGCTCACACCCACTGCACCTTGCTGAATACAGGACAGTAGGCTCTGTACAAAGCTGATATAATCTATTTCGCTCCAACTAGGAAGAAAAATGGGAGTTTAGTTTCCTTTTTAATAACTGTGAGAACTAGAAAAGTTACTTTCCCCATAAAATTATGTAGCTGAGTCAATCTTTTGTGAATTTAATCTTCTACTTATACACATTGTTTTGTTTTTATTTTTTAGTAGTTGATGGACCTTTATTTTATTCATTTATTTATAAATGGTGCTGAGGATCGAACCAAGTGCCTCACACATGCTAGGCAAGTGCTCTACCACTGAGCCACAACCCCAGCCCCACACATTGTTTTAAAGCAAAATAAAGGGGCAACCTATTAATCAGTACCGATACTGATAATTATGTTGATGGATTAAATTCTAGAGAGGTGGGGCATAGAGAGGCTTGTCTCAAGTGATCACTTCCTTTAATCCCCTTTTCATTTTTATGTGGGGCTTTCTTCATTTCCCATAGTAATTTTTCCTACCTGTATTAATCATCAATTTTATCTTAAGCTATTTAATTTTTATTTCTTTTATAAAAGCATAACCTTAAGTTCAGTTGAACTGTTAAGCAGGAGAGAGTGATTTTTAAAAAATTAATAACCTTTAACACTTTATCATATAAAAAATACATATCAATTGTAAAAAAATGTTTTATAAACCTTCCTAAATCCCCAAACATGAAAATCTGTAAACATACTCCCCAGAAGTTACATCCAGTAATATTTTAGGACACAATTTCAATCCTTTTATGTTCATGTAGCTGTTCATTTTAACCAAAGATGAGATTATAAAGCCCATCTGTTGTATAGCTTTATTTTTTGCTATATCATTTTTGCTGTACCATTATACTATAACAATAAATATTTCTCTAAAATTATTATATGCATATAAAACATTAATAATTTTCTATCACAGTGGGTCATAACATAAATATTCCAATCATTTCTAATTTTTATATTAAAAATCTTAATAGTGATGAAAATCATCCTTAACAATAATTTATACATGTCCATAAACATTTCTTTAATACATAGTTCAAGAATTAGAATTGTTTAATGAAATGGTAATCAAAATTTTAAGGTTTTTGATATTTTCTACAAATCTCTTCCCCCGCTTTTTAAAAATATTTTTTAGTTGTCAATGAACCTTTATTTTATTTATTTATATGCAGTGCTGAGAATCTAACTCAGTGCCTCACATATGCTAGGCAAGTGCTCTACCACTGAGCCACAACCCAGCCCCTAAGATCTCCCTTGATTAAACTTGTGTAATGTATACACTTAAAAAAGAGTTTAACTTCTATATTTACTCTTACAAATAAGATGTTAGGTTTATTGTCTCTACAAATAATCTATATCAAGTTTTATTATGTTTTTTTAGTATCTGATGGACTCCATTAGAATCCAATTGCTGGAGTACCACCCACAGAGGTTTGCACCATGTATACTTGGAACCACTAATCTGACAGCCATTCTCTATCATGATGACAAATTTAACCATGAGTTCAGCGTGGTGGCATATGCCTGAAATCCCGTGGCTCAGGAGGTTGAGAAAGGAGGATCACAAGTTTAAAACCAGCCTTGGCAACTTAACAAACAGCCCTAAGCAATTTAGTGACACCCCATCTCAAAATAAAAACAACAAATAAAAAAAGGTTGGGGCTGTAGATGGGTGGTAAAGCACTCCTGGGTTAAATCTCCAGTGCCAAAAAACAAAAACAAACAAAACCTTAGTTTCCTTCACAAACTGCCATATCACTGAAGGATGTATACAAGATATATAAAAAAGGGCAGATTTTGATGGAAACATATCTTTGTATCCTAATATAAACATTTAGAAATTGTTATCTCTAAAATTTCTACAGTATGAAACTATAGAAGTTAACAAGTATTTGGATAAATTCATGGATAATTGAATAGTAATTGACTCTAAAAATTGAGTTTAAGCAGATATGATTATTTTGGAGAGTAAAACTTTTCCATAAACTGGATACATCAAGTTATATAGTCTCATAATTTGATTCCAAATAGAATTAATTGTATTCAATGGAATTTATTCTATTCTACTGCCCTTATATTCACTCCTGCAACAAATAGTTGAGTCCTTATCTGTGCCAAACATTTAAAAATTTTCAGTCTTTTTTTTCTATAAGCAATCATCCATTTATATAGACTATAAAGATTCTAGAATTCCATGACATCTAGATTATAAGAGAATATAGGATGTATTAAACTTTTGATATTTGTGAATACAAAATGTGATTGATAAATGACCTTGGAGGCTCAGAAATGAGCATGGTTGGAACTGGGGTTTTCCCTTTCTCTGCAGCAAGAGGCACTGCATCCAAACTCCCATACAGGCTCCAGATGTAGAGCAACCAGCTTTCTCAATGCTCTCCCAGACATCTGGAAATTCCCTGCATTCCATCTGTATCCACACCCCTATCACACTCACCTTACCTCCACCCCAATGTACCCACCTGTGTCTTGGCACAAAGAGTCTCTTTTTAGAGGTTACCATCCATCTACCTGTTGACAGTTCTACCTGGAACCCCAACTTGTTCCAAGTCACACTACTGATGTTCATTGGAGTCCTTTACACGGCAATATGTGAGCACACATTGTTCTGTGTTCCCATGGGAAACTTGGATCTTGTAGAGTTCCCTCACTTCATTCTAGTCTTCTCTTTGTTCTACCATAAATTGGTAAGACTACCAGTGTTCAAGGCAGGATCAGCAAGTAGAATTACTCCAGAACTCCCAGTTTTGCTGGGGCGGGGGGGGGGGACTTCATTGCCAATACTTTCCCCAACACATACAGGAAATGGAATGTGAGAGTTGAGGGAGATTATTTTATGAGGTATTATGCCGCAGCCCGGTTGGCTGGGCAAAATAACTGGGGGGTGACGAACAACTTGTGCACATTGTTAC
The DNA here is from genome assembly GCF_052094955.1 of Ictidomys tridecemlineatus. Classification (NCBI taxonomy): domain Eukaryota; kingdom Metazoa; phylum Chordata; class Mammalia; order Rodentia; family Sciuridae; genus Ictidomys; species Ictidomys tridecemlineatus. Next base: position 37,059,179 of record NC_135485.1, on the reverse strand, counting down.
AGCAGGAGTAGGAGTCGTTTATTCTAGGACAGGAGGGGTATATATACATTCCACATAGCTTATCTTAATTAGCATAAACTAGATACAGCAGTCAACCAATAAGAAATCTCCACACTTAATGGCTCGCTGGCACCACCTCACAAACCACTCCCCCTGGCAAAATGCCAGGCGCCATCCTGACTTGTTTACAGACCCTAACAGTATTATCCATGTGTTTACTCCCCACAACACCTTGACTCATGACTATCTGTACCCTTGGTGTTACAGGACAAGAGGCCACCATCTGGAATATGGCAGGCAGTAGTCAACAGTAGGTGTGAGAATAAAGACTTTAAAAGGAATGTCCAGATGTGAGGCCCTGAAAAATGTGGAATCAAATGCATACATAGAAGCCTATTCCTTCCCAATTGCCCAAAGCCAAAAGAAATACTCCTCAAACCTGTAGGAGATGTGGATGAAGAATCAAAGATTAATTAATTCATAGGGTTTAGAAATCTCATCACAAATCTTCTGAAGACTATATTTTAGATGAAGGAATAGTTAAATCATAGTAAGTGAAATGAATAAGAAAAATGCATTTACACCATGATTAAAGCTATATAAAATGAAACACGTCTATGCAGAAAATGAAACAGGGATAAGGAATACTAAATTGCAAATCTTATCTACATTTAGAGTGGTGGGGTTGTGGGAGAGAATTTTATCTCTGTTTTCTAAAGTTTGTGATTAGTTTCATACGTAGAGAAACGAATATAGAAATATCCTTCCTTGCTTGCAGATATGTTTTCTTGAACAGACTTTGAATAATGAAGGAATAACCTATATTTATAGATAAAGATCATTCTCCTGTGGTAAGCCCTTCTAATTTTTTAGTACTTTTCTTCTCAGGAAGTCTTGCTTCTATCAGCCATTAAATCTCTTCTGCTCTATTATTTTAATGTTTCTTTTATCTCTGGCTGAAGTTTTAGTTTGTTGTTTAACCAATGTCATCACTGTGGTTAACCACAAAGGAAAAGTATTTTTATGCATTGTAATGAATAATATTGTGTTGGTTAAATTATTAGATGTTTATTGAAAGAATTATAAATTACATAAATGTCCATCACAACACACTGTAGTATATTGAAATAAATATGAACAAGGATCAAATAATTTGTCCTTATATTCTTAGGATCTATCAGAATTCTTATTCTTGTTCTTCTTCTTTTTTTTCCCCTTTATGGTGATGCTGGGGATTGAACCCAGGGCCTCAAGCATGCCAGGAAAGTGTTCTACCACTAAGCCACAACCCCAGCCTTTCTATCAGACTTCTTAGCAAGTGGGTGGATCCCAATAAATGACTGTCAAATAAATTTCATTTTAAGATTTTAAAATTATTTTACTAATCATTTTTTAAAACATAATGATTTTAAATACCTTGATTTTTTGGGAAAATCTCTAGATCGAGACTTGTAGCTATTTTTAAAAAAACTGTCCTCAACTACAAGAAGAAAAAATCTTTGCCTGGAGGATCTCTAACCCCTTCACCATCTACAAAAGTATGCGATTCTATGATTTTATGATTCATTGGCTTTCAAATGGTGAAAAAATAAAAAACCTAATTATTCTTCTTCTCCTTTTATTTTAAAACAACTTAAAAATCATAAAACAACTTTCTATTAGATCATACATATTTTACTATTAGATCATACATATATTGTTGAGCAGTTATGTGGTCCAGTGGATTTGGATAGCAGAGCTGTGTGACTAGTCTCAACAATTCTCACTCAAGATGACAGAGTATGCTATTTTTTACGTGTAGTGAGAATAATTTAAAAAACAACTCTATGCTTTAAATAGCCTTTTCCACACTCCATATTGACTCTGCACATGCTCTGAAATAAAATAGAATTAGAGTAGAAATACTACTGGAGAAGCTAGTTGACATTCAATAGCTTTGAAAGTTTGCCTTGTAAAATTGTAGAACTTGTCAGAAGAAAAGGGAAAGTAGAAACTATTCTCTTAACAAAGTATTCGTCAGCTTCCAGTCCAGAGTGTTGTCTGGTGTTAGCAATGGTCCAAAGGAGTGGCAATTTAGACCCAAGTGCATCCAGAAGGATCTATTCTAGGTTGAAAGGTCTGTTCTAAGACAGGGTAATCAATTCCTAGTCTGGAGATTCCTGCAATACCTCTGAGAAAGTCATAGGCTGTTTCAAGATCAACTAAGGACTCTCATTCATTGGAAGATGACTAGGGATCCCTTCAGGTCAAGAGCTCAGGCTGTGGAAACTCTGAAGGCAGTTTCCCAAATTGTGACACTTGGGATGTTTTAGACAACGCCATTTACCTCACCCGATTTTCTGTGACTGCACTATTATGGTATGTCCTACATCTACATTATTTAACATGGTGCCTGTATTAAGAAGGGTTTTCCAGAGGAAGAGAGCTGATAGAATATATATATATATATATATATATATATATATATATATATATATATATATATATATAATTGCAAGGGGATTTATTAGATTGGCTTACACGATGAGAATCTGAAGAGTTCCAAAATGGCTACCTGCAGGGTGGAGAGCTAGGGAAATTGGCAGCTGCTCAGTCCAAGAAGCTGGAAGCCTCAGAACAAGAGGGACCAATAATGTCACCCTAGTCTAGGGCTAAAGGCTTGAAAGTCCCTGAAGAGCCACTGGTACAAGTTCACATTCAAAGGCTGAAGAATCTGGAGTCCCATGTCCATGGATGACAGCAAACACACCTGCTTTAGAAGGGTGAATTACAGTAGATGGGGTAGAGAGAGAAGATGGGAGGGGAGGGGAGGGGGGATAGTTGAGGATAGGAAAGGTAGCAGAATACAACAGTTACTAATAGGGCATTATGTAAAAATGTGGATGTGTAACCGATGTGATTCTGCAATCTGCATTTGGGGTAAAAATGGGAGTTCATAACCCACTTGAATCTAATGTATGAAATATGATATGTCAAGAGCTTTGTAATGTTTTGAACAACCAATAAAAAAAAGAACAAGGATAATAATTAACCAACTAATAAAAAACATTATTGAGGTAATTAGAAAAAAAAAAAAAAGAAGAAGGGTCCAGTATGGGAGGGCACAAGCTTTCTTTCCCCTTCTGCTTTCTTTGTCCCAGCTAGATCCCTAGTCCTTCGGATGGTGCCACCCACATTCAGGGCACAATTTGCCCACTGTTTGCTAACCCACATGCCAATCTTTTCTAGAAACAGCCTCAAAGATATGCTCAGAAGTATGCTTTATTAATTTTCTAGGCATCCCTTAATCTAGTCAAGTTACATGACAACCAAAATTAGTCCACAGAGGGCCATTATTCATGAATGACTACTGAGTACTTGAAAGTGGCTAATCCAAATTGAGACATGCTGTAGGTATAAAATATATTTCAAAATGTGAAATCTTAGAACAAAACATGTAGATCATCTCATTAGTATTATTTTTTAATTTAATATTAATTTTGCCTGTTTCTTTTTTCAATGTGACTATTAGGGCATTTTCAATTACATTTGAGGCTCATATAATTTTTCTGTTAGACTGTGGTTATTCTGGGTAGATTTTATTAGAAGAGCTCCTGTCCATTTTCCCACAACAAGCTGCGAGTTATGCCAGGGACCACTAGAGAAGGCTCTAGCCTAGGCAGATTGAGGAGGATTTATTTGATAATCAACAGAAGGGAAAAGTGAGTAAAGAACTAGGGGCTGATAATACTGTGGCTGGGTCTGTAGCTGAAAGTGGGTAAGGTAGTAGTATAATAGTGAAATATTACTATTTCATTTTACTATTAAACTGAAGTTTTCTAATTAAGTGTATTTATTTATGTGGAAAAAAATTTAGGTGATAAATTAAAAAAACATGGTACAGTTAAGTTTGTGAATATGTAAATTTGGCAGTTAAAATTTTTTCTAGGGGCTGGAGATGTGGCTCAATCGGTAGTGCCCTCGCCTGGCATGCGTGCGGCCTGGGTTCGATCCTCAGCACCACATACCAACAAAGATGTTGTGTCCGCTGAAAATTAAAAAATAAATATTAAAAAAATTCTCTCTCTCTCTCTAAAAAATATTTTAAAAATTTGTTCTATACATGAATGTGACTATTTACTTAAATCTTTGAATAATACCATTGATCTGTGTGTGTGTGTGTGTGTGCGTGTGTATGTAGATGTGGATATTATTTTTATTATGAATCTTTAAGTTTTCTATTTCATAATAAAGTACAGAGTTTATTTATTTTTCATCACATCAGGAGTAATTAGTTGAGGGTCACTCATGTACCTAATGGACTAACTGGGTTAAGGTAACTGTAGGCAGGTGGGGCATGGCTGGAGGAGGTGGGTCATTGGGAGGCATGGCCCTGAGGTCCCTTTCTTCCTCTCTCTCTGCTTCTTGGCTACCATGTCCTGAGCTATTTTCCTCTGTCATGCTTCTCCACCATGATGTTCTGCCACATTTTGGACCCAGAGTAATGGAATTGGCTCTCCCTGGACTGACATCTCTAAAATGGTGGGCTCCACATAAATATTCCTCCTCTAAGTTGTTCTTGTCAGGTGTTTTGGTCACAGTGATAAAAAGCTGCAAAAGGAGAGAGGCTAACTTTCCTGTTCAACACGATCTTTCTCTAACTTTACCAATGTAAGGAAAGTAGTCACATTCATAATACTTTCCTGTTTACGCTCAAAGTGCTTGCACTTGGGATCCATCAGAGGAGTAGATACTATCCTGAGCTGGTGTTTCTTCCAGCTTCAGAGGATGCCAGTTGTATTATTATGGGAGAGTGTTCAAGAACTTTCTATTTGGATCAGGTAAGTCTTAAAGATTATTTTTTTTCCACTAAGATTAATAATGCAAGAAATTATAAAGAGTGGAAAACAGCCTCAGCCATGCAGAATAAAGGCAATTTCAAAAATAGAGTTGAGTTCATTAATCAGTATTCTCCTACAAAGAGAAATTTACTAATTTATTCACCCATTTGACAATTTGATGAGAGTCTCTTATCCTGATGCAAGGTGAGTGAACACAGTAGGTGCTAATTTCATAATATCCCGCAGGTTATTAAGAGATCTCACAGAAGAAAATTTTAGTGTGTCTCTGAAAAGTTCAAAATACAGAAACTGCCAAAATAGGGGAAGAAAAATTGGCACATAGGGGAAGAAATGAAAAGAAAGAGGTGTTAATTTTCACCTTTTAAAACAGATCAAGAGGGTTATCATCAGTTCTAGCATATTTCCTAATCATCACAATAATGTGTCTGGCAGGCCAGATTTTCCTATGGGCTTTGTTCCCACTATTGTTCAGAAGCCAAAAAATAAGTTGAACTAAAGTAGTCTCACTTGTTTTTGGGTCATCATATCATGTAATTATATGAAAAACACGAAACATTAGAAAAACAAGCACAGCAAAAGGGAGTTCTTTATAACTCGTTTGTTTCTTTTGTGTTTAAATTAGTCATGGGGGAAAAAAAGAATCAGAAGAGGCAGAGATTTCTTCCTTCACCATACATGTAGTACCAATTCAAATCTGGAGTTCATTTGGCTGAGCACCTCTGGGTGGAGATCTCTGGAAAATTGCATAGAACCTGTGTTATTCTCAGTTTTTCTTACAACCACTGTAGTAGTCCATAACATCAGGGTGTAAGATGTCACCAGCCTTATGCCTTCATCCACTTACCTGGCAGGAAATAAAATTTTGGTCAGTATCCAAGTCCTTTTATTCCCTTCCACGGAGTCATACAAGAATCATAGACTTACATAGGGTCAGGAGCTTTGGGAAGGCTGCCTGCATACTTAGTCCTTGGACAGATATTGGCTTCATTCCCATTGATTCTTCCTGCTGATGTTATTGCTGGTCACTGGCAATGCAGCGGGCAAAGCTGTGGTGAATGAAGTACACCTTTGCTTGATGCAAGCTTGGAGTATCTGTGGAGACACATCTTGGGTGCTGCAGGACTGGGGTCCTGAGAGCTGTCATTCCTAGAAATCCCCCTCAGACTCCAGATCCTAATTTTAATCTGGAATTGGTGGTAGTTCTTGTCTTAGCTTGGGCTCCTTCAAAAGAAAAGCCTGAGATAAGTATATACATGCTATGTTGATAATATATGTAGAGTGATCCTGGGGAGAAGAGTGAGACGAGGAAGGTAGTAAGGCCAAATGAAGGTGTATTATGGATGATGAGGGCAATGCATTGGGCAACAGGGGCTTAATTCTGCTGAAATCTTTTGAGCAGCATACTAAGTGCCATTCATAATTGTCTGCTCAAAGGAGCGGATATAGAAAATTTTATATATATGCAGTTTGTCCTTTGTCTGTAGAATGTTGTTGTGTTAGTTTGCCATAGCTGCCGTAACCAAATATCATAGTCCAGGTGGCTTAAAAGACAGAAATTATTTTTTTCTCACTTCTGAAGCCTGGAGCGCCAATGTTTATTTCTCCTAAGGCCTCTCTTCCAAGCCTACAGATGGCTGCCTTTTCATTATATCACCTGGCCTTTACTCTGTGTGTGAACTTCTGGTATTTCTCTTTTTTTAAGGCCAACAATCTTATTAGATTAGAACTTATGACTTCCCTTAACCTTAATTTCCTTCTGAAAGACCCTATCTCTAAGTGTAGTCATATTGGAGGGTCTATAAGACCCAGTCTTCAAGTGGAGTCACATTCATAGATTAGGGCTTTAACCTCTGAATTTTGGGGGATGTGATTCAGTCCATCACAGTTGGCTTTGAAGGAGTTAAGTAGAGGCCCAGAGTGGACAGCAAACTCACCAGCTGTAAAGGGAATGAAAATTCAGATTTGGATGAATTCAGAGGTGAGGAGGAAAGAATGTAATTTTAGTTTTCACATGATTTTGTCTTCATCTTCTCTTCCCAATTTGAAGCTGGAACATAGTATCTCTCTATCGAAGATCACCCAACTTAATCCTCCTCAACTGACTAGAAACACAGCCAATCTTTACTTTTCTCCTGGGTGAGGCTGTGTTTTTCAAAACACCCTCTTTCCTGGAATGGGTGTCTTTGGCTAAAATGAGTTATCTTCAGACCCAAGACAAGGAATTTTGTTCAAATGGTTTATTTGGCAGAGGATTCCAGAAGGCACTTATAAGGAAGTGGGGAGGTGAGACAGGAAAGGAAAGATGTCAATATCAATATCGTTTTTTTTTTTTTTTAAAGAGAGAGAGAGAGGGGGGGGCACAGAGAGAGAGAGAGAGAGAGAGAGAGAGAGAGAGAGAGAGAGAGAGAGAGAGAATTTTTAACATTTATTTATTTTTTCTTAGTTCTCGGCGGACACAACATCTTTGTTGGTATGTGGTGTTGCTGAGGATCGAACCCGGGCCGCACGCATGATAGGCGAGCGCGCTACCACTTGAGCCACATCCCCAGCCCCTCAATATCAATATCAACTTGCCTTCAATCCTCCCTGGTCCCAGAAGTTGTCTTCAGAGTTGTCCCATCCAGGGGACAAGAAAACTAGGGTATTTATCCTCCAGTTCTTTTCCATCATCATCTGGTGGAAGCTCCTTGGGGATGTTAACACTTCTCGTGTTTCTGGCCTGCTCCCTGAAGGTAAAACAAGAGAAATCCCACTGCAGAAGACGCCAGAGAAGGAATTCGTGAACCTAAGAGAAAGATGAACGGCAAAGGGACATCTGAGAGACACTGAGAGCTAGCATAGTAGGGGTGAGGTTGGGAAAGGAGCCTTAGTGACAATTAGTTTGGAAAAGTAATGAACTAAGCAATTAGTAGTATGTACAGACCTATAGAAAGGTTTTTTATTTTATTTAAAAAATATGCCGCAACACTAGCAGTATCTATTTGCATATGTTTTTGTTACTTAAAAGCCTTCTACAATTCAGACTTAATGTTAATGTTGTTTTTTCTTTATTAGGTTTTTGGTGTAGTTTTAATAATATTTTTCTATTTTTTCATGCTCTGTTTTCTAACCTATAGAACAGAACTAATGAGTGTGCCTGTATCAATTGTTTATCATGAGGATTAAGTGAACTAAGTGCTTAGGCTTATACTTTACAACATTTATACAATAAATGTTGGCTATTTGCTGGGGATGAATATTGGCCAAATTCACACAGCATAACTTTCTGGAGACATGTCTAAATTGTGTGTATCAATAGTTTTCTTCCTTTTATTGTTGAGTAATATTCTTTGGTATGCTATACCTAGTTTGAGTTTAACTATTCAGCCTTTAAAGGGCAGATTGGTTTTCCCTGGTTTTGGCTACCAGGAAGAAAGCTGCTGTAAGCATTTGTATATAGTTTTTTTCATGTGAACATGTGGTTTCATTTCTCTGGAACAAATGCCTGAAGGTACAATTGCTGGGTAATTCGGTAATTGTATGGTTAGGTTTTAAGAAATGGCCTAGCTGGTTTCCTGAGTAGCTATACCATTTTCCATTTTCACTGGCAATACATGGGTGATCAGATTTTTCCACAATCTTTACCTGCATTTGGTGTTGTCACCAAGTTTAATTTTAGCCATTCTGATAGCTCTGCAGTGATAGCTCATTCTGGTTTTAATATGTACTTACCAAGCCTTCAGTGATGTTGAAGATCTTCCCATGTGCTATTTTGCTCACTCTGTATCCTTTTCTGTGAAATGACTCTTCATGTCTTGTAACTATTTTCTAAGTGTATTATTTCTTTTAACTGCTGAATTTTGAGAGCCCTTTGTATAGTTGTTCATGATGCTGTTGAACTCAGTATTTTTGCTAGTTTTCTGTCTATGTGTTCTATCGATGGTTCAAACCGTATATGTGTTTAGAGTTTGATTTTGACTTATCCATAGTGATTTTGATAACTCTTAGTATATCTCTTTGTATACTTTTTTTTTTTTTTTGGATACCGTGGATTGAACTCAGGGGAACTCCACCACTGAGCCACATCCCCAGCCCTATTTTGTATTTTATTTAGAGACAGGGTCTCATTGAGTTGCTTAGTGCCTCACTTTTGCTGAGGCTGGCTTTGAACTCGAGGTCCTCCTGCCTCAGACTCCCTAGCTGCAGGGATTACAGGCATGCACCACAGCACCTGGCTATCTTTGTGTATTTTTTTAGTGGTTATTTTCTCCATTATATTTATGTGACTTCATTTTTCCCCCCATTGAAAGGAAGCGTAGAAATTTTAGCTCCCTTTATGTACCTCTATCCTCTCTTTTGTATTATTTTCCTAAAGATTTCATTTGCATACCTTTGAACCTCTCAGTGTTATAATTTTTGCATGAACTGTCCATTATAATTTAGAAAAAAATAAGAGGAAGAAGAATGTTTACTTACCTGTATTTTTTTGCTCATTGTATTTTCTTCTTTCCTAGTAGTTCCAGATTCCTTCTTTTATTGATTCTTTTTTGTTTAGAGAGTTTCCTTTTGCCATTTTTTAAAGGATAGATCAACTCATGATAAATGCTATCAATTTTCTTTTATCTGAGAAAACTTTGAGCTGTCCTTCCTTTTGAAAACTATTTTAGCTAAGTATAGGATTCTGAACTGGATGACAGTTATTTTATTCAGTACTCAAACAAATGCCATGCCCACTTCCCTCTCTAGGATTGCTGATGAAAAATCTGCTGTCATTTGAATTCTTTTCTACCCTATAGAAAAGGTGTACTTTTCTATGTTTATATATGAATACATGACCAACGTAATTCCACATCATGTACAATCAGAAGAATGGGAAGATGTACTCCGTGTACGTATAATATGTCAGAATACATCCTACTGTCATGTGTAACTAAAAAGAGGGGGGGAAAAGTGTCATGTTTCTCTTGCTACTTGTACAATTTTTCTTTTTTTTTTTTTTTGGTCTTTAATGCTAAGAAGTGTAGCTATGATATGTTTTATCATAAATTGATATTTGTTTATCCTGAATGAAGTATACTCAACTTCATGGTATATAGGTTTACATGTTTTTCAAATATAAAAAAATTTCAACCAATATTTCCTTGAGTACTTTTTCAGCCCTGTGGTCTTCCTCTTTGAAATTCTTATGATACAAATGGTAGATCTCTTGTTATAGTCCCATGGGATTATTTGTGAATCTTTTTTTTCTGTCTCTGTTGTTCAGATTAGGTCATTTCTATTGCTTGGTCTTCTGGTTTACTGACTCTTTTCCTCTGTCTCATCCATTTTGCTGAAGCTCATCCATAAAGTTTTAAATTTTGATTCTTGTATTTTCATTTGGTTCTTTTTGATACTTTCTATATCTTTACTGATACTTTCTATTTTAATTAATTTATTTTTTTGCCAAGACAATTTTCTTCATTGATTTTTAAGCTTGTTTGTAATTGCTCATTGAATCAGTTTTATGACAGATAATTTAAAATTTTTTTCACATGATTTTGACTTCCTGTCTTCTTGGTGCTGTTTTCTATAGATTGTCTTTCTCATTCATTTGAGATCTTCCTGTTTCTTAGTATAGTGAGTTCCCTGTCCCCAGTTGGCCTCCCCTGATGTGTTCCTGATTGGGAGGGGCGGAAGTGTCCTGTTACTGTTCCTTGCATGGCCTCCAGGGACACCGTGTGGTGGGAGTGTGTGTGGCCTCAATAATTGTTTTTTTAGTGTTAATCAAATTTATTTTGAATTTTTATTCTGCTTTTAATTATGTATGTAAAATGCTACAAACGTAAATATTGCTTTGAAAATAAAGAGTGCATAAGTAGTTTTATGTTTTTGTGTATATTTAAATGAATTACAATGAAAATGTATTGTTTAAAAGGCTTCATACTTTACTAGTTTGAGAAACACTGACACAGATGACTACCTGGCTCAATGTCTGCATTATGAGTCCCTGGAAATACTCATACTTCCCTTCAGTTTCTCTCATCTACTTGCAAAGATAAAAGGGGTTGGGATCCTGACACTACGGAATATCATGCCTACCTGACATTGACTTCTTACCCATAAGAGAGAGAAAGAAACTTATTGAATGTTCTGTTAGTTGCCTCTTGTTACCAATATTACAAACTTATTGGCTTAAAATAATATAAATGTTCTCTTTTACAGTTCTTAAGTCAGAAGTCCAAAATAGTTTTGCTGAGCTAAAAATTCAGGTATCAAAGGATCTGGTTCCTTCTGGATTCTCTAGGAGCAAATATGTTGCCTTGTCTTTGCCATCTTCTAGAAGCTCTCTGCTTTCCTTACTTGTGGTCCCTTCCTTCATCTTCAAAGCTTTCTGTATCACATCTTCAAATTTCTCTCTTCCTGTCTTCTGTTTTTCTTATCTCCTTCTCTGACTCTGATCCTCCTTTCTCCTTCTCATAAGGACCCTTGAGATTACTTCACTTAGCCAGATAGTCCAGAATAATCTCCCCATCTCAAGATTCTTATTTAACTCACATCTTTTGCCATGTAGGTTAATGTATTCACAGGTTCAGGGATTGAAGATGGCATCATTGGGAGGGACATTAATTTGCCTCACCACAAGGGGATGTTGTTACTTGCAGCTAAATTGAATTCTAAACCATTGACTTTCCACCAGAATGTGGGGCCCGGCATGGTAGAAGTTTTGTCTGCCTTGTTTGCCTGTTTTCTCAGCCTCTTGGTCATGCAGTGATGGCCACAGTTTCAAGACCACCATTGAGAAGGAGGTAGCTTCAGAAGCATCTGAGGTTAGAGCATTCTGGGTAGAGAAAAGGAAGTATAAGCCCAGGACAGAATAATCTTTTTCCTCCAGAATAACTTTTTAATTCATATTAGTAATACTGAATATTGCATTTTATTATGACTAAAGTAATTTTAATGCAAACTTCATAAGTTCCAAAGCCATTGAGATATTGGAGTTCTTTGAAACACTATTTAGATTTTAATCTAGAATATAAATTGGCCTAAGCCAGATGTGACTCTTGTCTTTATATTTCTCTTCTTCTAAGCATAATCTGATTTTATTTCTATGCCTTCTTTTCTGGCTCTGTATTTTAAAAATTTTCACTTACTACCAAGCCAGCAGAAAAACATTATACAAGGAAATATTTTTAAATAACCCCACATGATCCAGGATTCAATGTTTATTTTCTCTGGCAGCTTTGCATGGCTAAGAATGTGAAGTCAGAGGCTGGAGATGTAGCTCAGTGGAGAGCACTTGCCCATTGTGCACAAGGCCCAGTATCTAGTCCCGAGTACTATAAAAAACAAAGCAAGTAAGCTATCAAACAAAAAGCCAAGTGTTAGGAGCCATGCTGCTTTGTGTCCACATTCTGGTTTTCCACTTGATAGCTGTGTGACTTTGGGCAAATTATTTAAAGCTTTTCTGCCTCAGCTTCTTCATCTATACAACAAAGATAACAACTGTATGCCTCTCACATTTGTGAGAATTTGATGAATTAATGCATTTAGAAAAGGGCCTAGTACGTAGGATTTCCCTCAAATGACTGTTAACTGTAATTCTTATTCTTTCAACCTTTCCCCACATAATCTTTATTTAGTAGTAATCACAGGGTACACAAAGCCTTCGGTTCTATTTTTTTCCATATAAACTTGTTCATAACTTTTTCTCCACATTTTTATTATATTAACACAGATAATATTTTAAATGGTAACCTGACATTCCATAGTATTGATATATTTTTCTTAAATATTTCCCTATTTGACGTTTAATTATTTTGTTATTATAAATGATGCTTTTATAAACACACTTTGAATATGATATCTTTTCTTTTCTTTAAGTTAATTATTTGCCAACATTCCTGGGAATATGATTATTGACTTTATGTCCAACTTTTAAAACTTGTTCCTTCCTACTATGTAATTAGTTCCAAAGGAGCAACTACTTTTGGCACATGATAGAAAGAGACAGACATATCATACCATCACAATGAAGTCATCTTCATGTAGGAACAGACTCTCCATACAAAACTGATAAGGACTGTATTATTACCAGCATCATTCATTTATTCAACAAGAATTTATTAATTATCTGTGATGAGTTAAGTCTCATTTGGGAAAGTAGAAAGTTAAAAAAAAAAAAAGAATTCAGAGACTTACAGAAAGGAGTACAAGAAGCTCCAAATACAAATACTACTTTATTTACAAACTTGCCAAGTTGATTTTGTATGTCTTCTTGTGCTCCATGCGGAATCTGTGTGAAAGTTAAAAAGATGTATTTTCTTTTCTCAAAGAACTGAAACAATGTCAACCTGATATTGAGCATTTATACTTACAAAAGTCAAATAATTAAAGCTCTAAGTCTTCTCACTTATGTATCTGAGCATTTTTCTTGGGAGAAAATTAACTTTATCACTGTAATAACTAAAACTAGCTCTCTCCACATGCACATCCCATTTTGATTTTTTGGCTTGAATTTCAGAGGGTTCATGACTCTCCATCCCTCAAAGAACATAGGTCCTGGGGGAAATTATGTTAATGGGTCAAAACCAGCATCTGAACAGGATAAGAGGCAAGAAAGAGTAGGGTAGGGAGGAGACAGTAGATTATATGAGAGAAATTTTACTATATTCATTTATAGTATGTCATTATGTATACCTAAGATTTTGGATGGAGTGAGAGGATTTGGTATCAGAAAACCTCCGTTTGTCCCATCCCCTTTATCTTAATTAAATGACTTTAGGCAAGTCTTTAGAACATCTCTGATGCTCACCTTTTTTTCTTGTTAAATGGAATCTTGTCGGACTCCTTCTCAGGGTAATTATAATGATCAAAGGAGAAGTAATATAGGAAGACACCGTTTCTAGTCCCAAACAAGCACAAGGTATGATAACTTTTAATGCACTTGCCCTCTCCTCCCTTTCATCTTCAGGTTGGCTGCCTGTGTTATCCTTCAGGTCTCAGTTCTATTGTCACTTCCTCCTAGAAACCTCCAGGACCGCCTTGTCTTGTGAAGCTCTCCACCCCCAACCCCGTTCTGTCACCCACTTTTCCATCACCCTGCTGTATTTTGCCAAGACCCTTCTTACATATCTTTCATGTTTATTTTCTTTATCCCCACATGGAATAAAAGCTCCTTGAAGGGAGAGCTCTGTTTTGGATTCCACAAGCCTGCATCAGCTTATGGCACATGGGTGGACATTCACATTTCAGTGAGTATTTAAGAGCCAAGGCTCCCCAGGAAGACTATCTAGATTTGAAGTTCAGCTTCTTACTTTACTAGTTGTTGTTTGGCATTAGACAAGTTGTTACTTCTCTATGCCTTATTTTCACCATATCTAAAATGGGGTCTCTGCTACTAGGAATTTCAGGTACAGTACCTGGAACAGTGCATTTTCTGTTCTTCAACGAGTGAAGTGTTAATTCATTAATTGTGCACGTGACCCTGTAAGGATCAGTTTTGACAGTAAAAGGATTTATTCTTTTGGTATAACGTCTTGTATCACTCCGGGGCACCTCAACACCCGCTTGACCCGCCAACCTTCAGCGGAAGAGCAGTTGCGGTTCTTAGTTTCTACCAGGCTCCCAGTCACCCACAGGTGGCACTGCTCTGGGTTGTCCCCGTCGATCGGGGATGTAGGAGCCCTAACAGGGCGGTTCTCTTGGGTAGGGACGCCCAAGCCTAGGGAGGCCCACCGCTGCGTCCGAGAGCATAAGGGTGTCCCCTGAAACTTGCGGGGCGGGGGCCCTGGACACGCTTGCGATCTATTCCGGCTTTTTGCCTTCAAATTGCCACAGGGCGGTGTCAAACGGTGGTTGTGAGCTCTAGCGACCGACCGGGGCGGAGCGATCGGAGGCGGGGTGGGGCGGGGCGACCGGTGGGCCGGGGCGGAGGGCGCCCAGGGGCGGACTTGGCACAACTCGGCAGACCTCACACTCTCCCGGGCTAGGCGCAGCAGACGCGCTCCAGCCAGGTAAGGGCGACGCGGGCCGGGACTCCGGCAGGGAGGGTCTGGCGTGCGCGCGGACAGAGGTGGCTTCCACATTCCCAAACTGACCATCGTGGAACCGGGAAGGATTTTCTACTTTTCGGGTTGTAGTGATCGCGGGCGTGCCACGCCAGGTGAGGGACCCGTCCTGTTCGCTCCAGGAAAAAAGGAGTGGTGCGCGTCCTGCGTGGCCGCGCCTTCCTGGGGGCTGCAGCCTGTACCCCGGGCTCCAGTGCTGACCTCTCGTGGGGAGGCATCCGCCCCCTTTTCCTTTGGATCTCAGGGCCCTAGCCGCCTGGCTTTGGGTTTACTTCCCTGCTGTGCGGTGGAGTTGGTTCCTCCTCTCTACTGCAATCTTGATTGAAGTTGGCAGAATCCAGGAAGATGTTCCACTGTTGCATGTGTCCTCGTGCTTTACTCCATCAAGTTCAGTGTTTTTTTTTTTTTAAACGGGAAATAGTGTATGGATCTTGAAAATAGGGGCTTGGATTATAGATGTATTTGGAAAAATTAGAGCCTTGACGCGTGAGTGTGCATTTATTTCCTGGGATCCTAAATCTTCTTTTGACTTTTTTTTTTCCCCCCATGGACAAATAACAGATATATGGCGTTGTATCAGGTTCAGGAACAATTTCATCTCTTGTCATTCTTTGGAAACTGGAATATTTGATTAGAAGACTTGATCTCAGTGTTAGCTTGGAACCACAGAATGGCTGGTGGTTAAGTGGGCTTGAAGGCTATCTAAAATAGTTATATGCTTTGTGCATATGTCCTGTCTTTTTCCAGTGAGTGCTCATTTTCCTCTTAGGAAATTCTGAATTTACTGCGTCCTGGTTGATTCTTTCCTATAGAGTTGGGGAGGAAAAAAAAAAAAAAGCCAAAAACCAAAAACAAAAAACGGAAGAACCAACAGCAGGTCTCCTAAATAACTTTTGGGATTTAACAAATTAGGTTACACAATGATAGCTCTTTGGTCCACAAGAATCATATGCAATTATGAAATTATGTGTATAAAATTACCATGATTTATATGGGGAAAAGACAAGTATGGGTAATTTTCACATTAAATATTTGAAAATATTTTTAGCTTAGTTTTGTTTTCAGTGTTTACAAAGGATATACTTTCCCTATACTCTAATTAATCTAATCAACTTACTACTCTTAACTAATACTTTACTCCTGCCAATGCAGGATGCATACTGTAGTGTGTTTATGTTAATGATCTTGATTCTTCCCATAAGGGTGTGTACATTCTGATTTGTGGAACTGTATAACGCAAGTGTTGTAAACACATGCAAATCAATTCTAATTGACTATAACTTTGACCCACTTGGGTCCTTGATCTAGAATTTTCAAATCCTTCCAAATAGGAAATAATCTAGGATATTCAAGTATGCTGTAGCATTTCAACCTGTTTACCTACTTTATTCTGTAACAAAATGGTCTTGTTTTCTTAGTAGCTAGTTACTTAAGGGCAAGGGCTATGTTTTATGAAACCACGGTGAAGCTCAGAGAATGGCAAATTTTGCTCTCTGAGGATGACCCTTGGCAGGGAGGTTGAAGAAGTTGTGGGTAGTGACTGGCCCATATTTATGCCTTGGGAAGAATTATTGGCCTCGTTGCTTTTCTCCAGGCATCCAGAGAGCTAGGAGCCTGTGCTCTGGGTCTCTGATTATGCCTCTGCCTACAGGTTCCTCCTGGTTGACCAGGTTGGTGCTTCTCCTCCTGGCCCCTGTTCTTCTAGCTCCTTGACCTCTACTTCACCCCCGCCCAGATTCCCAGCTATTGTTCAGGATAGGGAGCATTGGTCCACAGCATCAGCAGGAGTGTTAATTCTGATCCTGGTGCTGGGTCCCCCATGGATGGCAAATGTCTGTTGATGACACTGTCACTTGTTCAGCATCCTTCCTATGCTCTCTTCTTGTCTAGTCTGCATCAGGCAAAATAGAGTAACTGAAGTTGAACCCAGATCTGTAGTCCTGGGGGCTGGCTGTCTTAGTTGGATTAGCGTTGTAAATTGGGCATTCAGTTCTGTCAGAAAGAATTGAAATTGGCTCATGGTCACTGACAAATTGTAAAATTATCTTGTGGCAATGCAATTATGCCATTAGAAGAGCTTTATTGAAAACTGCAACAACACCCAACCTGGCGGGGGTGGGGGTGGGGTGGGGGGGAGGGGGGCTTAGTATTTGGCCACACCTCTAAACCTGCCTCCCCTGGGCTTGTCTTTTTGTTTCTGCCCTGGCTCAACCAGTCCTTCCTTGGAACAGATTATGACTATTAATTTCCTCACTACATGACTACTCAGAGCTCAGATGACCACAGCTACTGTGGCATAGATGTAGAAAATTATATTTTCTTTTGTTTAGAAAAACAAGAAAGGAATTTTTCAAAACAGTCTGCTATTGGGGAAACAAAGAAAAAGCCAAACAAATGTAAATATGTGTGAGGCGTGGAAGCCAATGTTGTTTTACTTTGAATTTTAAGCCTTTCATGTTGCTTTTCTAACGTTCCAGAAACAACCCTTAGAATCCTTTGGCACGTATTGCTTGTAGTTGATAGTTCTTGAGGTTTTCAACTTTAAGCATTATCTGTTGACTTCCCACTGTGGAGGACGATGAGTTGGCTCTCTTTTTCTGTCCACCCCCCAGCACAAGCACAGCTTCCCTATTTTTACCATCCTTGCAGTAGTTAAAGCAGAATATTGATTAATGGCTAGATCAATATTCATTAACTATGCTAAGCATATTTTTTTTCTTTGAGTTAATAATTGCTTTATTTGACTGTTTTGTACTCATTAATTCAACTTACAACTCTTGGCCTGCTTTCTAAGTCTTGCCTCAAATCGGTCTTTTGTTAATCTCATTTTTTTCTAAGAAACCAATCCTGAGCCTCCTGGCTTGCTATAATCTGAACTTGTTGTCATTGCATATTTCTCCCCAAGGGCCTCCCTAAAGCAGTGTCCTGGGGATTCCCATCATCTCACTCCTGTTTTCATCTCCTGGTACCCACAGAACATGTCTTCCTCTATTTTGGTGGACTCTCCTGTTTTGGTAGCACATGTCCTCAGATGCTTCCTGGAAAAGGGTGAATAGGATATCTATCTTTCTGAGACTGTTGAATGCCTGAAAACATCTATTTTCTACTGACAGTTTATAATTTGGCCGAGTGCAGAATTCTAGGATGGAATTTTGAAGGCTTTGTTCCATTGCTTTCTAGATTATGGTGTGACTGTTGAGGAATTCAGAACTGTTCCAAACCCTCAATTAAAAAAAAAATTTTTTTTTAGTTGTTGATGGGATCTTTATTTTATTTATTTGTTTATATGTGCCCAGTGCCTTACATGTGCTAGGCAAGTGCTCTACCTCTGAACTACAGTCCCAACCCCTCAGTTTTGTTTGCAGGCTGCATATAGGTTCCATACCTGCTATGTCCTCTCTAGAATTTCATAAAATTTTCTCTACAATTCTTAAATTTCATGATTTTGTGCCTTTATGTGGGTCTGTTTTCACCCATTGGGTTGGGCTCTTTGAATCCGGAAACTTATATCTTTGGTTTGGGGAATTTTTTTTGAATGATCTTGTTGGTAATTTACTCCATTTTCTATGATGCTTCTTTAAGAAACTCTTACTATTCAGATATTGGGTATTTTGGATCAGGCCTCTAATTTTCTTACCTCTTCTTTCATAATATCTGTTTTTTTTTTTTTTTTTTTAATTTCTGGATCCTATTCTTGGGGAGATTTTTCTCAATTTTATTACCTAAACCCTTTCACTGAGATTTTTATGCTAATAATTTATTTAATATTTTCAATTAAAAGCTATTTTTTTTGTTTTCTGAATATATATACACACATATACGTGTGTGTGTGTGTGTGTGTGTGTGTGTGTGTGTGTGATCTTTGTATTTCTTCTTTGTGGTTCCAGGATCTTATCCCCCTGGGAAGTTTAATGACTTTTGGGGAATTTTTTTTTCCTTTCTTCTACAGTTTCAGTTTGCAAAGGTTGCTCTTGTTTTTTCACTGTTCAGGTCTCTTACTTTCCTGTTGGAGGCTTTTCTTGTGTTCCCAGTGCCCTTGGTTGTCTGTTGACATTTGAGTGGGAGGGTAAAAGCTGAAGTTGTGGCTGGCTGTCTTCCATAGGATGCCTGAAATGTGCCTGATGTCCGGAGACCCTGGAGGAGGGGGATGTGTGGGAAGGCACCTCCAGGCTTTTTGCTGGTGATAGATAAGGGGCTGTCACCTAACTGCTCAGATTGGTGGAGGGATGTGGGGGAGGCTTGCAATAAGTCTTTTTTCTTTTCAGCCCACACTTCACCCTACATAGGGCCCAATTACCTTTAATTACTTAACCTTTTGGAGATTCTGCTATATAAGTCAGATTGTTTATTGGCTCTCCTTCACCCCACCGTAATGTTTTTGCTCGTCTCTTCTCCCACCCTCTCTGTCCTTGCTAGTTTACACATTATATACCATAGGTTTGTTTTTTTTTTTTAATCTTCCGGTGGGGCTGGGGATTGAACCCAGGGCCTTGTGTATGCTAGGCAAGTACTCTACCAACTGAGGTATGCCCCCAGCCTTGGTTTACACGTTAAAGAAAAAAATTTCTTTCACTGACATTTTACTGGGCTTTTGACAAGGTTTCTGTTCCATCTGCCATAAGTGCCTGGAATATAGATTTCTTAACCAACCTCTTCTGAGAGACTCATTTGAGTCTGTCAGGGCAACATGTGGTTGATTCCCCTGTCTCAACCCACAGGTAAACATTTTTTAATTAACCTGGAATATTCTCTCACTGAGCTCAGTTTGGATCTCAGGTTCCTTTTGTTTCTTTACTAATTAATCCCAGTTGTCATAGGAGCTCAAACTTCTCCCTAACCCTAACTTGGCTGGTGTATAGCTTTCTGGTCATTCAGCGCTTATTCCTGTTTCTTGAATTCATTTTGTCTAGGAAGAATCATTCTGTTTCCTTGGTTTCTGCATCTCTTACCTTTTGGTGAGTCTAATATTATTTCACTTTGAAAACTGGACCTCGTGTCAGAGGTGGCCTTGTGGCCTCAGTGGAAATTCCTATGATTTCCCTCTGGAGGCCAGGGTATCCCACAGCTTCCTTGCCAGCAGCGAGATCCTCCCTTCCCCTTTGCAAGCTGGGGCCCTTCTTGGAATGTGCACCAAGTTCCTGTTTCTGGCTGGGCGAGCTGAGATGACTGACCTGCCCTGCTCTTTGCAACTTTCCCGACCCATTTACGGGTTGAGTCATTGCTCAGCCTCCCTTCATGCGGGGAGTATTCTCTTCCTGGGGCTTTACCGACAGCAGCATTCTCGTGGTTATGCACAGGGAATACTGACAAGCTTTAGCCTCCACTGAAGTAGGAAGAGCATTGTTTCCAAACCATCTGACCTGCAGCAAAGGTGAAGCTCTAGCTCCCTCTGAGGGCAAAACTACTGTGCATTGGGAAGACCGAAAACACCAGTGCTGGCAATTGCTCCAACACAGCAGTTGCACTAGGGGATTTTTATCTCAGGTGGATGACAGCGAAGGATGGGTTATTAGAAAAGACTTATTTAACAACCAGAGACCCTGTGTCTAATAGAAGAAAAAGTAGGCTCTAATCTCCATCATGTGGGATTAGGCCCCAACTTCCTTAATAAGACTCCTGTGGCACAAGAATTAAAATCAAGAATCAATAAATAGGATGGACTCAAACTAAAAAGTTTCTTCTCAACAAAGGAAATAATCTGTGAGGTGAATAGAGAGCCTACATCTTGGGAGCAAATCTTTACCCCTCACACATCAGATAGAGCATTAATCTCTAGGGTATATAAAGAACTCAAAAAGCTAGACACCAAAAAAACAAATAACCCAGTCAATACATGGGCCAAGAACCTGAAGAGACACTTCTCAGAAGATGATGTATAGTCAGTCAACAAACACATGAAAAAGTGTTCATCAACACTAGCAATTAGAGAAATGCAAATCAAAAACACTCTAAGATTTTATCTCACTCCAATCAGAATGGCAGCTATTATGCATACAAACAACAATAATAAGCGAGGATGTGGGGAAAAAGGTACACTTATACACTGCTGGTGGGACTGCAAATTGGTGCAGCCAATATGGAAAGCAGTATGGAGATTTCTTGGAAAATTGGGAATGGAACCACCATTTGACCCAGCTATCCCTCTCCTTAGTCTATACCCAAAGGACTTAAAAACAGCTTACTACAGGGACACAGCCACATCAGTGTTTATAGCAGCACAATTCACAATAGCTAAATTGTGGAACCAACCTAGATGCTCTTCAATAGATGAATGTATAAAAAAATGTGGCATATATACACAATGGAATATTACTCAGCAATAAAAGAAATAAAATCATGGCATTTGCAGGTAAATGGATGGAGTTAGAGAAGATAATGCTAAGTGAAGTTATCCAATCCCCCCCAAACAAATGCCAAATGTTTTCTTTGATATCAGGAGGCTGATTCATACTGGGACAGAAAGAGGGAGCATGGGAGGAATTGACGAACTCTAGATAGGGCAGAGGGGTGGAGGGGAAGGGAGGGAGCATGGGGTTAGAAATGATGGTGGAATGTGATGATCATTATTATCCAAAGTACATGTATGAAGACATAAATTGGTGTGAATATACTAAGTATACAACCAGAGATATGAAAAATTGTCCTCTATATATGTAATAAGACTTGTAATGCATCCTGCTGTTATATATAAATAAAAAAAGGAAAAGATTTATTTAGCTGGTACCCCGTAACACATATGAATGAAAGTTTGGCCAGGGAGAATGCTGCAAGGCTTATTCCTCCCATTGTACTTATGCAGGTCTCTTTCCCTTTTCTAAAGAGAGTGCTATTGCAGTCTCTCTTTCCACGCAGTGCAGTTTTCTCCAATGTCCTGAGTGCTTCAACATAAGCTCTTTTTATCTTTTAAGCTGGTTATTAAACTCTGCTAGAGAAAGGACAATACCTAATAAATATTCAGTCAATGCTGTGAATGAATTTTGGATGCTTTGCAGTTAAAAAAAATACTTAGTCATAATTATCCAAGTTGTGTCCAATATTCTAAACTCATAAAATCCTGATTAGACTTTACTTCACTTTGGGTATATAGACTGAAGCAAATGACAGTCAACTTAAGTTTTTCCAAGTGTATTGTTTCTCATGTCATTTAGAAATATTCCTCACTGAAACTAATATTATTTTTCTGTCCATGTATTTCTACTTAGTATGGTATTGGGATTTTTTTGTTGTTTTAATGGCAAAGAGGAATGGCTTTTGGAGGAAGGAGGGAAGTACATGCTGGTTAGGTTGCCTACACTGGTTCATTTACTTAAAGGAGGAAAAACCTTTGTTTGGATTTTAATAACAAATTTACTTTTAGCTTGTGTAGCTTTGTGTCATTATTTTCAAGGTTTAAAATGCTTAGCTATAGAGTGTCATAGTGGTAGACTTGTAGTCTTTACATAGTAGATGAGATCCTGATTCTGCAAAATTCTGTAAATATCTTACTCCCTTTAATTTTCATTTTTTGTGAAATTCTAAGCTGAGTTAGCAGGAAAAAATGTTAATGTTTTCTCTTTATCCAAAATGAAGTTCCAACAGCATCTTTTCTGTTACTATTTCTTTAGAAACTCTTGCGTCCTCCTATGCCCTCCAGTATTAGATTTCAGCCACATCTGTGGGATCTCCACGATTGCCCAAAAAATGAATCTTTTTTTTTCCTGCCCCATACAGGAGCGATTTCCAGTTCATTTTTCTGCCAGCTTGATTTAAGCATGCATTATTTTTTACCATTAGAGTTATTTTTGTTTCATAGAAGGCAATTTCTATTGTTTCTATTGCTTCTATTGTTTGCTAAAGTAAAATTTCCTGACCCTTTAGCCATGAAGAGACACAGAGATATAGTTCAGTTGGGTTATGAATGCTCATATGTGTAAATTTAGATATACATGCTTCTGAATGTGGTGTTTTTTTTTTTTTGACTGACAGCAGGGTGACATTGACTTTCAAGTTCCCACTGCCAAGAACATTCATTTAAAACTGAATGTTTTTAAAAGGATTTCCAATGTCTTTTTCACATAGTCAAACCACTTAGAGAACCATTGCATTAAAGAATTCTTGGTCATGGGTTCTGGAGTCTTAGTGAGAAGATGTTTTTTGGGGTTAGAGCTGTTGACAGATCCTCCCACATTCCCCAGTCCAAGGATAGATCTCTGGGTACTACCCAGGTTCTCAGACTCAATAATGTGCTCCTCGAACTCTTCCTGTCATCCTTAAAAAAATGTCATCTAGTAGAGTTTTACATATTCATTGTTAAAAATGCAAATAGTACTGAAGCTTACAAAAAAGAAATTAGAAAAAAAAAATAACCCTGAAACTATCCCAGAAGGAATCTTTGTGAGTCTCCTCTCTTTTCTGTTTTCACTGGACTTCTTAAAACTCCTCAGTAACTTCCTAGAAAATAGTTAACCTGATGAGCATTATGTGCAACTGTTTATGTAATTCTGAATTCTATACTAATTTTTTTTATACACATAGTAGTTCATGTATAATGTTCTTTGGGTGATCTTTTATGTGGGCATTTTCTTATAGGGATGGTTATGATTTTTAATAGCTAGGGGATATTCTGTCATGTTAATATATGATAGTATTTTGAATAACTCTTCAGGTGTTAGACATTTGGATTATTTTCCTTCTTAAAAATTTTTATTTCTTAACCAATTAATTAATTTTTGGATTGAAGCCAGGGACTTGTGCATGTTAGGCAAACATTCTGTCATTGAGCTAAACCCTCCCCCCCACCCCTACCCCTACCCCCACCCCCCACCCCCCCATCCCCACCCCCTATTATTTCAAATAGGTATGCTTTTTTTTTTTTTTCTTTGAGGATTATTTCCTTGGGGAGTATTTTTCAAAACATCATTCTGGGATTAAGGATTTCTAACTTCTATTAACTCTTGTCAGAAGGAAACAAAAATAACAATAAAAAAAATTTCTATCGATATAAAGCTATATAGAGTTTCCATTATCTTCTTTTTTGTCTCTTTTAGATGAACAGTATCTTCTTTGTATACACGAGAACCTTTGAGACCATCTTATGTACCTGGTTGTAGGTCAGATAAGACGGTTTGAAGAACCTGACAGAACCATGTACAGAAACTGTGTTTTTGTGGATATTTTCATTTTATTGGATATTGGTAGGAAAAGTTTCTAAGGATTAGTAACAAAAGGTGGAGAGGTTGTTGTGGCAACTGCAACTTCATCTGACCTCTGTACCTGGTCCAGGGTTTATGACCTTTCCGGTAAGCTGGGAAGGCATCTTATTTTTTTGGGAAACTCCAACCCTCCCACTCATTTCCTCATTCCTGGAGTCTGTCAGCCAGGCTCAGTAAGGTGTGCAGGGTGAGCCCCATCATCAAAATTTGCACAAATGTATTTCTTGATTAAGAACTAGAGTAGAGTGAATTCCTGTTTAAATTATTCCCTTGACATCTTTCTGGATGTCTGGATGTTCTAATGTTTAAAGCCTAAGCTGTATTTCGAGGTTAACTATTAGCTGGCATTATGTTCCCATGCTTCAGGGTTTCCACCTATTACACAAAGCATAATGACACATAATTAATAGTGCACTTCAGAAAGATTCATGGCTTAATGCTTGTAAAGAACTTTGAGCTTTTCCTGAGAGCATTTTATACACATTCATGAATAATGAGGTGGCTTGCTGTGTTGGGCAAAGAACATCTATATTATACTCATTTTATGGATGAGAAAAGTCCATCTTGTCTGATGTTCATTGCAGGCAAGTCAGAGAGAATAATGACTTGCTGAGAATCAGAGGGTAAATTTAATGTAATGTTCATTCAGTTTTCCTTGGACTTGGTGGGACAAGTGGAATCTAAAATAAAATCTTCATGACTGTGTGTGTGCATGCAAAATACATTTATATTTACTACTTTAAGCAATTTAACATTTTAGGCAGATAGGCTACTCCTTTATAAAGATAAATTATGTTTGAAAAATTCACTAGCATTAGAGAGCCTTAGATAAATAGGAAAGGTAGATAGATCTAAATTGTAACTTTTTTAAAATATTATTTTTAGTTGTAGTTGGACACAATACCTTTATTTTATCTTATTTATTTTTATGTGGTGCTGAGGATCCAACCCAGTGCCTTGCATGTGCTAGGCGAGCACTCTACTGCTGAGCCACAACCCCAGCCCTTGAAACTGTAACTTTCAAAGTGATTTTGGGAAGAGTCCACACAAAGACTCTTAAGTAGGGTCAGTGGGAGTTAGGGAGAAATATTGTTAAAATCAGAATTTGAAAGAGGATTGAAAGACAGAACATTTCTCAGAATACAGATGTAGTTGCAATAGTCTTATTATTATTTTAAAGTAAGTAATATATAAGAGGGAATACTTTAGTGAACTCCTAGTTTATTGTCAACATGAACCCTCTGTGACACTAAAAAGTCAAACTGCTTTTATCAAGTCTATGCAAAACAGCAGGCATTGCAAAGAATACCTTTAGGTAAAATGAATCCAATTTGTACATGCAGATATACATTTCAGTTTTTGACTCAAGAAGGAGATTCAGAGATTATTGTAAACTAACTAGCTTTCTCTCTCTGTACTGGGGATTGAAACCAGGGTTGCTTAACTACTGAGCTACATCATCAGCCCTTTTTATATTTTATTTTGTTACAGGGTCTCACTAAGTTTCTGAGTGCCTAGCTAAGTTGCTGAGGCTGGCCTTGAACTTGTGATCCTCCTGCCTAAGCCTCACGAATCACTGGAATTACAAGCGTGGACCACCATACCCGGCTACTGTAAACTCTTAACTAAAGACATTGACAAGGTAGATAATTTGGAACATGCTGACTAATTTTAACTATTGTCACAAATAAATCAGAAATATTATTTCACTTTCATATGCTTCAGCATCTAAGATAGTTTCTGCAAGTTTCATCACTGTACCTTAAAAGACGTAATGCACTTAGAGCAAGCAAATCAGTGACAGAGAAGACTGAGTGACATATTCCCATTAGCTGTTCAGTCTAGAAAGATAAATGAGACCTGTGGACAGAGTGGACCTGCTTAAACTATGGAAACTGAGCTAAATAATATGAGGAAAACCGTTCATTTGCACCTTTTTTATTCCCAAATAATAAACATTCCAAATCTTTATTGAGTATATACGATGTGCCAGGCTCCATGCTAAATTCTTTAGGTGGATTATCACATGCAATCCTCAGAGAACCCTGTGAAATGGATAAGATATTTTCAGCATTTATAGATAAAGAAATTAAATTTCAGAGAGGTTCTATAACACTTGGTAAGTAGTAAGTGGTGATAACAGAGTTCAGAATAATGCAGTAGGAGTCCAGGGCTCTCTGCTATGTTCTCTTTGGAGCTCTGCACAGTGAGCTCTTCTCCTTTCCTCTTGCTGTCTTAAATAGAATTGGACAATGTAGGAGCAAATGCTTCAAATAAGAACCAATCAGTCTCTCTGGGCATTGCTCCCAAGCCTCTGAACCCTATAGATCCTAAGAAGTCTTCATAGCAGCACTGTCTAGTGGAAATATTCTATGACCCACAGATGGAATTTAAAAATTTCTAGTTGCCATGTGAAGAAAGGAAAAAGCAACAGGTGAAATTAATTTTCATAATATATGCTGTGTAACCCAACATATAAAAATATAATACTTTTACCATGTAATCATAAAAATTATTAATGAGATATTAGAAACAACTGAGGAGCAATACAATATTACAAATGCAGTATAATACAATATGAAATCTTTTGTATTGTGGGTAAAGTGAACTGTAGTTCTACCAAACAAAAAAGTTGTGACTAATGAAAAGATATTTTATACTCCTTCAGTTTTACATTTTAAATTCAAATTTATTAAAATTTTTTAAAATTTAAAAATTTCTTTCCTCACTTGCATTGGTTACATTTCAAATGCTCGGTAGTTATTTGCGATATGTGGCTACCATATTGAACAGTGCAGTTCTAAAATAAAAGGTGCTCTGTCCCCAAAGGCCCAGGGACTTCCAGACATTGCATCCCCATCCCAGTCTCTCATTCCGCTTAGCTCCCATCTTAATTTTCTTTGCCTGTGCCCAAAGCTATGATGTACAATTGTGCAAGTTGTATACTGCAAAATTCTTGGGTGTCATTTACTTTATAGACCTAACAAATTTGCTTATTTAATGCGTGCAACAGTTTTAAAGAAGATGGAAGTAAAATTTTCAAAGGAAGAGGCGGGTTTTTCTAATGCATGCAGAGACATATTTTGAGGAGGTGGGTAGGTGAGTGGTTGTGGCTTCTCTGTTTTTTCTATGGTTTCATCAGTTAGGCTTTTTGCATTGTTCTCTTTTATGTTCAGCACAATCCCGGGGCAATTTGCCTGTGGTTGAAAGAATGAAAGCAGCCTCAGTTACCCTCCTCTCCCTCAGAATAGTGCACAGTGCCATAGGTCTCTTTGGAGCCATCCATATGTGTTTCACTCATATTGTGTTCCCAGGGCCTGGTGCATAATGATGCTCAACACATTAATTTGAATTGTTATCTAGCTTTGACTCATGGGCCTCTTTTGTGTCTGAGTTGCCCTTAATGATACTTGAACCTGGCCAATTCATGCAGATGCTGACATGGCTCCCTCTTTCACTGAGTCACTGCTTACCCTTCATGGGTTGCCCTGTTCTAATGATACTAACAGCCATTCTTATTATTATTACTAGTAATAGCACAGCTGTTTATTGATTGCTTTGTGTCAGGTGTTGTGCTTAGTAGTTTATGTGCATTATTTCATTTAACTCTTACAAATATCTCTAGGATATGGCACTATGATTATTCCCATTTTATAAAGAGGAAACTGAGGCACTAAGAAATTAAGTAATTTGCATGATGCCATACAGCTAATAAGTGTCAAATCCAGTCCAGGTTGACTTCAAAGCTCTTCTGTGCTTTAAATACCAGCCCAGAGCTTCTTCCTTTGGTATCTGGGGCTGTATGGGGAAGTGCCCATCCTGTAGTGGACTTACTATTTGTTTGTCCAGACTTTATTTCTTTGGGGAACTTCTATCTCTGGGTCATGTGGTTTGGTTGGGATTGACACTGACTTCAGGGCTGGCCATGTGACTTGGCTTTGGGTGATCTGAACACACCTTCCACCTAACTAAGTGATTGACCCAGGGAGAATGTTTGATCCAGGCTGGCTCAATGAGGCTCCCGTTCTGCTTACATTTAGGAAAGGAGGCACTCTTTCCTCTGGGGTGCCTTTTTCTTTTTTCTTTTGTGCTGTGTGATGTACTCTGGAGTGATGATGGCTCTGCTCTATGGGGGAAGCTGTTTGTACTAGGAGAGAGGAGGCCATCACGCAGTGAGAAGTGAGTGGTCATGAGAGCATGGCCAGCATCATTTGGAGCTCAGGGTTCACCCGAAGCATCCCAGGACAGCTTGGTTATGTGAGCCAATATGTTCCATTTGTTGTTGTTGACTTAAATCTAGATATTTGCATTTGAAAAGAATCCTATCTAGGTCACAGACTTTTTAGAAAATGAATATTTCTATCTTGGCTTCCCCATTGCCATTCTGTGTCTACCTTTAGATGAGAGTAAACCCACTGCTTCTAGGGTCTTTTTATACTTGTGCCAAGAGGCCTTTGATCTCTGCAGACTCTGAACCATGGTCAGCTTGCTGTTTCCCTTTTAGGCCTTTAAGCTCTGCCCAAGTGAAAGGAGTTTCCACACCCAGCCTTCCATCCCTTTCCCACCCCATGGTGTAGCCCACACACATGGATCTGGGTGGGACATGGATTGTACCATGAGAGGAGCATTAGAGAAATCTGTTCTTCATAGACATCAGAAAAATCGTTCATCAGCCTCCTCTTTGAATGCTGATCAAAGACTCTGGAATGAACTCTCTCTGGCCTCTGACACCATCTGGGCTCTCAGCCAGCTTAGGCCAAGCCCTTGCCTCTTATCCCCAGTTTCCTTGACTTCCAGCCTTTCTGATCAGCAGTCGTCCTCAGTACTCTCAGCCTCCCTATGATTCTGAACTCCCATCCTTCTGCTGGCTTGCTTCCCAAGTCTTTCCGGTGGCCCTCTGAGAGCATTGTTCCACAGTGAATCAACTCTCCCACACCCCAGCCTCCTCACACATGAAAACACTCCCAGCTCTCTCTGCTGTAGCCTTCTCCTGATTTCTCCTCACAGCTTTCAGGGCATCACTTTTCAACCCTCATGCAAAACATCTTTTTCATTTAGCATTCAAGCCATTCTTGTAGATATCCTCCTGGTCTCCTCTGTTTCCATCAACTTCTTGGTCATCCTCCTGGACTGACTCACGTGCTTCCTAGTCTTTTCTCCCAGCTTTGCACTTTCTGTATTCGTATATACAGCTAACTTAATATATGTGCAATAGTTGAGCAGATGCCTTGGGGTAGTTCATGGGAGCACATAGTTGTGGTGGGAGTGGAAAGCAAGGGAGACTTCATCAAAGAGATTACCTGTGCTCAGGACTGGGTTATATTTCTACCACTACAACAAAATATCTGAGACAAAAGGCTTAGAAAGAGGAAAGATTTATTTGGCTCATGGTTTCAGGCCAAAATCACTTGACCCAGCTGCTTTGGGCCTATAGCAGCACAGTACATCATGGTGGGCAAGTCAGTATGGCGGAGGAACACTATTTACCTCAGGGCAGCTGGGAAATGAAGACAGAGAGGAAGGAATGAAGACAGAGAAGGGATTAGCTTCCCAATATCCCTTTCAAGGGCACATCCTCGGTGGCCTAATTTCCTTCCATTAGGTCCTACCTCCTAAAAGTTCCACCATCTCCCTGTCGTGCCACAGGCTGGTGACCGAGCCTTCAACACATGGTCTTTGGGGCATATTTAAGATCCACCTCAGATAAAGGACCTTGAGAAATGAGTGGGATTTCAACAGGAGGATTAAGAGGGAAGAGTCTTCTGGGCAGAGAGCACAACTTGAGCAGAGGCCTGGAGTTAGGAAGAGCTTGATTCCTGGGAAATAAGTGGTAGGAAAGGAAGAGGGGACCCAGATTGGATTGGATATGAGTTAGGAGGGAGAATGCAAGACAAAGACAGCCTTTATTATAAAAAAGGAGAGAGGTGGGATGATATTGTAAATGACAAGATTAAAACTTGGTTGGAGTGGTTGTAAAGGGGGAGGAGGAGTCATGACAGCAGTTTAAGAAGCTTCACAGAGTAGGGCTGTAGAGTGGAGATGGTGGGAGAAGAGGGGGAGGGATTGGCAGCACAGGGTGGTTATGAGGGAGCAGAGAGTAAGGCAGGGAAATGAGTCAGGTCCTCCTGCTGCTTATGAGCTAGGAGATGATGAGGTCCTGCCTAGCAATAGGAGACTTAAGGTTCCAGGATGCTGGGAGACAGCAGCTGTATACTAGATATGAATCAAATTACTTGGCCTTTTAATAACCTTGTGAATGAAGAGTAAGATAACACATGGATTGCATGATAGTAAAAATGACTTACATAAGCTTATGGTGTTTCCCAGTGTTTTATAGAATTCTACAACTCAGAGATGTTAATGAGGTTCAAGGGAAATAGAGCAAGTTCTGTGATCAAATAAGGTTGGGAAACACTGCATGCTATGTGATTCACAGAGTTTGTTCACATAGTAAAGTCTTTGAGAAATGCTCATAAGGAACCAGTCTGACATAGGTTAACCCAGCCTTCCCCAAATATGTATGTCCATTCATTCAACAAGCATGAATGGACTAGTAAGTGCATGCTAGTGTGTTTTGGGTGCTGTGCTGGCCCCTGTTCATGTAGTAGAGAACGAAGGCAGGTGGTATTCCTGTGCTTAAGCCATTTTGGTTTGGAATAAGCATGTCTAATCATTCAACAGGTCCAGTGTTCTGAAAAACATGATTTGGGAGGTCTTAAGGTATTCAGACATTCCTTTTATGCTCCTGAATGGAACGTGTAGTGATTTGTCTCTCTGCCTTCATGTCCCTATCTTATATTCATACTGCCACCTCTTCACAGAATATTTTCTGCACTTCCTGTCTTGGGCACGGACTGAGAAAATGACAAGAAAACTTTCAGGTCTGGGAAGTTGGTGACTCACCCAGGATTACCCAGATGGTGAGTTGCAGAACCAGAGCCAGAACCCAGCTCTTCTGGTTGTAGGTTCTGTGCTCAATCCATTCTTGATGACAAGGGACAATTTGAAGTGCCTGAAAAATCAAAGAAAATTCAAGTAGCCACAAGAGGTTGAGTGAGATACTCTGGACATGCCAGTTTAATCAACACCACCAGGGTGGACTGTGTGCCACCACCACCATCACCACCATCATTGTCATCACTAATATTGAGTAATTATTGGATCCAGATATCTAAGTACTTTATGTAAAGACTTTTAATTTTTACCATGCTATGAAGTTGTAATTGCCACCTTGCTTTATAAATGAAGAAGCAAGGGTAGAGAGGTGAGTAATGTGTCCATGTTTACACACACAGCCAGTAAGGATCAGAGCCCTGCTCCCTATTTATTTTTTTAGTTATAGGTGGAAACAATATCTTTATTTTTATGTGGTACTGAGGATGAAACCCAGTGCCTCACGCATGCTAGGCAAGCACTCTACCTCTGAGCCACAACTCCGAAGTGGTTTCTTGACTTCAAGATTTCTCTCTCAGAATCAGTTTGTTTTTTCTCCTTTCCATTTTAGCACGCCTATTTCCTCGTTTTTTTATAAACCTGATGTCAGAAAGGTTCTGATTCATTCATTTAATAAATGAATCAAGTAGTATTCATTAAATCTCTAATGAGTACCTACTATGTGAAGGAACTGTTTAGGAGCTGAGGATCCAGCAGTGAATACATAGAGTAGGTTCCTGCTGTCATGGAATTTAAAGGAATGTCTTGCAGTGATAAGTATAATACAAAGAATTAAAATGGGAGACCAGAGTGAGGGTGACTGGTTGCCTCCTGTAGACTGGGAGTCAAGGAAGGCCTTTTTGTGAAAGTGACATTAGGTTGAAATTTGAGTTAGACAAGGAGCTGGTATGAGGGGATAGGGAGAGTACACAGAGAGAAAGAAGAGCATTCTTTCAGGTAGAGGGACTGTCCTATGCAAAGACCCTAGCATAAATTTTCAGTGTTTAAAGAGTAGGAAGAAGGTGGGTGTGGTTGAATCATGGTGGGCTAGGAGAGAGAGTGGTACTAGAAGTGGTTGGAGAAGTAGGTGGTGTACCAGGGTAAGGTGTTTACGTTTTAGTCGAAGTGTATTGGTAGCCGTTGAAGGGTTTAAGCAGTGCTGATGACATGGACATGATTTATGTATTTTTATGATTTATGTTTTTAAAAGGTTGTGTTGACTGATGAATGGAGAACTTATTTGACAGAGATAAAAAAAAGGAAGTAGTGAGGCCAGTTAGGATATTTTGCAGTATTTTTGATGAGGGATGATGGTGATTATATTGATTATTGCCGCAGCAATGCTGTGTAACAAACATCCCCATAAACTCGGCAGCATGCAATGATAATGGTTTATTTTTGCTCTTGAGTTGATAAAGTGTTGCTGATCTGGACAATGGTCAGTTGGTCTTGATTGGACTAGCCTATGTATCTGCTGTGATCAGCTGTGGGTTAGCTAATGATCTTCACCATATTGCCTGGATTCTCTATGTTGGGGGCTGGCTGGCTGTCAGTTAGTGTAGATGGCTTACCGTGGCCTCAGCTGAGATGGCAAGTCTTTTCTATATGTACATTACATCCTTCTAGTAGGATAGCTTGGCCCAGACATATTTTCATGGTGATTGCAAAGAAGCAAGATAAGAAGTAGAAACAAGAAAACACATTCCAAAGTTTTAGTTTGTGTTCACTTTCTCTCTGTCCTATTGGTCAAAGCACATTACACAATAGTACTCACAGTCAGTGTGGGAGGGTGTGGTATAAAGGACAAGTGCTCAGAAAGGTGTGAACAGATACAGGGAGATCTGAAAAATCAAGGCCTTTACAGCAATCAATTTATTACACCAGTGGGACAGGACTGTAGGAGAATCTTGAGTGGTTCCAAAAATACTTTGAAGGCACAACCCAAAGAATGTGCTGATGTGTCGGATTTGAGGTATAAGAGAAAAGAATGAACCAATGATACGGCCTAGATTTTTAGATAAGCAGTTAGAGAAATGGAGAGGCCATTTACTCAGATGGCAGAGACTGAGAAAAGAGCAAATTTTAGGGGGAAATCTAGACTTCTATTTTGGCAAGAATATGTTGGAGATACCTGTTAGATATTGACAGAAAGATGTCAGGTTTGCAGTTGAGCAAGAAATCTGAGGTTCGTGGGTTAAACATGTAGATTTCAGAGTTACCAACATGGATAATATTTCAAGCCATTTTTGGAACTAGATGAGGGCCACCCAAGAAGAGCCTGTGCTTAGAAGTAAAGCAGAGAAGTAGAAGCCAGCAAAGGGGACTTGAGAAGACGTAGCCTCTAAGATCAGAGAAATGCAGGAAATTTTTATGTCACAGAGAACCAAAAGAGAGGCGAGCATTACAAGAACAGAACATGTTGAATACCTCTGGAAGGTCAAATAAGAAAAGAACTGATAAGGAACCACTGAGTTTGGTAACTTGGAGGTTGTTGGTGACTTGAACAAGACCGTCTTAAGTAAATTGGTAGAGACAGAAGCCCATCTGGAGGGATTTGAGGAAAGCATGTGATGTGAGAAGCAAAGATCATCTGGTTTTCAATAGTTTTTGTTGCAAAGGGGTTAAGAACTAACAGGGTGCTTGGAGGTGCAAGTGGGTGGACTGAATGGTTTATGGCTGAGAGTGTAAGTCATGTGACCCCTAAGAGGGATGGTGGAGCACACTGAGTGGGGTGCACTGGATAAAGGGAAATGCTTGAGATGGTTCAAATACACTTTGGTTTGTATGTTAGTTACCATCTTCTGGGATATCTACTTTCCATATTTTATTTTAAATTGTGGAATGAAAGTATATCCACTATTGGAACCATTTCAGCCATCTGGCAGGGTAAGGTTTTAAATGTGAGTTCTGTTGTCACACTGGGCAATTTGCCTGTGTCATAGAGTCATTCAGGTGATATTATTGAGTACAGGACTCTTTGGAATGGGTGATGTCTGTCATGCTCAGCATTTTCTTACGATGGTTATTGAAGCTGGTAAATTCAGTGGTTTAGATTTTGATGTGGTTCACAAATTGGGAAGATCTCAGAGCCAAAAGGGGAATGTGAATATGTGTGTTCCTTCCTTCTTCCAGGTTCTTACACCAGTCTGACTTGATTGTTTTGATTAATATAAAGAAGCATTTGCACTCAGCAATGCAGGTATTACCTTATATGCACAGACTAGAAGACTTTAGGATGCTATTCAGTAGATCCCAGGCAAGGTGTGCATTCTGGAATTCTCACTGAATGACAGAAGTTTTTACCTTTCATGCTTTTAAGCTAGTGTAACTAAAGTTTTAAAGTATAATGTGAAGCAAATGTGTCAGGTAAATGGTAATTTGAAATGTATTTGGATGAAGGACAAGTGTACACTTGGCACTACTTATGCATTTATTTTTTTTATCACCCCCTTGGGGTACATGCTAACTGTGCAATGGGTGAGGGTGGTTGAGTGAAGAGATGCAGCACCCTGTCTTACAGTGTATTAAAAGCCTTGGAAAATTTTTATTCCATGGCTTGAATCCACTTTGCTATTTCACTAATTAAAAATATTAGTGTCTGCTTGTACTGTGAACTATAAATAATTTGTGGCTTTACTTGAGAGCTTTTTGTTTTGGCAGAAATCACACTGAGAAGAACACCTGCCAGGATCTTATAATTGCTGCATCCATCTGAGATGTGTTAGCTCAATGTTAGCAGAGAGATCATGGAGTCAAGGAGTGGACTTACATCACAGATGAAGTTGGAATCTCCAAATATGCATGCTTCCAGTGTGAAGACATAGGTCTTTGAGAGTGGTGGTGTTTTTGTTACATTGGTCATTCAGTTGGCTACACTGTGAGGTACTTGGCCTATCAGGAAGGTACACATTAGCCTTTTTTAAATTTCCCAGGTATGCTGTTTAAATACACTGCATTATATTATTATCAACATAAGATTTATATTCCAGTCACATATTGGAGAGTAAACCTTGAATTTGACCCCAAAGAATTTTGATACCAACTAATTTTTATCCCATTATAATCTCAAACTAATTTCTCCTTAGAATTTAGTGACAGAAAGTTTTTCTTTTGATAAATTGATATGAAAAAATCTTTCTTCTGCGATATGTTTATCCTTTTTCTCCTGGACTTTGGGAGGCCCCAGGTGTCACTATTGCAGTCAGTGTCTCAGAGTTCTGGTTATCTGTGTAGAGTAGAAGTATAGCGTATAAGAATTTGAATTAAGGGACTTGAATTCTGTGTGCCAGCAAAGAAAAGAGAAACAACACCAAGAGTGTGCGTGCTTCTATTCACCATTCTTCTGGGTGAGTAATGTCCCAAGGGTGTGTGCATTTCCTGAACCTGCTGCTCCCTCACTCAGTCTTGGTTTATACAGCTTTCCTGGAGCCTCTCAGTGCTCCATGTGACTGTTGTGGTTCAAGACTAATACCTTTCCACAGCAGCTGGTGCTAAGCCCAAGCCAATGACTTTCATGCTAAACTAAAACAAAACAAAAAAACCTAAATCTGTTTTACTCTGGGCTATATTGTTTGTAAAAAGCCTTACGGTTCCCTCTTGGTGTATCTACACCTCTTGACTTGTAGCCTCCTCGCTTGACTGTGGCCTTGGTAGTGTGACTTGCTTTGGCCAGTAAAGCATTCAGAGGTGTGGACTGTGTTGTGTATTGGGGCTTGATTGCTCTCACTGCTCTTGAAACTGAGGACTATGTGATCAAGCCCACGTTTTCCTGTGGAAGGGGCCACATGTGCTCTGTCTGGCTGAAGGCCTGCCAGAGCTAGACCAGGTTGGACATCCAGGCCAGGTCTGCCCAACCAACCTGTGGAATCCTGAGAACTAATATTTTGTTGTTTTATACTACTACTATGGAACAGGTTTTTCTTTTTGTTCTTATAAAAAACTAACTGATAGATTTCCCAGTGGCTTCTGAACATTTCTGCCAGTGCTGTGTTGGACTTATTCAGAGTTGGAGTATCTTTCTCCTTTGTGACCTGTGTCTCCTGAGGAATAGTCAAGGCTAATTTTGACAATATTCTGTTTCTGCCGTATGTGCTGATGGGAGAATCAACCTCCGCTTATCATATAAACTTGGATTCCACTGTTTTCTTCCCACCATTTTCATTTCTAATATCTTTTATCACTTTTAATTCTTATCAGTGTGTAAATATATATATATATATATATATATACATATATACTTATATATATATATGTATACTTTTTTTTAGATGCTTGGGATCAAATGCAGGACCAGGGACATGCTAAGCAAGTGCTCTATTGCTGTGCTATGTCCCCAGCAAGCATATTATTTATATATTGTACATGAATTTTTTTCTTAAATTTCTTTTATTGAGAATAAATTTAATTAACATAAAATTTACCATTTAAATAATTTAAAAGACCACAGTCCAGTGGTTTTTAGTATTATTTGTGATATTATATGGCCATCACCACTATCCAATTCCTGATGATTTCTATGACCTCCTCAAAAGAAAACCCATCTTCCTTTCTCTCTCCTCTTCCCAATGAAACAGCAATCTACTTTCTACTCCTGTGGATTCACCTGTTCTGGATCTTTCATATGAATGGAATCAGTACAACTGTGTTTGGCTTCTTTAGTTTAATATGTTTTTTTAGATTCATTCATGTTGTTACATCTTTTGTATTTGATTCTTATTTTTGGTGGAATGATATTGCATGGTATAGATAGACCTTAGTTTGCTTATTCATTCATCATTTGATAGACATTTGGGTTGTTACCGCTCTTGGGCTGTTATGGGTTGTACTGCTGGGAGCATTCATGTGCAGGTTTTTGTTTTGAGTAATATGTTTTCAATTCTCTTAGGTTTATACCTAAGAGTGGAAATGCCAAGTCATAGGGTAACTCTGTGTTTAACTTTTGAGGAACTGCCAAACTGTTTTTTTGCAATGGTTGCACCATTTTAATTCCCACAGGCAATGTATGAGGGTCTGTTTTCTCCACATTCTTGCAGATACTGGTTATGTTTCAGTTTTTTTGATTTTTAACCATCCTAGTGTGTGTGAAGTGGTATTTTGTGGTTTTGATTTGCATTTTCCTAATGACTAATGATGGTTGAACATCTTTTCATATGTTCATTGGCCATTAGTGTCTCTCTCTCTCTCTCTCTCTCTCTCTCTATATATATATATATATATATATATATATAATTTTTTTTTTTTGTGTGTGTGTGTGTGTTTTGCTTTTTGTTTTTTGAGAAATGTCTGTTCAAGTCCTTTGCCTATTTTAATTTTTTCTTTTTTCTTTTCTTGAGATGGGGTCTTGCTATATTACCAGGCTGGCTTTGAACTCTTGGGTCCAATGCTCCTCCAGCCTCAGCTTCCCATACCTGACTCATTATGCCTATTTTACAATTAGGTTATTTGTCTTTTTATTGTTCACTTGTAAGTGTTCTTTTTATATTACAAATATGTTCTCCTATTCTTTGGATTGTCTTAGCTTTTTTTTTTTTCATGATGTCCTTTGATATGCAAAAACTTTTAAGTTGATGAAGTTCATCTATTTTTTTTTGTTGCTTATGTTCTGTGTCATATTTAAGAGACTCTTGGTTAATCTAAGGGCACAAAATTCATGCCTACATTTTCTTCTAAAAATTTTATAATTTTAGTTCTTCAAGTCTGTGTGTTAGGTAGGGGCTCAAATTCATTTGTATCCAGCTGTCCTTGTGTCATGTGTTGAAAAGATTATTCTTTTCCCCTTTCATAGTCTTAGCATTTGTCAAAAATCAGTTGATGATAGACGTATGGGTTTATTTCTAGACTATCAATTCTGTATTGTTGATATTTTAACATCATTATTATTTTGGTTATATTGTTTTTGGTTTTATTTAGTAATTTATAGAAGGCACCTGTCAAAGTGCCATCTACTCCCTCACATTTCAGATTCTTAGTGATTTATAATAACACTATGAAAATTAAAACAGTGATAGTGACAGCAAACATATTGACATATGTTACTATTGTTAACTATTCCAAATGTTTTACATGCATTAACTTATTTAATGAAATGAAATATTGGATGGAGTATAGCTTTAAAAGTTAAAGAACTGTGTGATTGTGTTGTGTGTGTGTGTGTGTGTGTGTGTGTGTGTGTGTGTGTGAAGTCTTACTTTTTGAGTGACACTGAGAAAAAAATCCCATTTAAAAGAATATTTTTATTTTTTAGCTGTAGTTGGACACAATACCTTTATTTTATTTATATGTGGTGCTGAGGATTGAACTCAGGGCCTTGCATGTGCTAGGGGAGCACTTTACCACTGATCCACAACCCCAGCCCACCAAAATCCCATAATTTTAATGTAAAGTTCTCAAAAGTAATTATGGCAAATGTTTTATTTTTTTAAAGTTAAGGTATATCAGTAATAATATTAATGAACAAAGAGAGGTGTCTGTCAACTCAGGCTTTAATATTATTATCTCTCAATTGAGAAGTTTGGATCCAGTGATTTCCAATCTCAGAGTTCCCAGGCCTCATACCCTGTAATGCAGCATCTGGATACAGCAGCTTTTTGTCTGTTCCTGTCATGGTGCCTGATGTCAAGTGGACTTTAAATAAAATGCTTCATTGGAAAGTGAGTGAACAAATAAGAAAAGGCTGGAAAGGAATAAGTTTTGTTTTGTTTTGTTTTTACATAGTGGAAATAGTATTCTCTCCTTTGGGAATGTGTGTGTATGTGTGTGTGTGTGTGTGTTGGGTTGGGACAAGGGAGAGGAAGGAGTATTGACATGGGATATATTTAAATCAATACAAGCTTTTCTACTGCTTTTGTTTCTTCATGCTCACCTTGCATTTTACAATGCTGAGCTCTTGGCCTTGGAAACATCTTTGCCCCTCCCTCTTTCATGGTTCATGGCTTACCTTGCTTTGTAGCCCAGCCCAGGTCTCACCGGTGCTGATATTCTATCTGCTTTTCATCTCCAGGTAGGATTGAAACTTATAGCCATCTCTGGTCTAGCTTTAATAACATGCCAATGAAAGTGTTAGTTTCTGTTATGTCTGTCTCTTCCATTAGGATATGGCTCTCTTAATGGCTGTGTTTTAAGTTTCAGAGCCTGAGAACATATCTGGCACTTAGCAATGCTCAGTTAATAGTTGTTGAGTGTGTAAATGTGAACCAATTCATAATAAAGATATGGCAACAGTTGACCGACCATCAGTTGCTTTCCCAAGTGTTTGCTTATGTGTAAGAAACTAAAGGTACATTTTCTTATTTTTTTTCCTATAATAATCCTGTAAGGTTGATGCCACCATTCTCATTTTACAGATAAAAAAAAAAATAGTCCCAGGCAGTTTGATAACTTGTATGAGCTTATGTAACTAATAAACGACAAAGCTGAGATTCAGAGCCAGTTAATCAGCTCAGCAGTTCCAATTCCTTCCACTAAATCATGCTACTTAACCAGAAGTCCAATGTCAATAATTGGTGGGATAAGGTGACAGAGGATGACATAAGAAAATAAATCTTTAAGATAATGTTTAAAGAACCATTGCATATGTCTCCTATGGCTCTGACAGGATGCAAATTAAAATTTTGGTCTTTTAGAAACTAAATGAAGTGGTATGTGCCTGTCGTGCCAGCTACTTGGGAAGCTGAGTCGAGAGGATCACTTGAGTCCCAGAGTTCTAAGCCAACCTGGGCAAGGTAGCAGGATCCTAACTCAAAGAAAGAATTGGTCTTTTAATATGCCGAAAGGTGCATGCTTATGTTCTAGGTAGTTGACTTTTATGTGTTTTAAGATGATAGTTATATGGGGAGCCAGTGGGCTTCTAGCATATTCAGCTACACTGAATAATTGAATAATTGAATTATGGGGCTAATGACAGCCTTAGAGGCCATTGGCTTCAACTTTGAATCTTACAAATGATGTCACAGGGACCTTAGAATCTGTGAGTTTTGTCCTCAGTTTTCTTGTTAAGGACAGGAGTCTACATCATGAGAAAATGTATACACACACATACATACATATACATATATATATGTATTATATATATGTGTGTGTGTGTGTGTGTATATATGTTTAACAGGAAATTCAGAATAGTGGTGGACAGACTGTCACATTGAAGTGATGTGAGCGAGAGAGTGTGGTTGGAATACCGTCATCTCATTTTCATCAGGGACACATACCTAGGCTCCTCAGGTAGATGGGGAAACTGAGCCTCCAGTCCCCACAGGGAAAAAGAACACAGATGCAGGACAGAATCCATCTTTAGGAGCATCTTAGAAGAGAAAGATCCCGTTGGTTGTTGGTTAATTTATGATGCCAAAGAAGCTGATTTAAAATGCAGATGGATATTTTTAAAATAGGAGGTTTCCTTCAAGTCTGTTTAGTGACAGTAAAAGAAACAGAGAAGCTAAAAGTGGTGGTGGATCTGAAGTAGATGCTTCCTTTACCTGAGGTTTGGCTTCTGAAGAAAGTGCAACAAGACTTAAATAAAGTGAAGTCTATTGAGTCATCTGAATACTTACCAAATACCTAATGGATTTTTAGGTACTGTTCTGGGCACCAGGTTATGCCAAATAAATTTTATTTTGCTTGACTTGTGATTTGTGTAAGACCAAGGACTCAGGAAAAAAAAAAAAAGAAAGAAATATGCTCTAGAGAAATTTGTGTGGGACCAGAGATTTATGTATATGTGATTGTGTATACATGCACGTATTAACTAATTTATTCTGTGTGGTTTTCTAAATATCATTATCACTTATTTAAGTAAATTTGATTTTCAGAATTTCACACAGCACTGGAAACTTGGGCATTGATTTATTTGCAGAAAATGATTTCTCAACTAATGTAATTTTCAGGCTATATTGGCAAAATGTAATATTGAGATTTAGTTCAGATAATATTCCAAAGGGAGGAGTTTCTAGCTTGAGGAGTTTTATATATCAGGGAAAGTTTATGAGTAACACAAATTTATTTTCTTTGGAGACGATTGTACGAGTAAATGGGGGTAATGGGAAACGGAAAATTGTATAAAATACAATATTTCTATTCAAACCTTTAAACAATTCTGGAAGTTTTGTGCAACTGTTGCTCAGTTCGCTAGTGCCCCAAAGGACCTGGGTCCCAACATTGTTCCTTTCTAAAGGGTTTTAACTATGTGTACAGAATAATTTTTGTCCTCAGGGGAGTGTAATTTTGATCCTAGGATTGAATCAGATAGAAAAATTATTCTAATTAAATTTTATTTTCACTTAAGCCATGTGCTTGGAATGCATCTAGTCCAAAAAGTGAATAATATGTATAATTAAAAGTCATTTTTTCTGTACCTAACACTATTGCTTTTCTTTTTAATTTCATCCCTGCATTAATAAAATACTCAAAATTAAAACTCAGGTGAAGTTTAAATACTCAAAACTCACTGTGAAACTTTGGAAAATGAAATAGTAAACACATGCCTTTTTAAACCTTTATTTCCTGTTGATGATTCGGATTAAAATTAAACAAGTTTGAAGAAAGAATCTCTGTCTGCATTATACGAGGACGTGGGTGTTAAAATCAGAACATTAGCATCTACATTGATTCACGTGTTGGCATATCTCTAGCCATCTGTTAAAATTCTGTTCTTGTGTTTTTTCCTCATCGACGTCGTGGGCAATACTCTGAAAAGGGGCCATTGTTTCCTCTTTAGTGATCGTAGACTGGTGATTATTAGGTCTGGAAGTGATTCCAAGATAATTCATGAATGTCAGTTTGATGGCCCTTTCCAGAGTGTGGGGTTGCTGTTTTTAAGTCAGTCTTTCCCGTGCTTCTCCAGAGCAAAGATCATGTCTTGTTTAGTTTTGTAATCACCCAGATGCCTCATGCCTGGCTCCTCATGTATCATGGGAATGCATATATATGTCAGAATGAATGAATGAATGTCAGAATGAATGAATGAATGTCAGAATGAATGCCGGAAACTATTCCCGTGGACAAATTGGCTCATGAACTGAAAATTGTGAAAAGATGACTTGATTGGAGAAGAGGAAGTATTTGAGAGAGGGAAGAAGGTCGACAGGGATTAGAGAAAATGAAATGAGAATGGTGTAGTCAAGAAGGTGAAGTCTATGTCCCCCGTTATCTATTGCGGTTTGAGAAACCACCCTGAATTTGAAGGCACCATGAGCAACTGTTTTAGCACACTCATGGATTCTCTAGGTTAGCAACTGGACAAGGGCACAATGGAGATGTGTTGTCTGTACTCCACAAAGTCTGGGCTTCTCTTGAAAATCTTGAATGGCTGGGAGTGACTCAAATGAGTGGGGACTGGAATCATCTAAAGTTTCTCTCACTCATAGGACTGGCTCCTGGGCTAGCATGATCTGAAGGCTGGGCTTCACTAGAATTTGGCACTAGAACATCTGTGTATGGTTGCTCCGTTTGGTGTGGGATTCACTCAGTATGGTGGCTGGGTTCCAACAGGGAACCAAAGGACCAGAGAGAGGCTCAAAGGAACTAGGTGGAGCTCCTTGGCTTCTATGACCTAGGCTCAAGGGTCACATAGTATCACTTCTGCTCTAGTGTATTAGTTGAAGGGGCCACAAACCCACTCAGATTCCAAGTGAGAGGACATAGACCCTGACTCTTAATGAGAGGAATGGGTGTCAATGAATTTGTAGCCATATTTAAAAACACCAGCCAGATAATGACAATGATGGGTAGAGCAAAGAACAGAAGAGTATGGTTATCAGTTCATTTCATCATTGCGGGGACAGAGGAAAATGTCACTGGACATTTCCAAACAATAGTTAGATTGGGCTGATGTCAGGACATTTTTGAGTAGTTTATAATTTTTATTTTTTTTTATAAGTGATGGGTGAGATATGTTTCCTATGGAATTAGTATTTTACCATTTAAAAAAAAATTTTTTTTTCTTCTTAGATAGCAGGTATGTTAAAGGTTACATTTCAGTTTTGGAAAATTCTTTATTTGCCAAGAATCATACAGCCTAGCAATAAAGGTAAAAATATCTCTGGTCAAATTTGCCACCTCATTCGAGTGTGCTGAGTTGTGACACTGACCTTTGACGGTCTCTTCATTGATTCTTTTATAAGAAGGCTGCAGTTTGGATAGACTCACTTTGCCTGACAGCCCGCTTGGACTCTGGTACTTGGTCAGTTTGTGCCGAATTTCTCTCATCTTATACTCTACACTTGAGAACCAAACTTGGGGTTCCATGAAATTTGATCAGGGAAAAGGGAAGGAAATAACGTAGAGGGAAGAGAGGAGTTATCACAAGGACAGATGTTGCATTAGACTGTGGGTTTATTTTTGGTGGCTAGAAACCACACATTCCTGTTTTTCAGAGGGGGTGTGTGTGTGTCACATTACAATGTCATGAGGCTCCAGGCTGCTTCACAGAGTCACCGGATCCACTGGAAGGGCTTTGCTAGGTACAGTGGTAGTAAGGATGCTTGAGGAAGGGAGCCCGCCTATCTTTTCCTCCTTCTATTTGCCCACTACCTTAATTCTTTTCTCCTCTCCTTCCCTTCCCTCCTTTCTTTCCCCTTTTTCTATTCTCTTTCTTACTGGTTCCAAAGACTTCCATGACTGGGACATGCAAAAACCGCGTATTTTAAATACTTTTTATTGTGGAAAAAATTCAAAGATAAGTGCAAATAGGAGAGTATAAGGAAGCCCTTGCATTTGCCGCCGAGCTTCAGCAGTTACGGCATGAACAATTTTATTTTGTTTATATTCCCACATACCCCTCATCAGATATGGAGCAAAGCACAGACAGTAAAATTATATGTAGATTTTCCAGTGTGTATCTCTAAGAGATAGGAACTCTTAATAATATAATCACGATGTGATTATTCCCCACCTCCACTCTTAACTGTCAAATAACCTTTAATTATGTTAATATTATGAAACAGATTTTTACCAGCTGCTAAGAATTGGATCTGATTTGTCTCCAAGGGTCTGTGTGTTGGGAGCATGATCTTCAATGTGGTGATGTTGAGAGATGAGACCGGTAATAGGTGGGGCCTAGTAGGAGGACCTTAGGTCATTGGGGATGTGCTGTCACACAGGTTAAGGTGGTTCTTGTGAGGGAGTTGTTGTGCAGGCCTGAGCCTGACCACTCTTTCATGGTGAGATGTGATTGGTTGCTCTCACATGTGCTCCTGCTATTACCATCCACCCGGATGTGACAGCTGAGAACTGGAACCAGACCCATGGGTACCTTGCCCTGGAAGTTTCAAAACTGTGAGCTAAGTAAACCTCTCTTCTTTCTAAAGTTATCTTCCTTAGGCATTTCATTATAGCAACAAAAAGCTGACTAATACATGAGCAAATACTGATAGCATCAATATGCAGTTAGTATTCAAGTTGTCAAGTTGAGTATCCTGGCAGAATATTGCCACTTGAAGTGAATCCACTTAAATTTCACAGTAAATAGTAAGAGGAAAAAAGAAAGAACTCTCTATGATTCAAGTTTATCCTGAAAAGCAAGTAGAAATATGTTTATCTCATAATCAACCCTGTTTAGATTATAGTTGCTAATTCTTAGAATAAAGAGCGAGTCATAAACATACATTAGAAGAAAGATAGTTTCTTCAACAAATAGTGCTTGGAAAACTGGAAATCCGTATGTAGCAGGATGAAATTGAACCCCTGTCTCTTACCCAGCACAAAACTCAATTCAAGGTGGATCAAAGACCTAGGCATTAGACCAGAGACCCTGTGCCTACTAGAAGAAAATGTAGACCCAACTTCCTGAACAAGACTCTTAAAGTGCAAGAAGTAAAATTAAGAATCATTGAATGGGATGGTGTCAAACTAAAAAGCTTCTTCACAGGCAAAGGAAAACAACCAAGAGTGTGAGGAGAGAGGCTATAGAATGGGAGAAAATCTTTGCCACCTACACCTCAGATAGAGCATTAATTGTATATAATTTAAAATTATATATATATATA
This sequence comes from Ictidomys tridecemlineatus, assembly GCF_052094955.1. NCBI lineage: Eukaryota > Metazoa > Chordata > Mammalia > Rodentia > Sciuridae > Ictidomys > Ictidomys tridecemlineatus. The sequence continues at coordinate 37,014,213 of NC_135485.1, read as the reverse complement.
TATATATATATATAACTAAAAAAACTTAACAACAAAAACCCCACAAAAAAACCCCATCAATAAATGGACAAAGAAACTTAACAGGCACTTCACAGATGAAGAAATATGATCAGTCAGTAAATATATGAAAAAATATTCAACATCACTAGCAATTAGAGAAATGCAAATTGAAATGACACTGAGATTTCATCTCATTCCAGTCAGAATGGCAATTATCAAGAATACAAGCAATAACAAATGTTGGCAAGCATGTGGGGAAAGAGGTACACTCATTCGTTGCAGGTGGGACTGCAAATTGTGCAGCCACTATAGAAAGCAATATGGAGAGTCCTCAGAAAACTTGAGAATGGAACTACCATTTGACCCAGTTATCCCACCCCTTGGTTGTACTCACGGGACTTAAAATCAGCATACTACAGTGATGTGGCCACATCAATGTTTATAGCAGCTCAATTCACAATAGCTAGCCAATCTAGATTTCTTTCAGCAGTTGAATGGATACAGTAAATGTGGTAAATATTCACAATGGAATATTACTCAGCCATAAAAAGAATGAAATTGTGGCATTTGCCACTAAGTGGATGGAACTGGAGGCTATCATGCTAAGTGAAATATGTCACTCCCCACAAACCAAAGGCCAAATATTCTCACTGATATGAGGATGCTGGCTCAAATAGGTGGGGGTGGGAGAGGGAGTGGGGAGGTTCACTGGATTGAACAGGCAGAGTCGGGGGAAGACAGGGGGCTGGGAATGGGAAAGACAGTAGGATGAATTGGTCATAACTTTCATTTGTTCATATATGAATACACGACCCGTATGACAGCCACATTAATGTTTATAGCAGCATAGTTCACAATAGCCAAGCTATGGCACCAGCCTAGGTGCCCTTCAACAGATGAATGGATAAAGAAAATGCAGTACATATACACAATGAAATATTACTCAGCCATAAAGAAGAATGAAATTATGGCATTTGCCTGTAAATGGATGGAACTGGAGACTGTCATGCTAAGTGAAATAAACCAATCCCCTAAAACCAAAGGCTGAATGTTCTGTCTGATATGTGGATGCTAACCCATAATAATGGTGTGGGGGGTGAGAACAGAAATTTATTAGATTAGACAAAGGGGAATGAAGGGAAGGGGAAACAGAGGAAAGACGGTGGAATGAATCTGACACAATTTTCCTATAACAATCACAAACTACCTTTTTAAAATGGAATTTCAGGAGAGAGTCCAGGCGAATGTTTGCACTGAACATCCATCTTTAGCTAGAAGTCTACAAGAGGAGATTTGTCCTTCATTTACATCCCTGTGAACTTTAATAGTTTGCTTTGGCCAGGATTGCGCATTGACAATGATTTCAACAGCGGTGCACTTTAATTGTGTGGTTTAGAATAGAGAACCCCTTTCCTTGGAACCAGGAGTCTTTGTTTCTAGTCTTGGTTTGTGTTACTTTTCTACTGAAGTGATATGATTCTGTTTAAGACTATATATCTCTCATATAAATTAGGTAAGGTGAACCCCACTCCACCCCAGGGCGTGCAACGTGAAATCTTTTTTCCTGTCCCTGATGTTGAGACCTTTTGCTTCTAGAATTGAAGATAAGCCACACCCTAGTTATCCTCTGGGCCTTCCAAAAGCCTGCCTTTCATTTGGTAACTGTGGTGTTGCTCACGGGGTTGGAAACCCCACGTTTGTATGAGGCCTGTTTTCCAGAGCATAGCTTACCTTTCCTGGCAGCCTTTCTTGTAAGTAGTCATTTCTGTCTTGCACTGAATGTGTGTTGCACAAAGATGATAAAGTAATTTCTAAAGAAGTAGCATTTGCATGCCAACAGTTTCACAGAAAAACAAAATAGAGTAGTAGAATCTTAATATGGAATAAGAAGACCAACCACCTTAGAGCCGAAGAGAAGAAGAGCTTTGCTCTGAGTACTCAGGACAGCTCTTTGGTTAAGGGGTTCATGACTTAACTGGTTATTGAGAGACGACTGAAAATACCAACAGAGTAAAAAGAAATGCAAGGTCCCAGTTTCTTCATTTAAGATAGTGATGCTCAATCCTACTTGCATATATCATCCTGAGGTCTAGAGCTTACCCAAGACCCAGTGAAGGTAAAAAAGGAGGGTGAGGAGTGGAGCCAGGACATCAATATTTAAAAACAAAAACCAAAACACTCTTTAGATGATTCTGGTGTACCCTTAGATACCTTTGGGAGCCTAATAGCTAGTTGAAAAATTAAAATACGTATTGTTAGTCGGCTTTTCGTTGATGTGACCAAAATGCCCAACAAGAACAACTTAGAGGAAAGGTTTGCTTTGGCTCACATTTTCAGATGTCTCAATCCTTGCAAGGCTGATTCCATTGCTCTGCACCTAAGATGGGTAGAACATCATGGTGTAAGAACACAGCTGCCAGGAAGGAGAAAGGGGTGGGGGTAGGGACATCTGTAGACCAAGGCCACATCCCCAGTCACCTACTTCCTGCAGCCGTGCCTCATCTGCCTACAGTTACCACCCAGTAGTCCACTCAGCAGTCAGTGGTTAATTCAGCAAAATCCACTGATGAGGTCAGAGCCCCAATCATTGCCCCAAGTCCGCACCTCTGAACCTTACTGTATTAGAACCATGATTCCAACACGTGAGCCTTTGGGGACACTCCACATTCAAACCACAACATGTACCTTAATTACTACAGACATGAAAGAATATGATGCCCTCTATGATGAGTGAGAGGTGACTGGTACAGGAATTGGAAGGTATTGAATCAATCAGAGTCATCGGGAAGGGCTACGTGGAGGAGTCAAGTTTTGAGTTGGTAGAATTTTCATAGATGGATAGAGAGGAGTCAGGAGAATTTTCTAGGTTAGGAAATGAATGCTGCAAGACCAGTCCTGAGATATCAACTGACTATTTTGACTGAAGTGTGGCTTGTTTGGGGAAGAGTGGAAGTAAAGATTAGATGTCAGGTTGCAGCCATATTGTGGACAATCTCCAGGGTCTGACTAAGGAGTTTTTGTTTATCCTGCAGGTGTTGGAGAGACAGTGAGGATTTCTGAAATGGTATGATGAATCTTTGAAGACGGCTTCAACAGGAATACGGGGTATGTCGTTTGAATAAAATAAGGCAAGAGCCTGGGGAAAGGAAGGCCGTTGGTGCAGCTGCTGCTGTCATGGTTGAGATGTGAGGATGAAGTGCTCTGAGTGAGGAAAACAGCAGTAGAGTGTAACAGCGATTCACTTCTGTGTAGGATTTTCAAATAAATTTTTTTCCCCACATCTCATTTAAAACCTCACCTTAACCTTGTGGTATTTCCCTCCATACTTTATAAATGAAGCACCTGATTTTCAGAGGTTAAGCTATTGTAAAGTAACCTTAAAAAACCCCAAAGAGCCTGATCAGATGAATGGACATCTGATGGCAGAGAGTTATAAGGGCTCATTGGAGTGATCAGATTGGGTGGGAGGATGATGGGGTCCTTCAGTGGTCACTGGCTCTGCTATCAAGTAGCCACGTAGTGCTCTTCATGTGACTCCTTTTTCCTCAATACAATCACTTCTTGAGAGGGTGTGTTGGAGACAAGGGAAGAAAAGACTGTCATTAATTCAGTTTATCTCAAATAAAGATCTTTGGGCCTTGTCTGAGTATCTTTAGGCCTTCAGATTTAAATTTTATTGATTATTATAGGACCTGGTGTAGGTATGGACAGTATTGAGAGATGGACTCCCTTATAAAGGACTGAGGACCTTGTTATCCAGGTGGACTCGGTTTAGCTGTGGTTGAGTGGGTTTCCTTTCTTTGATGATTGAAGCAGGAGCCAAAGGGAAGGGAAAGATGAAGTATGGTAGTGTAGACACTTAGTCACTATGGCCCTGGTGACTAGGGTGCTGGATGGAGCTTCCACCCTTCTCAGAGTGTGAATTGAATCTACCACTGTGCGCGATTCATGTTGTTCAAGAGTCTGTGATGTTTATGTGGTCCTCTGTTTTATGTACCAACATCTTGAGACAATTCTGCGCCAGCCTAAACATAATATTTACACCATGAAATGAATTTGCCATCTGAGATTTTTGTTCCTTGCAATCAAATCGAAGAAGAGTGTGCTAGAGAGCCAAGGGATACTGGGGAAAACAAAAGAGGAAGTCATCCTTATGGGGAGTCCTGGGTTAGTTTTTCTTATGAAATGACAGGGCAGGGTGGAGAGTGGGGTAGGAGATGAGGCTGAGCCTGTTTGCCCTGGTTATTCTCCATCCAGGCTCAGAGGATGACATGTTCATGGGTCCAGCGAGGGTGAAAGGGGAAAGCCTATATTGGTAATCTGAAATGGCCACATCCTTGTGTAATTAAAATGTCACATCTTCACTGTTTATTTTTCTCACGTTAGAATACTGGGATCTTCAATGGCAGCAGAAGGAGTGATCAGGAGACCGAGATGAATTTTAACAGTATTCTAGAAGAGATTCTCATTAAAAGGTCCCAGCAGAAAAAGAAGACATCACCCTTAAACTACAAAGAGAGACTTTTTGTACTTACGAAGTCCATGTTAACCTATTATGAGGGCCGAGCGGAGGTAGGAGACCATCACAGCAATATGTTGCCGCTTTCTGTGTTGATATGACTTGTTACGCTGCTCTGCTCTCTAGTCTTATGGCATGAGCGGTGGGATGATGAAGTTAAGGTTCTGAGTTGTTTTCGTTTGAACGTGAAAGGTGAAATTTAGCATGTGAGTAGAAATTACATGTCTGTTACATTAAATACAGGCCTGTGACATATTGATGCTCATTTTATATCAAACTACTGAACAAGTGTGCCAGAGAAAGTAAATTCCTTCATCAGTTTTAGATCCTTATGGATTAATTGTCTATGTTGTGCACTATTTCCCACAAACCATCAAAGTCTTTCTTAGCAAACATGTACTCTGTGTCCTTTGCTTCATAATAATGTTGCTTCATCATTAAACAGAAGCTACTTAAAACTGGTTAGTGATTTGGTGGTCCCAACATGTTCCGGAAGTTGACCTAAAGCAGAAATGTTCAGCTCTTTTCATGATAAGCAGCTACTGCCAAGTTCCTGTGACAGGAGCAGGGAGGGGCAGCTAAGAAACCCGCCCAGGGAGCACGTGCTGCAGGAAGGCTGTGCTCACCAACCCCCTAGCTTTTCCGTTTGTTTCTGCTTCTGTTTCCACCTCTGGATGGGGTGCGTGAATGAGTAGTCATCAGCCCACTTTTTGGCTCTTGACATGTTGAGAATGGCATTTTCTAGTACCGCCAAGGTCCTCTCTGCTAGAAATATTTTTGGGTTCTAGGGAGTGGCTGGGGACTGGGTTTCTTCTTGGTTGGCCACATGCTGCTGTGCGCTTGGTTACAGTGGGCACTTGGTGATCCTGATGTTTGGTTTTGGTTCTGCTTATTTCCTAGAGTACCATCCTCAGAAGTTGATTGACTTGTTCTGTTTTCGTTTTACTCCCACTGATTTCTCTGTGGCTGGGTTCCCCCAGTTCAGACAGAATTGCGTTGTTGCTCATAAATGGTCTTCGACTCTGTTGAATTCTGCTGTGGCTTGTCATTGTGAGATTATTCAGTTTCACATAGATAAGAGTCTCTTAACCCTAAATCCCCAAAATGCTAAAATCCAAAACCTCAAAAACTCTTATTTGCAAAAGCATGCCTTAGTTGAAGCCAGTTTTTGTCTTTATCCTATTCATCGTGCTATTCATATAGAAATGCGAATAGTGTTTGCGTGGGACTGTCTCAGTCCCTGTGTTATGTAATGTGTGGTGCATGTGCTATATTTTACTTATTAAATCTGAAAATTTCAGAAATCCAAAAAATGTTTCAGATAAGGATTATTACCACTTTAAAATATAAAGCAGATTTTTAAGGGAAACATTTACACGTTTTTGCTGTGTGGTAAAGATTGGTTATAATTTGAATCTTATATAGTAAATTTAAGGAGAAAATAGAAGCGTAGCAGTGAACGTGGTAAATGTGGTTCTTTTCTAGCTACAAAGCCTCAGAAACCTATATTAGAAATATGCCTGATAGTATTAAAACACATTGTAATTGTTAATTTACTTCGAAGATGATTGCTTTATAGTTGTCCCTTCGTATTTGTGGGGGATTGGTTCCAGGCACCTGCCTCTGATACCCAAATCTCCAGATGCTCAGACATCTTCTATAAAAAAAAGAGTAGGTGCCCATAACCTATATACATCCTGATATATGTTAAATCATCTCCAGACTTACTCATAATACCTAATACAATGTATGCTTTGTTAATAGTTGTTATACTGTATTGTTTAGGGAATAATGACAAGAAAAAATAAAGTCAGTACATGGACAGTGGAGATGCAGCCTTTTTCCCCTGGATATTTTTTGTGTGTGCTCAGTCACATCTGTGGATGTGGATCCTGCAGATGTGGAGGGCTGACTGAATGAAGTTGAAAGTGCACTCCTTGCTTTGTCTGGAGCACGATGAAGAGAATTCTTTGATTCCTCTTACTTCAGATCCCAGCCTTAGCTGCAGTGAGAACCAGAAAGGACAGAACAAGGTGGTGTCCAGCATGTGAAATCCCACTTCAAACACTTTGGGTCAGATTCCTTTTCCTTCCTGACCGCTGCTGAGTGGTCCGGAGATCCTAGTGCCATTGGCTTAATTCCTGCCTTACCTTTCACTCTTGTGGAACTACTGGGCACTTCCATCCTCCTGTTTCTTTCCTCCTAGCCTGACATTCATTGGTGACCTATTGCTTGAAGTGGTTGCGAAGTTGTTTGTTTCTCACAGTTAAAAATAAATAGCTTTCAATATTTTTAAAAATTAAGAATTTTAAGATAAGAGTCAAATTCTTGAAATAACATTAATTCTGACTATTCTGGGCTAATTCTCACATGACGGCCTTCAGTCTGTGTTTTGGATGAGCTCATAGCACCTCACTACTGTGTTTCTTTTCCACTTGGGTGAATGTGCTCAATTCTCTGATTTCCAGTGACAATCTTCTGGTTTTCATCTCCCTAGCATTAGAAGTGACAATTCAAAAAGTGTTGTGAGGTGGGAACTGCATGAGAATCAGGAGGAGTTGTAAAAATAATATTTTGTTAAAAATGTAAGACTCTAGAAATGAGTTTGAAAAAAACTTGGAAGCTATTTGGGGTTAAAATAAATAGCCTAGAGATGTTTAAGTGGTTCATAGTTGTCCTATTTTTTTTTTAAACCAGGAGGCAGGCTGTTGATCCAGTAGCTATGATTCCTAAGTCTTCATTGCAATCAAGTGGTTACTAGTACTATGTTAAAATTCTTAGTCAATCATAATGGCAAACAGACATCCACCCCATCCTTATTCTCTGGACCCCATCTCTTTCAACACGGCGACAAGAAGCTTTTATTGAAATGCTTCTAATAGGCATACTGCCTGTTGTGCTTTTGGAAGTATACTGAGAAGTTCTGTTCTGGATGACAAGATATTTCCTGAAAATCTTTGTTCCAGTGACTATATGGGGTCATTCTTCAGTTTGTCCTCCTTTCTTTTCTGGTGGTTATTTCATGAGACCTGTGTTTCCATACATTGAAATGAACTGAAAAAGATCTTCCTGACAGCTGTTGTTTGATCTTACTCATAAAAACACAGATCAAAGGGTCAAGGAGTTTTCACAAGTGATGTCACTTTGTAATTGTGGAACTAAATGACCCATGGGATAGGCCATTTGATGTTCCATTGGAGGTTCCATGTAATACTGAGATGGAAACCAGGGAGGAGCAGGACTGGAGTTTTATCAGGAAAAAGACCAACTGGATAAAGACGAGAAAAAAAAAAGTAGAGAGATTTCTACATGTTGACTTGCTGAATAAAATAAATTTCAAGTAGTATGTAAACTGACAACCATTATTTGCTAGGAAATTAGGATTTTTTTTGTACCAGGGATTGAACCCAGGAGTGCTTAACCACTGAGCCACATCCCCACCCTTTTATTTATTATTTTGAGATAGGGTGTAGCCAAGTTGCTTTGGACTTTCCTAAGTTGCTGAGGCTGGCTTTGAGCTTGTGGTCCTCCTGTCTCAGCTTCCTGAGCTGCCACAATTACAGGCCTGTGCCACTGTACCCAGCAGGAATTGGACTTTGATGGTCTTAATTTGGTTGGTTGGTTGTCTGTAATACTGCCCCAGTATAGACGCTGGCAAGTAGTTTAGAATATTAAAGGAATAGGTTGACTAGTAGTATCAGGCATTCTACCTCCCAATGTTGATTTGTTATGAGGACTTCTAGGTTCTAACATTTAGTCCTGCTCAGCTACGATATTATAGTGAAGGATGCAAAGCAAAATCAGCAAAGTGAACAGGAACATGGGGCCTGATGCAAGCATCCAATTGTCTTTTCCTGATGAAATAACAAAGGATGTGCATTTCTATCCAGCGTTGAATTCTGACAATTATAAAATCTCTGCCAAGGAAGTTTATTTGAGGCTCAGTGCCTAAGTTGTTTGTTGGGGACTGGTCACATAGACACCCTCTGCATAGAATATACCAAAACTATAGACTTTGAAAGGAAAGTAGATGTCCAACATAAATCCTATTCTTGTACTCTTGAGGCACAGTGAGAACACCCTTATCAGTATTAGAAATGGTGGGACCCTGCCAAAGTCCAAGTTGCCAGATACCAACTAAGGGCTGTCTTTGTAAACAGGTCTTTCTTCAGCTGTTATATAACTGTTTCCTGCACATTAGTTATAAAATTGATACGACTTATTGAACACTAACTACAAGCCAGCTGCAGTGCTAAGTATTTGACGTATTATTTCCTTTATTTCTCTAAGCAATGCTATATTAAGTATTTTTAGACTTTATTTCAAAATAAGGGACTGAGGCATAGAAAACTTGCATAACATACACCAAACAAGAAATTACATACACATGTAAGAAATTGCAGGGCTATTCTTTAAAGCCTATCTTTGAAACTACCTTGATATTCCAGGGAAAATTGGGGGTGGGTGGTTATTACAGCTCCCTAGAATATAGATAACATTTTATTTTAAAACTTTTGAGAATAGTTTTATTTATTACTTTCATTATGATTTTTTTTTTTTGGTACCAGAGTTTGAACTCAGGGGCACTCAACCACTGAGCCACACCCCCAGACCTATTTTGTATTTTATTTAGAGACAGGATCTCACTGAGTTGTTTAGTGCCTTGCTTTTGCTGAGGCTGGCTTTGAACTCATGATCCTCCTGTCTCAGTCTCCCAAGCTGCTGGGATTACAGGCATGTGCTATCATGCTCAGCTTTGTTATGACTTTTTAAAACTTTCTTTTTTGTAATAGGAAAAGGTAATATCAAACAGGTCTTTTGTCCTCTTTCTACTTCTAATTGGATGTTCTAAGATAATCTTCTTCACTCTGTATAGTTTAAATATTCCTTTCATGTATATGTATATATACAAATGTATATATAGTTATTCAACTCCAAAACACATCTGATCTGCTACCAAATCTATATATGTAACATATATGTGTATATGTGTACATATATATATATATATATATATATATATATGCTTATCTATATATATAAAAGGAGATATATTATGGGAATTGGCTCACATGATTGTGGAGGCTGAGAAATTCTAAGAGATGTATGCTGTTTGCAAACTGTTGACCCTGAAAAGCCAGTGATATATTAATTCAAGTCCAAAGGCCACAGCCAGGGAACCAATGATGGAAATCCCAGAGCAAGAGCAGAAACTGATGGGAGGAGGTGTCCCAACTCCATAAATGAGGGAGGAGAAAGGCATAAATTCCTCTTTCTTCTACCATTTGTTCTGTTTAGGATCAGATGATGACCACACATTGAGGAGAGCTGTCTACTTACTGAGTCCATCAATTCAGATGCTACTCTCATGTGCAAACGCCCTCATAGACATACTGAAAAACAGTGATTAATCTGGGAACCTTGTAGCCCATTCAAGTTAACACATAAAATTAAGCATAACTTTGAAAATTCTCTTTCCTTATGCTGTAGTTTATTACAGTCCCCAATTCCATCTTTTAGGTGGATTACTATCTTATCTGGCTCATTTCTTGGATTATCATCTTTGATTCATCCAGACATCAGAGGGATATTGAAAAGCTATAGATTCTCTATGATCATGTTAAAATGCCTTAACTTGGAAAACAGAGTGCTTTATGCAGTTTTTCCTCTCTTTCATCTCCCTCCATTCTCAGCTATCTTTTGTTGTGTTGTTGCTAACTTGTAATTGCTCTTTCACATTTTGCCTTTGCTAACATTGCCCAGTCTGCTCCCAGTGACATATTTCTCTGCCTGTGTGCCAGGATCCAACTATCTACACACTATTATCTATTAACACCCTGGAAATCCCTCATATTTCTGTAGGGTCGCCTGGTCATATTAGGGTTGTTTTCTTGACCAGTTCCAGGAACCTGGAAGCTCTCAACCATGCAGAGATGAAAGTCTTCCAGGGTTCTGAAATGATCTGATATTACTCTCTTAGTTGTATCCTTGGATTAGGTGGATGCCCAAGTGGGAACCCCAAACTTACAGGGCCCTCCTGAAGTTTTGTATCTTTCAGTAGTTTCTTAAATTTTGGGGAGTTAACGTGGGGTGGGAAAAAATAGTTCCTTTTACTTCAGGGTAGTTGGAAGCATTAGCATCAGACTTTAGAGGTTGCCAGGAAGTTCACCAGTTTGTAAAAAGTGGTGTGGCTCTCAATACCACAGTGCCTTCTCTCTGAGGGTTATATTCTAAGACCCCCAGTGGATGCCTGAAATCATGGCTAGCACCAGACCCTATACATATTTTTCCTATATATAAATACTTTACAGTAAAAGTTTAATTTATAAATTATGCACAACAAGTGAATAATAACTAATAGTAAAATAGAACAATTATAAGAATAAATAATAAAATTGCCAGTATTGCTACTGTTGCCTCAGGGAACATTATTAAGTAAAATAAGTGTTACTTGAACACAAGCACTGTGATGCTGTTACTGTGGATCTGGTACCCAAGTTGCCTGCTAGTTGACTAATGGACCTGTAGTGATGGACATAGAATGCTTCATGTACTTGGTGGGATAGAGGAAGACAGCTTGAGATCTCATCACATTACTGAAAATGGCATGAACTTAAAACCTCTGAGTTGTTTTTTCCTAGAATTTTCATGTAATATTTTTGGATCGTGGTTAATAGCAGGTAACTGAGATCTCAGAAAGCAAAATTGTGACTGAGGGATACTGTAGTCCATGGACAGTACTTAGGTTAATGTGTGACATGACTTTTTCTGGCTATAAAAATTCTCAACTATATTATCCCATGAAAACTCATTTTCTCATTGGCACTTAAGCCTCCTTATTTCTGAAATAAGGTAGCATGAACTTCCTTTTACTGTCTCAATTTCTTCCATCTCTTCTCCCGTTTCTGATTTATACCTGTCTTCTTATTCTACTCTCTTGGAAGCAACCTTTCTTATCCTTTATCACTTAAAAAGGCTAAGATACCATGTTTCAAATCCAAGGGTCTGACTTATCTCTTTAATTTTTCAGGTTGTCTATCTTCATTTAATAAATTAATAGTCACTTTTTTCTTAGGAAGCTGAAGTCTATGTAAGATAGATGAGGGGAGCAATACCATTCCCTTCATCCACACTCCTGATATTTTTTGGTAACTTTAAACTTTGTATAGTTTCAAGCATATAGAAAATTTACAATAAGAGCATACAGAACTTTTAAGTAATGATTCTGTTTTTTTCCCCCATAATTGTTTGATAGTTAAGTTGCAGACATTGCCTCCTCCCCTTTTACAACTAAATAGGTCATTGTGTGTTGTCTGAGTACAAGGACATTCTCTTTTATTATCATAATTCAATGATCAATTTCGAGATGTTTAATCTCAGCCCATAGACAAATTACATTTGTGGTCCCTTTGTTATCTTTATAGTTCTTTTCCAACCTCCTTCCTTCTCTACCCTCCAAGTCTGGGATCTAATTCATGATCACACATTGCATTTAGTTAGTCAAGAAATAAAGTTTTTTAAATGTTCATGGTGAGAGGAAGAGAAATATGTGGAAGTGTGCTCTTCTTTGTTCTATATTATAAAATGCCAACTATATTGTGAATCCCTAGTGATTGCATGTGAGAATCTCCAAACATGAAATCTGATATAAAAATTGTTCAGTGTCCTCTATTTTCTTACTTCTCATGTGTATCATTAGAGACTGAAGATCCCCTTCCCAACAAAAAATTATTTTAGCATGATCCACTAGGATGAGGAAAATTCACTAATTTACTAACCTCTCACCTCCTCACTTTCTAGTTTCAACTTTTTCTTTTGTATTAAAACAGTTGTTAGGTACATATGACTTTTTATGGAGAACAGTATAGTATATGTAATCCTTTAAATCAAGAGAGAAGTTTATTCAAAGGTTTGATTCTCCTGCAACTTAAAAGTAGAAGCAATAAAAATATTCTTGATCTTAAAAAAATACAGTCTTGGATCTGGCTGGATAGTTATGTTCTATTTACTGATTATTTGTAGGATGAGGAGAGATACAGTGGCTATAAGAAAAATGAGCATTTTTTCTCAGAAAAGGTATCATCTGCTTTATTTTATTCATAAAACTTGGCTTTCAGCACTTTTTAGTGATATTGACAAGTCAAATTTCCATCAAAGTTTTATTTAGCTATTTTTCCACTGAATGTATTCAGAAGACTGCGTTGTAGGCAGGGAAAGCAAATATGAAGAGATTGGTTCCCAGAAAGATTGGGAAGTGGTCTAAGAGCTGAAATAATCAGTGTTTCTACCCATCCCTTCTTTCCCACTTGCTTATTTGAAGGAAACTTGCCTTAGAACTATATGCAAGTTCTTGAAAAAACTTTTTAAGAACTGTCATATTTGACATTGTGATTTATGTAAATTGCATTTTATTTGTCTGCAATACCATAAAGTACTGGGCTGGAGATTCTTAGTAGCTTCTTTGAAGCTACTTCTTATAACTAGTAGTTTCTGTTAAGTGTTTATTGATGATGATAGGTATGGTGACACTTATCCTGGGAGACAGTTTAAAAAGAGACTGAATTATATGAATGGAGGAAGCTTTGGTGGCAAAAGTACAGGAAAAAAAGTACTTTAAAAAAATTTTTTTTCCTGGGAGTGGAGATAGGAAGGGATTGGGGAAGGTTTCTACTTGACCTTCCAAGAGTTAGAGTGTGAGCAGTAATAGACACAGATAGCCCACGCCACACAGAAGGAACAGTTCATACAATGACCCTGGGTGAAACTGGGCTCAGTGTGTTTGTGGAGTGCTTTGTTCCCAGACCTACATAGGTTTATATAACTGATAATTTCTCATACAAAGTGGTGATTGATTTGTTAGTAGTAAAGATGAATCACACAATTTTAGAGTTTCAAGAGACTTTGAAGAAATACCTCCAGATTTTTTTTTTTACTTACGGAAATTGAGGATAAGGAGATGATTTGCTCTGGGCCACCCAGTAGCGGATTGCCTATGCTGAAACTTATATCCGGATGTTCCTGGATTAGCCACTGTGCTTGCATTGCTTCAGTTCTGGAAAGGTAAAGGTTCTTTTCAGCTTTAGACAATGTGGTGGATGTGATTATAATAAATACCATTGGGCTGGGGATATAGCTCAGTGGTTGATGACTTGCCCAGTATGTGTGAGGTCCTGGGCTCTATCCTCAGCACCACAGAAAAGAAAAAAGAAAAGACCATTAATTGATAGCAGATCTATGACTGTTTAGACCCCTGTGCTCAAAAACACTTGACACTTTCCTACTTTGAAGCCTTGTTCCTGCAGTGCACGACAGCTCTCCAGTTATGGGAGTTCCATCTTGGGTCCTCTTAAGACCTTGGAGATTCCCCTGGTTGTAAATGCCTTGCCCTTTCTAAGTTACTCTCCCATCTGTATGCATTATTATTACTGCCTTTTTTCCTCATCAACTATCTGAACATAATAATCTTCCTAGGGCCATAATTGTTGCTTCATAGTTTAAACATACTACACCATGCCTTGTGCCCATTAACTCAAGAAAGTTTTTGTTGGTAATGATTACAATGCTAACGATTAGTAAGACTTTAGAGTTATCAAAAAGGTCTTTAGATCTTTGTGGGAGTGCTTTCTCATTTAATTTTGTTTCATTTTTTTGAATAAAAAATTTTAGTTGTAGGTGGATACAATACCCTTATTTTATTTACTTATTTTTATGTGGTGCTGAGGATCGAATGCAGTGCCTCATACATGTTAGGCAAGCACTCTACCACTGAGCTACAACCACAGACCTTCATTTTGTTTTTTGAGGAGATGCATTATTTAAATTTAGACATGAAAGTATATTCACTTAATATTTATTAGTATTAATCACTCCCACAAAGTAAAAGGTGGACATTGTTACCAGCAACCAGAATAGAATCTGTTAGAAGAGATCATGTGGCAATCTGAGAAAGTGAAACAACATTTTGAGTTGTTTCTAAGACTATTTCAGATGTGCCAGCTCTTAGCCATTGGTTGATGCTGGTTAGATACACGTAGAACATAATGCACAGATTGGGGCCTAGAAACACTCGTGTTACTCAGGAATTGATTTAGTAGAATTAATTCTTTTAACTCTATTAAGAGAACTCTTAGCATTATTAGCTTTGAGTTTTGTGTATTGTATTTCTAAAATGAATATTAAAGTTTAATGATGATGATTTCAGATAAAAAATAGTTATATCCTATTACCAAAGCTCTTCCCTTCCCTTTAAAAATTTTTAAACTTAGAAAACTACCATTTGCATGATTCCACACTGATAAACACCTGAAAAGAAAAATTGCCAAATAAATGAGTTAAATCAACAAATGAGTAAGAGGTTTCCGTGAAATCTCTAATGATTTCTAAAAGATTGTGGGGAGAAAAATTTTCACATTATTCTAGTTCTACGAGAACACCTTTTCACTCTCTGTCTTTATTCCAGGTGGTCATAAAGATACAGGGGGGTTGTGGCTCAGCGGTAGAGCACTGGCCTAGCAAGTGCGAGGCCCTGGGTTTGATCCTCAGTACCACATATAAATAAATAAAAAGAAAGGTATCGTGTCCGACTACAACTAAAAAATAAATATTAAAAAGATATAGCTGTTCCTTAAATTTATTTGCCACTGCAAAAGTAACATGAATGTGTAAATCCTTGCTCACGAGATTGCAGCCTAGTAAATTTTGCTCCTTCTAGAAGCTTGTGTAGATAATTTCCGAGGAGAAGAGACGCCATACACTGTAATTTGTAATATGGAGGCAGCCCCTTTGTTTATTCTCCGTTTGTTCAGCAGAGAGAGAGCAAGTATGCCAGGGATGGAGAAATTAAAAGATGAATGGTCCTGGCTTCCTTAAGCTCCTAGTTGGATTTTGCCGAATCTCTGCCTTTCTGGGCTCATGATGGCTTACTTTTTCTTATGCTGCCTCCACTCTGCTGTGAAGGTGGCCTTGAGACTTGGGGTTCCTGTTTCTTATCCTGTGTACCCGTGTTGCTGGCCCTCACTGTGCATTTCTTGATCATCCAGGACTCAGCCTCACTGACCTTTGGATTTCAGTTGGGTGGTGGTGGGGGCCACTGTACCTATTGGATTTCCAGATTTCCTTCTGTTCTTAAAATGTACATAGCTTAGATTCCAGATCATGTGTATTTGCAAATAACCCACAGAATTTGTCCACTGTCTGTTTTATAAATGAAGAAACCAGGGGACAGACAATGTCAGGTGCCTTCGCATTTGAGTACGTGCCTCAAGATGCCTTATCGTTCTGGTGAGTGTGCTATCTGTTAAACCGCACTGGGTAACTTCCCACACAGGGGGACTTCCTTAAACAGTAACTTCACTGTGCTCACGTTTCCTTCCTCCTGGCTGCTTTTGGCTTTATATATCAGACGTTGAAGAGGGTGTTCTTTTACCAGTTGTAAGTTCTTTCCTTACTGTGTCCCTTTGAGGTGAGGGGAACCCAATGCATTCAAGGAAATTAGAGTTCCCTGGCCATTAGCATTTACTCTGTTGAAATACTTATTTAGACACTTTTTCCTTTTAGGTTTTCTGACTCTTCATGGTTTATTTTTATAAGATATCAAATATGTTTTCTGGATCAAACCTTTTTGTACTTGTTTGTACTTGGTAGCTTATCTAACTCTCTTAATATCTTTTACTTATTGTGGTAAAATACACATAACCTAACATTCACCTATATAGCCTCTTAAAAGTGTACAATTCAGTGGCATAAAGCACCTCATAATGTTGTATAAAATCACCACTATCTAGGTGCAGAACTTTTTCATCAACCAAACAGAAACTATCCTAGTAAGTCGTCAATTCCTCATTTCTCCCAGGAAACCATTAACCTACTTCCTGTCTATGAATTGGACTGTTCTGGGTATTTCATAAACATAGAGTTGAACACATGTTACCTTTAGTGTCTCTGGCTTCTCCCACTGAGATGCTCTTCATGGGTGTTGTGGCATGCATCAGCACTTCATTCTTTCTTGTGGCCAAATACTCCACTATCTGGATGTATCATAAGTATTTTGTCATGTTGATAGATATTTGGGTTGTTCCCACCCTTTGAATATAGTAAATAGAGCTACTATGAATATTCATGTACAAGTCTTTGTGTGGACATAAGTTTTCATTTCTCTTGGGTATAGGAATTGAAATTGCTTTGTCTTTTAACTAGCTTTAACCTTTTAGAGAACTGCAAGCTTGATTTTAAAGCAGCTATATTATTTCACCTCCCCACTAGTAGTGTGTTAGGGTACCAGTTTCTCCAAATCCTGCTTCACTTTTGTTGCTCTTGCTGTCATAGAGGGTATAAAGGGGTAGCTCAGTGTGCTTTTGTCTTGCTTTTACCTTAGGATAATAAGGTTGAGCATCTTTTTCCTATAACTTAATTCTTTTTAAAATGCACGTAGGCACATCTTTTTTTGATTCTCTAAATGAAGGGAACAGTGGCATGCAAGTAAATGTTCAGGAACTGGGAGAAGCCCTGATTTTTAGTTTGCCAGTTTCCATAGTGTAAGTACTCCCACTGTGTCAGATTGCTGGTGTCCAGCATGACATGGAGCCCAGCAGGCTCTCATGAGCTGGCTGGCTCCTGCACACCTGTGGGAGGGAGGGAGGAATGGGTATGATGAGCTTCTCTGGGGCCGCCTGGTTTTGTGCAGATGGGGCACTGTGAAACTAATAGAGGATGCCATTTGCATGTTAGTTTAAGGAGAAAAGGACATAATTTTTATTATCTACCACTTAACTCTTTACCACAGTCTTCTGAGGCAGGTTGTACTATTTTATTTTCAGAAAAATCTAAGGTCTGGAGAAACTAGCTTAATGATTCACAGCTACTAAGGGTCAAAGTTGGGACTTAAACCAAGTCTTTCTTACTCCAGAGCTCATTCTAGTTTGCCCACTGTTTTAGGGGTTGGGCAGCTCCAAGACCATCCCTGGGTTCCGTGACTTGCTAGGAAGAGACACAAGATTTACTGTGTAGTTGTGCTCATGATTATCATTTACTACAGTGAAAAGATGCAAAGCAAAATCAGCAAAGGGGAAAGGGATGTGGGGGTGAATCTTGAAGAAGCCAGGTGTAGGCTTCCAAGAGTCCTTTTCCAGTGGAGTCACATAGCATGGGACTTGCTTAAAACCTCCACCAATAAGCTGCAACAATATGTGGAATATTGCCTGCCTTCCCCATGTGAAACTTACTAGAGAGTTGGTGTGCCTACTGGTCACATAGTAGGCACCCTCTGCCTAGTATGCACCCAAATTCCAGGCTTCCAGAAGAAAAGCAGGTGTTCAGTATAAATCATTAAAAAACAAAATAAAACTGTTTAGGCTCAGTGGGAGTGGTAGGCCCTTTCCCAAATCCAGGTTCTCAGATGTCAAAAGGTCAACTTTGAAAAGGCAAATAGACCTTTCTTAGAACAGCAGTCCAGGCCTGCTATGTTAACTGTTTTCTGCACACTGGCCAAATGTAAAAATAGGAAAGCAGACTGAGAAAGGATGGAGCCCGTGTCTGTTTATCATTTTCTCCCCCTTCCCCCTAAGTGTCTGCAGAGAACTTGATAGAGAGTGGGTTTCTAATAATGGGTCCTGAGTAGTGTAGATCCTCGCTGGGACACAGCTCCTTTGTGTCCATGAAGTAAGTGCCTTTGTGCTTGGAGGTGTCTCTCAGTTCGCTCAGGACTGCTGGTCCTCCAAACAGTGATGAATTATGAGTTGCTTATCCTGCGTGCCTTGGCATAGCTTCATAACCCCGGCCCTGACTTCTCAGTGACTTTTCTCTTTTCAAAGGCCTTTGCATGAATACATTAGAGTACCTAAGCTCTGCTATTTGTGTTTTCAGTGGAAATATTGGTTCTTTTGTTCCACAGCCCCAGACACCTTGTCTCAGACTCACTTTTACATGAGTGAACTTTGACTAAAAGTGGAACTGTTTCTTCCGGCTGGCCACCTTGGTGTCTGGGTCACATGTTGGGGCCACACCGTCCTTTGTTCTCATGCACAGGGGCTGACTGAGTTGTCTGCGTGTATTAAGTTATCACAAGCACTTTCCCGGGAGTTCTGCTGTCGCAGTTCTGGGAAGGAGCAGACCATGGCTACCACGAACTGATGATAACCTAGGTTCCTTTTATGCTGAGTTCCTATGACAGACTGACGAAAAGAAAAGAAAACACCGAACAACTTACTTTTTTTTTTTTTTTTTTTTTGGTCTGACGAGTTCAATCCATTCTCTCCAGTAAATTCAGACATTGTTTCCCATCTGTCTTTGCTTAGTTATTTTTCCATTACTTACTTTAAGGTAATGGCCAGCACTGGTCTTCTTTAGAGTTGGAAGAAGCACATGTTCTGACTAATGCAAGAAGCACTGGTTCTAACCTCAGGTGACCCACTTTCAGATCCTGGGCTCTGGCACTCACTAGCTTTTATGAGACCAGACAAAAAGCAACCACTTTGTGCCTCAGTTTCCTCATCTGTAAGATGGACACAATAATAGTCTCCATAATAGCCCTCACTGGGCTGCATGGGGTTGTTTGAAGTGATGCATCTAAAAAGGTGCAGTAAATGAACCTGGCATGGAGTGGGGCTTGAAGGAAAGCTAATAACATTGCTGTTGCTATTAACTCTCAGGATATCAAAATCATCCCCCCCCCTTTTGATAGCGAGATTGAACTCAGGGTTGTTTAACTGCTGAGCCACATCCACAGTCCCCCTTTTTTCAAAAATCTTAAATTCTGAGACAGGGCCTTGCTAAATTGCTTAGGGCCTTGCTAAACTGCTGAATCTGGCTTTGAACTTGTGATCCTCCTGCCTCAGCCTCCTGAGCTGCTGGGATTACAGGTGTGCCCCACCGTGCTCGTCAAAATCCATTCTTTTTGATTGCTGATACTGATTTGAATAAATAAAATTCCTTACTCTCTACTTCACACTCCTTTAAAACTTTAACATAAGAATTCTTCATTTTAGTTAATTATGTAATATTTTTACTCAGCAATAAAAATCTTAAGATAATTATTTGAAAAAAGTTACAGTGTGGCAGGTGACAGCCTGTCCACCTTAACTCAAGCCACAATGCTTTGCATTCAGGCAGCCTGGTTCTCCACCCTTGACTCTCCCTGATGTTGTGAGCTGAGCAACCACTGACCCCACTCTTGGTTGTTGGGGGGAAAGAGAATGATTTATCTTCCCTTCACTTGGCAGGGAGACCCTCCATAGTCTCCCCCGCCACCACCTTGTCTCAGCAGGTGGAGGCCAGGTACACGAAAACTAAATGTACGTACCTGTTCATATTCCTTTAAAAAGACTTTTCCTGCCAGGTGTGGTGGTATGCACCTGTAATTCCAGTGGCTTGGGAGGCTAAGGCAAAAGGATCATAAGTTTGAGGCCAGCCTCAACAATGCAGTGAGACCCCCTCTCAAAAATAAAAAGGACTGGGGATGTAGCTCAGTAGCTGTAGCTCAGTGCCCTTGGGTTCAATCCATAATACAAAAAAAAAAAAAATTCTCCCCCCCTGTGCAGATGATAAAAACAAACCAATGGCTGCAGCATAGGTCTACTTCTTATTTGTGCTTGTTCTGCTTATTTATGTTGTGTTTTTCAAAGCCACAACTCTTAAGGACTTTATTTTCACATATTGTTTGCTAATACTTTATTTTAATAAACCTTAAAACCTTCACACACACCCCACACACCCCTCTTGGAACATTTTGCTTCTCCTCTTTCTGTCCCCTATTACCCTGTCCTCCTCCAAGCCTGTGTTCCCTCCTCTGGGATCCTGCCTCCTTGCTCTTAAACCCCTGCCTCTTTGATGGCCTCAGCTCTTCTTGGTGCAGTAGACTATTGGCAGGTATCTCCTCCCGTGAACTCCACAGTTTTCCTGCGTCTCTTCTGACCACTGACTTCTTCCTGTCTCCGTCAAGGACTGCTTTTTCTCTGCCCACCTTTCAAAGGTGGGTGTTCCTCTTGGCTCCTTCTCACTGGGCAGTCACCTCAGGAGATCCTGTGGGTGTCTTTGGTTAGCATCCACATGCTGATGATTTCCCCAGTCTCTCTTTCCAAGCCCCATCTGGTCTGAGGTCTGTGAGTGCTCACAGGCATCTCAAATTTTAAATGTGTGAAATGAAATTCAAGGTGTCCCCCACCCTCACCCCCTCTAGCTCTAGTAATTGATATCAAGATCTATCCAGCTGCTTGTGTCAGAATCCTGAGGTTCTGGCTAAGCTTACTTACTTTCTTTACTTACTTACTTTACTTACTTACTTTCTCATTGCTCTTATATCTAAACCCTCATCTGATTGACTGATTTCACCTTCTAAATATATTTTAGTCCTTTCCCTCCATCTCTACCACCACCATGGTCCAAACTATCAATACCTCTTTTCAGGTGAGGATAGTAACTTCTTTATGAGGATTGAGTTAGGCTACATACCACACAAAATCCCTAAAAAATAGTAATAAAAAATAGAATTTTCTTCTTTCTCAGTGTACGGGATGGGAGTGAAAACTAGAGGCAGACTGTGCAACTTGTGCAGAACAAGATCCAAACTAGGGATCTTGACTATTGTCCTTCCCTTCCACTATCCTGGCCTATATTTTCTACTGTCTAGGGGTGCTTGGTTCATTGTCTCCATTCAGCAAAAGATTGAGTAACAGGGCACAGAGATAGATAGCAAGCAAGCAGCAGGTTTATTGCAAAAGTGACAGAGACAGACTTCTCTGAAGGGAAGGGCCCTGGAACTGGTGGGGGTGTTTTGGTTTGTTCTTTTTATGATCTCTGGACTTTCCTCTTTTGCTTATCACCTCACCAGGCCATGCTTTCCTCAATATTATTGATTGGTGCCCTCTGTCCATGCATCTATTTTAGTTCTTCTTTTTCTTTTTAATTTGTTCTTTTTAGATATACATGACAGTAGAGTGTATTTTGACATATTTATGCATACATGGTGTATGACTTATTCCAGTTAGGATCCCATTCTTGTGGTTGTACATGATGTGGAGTTTCACTGGTCCTGTATTCATAGATGGACATAGGAACGTTATGTCCGACTTATTCCACAGTCTTTCCTAATCCCATTCCCTTTCCCTTCCCTTCATTCTCCTTTGTCTATTCCAATGAACTTTTATTCTTCATGCCGCCATTGTATGTTAGTATCTACATATCAGGGAGAACATTCAGTCTTTGGTTTTGGGGGGAGACTGGCTTTTTTCACTTAGTGTGATCGTCTCCAGTTCCATTAATTTACCAGCAAATGCCATAATTTCATTTTTCTTTGTGGCTGAGTAATATTCTATTGTAAATATGTACCACATTTGTTGTATCCATTCATCTGTTGAAAGGCACCTAGGTTGGTTCCATAGTTAAGCTATTGTGAATTGAGCTGCTGTAAACATTGATGTGGCTGCATCACTGTAGTATGTTGATTTTAAGTCTTTTGGGTGTAAACTGAGGAGTGGGACAGCTGGGTCAAATAGTGGTTCCATTCCAAGTTTTCGGAGGAGTCTCCATATTGCTTTCCATAGTGGTTGCAGTCAGTTTGCAGTCCCACCGGCAATGTCCCCCACATCCTTGCCAACATTTATCGATAGTTGTATTCCTGATGATTGCCATTATGACTGGAGTAAGATGGAATTTCTCTAATTTGCTTTTCTCTAATTGCTCGAGATGTTCTGGCTAGATGGCTAGAGCCATTCTGCAGGCTCTCTCTTCATGTCCACTTAGGAGCATGAGTAGGGAAGTGTCTGCCTGATTGGGTCCCCAGTTTGAGTCCATAGGCACTTTCATCAAGCAGGAAGCTGGCCTCATCAGAAGACCCTCCCCATGCTCTTTTGTTCTGGCCCTGTCCCCAACCTCCTCAATTGCCATCTTGTCCTGGCTGCCTAAACCCTTCTCTGTCTCCTTCAATATCTCGTGTTTTGGCCCAGGATGGCTGGTAGAGGTCTAGCCATCTTATCTGAATTGAAAGCTAGAAGGAAGAGCAGCAGGAAAGCAAAAAGAAACTTCTCCTGCCTGAGTTAACTCCCTTGAGCAGCCTTCCTTTTGATCCACACAAGACCTTTTTGCCTGTAAACTATCTCATGAACCAGAACCTAACCCCATGGTCATACCTAGAGACAAAGGGAGCTGAGAAATACAGTATTTTATTCTGGGCACCAACAGGTCCACTGTAAAGTGAGTTTTGTTATTGGACAGACATGAATGTTGTGGGTAGACAACTAGCAATCTCTGGCACATCCTATTTGGCTCCTCTTTTCATTCTTGTCCTTCTCTAGTGTGTTGTACACAATGACCACAGTTATGAAAACACAAATATGTTCTTGACCCTCCCCTGCCTAAAACCCATCAAGAACTTCACATTATCCCTAGTGTCAATCTCAGGAGCCTTCAGCATGGCCTATGGGACACTGGATGCCCCCTGTATACACAGATCTGCAGTCCTTCTCTGCCACCCTCTGGCTCACCTATACTGCTCTACCTCCGCCTGATCTTCCAGATTAGATTAGCTTTCCCTGTGTAACATCATCATGCACTTTTACTCTGTCCCACCTATCTCAATTTTAATGCATTATTAGTTCAACTCTTTTTTTCAGTCTGTCTTTTAGTCTTATAGAGGTATGATTTAGCCTAGCATCCAGCCTATGGTAAATAGTCAGTAAATGGTTTTCAAATGTTTAGGTGGAACTGAAGAACAGATTCAGCACTCACTGTGCTCTCCCTGCATATCTGGTAAAAAAGTTAAACATGAGAGAATGAGGCAGAGATAATCTTGCTAGTGTTTAGAGATACAGATCCAGGACATGAAGTGAGAAGCTGGGGTGAGAGAAGCAGATTTGGAATCAACATCTCTAGTTCAAGTAATGCTATCTATTCTAAAAGGAGGCAGCTTCCGGAGGGGCTGGCGGTAGGCTTTGAAGTCAGATAGATCTGCTCTCACCAGCTGTGACACTGGGCATTTGGTTAAAGTCTCAATTCCTTCATCTGTGAATGTAGAAGATGTCTACCCTGCCCCCTCACGCCCTGCACACACGCACACACTCCGCAGACAGAATATTACACACCCTTCTATCAGTTTGGTTTAAAAGACATGAAGTAACTAAAAGAATGAGAGTACTTCTATCTTAAAAATTGAGATAATAGAAAATATTATTCTCTTTATTATTTCTTGTTAGGCCCGCACGCACATTTTGCACAGTGAAAACCGAGATCAGCTTCTGGGTTTCAGCCCAGGAAGGCTTTGGAGATGTTTTTAGTTTTTTTTTTTTCTTTCTTTCTTTTTTTTACACAAATACTTTCATAGTGGATAGGAGAGGAAAAGTCTTTTTTTCTCTGCCCATTTTAGTTCTCCTGGCGGGGGCTCCGTAAATTAGACTACCTAAAGATAGATTCACAGGAGAAAAGCTCAGGAATTTCATTTAGTCATTCCGCCATGTACATGGGAGAAGGATGGAGAAGGAAGGCCCAGAGCAGCTTATGTACTAGGATGAACAAAGAGTAGACGGCTGCCAGATTGTAAAATCGAGATAAGGAGATGGGGTTTGGGATAGGGCAGTTCATGTGGAAAAGTAACTGGGAAAGTAGGATTAATTTAACAGGGTTGGTGTATACAGATTTCAGCTCCTCATCTCTGATGATAAGAATATGTTTTTCTTTCTGTTAGTACGGGAACCTTTCATGATTATAAGAATAAAAAGGGAGCTCACTGTACTCTCCCTGCATTTGCTATCTTTTAAGTGCTTGTAACTCAAAATAATCTATGTGCCCATGTGGCCTATTTGGGGTTGGTGTACTCTGCTGCCCTACTAGTGTCTGTCTTATGCCAAGCTTGGTCCTACATACTCTGTAAGTATTAACTTTAATACTCTTGACTGAATGAGGTAGATGAGGTATGTGGCAGAGCTAGGAACACAGCAGAGGAAGTCTGATTCCAGAACTCTGAACTATGTACTCTGCTGCCTCTGGATGACTTTGTGATACTTTTTGGCTGTCCAAATTGTGTGTTTGCATGAGGATCAGACATATATTAATCTTTATATTCACAGAATATTAATTAGCTCTCAAGGAGGCCTAATAAGGCCTGGGGTAGAGCTGAGTGGTGGCTTGTCTGCCCAGCACGTGCAAGGCCAGGTTCATCCGCAGCACTAGACAAAAAAAAAAAAAGAAGCCTAACAAACTGATAAAAATGTGTCTTTGTCATATTTCTCTTACACTTTGAAGGAAGAGACAGTTTTGAAAGGCAGTCCTTGCTATGATGTCTTAGAGGCTGGGGTTATTCGAGCTCGGCTGTTGCTAAGGTAAGAAGGAAGTGCTAATATAGTCACTTGCTGATTCGGTCTTGGTTTCATACTGTAAGACAGACTAAAATAACAGCCTCAAAGGGTAAAAATAGTACAGTCACATGCAGCATCAACTGTCCTTTTTAAAAATGGATTTACAAAATATGTGAAATAAAGATTAACCCCCCCCTTTTTTTTTTGGTAAAAAGAGTAGGTGCTAGTAGAGGGTCATTTCTTTTGCCCTTCTCTAATTTGGGGAAGCTTCTAAATACCATGACCCAGTGAGGAATCTCATTTATGCCATTTTCTTTTATAAGACACAGTCTCATTTAATCTCAGTTCTCAGAAGAGCCTTCTTGAAATCTAGAAGGTAGGTATGAGAGATATTCCTTAAACAAACCTGGAAGGTTTTGCTTTTATTTTTCCTAGGGGTGGTATGTTTTTGCCAATATTAATATTTACTGTGCAATTACCATTTGTTGGCTGTGTTCCAAAAGCTTTGCATAAATTGATGATTTTAATTCTTACTACAAACTTATGAAGTTCTTGGTGCTGTTATTCATTTTGTAGCTAAACAAACAAGAGGCAAAGATAAGTAACTTGTCCAAGGAGACACAGTAAATAAGTAGGCTGATTCAAACTCAGTGGGGCTCCAGAGTCTCTGTAAGTATAGCTCTATTATTAAACATTCTTGTTGGTTCTCACCTAATGGGAAGAAACAGATGGAAAACAAAGTAAGGTGGTTTGTCTTTTTTCTTTGCATTTCAAAAGGTACCCCCAATTGGGTTTTTTTTCCCCCTAAGAAAACCCCACCAAGCAACAGAAACAGCATCAGCTTTCTGATTTACTTATTTATTTGTTTGTTTATTTATTTATTTATATCAGCCTGGGCACTTGTCTGCCAAAGTATAATATTAAGGCCCTAGTTCCTCATTGCTGTGAAAACCAAGTGCAGTTTTTTTAGCGGTACCTCCAAAGCCCTTGATAATCTGCTCCCACTGCACCTTCCATTCTCTTCTCCTGCCCTCCTACTTCCTCTTAGTTCATCTTAACACACCGGTCCCCACTAAAAGGCTTGCAGACTCTAAACCTGCCGTACTATTTTGTAACTACAGCTTTTTGCTTGTGATGATCTCTGCAGTTTTAATACTCTTTCCTCCTTTGTTTGTTGGTGATATTCTTATTCATGATTCCAGGCCTGGCTCAAAGAGGTACCTCCTTGGTGAAGCCGCCTCTGATTGTCCCCTGGGTGAATGAACCTCTTCCTTTGTGTCCCACTGCTGTCACGAAGGGACTTGCACATGGCCGTGGGGTTTCTCTTGCCTTCCCAGTCAGGGGGAAGTTCCTTAAGGAGAAGAGCTGTCTTTCTGGCCAGATGCTCCATAACTGTTGGGGAGTTCCATGGTACAGGGGAGACTATGGAAAGGCAAGAGGATATTTTCTCAATTCCTGACTTTATTATCCTTTCTAAGGAATATATTACTTTGATTTTGAGACAGGCTTTTCAGTATGATCTCTTTTATTTCGAAACCAGGAATGTTTACAAATTGGGAAGCTTATAATCATGAAACCCATGAAGCATGCAACGGGGAGACCATTATCATCTTGGCAATCAAAGTAGTGTATAATTTAAAACATTCGTTATCATTCTATGTTAACGGTCTGAATTTTACTCAGTTAAATCTAATTTAAATTCCAATATTTTCCTGGGTTGTCAATGCCAAATATCAGTTGAATTCTGATAGTACTGGGAGCCAGTCATAACCACACCAGGTGGACAACATTCTTGCACCTGTGAATAGTGGAGTCTGTCGTGGGCAAGGGGTATTCCACAGAAAGTCACACAAATAGTAACTGCAGTCATCACATGTGGAAGTTTGGAAGAGTATAGGCTACTCATGTTTCAGAGGGTGAGTAGGACCCCAGCATACTAAACAGAATGATCTGAAATGATCAGTATCGGATCATTTTTTTTGTCCTACAAAAATGGCAACTTATTATGATTTGACCTAATATTACTTTAGTGAATTGATAAGAAAAGCCACTTCTCTTTCTGAATCTTCTTAAAAGCTAGTGCTTGGTAATACCGAGGTTTCAGACATACTCACCGGTGTTACAAGGTAACCCACACAGTTCCTTCAAGCCTTCCAAGGCCTTGTGTGGGGGAGTTGAATGTGATGTCTCTGAAGCACTGGAAGGGAGGTGAGGCCCAAGGAGGAGAAGCGCACATAGTGCTCCCACTGCGGGTGCTGGTGGTTCTCAGTGAGTGGGTGCCTCTTGACCAGTGGGGACCTGTATCTGAGGGACGTCTCTCAAAATGGACAAGGTGTTTTGCAACGAGGATTAATTTTTACTAGAGTAGTTGAGGGTTAATTGCATTCATTAGCAAGGGAATTAAGAGGGAACATTTTAAACATACTTGAAAGTAGAAAGAATAGTACAGAGAACCCCTTGTGCCTATCAGGCAGCCGCAAAGCCTGTGGCTCTTCCTCCACCTCCATTATCTGTAGCAAATCCCATCCGGAGCAGATTATCTTGCAGAAATCACATGATTTCTTCTTCTTTTTTTTTTTTTTTAAGAGAGAGTGGGGGGGGGAGAGAGAGAGAGAGAGAGAGAGAGAGAGAATTTTTAACATTTATTGTTTAGTTCTCGGCGGACACAACATCTTTGTTGGTATGTGGTGCTGAGGATCGAACCCGGGCCGCACGCACGTCAGGCGAGCGCGTTACCGCTTGAGCCACATCCCCAGCCCATGATTTCTTCTTTAGATGCTTCAGTATACATTTCCCAAAGTCAAGGAGTTTCTAAATATATCGACACATTTCTAAATATATCAACAGAACTTCCTTGATACCATCAAGCACCCAGGCAGTGGAAAAATTGCTTTAAAAATAATTTTATCTAGGCTGGGCATAGTGGTGCACGCCTGTAAACCCAGTGGTTTGGGAGGCTGAGGCAAGGAGGATTGTGAGTTCAAAGCCAGCCTCAGCAAAAGCAAGGTGCTAAACAACTCAGTGAGACCCTGTCTCTAAATAAAATACAAAATAGGGCTGGGGATGTGGCTCAGTGGTTGAGTGCCCCTGAGTCAATCCCCAGCACCGCCCCCAAAAAATTATCTAAAGAATGTTCCCAAGTGATAAGTTGTCTTACAAAAATTTACTGTAAATTGGTATTTGCAATAGAAATGGAATGAATATTCCTATAGAAACCATAGTAAAAGCAGTGATTGGCACCCTATTAGGCCTATAGGAAACCCTGGAATACATAATGAGGAAATTCTGTGTATTTCTCTTTGAATATCTTACTAAGGGGAAAGTTGTAGAGAGTTCATCCTTCACTGGAGACCTGGTTCTCAAACACGTTTTCTTTTTCTTGCTGGTTCTGTTATGGTAGGAAAGAGACTCTCCCAACATGGCTGATTATATTCATTGGAAAAGGAAATGACGTAGGAGGAGATATTCCCCTCTTATAGACAGCAAACCAAGTAGGGAAGCCTCATTATATGCAGTGTAGTCTCTTAAAGGCATTTTGGAGGGGGGAACCAAAACCCCAAAAACAAAAACAAGAACTGCAGTGTAATCTCCTTAACAGGGGAAGAGAACTAGAGAAAAATAGGGCCCAGCAGTAGCTTGTTAAGGACCAGTTTAGTTCTCTGTCTTTGCAGTGCTCTAGTGAAGCTCTGTTTAATGTTAATGATTTATATTTTCAGTTCATGTTTGTACGTATACCCCCGGGCCCTCCACTAACACCAGATAAACAGAAGAGGGGTTTCTTAGTGGAGGAAATGACCAGGTCTGGGCAGGATAGAGGCAAAGTCCTAGACAGGCTGTGAGCCTCCCTCCTTTATGTTTTTCCAGAAACCCAGCCCTGGGGTGAGACTGTGGGGAATGTCACAAGAGCATTCAATTCCCAGGACTGGATTATCTCTGGTGGGGATGCTGGGGCAAGAGGGTGGGAATAGTGTCCCCAGTAGGACTGTAGTTGGAGGTTTCATTTCACATGCAAAAACCACAGGACTTGAGCATTGTGTATTTGAATTACTAGTTGCCCCTGCTACTCACCACCTATGTCAGAAACTGTGGTTTCTATCTGGATGTCTGTGACTCTCACCCACCCAGCACTAACAAAGCTTATCTCTCCTAAGTTCCTCTTGACAGGAGATTATGTTTATGTGATACTAGTTATTTCCACGTTCATAAAGATATAAATAAAGTATCACTTAAGAAGAAAAAAAAGCCCCAAAGGCTGAACATGTGACATGTGCGCGCACGTGTGTACACTCACACACACACACACACACACACACACACACACACACACACACACCCTAGTACAGAAAGTTCTGCGGCAGTGGGTGTCATTTGTAGAAACCCAAGAATTGAAACTGAGGCTAAAGGGCCTTCTGTCTCTTTTGCTGCTAAAAAGTTAAAAGTAATGAGATTTGCAGCAACACAGCCAGTGACCACCATCTCTTGTGGTTGTGGAATCCCTTGGCAGCAGTCATTTGATCGCTGAGGACTGCAGCTGGACTGTAAAATACAGTGAAACCCACGTCTCCAGAAACTATGAATGCCTACATCAGCACAATCTTATCTGAAGATTATTTTCTGATTTTGGAAATGGAATTTTACCTTCCGATTTCTTATAATTTACAGAGATTTTTTTCAACATCCTGTTTTTATTCTGGATATTACTTTGAAAACCATAAACTTTATCATTAAAACATGTTTATGTCCGCAACTACTTGCTTCTCAATGCAGAAGCTTTTTTTTGGTTGTTGTTGTTAAAGCATAAAAGCCCATTATAAAATGTAAAGCACCCTAAGAAGTAATAAGATGAACTGGTTAAAAGAGAGGACAAAAGATACTGGGATGCCAAATTTTCAGTTTTACTTTTGCTTTTGTTTTCTATTAGAAGTTCATACTTGGTTTTTTTTTAAAAAAGGTAATTTATCACCAAACTACTAGTGCCTTTAAGTTTTTTTATTCCACCTTATCTGACCCAGAAACGTCTGTATCAAAATTATTCTCAGTATGCATATGAAAAATGTCAAAGCCATCCTGAATGGGGATGCTGGGACAAGAGAGTGGGAATCACGTGCCCAGTAGGACTGTAGTTGTAGGTTTCATTTCACATGCAAAACCCACAGGACTTGAGCATTGTGTATTTGAGATTTCCCTTACTTTCCTGTTAATGGGTCCTGTCGCACTTAAGACCCCTTCTTTGAACTCTGATCTTAGTGGACAGGGAAAAGGAC
The DNA here is from genome assembly GCF_052094955.1 of Ictidomys tridecemlineatus. Classification (NCBI taxonomy): domain Eukaryota; kingdom Metazoa; phylum Chordata; class Mammalia; order Rodentia; family Sciuridae; genus Ictidomys; species Ictidomys tridecemlineatus. The sequence goes on along the minus strand of NC_135485.1, from coordinate 36,984,151 downwards.
TACTTTCAGGAATGGAATGGCCTTTCTGACTCAGTTGGGATTTTGATACTACAGTGCATCACTTTCTGTTTTGTTGCAGAGTTGACTAAAACTCTTTACCTTTCAGTTTTGACCCATTTGAATTTTCCTTATGAATATTACTATTCCTCTCCTGAACCTTAGAAAATGTCTGGTTGTAAATTTTTTAAAGTCAAGGAATTTTGTATGCTTTTATCTCTAACATGGTACTTTGGTGTTTGGATCTTGCAGAAGGTGGAAGGATGGAATATTTGATGAATGTGACTAAATGAATGACCAAATCTAGTTCCAGATTAAATACAAATAAAAATTGTCATGAAGAATGCAGTGAATGTTGGCCACAACAGTGCTTTGTATGTATTGAGGACTGAAAGTTCTAGGAATTTAAATTTTTGTCTTCTTTTATCCCCTTCAGTAACATTTTATGTGTGTGGATATGTGATTTTTAATTTTTATTTTTTGGCTTTTCCTGGATGGTCTCTCATTTCTAAACATGCTGTATCTGTAGTCCCAATTTGGATTTGAATTTGTGATCTATTTTAACTGTTGTGGTCTACTGAGAAAGAATAGGAGGCTGATTGAATATCAAACAATTTGGAGGTGTTACACAGGATCTAATGAGAGGATAGGAGTAAGTGTACAGAGATTCTCCACAGCTGGAATTGAGAGGAGGGGCAGGAGAGAGTGTCACATGGTCTACAGTCATGAGGATAAGTGGCTGCTAAGAGAACTGAGGTAGAGGGCTTCCATCCCAGCAAGCACCCCATTCAGCACATGCCAATAACATTAATTTCGCCTTATTTGTTGTATAGTTTTGTTTGTATAAGGGCTGTAGGCATAAGAAATTTTCACTGAGTTTATGTTTATACATAGTTAAGTGGCCCAAGTGTATGTGGCACTTAAGAATTTAGGATTGGAATTAGGTAGAATTCAAACCCTAAGTTATGGGGCAAGTTAATATGTTCTCCAAGTCTTGAGTTATTCATCTGTAAAATGAGGTGGCAGCAGTTCTCGTATTATAATGCTGTGAGATTATCCATATAAAATGCTAAGACAGTGTCCAGCTCATCGTGAGTGCCCTGTAGTTGTTAGCTTTGGTCACAGCATAACTTCTTTAATAAGAACCCATAAACATTAAAGTTTGAAAAGCCTGGAATTAGGTAAAAGGTTTGGTTTTTGGGGGTTCAGTTTTGGCATAGCCTTTTATGATGTTTGGCTAATCTTAAAAACTCTCAGATGCATAGTTTCCTGACAGCTTCTTACTGCTTAAAGTTATTGTAAAAACTAATAGGAAATTCTACCATTGAGGAAGTGAGTTTGCATTAGTCAGGGTTCTCCAGAGAAACAGAACCAATAGGATAATGTCCATACATCATATATGTATATGATGTATATGTATGTATATGGAGGAGGGGGAGAGGATGTATAAGAGATTTTTTATGGAAAGAGGCTTATATGATTTCGGAGACTGAAAACTCTGACAATCTGCTGTCTGAAATCTGGAGACCCAGGAAAACCATATACTGTAGTAGTTCACCCAAGTCCAAGGCCTGAGAGTCAGGCAAGCCAGTGGTGGAACTTCAGTCTGAGGATGAAGGACTAAAACGTGGAAATGGGGAGGAGGCTTATGGCATAAGCCCCAGAGGCCCAAGAACAGAAGGCTGTCCTAGCTCTCTGACTTGTTTTCTTCTGTTTGGATCCTCAATAAATTGGATGATGCCCACATACTTTGGAGAGGGTAAATCTTCTTTATTCACCACCGATGATGCATTCATCACTGATTCTTCTTTATTCGTCACTGATTCTCTTCCAGACATACCCTCACAGACATTCAGAAATAATGTCTTACCAGCCATCTGGGCACCCATTGGCCCAATAAGTCGACACATGCATTTAACCAGAACAGAGTCCCATGTGCTAGACATTGCACTGAGCACCTATGTTCACCGGTTATAATGCCATCAATAGTTTGGTAAAGTATTGTCCTGTTTCTACAGAGAGAAAAACTGTGGCACAGAGCAGAGACAGGGGTTGCCCTAGGCCATATGGCTTATAAGTGGCAAAAATGATGCTGGAAACAGGAACTGCTTGTCTCCAAAGTGCATGCTCTCTACCTGAGTTCTTCCTGCAGCACAGAGGAAATTCATCCAGATTTCCTTTGTGGCAGGACACTGGAAGTAGCTACAGCAGGAATAATAGTTATGATATGGGGAATGGGTGGGATTATTTAGAATTTTGAAGGGAAACACTGATAACTCATCATGCATAATGGGGACTCAAGTGCTAGGAGAAATGATAGCAGGGTATCCAGAAGGAAAATGACTGACTTCTTAAATTCACCCAGAGGCCAGATGGTTATTTTTGTACATTCTTTTATAATATAATTGCTTGAATTCAGGATTGATATTGGTATTATTAAAACTCTTGAGTGTTGTAGAAATTAAAGGAAAATGGTGTGCCTTGTAAGACTTTCTAGGGGACAGAATTTTTTAAATTCGAACTTAATTTCTGCCATTCAGCAGGTGCACAGTTTTAAGCAAGTTATAGTTTATCTGTCTGTTTAGTTCCTCCATTTGTGATGTTTGTAAAATGGTTATTACCTCATGTTCAAGCTTTGCAAAGAATTCAGAGGATATGCAAGAGAGAAAACACACACACACACACACACACACACACACACACACACACACGCACAACACAGAGTATTGCTCATATGGTTCTTTGCATACCAGTTCAGCGTATTGTTGAATTAACACCTGTTGAGTGCCAGGCAGTCTAAGCATGGAGGATTCAAAAGTGAATATGAGGAGTTCTGAGCTTCATTCTAATTTCCAGGCCAGCAGGTCGGACAAAGATGTTAGAATAGAAAAGAATTTTACACACGCAAAAAATAAAGACTTAGCTATTTCTCCTTGGATTACACTATTCAGAATAATTTATCTCGTGAAGTAATTTTTTTATATTATTATTTTTTTAGTTTTAGATGGACACAATCTTTATTTTTTACTTTTATGTGGTGCTGAGAATCGAACCCAGTGCCTTATGCATGCTAGGTGAGCCCTCTACCACTGAACCACAACCCCAGCCCATTAATTTTGTTTTTGAAAAACATTCCGAGGAATAGTCTAAGGTGGAGAAAAACCTGCACGTTCCTTCTCAAGGTGGAGAAAAACCTGCACGTTCCTTCTCAAGTTACTTCCCAAAGTTCTTAACAATTACTTTTATATGGCCCCTCTGGTGTGGCTTTGAAAGGCTTTATGCCAAAGTGGACTATGGAAGACTGTGCATGGGACCAGAGGTGAAAGGAGCATATGGCTCTCTAAGTAACTTGGGGTTCCCTGTGGTGAGTCTCCTTCACCATGTCTTGCTTTCAGGGCCACCGAGATGTGGTCCGAATGAGGTACTACTGTGGATACTGTAAAGCAGAATTACCTCCATCTCTAAATAGGTGCCATGCATTTCTGAGCCCTAGCCCCGTATTTTCAGTTCTCTCCCCATATTTCCAACTGGTTCTGTCATCAAACATTTCCCAGCCTTGCTCCCTCAGACCTGGTTGTCCTTTGGTATTCTCTATCATGGCTCGGGGTATCAGGGCCTGCTGCTCACTCCAACTCAAAATCCCTGAGCCTGCCTAACTCCTTTGCTCTTCCTTCCCATACTTAAGGTCACAAAGTTTTGTGGACTCTGCCTTCTAAGTCCTCCGACCCCTCACCCATACACTGTCCCTGCTCTCCTTACCTTACTTACGGCCATTGAGTTGATGCAGATCCTTATTATCTCTCACCAAGAGTTAAAGTGGGAGAAAGTGCATGGGGTCAGGTGTAGAGTATGGCAGTGGCCAGCCTCCCTGTCTCTGCCCATTCTCTGCACTGCCTGAGTTATCTTTTCAAAAACATGCCTTGGCATAGGCCTCCTCATTCCCTACCCTACAGCCACTCAGGATAAATCTAAGCCCCAAAGTTTGGCATATAAGCCTCTTTCTAATTTGACCTTAAACAACTTTTCTGATGTCATTTTCCACAGCGCCCCTGAGCCATCCTAAGCCTTAGCCACAGTGAATTTCTTTCAGTTCTCAGAATATTCTATGCTTTTTTTTTTTTTTTTTTTTTTTGCAGCTTGGAACCCTCAATTTTTTTTTTAAACAGGGAAACTTATCCTTTAAAAACCAAATCCAGATGTCATTTCCTCCCCCAAACCCCCAACTTGCCCGTCATTGCCCACAGTGCAGTGACATACATATCATACCATAAAAGCACACCACTTTATCATTTCTAGATTATGACTCATGCCCCCACTTTCACCGTATTATTGTGAAATCCTCTTGTAGAGACCCTTACTTGGCTTTCCTTAACTTTGAAACTAGTTGGTGTCCGGTGAGTGTTCATTAGCAGAGTAGATGAAATAATGAATGAATAAAATTTTGGACATTTATATGCTAACTATAAAGGAAAATGTTTGGGTAGGAAAGCCCAAATGTTAATATATTGAGTGACTGTACATCACAAAGCACGAGTCTAGGGTGAATGAGTCAACCCACTATCTAAGCCATCTCAAAATTTTCTGTACAGATTGAGCAACATCTGACATCTGCTTTCAGTAGCTGGGGCAGGCGGTGGGTGGCGATGGGCATTTTGTAAGCAGGCCACAGCCTGCTCTCAACAAGCTGGCAGGTGAGATATGCCACCTCAGAGCAATGTCTGGATAACCTCATGATGCCAAGTGATTTCCTTCAGGGCTGGGGCTTAGGTTATTAGATTCTTCCTTGTGCCATTAGTGTTTTCTAAGGTTTCTACAATGACCGTGTGTGTCTTGTTCTTAGGTGAGTGTCACTCAGACAGTTTCTTACACTCATTAACTGGGTCAGAACTCAGGAGCCAGGTAGGTAGCACTGTTTGGGGAGACCCTTGAGTGTCATGCAGCAGGTTATTTACAAGCTGGCTCTCTGCTTAACCTTTCCATCCTACTTTAGTCACACTTGTCTTTTTTTTTTTTGCTTTTAATTTAGCAAATATTGGCAGGTCTTGCATTATGGCTCAGACCCTCTTTTAAGTGCTTTGCAGTATTAGTTCATTTAATTGTCATAATAAATCTATGGAATAGGGACTAGTATTATTCCCATTTTACAGATGAGGAAACTGAAGTCATGCCCGAATGTGTTTTTTTCTTTTCATATGTTGTTCGTTCTGCAAGATGTTTTTCTCTACTGTCCCTTTTCTGACATGTAAATCATAATTCATTTTTTTCTATATAGCACCAACTATATTACATAATTGTTTCTGTATTATTCTCTCCCTCAGGAAAACCAGGAAAAGTTATCTAATTTTGTATTTAACTGTGCTATGGGCATCATAATCCTTGCCTTGCAAGGTAACTGTGAGGATTAAAAGCTCCTGGCACAATTCCAAGATGACATGTGCAGGAAATGAGCTTTTCCTATCTTGTCTTTTTGTGCCCTGTGACACAATCATTGACACAGGCAGTTGACAATAAAACCAGGGAAAAGGGGAGGAAAACCAGGATGACCCAAAGTCAAGGTCACCAAGGGAGAAGGGAGGGTTGGCACTCTCAGATGCTCAGAAAGCAGATGTCAACTCAGAAAAGACCGTTGGGCTTGGTCATTAGCGCTGTTTTTGAGAAGAGCTTTAGCAGTCTGTGAGGTGAGAGGCAGATTGCAAGTGGTTAAGGAAGAGTGGGCGGGAAGGAAATGAAAGCTGGGGGTGCAATCCTTTTCTCTTTCAGGAAGGGAGAAAAAGAGTTAGGGCATTAGCAGGACCAGAGAAGGGATCTTGGTTTGGGTGGGGAGGTTGAACAAGTCTGTAGACAGAAGTCAATCCTTAGAAGAGAGCAGCTGGGGAGAATGCACTTCTCCCTATCCTGGGGCACTCCCAGAATCCCTGTTGACCCTCCTGGACTTGGCTCCGTTCATTCTCTTACATCCTGGCAGCTGGGGCATCCCAGGGTCCAGTGGCGTTGGGGTCAGTTGAGGTCCTTGGGAAATGTGTGTAGCTTGTCTGAGCTGTGATTTCCTCATCCATTACAACAGTCTTGGTGCCTACCTCCCAAGGATTTTGTGAGCATAGAATGAAGTCCTTCTGTTAAATGCCAGCTGTAGGGTCTCACCTGTTGTGTCCCTTTAACCTTCTCTTGGAGACAAGATGAAGGAGAAGAGAAAGGACAAAACCTTAGAAGACTGTTGAACTGCAGGGGGAGGAAGTTGGGAAGGTGCTCTCAGAACGGCTGCTGCCTTCTCCACAAAGCAGGGAGGAAGACGGTCCACCGAGCTGAGGGGAACAGGAAGGGTTTGCAGTTCTCACAGAGCTGCTGGTCTCCCTGAGGCCACCAGGTGCTCTCCACTAAAGATAAATAAAAGGACTGGAGAGCCGCAGCGAAGGTCTGGCTAGGTGTAGAGAGAGCAGGTGAACTTCTGCAGCCAGGTGAGGAGGGACTTGGGAAAAGTGTGGACACAACAGGAGCTGATAAAAATGCAAGGGGGTGGGATATTAGTGTGTGTGTGTGTGTGTGTGTGTGTGTGAGAGAGAGAGAGAGAGAGAGAGAGAGAGGAGGAGGAGGAGGAGGAGGAGGAGGAAGGGGAGGGTGAGGAGGAGGAGGGAAGAGGAGGAGGAGGGGGAGGAGGGGGAGGGGGAGGAGGGGGAGGAGGAGGAGGAAGAGGGGGAGAAGGAGGAGGAGGAGGGGGAGGAAGGGAGAGGATGCCCTGGTAAAACGGCCGCTGGGATAGTCCAGTCAATGGGAGCTGCTGATGGCCGGAGAGTGGGGCAGGTCTGAAGAGGTGTGGTGACACTGAGGGTGCAGACTGGGTCCCTGCGAGTGGGTGGTGAGCCCAAAGGTCATAGAGGAATTTCACAGAATTAGGTGAAACAGTTTTCAGTGATGGAGGCCAGGACATGGCTGGTCAGCCTCAATAGAACAATGATTTTACTTCTCTTTTTTTTTTCCTTCTGTTTATCATATGAACATCTACCACAGGGAGGGGGGAAGTAACCTTAGTCTTTATACAGAATTTAGTGTGGGATGCGTTGTTATTCAGCCAATTTTTAAAATTTCTATATTGTAATCATGATCATTTAAATGGGTATATGATATCAGATTATCCTCGCAGATACTACTCGGTGTTCTTTTGGATTTCTCCCTGGAACAAATTCCCAGATGTGACGTTACCATGCCCAAGGGTGTGGATGATGGTGGAGGGGAGGGGCCTCTTGGTCTGCCATTCGCTAATTGCTTCAGGCAGATGTGCAGTGAGCAGGGAGGGAGGCCACCAGGGAAGTAAAGGAGGGCAGTCAACCCTAGAGTCCCAGGGGAGCTATCTGTGAGCACCGAGGTCCACCTTGCTGAGCTCCCTGTGCCACCTCTACGGGAGGCATCTAGAGGCATCTATACCGGAGGAGGAGACACAGCTGGCTGAATTTGCATCTGTGATTGCGTCAGTGGAGTTTTGATTGGTTTTGCCTTTGATACTTTTCTTTGGGGACACCACTGTCAAGAAGCTGAAGAAATCAAACAAGGCATGTGTCTGGGAGGGAAAGGCAGTGAAAGGGAGTCTATTTCCCTGTTCTGGAGGTTTTTTGAGGCAATGACAGAACAATTTCATCTTTTAGAAATTAAAGGATTTAATGGTTTTGATTATAATCATCACAGTGTCTTTTATTGGTTACTTTTAGTTATACATAACATTAGGATTCATAGTTATAAAAGCATAGAATATAATTTGCTCAAATTCAGTCCCCAGTACTTCCCCTTTCCCTTCCCTCCTCCCCTCATCACCCCCACCCCACCCCGTTTCCTTCCCTCTCTTCTACCGATCTTTCTGCTATTATACAATTTTTTACTGGGTCTTGTGAGTGTGCATAATGGTGAGATTCCCTGTGGTATATTTATACATGTGCATAGGAAACTTAGGTCAGATTCATCCCACTGTTCTTCCCTTATTGCTTCCCTCCTCCCTCTTCCTCAATCACCTTCTTTTACTTCACTCATCTTTCCTTTCTCTCCCCACCGACCCCTTATTTTGGACTGGCTTCCACATATCAGAGAAAACTTTTTGACTTTTGACCTTTGGGGTCTAGCTTATTTCATTTAACTTGATAGTCTTCAGTTCCTTCCATTTACTGGCAAATGCCTTAATTTCATTCTTCTTTATGGCTAATATTTCATTGTGTTTATACACCACATTTTCTTCATCCATTCACCTGTTGAAGGGCACCTAGGTTGGTTCCATACCTTGGCCATTGTGAATTATGTGGCTATAAGCATTAACGTGGCTGCATTCCTACAGTATGCTGATTGGATATATACTGGGGAGTGAGATAGGGTCATATGGTGGTCCTATTCCTAGTTTTTTGAGGAAGCTCTATACTGCTTTTTAGAGTGGTTGCACTAATTTGCAGACCCACCAGCAATGTATGACTATATCCTTTCCCCCGTATTTCCCCAATACTTATTATTATTTGTATTTTTGATAATTTCCATTCTGACTAGAGATGAAATCTCCATGTAGTTTTGACTTGCATTTCACTGATTGCTAGAGATAGTGAACATTTTTTTTCATATATTTGTGGGTCATTTGTATTTCTCTTTTGAGAAGTGTCTTTTTAATTCTTTTGCTCATTATTAATTGGGTTATTTGCTTTTTGAGTTCTTCTTATATTCTGGATATTAATGCCCTGAGGAATAAGTGACAAAGATCTGTTATTCTGTATTGTCTCTCTTCACGTCATTTTTTTCTGTATTAAATGAATTTATTTATATGCGGTGCTGAGAATTGAACCCCGTGTGTCACACATACTAGGCAAGTGCTCTACCACTGAACTACAAACCCTCTCTTCACGTTGTTAATTGTTTCTTCTTTGCTGTGCAGAAGCTTTTTAGCTTGATGTCATCCCCACTTACTGATTTGTCATTTTACTTTTGAGCTTTAAGAATCCTGTTGAGGAAGTCGGTTCCTCAGCAGACATGTTGGAGTGGTGGGCCTACATTTTCTTCAAACAGTTGCAGTGCTTCTGGTCTAATTTCTAGGTCTTTGATTCACTTTGAGTTGAATTTGTGCAGGGTGAGAGAGAGGGGTTAAGTTTTATTCTTTTACATATGAATATCTAGTGTTCCCAGTATTTCTTGTTAAAAGGTTACCTTTTCTCCAGCATGTTTTTGGCATCCTTGTCTAGTATCAGATAACTGTATTTATGTGGGTGTGTTTCTGTGTCTTCGATTCTATTCCTCTGGTCTATTCTACCATGTCTGTTCTGGTGGCAATACCATGCTGTTTTTGTAATGATAGCTCTGTAGTATAATTTGAGGTCCCTTATTGTGATGCCTCCAGCATTGCTCCTTTTGCTCAGGAATGCTCTGGGTCTCTTGATTTTCCAAATGAATTTTAGAACTGTTTTTATTAGTTCTGTGAAGAATGCCATTGAAATTTTGATGGGAATTGCATTGAATCTGTATAATGATTTCATTAGTGTGGGTGGTTTGACAATATTAATTCTGCCTATCCAAGAATGAAGATGGAGGTCCTTCCATCTTCTAAGGTCATCTTTAACTTCTTTATTCAGTGTTGAATACTTTTTTAAGAGTTAAAGGGAGATATGACTTAGTTCATTATTAAGGACATTGAAATATTTTGAATCGGTTATTTCATCAGCAAATATTACCATTAAAACATTTTTCTTATATCTTATGATTATAATGCTTTTCCCTTTTTTTCTTTCAACAGAAAAAATACAGAAAGGGGTTTATTGATATTTCAAAAATCAAGTGTGTGGAAATTGTTAAGAATGATGACGGTGTCATTCCCTGTCAAAATAAGTATCCATTTCAGGTAAGCTGGTATGTTTTTGCAGTAGTACGACTCTGGGCTTTCTGTCATCAGTTTTCCTGTTTGTCACTAGTTTGGTGACTGATTTTTAGGTTTATTTGCCACTTTAATAGTAATTGCTTTTCTTCATGGACTACTCATATCATTGTTGAAATATTATCTTCTTCTTTTTTGGTTGTTAGATTATACCAGGGGTCCTGAGTCTCTAAACCTCAGGTCTTATCTACTAGTGTTTAAATTTATCATCAGGGCTGAACAAACTATGATGAAGTTTTCTCTCTGAATTTGAGAAGCTGGGAAGTGATAAGAGTTACTGTTAATCAGAAATGAGATGCAAAGGCTGCTTGTAGTGGGAAATAGAGTATTAGCATTATATGTTAATTGAACTGTATTTTTAAGGGATGATCATAGTATTTCCTATTTTCTCCTTACAATGATCCTGAACACAAGGGAGGTAAATATACTCTTCTTGCTTATGACTGAGGGGAATAAGCCTCTGAGATGTTAAATGGCTCATCTAGGGCCACTTTGTGAATTAAAAACCAGCCATGTGCACATACATCTTCTTGCTCTCAAGCAGGATGGGTACCAATCTTAGGCCACTCCACATCCATGGCAGGAGGTTAGTGTACACGTGCCTTGAGAATTCAGGAGTTGGATGTTGGTATTCAAGAGTTTACTGCAGACAGCACAGGACCCTGTCCAGCCCCTAACCAATCCCTTCTGTGGTTGGGACCATTTCCATGCCTCCTTTTGAGCAATGTACATCTATCATGGAAGTCATCTTTTATCCATGGCTATGGTCTCACCATGACCTAAGGGGCACACTGAAAAAAATCTCTTTCAAGATAATGTTACAGTGGAATTTTGTTTGCTTTTTTTTTTTTAACAAAACAAAATTTTATTTAAAAAAAAGTTTTTTGAAAACATTTTCCAACTTGGAGATCAATATTACCTGGGAGCAGTGAGCTAAAACATCCAAGCTTTAAAATTGTATCTGGATTATTTTCAACTAAGAACACTAAAGGAGAAAGGGCTACATTTCCATTTTTCCACTCCTTATTTTATTTCTCTGAGTGAAGGACCTGGAGGAGAGTTAGGTGCTGAAGGAGGTGACACTGAAGCCACACTGCTAGATTTACCACTTACTGCCTCTGTGACCTTCTGCGAGTCACTTCACCTTTCTATATCTGTTTCCTGTTCTAAATGAAAATGCTAACGATAGCAGTCATGTGACAGGGTTGTCGTGAGGATTCCTGAAGAAATAGCTGAGACATGTAGTAAGAGCAATATGTTAGTTGCTTTTATTATTATTGTTATTGGTACCTTCTTGCTATTGCTGCTGTTATTACTACACCTGCCCCCCCCCCGCCCCCGCCCCGATCTAGAATAAGGCCAATTTAAATCTTCTTCCTGGTAAATATGTCAAATGCATCTATAATTATGTGTTTGTGTAATTTCATTTGAAGTTTGGTGAAGAACTCTCCCTGCCACACTTCTGATGGCTCTTAGACATTCTGGGGGGGGGGTGGCAGGCAATGGGGATCAATGGTTCTCATGATTCTGGACTAAGAATTAGGATTTTTGATAATTAGAGTATTTCTAAAAGAAAAGAGATCTATTCTGCAAGCTTTGGATTCATTTTAAGAAGGATGATTAAAAAAAAAACAGGAAAAAATAGAACAGTATTCCATCCCTGAGCCATTTTCAGTAGTTGAGATGAATAGACATAAGAGCCGTTTAAAAAAATCTTTAAATCAATTTAGAAGAGATAAACTTGAGCTCTGACTATGTAATTTAAACCAAGTGGATTTGAAAGTCAAAAGAAATCCTCTTGTAACTTAAGCATAACTAAGGAAGTGGAGATTCTAGTTTCACATCTTGATAGTGAAATTTTCTACAAAGTCCAAATGGGGGAAAAATAAAAAAAGAAGAAGTGGACATTTTCAAAAGACACCAGGAGAAGAAAGGAAGTTGCTTCCTCTCTGAATATTCTAGCCCAAGGAAGAACAGAGGAAACAGCTTGTGCTTTCTGGTGGCACTTGAGGGTTCCCCCAGGAGGTGGCATGTCCTTCCCGGGTTTTAAACCCAGATCTACCTGCTACATCTGTGCTGTTTCTCCTGCACTACACTGTAGTTAAGTCTGTTGAACGGAATGTAAATTTAAATGGGAGGGAGGATAACTGTCAATGTACTGTGAGTATTTCTTCCCAGTTGAAATGGTTTCTGCCCTTCAACAAGGGAAGGTGGCCAAGCTCTTGCTTCCTGACAACCTCTACTACTGTACAATGACTCACCAGAAGTCCTGAGGCACCTGAGAAACCTAGTTCTCACCCTGCCACAGGTGCTGTCCACAAGGATGACATGGAAGATGAACCTGATGTTTGATCTGGGCTTTGATGAAGGGAGGACTCAGGCCCCTAAATATCTCTCCTTCCTGTCAATCTATCAGAGATGCCCAAATTAGATACTTATTATTTGGGTTTAGGGTGGTATTTATTTATTTATTTAGGTGGAAATTTCTAGAACAAATATAAATGCCCCAAGGAAGCGAGGTAATACATCAAGCTAGTTTTAATTATCGGAACTCTTTTAAATTTGGATTAACTTTACTTGGATTAGCTGGTCTTTTAGTTTATTTTTTATTTATTTTTTTTACTTGTAGATGAACACAATACCTTTTATTTTATTTATTTATTTTTATGTAGTGTTGTGGATTGAACCCAGTGCCTCAGGTGTGCTAAGCAAGTGCTCTACCACTGAGCTACAACCCCAGCTGGGATTAGTTGGTCTTTAATGAACTTTAACAAAGTTACAAAGCTCATGGTACAATATGAGCTCAGTTTTGTGAAGTAGTTAGTCTGCACGGAGCCTGGAAAGACAGACTTTAGGAGGGAACTATCAAGGGGCCATTTGAAGTGTTTGGGAGAAAATACATGAATAAGAAAAATATCTGGGAGTGTGTAAGTTGGTTTTTGGCTGTAGTGACCAAAATGCCTGACAAGAACCAACTTAGAGGAGGAAAAGCTTACTTTGGCTCACCGTTTAAGGAGTTGCTGTCCATGTTGGCCAACTTAATTGCCCTGGGCCTAAAATGAGGCAGAGCACTGTGACAGAGGGTGTGGCTCAGGAAAGCTACTTATCTCATGGCAGCTGGGAAGTAGATGGGGAGAGAGAGAGGAGGAGAGGAGCAGAGACTGGGAAGAAGATAAAATCTTCGAGGGCATGTTTCCAGCAACCTACTTCCTCCAGCTAGGTCCCGCCTCTTAGTAGTCCATCCAACCGTCAGATGGATTAATCCACTGATAAGGTGAGAGCCCCCATGGTCCAATCATTGCCCCAAAGCCCCACCTCTGAACTTTGCTGCGTTGGGGACTATCTCTTTCAACACATGAGCTTTGGGGAACATTCCAGATTCAAACCACTATTGGGAGTTAGATCTTATTCGTATGACTTAAGCTCAGCCACTTTGGTTTTCTCATCTGGAAAATGAAAATTCTAACACTTATAAAGACCTGCGTTGCTCTATGGATAAAACAAGGAAGTGTATATAAAGTACTTGACCCCATGTAGTGACTCCGTAAAGTACGTCATTATAATAAAATAAATCATTCTTATAATATCCCACAGGATTCTGGAAGTTCCAAAGTCTTTGTACTTCTTTCCAGACACATCAGTGAGAATTCAGAATAATTTCACTGGTGCATTTTAATCTCATTCTTTGTGTACTATCGGTTGTCTGGGCAAATCTAGGTTAGGTGTGAAAATATGTAGCAAATAAAGAAACATCTTTCTAGCATCTCCCTCTGTATTTTATCTTTCTTTTATCATTTCTCGCCTTTACTTATTATTTTTTTTCTTTCTCTTTTCTCTTTATGGTACTGGGGATTGAATCCCAAATGCTTTATCACAGAGCCACATCCCAAGTCACTTTTTGTGTTTTATTTTGAGATAGGGTCTTGCTAAATTGCTGAGGTTGGCCTCAAACTTCCAATCCTCCTGTCTCAGCCTCCTCAGCTACTGGGATTACCGGTGTGCACCATTGTGGCCTGCTCATGTTCTGCCTTATAATAAGGTTTTCTAGACATGTCTTGGAATTAGCCTTCATGTTTGATTCATTTTTGTGTCTTAGTCATACCAAAGAATATTCTACAACTATTTGTCCCATGGTGTTCACATGCTGTCAGAGTGCATAAATTTCACTAAGATGGATAAGAAAGGACCATTTTAATGAAATGGTCCTCAGGTTTACTGACCAGGGTCAAGAACAGCCATTTATCAATAATTGATATTACTTTAGGGTCAGTCAGCGTTTTTCAGCTTTGTGATTGTTCATTAGGGGTAAAGTGAAGAAATTCCTGGATTAATTTCCAGCCTTACTTTATTATTAATATTAAAAGTATAAAAATAAGACTGATTACGGGGCTGGGGCTGTAGCTCAGTGGCAGAGCACTTGCCTAGTATGTGTGAGGCACTGGGTTCAATCCTCAGCAGCACCACATAAATAAATAAATAAATGAAATAAAAAGTATTATGTTTACCTATAACAACAACAACAACAACAACAACAACAACAAAAAGACTAATTGCCAGACAGCCTACCTCTGAAAGAGGTGCTATGGTTAAAAGCTTGGCTATTGGAGTCAAAATCCTAGCTTTCTACATTACCAGCCAAATTACGATGGGCAGGTTAGGTAGCACACATTAGGGGACACCATTTCAGTGCCTCCTGAAGTTTTTCGAGGTTGGAAGGCCTGTAGATAACCATATTTTCCTCTTCTGTAATGGAAATAGTTTGATGGGAGGACAAATTGAGTTAGTATCTATAGAGCATCTAGCTGAGAGCCAAGATTGCCAGTACTAATGAAGTTGGATACCACAATTTTTGATAGTGGCAGAAGGAAACTCTAGGAGTGAATCTGAAGGAGTAGTCAACTTATCTAAAATATTATTTAGAAAAATATTGGATTAGAGTAATAATCCTGTTCCATCAAATTTATCTAAAGAATCTTAATTAAATTGAAAGAAATAACAGATTAATGAAACATCTTGATCTCTGCATGTTTTTTTTTTATAAAAAATTAGTCTTTTGCAAAATGTGTGCTCCATTTGTTGTAGAAATAAAGAAATAAATGTGCTTTTATGAGAAAGGAGTTTAGGTTCTTTGGATCTGAGGTAAATGACTTTTTTTGGTACTGGGAATTGAACTCAGGGGTACTTGACCACTGAACCACATCCCCAGCCCTATTTTGTATTTTTTATTTAGAGACAGGGTCTCACTGAGTCGCTCAGTGCCTTGCCGTTGCTGAGATTGGCTTTGAACTCATGATCCTCCTGTCTCAGCCTCCAGAGCTGCTTTGATTACAGGCATGCCCCACCAAACCTGGCTTAAATGACTTGTTTTTATTTTATTATTTTTATTTTTGACACAGGGTCTTGCTAAGTTGCTGAGGCTGACTTTGACTTGTAATCCTCCTGCCTTAGCCTTCCAAGTGACTGAAGTAAATAATTTCATTCTGTCACTTGAAACTCATTTATTGGTGCCCATGGTTCCAAGGACTCGGACAGAAGTGCTGTGTTTAAATATTTATCACTGATTTCATTTTTTATTTTATTTTAGGTTGTTCATGATGCTAACACACTTTACATTTTTGCACCTAGTGCACAAAGCAGGGACCGGTGGGTGAAGAAGTTAAAAGAAGGTAAAACTCATGTAATAAAATATTAATCTGCACATCATTTTAGAACCTGTAATTATGACTAAAACAGAAATAAAGCCAATATATTTTGCAATTCTAATCTCTTAACTGACACTACATGTTTCTCCAAGGCCAGTCAGCTACAGCAAATGATTTTAAAAATCTGATTCTTTCTAGTGGTGTATAGTTTCTAAGAAAAGCATGCTTCCATTTAACGTGTGATATTTAATGTGTGATGTATTTGAAGATAAAGAATGGGCTTTTATGATAACAGGATTTAGTATTTTCTAAGAAATGCCTTATGTAGTTGATATTTGGTGTGGATGTATTGACACACACACCAAGTGTTTAAAGGGTAAATGGTTGCACTATCCTCATCACTTGTCCTTTGGAACAAAGTGCAAAGTGGTAGTGGGCTAACTTTCAAAAAAAAAAAAAAAGGAGGTGAAAGAGAAGCATCTGGCTTTTCTGAATGCTGGGTCAGAAAAATGCTGGGTCACATGATGTTATGAGGGTGTTTTCATAATCAACATGGTATCCAAGGAATGATTGGCAATGTTACTTAGCAAACATTCTGTAGTCTGTTTTATTTCACTAATCATTAATGTGTCTGTGAATTACAGAAATAAAGAACAACAATAATATTATGATTAAATATCATCCAAAATTCTGGGCAGATGGAAGTTATCAGTGTTGCAGACAAACTGAAAAACTAGCACCTGGATGTGAAAAATATAATCTTTTTGAGAGTAGTAAGTATTCATTTTATTCTATAATTATATTGTGCTCACAATGGGCATATCATTGGTACAGTGGCATGAATTTGATTTGGATTAAGTTCAACACACTTTCTAGAAAATGCAAGGGTGTAGGTGTGTTTTATAAGAGTAATTAGAATAATGTGTTAAGTTAGCAGTAGGACCTTTTCATGGAATCAAAAGCAAAGGTCCCTTACAGGGAGCCTGTAATCTGTTTCCAAGTCATGAGCCTAATATGTCACCATCAACAGCTTTTCTTCATTAATGTTTATGTATTTGTCAGCAAGTAAACTCTTCCCAGATGTGTTGCTAGAAACCTCGTGTAGCAGTGCATCTGCAGCTAAGTTAGTATCATTCTCATTTTGATGGGGCTTTGAGTTATGGACTTTAGTAATGGCTTCACAGTCTGTCAGAATGATTAACTGTCACAATGCTACTCACATGTAAATGTTCAGATGAATAAAAATGTCGAGGGTTAATCTTGACACCTTATAAATCCTGAAAATGAGAGGCCTTTAGTCATAAGTTAAAAACACACAAGGACTCAAAATTGCTAGTGTGATAGGACAGTGGGTATTGTGCTTCTGTTTTCCTGCTGGCACCATACATGGTGCTTGCCATATCAGTCAGAACCCATCAAGCTTTTAGATATAAGCAGAATGGCTATTTGGTAGGGATGTTGGCTTATGCAAAAGACTGGCCTTGATTCTGTAAGTCTCTCCACCTGATTGTCTTGGGGTATCCTGACATTGATTTAGCACATTAAAGAGAAGGTCCAAGTTTCCAAGTCTGTTATTATTTCCTAATTTTTCAATTCTTAAGGTTTAGTATTAGTGCACAGTGTAAGCTGCTGTTAAAATAAAACAATAAATGGGATGGTATCAGCTAAAAAGTCCCTTCACAGCAAAAGAATCAATCAAGAACGTGAAGAGACAGCCTACAGAATGGGAGAAAATTTTTGACATCCGCACTTCAAATAGGGTGTTAATTTCCAGAATATACAAAGAACTTAAAAAGCTTAATACCAGAAAACCAAAAAACCCAATCAGCTAATGGGCAAAAGAGCTGAACAGACCCTTCTCAAAGGAATAGGTATGAATAAACAACAAATATTTGAAAAAATGTTCAACCTCTTTAGCAATTAGAGAAATGCAAATTAAGACTACACTGAGATTTCATCTCTTGCTAGTCAGAATAGCAATTATCAAGAATGCAAGTAACAATTTAATATTGGTGAGGATGGGGTGGAAAAAGATACACTCATACATTGCTGGTGGGTCTGCAAATTGGTGTAACCCCTCTGGAAAGCAGTATGGAGATTCCTCAAAAAACAAGGAATGGAACCACCGTTTGACCCATTTATCCTGCTCCTTGGCATATATCCATACACTTAATATCAGCATACTATAGTGACACAGCCACATCAATGTTTATAGGAGACAATTCACAGTAACTAAGCTATGAAACCAACCTGGGTGCCCTTCATCAGATGAGTGGATAAATAAATTGTGGTATATATACACAATGGATTTTACTCAGCCATAAAGAAGAATGACTTTATGACATTTGCTGGTAAATGGATGGAACTGGAGACTATCATGCTAAGTGAAATAAGCCAATCCCCCAAAACCAAAGGTCAAATGTCTTTGCTGATATGTGGAAGCTCAACCACAATAAAGTTGGGAAGGAGAACAAGAGAAGTTCAGTAGATTAGAAAAAGAGGAACAAAAGGAAGGGAGTGGGGGAGCAGAATAGGAAAGACAGTAGACTAAATCTAACATAATTTTCCAGGGTACATATTATGAAAATGCCTAAGTGAATCCCACCATTGTGCCCTCTTACAAGAATGAGGTCCTTATTAGAAAAGATATATCTCATGCTTATATCATTTTATAAAAATGGATTTGATTGTCATATACAACTAAGAAGAGCCAATTAAAAGAGGGAGACAGAGGCGGGAGTGGGGAGTGAGGAAGAGAGACCTGGAAGTTGCAGTGACTTAAATAAGAAGTTCATCTCGGTTTCATGGTGTCATCCCAAGGTAGGTGCTGGTCCAGGGCTGGCAGGTGGTTCTGCAGGTAGTTCCTGGGGTTGTTCCACTTCCAGTGTTCTCTCTCTTCCTGGTATCAGAAAGGGGTAAAGAGGCCAAGGATGCCTGTGGGAAGACCTTTTAGGGACCAGATCTAAAATTGGCACACCCCATTTGTCCATAGAGCTCTTTGATTAGAATTTCATCTCATCTGTGTAGCTGGATAGTCATGTGCCAGCAGAGCTCTGGCAGAGGAAGGGACAGACTGACAGACCTTCTTAATTTCATAGTGTTGTCATTACAACACTCCCTCTTATCCACCGGGATATTTCCAAGACCTCTGGTGGATGCCTGAAATCATGGATAGTATCAAACCTTATATATACTATGATTTTTTTCTATACATACACACTTAGGATAAAGTTTAATTTATAGATGAGTCACAGTAAGAGGTTCCCAACCACCATAATAAAATTGAACAATTTAGTGTAATAAAAGTTATGTAAATGTGGTCTCTCAAAGTATCTTATTGAATTGTGGATCTTAGTAACCTCAGCATACAATTTTTTTTTCTTCTAACTCAAGAAATTTCAGCTTTTTCTTAAAGGAAGCCCTTTACGGCCTCTCTTTGGCATATCCAAATCGCCAGCATCACTCATCACTGCTGTAGCACTTTGAGGCCATTATTAAGTAAAGTAAGGGTTAGTTCAACATAAGCCCCATGACATCACCAACTGAGGCTGCTCAGTGATTAACGGGGCTGGGAGTGTATGCAGCGTGGATGTGCTGGACAAAGGGGTGATTCATGTCCTGGGAGGGACTGAGTGGGGACTGAGATTTTATCATACTCCTCAGAGAAAGGTTCGATTTAAAAAATTAAGAGTTGTTTATCTCTGGAATTTTCCATTTAATATTCCGTATTGTGGTTGACTCAGAACAACTGAAACTGTGGAAAGTGAAAGGACAGATATGGGGGACTACTGTAATTCAGTTTATTTTTAAATTGAATATACATTATGGTGAACCCAGTTTAACAGTGGTGGGGACACAGAGGCAGAGGTACTGGCAACACCCCCTTAGTCAGGCGGACAAGTCCCTTGCCTGTGTGTTCTGTTTTCCTTGAAGCCACCAATATCTTTATCGATCATTGCTACACAGCATTTTGACCTATATTTGTTGTTGACATTTTCAGGTGTAAGAAAAGCACTACCTCCAGCCCCAGAAACGAAAAAGGTAGGTGATCTCTTGCATTGGGCAGTTACATCTAAATTTTCAGCCTTTCTGTCCTTAGGTTTTGGAGGGATTTGCAGTTTATTAATTATGTTTAATATGAATAAAATATTAAAATGAATATTAACAATAAATAAAGTGAGTTTTAAAATATTAAAATAAGTAAAAATATTAGTTTTATGATGTGGTTTTTCCCCCACGACCATCTTAGAAGCAGATAGGTTATGACTTATTTGAATTGTCCTTGATGTGAAATAATATCAATTTAATTATATAGATTTTATCACTGGGAGTCCTGTTCTTATCTGGCATTTTGTCTGTAGCTGGGCTGAAAGAGTTGTATCAGAAGTGTGGGACTTTTTTAAAAGGAAATTTTGGTTTCAAGAATACAATATGACAGTGGGGTGCAGTGGCGCACACCTGTAATCTCAGCAACTCAGGAAGCTGAGGTAGGAAGATCGAAAATTCAAGGCCAGCCCCAGCAATTTAGCAAGGCCTAAGCTACTTAGTGAGACCCTGTCTCAAAATGAAAAAAAAATTTAAAGGCTGGGGGATGTGGCTCGAGGGTTAAGTTTCCCTGGGTTCATGAGTTCAATCCCTGGTTAAAAAAACAAACAATCAAACCAAACCAACAAAACCTACAACAAAACAAGGAACCCCCAGTATGATCCATGAGTGATTTTAGTGATTTAGTCATATATTTGAAGACTGGCATATGGTGGAAAAGCATGGACTTTGGACCCAGTCCTGAACTGAGCTGATGTGAATCTGATATGAGTGACTTTGGAGGGACTGTGTAAACCATTCTTGCCTCACTGGTAACATGGGAGTTACTATGCTGTATTTCATGGTAGCAATATTAAGAACAAAAGAGAAAAACTGTTAGATCCTAAGCATGTGCCTTGAGCAGTGTGGGCATAAAGAAGTGCAAATCCCTTTGAATGGGAGGAAACCTGTTAACAGACTCCATGGTGGGCTTTCCCCACTGCGGGACATTTCAGTGATGGGTCTCCCTTTAGTTCTCCTGGTCTCTATTCACGTATTACCCCTGCCTCTCCCTGGAAAACTGTTCCTGACACATAAAAATTGTTTCCATGTTTCAAGATGGTTTTTGCTCTTGTCCTGTATTCTGAAAACCCATAAGAGATGTGGTAGCATCTACTGCATCTAAGATTGGAGGGTTCTCTGGTTGCTATCAGGTGACATATTTGATTAGAGGGCTCTGCCTTATTCTTTGATAATGTGTGAATCCTTCAGTGTTTTACTGTTTTATTTCAAGATCAGTTTCAGATAGAAGACTAAACTTTCACATGTTATCTTGTTTGCTCAGAGAAGGCCTCCCCCACCAATTCCTCCTGAAGAAGATAGTAGTGAAGAAATAGTTGTTGCAATGTATGATTTCCAAGCAACAGAAGCGCATGACCTCAGATTAGAGAGAGGTCAAGAGTATATCATATTGGAAAAGAATGATGTCCACTGGTGGAGAGCAAGAGATAAATATGGGTAAGCATTCTCTCCCTGGCCCTTGCATGCAGTGAGTGGGTAGGAGTGAAGTATTGAGTGAAGTATATGTGCTCTATCTGTCATGTAATGAGGTTGTAGTTTGCCAGAAGTCAAAGTATTCATTATTACTTTCTAGTACCACTGTGTATTCTTAGTAGTCACTCAATAAATGCAAACTGATCAATCACTTCTTCCCAGAGGTTGGAAGAGATTATACTCATCTCTTTCTCATCCGCCATATGTTTTATTTGACTATTTTGACCTAAGGAGAAATAGTTATATATAATCCTTAAGATTATCTAAGTAGGTAATCTTAGGTCTTTCTAAGGTATTATCTATCATAAATTTTTTAGAATTTCTCTCTTTACGTGTACATGTTTACATATATACAGACATGATATAATGGAGCCTCTTGTCACTTGAAATTGTCTTTCTCTCTCCCTCTCTTCATCAGAAAGAGAAATAGGAAGGGAGAGTACTTATATATATGTATGCATATATATGTATATGTATAAAATAAATAAATATATATTATATATTATATATATATATATATATATACACACACACACAAACATACATACATGCATACAGGAAATAAACAGCAAGTATTGTCAGGCATGATGGCATACATCTGTAGTCCTAGTGTTAATAAGGCTGAGTCAGGAGCATTACCTGAGCCTAGGAGTTTAAGACCAGCCTGGGCAACATAGTGAGACCCCATCTCAAAACACAAACAAAAAAACCCTAGCATTATTTGCACCAGATAACGTAGGATTTAAGTGTAACAATTCTTTTAACCTTATTTTAAATATATAGGCAGATACGGTTAAACACAGAGGATGAGTCTCTCTTGGGCTTCATTAAGTGAACTATATCCTGTGCTCACCTCTGAAATACTATGCATTTACATTATGAGTTCCAGTGGATAAGAACAGGGGTCTTCTGTCCTGAGAAAGTACCTTCTCTTCCATCTGTTCTCACCTCCTTGACCCATCCCCAGTTCCTCTCTCTGTTCCTCAGTTCATTTGGGGGAACAGTGGTAGCCCCTGGGTGAGGCAGGGTCCCCTCTTCTATTCAGGTCTTGGCACTTCTGGTCACCTGGGTGCTGGTTTGTTGAGCATTATTACCTTCTTGGGAATCTTAACCTTTTGTGTTTATAAGAAGTTCCTGCTTCTCTTTATCAGATATTTTATTCATAATTTTATGCAGTTGAAGCAACATTAATCCAAAAACCTAAATCCAAAGTACTTTGTTGATATTCTGAAAGTTTTTGGTTTTGGAGTACTGGGTTTCAGATGATAAGTTTAGGGATGCTTAACTGGTAGAGTCTATGTAAATATTCTAAAATTCAGAAAACTCTGGAACACTTTTGGTCCCAAGTATTTCAGATAAGATATATTCAACCTGTATTGTAGAAATTTCCAAACATCTACAAAAACATATAATAACATTAATTAACTTAAAAAATTACCAACATTTTTACCATCTTGATTTACCAATCTTCCTGGTGTGTTTTTCTTGGGCTATTGGAGTACGTAGGCCTTCTTAATTCCTGACTTGGGGTGTGATTCAAGAATTTGCCTTTTTGCTTTTTGTGGGGCTGAGAATAGAACCCACGGCCTTGCTCATGCTAGGGAATTTGCCTTTTTAACAAGTACCTCAGTGAAGCTATATTATAAGTACTGTCAAGGTGTTAGAGTGGTGTGTGCCTTTATTTAGCACTTTTGCTTTTGTGAATATTCTAGTTTCTTTAAAACATCCCAAGAGCATGTATAAATATGTAACAACAAATCCCAACATTATATGCTATTATAATACATAAATAAAAAATGTGGAGGAAAAAAAAATCCCAAGAAATTGTGCATTCTGGAGATTTCTACATTGAACCATAAGTCTAGAGTATCAGCTCTGGTCTAGTTGCTGGCTAGCTTTGGGACCTTGGGAACATATCTGAATCTTTCTAAGCCTTGCTTTTCCCACCAGAAAATGGGGACAGTAATGCCTGCCTGCCTCAGGACTCTTGTGAGGATCAAACGTGGTAGTACTTTGTAATGTGTCAAATGACACAGATATCCTGAATTACTGACAGTGAGCTTATCTTTCTTATGAGCTTTGGGCAATATGCTTTAACTATCTTAGAACATCTTTTATCTTCCTTTCTTTAAATAACCTCTCAATAAAGTAATATCTGTTTACCCACAGTGTTTTTCTTATTTCTAGGAGTGAAGGATATATCCCAAGTAATTATGTAACAGGAAAGAAATCAAACAACTTAGATCAATATGAGTGAGTAGATGTTTATTTTATAAATGGGAAAACCCAGAAAATGTTTTCATTTTCTTCATTATGTAAGGTGTTTTGAAAATTGATGGGCTTCTTTCAGAACCTTTAAAACATGGTACCAATATATTCTTACCACACCAGACAACTGGTGTGGTAAAACACTGAGAATTTGTATCTATAAGGCATTTTTCCTGAAGGTTCTGTGTGTGAATGGAGTTATACAAACAGATACAATTGAATTGATTTTAAACAAATTATAGCTTAGCTGATTTTGAAATATAGATCTTTTGTTCATTCAAAATATGATATAATATTTCCCAGAGTAGTCTTTAAAAAAAGTTTGTTTCCTTTTTCTAACTAAAAGTTAGATTATGCTTATTGTTTAAAATGATTTGTTCAAATACAATATCTGTTTAAATATTATATATTTAAATATGATTATTGTTTAAATATGACTATTATTTTAAAAACCGTGAAAATAATTGGTTCTGAATCAAGACACATGTTTGCGGTAGCTATTGGTTTCAAACAGGAGCCAAGAGTGATAGCTTCCTTTGGTCTTTTGGCTATTCACTATCTTGGTGGGAATGGTCAATTCATTCAGAAGAAACATGATAGAAACAAAATTTTTTTTAAAGAAAAGGAAAAAAATAAACCCCTGAAAATAGGAAAAATGTTAATAAGAAAAAGTTCTCAAAGACAAATCACAGTTGACCTCTGTCAACATTAGTATTAGTATTAGTATTAGTATTAAAAAATATTTTTACTGTCTTTTAAAAGCAGACTCATGCTGTATATATTGTTTTGTATCTTTTTTCCCCTCTGAACAGTATGAGTGAATATTTGCTCCTGACACTGAATACTCTTTGAAAATACTCTTTGAAAATATCTTCATAGATGCATTATGTTTTACTCAGTCATAAATTCGCTTACTGAATTCTTAGTATGTCTCAGGTGTTCTGCAAGGCCTTGGGACACAAAGAGTTTATTGCACTGGATGTGCAGCAGGTAGTCACTTGTGGGGCATTAGGTTGATTCAGGCATCTTAGCTATGTAAAAATAGCTGGGATAACCTCTTCTTGCGTACTGTCCTAAATGAGAGCTCTAAAATTGACACCTCTAATGTTGAAAGGCTGTGTATTTGAACTTGTTAAGACCTCTGCTGAGTACTGTCAGAGAAGTTGTCCTGTTTCTGCCAGCTAGCAGTGTGTGACTAGCACACACAAAGTGTATGGCTAGGCCTTGATGCAAAGCTTGTACACACCACACACTCTTGTGGTCATTTTGAGATAATGTATTCATGCATCATTAATTTCCTTAAAAACAGCAGCAAGCTGTTGCCTCTGTTCATGTCTTTTATGGTAACATAAATCTAGATGAGGACAAATAGTTTCGAAGAGTCACAGTGCTCAGCAGTATGATCCCTTAAGGAAATTTTAGAAGTTGGTGGAAAATATAAACTAAATACATTTTGTGATGTATAATGACATTTTGGCTAAAATTGATTGTGTATCGGATAGTGGTTTCATAAAATTAAGATAAAGCTGAAGTTTTTTTTTTACTAGTATTTTACTGTACCTTTTCTATGTTTAGATGTGTTTAGATGCACAAATACCTACCATTATGTTATAATTGTCTATTTTTTTTTTTTTGGTACAGGGGATTGAACCCAGGGCCACTTAACCATTGAGCCACATCCCCAGCTCTTTTTTGTATTTTATTTAGAGACAGGGTCTCACTGAGTTGCTTAGCACCTCACTATATTGCTGAGGTTGGCTTTGAACTCGCCATCCTCCTGCCTCAGCCTCCCGAGCTGCTGGGATTACAGGCGTGTACCACTGCACCCTGTATAGTAGCATGCTATACAGGTTTGTAGACTAGAAGCAATAATCTGAAGCATGTAGCCAGATATGTGTTAAGCTGAACCATCTAGGTTTATGTACGTACACATAGAAATTGCATAAAAATACGTTTCATTGTCATTAAGTGATGCATGACTATACAAATAAAATAACATTTCTGCCCTTAAAAGCTTGACCAGGGTGTGATCTTTCCAGAAAGGACTGAATGTCCTCAAACCTTCTCTTTCCCTGTATTCAGACACTGCTACAAAGTCCTATTTCTCTGGAATATTGTGAGGTGACCAGCCAATTTAAAAAATTCACATCAGTGTTTTGA
Source organism: Ictidomys tridecemlineatus (assembly GCF_052094955.1). NCBI lineage: Eukaryota > Metazoa > Chordata > Mammalia > Rodentia > Sciuridae > Ictidomys > Ictidomys tridecemlineatus. The sequence goes on along the minus strand of NC_135485.1, from coordinate 36,958,621 downwards.
TGTCCGTGGACAGGTTGACATGTTACCTATACATTCTGGGCATTATTTCCAGATGCAGAGTCCCTTTAGCAAAAAGTGTTAATCTCAAATGACACATCTCTGTGGCAGGCTTGTGAAAGAGCTATGTGGGATGTCACCTCTGTCTTCTCATGTCACATAGGCTTCTTTACATTTTACTGGTGCATATCTCTCTTTCTGACAGAATGGACCCAGCAGAGCCCCTGTGGTCTTTTTCTCCTTGCTTGGGGATAGGTATTGTAAGAGAGGTGAGATAAGCCATGGAGAGGTATTAGGAAATATCACTAGTTTATTCACCTGTTTATTTGTTCATCAGTCCTTCCTCTCTCCTTCCTTCAATACACACTGAAAGATCTGAGTTTATATCCTATGTTAGCTTCATGTTACTCTGAGAAAATGTCTGAGACTATTATTTTATAAAGATAAAAGGTTTTAAAAAAAAAGATAAAAGGTTTATTTTGGCTCACGGGTTCTGGAGGTTCCAGTTCATGATGGATTAGACCCATTGTCTTGGGCCTGTGGTGAGGCAGCACATCATGGTGGGAACACATGGCAGAGCAAAACTACTTACATAATGAGCAGAAAGCAAAGGAAGGAAGAAGAAGGGGCCAGGGTCTCACAATTTCCTTCAAGAGCATTGCCCCCATGGCCTAAGGATCTTTCATCAGGCCTCCCTCCCAAAGGTTCCACAACCTCCAACAGTGCCATCCTGGGGACCAAGCTTTTACACATGGGCCTTTAGGGGGCAATTCAGAGCCAAATGATAGCATATCACAAGGATGAAAGTATCCTTTTCAGAGAACCTGCAAATGCATAAATGCATAAAAATTGACCCTTTGGAAGAGGAGTTCAAAGAGCCCGATCCCTTTTCTTTCCTTATTTCTTTAATTCCTTCCCATGAGCTAGAATATAGTAGATGAGGAAGGCGCTTCCCTAATTCTCTGAGTATTTTATGTCTAGTCTCCCTTGAGAGCCACAGTTTACCTTTCCTGATGTCCTGCATATGAATCCCCATCACTTATTCTCACTGTGAAGACATGGAACTGGATCTTCTGTTACTAATAAATAGAATTTTTCCAATCCCTCACACCCTATTTATATTGTGTATTAGAGTTCCCATTATCTTTCTTTAGCTAATTTATGTGACTGCTTTTGGCATCTGACAAATGTTTCTCATATGAGTGGAAAAGCTTTAGGGACAGAATTCATTCTGTTCTCCTAGTTTATGTATTTCTCATTTGCATTCAGAAATGGATTTATCAAAATAGCAATTTTGTTCCACTTGGTCTCATTTTTAAAGTGAGAGCCACAGTAATGAGATGTTGACAATTCTGAGGTCTTGTTCACCACCTCAGATTCTAAATAAAATATCCAACATCATTCAGTTCACATTGAGATTACAATTTGTGTTTGGCTGCTGTATAAAAGAATCCAGATAGAAAAAAGTCTTGTATTTTATCTTTCTATTTTTGCCTTCTTCAATCAGGGAAGGCCTTTGTATTCACTGTCCCAGGGTATTTGCTGGACCAGTCAGGTGCTGGTTCTTTTAGGAAAACCTGGTCCACTGGTGAAAATTTCAAAGGCCGGAGGATCAGGCTGACTTCATAGCATTCAGTTCAGGGTATTTGACTATGGTGGAAGATTCCTTTCCAACTAAAAATCATTTAATAAAACAAATTTAAAACTGAAGGCCAAATGATCTCGGTTCATGTTATTTTGAACATTTGCTAATAGTTGTATAGAGGGATTGTGCTGGGAACGAAGGGAGGGGAGAGGACCCCTAGGGATGGGGTGGGAGATGACAGTAAGAAGAGAAAGGTACAAATGGAAGAAATGATTTACAGTAGAAGGGGTAGAGAGAGAAAAGGGGAGGGGAGGGGAGGGGAGGGGGGATAGTAGAGAATAGGACAGATAGCAGAATACATCAGACACTAGAAAGGCAATATGTCAATCAATGGAAGGGTAACTGATGTGATACAGCAATCTGTATACGGGGTAAAGTTGGGAGTTCATAACCCGCTTGAATCAAACTGTGAAATATGATGTATTAAGAACTGTGTAAGGTTTTGAACGACCAACAATAAAAATAAATAAATAAATTAAAAAAAAAAAAAAAAAAAAGAGAAAGGTTTCTCCGAGGTTAAGAAGGGGCATAGATCTGCAAGACCTTGGGGCATGGCCCAGGGTTGTGGCTAGGCTTGGTGGGAGGACAGGAGTGACTACTTGGTCAAGACAGGGATTTTTCTAGTACAGCCTCAGGCAACCACCAGGGCTTGAGGATTCTGGAAGTCAGCAGGTATGGAAAATCCAGAAGGCCTGCTCTTAGGTTTTCCTTCTTTTCTGTTGACACTTGAGACCTTCATGAAATTTGACCGAGAGCCACCATAATGACTTAGGATGGAATCTGCAATGTTGGTGTGCCGGGAGCTTAGGATAAGATTTAATTTGAATTTAAGACAAAAATGTAAATTGACATTGTCTGCAAGTTTGAATCAGTGAAATAAAATTCATTCTCATTATGACTGGAACAGCAAAAAATTGCAGACGATTTTTCATATTGTATAATGAATACCTTAAATAAATTATGGTACATCCATATCAAGATTTATAGAACTATATTGCTATGAGCTGTCATGTGACAAATTCATGTTATGATGTATCAAGTAAAGTTTGATCCCACCTTAATAAAATAATGCAGGCATAGATATGTGTTTTCATAAAAACATGGGTAAAAATATCTGAAACTACATACATCAATATGTTACTGGTTGTCTATTTAGATTATGAGTGACATCTTGCCTAGTTTTTACTTATTGTATTTATTATTGGGGAGTTTTATTATCTAATTAATCCTACTAAGAATAAAAACATAATTTTAAATAATATGAGACCTTAAGTGTATCTTTTTCTGTTCAGATGGTATTGCAGAAATACAAATAGAAGCAAGGCAGAGCAACTCCTCAGAACTGAGGTAAGTTGTTTGTGCTTATCTTATGGGTTTGATCTCAGTACAGCTTAATTTTAATGAATCCCTAATAAATGGCCCCACACAGTTGTTTCTAAAGCCTAAAATGTCTATGATATAAATATGTTTTTTTCCACATCATTTTAAAGAGATTATTTGTGTGTTAGCGCACTGGGCTTCAGTAACAAAGGGCCACAAGCTGAGGGGCTTAAACAACGGAACTGTGTCTCGTGGTTCTGGAGGCTGGAAGTCAAAAGTAAGGTCCCAGGAGGGCTGGTTCTTTCTGAGGGCTGTGAGATGAGGATTTCTTCTAAGCCTCTCTCCTTGGCTTGGAAATGGCAGTTACTTCCCTCTGTGCATGTCTGCCTCTGTATCCAAATGTCCTCTTTTTATAAGGACACCAGTCATGTTGAATTAGAGCTGACCATAAATACTTCATTTAAACTCAGTGACCTCTGTAAAGACCCTTGCCTCCAAACAAGGTCACATTCTGAGATACTGGAGCTTAGGAGCTTCTTTGTCAGGGAAGAGGGATACAATTAAACCCATAACAGGAGGTAATAGCTGTACATGAACAATTTTTTCTTTCTTTCATACTGATTTATCATTTGCTACCTTGCTTTCAGCATTTTATTGTTTTTTCTTTTTTCTCTTGAAGGTATTCATTTTAGAATAATTCACATTGATATTAACAATCTTTATAAATGAAAGCTTAATAAAATATTTGCCTATAGAAATAAATGTGCTTATATTCTCACATCTTAAAAAGAACTAAAAGAATGCTCTAGACGAAATGGTACTAGGCTAAGGAAGGAGACCTGAGTTTAGCTGTAGCTTTTCTAGTCCACTTTTTGCATAAGATAAGAAGGTTGGGTTAGAAGATGACCCCTGCAATTCCCTGTGTTTATGATCTAAACACATAGAGTTATTCTATTTAGTAATAGTTCCAGGTCTTTTAAGCAGTTTTTTTTTTCTCATTTTCTCTCCTGCTTTTTGTTACCAGTCAAGGTTTTATTGAACACTTGTTTCTGTAGTATGTGCTGCAAAAACAGTGGCAGGTGGCTTTGCTCATTTGGGTTCCACCTGACCATGTCCATCCCCACAGGATTGTTTGTTTTGGTACCAGGGATTGAAGCCAGGGGCACTCAACCATTGAGCCATATCCTCAGCCCTTTTTTAATGTTTTATTTAGAGACAGTCTTGCTGAGTTGCTTAGGGCCTCGATAAGTTGTTGAGGCTGGCTTTGAACCTGCAATCCTCCTGCCTCAATTAACTACCATAATTATTGTTCCTAATTGTTCTAATCAGATATATTTGTGGGGCCTGATTTAATTCCATTGTCTTTCTAAGAATAAAATTTAAGGTATTAGGGAATGTAGCTTAGTAAGCATGCACAAGGTCCTGGGTTTGATACTGGCTTAAAAGAGAAAGAATACAATTCATTTTACTTTTCAACTATTAAGCACATTTTTCATCTTAGAGCAACATAAATACTAGAGATTGAACATGGCATTAGTGGTAGAGTACTTTAAAGTTCATAGCTTCTGTTTCTTGCTCTTGGGACCTGCTGAAGGTTTGTCCTTTATTCACTCAGAATTGTAACTGACTTTTTGATTTTCTCCACTTTAGTTACTTGTGTTTTCATTTCTCCTTTTGTAAAGATTGGCGTTTAACATGAAATTCCAGGGAAATTAAGAATATTTAAGTACATTCTTATAAAGAGTATGAGTTATTTACAGGAAAATTGCTATGAGGATGGAAAATGATTTGAGTCAGGATTCAAAGCTTACAGCAAATACGAAAAAAATGTATGAAATGAAATCTAATTGTTAAGCAATACTCCTTTCTTTCTTTGTTTTGTACCAAGGACTGAACCCAGAGGTGCTTAACTCCCAAGAAATATCCCTAGCCCTTCTTTTTATTTTTTATTTTAGACAGGGTCTTGCTAAGTTGCTTAGGGCCTCACTAAGTTGCTGATGCTGGCTTTCAACTTGTGATCCTCCTGCCTCAGCCTCCCCAGCCCCTGGGATCACAGGCATGTTTGACAAGCAAGTCATTTTTTCAGTGACTGTTTTCCCACATGTTCAGGACTTACAGGCTCTGCAAAACCTTGTCTGTTAGTTTTGTAAGGGCTCCGAGAAATGATCTGGTTGAAATGTCTGCCTTAGTATGTGTGAGAATTTGCAGTTGTGGGGAACTGTGAGCATGCTTTTCTTTAACTGGTCTCATGGCTCAGTAGTGTGAGGTAGAAAGCCATGTAGATGGGAGAAACCAAGGACCTCTACTGGTAAATTGCACTTCTCCAGAGCACATTTTCTCAATAAAGGATAATATTCATAAAATTTTAAGATCAGGTTCTCACATCTTTTCCTTGACATTGATATTAGTTATTAGAGTAAAAAAGCAATTTCTTAACTTTTATTTTAGGATAAAGAAGGTGCTTTTATGGTAAGGGACTCCAGTCAACCAGGCTTGTACACCGTCTCCCTTTATACAAAGTTTGGAGGGTGAGTAATCCTGCTCCACTTAATTAATTAACTAATTAATTAATTTTTAATGTAGAGTTTTATATGAATTTTCCTATATTTTTGTATGTATTCCTCATCTCCAAAAAAAAAAAAAGATTCTGCATTCAACAGTAAAAAAAATAAATAAATAAAACTTGAACTTTTTTTCTAAAGTCTCCTTTTTTTTTGCCTTTATATTTTCAGGAATTTATACCATAGTTTTCCATAAGTATATATGTTCAGCATGGCTATAGAAACCTTAGTAACATTCAAAAAAATAATTATTGTTCACGGAGCTAAGCACTGAGCATGCCTCTGTGAGCAGAGTAGGCGCAGACTTGGCCTCCTTCCTTCCTGGCTCAGTGGGGTCTGTAGACAAGCGAACGGGCTGGGTGGGGGAAGCACTGCGACAGGAAGGTGATATTGGGGCCGGGGGTATTGGGGTTACAGAGCTAAGACATATCTGTTGTCCTCAATTCAAGATGAGACCTCATAGGTAAGGCAGGAAAACACTGGAGGGAAGGGAAAGAGTGTTTCTGACCCAGGGTACTGTCCAGACCCAGAGGTGGGAGAGGATATGGTGAATTTCAAAGAACTGAAACAGCGTGTGTAGCTGGACTGTAGGGAGAAACCCAGAGGGGGAGGAAGAGAAACCTGAGAGGTAGAAGCCGAAGCCAGGTCATGTCAGTGTCCAGGACTATCTTGAAAGCATTTTTATCAAGAGATGACAAGAGAAGGTCTGCATTCTAGAAAGACATCTAAAGTGGAGTGTGTACATTTTTTAAGCCTAATTTATTTACTTTTAGAAATGCAAGTACTCTGGATCCCAGTGACTTGGGAGGCTGAAGCAGGAGAATCACAAGTTTGAGGCTAGCCTTAGCAACTTAGCGAGACCCTATTGTAGAATAAAAAATTTTTAAAAAGGGCTGGGGATGTACTGCAGTGGTAAAGTGCCTCTGGATTCAATCACCAGTACTAAACCAAACCAAACCAAATCAAACCACAACAACAAAAAAACGGGAAGTGCAAATGCTCTGAAAATTCTCAAGTTTATGCTAACAGCAAGGACAAAATGTGGTAGCCGCTGATGGCTTTTTTGAGACTTTTAATTGTTGTTGAATGGAGCTGGGGAATGTTATCTTTCTCCATCTCATGAAAGGGACCAAGTATGTTATCAGTGACCACTTGCAGAACTTCCACCTGTTAATGTGAAAGGAAAAACTAAAGAACACGGAGAAAGAAATAAACTTCATGCCAGGAATAGAAGGGGCCATACAGAGAAAGGCTGGGGGTTCACCTATAGAAGACATCTAAGAGGAAGTTATGTTATCCCAGCTTGGTTGTAACACATTTCAATTTTCCTTATAGAGAAGGTTCATCAGGTTTCAGGCATTATCACATAAAGGAAACAACAACATCTCCAAAGAAGTATTACTTAGCGGAAAAGCATGCTTTTAGTTCAATACCTGAGATTATTGAGTATCACAAGCACAATGCGGCAGGTAAGTGACCTGTTAACACTTATTTCAAATGTTAGGTATTGGTGCAGATGATCCGACATCCCAATGAATTCTTCTGTGAGAAGTTTTATTTTGTAGTTAGTTAGTTGTAAAGTGTGATGGGTATAAAATCAGTGTATGTTAAAGAAGTGATATATCCAAGAAAAATCAGAAGTAATATCACGGTTCATAAAAAGTTCTATCTTGACATTAGGACATGATTTATTTCAATGGATTATGGTATTGATATTTCTGGGCTTTGTATCATTAGTACTAAACTAAAAAGATGTCTGTTTTAAGCCAAGCATGGTCACATGTGCTTATAGTTCTAGCTACTTGGGAGGCTGGGGCAGGAGGATCCCTTGGGTTCATGGCCAGCCAGGGCAACATGGTGAGATCCTATCTCATACAAAGATACTGTAGTCACTGAAGGAGCTGCTAGATGTACCAGCATTTCATCCCATGCTGTAGGCTTCCAAAGAGTAGATGATAGACACTCCTTTCCTTATTTATGTTTGATAAACCCATCGTAAATTGAGAACATCCTAAGTCAAAAGTGCATTTAATCCACCTCGCCTACCAAACACATAGCTTAGTAACTGTGGAGAGTCCACTGTTGACTGGGAGCTGTGGCTCACTGAAGCTTCCCATCATTGCAAGAGAGTAACTTCTTATATATTGCTAGCCCAGGAGAAGATCAAAATTCAAAATTCACTAGACATTCAGAAATTGAAGAATGCTTTCTAGTGAAATGATATAATTTTTGCACTATCATAAAGTTGAGAAAAATTCTAAGTTGAACCTGCATAAGTTGCAGACTGTCTGAGATCACATCCTATGCATTCTCTATCTTCCTGAATCTCTGCTAAACTCAGCACCAGAGTGGGAACAAAACAAACACCAAAAAAATTACAAATGGAAACTACATTTATGCCATTGAGGTTCTATGGGATTGATGCAGCATGATTTCTACTCCTGGATTTTAAAGATATAACTGAACAGGGAACAGACAAGCATGGAAAGTGAACTTTTATAATTTCATCAAAGGCCCTTTATAAAACTTGTTGTTTTTGTGTGAGTCCATTTACTTTTTTCAGAAAATGGTAAGAACAGTTACTATACCACAAAACTTATCCATTTAAAGTATACAGTTCAGTGGTGCTTAGTGTATTTTCAGAGCTGTGCTGTCACCATCATCTAATTTTAAGAACATTGTCATCATTCCCCAAAGAAATCACCCATTACCCCTCCTTCACCAGCCCAGCCCCAGGCAACCACTAACCTACTTTCTGTCTCTGTGGATTAGCCTATGCTGAACATTTCACATAAATGGAATACAATGTGTGTTCTGTTATGACTTGTTTCTTGGATACAGTATAAGGTTTTTGAGGTTTGTCCATGTTATACCATGTGAAAGAATTCTTTTTTTTTTTTTTTTTTTTGGTACCAGGGATTTAACCCAGGGGTGCTTAACCATTGACCTACATTCCCAGCCCTTTTTATTTTTGACTTTCGGACAGGGTCTTGCTAAGTTGCTAAGGGTCTCGCTAAGTTTCTGAGGCTGACTTTGAACCTTCCATCCTCCTGAGCTACTGGGATTACAGGCATGTGCCACTGTGCCCACTTCCATTCTTTAAATAAAACAAAAACTATCACAAGTTTGTTCAAATAATCAGGTAATATAAAAATGCACAGGGCTAGAGACATAGGAATTGTACAACTTCTACCAATTATCGAGTCACCATGCAGAGCCTAGCTCAATATTTGTGTAATATATAGGTTCTCAGGCCAACATACAAGTCTACCTTTATCTCTTCAATAAAAGTTTTAACTTCAGTGTAATAATGGTCAGTGGTGAGATAGAGGATCCACCCCTCTAATTCCAAATCTGGGGAGTTATGTTAACACTCACCTGTTGTGATAGAAAGTCATATCTTATTTGCTTATGGAAACCAACACACAGCCTGGGTATGCACAGACTGAAGTCATGAGGATAGGAGAAAAATTGCTGGCCAACATAAATACCTGATAACATTTTCTGCCTGATGGACTTGCTACACACGTCCTTGGAAATTGGCTTGTATATTCTGCTGAGATCTGACATGTAACAGGATAGAGGTCCTGGGGAATATGGAATTTCTAAATTCAGGCAGCCTGCTGGATAAGATATCAATTCTTTTTTATTGATGAAAAATAATCCGTCATATGGATTTTATTTATTTATTTTTCATCTGATAGATTTCATTAGCATAATTTTAAAGGAAATATAATTATTAAATCTAATAACATTTGGGTTGCTTCTACATTTTTCATGAATAAAGCTGGTGTGAATAGTTGTGTACAAGTGTATACATGAAAATATGTCTTTATTTCTCTTGGGTATTTACATGGAGTGGACTTGCTAAGTCATGTAGCAATCCTGTGTTTAACATTTGAGGAGCTCATTCATATTGACTTATTCCCAAATACTTTATCTGTTTGTTCTGTTTCTTATTGGTGTTCCCATTCCTCTATTTTTTTTTCTTTTGTAAGTTTTACTTTTTAATCACTATCTCAACTCATTCAACAAACATGTATTTAGTGTCTACTGCATGCTAGAAGCCAAGCTAAGTTTTGGGGAGAGTGCTATGGATCAGATAATCATTGATTCTGATTCTCTCAGATTTTATCCCCTGAGAGGAGATAGATATACATAACAACTTTAAATTACTGTGAAATGTGCTATAAAAGAGCAAATACAGAGTGCTTTTGGTGTTGATGGAAAGGCATCTCCTATTTCTTATTTAGTGCTAAAAGCAACTTAGGTTAAAAGATTTAACTTACTTTCCTGATTTCCAACAGTTGATATTTCCAGTGGTTAATCTTTTCAGCCTATTTTTATGCTAAGATTGCTAGCATTGAGTTATATCAGGGGAATCACTTTAATTTTTAGCAGCTCAGTTTAATTCTCTTTCCCAGTTCAGCTTTCATATTGGAAAGGAACATGAAATACTAACAGAAACCTTTTAATATCATTTAAAATGTTTGTGAGGAAGCTAGCACAGTGCCTGATACACACTAATATTTAGAAGGAGATTGTGGAATGAATGAAAGCCTATGGCATAGAGCTATGTGTATATGCAGAGGGAGAGCAGTACATTTATAAATGAATGAATTGTACATTTCTAGATTAGCATTTGGTCATGTGGAGTGGCTAAGAGCGATTTCACCTGTGATACTTTCTTTGATTTCTAGGACTCGTCACAAGGCTGCGGTACCCAGTTGGTACAAAGGGGAAGAATGCCCCAACCACTGCAGGATTCAGCTATGGTAACTCTCATTTTGTAGTTGTATCAGCTAATTTTCCATGAAAAGAATCCACTATCACATGACAAATTTAGATGTGTAGAATTCCTAACAGTGGAACCATTCTTATAAATTTGTACTCTGAGTTTTTAGATGGTTCTATTTTATAACTATAGTTACCCTAGATTTCCTATTTTCATGATTGTTTGTAATTCAATGGAAAAGTTTCTGTTGGTGAAAAATAAACATTATCCTGTTATATCTAAAATAAATCATAGCCCTTCCTGGTTCTCACTGCTGTTGATTACTCTCAGGGATGTAAGGTTAGAGGTAATGGAGAACTCTTCCAATGCAATTGTTTTTTGTTGCTTCTGGAAAAAGCCTTTTAAAGAGCAGGTTTAATTTTTTTTTAACTTGATGGAACTAAAATAGAAAAAAAAATCCAGAGGGAAGAGTGGTAAGTGAGGAAGTATTTGTCTTCAAAAAAGTACCTTAATCTTCAGCTGTTATTTTCCTATTATGCAGCATCTTGATTCTTCAGTTCACTTTGCTTGTATAGTGATGGCCAAGCAGGAACATTCTCCCCAGAAGGTGGAGAGCCACTTTGTGCTGTCTAGACAGATTGCCATTATCCTAGGACTTGGAGGCAGATCTTGGTTACAGTTTCTTTTCAACACTGATTCATGCTGTGTTCTCTTTATTAAGTGCTCTCACTTTTCCCTTCTGTCTTGCAGAGAAGTGGGAGATTAACCCTTCAGAGCTGACCTTTATGAGGGAACTGGGGAGTGGACTATTTGGAGTGGTGAGGCTTGGCAAGTGGCGAGCCCAGTACAAAGTAGCCATCAAAGCCATTCGGGAAGGCGCCATGTGTGAGGAGGACTTTATAGAAGAAGCTAAAGTTATGATGTAAGTTATTCTCTCCTGCCAGGCTCCCTGTTTGTATTAGAAAGTGGCTCTTCCTCAGCTAATACACCTGCTGGTTTCTTTTCCTGTTGTAACCCTGTGTGTGTATGTCTTCACTCCCAGGAAACTGACACACCCCAAGTTGGTGCAGCTGTATGGTGTATGCACCCAGCAGAAACCGCTTTACATTGTTACTGAGTTCATGGAACGGGGCTGCCTTCTGAATTTCCTCCGACAGAGACAAGGCCATTTCAGTAGAGACATCCTGCTGAGCATGTGTCAGGATGTGTGTGAAGGGATGGAGTACCTGGAGAAGAACAGCTTCATCCACAGAGACCTGGTAACCACGAGTCACTGTATTCCCATTCACGGGCCTTTGTAAACAATAAGCAGTGATGTATTAGTATCCAATTTTTGTTCATAATAATGTTTCAGCATTGTTTTTGAACCTGATAGATTTCATTTGCATAATTTTAAAGGAAAGATAATTATTAAATCTAATAATTTATGGAGTTGATATCTCTGGGTACGTTTCTGTGCGTTAAATATTAGACCTCTGTTAGAGTTCCATGAGATAGCAAGTCATAGCAGATTTATTACCCTCACCGTTTTGTAGATAAGAAAGTTAGCTTCAGGGAAGTGAAAACCTTGCCTAATGTGGTAAACAGAAAAGCTAGGGTTGGCCTTGACCTTCTGGCTAAATCCTAAACTCTTTTCCACCTCACACACTGTAAACAGAAACCATCAGAAAAATCTCTTAGTTCACTCCCTTTATCCAATGTGTTAACCTCTGACAAGACCAGAAAAGAAAACCTATTACTGGTTCTAAAGACGCTCCTTAACTTTTCCTTTCTTATTCTACTTTTTCTCTCTCTTTTTTTTCATTCTTCTTTTCCTTCCATTTTTATTTTCCACCTGTTTTCACAAATGTGTCTGTTTTCAACATATCAGTCACACTATCACTCTACTTTGACTCTTTCACCAAAATAAAAATGATTTGCATGTAGGACTTTCCGTCATATTTTAGTTCTAGCTTTTTTTTGTGATAAAGTATGGACACATTTCTTCTAGAGAAGCAGAAAGGCATTTTTAAAAATTTAACAGTCACCTTAAAGAGGCCTTGTTCTAATAATCACTTCACACACACACACGGAAAAAAATCTCTCATTTAATCATCATAATAATCCTAGGAAGTAGTACTGTTATTATTGCTATTTTGCAGATGGGAAAATAGAGGTGCAAATATCAATAGTCAAATAAACTGTGAAGGCAGTTTTGAACTTGAGGTTTTGACCGAAGTCAGTATTCTAACCACTGTGCGACAGTATCTCTAGATTTAATGTGTAATAGAGAATTTGGGATTTGGAGTTGGAAAACTTGATTTCCACAGTGTATTTTGGGATAGTTGCCTAATCTCTCTGAGCCCCAGACCCTGTTTCCACAGCAATAAATTGTGTTTTTTTTTCTCATAAGACTATTTTAAAGGTCAGTGTATAATCGAGGCAAAGGGATTAAAAGTGGATGTGATGTACAACATTAGTGTTGGTTATTATGCTCAGTGATAACAGAATATTTCTGTCATATTGAAACAGTACATTGCTCTTTTTTGTACTTAAAAAACTAATAAAAGTAGAATATCTTCAAGAATGTGTCAGACTACACTTGTCTACAGACCTTATCTTGGGGAAAGCAAGAAATATTGTCATTATCAGTAAGAAAATCACACTATTTAATAAGACTAGGAGGTGGGGAAAGAGGGTTGTCCCATCTATTGATCTTTATTTAAGCGTGGTCATTGGTAAAGACCTTATTGCATAATACCTTATTGCAAATATGTTTTTTTGACCTTTTTACTTAAAAAATTGTTATACATTGGAGACATTTCTATAGGGCTAAAAATGATTTATAAGGACACATTTCCACCCTATACAAATGTTGACTGGCATATAATAAATTTAATGTGACAGGACTTTTATTTTTCTTCATTTTTTGGGTGTAAATTTTTAACGAATATATCATCATAATGTTTTCCAGGCTGCCCGAAACTGTCTAGTAAATGAGGCGGGAGTTGTGAAAGTGTCTGATTTTGGAATGGCCAGGTAGGTCTTAGTATATGTGTTTTTAAGTGATGTTCACTTTATGTTATAGAATTAATAGGTGTAGGAGTAATTTGCACCAATGAGACAGAAAGAAAGTAATACATTGAAAAAACTCTACATTGTGGTGTTAATAGTTCTCTCCACTAGGTGGTAGTATAGCCCATTAAATATACAGCTCTTCTCCTGCATGTGGATTAGATTTCTAGATTTGTTTTCACCAAAACGTGTTTTGTGGTCCAGCACTTAGAAATCTCCACATCTGCAGCATTTTTATTGTCTTAATATTTGTAATTATAATAGAGTGTAGAAAATATTTTTTGAAAGTATATTATTTATCTTCTCTCCTTCCCTCTATTCTTTGATCTGTTCATAAAAATTAGGTGCCTGCTATGTACATGCCGGACACAGGTGTATGAACCAAAGCAGAGACTAAGCCACATACAGCTCATGTTCTAGAGGAAGGAAAACGCAAGATCTGAGAATAATTTATGTGATAGAGCAGGGGTCAGCAAATGACAGCCTGTCAGTCAGTCTGACCTACACTTTTCTGTGTGTGTAAACCAAGAATGGCTTTTATATTTTTAAATGGCTAGAAAAAGTTCAAAGAGTATTGAAACCTGAAAATTATCTGAAATTCCAAAGTCAGTGTCCATATAAATAGTGTTATTGAGGCAGAGCCTCATTTCTTTGTTGATGTGTCATCTGTCACTGGTCTCACCCTGCAGAGGCACAGCTGGGAGTTGTGACAGGGACTGTGTGGACTGTGAAACCCAAAGCATTTGGGTGCTCAAATAACTGTCCGTCTTCAGAAAAAGTCTGTGTACCCCTCGAGAGATAACTTGGGGTAGAGCAGAGGTCAGGGAAGATGTGTTAGATCAGCTGACTGGGAAGGCCTCTCTGAGATGGGGATAGTGAGTGGAGACCAAAAGGCAGGAAGTGACCAGTTAGGTGAAAATCTGGGCATAAAATATTCCAGGTGGAAGGAACAAGTGCCAGAGCTTGAGGTCCGGGATGAACTTGGGCAACTTGGGGAACTGGAAGAGGGCCAAGGAAGGTGGCCCATAGGCAGTGCTAGGAACAGTTAAAATGGCAGGCAAGGCCAGGTGCTGTGAGGCCACAGTCAGGGACCAAGGTTAGCTCCTAAGGAAACTCAGGCCTAGGGAGGTTAGAAAGATGTTGCCATCAGCTTCTGACTCTCGAGGTGTTAAGCGTTCTCTGTTTGCTTTGCATAAAGATGTTTAACATCTGATGGGCGTCCTCCACTTTCATATGTCTGAGCTTCAGAATATCTTTGCTTTTATATCAACCTCTGTGAAACCATCTTTATTCATTAAACCCTGATTCCCCTGACATGATTTGATCCAGCCCATAGTGGCATCGTTTCTAGCTACCATCTTTATCTGTATAGTTGCACAAAGAAAGTTTGTTCTTTTATTCAAATATTTCCTCATGACAGCTTTTAGAAATCAACTTTATATGTACATGTAACCTATAAATACATATAAATATGTACTGAACATATTATAGCAAAGGATAAAGTTCTCATATCTACCACCTCTAGTCAGCTATTCACCCCAGAAGCAGCTACTGTTACCATTGCTATATGTCCTTCCAGAAGGGCATAACTGTGTTCACATAGAATAATAATATGGTGTTGTTTTGAGTATGTGTGCATGTGGGGATGTCATGGTATATAAACATACATAGTGGGCATAGTGGTACACACCTATAATCTCAGAGCTTCAGGAGGCTGAGGCAGGAGGATTGCAAGTTCAAAGCCAGCCTCAGCTACTTAGTGGAGCTCTAAGCAATTTAGCAAGACCTTGTTTCCAAACAAACAAACAAACAAATAAAAAAATAAATAGGGCTGGGGTGTGGCTCAGTGGTTAAGAGCCCCTGGGTTCGATTCCTGGTACCAAAAATATTTAAATAAAATAAATATACATGCCACCATTTATATACTTTCTTTTTCTTTTTTTTTTTTTTTTCATATGCTGCAGTTTTAAATTGTGTTCTGTGGAATTATGGGGGCTCAAAACATGTGTCTCTAGAAACTTTTCACCACTTCCTTTAGAACAGCTCTGCTTTAGATCTTTCACATATGGGGCCTTTGAGTAAAATTTTGTTTAAAGAACAAAACTGCTTACCAGAAAGTTTTCCAACTATTCTATTGTGTTCCGCCTCTGTTGCCTAATAAAACAGAAAGATGAACAGAAAAACGAAAGTTCAGGTACTGATGTTGTGATATACCCCTCTCATCCCCTTAAATTACGCTGAGGAAGATGGAAATCACTAGGTGTGGTCACTGAGGTGAACCTTTAGCTTCAACCGGATGCTTATAGACTTCAATCAACTGTGTTTTTTTATTCTAAGGGGGTAAAAACGAAAGCACACATACGAAACAAAGATCGTACTTCAGAGGTGTAAACCCACAGTGTGTCTTACTCTAGGTATGTTCTGGATGATCAGTACACAAGTTCTTCTGGTGCTAAATTCCCCGTGAAATGGTGTCCACCCGAAGTGTTCAATTACAGCCGCTTCAGCAGCAAATCTGATGTGTGGTCATTTGGTAAGAGCGGGGCTCCACATTGCTTCTGCTCTGGGGAGGAAGTGGACACATCATGGACTAACGCTTATCCTTCCCCAGGTGTTTTGATGTGGGAGATATTCACTGAAGGCAGAATGCCCTTTGAGAAGAACACCAACTATGAAGTGGTAACCATGGTTACTCGAGGCCACCGACTCTACCGGCCGAAGTTGGCATCCCTATATGTGTATGAGGTGATGCTGAGATGTTGGCAGGAGGTATAGATATTTCTTTTGTGTTCTCTTAGGGAATCTCTAAAACATTTAGGGGTTGGACTTAGTAGCTGGATAATATGAAGGCCCAGGTAGGCAGTGCATGATTTATAGTGATTTCAAACTCTAGCTAGATAGGACGCCAACCCTCTCAACTTGGTTCTGAATAATCAGAGGAAGAATGTGAAGTGGAAATACTAATAATGAACTGCATTACGCTCAGACGGCTGCCTCGCTCCCACGGGGGAATCTTGCCACAGTTGCCTGAGCCATAGACAAAAAAAAATATGCCTGGAGAAGTTGCTCGCTTCCTTTCTGTGGCTTACTTTTGGGTTTCAAATATTACTCTTCTACCCAAAGAGGTTTCTTCCTTTAAACCTCAGCTTCCCCGGGTCTCTTTACTTAGTCTCTGGAAGGACCGAAATATCATCTCACAGGAAGATTATGTGCCAAGTGGTTTTTGAAAGACAATGATAGTAGCTCACGTGCCTTGTGTACTAGGCACTGTGCGGAGTGCTTTAGATTTAGTTCTCAAAGTACTCTTTGAGGTGGAGATATTTCTCCTGTGACCACTTTATAGATGAGAAGATTAAGGCTCCGGAGGTTGATGCTTGCTTGCTCCAGGCCATCTAGCTACAGAGCAGCAGAGGCTGTCCTGACTCCAAAGCCCAGGTTTTCAATCACCGGCTGTAACCTCCCAAGAACCCTGATTGGGTCGGGTAGAGAGACCTGCTAGGCAGGAAGTGGTACTAGGGGGAAAGAGAACAGCACGAACAAAGGTAAGGAGGTGGTTATAAACATGCTGTGAACATGAGGGTGGAAATTAGTCTGATTTAGCAGAGAACCCATGTGAGGATGTTCATGGGAAATGAAATTGGGTGATAAGAGGCCTGAGGAGGGACAGGTTATAGAGGGCTCTGCAATTTAACAGGACTTAATTTTGTAGGCTCTGCAGAGCTCTAGTAGGTCTTTGAGCAGGGACCTGAAAACAGCTTTGGAAAGGTTAGTCTAGCAGCAATGCATCTGGTCAACTGGGGTGGACATGCAGGGTCACCTAGGGTGGACATGCATGGTCATGAGACATGGGCAGAGACAGACTATTGGGAGATGTCTGCACTCTCCAGGGCCAAAGCCACAAATGCCTCTTTGTAGTGAGTTAGATTTAGGAGTTTGAGCAACGAAACTTTTCTTGGGAGTGGATTCTGGAACCGACAGCTTCTCTTTGACTTTTAATTGTAGAAACCAGAGGCGAGGCCTTCATTTGAAGATTTGCTGCACACCATAGATGAATTGGTTGAATGTGAAGAAACTTTTGGAAGATAAGTGGTGTTGTGACCAGTGGCTCCAAGATTCCAAAGCATGAAAAGGAAATGGCACTTTGTGGATAACTTATTTGGAACCTGGTTGTGTAGACGTTTTACGTATACACAGCTAAGGCATTTGCTTCTATACCAACCTTGGCTCTGTGACTGAGTTTACCCAGTTGTGGAGATGCTGCCTTAGAGCTGGTGATTCAAGGCACCCACTTCTTATTTCTCCCGAACTTGAGTTCCAGACACTATGCTCAGGCCCTGGGGTTTGCCCATTTTAGGGGTGTGCATGGAACCATGTTGGCTAGTGCCAGTAGAAATCCAGGGTTTGGGGGAAGGGGAACAGTACTAGACCCATGTTCCAGCAACCCTTCACTTCTCTGTGATTTCCGCAGAAATAGAGGCCTGGGACATTGTGTAGAGTTAAGTTCTAGATGAATCAGGAGCCCACCTTGGATAAGTACCCATCTTTTTTTTTGAAAACAACTGTTTTCAAGAGTGTTCCTAGTATTACATTTAAAAATACTTGTATTCTGTATATATTGTAAATACATATAATATATAAAGTTATATATTTATAAGAAACATGAGTTGTCTTTTAATTGAAACTTTTAATTCTGTAATATATAAGCTCCCTGTTTTAGGGACTACACATGACAGCTGTCAATTCCTTTCCTGGGGATCAAATATTCCTTACTGAAGAGAAGAAAGTGTGGGTCCTTTTGTTGCTAATGCTCTTCTTCAAGTAAATAAGCTGGGGATGCCTGTCTAGCATAGGCCCCAGTAGGACCTGTCTTGGGACTATAGGATCCTGCCTATGGTAGCCACAGCTAATCTGTGGAATATTTGATCCAGAGAATCAGTTAGTTCCTAATATGCCCCAGGGCATTGTTGCTCTAATTGGAGATGCTGGGCTCTGGAGCAGACAGATTAGATAATGTTGGTAACAAAGGCTGTCCCCATCTCAAGCACAACCCAGGAACAACTCAGGTTGTGGCAAAAAGTCCAGGGAGCTACTGAGGCAAATGGAGAGATGGCTTTTTGAGAACCTCAGGAGGCCCGGCTGGTCTTGGGTTCTCGGATCAGTGAGACTATCTGTACAGCCTCACAATGGACCTTCTCTCCGGCTTGTTCTGGTGGGTTTCTCACCCTTACAACATCTAAGACACCAGCTGAGTTAGAGCTCTCCTTTTTCTTCATGAGTCCAGGGAAAAGAAATCATCTAGGTCACCAACAGCAGAGAGCATTTGTTGCCCAACATATTGTTGATATTTATGGGGCACAAGGCTGAGGAAGACTTGGATCTTCCTCTAGGAGCTCCTTCCCCTCTGAGGGCTGCCATGATCTGTCCTGCAGTGTGACGTGTTTGGTGATAGGCCAGAGAGAGTTGCTCTGAGCTGCATCTTCACTCAATACTTATTGCTAGATTTTGTAAAAAAACAAAACAAAACAAAAACCATGCTGTTCTAGTTGTCTACCCAAATATAATTTATAGTCTTAATCCATTCTGATAAAAACAAGGCTGCCATAAGGAGAACCATGTCTTTGGTTTGGGTTTTATGTACCAGCAGCCCGTCTGCCAAAGGCTGGGTTCATTCCTTCACTAAAACCTTTATAATAGAAAAAAAAGTCAAAATATCCCAGTTCTTGTCAGAATCGGCCACATTCCTCCTCATTTGTCCCTCCCTTTCACAATAACATGCACACTTTTTCTTTTTGAGATACTGGGGATTGAACCCAGGGGGACTCTAATCACTGAGCCACATCACCAAAACTTTTTATTTTTTTTATTTTGAGACAGAGTCTTGCTGAGTTTCCCAGGCTGGCCTTGCACTTGTGAGGCTCCTGCCTCAGCTTTCCAAATTGCAGGGATTACAGGTGTACACCGCTACCCCTGGCAACATGCACACTTTTGACTGACTTGTAGCTCATTCAAGGAGTGGGTCATGTGCGAGCTAGACCTTAGAGTGACTGTCATACTTTCCTCCTTTACATCTTTCCTCTCCCGCCCCCAGTTTTTCCTTTTCACCTTGTGGAGCTGTGGGAAGAACAGATGGTGGGGAAGAGGATCAGGAGAAGGTCTAGTTCCTGTCCTAATCATCATGAATGTTAGGAAAAAAAAAAGATAGATGATAACTGGCAACACTTGTAACATTTTCTTCACTAAAACTTTAAAAAAGCTTTCTATGAAAGCATTGCTAAGGCCAAAAACAAAGTAAAAAGTAGAAGTATTCTCCCAGAATGCCAAAAGATCTGACTCTATGAGGCAGGAAATAGCCTGAGAATACACTGAGTCCTCATTAAAGTTGATCCCTTGATTAGTTAATTTTTGGTTATATTTTCCAGTGAGATGAAGCAACACTCCCCAATGTAATTTGCATTATTGATGTTGTTTTCATGGTTTTTGGCCAGACCTTAGTCATGTTTTAAGTGTATCATTGGATTTTCTTCTTCTCCCCAAAGTCCCAGAAGTGTCAATCCTAAATCAGAGGACACAACCTTCTAGGCTTCATATTCCAAAACCTGGAATCCTGTTCTCTTTCTACCACTTCCTGGGGCCTTGGGCAAGTTCCTTCCTCGTCTGTTCTTTATTTCATTCTCTATCTACAGAGAGCAATTAGACTTCAGGATTTTTAAGGTGCCTTTTACTAAAATTTTGTGATTTCTTGAAAATGTTGTTTGCTAGACTCACCCACACATATGGGAATGAGGAAGTAATAGCAACCACCCTCATAGATCTGGATGCAGATCTGTGAACTTTCTTATGTAGGCCATTAGATTGTCATTCACAGACTTTGAGGTTTTTAGAACAGGAAAATAGGTGGGGTTAACTTTGCTGCTGAGAATCGTCTTGGGTAAACTATGATTTCAGTTTAAAGATGTGTTTTTGTGCGTGGAGTGTGGCTGAAGAACTGAGGACGGCTTTATGTGCCCCTGCAGAAGGACAGCCATGATTCTGTCCACCTGTAAGTAAGATGGGCTTTGTTCTCAGGGCTTGTTCTGGACATGTTATTCTTCTTGAACATCAGAGGAAGTTTTGTCTAAGGCATAGAGCTTGTGAAAGTTTGCAGATAGTTTCCCCAGACATATTGACAGTATTTCGTTTCTTGTTTTAATAACCACAGTGGTGGTATAATTCTAGTAAACGTTTGGCATTGAGAACACAAAACAGCGAAAACCAGTGTCCTTACATCTCTAATGTGAGTTAAAATGTAATCAGTGTGAAGTGTTAGATTCTAGAAGGATATTTAATGTAAATAATTTAGTGCTGAAGGCCAGAAGACACATTCTAGTTGTGGTTCTGTGGCAGTCTTGGTGGGTTATCCTTGGCAACTTCTTTCTGTCAAGCCCCTGTCTTTAAAAGGACAACTCCCTTTATGGTTACCCACCAGTGAGATATCACAAAGAAACAACAGCTAAAAATGATGGGTGCTTCATGAACTTAATTCTGGAGTCACTTTGGAAGACTAGTTCTGGATGCCTATTCTGGAATGAAGTTTCAACAAAGTTCAATGTCAGATTAGGACAGATCACGAAGTCAAGGTCTTGCATTTCTGATTTTTAGGTGGTGTTTAGAAAAATTGATTTTAATTTTAAAATATCACCTGTTTCAGCTAAATTGGGACCCAATACTTATTGTTAGAATTTGTAAAAAAAAAAAATAAATAAACCATGCTATTCTAGTTGTCTACCCCAATATAATTTATAGTCTTAATCCATTCAGATAAAAACAAGGCTGCCATAGGGAAAAATGAAGTTATGTCATTTGCTGGTAAATGGATGGAACGGAAGGGCATCATGCTAAATGAAACAAGCCAGACTCAGAAAAGTCAAGGATTAAATGTTTTCTCTCATACATGGAAACTAGAATAAAATAAGGGAAAGGTGGGGGATGAGGGTCCCAAGGAAATAGAAGGGAGATTAGTGGAGCAGAGAGGGGGATAAATGAGGAGGGAGAAGGGACAGGAAAAGGCAGGCACACCTTCATGTATATTTATAAAGCACTAATTAAAAAAAAAGAGCACCTAAATAAACAGAAGGAAGACCACAGAGTAGAGGAAGGGAAAGGGGTGGGAGGAGGGGACTGAAATGGAGCAAATTATATTCCATACATGTATGATCATGTTAAAATGAACCCACTGTTACATGTACCTATAATGCACTAATAAAAACATCACCAAAAAAAAAAAAAAGCCCCCAAGGCTGCCTGTAATCAGAAATAAAGGCCAAGCAGATTAAAGCAGAAAAAGCCAAAAAGCAGTAACATATGGTCCTCTCCCCTACCCCACAGCAGGACAGAGCTGAGCAGTGACATAAGAATCTTTAAATATTAAAAGTTCTGTGAGCAAGGAGTTCTTCATTTCCCTTAGGCCAGAACTAGAGAGAAGAAGGCCCTGTGAATGAGAACAGGGAGGGCTTGGGTTATGTGATGTGTGAGAGAAGCAATTTGTGAGGGCTGAGTCAGGGTTTAGACTGCCTGAGGGGTGAAGCAAGAACACCTCTCAGGGGTATTTTGAGGATCATTCTCTTTGCCATGGAAGGGGATGGTTTGGGTGTGATCTCAGTGCCTCTCGACTTCTGATGATCTGGTTTGATGGTGAGAATCACCTATTTCCTTCAGCCATAAACTGCAGCTAACACGTGGTTCCATTTTCTTCTGGGTAAAAGAATGAGTTGTCTACTATGGACAAGGAGAAAGCCAAGTAATTCCTCATAGTAGACTAAAATTAATTTAAAAAAATGTCCATATGTGCTTTTCACAATCGTCTGTCAAATGCAATTGCTGTTTTCAGGGCAGTCGTGGCAGTCTGGCTTCATAAGCTGCTGCAGGGTAGAAGGAGGTAATTCTGGATGCTGGGATGTTGGTCCTGCTGCGTGATGGCAGATTCTGAGTTGGGTATGGGGGCAGCTGCTCCAGAGAGTTTCCATAAGTAAAACATAACTTGAATTGCCATCATTCACAGCAGCTAATAGTTGTGCTGAAAGCAGCCCCAGCCTAGGACAGGAGAATTCTTTAGAGAACAGGGCACAGGTGCAATGGTTGAAGGTTAGAAAATTTTACCTCTGACCTCCCCTGCAGCCCATTCCCACCTGCCCCCCACCTCCAATTTTTCTGCACTTCTTTTCTCTCCAATATATAAAGTTGAAAGGCAAAATAATTTTATAAGTGGTTCTTAAGTCTAGTGTGCTTGAAGGATGCCTGGGATAGTGTTATTGATTTAATTCCAGGATTCTGAGGGACTTGTGCAGATGATTTAAAAACAAGGAAGAAAAATACTGCCTCTGATTTTAATTCTGGAAGCTTATGGAATCAAACTTTGACAAAGCTCAGTGATATCAGATGAAGCCAGTTGACAACCATGGTTTTTGGACTTAACTCCATAGTTTGATCTGAGGTTGAGGTAAGGAGCAAAAATTGTCCATTACTATTATCATCACTAATGTGAAGTTGAGGGACCAGAAGGAGGCAGCCTCCAAGATGCCCCCTCTGTGAGGCTTGCCTCCAGGTAGTCATGCCCTAGTGCAATCCCTATTCTGGAGTATGAATCAGACCTAGTTCCTCACTTCTCATGAATAGAACCTGGTAAAAATGATGGGATGTCACCTTGGAGACTAGGTTATAAGGAGGTCCAGGGCCTGGTCTTGGTGCTCTCTGGCTTCTTGACTCAGATCAGCTGCCATGTGTGCACCCTCAGGCCACCCACGAGTAAGCCTGTCTTGAGAAACCAAGGCCTTCCAGTGGCCATGGAAGTGGGCTTGGAAGTGGATCTTCCAGCTCCAGTGGAGCCCAGCCTGGCCACAGCTTCACTAGACACCTTAAGCCAAAGGAGCTCAGCTAAGTTGTTCCTGAAATCTTGACCCATGGAGACCATGAGATCATAGTTTCCTGAGGTTTGAGAGTGATTCATTCTTAACAACAGGTAACTAACGAAGTGGCAAAAAGCAGGCAGAGCCACATGTCAGAAACAAACCTGTCTGCTTTCACAACCATTTGCCTCTGGTCTTACTCAAAAAGAGGTTCAATGTTGGCTGGATGCAGTGGTATATACCTGTAATCCCAGTGACTTGGGAGGCTGATTGAGGGTTGTGAGTTTGAGGCCAGCCTCAGCAACTCAGTTAGACCCTAAACAACTTGGGTGAGACTCTGTCTCGAAATAAAAAATAAAAAGGGCTAGGGATGTGGCTCAGTGGTTAAGCACCTCTCGGTTCAAACTCTGATACCAAAAACAAAAAGTGTTCAGTTTAATTGAGACTTTTTTTTTGTCATTGTTCTGATGACTTAAATTATTTCATGTTCCCCTCTGAAAAAAAGTATATAAAAGGGTTAATTGCAGCTTATAACCGTCTCTGGGTGGCTCCTCTGCTTTCTTCTGTGCAGACCTGCAGATCCTACGGCTCCTCTGTGGAGCCAACTGGCCCCATGTTTTCTGCCTTCAATGAATCCTGAGTCAGTGAGCACAGCTTGTGGTCCAGTGCCAGCTGTGCCCACAGGCCTTGTGGCCTGGCTGGGTGTTTCCTCACCTTGCAAGCGGTCTAGGGTGTCTTGGGTGTGATATGTGAAAATTCATCATCAACTTTGAGCCCACAGACAAGAGTTCTGGGAAACACGATTCCAAAGTATGGGGGAGGGGAGAGGTTGAATGGAAGGTCCAGCTCACAGCTGGTCATTTCCTAGAAGAAATCAAAATCTCTGCATAGAGCAAGCAAGGGCTTCCGGGTACTGGGAAGCTGCATGGTGTTTTGGCTGCGGCTGAGAAATATGAGCCTTCTTCAGGGAGACTCACTGCCTTTTGTTACTGGACCCTTCACTTGGGGAAACACTAGTCACCCTTGTGCTGGATGCCCATCCTGCTTCTTCAGGCTTCTAGAATCTTCTTTGTGCCCCTCCCCACACACTGTACCCCTTCAGGCCCCAGAGAGGTTAAGCACCATTCTTGCCTTCCACCCCATTTATCTCTTTGCTGTCCCACGAGCTAGGTACATTTTTCCTTCCAGTTGAATCCCCTAATGTAACAATTTCCCCCATTTCAAGGTTTCACTGATACCCTAAATGCCAACAAAACAGTTTGGGTTCTAATACAGAGTTGCTCACTTATTTGGTCCATACATTTAGAAAAGGTAAGGTCTCTGGTGAACTTCATGTCTTAGAAGAGAGGACATTTGAGTATCCAAAGGATGAGCAAGTGTGTACACACATGCACACTCAGGATGATTTAACAACGTAAATGTACAAAGGGCATAAACAGAATAGGGGTAGCTTTCTAAATTGAATAAAAACTGCTATGATCAACTCAATGTACCGCCTTTCCTTCCTTTTCCTTCCCACGACCCCATGGTTTTTGTCTGGTGTCTGGAAAGCCAACTTAACTCCTGGTCAGAGGCACAAATCCATGCTATAGGAAAGCTAGCGGTGTTGCACTGCCCACGTAATCTAGTTTAACTCAACTAAAAATCATGTGTCTTCAAAAGGCCCTAAAAATAGAACTAGTGGTGGGATTAAGGAAGTTTGGTTTTTCTGTAAACTTCTGGAAAAAGACAAGACATAGTTTATTGGCCTGGCCAATTTATAGGACCAGCTCCACTCATCTAAAGCTATTTTCTTAAAGCCATACTTTTATAAGGTGTTCCCCAGCCCTTGAGCTGCAGTTGGTACCAGAGATTCTTTGTCTTAAGACCACAGCCTGCAGCGTCTGGGTTGGCCAACAAGCCTGGCGAATAAGGCTTGAATAAGCCAGTTTCGAGTCATGTTTTTAAATAAAAAGCACTCACCATGTGCTAGTTATGATGATGACCAAATTCAATAGGATTGAATTTCCTTCGAGACAACTGATTCAAAAAGAAACTCTGATATCGGATGTGCAGAGTGGAGGTGGGATTGGGGGGTGATGGGGGATGAACTCAAGGTTTACTTGATGTAAACCTTAAGACATTGGAAATAAGGCAATGACAGCTGCTTTGCTTCTCAGACAGCCCTGACCGGGATTTTCACCTCCATGCCTTTCCCTGTGGAGAGGTGACCTTATGGACTGTCCTGAAAAATGGCACTTCTAACCCTCACTTCCTTCCCGTGTCCCCTGGTGGAAGTCTGTTCCTAATCAGAGCGCTGTTACCACCACCCAGAAACCTCTAGGGGTGGAAGGAACCTCAGCAGGCTCCCAGCTAAATGACAGAAGGAGGACAAAGCTTTCCCAGGAAAGATCACAAATACCAAATAAATGAGAGGCTCAACCGCATGACCCTCAAGAGATGTGCTGATGGTTCGCAAAGGTCACAGAGATTACAGCTGGACGTGATGATGGTTTTGGTTTTTTTAATAATTTGCTGGCCTATGGCATAACATTAAAGATATTTGCTGAGGAATGAGCAGATGAAAAGAACAGCGCAGATGTTACTGTCGGAGAAGAAACCCCTGCTCCTTCAGTAATCATCCTTCCACATGTCCTTCCAAATAGTCACTGTCCATCTCTGGGGCATTTTTGTCTCTCTGGCAAAGGCCTTTGATATGCATGAGTTCCTGCTTAAATTATGAATTTTCTAGAAGGACAAGAGCTTTCTCCCTTGTGGGTTAACACAAGGATTTAGAGAGTGACTTCTGTAATCACAGAATGCCTGTAGAAGGGAGTTCTGTGTTTACTTCCTCACCCAGAAGTCCTGTGATGTTGTAACAGAAAATGACCACAAGTCTATTAATCATTAATAACTGCTTTGGGATGAATTTTGGTCTGGTACTCCTAACAATAAAGATAATTAGTACTTGGGGTGTTAGGCTCAGCAAGGGGACACCAAAGAGCTGTTTGTCTTATAGTTTTTCTAATTCACTCAAAAATTATTTATTGGGCAGCAACTATCTGCCAGCACATGTGCAGTCAGGGGGATGATCCGATCCATAAATAAGCAAGGCAGAAGCTGTCCTCTCTGTTCACAACTGCTCCTGGTCTTCTGAGGAAATAGTTCAAATCCTTATCATAATTCCTGCTTGGTGTCTGATATCAGCAGTTTCTCTTTTGAAGTTTCATGTACTTAAAAGTGCGGTGATAATTCATCTTATGGGTCAACACGGCTGGGCCTTGGTGCCTAGCTATTTGGTTAAACATTATTCTGGATGTTTCGGTGAAGGTGTTTTTGGATGTGATTAATATTTAAATAGGTGGATTTTGAGTAAAGAAGATTGCCTCTGTGTTGGTTTTTGTTGCTCTGACCAAACTACCTGACAAGAACAGCTTAGAGGGAGAAAGGTTTATTTTGAGTTCATGGTTTCAGAGATTCAGTCTATCATCCACTGACTCCATTGCTCTGGGCCTGAGGAGCATGAGCAGAAGGGAATGACAGAGGAAAGCTACATAGTTCCTGGCAGCCAGTCAGGAGGGGGGTGGGGGGAGGGGACACAAGGAGCCAGGGACAGAATATTAACTCCAAAAGTGCATCCCCAGTGCCCTTACTTCTTCCAGCCATGCCCCACCTGCCTATAGTTACCACTCAGTTAGTCCATTCAAATTATTAATTTTTCAAATAGATCAATCCACTGATTAGCTTCCAGCTCTCATAAACTAACCATTTCACCTCTGAACATTATTAACACAGGAGCTTTCTGGGGACACCCCCCATAGTGTGGTTGGGCCTCATCCACAGTTGAAAGCCTTATGGATAAAAGTACAGTGTCCTCTAGACGAGAAGGAATTCTCCCAAATGCCTTTGGACTCAACCGCAACCCTGTCCTGAGTCTCAGACGTTGTACTTGCTAGCCTCCACAGTCATGTGAATCAGTTCTTTAAAACAGACCTCCCTGTCTGTTCATCCTAATACAGATGCCATGGTTACAAACATATAAATGCCATTAAAAAAAAAAATTCTGCAGCACGACACATCTCCTGTCACATCAGTCATTTACACCTCACTGAGAACAAGGGTCAGAATCTCTCTTGAGAGCTGTTTTGACAGTGGGGAGAGAGTCTTGCGTGGAGGCAACATTGAGTCAGAGGTAGAGACAGGACTTAAAAGAGAGAAGTGGAGGACTGAAGATCTGTGTTGGCTTACTCGCCAATCAATTGTGTTTTCAGAGAACCATCACGATTTTATGGGTTTACCTTAAATATTCCTGTGAGTACCTCATAAGTACTCGCTGAATGAGTTCCAGGAACCTGGGTGAGGGAAAAGGTGGGAGAGGAACAAACCGCCAAGAACTAGTTGCTTTGTCCTTGCTATCTTCATCGTCACAAGGACAATCTCATTGTCCTGGTCATGGACTCAGAGCAAAACTCTCTGGGCTTGAATTCTGTCTCACCTGCTTTTTAGCATGTGACTCAACAAATTACAGAACCTCTCTGTAACTCGTTTTATTTATAGGACCTAAAATAATGGAACATATCTCAATGTTAGCACAATGAGTGAGTCAATATGGTACAGTAATATCTTAGTTTATATTGTGCCTGGTGTATGGTAAGGACTATGTTGGTAGAAATGGGCAATAGCAATTCCTAGAAGCTAGGTTTTATTACTTAAGTTTAGCTGATGAGGCATCCGAATAGCTGCCAAGAGTCTCACCTTATTGCTATAAGATAACGCAACATTTTTAGACCATATCTACCTGATACAAAAGGTTTCTCAACCTTGTGTGCTGTCCCAATACAAAAAAAAAAAAAATAGAATACCAGTGAGTTTTTAATAATTTCACATAATTAAGCATTTCATGTTTGATGCTTGATTTTAGATGAGCTCATTTTTATTATTTTTATTTTCCATTTTTAAAATAGGTCTGAACAAAAAGTTAGACTTATTGCCTACTATAAATGCTACTACCTAAGGCTCCAGAAGCACAGTTTTCTTCAACTTTGCTGTTCTGCCTCGTCAAAAGGTTGTGGTCCATCTAGCTGTCTCTGTGGTCAGTGAGCTGTAAGGTATTATCTGATAGAATGAGTTACTGAAAGGACACAGGTATGATGGGATGGAATAAAGACGGGTGAGTTTTTGCTTAACAACTTTGTCAAGTTCTCGAAATATGTCAGAAACGGAAGTTGGATGATTTGGAGAAGACAAAAAAAAAAAAAAGTGTAAGACACAATCCTGAAATTGCAGAGCCTACAAGAGCTTAGAATCAACATGTACAAGAACTTAGGGTGTAAGGGCTCTCAACCTGGGGTGACCTTACTGCCAGGGAACATTTGACAATGTCTGGTAACATTTTAGTAGTTAAAGCTTGAGGGGGGCAGTGGTGTGGGTATTAGAAGAGAGGGGAACTAAGCAGCTGCTGGCATCTAGGCTGTAGAGGTCAGGGGTGCTGCTGATCATTCCACAGATAGGACAGCTCTGCACTATGAAGAACATTCCAGTCTTCTTGTTGATGACAGTGAGAGTGAGAAATCCGGTAAGAGATGAAGCCTCCTCCAAGAAATAACTATCTAAAGTGGTGCCTAGTTGACAGCCATAGACAGGGCAGATCACAGAGGTTTTGGGAATCCCAAAATGATACAAGTGGATTGTAGAGGAAGTCCTTTTCAGAACGGGCAAAGTCTCTCTGAGGATAGAGCAAGTGGAGGAAGCTAATGCCATGGGAATTGGTGAACATGTCAGGGTGGGGCCAGTCAAATTACAGAAGGCCAGAAATGAGGGAGAATATAATACTGAAGGTGGAGGACAGTCGACTTAGACTTGCTTGTAGGGAGTAGGTCTACAGGGTGAATGAACAGACCCAGCTCCAAGCAGAGACCCTGGAGTCGGATGCCTAGGTTCAAATCCTGACTCTCTGCTTAGTAGCCTTACTCTCAGTATGGGATAACCACATCTGTAAAGAGGCATCCATTCCTTAGGGTCATTGTGAGGATTAAATGAATGAATGTAGAAATGCAGGTGTGAACTGCTGAGGACTTGGACAGAGTACATACATAGGAAAAAGCCAAATAGTCATGTTGAATTTATCACTAAAATTTGTAAAAAAAAAAAAAAAAAAAAAAAAAAAAAAAAGCTATAATTCCTAGAACAGTACCTAACTAATTAGTACCTAGCTACTCACAGGGCAGCTTGATTTTTCTGGGACTTTCCTTTTATTTCAAATATGTAAAAAAATAGAGACTAATATAACATGTTAGGGATTCCTTAAAAAGCCATGTGACCACATTTTATACTTTTTTGGATTTGATGATGTTAAATAGATTAAGATTATTTTAAAACATGAGGTCACAGATTACCTTGTTGGACCATCTTATAAAGGTTTCTAGATGGTGTAGTTAGTTCTGCCTTGCCCAGTGGCCAAATGGTTCTTCATCGTTAGACGATCTATATAGTAAACTCTGATACGTCTATATTGCAGAAAAGGGCAATAGCAATTCTATACAATTCTATTGTATAGACGATCAGAGTCTTATCTTTCTTTATTTCAAGGACTTTCATAATCTAATCTTATCCTCTGAAGTGTTCACCATTTCCTAATTGCACCTGCTTGTTCTGCTATCAGTTTGCATATTGCCCTTAGGACTGAATCAAGACAGGTGTGTTCTCAGAGCAAGCTCATGCTTTGGTGCTTCTTTAAACCTATTCATTCATTCCTTCACTCACAAACATTTATTAAGTATGTAGTATATGTCAAAAACGGCTCTAGTCTACTTGGATGTCACCATAAAAAAATTAGACAAAGATCTCTATGTACATTCTAGGGGGACTATAGATGGCACAATACAGAAATAAATACATAAATTGCACAATATGTTGGAATACGAAAAATGCCATAAGAAAAGAAAAAGAAAGAAAAAGTAAAGCAGAGTGAGAAATGTCAGCATGAGGAGTCTATGTGGCTGTGACAATTAGGGTACTCTGGAAGAAGCTGAGATTGGAGCAAAGTCTGGGAGAGAGTGGAGGCAGTTGAGTACACAGTGCTCTTAACTACATAAAGCAAAGGTGAGAGCAGGCCTGGCAGGCTCTGGAAGCAGCTCCAGGGAGGCAGTGTGGATGGAGGGAAGTAGGCCTTGCTAGGTAGTGAGATGAGGCAACAGGAGGCTGTGTAAATCCACAGGAGGGCTTTACAGGCCACTGGGAGAAAGTTGGCTGTAACTCTGAGTGAGGTGGGGAGCCACTGTGGGGTTTGCAGACAAGGTGTAACATGCTCTACTAGGTTTTTAGTTAATTACTCTTGCTGCTTTGCTGAGAATAAACGATTGATTGGTAAGACAAGAAGCAAGAAGATTTTTCATGTAAGCCAGATGAATTGACAATGATTTAATCATACTAGTAACAGATGAGGAGGGAAAAAACCATGAGATTATGCATGTTTGTATGTGTATGTTTTAAATACTTTCCATAACTGTTATGATATACCTGAAATAATCAACTTTAAAGAGTGAAAGGTTTGTTTTGGTTCATAGTTTCAGAGAAGGAAAGGGAGAAGAAGAGGAGAGGCTGAGGTTCCAATATCCCTTTCAAGGGTTTATCCTTAATCTAATTACCTAACTTCCTTCTGCTAGACCCTAATTCCTAAAGGCTCCACCACATCCCAACAGTGTCATGGGCTGGAGACCAAGCCATCAAAACATGAGCTTTTGGAAGACATTCAAGACCCAAACTATAGCATATTCACAACAGAAAATTTGCCATTTAAACAGTTTTTAGACATATACTTCAGTGATATTAACACATTAAATACGTTCGTATCATTGTACGATTACCATTATCTATCTCCAGAACTTTTTCATCATCCTGAACTGAAACTTTTATATATATATATATATCTCACCCCCACCCTGTGCTGGTGATCAAATGCAGAGCCTTGCACATGATGCTAGGCAAGTGTTCTACTACTGAGCTATGTTCCTAGGCCAAGCTATATATATATATATTTCTAAGTAACACTCAGCATGCTTTCTTGACAGATTGGCCTGGGTATGAGAGAAAGAGAGGAGTCAAAGATGACTTCAAGAAAGATGGAATTGCTTTGGACAAGATAGGGGAGGGTGGGTAGAGAAAATTGGGGAAGGAAGGAAGAAAAGGAGTTCAGATTTCATCTCATGTTTGTTTGAGGTGTCTGCTAGAAATCCAAGTGGAGAGTTCAGGAGTGCATTTGGCACACAATCTGGAGTTCATTAGAACTGGGCCAGATGTGTGCATTTGGATGTCATCAACCGATAAATGGTTTTTAAGCCACAGGAGGGAGTAAGATAATCAAAGGAGTGAATAAGACAGAGGAAAAAAAGACATCAAAAACTTTGAGGGCCGTCTGTCATGCAAAGGTCAGGGAGGTAGAGAAGTAGCAATAGAGGAGATGGAGAATGAGCAGGCCCACGGGGATAGAGTGCCAAATGCTGCTGAGACATCTAGGAGGAGAAGGACTTAGAACTGACCATTGGGTTTAGTGGTGTCAAGGTCACTGGTGACCCTAACAATAGTTTTTTTGTTGTTGTTATTTGTTTTAGAAGTGAGAGCTACAAAAGTTTTACTTGAATGGGGTAAGAGAAATGTAAGGAAAATAATTGCAGGCAGCAGGTACAGAATACTCATTTCAAGATTTTACCATTAACAGGGAGTGAAGCTGATGGAGGAAATACAATCACTGAGGAGTTTATTTTGTTTTCCAATATGCTGAAGTAGCAGTATATTTGTGGATGGGCATGATTCAGTAGAAAGGGTAAAAATGGTGATATGGGAGAGGGAGGGAATATTTTTGAATATTTAAGTTCAAATATCTCCAAGTGGACTTGAGCGCTGCACCTTTGCCACAGACGTTAAACTATTATAACCTGCTTCGCGCATCTATGTAACCTACATTTAATTTTGCATCTCTTGGCCCAGATAGATACAGATCTAATGAGGCTCTAAACAACACTGGAATAAATTGGTAAAACTGTAAATTAGATCCACTCCTGCCAAAATAGACAGAACCCTCAAGTGCTAATGTACACTCTCTCCAAGGAGTATTTTTGCTTGTTTGTTGGCAAATTGCTCATGCAGATACCATCAGACACACCAGATAAAAATTGACAGAAGCAGCTGAAGTCCAAAAACAGAGTAACATGATGCAGTGCAGATTTTTAGGAATCAATGAATTTTATTTTTATTTCCAGAAATAAGCCTTCAGACAGAACTTGGGAAATGAGTGGTTTCTGGGTACAGGAAAGGAAGAGAGAAAGTTATTAAATTGGCATGAGTGGTAAAGTAGCAAATATGAGTTGTTTGATCTGTATATCCAGGGCAGTAATTAAAAATTTATTATTGGACCACCAACAAGTTATGGGCTCAATGAATGAGCAATAGTAATATCCAAATCATAGAAAAGCGAATGCATGAATGTAGGTTTGGAAGATCAACTTCTTTGCAAGGGATGGAATTAATATGTATTAATTACTGCCTGGATATCTTTACTCTTTTCCATTTTATTCTACTGGAAGGATGAGCCTGTATGGATAAAATGTAGTAGACTGGCCCCAAAATGACTCAGTGATCCCCACATCTTGAAATTCATTCCTCTCCACTCTACACATCTCAAGTTGCTGTCTATAAGAAGCTTCTGGAAGGTCCCAGTATGAAAATTGCAGCACAAATCTCCATGAATTTGGAATAATTTCTTGACTCATGCTGATAACGATCTTCCATTTGAAAAGTAGCTCCTGGTGAAGAGTACATGGTTGGCCATGAATAAAATATTTATGTGATTCAAATTGCATATCATGAACTTAGTGTTATTGATTCAATGAACTATGAAATTGGGCATGCAGAAGTTATCCATCATAAGATGAAAGTGGTATATGATAAAAGAGGTCCCAGCAGATCCAGAAATCTCAAAAAAACTACATGAGTAGGATTGGGAGATTGGTGACAAGAAGCACCCTGAGAAATGCAGCTGAAACTCTTAGAATTGAGACAGAATGGGGAAGGGCAACCAGAGGTTGACCAGATGACCCATTCTGTGCAGTTAACCTGTTTTTTTTGGTCTCATTGGTGTTTGCCTTAATGGTGTCCTAAATATATTACCAGTGTGCTCTTTAACTCAAAAATATCTGGCTTCATAGAATAGAAGAACAGTTCTATTCTGTTCCTGCACATCCAACCATGTACTCTTCACCTCTGTGGACATCTGCATACCTTCTTTTTATAAATGAAGTCTACTCAATGCACTCTAATTTGAGTGTTCTGATTCTTGTTGGATCCTTACTGATAATGTTTCCTTCTGTGTCCCGGGGACTTTAAAAATGATACCTAATTTTAATCTTCACAACAACCCTATTATAATATGCCTTCTTGATAACCTTCTTACTATATAGCTGGCATTGGTCTTAGTGTTTCCTATGAATTGATTCAATAAGTCCACACAATAGCCTTGGATAGGTAAAGGAACCTATCTAAGAAATAGTTACTTGCGTGGCTGGGATTAAAACCCAGCTCTAACCTCATAGTTAAAGGTCATCTCCCACCATACTTTGCTGCCTTAGTAATAATTCATTTTCAGGTGTCAATGTGAGCATAAGCTGATTGAAAAATACAGGTCTATGAAAATAGAACATTCATTTGAATTGTAAGACTTATTTATGGTCTTTTAAAAGGCAAATCTTTAACTGAAATTAAATAAAGATTAAGCTGCACCATAAAAGTCTAAGCATGACCCAGATTTACTGGCTAGTTTCTTTCTTCTAAATATTCAGTTTATATATAGACTTAATTCACTGAAAATTTAAGAGTTTGTTTCTATTTTTTTAAATTCTTAAAGAAATATGACATACCTAATTCAGAATCCTTGCTAACAGATTTCCAAGGAGAACACTGTCTTTGGAATCCTACTCTTCTGTACATTTGTTAGCTAATGTGAGTCCTGACAAAGGTAAAGAAGAATATACTGGTCATTTATCATGTGCAGACTGAGGAAATGCGTAAGCCGGACCAGGAAAGAGGAGCCTGAGAAGGGAAACCACATCGGCCAGTGTGTTAGTAACTTATTTTTTTGCTTTCGTGACAGTTTTTGTCCTTCACTAGTGAAGGAGGGCACCTTCAAGATGGTCATATGCTTGATAAGTCCCTAGGGACTTCCTCTTTTGGGATAACACCCCCAGCTTCATCTATCCAATGCCATGGATTTGTGACTCCCTAACAGCGAGAATGATCTGCTTTTCAGATAATACCTTCCAGTCCATTTTCTGTTGCTGCTGTTGCTGCTCAGTACAGAAGCGGTAAGTCTGTTCCAAAAGCAAATTCTTGGAAATGAATTCTTTCATGGTTTCCTTATTATCTACTGGGTCTCTGTGTCTCTTTGTATCTGCTGCTCTCTCCACCTGGGAACCCTTCTCCTATTTCACCTGACCATTTGAAAGGTGTAGGTCAAATGTCAGGTGGTCTGCGATCTTTCTCCATCCCTTCTAGATAGTCACTCCTTCCGTCATATGCCCACAGCTGTGCCACTTGGTTCTCTACCTGACGTTTATTTCATATCTATTACTTTTATGTCTGTGTTCCACTCTTTACTTTCTCTCCTTTAAAGAGACATGTCTTAGTTACCTGAGAATCTCCCCCAAACTATTGGTGTATCTTATACTTTGGTGTCCAGTAGATGTGTAAAATATTAAACCCAAGGTACCATGTTAATTGTAACAGTTGACATTTAAGAAGAATGTCCCCATGTCAGTCGCTATGCTAAGAGATTTGCATTTATTCATTCACATAACTTTCAAAAATACCCAGGGTCTTTTCTTTTTACAATTCTCACTTTACAGATGAGGCAGTTGAGGCTTAGAGAGGTTACACTGCCTAGCTAAGGCCACACTATGAAATGTTGGAGTTGGGACTGAAACTCATGCTATTAATCAGGACCCCATGTGTGTTTATAACATTAGATGCCATCAAACGAGGTAATGCACACAAGACGATAAATGTTGTGCCTGATGCGGTAAGATTTTCATTATCGTGATTGTGATTTTATGTCCCTAATATGCACCAGACTCTGAACAGGTGTGTGACATGTTCTCTCAGTTTTATTTCATCACCACTCTACATACTCTTAGCATCTCTAGCTCTCAGAGAAGGAGATTTCACTTCTGAGAACTGGCAATGGGCCTGAGGAGAGAGAGAGCTAAGAAACCTTCTAAATAAAAAAGCAGATGGCTAGATACCTGGATCTCTCTACTACAGTTGTGTTAATCTAGTGGATGTATGGATACTCATACTTATAGCTATTTGTAACACGATTGCTTTTCAATGCCAGACAAGTGAGAACACAAATAAGCCTGAGCAGAGATGAAGAACTTCCAGAAAACTACACTCAGCGTCACAGATGGTGGCTCAGCGAACCGTCAAGTAAGAAGCACGTGAGTATCAGGTCCAAGGTAGTCTGCACCCAGCGATTCCTGCTTGTCACCAGGCCCAGAACCTACTATTAGCTTGGCCTGTAACAAGTGCTCAATGCATATCGAGTGAATGTTCTAGAAGCTAGCGAAAGAAAGAAAGAAAGGACAGTTAAAACAGCCTACTGTGCCGTATTTAAAGATAGAACTTGAACCTGAACAGTGAATGGGGAAAGAGAAATGCATTTTGGTTCCTGCCATTTTGAGGCAAGGAGAAAATTTCAGCTCAGTGTTGGGAGAAGAAGTGTTCCTAGGAAGTGAGGTGAACTCAATACAAGCTTATAGCACAGGAAAGGGGGTGGCCACTGTCTTCTTTCACAAGAATCCTTAAAACAAAGTGAAACTACTTAGGAGTCAATCATCTCTTAAGAATTGTAACATGCCAAACCCAGTGTGATGTTGTTAAGAGAAGTTGTGATCTCAGAAATCACAAAATGATGTGTGTCACTGGCCCCAAAGCCTATTCTATTAGTCAGTCTTCCACCCTGATTTCTGTCTTGGCGTATACCTGGGTGGGAGATATGAAGTAGCAGGTAGATGCGCTGTATCCACACTGCTTTTTAGTACAGATTGCTAAAAAAAGTAATTAACCAGAAAAAAAAAAGAGTGACATTTACAGTCCAACAGGAGCTGTGGGCAACCTTCAAAACGCAAGCCATTGCCTCCCCTTCCACCCTCTGAGCTTGCTGAAGAGAAGATCCAGGTCAAGGCGCTGTATGATTTCCTGCCCCGAGAACCCTGTAATTTAGCACTAAAGAGAGCAGAAGAATACCTGATTTTGGAGAAGTATGATCCTCACTGGTGGAAGGCGAGAGACCGTTTAGGGTAAGGCTCATGGCTGAGTCCTTATCAAATTTGTCCTCCATTAGGCTCTGAAAACTTTAGAACATAAAGAAGACTCTATATGGTGGCTCATTTTCTCCTTTATAACCTCCCTTTGCATGGAATAGAATTCATGCCCTACCTCCATCTATAAGACCGAGCATTAGACCACCGTGATTTCCGGCAGGCAGGGAGGCTCAGAACCAGATACACCTGGCTTCACACCCTCATGCTGCCATTTACTGCTGTGGGTCCTTGGCAAGTTACTAGCCCACCCCGAGTTTATTTGTGAAATGGGAACAGTGATGCCTATCATACAGGTCCTTATTCTGATTTGTACTTTCTTCAGTTGGGAATTTTTCTTTTGTTCTAATTAAGCTCTAAGGTAAGAACAGAAATAGTATCTTATTCACTTTTCTATTTCTATGGTGACTAGTTTTGGAGGCAAACATACTAGTAGTTGTTGAATGAGACTGGAAAGAAAAAAGATCCTTGATGCAAATAGATCTCATCATGTTAGATGCAATAGGTTACGAATGCCTGACTATAATCTTGGGTTCAGAAGAATTCTGAGGGATTTCTGGGTTCCCTGGGAGAGAAAGCTGGCATTGATTTCTGGTATTTGACAAGATTAAGAGAGTGTAAGTATATAAGTATTATGAGCATTTCAATTTACACGCCTTAATTCTGAATTATATTTCCTGATGTTGACTGTCTTAGTTCTGAGTTTAAGCTCATCATGTGATGACTTTTTCAGTGGAAAAAGAGGCATTAGTAGGTTCAAAATTGTGTCATTAATCACCTCTGTAGGTAGACTATCAACATGCCCCAGATTAAAAAAACCCCCCAAAACACTGTATTAATATTTGATTTCATAGTTAGATGAGTTTAGTTTTTAAAATAATGCCGGAATTTTGTTTTGCTACATCCTCCAAACACAGTATCTTTCCCCAAAGCAGATATCATTAACCATTTGGTGAGCAGCCTTCCAGATCATGTTCAATGAGCTTATACACATAGATTGAAATATATGGGATCGTTTGTAGGTTTAATTGACCTACATCTTACCACACTCCATGCTTTGCCCTGCAACTTGCTTCGACTTCTCAACAGCATGTTGATCATTTTGCAATTTTAAATGCTGATGAAGACACAGGAGAAGAGCCCTCTCTCCCCAGCCCCCACCCTTTTGGTAGATGTGTAAATTGGTATATCCTATTTTGAAGGCATTTTGCTGTGTTTTCTGAAAGAGGCACATATTTAGTGACTTAGCAATTCCTTGCTTGGGGTCCAGCCTAGAGAAATATTCTTGTGTACAAAAAGGCATGTTCAAGGATTACTGCTTTCAATAGGGGAGCAGCTGAACTAGAATGTCTACACTATAGAATACGTAGCAGCAATTAAAAAGAATAAAGCCAGCATCTTTGTAATTTGTGTTTTTTTTAACCTAGTCACTATGACTTCAAATTATCATTTAAGTGCCTTTTTTTCCTTTTTGAAACTATTTTGAGGTTACAAAACCTCCTAAACTATTCATCTTATAAATTAAGATTTTTGTATTTCTTCTACAGGGATTTTTGATGAGTTGGGAATGCAAAGAATGTTTTATTCTTTTTTTGAGAATTTAATCAGTAAACACATTTGATTTTCTCTTGCATCCTTGGGAGTTTAAAGAACTTTTGTCATGACAATGTCACAAGTGTGCTTAACATTTTGATTTTTTGCTGCGTCTTTTGTTGCAGGAACGAGGGCTTAATCCCAAGCAACTATGTGACTGAAAACAGACTCACCAATTTGGAATTATATGAGTAAGTGTCTTCCAAAGTTTGCTATGTGGTAAACCTATGAAAATCAGGGACATTCTGGCAGTTTCAAAGTCTAGACACTTATTTTGGTCTGTGAAAAGAAAAGAAAGTAACACATTTGACAGTTTTAGCAATAGAGAGATCATTGGTCCTTATCATGATTGATTTAGAAACTTCTTTTTCTTAAACTTCATTTTGTTTTGTTTTGTATGGCCAGGTTTCTTTTTTAACAGGGACAGAATGAGGCCATCTTGCACTTAAAAAAAAGCACACACACAAAAAAACCACCTATATATCCTTAGTGGAAAGTTTCCTTTAAATAACATCATTCAATTTTTCAATGAGTGGTAAATTGTATCTACTATGTAAATAATTCCTATATTTTGGCTCACATTTTGAGGTATATTAGACATTGCTGAAGATAAGAACTAGGCTAGTGCTATCGTTTGGGAGAAACTTAGGCATTCTCAAAAGGTTCTGCTCAAAAGATATTTTTAATACAATTATAGATTTGAAACAGGGAGATCTTCACAACCACTTTTTATAGAGCCTCATTTTTCAGGTGAGAAAATAAGGCTGACAGATTAATTTACAGGTAGAAAGTGGCAGAGCTGGGACTAATCCTGTTTTTTAAAATAAATTTAGATTTTCAGTTTGAGCATTCGCTTCCTCCTTCCTCAGGTACTTATTTTGCAATTAGCAAATGTTTCCAGAAGGTGGCAGTAGATGATAGGAGTTGCTACACTAAGGGGCTTTTTGAGAACCACACATCAAAGAAATGAGAGAAACTTGCTTGGCCTTGCTACCAATTGAAACACACCTGAAAGTCAGATTCAGTATTTTCTTCCCTAAAGTAAATTCAGTTCCAAAAGCTTTGGTGAATAATGTAGGTTTTATTGGAGAGTAGAAGGAGATGATCACAGGACAACTCTACCAGGCTTCTCCATTGGCTCTCTGTTCTCTCCCACAAACCACTGTCCTCTGTCTTCTCTCTACCTTCAGCCCATCTGCCGTGTCCACTCTGTTAACTTGAGCTTTGTAGTCCTGACCCAAGACTCTAGTCTCCAGTAAAAGCCAAGCCCTTAGGTGGCTGAACTCACACCTTCCTTAGAAAACAGCTTCACAACTATCTATAGTTATTCAGGCATGCCTCACACAGGTCTAATAGCCCCCTGGGTGGAGGGTGACCAACAGAAGCAGGACTCTTGGAAGGCCATGTTACAGGAGATTTTGGATGAAAATCAGCTACAAAAAATAAGAAAAATAAGATTATTTTTCACCCCAATTTGGATTTTCTGGAAGATTAAAGGAGTCATCTGTGACAGTGCCTACTTTACCCAGTACTGTTACTTTCTTTTTTTGGTTGTTGTTGTTAATTAAGTTGCTCATCGCCACCACTGTTTAGAACAGGCTTGGGCTCTGGCTGCAACACTCACTTACACTGTAGATTTCATATCATTTGAATTAAACAACTCTGGGGTTACTATTGCCATTTCATTTTGGGGGGGCTTAAATTTATTTTTGATGTTTGAAAAATCATCCTTATCAATCATTCTAATTCTGGGAAGACTTTTAACTTTTTTGATTTAAAAAACCAAATTTGTTAAAATATAGTCATAATAGGTATCATTATTAATCACAAAGTTGATTGATCACTTACATGTGTGCCAGCCATTTTCTCTAATTATGGACAAGAATTGCTGCCCCAGGTTGAAGTACTGAAATATGAGCTTAGGGGATGTAGGAAACTGGCTCCTAATCCTGGCATCACCACTGGTTAGTTCTTTGATTCTAAGCAAAGTTGCCAAATGTCTCTGGCTGTTCTGAACCTCTGATGATCTCATAAGTGGGGGCAATTATATCTGTCTTGTATGGTCTCTAGTAATTGGTCATTACATTCTAGGGATTATTATTCTTTCCACAAATAGGAAAGACACTTAAATTTTGGTCCACCTTGCTTATTATTGCAAATATACAGCCTTACCTTTGTTACATTGGCCCCCAAATCACTTTATCTGTTAATTCTGTGTTTAGTGAACATTTAAGATGGATCAGATGTGAGTGGTTCTCAGCCCTGGAGATACAACATGGAACACACAGAACCTTCCCTGCCTTCATGGAACTTACAGCTTCATGGAGACATTAAACAACACTAAATTCAAAAACAAATATATAATTCTAAATTGTAGTATTATAAAGGAAGACTGTAAGACATTGTGGGAGAAAACAACAGGGAAGAGAATATATAAAGTGGATGGGGATGTTGAGTTGGGAAGAACTTTCTAAGGAAAGGTATTTATGAATTTAAATAAATAAGAGCAGTTTCTTTTATTCACCCTCCACATACTAAATGTTCTTAAACAATCAGTTCTATTTATAAGCTCAGTTAATTAGATTTCCTGAAACATGTAATTAGCATTAATAAACTGAACACATTCAATTATCTTTTTAAATACTTCACATATTTGACAGGGCAAATTCACAATCGTAATGAGCCCTATGTAAGTCTTTCAATGATTCTACAAATCTAACAAATTAAACTTGTAAATATGAGAAATCAAGTTCTCCTAACTGTATGAATATCTGTTAAGTATTAATCAAATTCTCTTCAACTTCAAATAACAAGTTTTAAATTGATTATGCATTTGAAATCAGATACAAAAAAATGAATACATTGGATTCTCTTAAAGTGGTAGACAATTTAAATACCAAAACATGGATTATCCTGAACTTCTTATAGGAGTTTAATCTCCACATCTCTACACTGAGTCCTTGATCTTCCCAGGGTTATAAAACAACTCCCTAAGGGAAACTGATGTGCCTTTTCAGCTTTGGTGGGATTTCCAAGTCAGAAACTGAGGAGCCCAATATTGTTATTTATTGATTAGAAATCTAAGATTGGGCTCGAAACTCAAGGCCTGCATAAATATATATATATATATATACAAAAGTTTTGACTCAAATGTAGCTGGACTTGCTAATTTCTTTTTAATCACAGAAGCCCTGCCCCAACTCCTGTGTTCATATTATTTTGTACCTGTTATAAACACTGCTTTAAAAGTATAAGTTATGGACTTTCCTATTTTTTAAAAAAGACTTTTCTGACTTTTAGATAAAATTTTGAAATACTATCCTCCCAACCTCCCTTAAATTACCTTCACTGAATCCTTTTACTACTTAACAGAATTGGGCTTTATTTTCTAGGACCCTGAATTTGTGATATATTCCTATGTGGCTTTTGGGTAACTACTCTGAAGTCATTCTCATGATAGCCACATATGTATAAATTTTTAATTTATGTTTAAACAGAATTGGCAATTTACTTACGCTATTTATCACTGATAAATGAATACAAGTAATATAACTAGCACCAACACAAAAGCAGCATGAGCTCAATGTTTTTAAAAAGCATTATTTTAAAAAATATATAATTTATGTTAACTTTTTCCTCCTTGAATATCATCATGCAGTCACGGCTTTTCACAGATTCAATTTGCTTTAGTGAGTTATAATCATTATTTTCCTTTTAACATCCAAATTTCACAACCTAACCAGTGTGTGTGTGTGTGGGGGGGGGGGGCTCCTTACGCTAATTCCCTGTGTCTTAATTAGTTTGAAGAATTTTTTTTTCTTCCTACAACAAGAACTCTCAGACTCATCTTGAAATTCCTCAGTTGAATATGAATATTGACTAAAAAGTTCAGAATGATGCACAGTGTAACACTGAGTAACTTTTCTTCCAACACTAGTGGTCAGTGGTCAGATGACAGTGGTCAGAGCCCTCTGTCACCTCGCATTGTCTGTGGTTGATCTTCCTAAAGTTCACTTTCAGTTTGATGACATCAGTATTTTAGATAACTGACCCTTCTGACTTGATGGCAGCTGCGAAGAGAAGTCCACAAGTTGAGATGAGGAGTTGGTTAGTCACCATCTGGCCGGCCTTTGGTGACTCAGTACAAAGTTAGATATACACCTCCTTTCTTCTACTGTCCACAAAATCAGTATTTCTGGTAATATTAGGTCAAATTCCAAATTCTTTGTAAAAATGTTGTTTTTTTTTTAACGAAGGCTTTTCAATTTTTAAAAATCTCCCTGTTCTACCACTTTTCTCTGCTTTCTGAATAACATCTGCTTACTATCTAGGTATGGTCATATCAAACTATATGTTTACTTTATAATATTTATAATATGACTTAATCATGTTTACTGTGTGTTCAGATATTCTGGTCACTTAATGACGTGCTTAATGCAGAGAAAACAGGACAATTGAAGGCAGAAAGGGGCTTGGTGAGTCTGGGGAGGAAAGAGCCCCAACATGACAAAGCTTTGTGAGCGAGGGCAGAGCGGGGAAGAGATGTGGCAGGAGAGGGCTCCGGGGCAGGGTCCCATGTTGGCCGTTCCACGAGCTCTGTTAACGACCCTCTCTACTCAGAGGGAATGGACTTGAGAGAATCAGATACATTAGGATGGATTTTAATTTTGGAAAGGGAAATAACACTTATGAAAGCACTCAAATAAGAAGTTCCTGAGAGTAAAGAAGGTTGGCTACTTTTTAGTTTGTCTGCTAAAGCTCAGCATTTGTTGAAGATGAGGACTTCTTACCCACCAGCCTTTCATGGAATTTTACAAGATCTTGAGTCCATCAAAATTACATAACAGGTGCTAAGCATGTGTGTCAGAAAGTTTGAATGAGCTAGGCTAGAATAACCAGACAATCAGACCTGAAATTAGTAAAATTGTTTTAAACCTGGTCAGTTGTCCTGTAGTATTCTATCATAATTTATCTGAATTTTAAAAAAACCAG
The DNA here is from genome assembly GCF_052094955.1 of Ictidomys tridecemlineatus. NCBI lineage: Eukaryota > Metazoa > Chordata > Mammalia > Rodentia > Sciuridae > Ictidomys > Ictidomys tridecemlineatus. The sequence continues at coordinate 36,915,497 of NC_135485.1, read as the reverse complement.
AACATTCTAAAATTAATTCTAAACCAAGGTCTTTAAAATGAAGGAAATAGAGTCAGATTATTTTTGGAAAAAAATTAATAAAAAATTTAAACATTATTTGTGTTGCTTTTATAGGTGGTACCATAGGAACATTACCAGAAATCAGGCAGAACGTCTATTGAAACAGGAGGTAATTATCATTGTAGTGATGAATAAATCTGAATATTTTCTAAATGTCTGAGAGAGGCATATTATGAAGACTTTAATCAACTATACAGGTGTCTTGCTTCTTGTTCTTTCTAATTCTGAAGTCTTATTAAGAGTTCATCCCCAATACATGTTTCTTGGTAAGTTGGTAAGTCAAATATACTTATGTCAGATCATGTTTTCCATTAACTTGTTCATAGCAGCACAATTCACAATAGCTGTGAATTGTGGAACCAACCCAGATGCTCTTCAATAGATGAATAGATAAAAAAAAATGTGGCATTTATACACAATGGAGTATTACACAGCACTAAAAATGACAAAATCATGGAATTTGCAGGGAAATGGATGGCACTAGAGCAGATTATGCTAAGTGAAGCTAGCCAATCCCTAAAAACAAATGCCAAATATCTTCTTTGATATAATAAGAGCAACTAAGAACAGAGCAGGGAGGAAGAGCAGGAGGAAAAGATTAACATTAAACAGAGTCATGAGGTGGGAGGGAAAGGGAGAGAAAAGGGAAATTGCATGGAAATGGAAGGAGACCCTCATTGTTATACAAAATTACATATAAGAGGTTGAGAGGGGAATGGGGAAAAAAAACAAGGAGAGAAATGAATTACAGTAGATGGGGTAGAGAGAGAAGTTGGGAGGGGAGGGGAGGGGGGATAGTAGAGGATAGGAAAGGTAAGAGAATACAACAGTTACTAATATGGCATTATGTAAATATGTGGATGTGTAATCGATGTGATTCTGCAATCTGTATATGGGGTAAAAATGGGAGTTCATAACCCACTTGACTCTAATGTATGAAATATGATATGTCAGGAGCTTTGTAATGTTTTGAACAACCAATAAAAAAACTTTCTTCATAATTTCAGAAATCTATTTCTCCTGAAATTATTTCAACTCCAATGTACTGAGACTCCTTCATTCATTCTAACATGCTTTCTGCCTGTAGAATTTGTATTTGTAGAGTTGCTCATATAACCTCTGCTGCAAAAGCAATTAAATATACTCTCTAACCTCACAAACTTACACTCATTAAAAACACAAACAGAAAAATACATGATGTAGTAGTTTCTTCATTCTTTGGAAACAAGGGGAGAGTAGGGTAGACAAAATATCAAATTCAGATCAGAACTACTCATTTAGGTCAAACCAAAACAAAACTGCATACAGTTAAATTTCCAACAGTCGGTAAATATTAACTGTGGGGAAACATAGAGTCAAAACTAGAAACTAGATAAGAGGTATTGTATCATTAAGCACTGCTGTTGGATGTTGAGGAAATCTTGAAATGTGACTGAGAAAGAATCAGTTCTGTAACTAAAACTCAATACCTGTAATGGTTCAGGAGCAGGATAGACTCACTTTGTTGCAGAGGGACAGACAGGATGAGGGTCAGAGACCCAGCCTCAGGCAATATTGGGGTAGAGCTTTGTTTGCTAAGAGGAAATTGAAATAAATATGGTGTTTCTCTGGCATGGTCCCATAGACAGGCTTTTGTAAAATGATGTTAGTAAATTCAAAGAGAATGTCCATTTCTGATTTTCCTGGACTGAAGTGCCCTCTGTGGGAATTGTATCAGCTTGAATACCTATCAGAAATGAAGAGTGTCTGGTTTCCCATAACCTCTCCAGCCAGTGGTTTATAGGAAACATCTGGATCTTTGCTCTTTGACACCTCATCTCAGTGTGGATTTGATTTGCACTTCTCTTATTCTGGGGATTTTAAATATTATTCATATATTAAATTTTTTATGTTTGTATTCTCTCTTCTGTAAACTGTTCATATCCTTTGCATTGTTTTCTATTTTTTTATCCTTTTCTAAGAATTTGCAGGACCTATGTAGCTATATTAAGGAAATTAATCTTTGTGGTGTGACAATATTTACTCCAGTTTTTTAATTGTTCTATGGTTTTCTGGCATAAATAATATTTTAATTATGTATGTTTGAATTTGTCAGGAAAATTTTTGTAAGAATTGAGAGTTTGTGTCAGAATTATCTTCCCTACTCTAAGGTTACACACACACACACAGAAAACAACAACAACAATAACAACAACAAAAAACTCATGTTTCTTGATACTTAATGGTTTTGTTTTGTGTATTTATATCTCCAATCTATTCCTTTTTAATTTTTTTTGAAAAGAGTTTTTCTCATGTAGCTTGTACATTTATCTTTTGTGTTGCTATCATACATGAATATATCTTGCTTTTATTTATGAAAGATTTTGAGTTCTGTGAATTAATTTTGTATCCAATAATGCTGGTGAGTTTTCATAATTTTGGTAGTTTTTCACTGGATTGTCTTAGGTTTCAAATACATGATCTTACCAGCAACAAATAGTGATGATTTCAATTACTCTTTTATAATATTAATACAGTACTTCTAATTTTTGCTCCTCATTCAATTTCATTGCCTAGTGTTACCGGAATAGTATAAATACCAGTGTTTTTAGTGGGCATGATTTTTTTCTCCTGACATTATTTGGAATGATATCCACATAAAGCATAATAAAGGACTTGAGACTAGAGTAAAAAAAAGAATGCTATTGTGTAAGGAAGTACAAATATCTTCCTGTTGTACTGAGAATTTTTAAAAGTTGTACTAGAAGTTGGAGTTTGTCAAGTGACTTTTTCAACATCTCTGGAGATGTCTATGATTTTTTTTCCTCCCTCAGATATGTTAATATGACAAATTATATTAATGAGATTTCCAACACTGAATTTCTCTGACATTCCTGTAGGCAAACCCTCTTGGTCATGGTGTATTATTCTTTTGTGCTACTGGATTTGATTTGTTAACATTTTATTTAGACTTTTTGTGTTAAGTGATGTAAGTTGACATAAGCTGGTCAGTACTTTTGTTTGTGCACAGTTGGGTTGTTGGTATCGATATTAAGCTCAACCTGTATATAAATTTAGAAGTTTTTGTTCTTTTCATATGTTCAGGATTAGATTAATCCCTGTACTTTTTTTTAAGGTTTAATACATCAAAATGTGTAACTATGGTGCTTTTAAATTTAGCTCTTTAAAAACATCCATTTTTTAATTCATAGTTTCATTAAAACTTTCAGTTCTTCTGGACTAAATTTTAAGACAAGTTATATTTTGTTAATTAATTATCCATTTCATTCAAGTTTTCAAATTTATTGTATAGAGTCGAATAAATTTTTATTTTTTCCTGGATTTTTGCATATTTGTACCTATGACTTTTTGGGGGACGGAGTCCCTTTGATTTAACTCAGGAACACTTGACCACTGAGCCACATCCCCAGCTCTATTTTGTATTTTATATAGAAACAGTGTCTCACTGAGTTGCTTAGTGCCTTGCTTTTGCTGAGGCTGTTTGAACTCGAGATTATCCTGCCTCACCCTCCTGAGCCACTGGGATTACAGATGTGTGCCACCATACCTGGTTTATGACTTATTTTTTATAAACTTTTGCCATTAGTTATTGATTAGGTGAATTAGCTGTTTATTTATTGTTTTCCCTGAGCAACCAGACTTTGAACTTAATTCTTAGTTGTACTTTTTAAAAATAATTTATTATCTATCATAATTATAATTTATATTTTATCTACTTTTTAAAAATAATTTATTATCTTTGATCTTTTTAACTTATTTCTTCTATTGTACTTGGATTTTATAACTAACTTATTGAGTTGGCTATGCTTATTTTTACTTCTTTTACTTATTAGTATAAATAATAACACTGGATTTATTTCTGAGTACTGTTAGAGCTGCATAGCAAAAGATGATGTTTCTTTATTATGTTCTGGATATTTTCATTTTTTATTTAATTTCCTTGAGTTATATAAAAGAGAATTAAAGAGAGCTGGGGATATAGCTCAGTTGGTAGAGTGCTGGGTTCAATCCCTAGCACCACAAAGAGAGAGAGAGAGAGAGAGAGAGAGAGAGAGAGAGAGAGAGAGAGAGAGAGAGAGAGAGAATATTAAAAATCTATAGGAGGTAGGAGCATTTTATTTGGGGTTTTGTTGGGAATTTCTAGTGTTATGCTTTGTGATCAGGAAATACTGTTTGTGTTCTTTCAACTTTGATTCTTTGTAAGAGGAGACTACTATATGTGCAACTTTATTATCTGCATATTACATATACTGACATGTATATATATTATTGTATATGCAATCTAAACTGTACACACACCTTTGCTTTTTATATCTTTGTCTTTTACATCTTTGCCCTTTGATATATAACACAACTCTTGAACATTGTAGGAATTCAATGAAAGATAGATTTTATAATTTCAAATGACTATAAAAGATTCTTTTTATTTAAAACACTTGACCAGGGAATCAGGCTTATGCCTGGTAGGAGGAGGAAAAGATTCTGGCGATGGATTATAGGCACCTGGAGGGGACCTTGCTCTTTGGGTCACACAGTTTGCAAGCACAGGTTAAGGGGCACGGTACTTCCTAAGGGTAAACTGCCATGGGTTTGACATGATTCCAAAAGTTTTCCCACTTGAAAACAAACATATCCAGGGAGACTGAAACTTTTCATAATAGGAAACAAACAAATCAAAAGAATCTAACTTTCAAAATTATTTTAAAGCAATTTTCAGCCTTATCAGAGTCTCTAGAAGAATATCCACAGTAATATATATATATATTAAGTGCTAGGGATTAAACCCAGGGCCTTGTGCATGCAAGGCAAGCACTCTACCAACTAAGATATATTCCCCAGCCCCAAGGGACCTACTTTTTAACTTAGTATCACACTTGTTGAAATGTTCTCCTGCCATTTCTCTTTTCATTTCTTCCCACCCCTACAGCAACTTCTTTCTCCCTTCAGACTCTCCCAAATCCATTCTTTCTCATGAACTCTGATCTCTCCATCCATTCTCTGTCTTTCCAAAAATATTTTTACCTGTTTCCTTCATCCTATCCACTACCTTATTTCTCTTCTTCCAAAGTACAGGCCTGTCAGTCTCAGAGTTCATCTTATCAATCAGCTATTTTTATCTGTTGTCCCAATTAATACAATAAAATAACTAATAAGTGGGGTACAAGATTCTTAGATACAGAACTTTCTTTTTATAAAAATCAGAATGTTTTTAAATACTCTTGCATTATAAATTCATGTCCAGATGACACCACTTTTAGAAATGTGACTTCTAAACCTATAGGGGATATAAAACATTGGGTGTACTTTCAGTCTCATTCTTTATAGTACGAATATAGTAAGTGACTTATAGTAAGTTGGTATAGCTTTGGTTTTCATCACCAAGACATAATGATGTCTTTCTGAGCAGGAATAGACTTATGTAATGAATAAATTGTTTTTCAGGCTAAAGAAGGTGCATTTATTGTCAGAGATTCAAGACATTTGGGGTCTTACACCATTTCCGTGTTTATAAGAGCTAGAAGGTAAGCAGCTGTGACTTTGGTTAATATATAAGCCCTAGGGCAATGTACAGAATAGAGGTGAGAGCTTAGTTTAGGGAGAGGATTGCTGGCCTGGAAGTCAGGACTAGCCAGTCCACATTGTATCCTAATACTCTATGTGTGATATTATATTAGCTCCGTGACCTCTTTTGTCTTCCATCAAATAAAGGGGTTAGATAAGGTTAGGTGTAGAAGATACTATTGCTGCATTCCTCCTGTCTCTTGGTCTACTCTGGGATTGACCTTCAGGGAGGTTTTTTTCTCTTAGAAAGCTTCCCATGTCTTCCTGCCTGAGAATGTTCTCTGGTTGTGGAAGAAAATAGGACCCATTGATTAGGCTGGAAATACCTGCAGTTACATCAGGAGCAGCGGTCCATCAATGAGGAATGGGAGCTGGTGGATAAACGCCTGTTTGTTTGGGTTTTTTTTGGTGTGTGTGTGTGCTTCTGTGAGGCAGTTCTGAGGTATGTTCTCCAGTCTGTCATAGATTCCTAGAAGGATTGAAGTTGCTCAAAATATTCTGTGTTCCATGATGAGCTCTACTTTTTTGGACATTGAACTTTTCACCTAAACAGTATTGGCTGAAGTTATGTTTGAATCTGAAGCCTCAATAAGACCATTGAGGAATTTTCCGAGGATGGTCAGGCACAAGTTAAACTGATCAATCTTCTCTTCAGTGTATGGTGTCGATGGCATGAGAATTTGAGTTCTGCTGCTTCATGAATTGTCTTAGTTCTAAAGTGACCTTTTGATTGTTTACTAATTCACATTTTATCTGCTATAGAAGTACAGAGGCTACAATAAAACATTATCAGATTAAAAGGAATGATTCCGGACAGTGGTATGTGGCTGAAAGACACCTCTTTCCATCAGTGCCTGAGTTGATCTGGTATCACCAGCACAATGCCGCTGGTAAGTGAGGGACATGGGGCTGGGAGGGCTGGGGAGCCAGGCTCTGGACAGCAATGCATGGTGGGTATCAGACACTCAACAGGAATATGTCTCCCTCTAAAAAGAGATTAGGAACTTGGAAAACACTGTTTTCTGGGCCACTGTCCTCTTCATTGATGTGCCTTTGTTTTTCTAGTGTGAAGGGGCAAGAAGTGAGTCTATTTCTCAAACTTCTACCATGGTAGAAAAATGATGGGTGGCTGAGAAGCAAAAGGCCTTTTGGTCATTATGCATTTGTTCTGGAAATTTATGTAGGGCAAAATGTAATAAGGTTTCAAATGCCCTAAATGATCCTGCCTCCTTCTCTTTATTCTCCTCTCCTAGGTTTGCTCTCTTCTTTAGACAAATGTTAACAGAAAACTCCCTTTAAATCTCTCTCTGTTCTTTCTAGTCTGGAGAAAAGAGAAAGTTATACAAAATCCAGCCTTTTATAGGTTCACTTTGGCCTAACTATACTGAAGAAACATTTAACCTCCTTTCCCGGCTATTGTTTGCCACATTGTCATTTGTGCAAACCTATCATCTGCAGAAAGATAATAGGATTCCAGAAAGTTCCACCACAATTGCAACCACATCTCTGGCCTTCAGCCCCTACTCATTGTGGGCTGGATCACTATGAGTCCACGGGGGAATCTTCTGACGTCAGCATTACAGCGTTTGGAACCCACTGTGACTTTTCATATTATTTTGACTCTTTGTCATGCAGTGCTGTTTTGATTTCACTCATGAAAAGTTGTGTTGACCAAAATAATCCTTTCTGGAAAGAGACCACTTTTCCATTAAACTGGCCCTAAATATTAGGAATAAACCCAAAGAAATTTGTATCCATTTATAGGATGAGCCCACATGGATATTCTAGATGGTCACAGGGAGTGTGGTTTGAGAGGGGGAGGCCTGGGAGGCCACAGGTGTGGCTGGAGATACAAACCCCCTGAATCAGGAGACAGGCTCTGAGTTTATTCTGCTCATTCCTCCTTCTCCTTCCTTCAAAGAAAATAATTTTAAAAACTGATGTTAAGAAAAATAATGAAGTAGATTAGAATGTACTAACATTAAAAATGTGGGTAAGTTAAAAAAATTTCCAAGCAATATATTCAGATCATAGTGCCATTTTTTTTCCTGGTAAAAAGAAGCATATATATGATTTACAAACAAGAGTATAACAGACTATAAATTGTTAATGTTTATCTGTGGAAACTGAGACTGGAAGTAAAGGACACTTTTATTTTCTGCTTTATAGATGGCTTTAGAGTTTTTAAAATTACAATGCATGTATATCATTCTTATCATCTACAAAATACCACAAAGATAATTTTAAAAATAAAACAACTGAAACAAGAAAAAAGTGAAAACAGGAGATAAAAATTGATAACCAGGGGCTGGGGCTGTAGCTGAGTGGCAGAGCACTTGCCTAGCACATGGGAGGCATTGGGTTTGATCCTGAGCACCACATAAAAATAAACAAATAAAATAAATGTATGCTTTCCATATACAAATACAAAAGTAAAAAAGAAAAAAAAATTCATAACCATGGTGCTATTTTTTTAAGAAAGTAAATAAACTACAAAAGAAATAAGAAAATAAGAAAGAAGGATGATAAGGATAAGAAGAAAGTCATACGCCCCAGAAATAATCGATATTTACTAAAGATTTACTTTGGGGCAAATCCTGTTTCAAGTGCTTTTATGTTTATTTAATCTTCAGAGCAACCTATGAGTAGGTGCTGTTGAGATTTTTCATCTTATGGATGAAAAAACTTGAGGTGACTTTGAGGTAACTTGCTCAAGGTCATATAGCTAATAAGTACCTATGTTGAGATTTGAACCCACAGAAGAAATGGAAACTATTGAAACCATTGAACCCTCTGGGTCCAGCGTCTATTGTATCCAGAAAGAGTCAACTCATGTCATTGGAGGATATTTTGGAGGTTCAGTTTTAGAAAAGTTGTGAATTGGGGTCCATGGCTACCCTGTCTCCTTATTTAAAAAAAATTATTACCTAAACTTTGACTTTTTCTGTGTACATATAAACATATAAACCCACGACGATTCACCACCTTACCCAGAAGTAAGGACAAAGCCGAGAGAGTGACAGACTTCTTTCTGTCACAGAAAGACTATCACTAATCCATTGGTAGCATTTCCCAGGATAAAAATATTTGGCAAATAAAAACTTTGACGTTAGAGAAAATTTCTCCAATTCCTCTCTTTAATTACTTGAATCATGTGCTATAAAGACTCACCTAGAGGGCTGGGGTTGTGGCTCAGAGGTACAACATTCCCCTAGCATGTGGGCCCTGGGTTCGATCCTTAGCACGACATAAAAATAAATAAATAAATTAAAGGTCTCTTGTCCAACAACAGCAACAACAACAACAACAACAACTGTATATAAGACTCCACTAGGGAGAAGCTCTAACCCCAAGTAGGTATTCAGAGTTGCTAGGTAATACTGTTTTCTGGTTTTTTTTTGTTCACACTTTTACCATTCTCCTCAAGGCCCTTTGCCAACAGTAATCACTGGCCTATTAGCACATCAGTTAGCTGTCTTCTTCATTAAGAACATGGAAGCAGCTCAGCATGACCTTCCTCCATTGTCTCCGGTCACCGCCATCACCCTCATTCCCTCCAACCCTCCAACAGTAAGGAGGCCAAGGCCTCGCCTGTGCTCTTGTTCCCATCTCTCCTCTTCTGCTGGGGCTCCTTTCTCTCTGGTCACTCTTCCATTTTTTTTTCCCCTAACCTTCTCCTACAGTCCTCCTACCCCTTAAGACATTTTTATTTTAGAAACAAAAACAAACTTCTGTTGAGTGAGTATGTGTGTGTGTGTGTGTGTGTGTATGTGTGTGTGTGTGTGTGTGTGTGTGTATTGCTCTTTTTAGTCATACTTTTGAAAAAAAAAATGTGTCCACATCGACTGCTTCCATTTCCTCACTTTCCATTTGGTGTGCTGGTGGAATCTGGCTTCTACCTCCAGCCTCCACAGCTCTGTGCTTTGCCAGTAACCCCTACTTGGGCACACGCAGTGTAGCTTTCAAGTGCTCCTATATTCCGGCCTTTTTTGTTATATTTGGTGGTGACATTTCTTGAATTTCCTGCTCTCCAGATGTTTGACATCATCCTTTCTTGGTCTTCTCTGATTCACATCATTCCCTATGAATCTTCTCAAAGAGTCCTTTTCTTCCTTTAAACACTAATGTTCCACAGGGGTCCATCCTTGATCACTTGTCATCTCACCCTAGGGTTCTCCCTTTGCATAATTCTACCTGGTGGACACAGACACTTGGAATTCTCTGGCCTTGAACTTCAGTGATGAAGTCGGGTCCTTCATCTTATACCCTCTTTCTCCCTCCAAATCTAGTTTTCTTGCTGTTATTTATCTCAGGCAATGGTGCCATCATGTAGCCAATTAAAGAGACTGGATGTGTTGGTAGTTGATGTTTCTATTCTCAACGCCTAACTTCTTATTAATTATCAAGTGGAATTAATTTCATACCCTAAAAGTGTCTCCTCTGACCCTTGCTTCTCCCTATTAGTGCTGCCCTAATCAGTGCTCAGGTGAAAAATTGCAGTAGGCTCTTAACTGCCGTCATTGCCTCTGATGCTCTTTCACCCTTAATCCAACCCTGTTCTGGTGCCAGAGTGAACTATCAAAAATATAAATATGAATATTTCACCTCCTTAATTGGGACATCTCAATGGCTCTCTCCCACCTTCAGGAAAATGCAATGCTCCCTAGCATGACTTACAAGGCCCATCACAACCACAATACCTCCTACTTCTCAAGTACAACTTGTTGCCTCTCCCTACCTCTTGCTTTTTGTTCAGGTACCACCTTCCTGCTTCACATCTCTCAGTATCATTCATGCTGTCACCTCTGCCTAGAATGTCCTTCCAGTTTTTTCCTCGTGAGTTACTCCACTTATCAGATTCACCTCAGGTGTCATTTCCTCCCATAAAACTTCTTTTTTCAAATCCAGCCATGTGTTCAGTGCTCCTTCTCCACATCCCAGCAAACTTTGCGTGCATCTCTGGCACAGTGCTTGATGTTGGAACAGCCTCTCCTTTCCTTCTTCACTGAGATAGAGCTCCCTTGTTTTTTTTCATCTTTGGATCTGCCTAGATGAGTGTCTTGCATACAGTAGGCACTTAATAGAAAAATTTTTTCTATTAAGCTTGTTTCTGCCTTCCAGTCTCTGCACATGTTGTTCCATCTGCCTGCAAGAATCTTTCTCTGGATCTTTCTGAGATGACTCCTTGTCAATCAAAGCCATATAACTGTCATCTTGTCAGGACGGGCTTCCCTGAGCAACTATCTACAGTTTCTGTATTTTATCTTCTCTGCTTTCACTTATCCTCAGCTACCTTTTCTTGTGTGCATACACTTATTTATTTCCCGCCCCCCAGGGACCCAACATTGTGATAGTAAATGACTCATGCCAGGCTCTTAGTGAATATTAATGAAAGAAATAAACAATATGTGCTTATTGAACTAAATTGAAATTGATTGTTTAGAATTCTGTACATTGACCCAGTCAAATGAAGTCCCATTTACTTTACCATGCTATTTTTCAAAAACGTATACTACTAAGCAGGGTGCAGTGGTGCACGTCAGTAATCCCAGTGGCTCAGGAGGCTGAGGCAGCCTCAGCAATTTAGCAAGGCCCTAAGCAACTCAGCTAGACCTGTCTCTAAATAAAATATTAAAAAGGGCTGGGAATACGGTTCAGTGGTTAAGTGCCCCTGGGTTCAATCCCTAGTACAAAAAAAAAAAAGAAAAAAAAAAAAAGAAAAAGAAAGAAAGAAAGAAAGAAAAAAGTGAACTACTCTCAAAGGGGTGGGGGTAAGGAAATGGGTACATTTAAACACTGATGGTGGTCAAATGAACTGCAGTAGCCTTTCTGGACACTGTTCAACCTGAAATCACATTTTATAAGACAATAATTTGACAAGTATATACAAATGTATGTTCAAGAATATACAGCACTCTGCAGAAATCTGACTAAAAAGTTTCAATTTGGTTGACTGTGTATAGGACTAAGTGTTTTTAAACACTTAGAAGGGAGAAGGAGTTAAGAATAGGTGGGACACTGGATTTTTAGGCCAGTGAAACTACTCTACATCATACTGTAATGGTGGGCACATGTCCAAACCCAGAATGTGCAGCATCAACCTATAAATGATGGACACTGGGTGATACTGATGTGTCAATGTAGGTTCATTAGTTTTAACATCTCTTTGAGTGGGAGATGCTTATGATAGGGGAAGCTATGCAGGTATAGGGGCAAGGAATATATGGGAAATCTCTGTATCTTCTACACAATTTCATTATGAACCTAACTTACTCTAAAAAATAAAATCTCTTGAGAAAGGAGGGGAGGTTACATAAAAATTTTAAAAAATAATAAAAAAGAATATATGACATATTTTATACTAGTGAAATTTTGGAAATAACATTAAGGTCTATTTATAGTCATTGGTATACATAAATTACATTCAAACTGTAAAAATCATATAACAAAACATTTCCATTTCCATAAAATATATTGAATGTGTATATACTCTCAATTGTGCATATAAAAATTCTTTTGAAGATTTTTCACCAAAGTGGCAACCATTTATCTCTTGACACTAAGATCTTGTGAGGAGGGATCTTTATACTTTCCATTGTCTTTCAGTTGTGTACTAGAAACATACATTATTTTATAAAAAAAAATGTTTTTCAAATATAAAGAATAAGCAACCAGAATAATCTGCAGAAAACATTATTATGCTAAATTATTAAAAGAATAGTACTGTCTCTGAGTATGTCTCTTTCTTTCTTCTATATTAGTAACTAGGCTTGAAACAGATTTCTCTTTCTCCGCAGGTCTCCTGACCCGCCTCCGATGCCCGGTTGGACTGATGGGTTGTTTACCAGCCACAGCTGGCTTTAGCTATGGTAAGGTATGCACACTTAGTAAAGAACCTACCATAGACACCTTAAATCCTCAGCCCTTCTGAAATGTCTATTTAGATAACTTTCTTTTCAAAGCTTAATCCCTCCCATCATGTTTAAATAATGTATTTCATAAGGGCAATTTAAACTCCAGGGAGAAGTACTTCAGTTTCACTTCAGATTTCACTCCACGTCACCTTTAGATAAATGACAGTTCTTTTTATTTGGATGTTCAGGCGGTTACTCTCTGGTTACAAGGGTGTTTGGGAAACAACTGATCCCCAAGAGAACCTACCAAAAAATTCTGTTAAAAGTGTCCTTTTCATCTTTTTTCGAAATAGAATTTGCACTGATTGATTTGAACCACTTTCTATAAAATGTGGTATTTATGAATCTATGAGAATAAGAGTGTGCCAGGGAGTCCTGTTTCATAATCTGGCAGTATTTTGTTCACTTAAATCTCTCTCGTTAGTGGTACTCAGGTTATGCTGAAAATCATGATGACATAATTATATCAGGGTGTTGTTTGGTGAAGTGCATGGAAGGGTGATTTCAGGCTTCCTCCATCATTCCTCTGCCCTGTAGAAACTATATATAATAAAAAGTGCCACTATCAGCCATGTAGTTAAGTTAAATAGATGCTCTTTAATTTCTTAGAAATAAATTTTCCACTTTTTGCAACATATAAAACAGTGCAAAATTAGTATCTATAGCTTGATCTATTTGCCTGACTTTGATCACCTTATTTATATATTAAATATTATGTAATCTGACATTTTATAGCCTTTCATGTCTGACTTCTTCCTGTCCTCATTACATCTGTGAATTTTACCCATGGTGCTGGCCATGGTAGGTTCATTTTTGCTGTGACATGGTGCTATATTCCAGGACTGATCCACTGGTGATTTACCTATGTGTCTTTAGATGACCATTTGGGTTGTGACCAACTTTCGGCCCTAACAAAAAGTATTGCTACTAATATTACTTGCATCTTTAGATGAAGCAAAATGTGCATATATGCTCCAGTGAATGTTGGATATATACCATAGAACAGTCTTACTGGGTCACAGGGTATGCACATGCTTAGATTTAGTAGATATGGTCAGGTTCCCAAGTTTATACCAAATTCCACTCCCACATACAATGTACAAGAATTCCAGTTGCTCCATATTTTTAACCTTGTCAATATTCAGTATTATGTATTTTTCTTTTTTAAACATTTTAGCTGGCTGTGATGGCATGCACCTCTAATCCCAGAAGCTCAGGAGGCTGAGGCACGAAGACCTTGAGTTCAAAGCCAGCCTCAGCAGCTTAGCAAGGCCCTAAGCAACTTCGCATGATCTTATCTCAAAATAAAAAATTTTAAAAAGGGATGGGGATGTGGCTCAGTGGTTAAGCAATCCTGGATTCAATCTCCAGTACCAAAACAAAACAAAACACCACACACAAAAAAACACCATTATTTTAGCCAATCTGGTGAGTGTGTAGAAGTAGTATCTTATTATGGCTTAAATTTGTATATTCCTAATGAGTATTTATTTTGATCACTCTTTCATAGGTTTAGTGGCCATTTGGAATTCTCTTTTATGACCAAATAACTTTTGCTACATGTCTTTTCTAGTTAGTTCATTTATGTTCTAAATAGGAATATGAATATGGATATATGTTTTTAGAAATATCTTTTCCTAGTCTGTGACTTACCTTTTTGCTTTCCCAATGGGGTGTTTTTGATGAACAGATGAAATTATGAACTGTAATTTTTCATTGTTTTCCTTTATGATAATATTCTATTGAATAAATTTATGCTAATACCAAGGTGATGACTATATTCTACCAGGTTCCTTTTCAAATGCACCCCTGGGAGGAGGAATAATTTATATAGTTGGAATGAGGCCATCAGATTTTATAGTTTTTTTTAAGTGAATTTCTCTAAAGTTCCAGCAGGTGTTGGTATTGATGTATAAAAGAGAGATGCTTAAAAAATGATTTGATATTTAACACTATTCAAGAAAGTTATTTTAGAAATAGTTCTCCCCTCCACCCCATTTGCTTCTATAGAATGAGAAATACACAGTAACACAAATTTTACTTCAAATATACTCTTTAAAAAATATTTAGTTTTTAGTTGTAGTTGGATACATTACCTATATTTTATTTATTTATTGTTATGTGGTGCTGAGGATCGAATCCAGGGCCTCGCGTGCCCTAGGCAAGCGCTCTGCTGATGATCCACAACCCTAGCCCCTCAAATATACTCTTAGATGTGTGTGGGTTAGAGTTCTGACATTGGACATATTTATTAGATGAATTGATTAGATTTCCATAAGATGAGGACACACCAAGGTAGAAAAGTTCTTTAGGATGAAGTGAGGGAGAACACTAGAAGGGGCTCAAAGGAGGAAAGGGAGTATCACAAAATTCATCTGCCTTACAAGTTAACACTAGGACACAACCAAACTGGGGATATACCTATTTTATGTCCCAGACCTAGTTTTGGTCAGCTTAGTTTAGAAAGGCATGGAAATGAGTTTCATTTCTTATACATGTTTTGATATCCTCACTTTGTTGGACATTGCTCTCCAAGGAAGTAGAGTTTGAATTTTTAAACTCAATGTTTTGAATTGCACCGGTAAGCCACAATGAGAGTATTAAAATTCGTTATACCCTCTCTCCACTCATTTATATTTTTTTAACCACTGTGTAAAATAAAGGGATAGGAATAGATAATTCCTTAATCTTTTCTAACTCTAAAATTTTAGCATTCTTTCACCTCCTTGTAACACGGATGTTTTACTTTCCCAGAAAAGTGGGAGATAGATCCGACTGAACTGGCTTTTATCAAGGAGATTGGAAGCGGTCAGTTTGGGGTGGTTCACTTAGGTGAATGGCGAGCACATCTCCCGGTAGCTATCAAGGCCATCAATGAAGGCTCTATGTCTGAAGAGGATTTCATTGAAGAAGCCAAAGTGATGATGTAAGTATAAGGAACACACAGATAAACATTGCCTAATACCTGGCGTCATGGAAAGAAAATGGACTTTGGAATCGGCCCACTGTGGGTTTATGACACAATTCTGCTCAAACTGGTTGTGTAATCCAGACAAATTCTTAAACCTCTGTGACCTGGATGAATTATTTCAGTGTCCTCATGTGTAAAAAATGGGGATAACAGTACCTACTTCTCTGGATCATTGTGTGAATTAAATATGAGGATACAAAATAGACCAGCAAGTATAATTCTTTTCAGTTCAAGAATAGGTGCTTGATTGTTCTATATTTTTCCTTTTCCCTGAAGAAAAATGTTGATTTTGTTTGGGTAGTAGTATATTGCTCTTTTTTTTTTTTGAAAGGGAATCCCCTAGTGGTTTCCTTTTCTTTTTTCTTTCTTTCTTTTTTCTTTTCTTTTGGCAAGGATAAAGTATTTACTTTCAGAGAATTTAAGAATACTGAGCTTTAAAAGAGAAGTGGTTCATTGTAGACCATTGGACAGCGTTCTTAAAATTTTAATTTTCCAGGACACTATTTTGACTAAGTTGAACTCATAACTGTGGTTTATAATTGTAACCTGGGTTGGGCCAGGACAGATCAACAATTTGGCATAGTTCAAATCAACATTCTTTAAATATTGGTTCACCTTTACTTAGAAAAGGATCAATGCCCTGAAGAAGAATAACACCAAATAGCATTACTTAGTTGTCCAGGGCAATTTAATTCCATCTCAAACTTGCAGAATTGGAAACAAAACAACACCAAAACTGACAAACGACAACCCAAACTGATCAGCTGGACCCGTTCTCCTTGGAAGGCAGAGCAATGATGTCTTGGTTCTTCTGAATTTTGTTCCCAAGTAGTGGATCAAAATGTCTTTCTGGCCACATAATAGAATGAATCCAAAGGAAGGTTATGATAAGCACAATTTTCCAGTGACATCAGCTTCCCAAT
Source organism: Ictidomys tridecemlineatus (assembly GCF_052094955.1). Lineage (NCBI taxonomy): Eukaryota > Metazoa > Chordata > Mammalia > Rodentia > Sciuridae > Ictidomys > Ictidomys tridecemlineatus. Next base: position 36,899,067 of record NC_135485.1, on the reverse strand, counting down.
GACATTTTTGTGTCTCAAGGTAGCTCAAGCACCTACCTGTCTGGCCTCTGCTCTCTTCGATATGAGATCCATCTGACCATGGTTTTCCTATGTCTAAAGGACAAAAATTATAATCCTGTGTGTTAGATTAAATAGGCATAATATGAAAATGAGTGAGAGATGTAGGACTCAGAGGGAATTGAAGGCATATTAGAATCTCTATCAAACAAGAATTAGCAATATCTGATATCACGAGGAGGGAATTCTTTAATGATTCAAGCTTGGTTGGTAAATTGGGTTCGGATCTTTGGGGATGATTTTTAAAATGTTTTTATTAGTGCATTATACTTATGCATAACAGTGGGGTTCATTTTGACATAATCATACGTACATGTTAAACAATTTGCTCCATTTCAGTCCCTAGTACTTCCTCTTTCCCTTTCATGTTCCTCCCCCTGTTCCCTTTTTCTATTAAACTGGTTTCCAGAAGTTCAGGAGATTAGACAAAGGGGAATGAAGGGAAGGGAGTGGGTAAGAAAAGGGAAGACAGTGGAATGAATCTGACATAATTTTCCCATGTACCTATATGAATACACCACAACAAATCCCACCATTGTGTACATCCACAAGAATAGAGTTCTAATTAGGATATGATATATTCCAAGCTTGTATAATTATAACAAAAATAACTAAAAAGAACCAATGAAAACTGCTTTTCCTTTTTAATTTATTTATTTTAATTAGTGCTTTATAGATATACATAAAGGTGGAATTCACTAGTATGTTTGTATATGTACCTAGCATAATTTGGTCAATTTCATTCTACAGTTCCTCCCTTTTCCTGTCCCTCCTCCCTCCCTTTTAATCCCCTTCATCTACTCCACTGATCTCCTGAGAATAATATTTTGAAGGTGATGGAAGATGTATGTAGTGTGAGAATAGAAACAGCTTCTGGCAGTTTATAGAAGCAGGAATGAGGCCAACGACTTCTAAGCCAGTTCAGATGGACATAATGTGTTCTTGGATTTGAATGTGTTTTTAAAAAAAAATTTTAAGTAAAGCAGGAAAAGCTCCATTCTAGCATCCTATTGCAAATACATTCATCTTTAAATAGTTGACATGCATTGAGTTCTGTCTGCTGCATATCCGTAGCTCTGCCCATGTTACTTCCTTTCTGAAGGTGCGAAGTGTGAATGTTCTCTCCTACAGGAGGTCTTCACGGACTACTCTGTTTAAGTGGGAGCACCCAGCCCCAGGCACCTTCTGTTCTGTCACCTTGTATTCGTTCCATCAAAATACTTACCATCGCTCTGAAGCTTCATGTTAGTCCCCTGCTAGAATGTGAATTCCATAATAATAAGGCCATTTATGTGTGTCTCTCAATTCAACCGGATGAGTGTCCCAAACAATGACTAGTCAGGAGTTGGTGCTAAAATAAGAATTTGTGGATTATAGAATGAGTTAATGAATCCTCACCACAATTCTAGGAGATAGATCTTAATCTTACAGATGAGAAAAAGGAAATTTAGGATGTTTATGTAATTTACCTATAGTCCCACAATTTGAGTTTCTAACTGAAATCAGGACTGAACTATCTGGCACAAAGCCCATAATGTTAACTAACACAACAATCAACAATTATTGATAGATCAATATACGGCAGATCTTAAGAGCAGCTGCCTTAACTGTTAGCCAATATGGTCACCATATAGTTTTTCCAGTGCAGCAACACAAACAAACAAAATTCAAATATATGCTGTGCTCTTGATCATTGTATGTTGCCTCTACTGGGGGGCCTGTTAGCTGGGGTTTACAGAGCATGTTCTAAAAATGTTCAAAATGAGAGAAAATCAGTCTGCACCTTAGATAACTTCTGCATGTAAAATCTGATTAAACCTTCTAAGTCATCTTCGTTTTTTATTTTTAACCTTTATATTTCTTATATGCTCAAGAACATGATCCCACTTAAATGTTCCCTGAAAGCAAGAACAGAATGTTTTATTATCCCCATTTCATGCATACAAATCTGAGGCTTAGAAAGCTCAAATAAGTCATTTCCAGTCATGTAGCCAATAGGACAGAAACAACAACAACAACAAAAAACTTGAACGAAGCTCTTTGGAACAGGTGTAAAATATTCCCTTTAAGTTATTAAAACCCTGCTCTGCCTTTAGTGGGTCCTTTGTTTTAGTTTTTTACCTGTGGGTTTGTCTCTTTAGATGTAGCATATCAATAGCCTTGCAGTATCTGGAGATACGTGATCTTATAAGATTTAAAACAAAGAAAAATATGTGTAAGTACATCTAATTTCCTAAGAGCTTTGATGTGAATCTCTTTTGATTCATTATGTCTGTGTCATGTCTTCACAGTAGAATATTTTAGTTTTTGAAAAACAGGCTTTAACATTTTATATTCATGCTAAACAGAAGAATTGAAAATTCCATTTGTTATTCTTCTCTCTCCCTACTGAAGTATTTTCTCCAGGGGTAATTAATTAATAATAAAGTTTTTAATTGGATTCTTAGACCCTATTACTTACATTAAATAATTGATATTATTAAAATTAAATGCTTTTTACATAATAATACTATAAGAAACACATTTTAAATATCACTTAAAATCAGGAAATTTGGAAAACTGAGAAAGGGAGAGGATTCATCTAATATCTCTCCTAACAGAGCTATTTTTTATAGCTTTTATTCTTTCTATCCAATTTTTATAAAATTGTATTGAGTCTTCTTTTATGCCTAAAAAATAAAAACTTCAAGGTGAATAAAGAGAAAGTTTTAAAGTATAACAGATCAGGAAAAGAAGGAGGATTCAGGAATGAGAGGAAAAGGAAAAATAAAAGAAAATCTACTTTTCAGAAGTGTAAGTTCTGAGGAACTCTTCTATTGGTGTAAGGATTTAGAAAGAAAGAGGACAGAACACCCCAAGGGCAGCTGTCTGGGAAAGACAGAGCCTGGCTCTAATTGCCTGAGTTTGTGCTAAACTATGCATAAATGCAGATCACATTGCAAACTCTTGCTATGATATCCACAGCAATCTCTTGAATTAGAAATATTTTATTTCACAAATATTTCATAGTATTCCTTACAGCTTTGTTTAAAAAAAATATAGCATCAGGGTCATCATTCAGTTTTCTTGCATCCATTCACTCAATAAATGTCTGTTGCTGATTTTGTAAGTACTAAGTTCTAGAAATAGGTTGATAAGTAGCACAGATCAATTTCCTACTCTTGAAAAGTTCATTTATGCCCATGCTCTAGTGGGAAATGGGGAGGAAAACAGATAGCAGACCAACAAACAAAGGAGCAGTATAGCTTTGAAGAGAAGTAAGGATAATGACTTCAAACAAGATGATATGACAAAGATATTATGGGAAGGTTGGGGAGCTCAGTTGGATTGGATGTTCAAGGAAGATTAGAAGCATTTCGTCTGGTTTATATTCTATGTAGGTCACACTGGTTGTTTTGTGGAGAATGATTGATAGGAATCAGGGGTAGGAGAGTAGGTTGAAGGCTATTGCAGAGGTCGAGGTGGAAGATGATGGTGGGTGGAATGAAGGTGAAGATGAAAGAAGAGAGTTGTCTCAAGATACATGTTTGAGAAAAATTGATCAAGACCTGTTATGCCAAATGTGGAAGATAATGGGAGGAAACCAGGAAAACAAAAGTGATTCCAAAGTATACCGATAGCTAGAGGGTTTCACTTACTGACATACATAGGTTTGGGAAAAAATTAAGAATTTTGCTTTGGAAATGTTAAATTTGAGAGCCCTATCAGACAGCCAATGGTGACCAAGTGGTCAGGTGAATACATGAGTCTGGAGTTCAGGAGGAAGGTCAAGGTGGAGGGCATTAATTTGAGAGTGATCACCAGAGATGATATTTAAAACCATGAAACTTGATTCAACAGGAAAGGGAATAAACATAAAAGGACAATGGAGAAATCTACAATGGGTTTGAAAAATTTAAATAAATATAGAATAAATAATATTTAATAAGCAAATATATTAATAAATGGTATTTATTAATATTTGATAAATTAATGACATTTGCTCTACAATGACTCATATATTTCTCTAAGTTATTAAGAAGTACTAAATTTAAAGCAAACAAGAATGTACTTTTCCTGTGCCGATGAGAAATATTTGTCTTATTTGTTAGACTGAATATACATGAGGGTTGGTTTATTTGTTTTTGCCTTAGTTCTGATAGGTTTTTGCCAGTGGTCTTGTAAGCCAATGCAGAGTAATGTTTCAATTTTCAAATGTTTCCTTGTGGATATTGGGTTGGTGGCTTTCTTATGGCAAATTAATATTCCATTTCAAGACTTGCTTTCCTGCCATTGCTTGGCACACATAAACTGCATTCCTTAACTGAAAGTATACTTTGAGAACTTGAAAGGTAAATCTGACAAGATATGTAGATATGTATATGTATGTATATGTGTGTGTGTGTGTGTGTGTGTGTGTGTGTGTGTATATATATATACACATCTCCAAGATTAAAATAATGTTTAGGGTCTCTGAGTGCCTTTTCTTCATTAACTGGAGTGTTTTCACAAATCGATTTTATGGTAATGTGTCTGTAATCACATCATGTACTTTGTTTTAAGGTAAACATTCTTCCAGAGTCACTGAGTTTATTTTACTGTTCTGAATGAGAAGAAGAGGTAATTTTCAAAATACTTTTGACTAACAGAGAATTGCTTATTATACATCTTGTAAAATTACAAACATTAATTCAAAGTTATTTTCCATGGTGATCAGTTAGCATAAAAGGCCTTTAGAGATTGCATTTTATATTTCACAGAAGAAACAATAAACTTTTGAAGTCTAGATGACTAGGAATTTCTGGGTATGTTTTAACAGACAACATTCAAGGTCCCTGTGTGTATGTAATTACTAAATACAAAGCAAGATTTCATGTTGGTAAATATTTTCTTAGTCTCTATTTAAAAATTTCTAAAGCCATTGAAAATGACTTTACTCTTTAGAATGTATGTATGTATTTATTTATTGGTATCAGGAACTGAACTCAGGGGCACTCAACCACTGAGCCACCTCCCCAGCCCTATTTTGTATTTTATTTAGAGACAGGGTCTTATGGAGTTGCTTAGTGCCTCAGGATTGCTGAGGTTGGCTTTGAACTCAAATTCCTCCTGCTTCAGCCTCCCGAGCTGCTGGAATTCCAGGCATACGCCACTGTGCCCAGCTTGATGGTTTTGATCACTCCTCTCTTCTGTCCATCCAGGAGTTTTTGTCTGAGTTAGAAAGGTTGGGAGTCAAGGAGCAGATCTCTGAGGCCTGGGCCTGGAGAAGCAGTAATGAGGAAGCAGAAGGTTTACAAGATGGAAAGGAGAAAACTAGAATGCTAACATAGAACATGACACACGGCAACGATGACTTTGGAAGCGCTGCTTAAATTTCTGACCCCACTTTCTCAGTGTGTGAAGTGGAAAGAAAAATACTCTCTCTGTGGTTGGGCTGATGTTTATCTTGACAATGAAAATGACATATGGATGGCAAACGTTGCCACTTGTGTAAAACAAACACTTTGAATTGCAAAACCGATTCTGCTCACTGCTCTGTTTTTCTTCAACAGGAAACTATCCCATTCAAGGCTGGTTCAGCTTTATGGGGTGTGTATACAGCAGAAGCCCCTTTATATTGTGACAGAGTTCATGGAGAATGGCTGCCTGCTTAACTACCTCAGGGACAGAAAAGGAAAGCTTAGGAAGGAGATGCTCCTGAGTGTGTGCCAGGATGTGTGTGAAGGAATGGAATATCTGGAGAGGAACTGCTATATCCACAGAGATTTAGTGAGTATGGTGCAAATTCCCTTCTTGTTTCACACACTGTACCTGTGTTTGGAAGGAGAAGGTCATTACTTTCAATACTTTGAAGAATATATCCTATGACTTCATTTTAAAACCTTTCCTCTTTATGTAATTTGTGGTGAAATGTAGTTTTACTTTTTTTATTGCCCCGGGATGTTGTAACCTAGTATTTTATTCTAAATGTGCCTTGAATTAATTAACCACCTAGTCCGTCAGTTAATCACAATGGATTTACTTTGGTTTATCCTCTTGCTTTCTCCCTTCTGTTTACTTTCCTTCCACCTTATTCCTTTGAACATGTAATCAAACATGTGCCAAGTGCCTAGTCTATGCCAAGCACTCTTCTAGGTACTTGAGACAACAGTGAAGAGCGAATTCCAGTGGTTCTCTCCCCGGGGTGCAGTTGCCACAGTGTGCAGCTGTTTGGTTCTGACAGTACTGCAAGACAGTTATTGGCATTACTAAGGGAAGGAGACTAGAAATGCTTAGAACATTCTGATTTTTTAAAAAATTACTATCTTGTCCCAAACAAATGTTAATAGCACTGCTCCCCTGTAATAACGTGTTCTGTTCATTCCACACTTACTCAAGATATTCATTCTATTCCTTCTACATCCTTCCATGTCTCATTTCTGAATATAAAAATTAACTTAAATGAGTATATGAAGGTTCTGTAAGAAACCCCTGACACTGTCACCTAGAACTAATCCTCTTCTTCCATCACATCTGACCAAGAGTGACCACATTCCTGTTTCTGTCACTTGTCCACGTTATATAGGGGAGAGAAAGGAGGCCTAGTTACCTTGGCTCTGGTACACCTTGGGAAGTAAGCTTATCCCACCCATGACTTTTATTTTTTACTGCTTCATATAATAGTTAATTTTTTACATTGTTTACTAGCTGTATGACCCTAGGCCAGCCTGTTAACCAGTAAAACAGTATTAACTATAGTAACTCCCTTGTATGGGTTTGGTGGGAGGAGTCCATGAATGACTATGTGCAAGCTCGTTAAACAGTGCCTGGCTCATCTGAGAGTTCTGCAATGTAATTGGGGCAGTTAAAGGGACTGATCCCTGTTCTTCATCCCTCATGGCATATCTCCCAGTATCCAGCACACAGGAGCTATTGAGCAAATTTTTGAATTGATGGATATGCTATCTGTTGCACCTAGCTCACTTTTCTGTCTCTATAGGTTTGTCTTTCCTGGGTTATAATTCAAAACTCAGTTGTGCGACCATCTTCATTGTTCTATTTGCTCGGTTAGTTTCCCATAGGTTCTCCTATGCCTGGTATCTCCCTTGATTGTTTTCTTTACGCTCTGTTTTATCTACCTACATGCTCCATAAAACTTATCAGCTAATAACGAGTCTGTTCTGTCAAGGACATTCTTGTGGTTTGGCTTTGAGATCATGGTTGGTACCTGCCGGCGTTATTCTTGCTGGCTCCTTCCAGTTTACCATTTCAACTTTCTTGCCTTTTTCTTTCTTTTTTTTTTTTTTCATACTACAGATTGTGCCCACAGGTGCCAGCCCTTGTTATTTTATTTTATTTTTTTAAATTTTGAGACAGGGTTTCTCTAGGTTGCCCAGGCTTGTAAGGAATAATAATAAAGAGGAGACAGAGAGACAAGATGCAGAGGCAGGGCTCTTTGTCTCAGTGTCCACATGTATTTATACCACTAGGTTACATTAGGTCATTAGTACCATAATCACTTTATTATTTAGAGTATCAGTAAGGTGGCTTATTCTGCAGGTACATTTCGCAGTTACAATATGCAACATTAGGAGCTTTGTGTAGTTCTCAAGAAAGTCCATTGTCTGAAGTTACTGTTAGGCAGGCAGCTCCAGGAGCACAGGAGCTTGATGAAACATTGTAGTTATCTAGCAAACAACTTCTTCTATTCCCAGGAGCTATGTGCCTGCAATCAAGGGCGAGGCTTGATGAAGCTCTAACATAAAGGCATCTCAGAGCATTGCCGTACCAGCTAGATATTGCACATTTATTAGCTATATTATTAGATCCTAAGAGAGATTACAGGGCATTCTAAGGGTGCCTATTACTGTCCGCACCCCCAACCCGCTGGGAGTTTTCTTACTAGGGGAATGCTTTCCTGTACATTTCAATGGTCAGAATCCCTACACAGGTTGCCCTCCAACTTGTGCTCCTCCTGCCTCAGCCTCTGGAGTCACTGGGATTACAGGTGTGCACCACTGCACCTGGCTAAGTTTTTTGCTTTTGTTGCTGGACCCATTGAACCACAAATTGGCTGAAAAGAAAAAAATTCTATCAAGCAGTTCAACTTTATGATGGTAAACAACCAAATTAATGATTTTCTTGATTAAGTTGGTAAAGATGGGTAGTTTGGGAATCAACTATTTTATGTTGATTTTATATTGTACCATATTTAGTTCACTGCAGTAATTTTATATGAAATTATCACTACAAAATAGTTATCTTCAGTGAAATTTCAGTTTTTAAACTAAAATTTCTTAATTTTTATCACCTAGTAGAGATCCTAAAGATATGAAATGACTTTTCTTATCTATCATGGATATTGGGCTTCTTCTTTTACTTGATAAGTAACAAAACATACTACCGTTAGGCAAAGACTCATTGTTTATCATTGTTAGATTAAATTAATCCTCATATTTATGAAGTATATTTCATGAGAAAGATTAAACATTTTAAAAACTGTTGACATTTCAGTTTGTTACTACATTAAAGAATCAGTAAAATTCATCCTATAAAGGCAGGCTATTAAATCATATGTAACGTTGATAGGTATCATCATAACAATAGCATGGCTGGCCACACCAAGGGGTGTGTGAAAACTAAGGAAAAGGAGAGCAGATGCTTTTCTCAATGCTGGGAATGACCCAGCACCCTGTGCAACACCCCCAGCTCAGAGACTCTTGAAGGAAAAACTTAGAGTCAAATTGGATTATTTTCTTCTTTTTATAGGCAGCAAGGAATTGTTTGGTCAGTTCTACATGTATAGTAAAGATTTCGGACTTTGGAATGACCAGGTAAGTGATAAATCTAGATATAATTTAAATCAGCTATATTTATATATGTATCTATATTTTCCACTCATTATAAGGAATCTTACATTTATCTATGGAGAAATGGAAGATGCTCTCCTCTGCCCTTTTCATCTGGGGGAAGTGTTGGTGTGGTTGTGTGGCCCGCTGACCCACTTTGGATTTCAGGACCTGTGCCAGTTTTAACTGTGAGATAGGCATTTACTTACTGTGGGCCCTTCTCATCTTTCAGGTCATCATTAACAAAACTATGGTAGGTCTTAAATCAAAAAGAATTTCTCAGTCCACTCATCTGTGTAAGATTAAGAAAAATACTTTCCTGAGAAGTGTAGATTTTTGGAAGAAAAAGGAAAAGATGTATTTGTTCAGCCCTGACTTTCTAGGTCACCATCAAACACATGTATTATGGAGTGGAGTAGCTGGCTTCAAGTCTACAACTCAAGAGTGTGAGAGATTTAGCCATGGATTTTGCAACTCAATGTAATTAACATTTTGAGTCCCCTTTTCTTTGGGGGCACTAGAAACTTAACATCAATAAATCCAGGGTTTCTCTCTGACTTTCTTCAACATCAGTGTCCCAGTTCTAGATGTGTCATGGGGCTGGGTTCTGGGAGGGAGGTGACTTCTCTGGTCCTGCTGTTATCCATGCACAATGACATTTTTGTAACCACCATGCTCCTGCTTCAGCCAGCCAACCACACAGGTGACTTCTCACTCATTCTGAATTTCTGCCTGCAAATTCCTTCAGAACTGGCATTCTCTATGACTAGAAAATTCCATAGATCTCACTTACCTAGGCACATCCACAGTCATTTATTCTCTGGAATTTTTGCCTTTCCTGGGCCATCATCTGGGAAAGAAGGCATATGTTCTGTTTTGATCTTGAGTCTCACGGACCCAATATAGGAGTAGGAGCATCTTTTCCTGCTATGTGACCTGGGCCGCCCTTACAGGGTAGAAGTTATCACCAATGCCTGGTACTCCTTTTCTTTCCCTTCAGTTCTTCCTTCCTCTTAGCCCAGGGAATCTTTTTCTAGGTAAATGGATGAATGGTGGTGGTGGTGGTGGTGAGAATTCATGATCCATATCCCCAAATGCCTTGTTAATAACCCCGTCCTTCTTTTCTGTGTAGACTCTAGAAACTCCAAGTCTATGGAAAATGGCTTTTGCTCCTTTATTTCCTCTTATTCATTCTTTATCTAAGTAGAATGACCTCTGACTCAATCTGGGAGATCTTAAAGTTGGTGTGAGATGGAGTACATGGGGGAAAAGTGGGAGTGTGGGAGCAACATTAATTCATAATTTAAAAATTATAATTTATAATAATAATAAATAATTTTAAAATTATATTGTGCATTCAAGGGGCAACAAGCACACATTAGTTGTATCTTCTCTCCAGTTTCCCATACTTTGACATTTCTGAGTACAAAAAAAAAATGAGAGAGAGAGAGAGAGAGAGAGAGAGAGAGAGAGAGAGAGAGAGGAGAGAGAGTTTCATATTTTTTTAAGGAGAGGACAATTATCTAGAGTTCGTCTATTTCTCCCATGCTCCCTCTCCCAACCCCACTATGAGTCAGTCACCTTATATCAGAGAAAACATTCGCCGTTTGTTTTTTGGAATTGGCTTACTTCACTTAGCATTATCTTCTCCAATTCCTAGTTCTTTTTATCATACCAATATTTGAGAGGTTTTTCACATCAAAGTGTATTCTGCTCATATGCTTTTATTCTCCCTTCCCCTTCTCTATGCCCCACAAAAATGTGTACATGAAAGAAAATATAGCATTCAATTTAGAATTCATTCCTTTTTCAGTCTAAGAAGTCTGGTCTTTTATTTCTTTTTTAATAATTTTGGCTGTGGGGCTGGGGATGTGGCTCAAGCAGTAGCGCTCGCCTGGCATGCACGGGGCGCTGGGTTCAATCCTCAGCACCACACAAAAATAAAATAAAGATGTTGTATCTACCTAAAACTGAAAAATAAATATTAAAAAATTCTCTCTCTCTCTCTCTCTCTCTCTCTCTCTCTCTCTCTCTCTCTCTCTCTTCTCTATCTTTAAAAAAATAATTTTGGCTGTTAGAACATTTGGAATGCCTCTTTATATAGTTAAGAATGAATCAAAATAAACATATAGAGTAGGCCACTATTTTGAACTGAGGAATTGTTATGGTTTTCTAAGATCCAATGAAAATAAACACAATGAGATTTGGTTTGGGGAAGAAAACCCTCTGAAGGATAATTTCACACTCTGCTAATGAGAAGAGAATGTATATAGAACCTTTCTGGGGTAAAATATGTCTTTTGGCAAATCAGGGATTTTAAGTTAATAGATCGTGGAGGTAATTAACACAGTGTGTTTTGAATCTGGTGACTGTAGGTATGTTTTGGATGATGAATATATCAGTTCTTCTGGAGCCAAGTTCCCAGTCAAGTGGTCCCCTCCTGAAGTTTTCCATTTCAACAAATACAGCAGTAAATCTGACGTCTGGTCATTTGGTGAGTGCATTCCATGCTCCTTTGGTGCTGCTTGTTTTAATCAAATGGGTAATCTTTTAATCTTTATTTCTTAATAAAAGGCGACCTTTAAAAAACATTCTTCTCATGCCACGCTCAGTGGTGCATGCCTGTAATCCCAGTGGCTCAAGAGGCTGAAGCAGGAGAATCCAGAGTTCAAAGTCAACCTCAGTAATTTATCCAGGGCCTAAATAACTTAGTGAGACTCTGTTGCTAAATAAAATGTAAAAAGGGTTGGGGATGTGGCTCAGTGGTTAAGCGCCCCTGGGTTCAATCCCTGGTACCAAAAAAAAAAAAAAAAAAAAAAGGTATTTTTGTAGCTGTGCTTCCTGTTGTGCTCTAACCACATCCAGACCATCTTTGGCAACTGGCATCAAACACCTTTTACATTAGTCTGTCTTTTTGGAACTTTTTCTTCCTTGGTGAGCGCTTGTTTTAAAACCCTAGCAAAGACTCTACTGATACAGCAAACAAACCCAACCAACTTTTCTATCTTACAAAGATTTGAAGGAAAAATGATCTTAAGTCATCACTGAATTTATGTGTGTTTAATAAACTTTATTCCTTAACTACTAAGCAGCCTATTTGTCAATTGCTCAGTTGACAACCTGAACTTAAAACCTGAATTAGAAAAAAAAAAAAAGTGGTTCCATCTCATTTACTTCATGACCTTTACATTTTGTAGGTTTAGACATAGGTGTCTTTAGGATCTGTTTGTTAATTTATACTGGGTGATATTCTTCACTGAGGAAGAGAAACCATGGAACCATGTCTAATGCAGTTTGTTCTTTGGCTTGATTCTCAAAACATGGCAATAAATATGCAAAGACCTATCTATTTTCTTTCATTCAGAACTTCCTGGATAACTTTTGGGTTTGGGCCCTAAGAAGGGTATGAATTTTATTGTCCCTAGTGAGGTTATGCTTGTATTGTTGCTCTCATTACCTCTCCATTGCCTTATGGTGCTGTAGGTAATGTTTTATGCTTCACTGGGGAGCATAGGTGAGTTATGAGACCTCTGAATAGTGATACGAGGGCTTCATCTCTTTCATCAAGTGGCTACGGAACATTGAGAACCGCCTAAATATTACCTGACCACTTTTCTCTCTTCCTCCCTGGACAGTGAACTTCTTAAGGAGGTGAACTAGTTTCATTCTTATAGAATCATCCGGCCCAAGAATAGGCCTGGTTTCTATCCGATACCAAATAAATATTTGTAAAACAGGTTTATAGTTAAATGAACTCAAATTGGGAGTTCTTAAAGGAGTTTCACTAGTCAATCAACAATCAATCAGTGATTACTAAACACTGCCTTATGTACAGAGTTCCCACTAGACAGTCTAGGCCCCTGCCCAGCAGTGTAGTATTTCAGTAAAAGAGGAACCTGTGCCACCCACCGCTGAAAAACTTAGTCTTAGCAGGCAGCAGAGGTTCACACAATTCTGTCATTTTCTATGGAGTAGCAGAAAGGCTCATTGATTTCAGGGCATGGGGATGTGAGCGGTACTTGGAAATGAAATTGCCGCCAGCATTTTCTTCCAATATGGAGGTCATCAAGACAAATGGAAAAGGAAAGATTTTGCCTTCTCTGGGGTTGTGTTTGAGTTACAGTACTCTTCAAACACTCAGGTGTACATGGCCTGATTCCTAGATAGAAGAGTCTCATTTTGGATGATTATAACTCAAAGGCTGAAGAAGAAAAATAATAAAATAACAGTAATTTAAAGTCAACTGTTCTTGCAGTTCTAAGTAACAATTTCCTACCAACCTCTTGTTTTTGTGCATTTTATTCATAGGAGTTTTAATGTGGGAAGTTTTCACAGAAGGAAAAATGCCTTTTGAAAATAAGTCAAATCTCCAAGTCGTGGAAGCCATTTCTAACGGTTTCCGGCTGTATCGCCCTCACCTGGCCCCCATGTCTGTATATGAAGTTATGTACAGCTGCTGGCATGAGGTGAGTGTCCTGCCTTTCCTGGTTGGCAGCCCCAGCCCATGAAAGCAAATCTGTTCTCACCAACATTACCCAAGACTCTCATGGCGGTAAAAGCTGCTTGTCTTCTTGATGACCCTGAGGGACAGAATACTCATTCTATTTGAAACTCCCACTGTACAGTCATGTGTGCATTTTGTTTTTCACAGTGGCCTCTCTGCTGAGGAGCTCAGTATGTCTGCCAAATCTTATCTTTCTAAGATGAGTTTTTGCAGAAACCGTTGGTGTTACTGAAGCCCAAAACGATGAGATATGACCTTTTGAGAATTGGTCGGTGAACCCAAGGGTAGAACCACGGTTTGCTAAGCTTCCACATGGAAAAAGAAGGCTGGTGTTTTATTTCCTTCACTCCACTTTGATTTTCCTTGCTTTTCAAGGTTAGAAGGAATGGGTTTCATCTCTCTATGGCACTTAAGACTCCTGCTGGAGAGAGAAAAGCAAACTAGAAATGAAAGCAGAGTGTGTCCCAGCAATCACCACTTAGAAATCATCTCTCAGGAGCCCCGTTTCTTCTTTGGTTGAAATGCCAAGTTTAAAAAATAAAGTAGAGGGGTTTCTGTCCCAGTTCTGCCTTTTCTGGGCACTGACTCAACACACCCCTCTGTTCTCATCAGACTCCCCTGCGGCTTTGAGAGCTCTATTCTCTTTGCCGCTGATGGTCTCGGGCTAGAAAAGTCACAGCCCCATGAGGAGTTTCCTCCTGCCTGAAAGAAAAAAAAAAAATCAGTCTATTCCTAAACCACAGACACTGGAAAAGCCAGTATTTCAAGAGCAATGTGCTCGTTCCCATCAGGAATTATGAAAATTCCCAATGAATTAAAATATGTTACACATGATTAATTGGTCCACAGGGAATCTTGAAAGATATAGAAAAATGTTAAGTAAGTTGTTGGGAGCAAACAGCTGTCTTAAGAACATCTTGCAATAACAACATAGAGAGCTCAGGAAGATACACATGATCGTTATAATGGTTTGACTTACCAAAGTTCACCTTTACAATAGTACAAAAGTGGCACACACTCAATGGAAACCATATTTTTTAATTTTGATTTTTTTTTCCTGGGATAGAAAAATGAGGTATGGTTCTCCTGAAGGACAGTGGGCAGAGTTGGTAAGCCACAGCTCCCAGGCAGCCACATGATCACAGTAAACAACCAAGACTCTAGGTTGGACAGTGTTACTCATCTATGATGTTCTGTAGATTAGGTGAATTGAGTGCATTTTTGATTTATAATATTTTCAACTTATGATGGACTTATTAGGGGATAAATTCATCATAACTTCAGCAAATGTATATGAAACAATCCACATGTATGTGTGCATAGAATACTTAGTGAGATGTTACATATCTGTTGGATGTGAGACAGAGAAGGGGGAGGGGTAAGTGGGTGCTCCCAGAAAGATTAACAAATGACCTCAATCTCAAACTGTCACTGGAAAACTGATTAAAACAGTGTTTTCATTATGTTGGCTTATTTGTTAGCAAAAGTTGACTGTGTCCATTACTTTGCACCAAGTGTTTAGGCACCCCTAGACTCAAATGAGATCGCATTACCACTGCCTGCAGAACTTCAGCCTCTTCAAGAGACTCTGCAATTTATTTTTGGAGTCTTAGAGAGGACTCTAATGTGTGCTGTTATCATCTGCTCCATCCTTATTGTTGGAGCCCTCTGTTTATGAGCCACTAAGTGTGGTGTCTTCCACCACCCAACTGACAGTGACCTGCATGAGAATGCAGATATTGTGAATAACTCCATTTCCTATAGATTTCAAGGATGCCAAAAACAACAGCGCCATTTCTTCTTCCTCACAAATCCAGAGCCAAATCACATCCATCAGTGAAATAGAAAAAAATGTTCTGATTCCTGGCTCCATGACCAGGGATTTTATTGACTGGGCCTAAAGATAGAACAGCCTGTGCCCCAGGATCCACAAAGTCCCTCATGGAAACATGTCTTTTGCTGTTTGAGTGAAATCTTTCTTTGCCCTTATATGTGTCAGGTTTCAGATCATCCAAATAGGGTTCCAAGGTGATGCTGCTGTCCGATAGATGTTTCTGTAATGGTGGAAATGTTCTGTATCTGCGCTGTCAATATTGTAGCTACCTCTGGCTATTGAGGACTTGAAAAGTGATTAGTGTGACTGAAGAAGTGAACTTGAACTTTTATTTAATTTTACTTAATTTAAATTTAAATAACCACATGTGGCTAGTATTTATAGTTTTTTGTTTGTTTGTTTGGGTACTGGTTACATTCCCAGACCTTTTTATTTTTTTTTTAAGATGGGGAGTGGGCCCTCACTAAGTTGCTAAGACTGACCTTGAACTTGTGATTTTCCTGCTTTAAACCCCAACCCACCCCAGATTCTGGGATTGTAGGCATGCACCACCATGCCCAGCTAGTCAGTTCCAGCCATTTTATTTTTGCAGTTATCTTTACTCTTAAATTTTCACAGTCTCGCCTTGTTCAAATGCAAATCATGCCACAGTGTCTCAGCCAAGATGTCTTTCTCTTTTCTTTTTGTGGAGAACCAGGCTGGATCCCGTTCTCTGCCAACAAGATCCACAGCTGGTGTCTGAGTGTTATTAGTTGAGCTGACGTCTTCATTTCCCTTTTCCAGACCCCTAAAGGCCGCCCAGCATTTACTGAGTTGCTACAAGTGCTCACAGAAATTGCAGAAACCTGGTGACCTGAAATGCAATGCCAACCCAGAGGATCATCTTGCGAAATTGTCACAAGAGCTAATCACGAGTGGGATGCCACTAAAGGGAATATCTTCCTGTAGAGCTGCTGATTCCTGGAAATAGGGCAGAGATCACAGGCTTTTCAAATTGTTCTAAGTTTGAGAACATTCTGACAATAGTTTTTCTGCATGTGTGAGAGGGATTTCTACACTCCTGTCTTATGTGAAGATAGAAAAAGACTCTGTTATGGTTTAGATATTAGAGTCCCCCCAAAGCTCATGTGTGAGATAATGCAAGAAAGATTAGAGGTGAAATGAATAGTTATGAGAACCTTAATCTAATTGGTGCTTTAATCCTCTGATAGGGATTAACTGGGCGATAACTGTAAGAAGGTAGGATATGTCTGGAGGATGTAGGTCATTGGGGACATGACTTTGGAGTATTTATTTTGTCTGTGGTGAGGGGACTCTCTCTGTTTTCTATGGCCATGTCCTGAGCATCTGTACTCCACCACACTCTTCTACCATGATATTTGGCCTCACCTCAAGTCCCAAGGAATGGAGCCAGTTGTCTATGGACGGAGACCTCTGAAACCCGTGAACCCTAAAATAAACTTTTCCTCCTCTAAAATTGTTTTTATTGGGTCTTTTGGTCACCACAGAAAAACCGCTGACTAAAACAGGTCCCATAACGAATCTCCTAGTGACTGGTCTTCATGGCGATAACTGAGAACCCTCGAGGGTACAGGAGAACCTGAATCTTCCCAAGGCTAAGGAAATTTCTTTCCTAAAGAAGAGTGACTTTTGTACTTCAGTATTCCATGCATAGAAGGTGAAAGTGGATTCTACCAGGTCATGGAGTAAAGGAGCCTCTGTAGCAGAACTTTGTGCTTTTTAACTGTACAGATCTTTATAGAAATCATACCTTTAGGAACTACATGGGTGTGAGCATTCTGAAATGTCTTTAGAAAATCTTACCACATGTTATTTAACAACCTTTTGTACATATGTGATTATTTTACACATGGTTGCTTGTATTCCAGTTTTAAACATTATTATAGGACTTAACCAAAGTTCCCCTTTGAACAGATCTTGATGATATTTCCATTTCCAGTGATGACCATTGTTAGGGGAATTCAGAACTGATTTCAGTTCTGAGATTTCACACTGGGTACAAGTGAGCCTGGACAAATTAAGAAACCTTATTTTGTCATAGTAAATGCCTCCTCTACTTTTCTATAAGATGACTTATTCTTTCCAAGGCAGGAGACACAAAATAAGATTACCAAATGTGACACTGACTCATTATTTCTGATGTCTAGGACTTTGAATTCAAAATGAAATAACAAGCAATCATGATTAAATCTTACTTTCTTTTGCACTGTTTGTAGAAATGGTTGGAAATTGGTTTTAATCATTCTAAGTACTGCAGAAGTCCTATAAGAAGAAAGTACAAGTGTAATCACCATGAGGCTAACAATATATGTGTGTTAATTGTATACTGTCCCACCCTACATGATATTCTGGAGGAACATGGTTTATGATTCTCATTAGAGTCTAAGTTGCTGGTGGCTTTTAGATCATATTTTCTCCACTCAGAATTCTTTGAATATCAGTGTGCTCAATAAATTTGTATTACATCAAATAAGAAGAAGGTACAAGAAAAAGATTTTATCAATCAAGTAGTGGTTTCAGAAATGTTTGCATGAGATTCTGAGATATTTCTGACACTATCACACCCTTTCTTTTGTGACTCTGGCCATGGTGAGGAAAGACAGAACACTCCAACTATTGAGACCTTAATTCAAATAAAACAAAGTCTATCTCAAGAGGGCAGGTGACTATTTTAACAGCAAAAGTGCACAATACAAAAACTAATGTGTTATCTGTATATGAAATAAGGTGTTTTTTTTCTATTTTTATTAAGCTTTAAAGTCCTCATTCCCTTAAAAAAGGAAACCAATAAGAACAAATTAACAAAGCCCCAGAAACAAACAGTGAGAAGCTAGCACTGACTATAGGGCATCTGCCATCACTAAAGAGGTACAAAGTACAGAGCAAAGAGTGACACCCAGAGATAAGTCATTCTAAGGGGTCATGTGACTGCAACTGCACTTCCCAGAGTACATATTGGCAGTTGGAGGCAATCTTTACACCTTTGTTTTAACACTTCAGGAAAGTTTAAGATACTAAATTAGAAACAAGAATAACTAGAGCTATTTCTCAATAAATAAGACTTCAGATAACGTGTGAATACAAATGTCTGTGACAGAGATGTTCCATTCCTTGTTTAGGTAAAGAAATTAAAAAAAAAAAAAAATTTAAAGAGGTTACCACACAACTTCTCCTGGGTATGGGCTATGTTTTGCAACTAGTCTTAATGTTTGCTATTGACACAAGGTCTCTGTGGATAGTTGAGACAGTATAATATTTAAACAGCTCTGCATGAGAAATGAACAAGTGTTTTAGGGACTGGTTGTACAGTCCTAAAAAAAAAAGAGACAATAGGGGCTGGGGATATAGCTCAGTTGGTAGAGTGCTTGCCTCTCAGGCACAAGGTCAAATGGCAGAAAGGAGGTTTAGAAAAAATGGAAGGGATTTGGAGGCCAAGCAGAAGATATGATCAGTGAAAATTATTCTGGGGCAAGAATAGTCACAGGAATTTCTTTCTTTAGTAAACTTTTTATTGAAGTCCAATACATGGTCCCATCAACTCATAGATAATATGTGGAGACTGGCAAGCAAACTGACAAGATTTGACAGCATTTCATCTACCACTAAGTTTTCTTAGCTTTGGAGAAGGATACAAGACAGGAAACAGAATATGCACAGCCTTCAGTCTCCATGAAAGTCTCCCAACTCTCCTAGCTCCCTCCTCACCTGCCTAGAGTGTGCATGATTGCTGGGGATGAGGCCCTGCTCTGTGGCTCACCTTCATGGAAACAGTTTCCCTTGGTTGCCTACCAGTCATATAGGCTTTCAGTCCACAGGACTCTCAGCCCTTTGTGCTGTGCCTCAGATTACAGGTTTCACAATGTACATAATAGGGTTCTGACTTGGCACCTGACATTCCAAATTTATCTGAACTTAGGTCATTTCCAAAGGACTGGTGCTGGGAGATAGTAAATAAAAAATCTCCCCAGGTAGACCTAGGTCTTGGAGATAAAGGGAACAGGCCTGCTATTAACCCTTTACTCACACACACATAAACACACACACAGACCATAAGTGTATAGCTTTCCTAACAGTCACAAAGTGAACACATCTGTGTAGCCAGACACAATCAAGAAGTGGGGGCTGGGGATGTGGCTCAAGCGGAAGCGCGCTCGCCTGGCATGCGTTCGGCCCGGGTTCGATCCTCAGCACCACATACAAAGATGTTGTGTCTGCCAAAAACTAAAAAATAAATATTAAAATCTTCTCTCTCTCTCTCTCTCTCTCTCTCTCTCTCTCTCTCTCTCTCTCTCTCTCTCTCTCAAAAAAAAAAAAAAAAAAAAAGAAGTGGCACATTCCAGAGTTGCAGAAGCCATTCTCATTTCCTATTCAATTCACTATCCCAAGAGTAATTAACATCCTGACTCCCAACACCATGGATTAGTATAGGCTATTTTTAATTTTTCATAAAGAAATGCTTCCATGAACAGAAGCCAGAACATGGATCTGGCTTTCACTCAATGTGTTCCTTTGACCTATCCATGTTGTATTCATGTTAAGTTATACTTATTCCCATTTCTGTGTTGTCTTACATTGTATAATTATCTCATTCATTTATTCTACTTTTGATGGTTATTTGAGTTGTTTCTGATTTTTAACTATTAAAATCTGTGTTGCTATGAACATTTTCCTACATGTCTTTTTGGTGAAAATATGTGTACATTTTTGTTAGGTATATGCCTAGGAATGAAATTGCAGGGCACATACATAGCTTTTGTAAACAGTGTTAGGCAGTGTTCCCAGGTGGATATAAACAAGGGCACAATGGCAGCCATGTGGGAAGTTGCAATTAATCCACATCCTCAACATCTAGGCTCATCTCTATTGGCCTTGAAAAGGATGTAAGGGCTGTTAAGAGTGAGCTGGCTCAGATTTGGTTTTGTTTGTTGAGCTGTGCTGCAATATAATCACTTTCTCCCACTCTTTGTTGTTAGCATCGAAGTGGGTTACATGTGTAATTTAAAGTATGTAGTAATGGGGAGGATTGAAGACATTTGAGTGATACAAAAGAGATACACACACAAACACACACACACAGTTGGCTACTTGTGTCTCTAATTGCTTTGTAACATTTATAGGTCTTGTTAAATGTTTGATGAGAAATTTGATAGGTTTGGCTAAACAAGTTTGGGAGTTAGTATTGGAGTCAGATGCACCGCTTGACCTCTGGAGAAACTGGAGAAGGGCAGGGAAGGACAGAAGCAGATAAATAGCTGGATATGACATTCCTGAAGGCAGTAATAGACTAGAAAGCAGGAAGTTCTGTTCTCTTGGGCTGTCCATGATAGATCTTTCCTTACCTGTTCCTTCTAGTTATTCAGTAGAGTGTGATGGGATCGTGACTTCTGTGTTTGAATGGATTTTGTTGCATGTGTGGGGAGTGTACAGGGTGTATTTCATATGTGGTTCTACGTGATGCAGGACCAAGACCATATGAAACTTGCAGAAGCCTGAGAGGCAGAAGAAACGTCAGGCACATAAGGTGCCTTAGAATGTATCTATGTCTTTCAGAAGTTGGATACATATCAGTTGTGCACTTGCTACACTGAAGATGGGGTAGAGGTAGTTTCAGCCAGTTTAACTAGTTAACATCGGGGTTACAGATATTTAACTTCTAATCACCCAGGGTAACTTGGAGAATCAATGAGTTCACACCTGGGTGACAGTAGCATTAGTGGACAAATCCAGACATAAACGGTATGAAATTTAGAACAGGCTATCTAACTGAAGAGAACCAGCCAATGACATAATGAAGGAGAAAAGCATGGTCTGGGACCAGGAAGAGTCATTTTTCTGAGCCACACCTGAAGAAAAATTTTAGTACTCCTTTTGTGAGAGGAAATTGGATGTCAACTGCAGAACCTCTGTTCTAATTTCAATTTGTAATATTTCCAAAACTTCACATGTTGGAGGGTCCCCAGTACTGCAGGGTTCAGAGGTGGAAGTTGTAGGCAATAATTAGGACCTCTGGTCTCATCATTGGGTTAATCCATTGGCTGGATTATACCATTGATAGATGAAGAGACTACTAGGAGAGGGAAACTGGTTGAAGAAAGTAGGTTATTGGGGAAGTGGCCTTGGATTAGATCTTGTCTCTGATTCCTCCCCTCTCCCACATCTCTTTGCTTCCTAATTGCCATGAACTGAGCAGCTTTCTTCTGCCATCTCTTTCTGCCATGATCCTCTGCCTCACCTCAGGCCCAGAGCTATGGAGTTGGCCGACCATGGACTGAACCTCTGAAACCATGAGCCCCAAATAAACTTTTCCTCCTCTAAGTGTTCTGGTCAGTATTTTTGTCACAACAAGAAACTGACTTGGGGTAGAGTTAGGGTTAGGGTTAGGGTTATGTCAAGAGCTTTGTAATGTTTTGAACATTAAAAAAAAAAAGAAACTGACTAACACAACCCCATAATAGAGAGAACACACTCACAGAAAGCTGGTATAGAGTTATTCCATAATACTTGGTGTAAGAAGTATAGTATAACATTGCTTTTCTGAATCAAATTAAATCTGGTCACTTAGACTCACTCTCCCTTGCTATGAATGTGAGAGGGAAGACACTATGTCTGATTCCCCAGGGAAGTACAAGAATCCTGAAGTTTCTTGCTGTATGAGCAACAGAGATGATGGTTGTGGGCAAAGAGAAGACTGTCCTGGGGTTGTATGTTCTGTTTTCCTTTCTAGAATGTAGCTGCCCCTGACTGTCTGCTTCCCTTGCAGAAGCTCCCATGCTGACAGTGGTCTCAGCTGCCAAAAGCCTAGCCACTGCTCTCTCCAAAGCCTTTCCCTTAGTGCTCAGCCTTCCACACATTCATGGAATCATCTTCCCATCCTCAGGACTGCAGAGCTTTAGCCTCGACTGTTAAAGAATGAGTATTTTGACATTTGTTAATTTTTTTTTAATTCAAGAAAATTGCAATAAGGGTCAAGGCTATTGTGGTAGGAAAGAAAAACTAATCTCAACTCTGAGTACAGCTAAAATAGCTGGGAGTCATAGCACTGGTCAGTGATACAAAGTTACTAAGAAGAAATATACCATCATGGAGGAAGGAATCTTGCCAAACTGGCTTAATTGGATTCTAACCCAAGGTAAGTCAGGGATTTTGATATTCAGCAAGGAAATCAGAAATTTGATCAGATATACAGGGTGGAGAATTTCTGCTAAACTGACTTAGCAGGATTCTTGCTAAGCCAAGTCAAAGATGGCAGCAGATGAGACCTAGTCAAGAAAAGGGCTCAGTGGAGCCTGACTTCAAATGGGTCAAGGGGGTAGTCTTTGTCATCTCTCCTCGTGTGAGCTGCCAGTCTCAGAGAAGACAGGCTCTCTGTTTTTCAACTCTGAGTACCAGCCTCCACCTACTTTCCACCCATGTCCAGGTTAATCGGCCTCATTGGATCTAAATTTCATCCTAGGAAGTGTGATTTATTTCCATCCTGGGATGTGAGGGTGTTGTGAGGAGCACAGACCTTGAGCATCACAACCCTGACATTTTTACCTGGAATGACAGTTTCCTTATTTCCTGACAAAACTCACATAGAAACCAGAGCACCCAAGATGGCGTCCTATCAGTCGATTGTGTTTCCTTTAATAACAGAGGCTGTTCCATTGCCTATATTGTTCTTGTACTTTCCCCTTCTATCTGCCTTGAATTATGTTACTGTAAAAACATCTTCTGGACACCAGCATCCCTAAGGGTGGAAATGGGATAGAGTTTTCAGGCTGCCTAAGGATGGGTTTGGGTGATGGACAGATTTCTCAACTCCCTTGGAGAATATGCTTCATCCTGACTCTAGTTTCTCCAGACCCAAGTGTTCTTCCCCTGGTTCCGTGCTGTTCACATTTTGGGCTGAATACTTCTTAAACACGGAAGGGGAAAAATTACATCTTTATTTTTACCGACCTACCACTAAACTTTAGCAGTTCTTACAATCTTAAATATAGTTGAAAAAAAACATTTTTTTTTCAAAACTAAGCTCTATAAGCAGTTTTTGTGGCACTGTCAAGATATAATATTACTTTCATATCCTGTGGGAGTTGTTGCAGCTTTCTTGAGATTGAATTTACATTCATCACTATTTCAAAGTCATGACAGTTTTCAGGACTGCCACTGGATAGAGTCATTTAACACACATACAAAAACATATCATAAATACACACATTTGCTTTTTAAATATTTCAATAACTTTATTCTGATGGTTTCCTTTTTGGTTCTGTGTATTCTATTTTATGCATTTGAAAACATTATTCCACAAGGGAGGATAAAGTCTTCATCAGACTTCCAAAGGGATCTTTGGAATAAAAAAGATGAAGAACTCCTGTATGGAACAGGATTTCTGTATCTGGAGGGATGTTTGCTGGATCATACACAGACAACGGGTCCGCTGCTTACAGTTGGCTGAAAAGCAACCCATGAGGATCTGCTTTGGCCAGTCCTGTGGGCTTCTTTCCCAATGGGCAGAGCCAGCCAAGCCATGAACAGCCTCAGAGCCATTTGCTTCTCCCTTTTCATACACTGTCAGGACTGGTCCTGGGTTCTAACCTGGGCATTCCCCTCCTCACCTGCCTTGTGTCTTTCACTAATTGTGATAAATTGCATCTCGATGGCCCCCACATTTGGCAGCAGAAAGAGATGCCGGATGCTGGCATTTCAGCCTCTCTTTTCCTCCAGCCTACCCTGGCTAGTTGGAGGGAAAGTGGTCCCATCATATCTTTCTGGAGGCCAGGGTGGTTCCATGTCACTTTCTAAAGACCCAAACATAACAAAACTCCAATTTAGACTGGGTTTTCACCATCAGGAAAAAGGGTATTGCTGGCATCTAATGAGCACAGACCAGGGATGCTCCTAAACATCTTGTCAGGCACAGCATTTCCCTCAACATGGATGAATTATCCTGCTCCAAATGTCAGTGGTGCCAAGGTTGAGAAGAGTAACGTTAGGCCCCATGACTGCGGGTCCAGGGGCGCAGACATTCATCCTATGATCAAAACTCAGGCTCCATTTCTCCTTCCGCATGCTGCCTCCTCTTCCACCACTTCTTGAAGAAAAGAGAATGCTGTAATCTCACGCGTGACCCTGATAAATTATACTATCCAGAGAGAGAGAGAACGTCTTTGTCCAGGCCTTTCCACCAGAGTCCTGGCATTCTCTCTGTCTGGGTCGGATCACTGCAGCCTCCTGGAACAAAATCTCTGCAGCCAGAGGCCCAAACGGTTGATTGACTTAGCCTCAGCCAGGTATTCTCTCAAGAGCCAGGGTGGAATCCATTCACTTGGAAGTCCTTTTATCTTGACCATAGGAACTGAGAGGTGTTGGGAGGGCCAACAGTGAAGGGGAGTGATGGATGCTGGAATGTTAACCAACAAATACCCGACACTCTTCTCCTTCTGGAGTCATCCCTTGGTATCCTCAGGGACTTGATCCCAGGACCCCTGACATTACTCAAATCTCTTATATAAAACGGTACAGTATTTGCATACGACCCTCACACTCCTCCTGTATAGTTTAATCCATCTCTAGATTATTTATAATACCTAGAACAATGAAAATACTACATGAATAATTTATATTTTGTTCTTATTTTGTCTGTACATGTTCAGTATAGATTAATTTTTTTTTCTTTTTCAAATTTTTTGACTCAGGGTTGGTTGAATCTGTGGACGCTGAACCTGTGAATACGGAGAACCACATGTATTCTCTTGTTTTCTGGCCATTTCACATGTAGCCTACCTTCTTCTCTAGTAACAAGTTGGGGTTATTCAGCTATGAAACATGTTTCTTTTTTATTAGTTTTTTATATATGACAGCAGAATGCATTACAAATCTTATTACACATATAAAGCACAATTTTTCATATCTCTGGTCGCATACAAAGTATATTCACACCAATTCATGTCTTCATACCTGTACTTTGGATAATGATGACCATCACATTCCACCATCATTTCTAACCCCATGTCCCCTCCCTTCACTCACCCCTCTGCCCTGTCTAGAGTTCATCTATTCCTCCCATGCTCCCCCTCCCTACCCCACTATGAATCAGCTTCCTTATATCAAAGAAAACATTTGGCATTTGTCTTTTTTGGGATTGGCTAACTTCACTTAGCCTTATCTCCTCCAACTCCATCCATTTTCTTGCAAATGCCATGATTTTATTATCTTTTATTGCTGAGTAATATTCCATTGTGTATATATGCCACATTTTTTTTATCCATTCATCTACTGAAGGGCATCTAGGTTGGTTCCACAATTTAGCTATTGTGAATTGTGCTGCTATAAACACTAATGTGGCTGTGTCCCTGTAGTATGCTGTTTTAAAATCCTTTGGGTATAGACCGAGGGGAGGGATAGCTGGGTCAAATGGTGGTTCCATTCCCGATTCCAAGGAATCTCCATACTGCTTTCCATATGGGTGCACCAATTTGCAGTCCTACCAGCGGTGTATGAGTGTGCCTTTTTCCCCACATCCTCACCAACACTTATTGTTTGTATTCTTAATAGTTGCCATTCTGCCTGGAGTGAGATGGTATCTTAGATTTGCATTTCTCTAATTGCTAGCAATGATAAACACTGTTTCATATATTTGTTGATTAATTGTATATCCTCTTCTGAGAAGTGTCTGTTCAGGTCCTTGGCCCAGTTTTCTCCAGCACTTTAGAGATTTGTAGTCATCTGAGGTACACTTTCTCACAATTAGGGAACCTTAATAGTATATAAATAGGTTTTAGATAGCTGAAAATCTTGTGTGGTCTTAGGACCCCTGGAGTGGGCAGCTTCCACTACACTAAGCTTCCTGGGAAAGTTGAAAGTGCAGTTGAAGCCTCTGCTTGGATCAGAGCATTGTCCTCTGTCACCTGAGCACATAGGCTTACAGATTTCTTTTCTGCCATTCCCTGGTTCCCTCATGCTGCTTGACCCCCTTGCTGACCCCTGCACATGCCGGGCCCTTTCTTAGTTATCTCAGGGCCTTTGCACCTGCTGTTTTCTTCGAGCATGGCTTCACCTAGAGAGCTGCGTGACTTCCTTCTTCATCTCTTCTGGTTGCCGCCCTCAAACGTCACCCTCTCCTGTATCTGTCTCCAACCTCATTATTTAAAATTGCAACCCTACCATGGATATTCCCCGTCTCCCTTTTCCGTATGCTTTTCCCTGATAGTTCTTTACACTATATAACAATTCCTATATCTTTACTTATTTCCTTGGTTTAATGTCTGCTAATTACCCTCCATCCCCAAACTATAACATTTGTGAGGGCAGGTATTTTTGTTTCTTCACTGCTGTATCCCAGGTCCTAACACAGAGCCTGGCATAGAGCTAAGTAAATATTCACAAAATGACCTAATGGAATAAAAGTAGTGGAATCATCCAGAAGCCCCATCTCCCAGAGACAGGAGCAGGCTGGTGAGCAGCTTTCCCCTTGGGATTCTGGAACAATCCATTGCTTTTGCACTGTTTTTCTGTCTGGTTCCAACTGATGACCTCAGGTAGTCAGCAGCCCTTTTTGGTATAGACCTGGCTTTTTCCATGAACAATTTGGCTTACACACAATTTTCTATATTCCTTTTTCCTATTGAAGTAGGCAAGGAAAAAAAATGTATTATGTTAGGAACTGACATCAGATTAAAGACAATACATCTACATAAAAATCTGAATCTATATTTTGTGGACAGATAAATGCTTAATAGAGGAAGCAGATTACCCTTCTATCTGCAGCAGAGTAATCTTACACTACTCCTAGAGGTGCAGACAACTTATAGTTACTTTATTTTGTCTATAACTTCTCTGCTTCATGTGCCCATGCTGGCTGCGTAGCATTGAGAAATTTGATTTAGTTTAACCCTAACACTTTAGTCCAGTGCAACAATGAAAATATTTTCCTTAGGTGGAGTGGGTAGTCTCTCTGATTTTGCCTCTCCCTCCCTCTGTTCCTGCCCAATATAGTAGCTGGGCATAGAGGGGAAAGGGGTGACTTTATCCAGGTATGATATTAAAAATATTTAACAACTGATTTGGCACAGGTACAGATCAGTTGGAATGAATGCTGACTGCCCAAACTGCCAAAATCAGCCTTTTCAATGTGGACTGTGGCCATCGCCCTGTCAAGGTGACCTTGCAGGGGTGAAGGGAAGGGGAAAGGCTGTTTGTCCCCTGGCACCTCTGGTCTCCCAACAACATTTCTTATCACTCTGGTTTTGGCCTGCACTGATGGCATTTGCAGATGTAGTTGGTGACTGGTGTGGGCTGGTCTCCTGACCTGGCCAGGGTATGGAAGCACTTCCTGGATGACATGACCTCACTCTAGCTCTTCCCAGCCTCAGCTGCCTGGAGGCTGCAAGTCACCTTGCCTTGTAGTGCTGGGCATTCACAATGGTGCTTCTTGTTCTCAGCGCAGCTGCTTCCAGGATCCCATCCTGAGCACACATGGGAACTTCTAGGTCCTGAGTAGAACAAGGGTTCTGAGTAGAACCCCAAAGCTGGGCCTCCACACTCCCACCCCTGCCCTTACTCTCTTGCTTAATCATGTCATGAGGCACAGTTTATCTTACTAGGGCTGTTTTCCAGACCTGGGCAGTGACTGTGTATGAGGTAACCCCATCCAGGAATCCACATAGAAATCAGAGCCAAAGTCTTCTCTTCTGCCCTTTCCAGTCCTCTCCACCCAGCCCTCCTACCACAGCAAGACCTTCAACCCACCTCCACCATTCTCCCTCTTCTGCCCACAAACTACCAGGCTTGAGGAGGTGAACTTTTCATTTCCTCTTTCTGGTGTGGTTCTTCTTTTACTCTCGAATGATCTGAGGGCTTTTAAAAAATACTTGTTGCCCATGTCCTGACTTATCACCACTCCCTCCCAATTCTGACTTAACTACTCTGAGGGGGATCCATGCACGGGTAATGTGAAAACCAAGCACCTCGTGTGATTCCAATGGGCAGCCAGGGTCGAGAGTCACTGTCCTAGGCCAGTCATTCTTAAATGTCACTGCTTATTAGAATCACTGGGGGAACTTTGAAACATACTGATGTCCAGGCTGTGCTGTGGGCCAATAGAATCAAAATCTACAAGGCAGGCATTGGTATTTTTCAGGCTCCCTGGGTTATTTCAGCAGCAGCCAAATATGAAAACCAGGATTCTTCTAGCACAGTTCTTCTCAAACTTTAATGCATGTGCAGCCAATTCTGAACTTGTTAGGATGTAGATTCTGATTCAGAAGGTCTGAGGTAGGGCCTAGATAATGACAAAAGTGCTCGTCCTAGGACAATATTATTCTTCCTAAGGCTACATTTCTTCCTCCAGCCTTTTTAGCTAACAGCAGACAGGAAGAGGTTATAAGTAAATGGAGGTATTTTAAAAATACTGTGCCCATGGCAGGTGGCAATAGACAGCTTCCTAGTAGACACTGGGTTTATCTTCCAAATGTCAGCTACACTCATTCTTCCTGTTTGAAAAGCTAAAATACTCAGTTTTCTAGACATTCTTAAATCAAGAACAAGCACATGAGAAAGTTCCATATAATTAGATAGAGCCAGAAGTGTTTGAGGAGGACTGCCCTTACCAAATAAAAGGCCCAATATCACTAAAAAACAAACAAACAGACAACCTTTTGAGAGTGTCTCTTTCTGCTTGAGATATGGCTTTGGGAACTGAAGGCATAGTCCCAATCTGTGATTCTGATGAAACCGTTATGAAGATGAAGGCCCAGATATAAGCTTACCAAATAGAATGAGTTGCCTGATAACTCAGTATATCAGATAAAGACGTAGATCTGATATGTGTTGTGGTCACTCTCTAGGTGGTCACCTCCAGAAGTGGATCGACTCCTACATTAGACCACTTTCTGTTACCATAACAGAAAATACATAAAGTTATGTACTTTACAAAGTTTATTTAGCTCACAATTTTGGAAGCGAAAGTCTGATCAAGTGCTCCCTTTAGTTCAACCTCTGGTGGGGGGCGCCCTTGTTTGTGTCTCATCATGGAGGATGGCATGGTGGTGAGAGAGGAAGCCAGACATGGGGAGGGTCCAATCTTGCTCTTTTATAATTGACCATTTTTATGAGGATCTCAGGCTTGTGTGATCTGAACTCGTATCTGTCACCAAAAAAGAAAAGAAAAAAAATAAAAAGAAGGAACACCCAGGCTTTTTCCTCCATCTTGTCCAGGTGGGGGTGGGGCAGAGCAGAAGGTGGGGGGGAGGCAGGGGAGGAGAGGCAGGGGCGGCTTGAAAGCCGTCAGCAAACAAAAAAGGGGGTCAGACTCTTTATTACCAAAAATGTGATACAAATATTGCATGGGATGTGATTGTACTAAAACAAATTCATTATTTACCTGAAATTCAAATGTACTAAATCTGGCAACCTTACCTATGAAGTATGAAGACAGAGTCTCGGTTCCTCCTAGAATGGTTGAGCCATGACATCAATTTTGAAGCTTCCACATCCAGACTTGGATTGAGCTCCTATTTCTTTAAGCCACCATTACCCAGAGCCAAGTCTATTCCTAAATAATACATCTCCACTGACTCTTCTGAGGGTAGATTCTGTACTGTACACTTCTACCTAGAAATCTTTACCAAGCCCTTAATTCTACGAAAGATGCTAAGAGTAGCAGCCATTATCAATGCCAAAGACCAGACCTCCAGTCCTGCTTTGCTACTTCTTAGTTCCCTATGTTATTTGCCAGCTTGTATTTATTTCCTCTATAAAATGGGGATGATAGTCTATATCTTGCAGAGTTTTTAGAATTAAATAAGACTGTATGTGAGATACTTAGCATAGTGTCATCGTAAGTACTTAATGAGTTTTAGCTAATATTTAGTTTTTTAATTCGAATTATCAAATTGCTTGCTATGGGCTGAATGTTTGTAATCCATCCCTCCAAAGTTATTTATTGAAGCCCTAACTTTCACTGTGATGGTATTTGGAAGCAGGGCCTTTGGGAGGTAGATGAGGTTAGATTTATACGAGGTTCTGAGAGTGAAGCATGCACATAAGAGACACATCCTGAAGCTTCTGTCTTTTCCTACACTGTGTAGAACATGGCAAGAAGTTGGCCATGTCCAAGCTAGGAAGAGAGCCCTTGCCAGAACCCCTCCATGCTGGAACTCTGATCTAGCCTCCAGAACTGTGGGAAATAACTTTCGGTTGAGTGAACCAGTCTATGATATTGTGTCATGGCAGCCCAAGCGGACTAATACAAAAATACTTTATTTTAATCATTGTAAATAAACATTTCAGGTGTGTTACGAATAGCATTGTTAAATTACCTTTGTTTTCTGAAAAAGAGTGCAAAGGGTAAGGATCACTGTTGGGGGACAGTGGAAACAAATGATGTATCTCATTTCAAAGATTGCTGAAATCTAAGAAATTGAGAACAACCACAACCACAGAACGTGTATACTGTATTTCAGCACTTTTTAAAAAAACAGCTCTGAAGTTGGGATGCAATTTATAATAGGTGAAGTCTTAGATTAGATCTGTGGTTTTCAACCCTAGGTGCATATTTAAGTCATCTGGGGAGCACCAAAACAGACGTGTAGACCAATGGTATAGAATAGAAGACAGAGACAAACCCACATAAATACATTTATCGAATACTAGACAAAGGTACCAAAAACATACATCGGAGAAAAGATAGCCTCCTCGACAAATGGAGCTAGGAACACTGGAAATCCACATGTCGAAAAATGAAACTTAAACCCCTATTTCTCACCCTGCACAAAACTCAACTCAAAATGGATCAAAGACTTTGGCATTGGACAAAGACCCTGTGCCTAATAGAAGAAAAAGTAGGCCCCAATCTACATCATTAGGAACTGGCTTCCTCAACAAGACTCCTAAAGCACAAGAAGTAAAATCAAGAATCAACAAATAAGATGGAATCAAATTAAAAGGCGTCTTCACAGGCAAAGGAAACAATTAAGATCATAAAGAGAGAAGCTATATAATGGGAGAAAATCTTTGCCACCTGCATCTCAGAGAAAGCATTAATCTCCAGGAACTCAAAAAACAAAACAAAACAAAACAAAACACCAAAACCAAAACAATAACAAAAAAACCAACAAAACCCAGATAACCCAATCAATAAATGGATGAAAGAACTGAATAGGCACTGATATGTGGATGCTAATTCACAATAAGGGGGAAGAGTAGAAGTACTTTGGATTAGACACAGGGGAATGAAGGGAAGGGAGGGGTAATGAGAATAAGAAAGAATAGAAGGAATCAGATATTACTTTCCTACATGCATATATGAATACATGACCAATGTAATTCCACATCATGTACAACCAGAATGGTAAGTTATACTCCATATATGTATAATATGTCAAAATACATTCTACTGTCATGTTAATAAGAACAAAATTTTAAAAATCATCTGAGAAGAATTTAACAAATATTGTGCACTTGATTCCACCCACAGATTTTCTATATTATTGGCCTGGGAGGGATCCCAGATAAGGAAATTTTAAAAAAAACCTCTTCAGGCAAAGGTAATTGTGCAGCTAGGGCTAAAATTCATTGTAGCAGATAAAATAGTTTGTATTTCTGTTTGTATTGTGCTTCTTATGAGATTTATTAAAAGATGGAACAAAAGAAGAAAGAGACATTCCTCCAATGCTTGGTGAGTAACGACTTTTTAACAGCTATCTCTACATGTCCTCACATGCTCTAGCTGGCTTGCCTGTGATTTCACTGTTGGACAAGGGTTAAAAGCAATGTTAGTTACCAGAACAGTTATGGAATCAAAGTTACGGACAGCAGAGCAAATATAATGCTGTATTACCAAAGCCCGAAGCTGAGTGCTAGAACTTAACAGCTTCTTCTCACTTGATTTCAATATCTATTCTCAGTACGAAATAGTTAAGTTGCTGAGAAGCTGATACATCTGATCAGGGGACCATACTACAAGCGGAATTCCACTAAACCTCAGGAAAGAGCCAGAAGTTCAAATATTTTAAAAGGGCATTTGTTATTTTGTGGAGTCTGCTAGTTGATTAGTGAAATGAAAATCAGGGCTGGTTTGTTTGTTTTTCACTAAAGTCAGACTCATTTTGTTGTCTGTTTGTTTGGTAACAGAATTGCATCTGTTCCTACGTGGCTCCTATTTGGCATCTCACCTGTTTGACCTCATTCATGATTGCAAAATTATCCCCTTTAAAAATCACCACACACAGAAATGTGTTGAACAGAAGTGGTTAATCTTCACACTGTTGTACTGTGATTTGCTAGGATATTGTGAAAGTAGATCACATGTTCATATTGTGGGTACCTCCAGACCCAGCTACTCGCCATTGTACACAAAATAAATAGTTGAAGGCTTGGTCTTGTTTGACTAGTTCCTCCACACTTTATTTTTCCCCTTTGCTGCAGGCTAATCTTCAATCAGCAGGTGCCTCCCTCTAAGTGAAATTGAATTGTGCATAACCTGAATTGCATTGAATTCCTTAAGTCTTTCTCACTCTAAACCAGTTTGGTTCTCACAGTGAGACAACATCAGCATGTTGCTGATGCTTTTCCTCCCTTTGGCCCAGGTGAACTCAATACAGCAATCTCTCTTTTCGGAGTGTCCGTCTCAGTACTTGCTGAAAAGACAGAATCACTGCATTACTTAAGCTTACTCTCCAGGATCCTGAAAAACGACTTTCCAAACTAATAGAGAGCTTTGCCCATTTCTCTGTGCATGCAAGATTACTCAGAAGGAATTAAGTTCAAGCCAGATAACCTTGGTAAATAAAGCCCCATTGCATTCTGCCCATACAATTTTTTTGTCTCTTTCCTCCAAGTCTTGTTTATTATAGCACAATTTTACAGTTCCACAGGTTAAGAGAAGAGAGATCTCTTTTATTGATTCCACCAAGCATAAGAAGCCCAATGCAAACAGGAACACAAACTATTTTATCTGCTACAACGATTTTTAGCCCTGGCTGCCCAATTACCTTTGCCTGAAGAGGTTTTGTCAATACAGTGAAATTTAGTAGTGAAAAACAAAGGCAAAAGCTAATTGAGAGAGGGGACCCTTCTGAGCTGGAGGGCTGTTTTGCCCATTCCTGGTGTTTGGAAACAACCTGTTTTGTTGGATTTAGCTAAGGGTCGTCCTTGAGTTTACTTTCTGGATGTTTGATAGGCACAATTAGCATGGGAAGCAGCTGCATATCATTACCCCATAGCTGAAGCCATTCCAGAGATGATCTAAGGGATTTCTCCATATGGACTAAATGACCAGGGCCCTGACTTGGTTTCTACGGTTGGTGAGTACCTCCAGAAAGCATTCTCAGAGCAGTCCACAAACTTTTTGGTTTAGCTGTGTGCCATTTACTGACAATCAGGAGTTACTGGCTGGATCATGGGACCAGCGTGTGGCAGGGAATTCTGGAAAGAGAAATGGCTCCTCTACCTCCACTACCAAACTAGCCTTTCTGTTTCTCCCAGTCAAGTGGTTGCTGGGGCCTATACCTGGCTGCTGTGCAGAAGACCTCACTGTGGACTAGCGGATGTCCCATTGCTGAGAGTCATTGCCGAGTCGTAATGACGCATGGCATTTTTGCCAGAACGGAGTGGTTGAGAGGTGATGGCAGCAAGCCATTGAGATGATAATGGTTATGTTAAGCTGTGTATATTAGACCCCTGCTGTCTGCCTTGGCCAGCTACTTTGGAGTTCTCGTGGGGATTCCTGGAGAGTTCCCATTGGTTGGGGAAGTGCCGGAGGAGGGATTTCTGGTTGGTGGTTGCTGGAGGAGCGCCGTGGGTGGCGTTTGGGAGAGTTCCCGGGGAGCGTGTGTGAAGTGTGCTGGTGGAGTTCAGAAATAAAGTTTGTTCCTGCTTGAGCCGCTCGTGATTTGTGCCCAGCCAGACTGCGGCATCCCATGGGGAAAGCTGGTGTGAGACTTTGTCTCCTGATGCTAGACACTCACCTGAGGCAGTTGGAAACTGAGGGTCCTGGAGTAGATGGTAAAGTGGAGGCTCCTGAGAAGAGCTTGGCCCCCAGAGATCTGGGAACGCTCCTTTCCCTCAACTGCCTTGGAAGATCCGTGCTACGTCAAAGTTCTCTCCTTCATGAATAGCATTTATAGAGAGACTCGGTTCTCAAGAAGAAAACTTCTTCATGAGTTGTGAACTGAAGCGAGAAAAGGCTCAGGGAGTCAGTTCTCTCAGCTGTTTTCCCCCACCCCCAACCAAAGTTTTCAATTGGCAGAAAAAAAAATATTGCTCTTTGGTTAAAAAGAAAATTTAAGAATCTTTGTGACCCAAGCATACCTCTTAACGGCTTCCTTTAAGCTATAGTCAGGACGTTCATGTGTTTGGTACCAACCTAGCTTGCTGAGGAAGCCTGTCCTTAGTTCTGACTCGGCTGTGGATGCTTTATTCTTATACACAGCAGCCCCCACCAAGCCCTTCTCACATAGGTCTTACTCCATTGACTCAGCCATCGGGGTGCTGGAGGTGTGGGTGTTGGACCTCATTCTAATTACTGATTCAAGGACCTGCACAGCAGGTTTCCATGTTTATGAAATAGTGATGAGATAAATAATTCTTGCACTAGACAATTCATTTCTCTGAACTGGAAACAAAGGAGGAAGTTGTTCTCAAACATGCGTTCAAGCCAAACCAGGGAAAACTATTTACATGGCATGTATATTGTGTTAGGTACAAGTCATCCAGAGGTGCTCAGGTTATATGCAAATACTACACCATTATAAATAAAGGACTGGATCGTCTGCAGGTTTTGGTATCTGCAAGGGGGTTCTGGAATCAACCCCTGTAGATGGTTGTATTTTCTTTTTTTAAAAAAGAAACTGTTATTGAACTGAGGGGAGATTTCATTATATTGACGACTTTCAACTCCTGTCTGATTCAATAAAATCACTGAAGGATAAGACAAGTTTCTTTTGTTGAGGTGCCAAAGCTATTGTCCCACGGGAGATAGTTTTGTAAAACAGCCTTATAAAAACAAATCTGAATATTGAGGAAAGTGAAAAGGTAAAATAAACATGAGTGCAGGCTTTCTTTTAACTGTGGAACCTTCTTTTAATTTCAAAACAAGGATATCTTTGCCATTACATATGCGTACCATCTATAAACTCTAAAAAGCATAATTAAACCACATTATTTTATTACAAATGAAAAATATACATAACCATTTAAAAGTTATAAACTTCCTAAAATAAACATTATTTATAAACATTTAAAAATATACCATTTCATGAACATAATTTATGTAAAATATAATGAGGACATTTCATATATATTCAAATAAATTATTTTTTCACAAAGCTTTGTTGGAAGGTAAAAATAGCATTTAGTTCTGTTTACTGGTGTTTATTAAGAAAAATTAAATGTTTTTGTTGGGTTAATTTTGTACTGGTATTGAGATAGTATAATGCTGGAATGTACTTTCGCTTGTACTTAAAGTGAGTTAATGTGACATATATTGAGAAAAGATAAGGGATTTACAACAACTGGCATTCAGTGTTCCTTACCTCTCTAATAACAAGACTGTGAGAATTAAAATTTTGATTCAAAGAGAACTGAATTTTCTCAAGTGCCTATTATATATTGGACATGATACAAGTGCTTTCCGTGTATTGGCTTAATAGTTTTAAAAATAGGTGTTAACTTGATTTCATGTTGCTAAATCGAAAGGGTTTTTATAAACATTCTGTAGTCTGAACTAAAAATAAAATCATTAACCATTGACATAAGAGTCAATTAGAAGTCAAAATAAAACCGTTAACTTCACAGAACTAGGAAAAGCTTTCAATTTGTCTTGTGCTCACCTAACTTTATAATCTTTAACAACACATGTACTAATATTCATATAATAAATCCTAAGATATCTATATGATGACAATTAAAACATATCTATTGAAATACATACATATATAAAACAACTATAGAAGAATAATATAGTATTAATATAGGAATCCAGCATTTTACTCTTCCATAGATAGTATCTTCTGATTTTGGGAAAGAAATCAATTTTTGTGTTAGATCTGCAGCAATATTTTAATGTTTTTTAGTGCATATGCCCACCATTGATTTTTATAAAGAGAGGTTTTCAAATAGTTCATTGTTTCTCCACATACTCAACACATGAAATTGTTCTCAGTCTTTCTCCTGGGCATTTATGTCGACACCAGTTCATTTTTCAATCCAGGTACACATGGATCCCTGTGTTACAGGGACTTTTGACCTTGGCACAATGTACCAAGGGCAGAATTGGCATTGAAGTGGTCAAGTAACAGGTGACATTTGGTAAATGTCTGAAACTTAAATTCATTAGAGTGGAGTAACACCACAGCCTCGGGTTAAATGTCAAGAAAAATGCTATTAATTTCCTCACCAAGAAGGTGTCCTGGAGAAACCAATAAAGTTTTCAATCTAAAAAGAAGAATGCTAAAATAATTTCTACAATTTTTTCACATATTACCTTGTTTGAAGACACTCTTCATACAAACTGTGTTCATAGTTTATATAGCTGATGTACAGGTAAAGCGAACCAGCAATGCACAGAGTAAACACATTTAGCCTGAAGTATCAACCCATGAATTTTCAAAAATTTAGAATGCCTGGAGTTGTGCTCAACACTAAACTACATTGAAAACTCTAAAGCACTCTAAGACTTTGCAGTCATCCCAGGTCATCACAGTAAATGTCAGTCACAGTTCAGCAGAACTGTGGAAATGCTGAAGTCAGTTTAATAGAATTCTGAAAAACACAGGTTACTATTATCACCCTGGGTATGCTTGAGCTGGCTCAAAAACGAAAAACAAAACTGATAATGTTTGATGTTAGGGAAGAAAAAAAAAATCCAGTCAACCTAAAATTTTCTTTTCAAATGCAACTTTTTGATCAAGATTTTTGTTCTGTTTTCAGAGAAATAAGTTTAGTCTAGAACTAAGATAGGGAATGTCTTTTCAATACAGCAAGAGTAAGGGGAAATCTGTCTATAAACACTAATGACATCCAAAAACTTATTTTTGCCTAGAATCTGGAATGAGATAGAAAAATTGTATGGAAGTTTTAATATGCAGAAGATATTCCCTGTAGTAGCTTTTGAGGTCTTCATAATTTTCAAGGAAGTTCACTCTCTCTCCTGCTCTCCCCAAATGCTTTTCTTTCTTTCTTTCTTTTTTTTTTTTACTGTTTCTTATTTATTTATTTATATATAAATAGTGGAATGCATTACAACTCTTTCTACATATATAGAGCTCAATTTTTCATGTCTCTGGCTGTATACATAGTATATTCACACAAGTTCATGTCCTCATACATGTACTTTGTAATGACCATCATATTCCACCATCATTAATTACCCCATGCCCCCTCCTTTCCCCTCCCACCCCTCTGCCCTATCTAGAGTTCATCTATTCCTCCCACGCTCCCTCTCCCTATCCCACTATGAATCAGCCTCCTTATATCAAAGAAAACATTCGGCATTTGGTTTTTGGGGATTGGCTAACTTCACTTAGCATTATCTTCTCTAACCCCATCAATAAGCTGCATGGAAAACATGGTCAGGATGAATTTAGCAGAAAAAGACAGTCTGGCACTTGTTGTGGTAGGATAGGTCTATTTTGAGAAGTTAGTAACTGATTACAATTTCCTTATTAAGGGTGAAAATAAAATTTCAAGAGAATCATTAGCATAATTTCTTCCAATTTTTCAAAAAGATTTTTCTAGTTGTTTTAAAACAGTCTATGGAAAACTTACCTTTTAGAGATAAAACGTTAGTAAAAAAAAAAAAAAAGGCACAGTATGATCCTAAAATAACATAGATTTTACCAAAAAAAAATCTCTTTGTCAATAAGAAATATAACCTTTGGAAAAATGATTAAAGAAAGAAATGAAATGAATATAAGTCACTCCAAGGCTGATTTACTTTTACTTCTACAGAAAGTCTATTTTGTCTTATGTCATCGGGGTCTCTGTTAAAAGAACCTATGGCAACAATCATTTCTGTGTTTTTATGAAAAAAGAATAAAACTTGTGTTTCCTTTTCCAAAGGTCAAGTATTCTATTCCTTCCTATAGTCTTCCCTCTGTAATTGGTAATGAAGTCATATGATATTTGGAAAAAAATTGTAATTCATAAACCCTTCATGGGAGTGAGGGTGTTTTGTACATTTTAGCTTAGGAAGGAATGGAGTCCAAAGCAGGCCTCTTTTTTTTCTTTAACCCTTTGCCCATTTGCTCTCTAGTTTTACAAGAAGGAAGTTGCAGAAGGGAGCTCAGAGCACCAGAGTTCTCTCTTCTCAGTTTTAGTAATTTGAGATTATGATTCATCAAAGCCTGGTGATTGGTACTCTGTTTATTAGAACATAGTTAACTTTATGAATTACTGTGAAGCTAAGAATAGTTACCAGAGAAGTGAAGATCCACCTGGCAGAGTCAAATCCATGGTGACCAGAAGAAAAAGATTATTATGAGACAAATATAACTCCTGGACTTCTTTTA
Source organism: Ictidomys tridecemlineatus (assembly GCF_052094955.1). Lineage (NCBI taxonomy): Eukaryota > Metazoa > Chordata > Mammalia > Rodentia > Sciuridae > Ictidomys > Ictidomys tridecemlineatus. Next base: position 36,860,352 of record NC_135485.1, on the reverse strand, counting down.
GGCTTAAGGGATATTTCAAAGTTTTCAGCAGTGAAAACATGCAGAAATCCTTGGGAGGAATATCAGGTCTTGACTTTCAAATTTCATGGAAGTTGGACTTACATCTAAGGTACCAGAACTTTAGAAACACTAACTTTCCCTGAAGTCCTTTCGAGAGAATAAATCTTCTTTCTCCTCTTCGAGTATCTGATGTTGGTTACAATTTAGGTTTTATGGGGACTCTGATCTTCAGTCTTGCTAAATAAGGTGACATCATCATCATATCCTGGGGTCGAACTTTCTAAGTTCTCTAGTAAAACGTAACTGCTCTCGTTGCCATTTGGAGAAAGAATGTCTTTCTTAGCAGAGGATGTCAGTTCACTCCAGGTAATGTCAGTATTTTTGAAAGCATGTAGAAGGAAAATGCCATTGATAATGGTGAAGAACCCACTCAGGGTCCCGATGATATCTCCAGCATTCATGCCATACCACTCCTGGAATAAGATGGCGGAGCAAGTCACTACCATGGAGGTGAAGAAGACATAATAGATGGGGGTCACCAGAGACGTGTTAAAAGTATCCAGTGCTTTGTTGAGATAGTTAATCTGTGTAGTTACTGAAAGCACAAGTACAGCCAGCAAAACAAAGACCAGGGGATTCTTGTAAACTGGCTTCCATTCTAGTAGTTCTTTGATGGCAATTCCCAGGCCCTTGACAGAAGAAACTGAAAATGCTCCAATCAAAGAACAGACTGATATATAGACCAATATATTGGTCTGTCCTTTCCTGGGGGCCACAATCAAAATCAGCACCAAGGCGATCACAGTTATGATCACAGCAAAGGAAACAAATCCTGTCAGGAAGAGAACAGAATTAGACTTCAGAAAATTTAACAGAATCTATGGTCTTTCTTGTTAGTCCCGAATTTGAGAGCATAGATATTTTAGAAATAGAAGTGAGATTAAATTAAAAGTAGCATCTAATTGCATTGTTCACATTATTTTATAAAGGACTTTTATAAATATATCATTTGAATCTCACCGATAACACTGTGAGGTAGGGCAAGTATGGTCTCTTTGATTTTTATATGGGTAAGAAATGGCAAAACTTTGAGTTTAACGATAAATCTTTTGCCCCTACTCTTCCTCTCTCTCTTTTTCATTGTATAAAGGGGAAGAATGAATACAAAAATGAACTGTGTTCCTTTCAGAAGACTTGTAACAAGCAAAATTTTTTGTACTTCACAACCCACATGAAGACTTGTAGGAAGCCTATTATAATATTGTTACAAATATCATTTGATGAAGAAGGAAAAGGGAGCAGACTTTAAGTGTTTCTTTATGCTGAATCACAGACCTGGATCTCTCAATTTCATTTCCATTTCATGCAAAGAAGTGACTTCCTCTTCTTGTGGGGCATGGATAACCATCACAGTTGACCCCAATATACTTAATATGCAGCCAATTTTCCCATGAATGTTCAAATGCTCATTTAAAAAATAGGAAGACAAGATGGCACTGTTGGGAGAGAAAAAAGCAAAATCACTAGAGTTGAATTGCCTTTTGATTCTGTAGTAGCTCAGAATTCCAGTCAATACCTGCCACTCTGTATTCCAGTAAGTTGGCTTGAAACATACTAAATGACACTGAAAAATCTGGGTTAGTTTTAAACTCAGAAGTGACGGTCAATTAATTCTGCTTTGTTGCTTTTATATCTGAAGAGTTATCACAGACTTTTATATTCCTGTCAACATCCCTGACCTTCTAAGAGTTCCGATCAATTCATTTTCAATTGTAACATCTCCTGTAAAGCCAAGCAAAGCCAAAGGTCTTTTATGTCTTACTGGCACTATACAGATTGAATATCCCTATCTGAAATACTTAAGAATAGAAATGCTTCCAATTCTACTTATTTCCATATTTTGGAATCTTGCATATACGAAATGAGATCTCTTGGGGGAGGAGACCCAAATCTAAACATAAAATTCATTTGTGTTCCATATATATCTAGTATGCATAGGCTGGAGGGAATTTTATACAATATTCTGGGTGTGCCTACATTTTTACTGCAACCCATCTGATGAGGTCACATGTGGAATTTTCCACTTGTGGCATCATGTCCATGCTTGAAAAGTTTCAAATTCTGGAGCATTGTGGATTCTGGATTTTTTGGACTAAAGATGCTCAACCAGTACACTTAAATTATATGTGCCCATGAAAATTTCAAAGAAGGATATATATTAAGAAGAATTACTCTGCTTAGGGCTGATATGTAGCTAGTAAGCACTAGTACAACGTGGAGATTGTAAAAATATTGAAATACTTCCTTATTACCTGCTACTGCCTTAGCACTTTCACCCAGCCAATACTCTCAATGCTTTAATTGTTATTAGTGTCTTGACCTCAGGAAGCTTCAGATTGGCACTACTATGATGATATTAGAGTATGCCATCCTGTTGCTCCACTAGTAGGCCTAATGGGGGCTTCAGCATGTCAGTCTCCTTCCTCTGACGCTCCAGCACTTGCACAAATGAAATTAATGGTGCCCATCTTCTTTCTCCCAAGCCCATGGGCAAATACTAGGCTTGCCTAGAGTCTCCCTCATGTGGCCACTTGTGGGACTGCAACCCCAGTGAAAACATTAGACCAGTGTTTTAAGTGCTGTATGTGTATTAACTCTTAATTGTCGTACAACAATCCATTAAAGACGGTGAAGATAAATGTCGAGGCCAAATCATAAATTTTATAGTAAATGTTGATAATGAATGAAAATGAAATGATAGTTATGAAATAAAAGAGTGTATGGGCTCACTGGATCCATTCATTTGGGATCATAATACAGATCACCTTAGAAACATCAGATCCACATACTACAAAAGATAAAAATCATTCCTGTTTCCAGCACAAAAAGAATATACCAGGTCTACAAACAAAAGTATAAAGCAGACAACACAGCATTTTAGTGAGAATGCTATGCCTTTTAAAGTCTATGCTATGCCCAAATGCTATGCCTTTTAAAGTCCTCTATAGTCATTCACCACTATGACAACAGAAAGAATTAAAAGGACTCTGTAAATGTATTCAGGTCAGAGTTAAAAGAGTAGAAAAATACAAAACTCTGTTAGGCTTCACTGAATCATCACAAAGCAAGATTACTCTCTCATTGTTTTTTAAATAACAATATGATAATCTATTTCTTCCTATTTTTTGGAGTCTTCTCAATTTAATTTGTGATTGCTTTTTGTTTTGTTTTTTTTTTTTAGGCAAGAATGCTTTTCCCCTGGTGATGGGAATCAAATCCAAGGCCTTGCACAGTGTTCTACTTTCAACTACATCCACAGTCCAAGAAAAATCATTTATTTAATCCATATTTTACAAATGAGGAAACTAAGATTAAATGACTTGTTCAAAGCTTCTCTGGGGCCCCAGAAATTATTCTGAGTCTTTTATGCTTTCAGAGCCCAGGTTAGTCTAATCCCTTTTTTTTTTTTTTGAGGTATATTCAGCAATGTTTCTTATGGTTTGACTGTACCATGTTATTAAATACCTATAGAAGCCAAGCTCCTTATTGCTCACCTACCTTATAAGAACACTCAGAGCTCCCAGTGGGGTGACCAAGGTGGCAGGTGCAAATGCGTAAGCTGCAAAATTTGCAGCCTCTCCTGCTCCCACTAGAAAGCAAGTTGAAGTATTAATATATGAGATGAATTTATTTATCAGAAGAGAAAAACTAATGACTCTCACAAAACAGTGGACTTTCATCTCAAAGACACTCAAAGATCTAGCTAAAACGAATGATTTAATTTTTTTATGGACAGTGGGAAAAGATTAATATTAAGGGAGTCAGATAAACTCAATATACCTGGTGATATAAACTCTACTACTGGTGACAAATGAATACACATTCCAAATGATTTTAAGTAGAATTAATTTTAGTTATTTCAGTCCTGAAAACATATTTGGTCACTCTGATGAAATCTAATAGAGGTGGCTTTGGAATAATCTGAGAGTTATTCCATTTGCTCAAGAACATCTACTTGACATTCTTGAATATCTCTTTGTGGCAAATTAAGAACAACAATGACAACAACAATCTGTAAAATTAGAAGTCTTTGTGGAGAGCTAGTGTCAGCATAGGGGAAAGCTAAGGAATCCCTACTGCAGGCCTATGACATCAGGCCTCTTGAATTACAGATGATCTATAGCAAGTAACAGAAGCTCAGTAGCTCAGGAAGATCCAAGCAGCTGTTTTAAAGTCCTAAGGATGTGCTCCAGAATGTCATCTTTTCCTTATCTGAGGAACTCTAGACTTCCATGAGGCAGGGTGGTGGAAACAATTCCTGGAGTGAGGGAAATCCCTCCTAGAGCTGGGCTCTTGTCTTGGAGCCAAGTTATTCTCACAGATCATAACTGGACACTTGCCCAGAGAATGTAGTATTTCATGCTGGCAAACGACACCAAGCAAATGGTTATTGTGGAGAGATAAAATAACACTACTGCAGACTAGTGCGAGTGCCTACTTTTTCTTTTTCTCTTTCTTTGGCTGCTTTGCTAACCCTTTTCACTCCTTCCCGCAATCTAAAGGAGGATCCTGCATTAAGAAAGCACTATAAACAACTCTAAAATTACAGAGCGATTAGAAGACTATTCTAGCAAAAAAAAACCCAAAAAAACAAAAAACAAATTATGGCATTTTTCTCAGAACACTAAACTTTTTTGGAATACTTTAAATTGCTTATTTTCTCGTCTTTATGGACAGCATTCCAGGAAAACATTGACTCCATGATTAAAGTACCATGTTTGTCACTAGATGCAATCTCTAATGTATACTTTTCTCTCTTAATACCAGCATCAACGTTTTTACATTGTGAGAGTACAATAGTAAATGCAGCCATAAGATAGTCTCCTTCTATTCTCATTCTAAAGTGTGAGTACAGGCTGAGGAGATACAAGAAAGAAAAACAAGAGAATCGTTCACATATCTATCTAGAATCTTCTCAGTATAGTCCTTGTTAACTTTGATTCAACTAAAGTAGGGAAATGGATGTGCAAGAATCTTAAAAACCAAAAGGGTGGCATGCCTGTAATCCCAGTGGCTTGGGAAGATGAGGTAGGAGGATGGGGAGTTCAAAGCCAGCCTCAGCAAAAGCAAGGTGCTAAGCAACTCAGTGAGACCCTGTCTCTAAATAAAATACAAAATAGGGCTGGGGATGTGGCTTAGTGGCTGAGTGCCCCTTAGTTCAATCTCTAGTAACCGCCCCCCCAAAATACCAAAAGGGCTACACAAACTTAAATATGTTTTATTCATCATCCTTTTGGATTCCACGCCCCCACCCCTTTTTAAGGAAATGGACCCAAGTTCCTTCTTACAAGGATCTTGCAAATAATGAACTACTTGAAATATGTTACTTGGTTTGGGGAAATATAGGGAACCATGAAGACTTCTGACTGCAGAAGAAAGTGATTAGTGAGTGGTGTGAAGCTACCATTCATGGTGTCCTTTCTTTGGAGGTTTCAAGCTTGGGATTTAAGAAAGTTCAGAGAAGGCAAGAGCAAGGGTGAAACAGGGGAAGGAGAGGACATTACATTAGCATTTAGAAAGCGAGGACTTCACAACTGCCAAGTCTCCTTTGATCCTAAAAGCAAGTCTGGGAGAAGTTGTGCCAACCACTTTCATCTTCTCCCCCATTTTTTCCAGTGTCAACAGCCAAAGGATCCCTCAATTTATCCATGTTTGGTCCTTGCAAGGAAAATGTACCCATTCCTGAGAAATATGCAGCTAGGATAGTCATGGATTCACATAAGGAGCTGGGAAAATATGGATGGAAAGCACCTCTCTCACTTCGTAAGGAAAAAATAAATCAGAAATTTGTAAGCTTATATTAATATTTCAAATATCACCTTTCCCCTTTGTGTTCCAGGGCAGTATTGAGAGGAGGGGGTGGTGAGTAAAAAATAATCCATATATTACACACATGGATACCCACATCGTAACAGTAATGGTTGTTGTTATTACTATTCTATATAAGGCAATACATTATATCCACACATAACTTTTAGACTTAAATTCCATCCTTGCCAGGAAGAAAAATTAATTTTGAAAAAATTCCATGTAATGGATTTATCATTTTACAAGTAAACACAATTCTCTCCATTAAGAACTTACTTGATAGTAATCCTGCCCACCACACCCATTCCTTGAGGTAAGAATGTCCACCTTGTCCTGGGAAAAACACCAAAAATAAAAATCAGGTTCCAAATTAGAGAAAGAAGGGTAGAACAATTGACAATGGGTAAAGACACTCGATTACTGTTGGAAAAGTCAAAATCTAAAATCTTTGAGCTTACTAACTTGGTCATTTCTAAAGGTCTTTTGAAGCTTTCCATTATATCACTTCATTTTTTTATTTCTACAGAAAGCTTTTGTTTTTGTTTGTTTTGGTAGGAAATTTCAGTCACCAGGTCCATTGCATTTATCTCAGGCAGAGGTATGGACATTGGATGTGATATACTCTGAATATTTTGTTTTGGCCATGGTTTAAATTTAAAACCAAAACATCCTAAATTGTAAATGACGCTGGTTACCTTTTGCGGAAGAGGATGCTTGACATGAAAGCTTTGAAGTCTGGATCAGTCCATAAAAGGAAACAAGCATTAGGCAGATGGACTCCACTTATTCTTTACCTTAGCATAATGAAGCTGAGCTTCTGTCTAAAGCTATATATAAGGACAAAAAACTGTCCTCAAGAATTCAGTCACCTTCCTGCGACCTGAAGGCACTGTTGTATGTTTGCTATAGAAAATGGGATTTTTCTCAATTTTAATTTGCCTAACTCCCTGAATTGGACCTTGATGACTTTGTTATAATTAAACAATACGACATGTTTGCTATAAATTGCAAAGGCAGTTAACCATGGTTATTTAGAATTTTCTCCTTACAAATTTCGCAAATGAAAAAATTAGAATCATCTTACAATATTGAACCTTATTTGCATAGTTAGTGTCTTCTGGGTCCTAGTAAAATAATATTTACTTATGTATGTTTATTGACGATTCACACTTCTTCTGTTTTCTTTTCATTTGCATTTCTGATTTTGTTTCCTGTCTATGAACTTTGCCTATTTTCTGTTAGGGGACTAATTTTCTTGTTGACTGCAAGTCACTGTTTTTATATTATAGAACCTAACTACTTTTTGTCAATAATTTCATAATTCCCCCTTATTGATAAATCATTTGCTCTGGAGGTTCAGCTATGGTATTTTCACTGTGTGCACATGTACTTTTTTCTTTTTCTTTTTTGCCAAACCAGAAAATCTCTTCCTTTACGTAAAATAGGTTCTTTGTCATTTTTATGCTTACAAAAAGGACTTCTTTTAGGTTTTCAAAAAATTATTTTATTTTAAATTTAACCCTAAATGGTCTGGAATTTATTTTGCTGAATAGTATAAAGTAGACCTCTCACATTTTTCTCCTCTGCTTTTTTTCCCACTTGATGTGAATATTCTTAATTTAATAATTCATTTTGCTTACTTGCTGGGAATAATTCATTTTGCTTACTTACTTTTAAAAATCATATATTAGAATTTGATATGTAATTGAGTCCACCTGTAAATTTTCAATAATCTTTTATTACTGTATCTATTTTAATGCTAATACTAAATTGTTTTATATACTAATATAGTATGTTTTTGTTTTTTGAAGGTACAAATATCCTCTCAATAGTACTGTTTCAGAAACTTGTTTGCATAATTTGTACTAATTTATTTTTCCATTTGGACCTTAGAAAAATATTTAATTTAGGACTTACATTTGATGCAAAGGAATAGAAGATTCATGATTTAAAGGATAATCCAGTTGTGCTTATGTAGCATCTGAAATGTCAGTATAAATGGTGGACTAATTCTATTGCTATCCAGTCAGAGATGAAGAAATATTTATCAGGTATCAAATGTTGTGCAAAGGAAGGTTCCTCTCTTGTTCCTCTCTACCACCAATAAACAAGTAAACCTCTTAACAATAAGTAAATAACCAATACACACATAACTCCAAGAAAGGAAACTGTTATGCAAGGATGGAGAGCAGCAGGGGATGCAAGTGGGGAGACCGTCCCAGACAGGATGGTCCAGGATGGCCTTTCCTGGGTAGTGAAATTCAAGCCAAAGTCTGGAGGGTGAGTCAGCTCAGTGGGCAGGGTGCAGAGAGTTCCAGACCAATGAAAAAGACCTCAGGGTGGGAAAGAGGCTGGTCTATTCCACTCTGTGTAGGAGGTCAGAGACTGTCAGGGTGACAGCTGGCTCAATCAAGGACACACAGGCTTAGACAAATGGAGTCAATGATCATGACTATAGCATTGTGGTCCCATGATGGAATCATTTCTATACTTAGAAACTTGAATTCATTATTTGCATGGGTTCCTTACCTGCTCTAGTAACACCCTTATTGGCCAGTTGCAAGAGTCCCTTCTTTTTCAAAATGAAGCTAGAGCCAATAAAAATGCTAGAACATATGGCCAGTAGCAAGCCCACATAAAGATTGTATTTGTTTTCTACATTTGCTGAAATGCTCCAGTTGGTTGTGCTGGAATTCAGGTTTCCGTCAAGGATAGAAGAAGCTTGCAGCTGCGACACATTTGTGATCTCACACCAAGACTGGGAGGAGTTCTGACAGACCACAGATAGCACATAGCCTGGAAAAAGGAAAGAGAAATGTCAACAATAAAAGGGAAACATACTAGTGCTTTCTGCAAGAAACAGAGACTTGAGTGGACAGTATAAAAATACTTTTTTTCTTTCTTTTTTTTTTTTTTAACTGCAAGTAGGGCAGTACTCAACAGTACAGAACTATAGACATTGTTGATTTGGTTTGAACATGTTCTGAAAAATTATTTAAAATTGTTTAGTTGTCATCATTTAAAAATGAGAGATTTTATATGAAAGTTTGGAATCCTTGTAAGTTGGAAGATCTGGCAATACTTGGGTCTTTGCTCCACCAGATCACAACATGCTGGAGCTGTGAATGGTTGTGTAGAACCAACTTGGCCCCAACAACTCATCCCAGTCTCCCAAAGTCACTTCACTGCTTCACATAACCAGCCTCTCTCTCAGAAAGCAGGGGCTGTGACCCAGGAATATAGGAAAGGGCACAGCAATCTCACTGGTCTATAAATTACCCCATAACAGGATATTCAGTTAACTCATTTGGTGGAGTATGAATTGTGCATTTGAGAAAACATGTGTTAAGGTAGATTTAACTTTGCTTACAACTTTTCCTGAAAAAAAAAATGACTGCTTTTAGGTCTACTAATCCAGCTTCTCCAAAATAAAGCCGAATCTAATAGAAAAAATGAACTAAAAATGAATAGACTTTTTTAAGAATAAGAATCAAATAAACATGCAAAGCCAATGAACCAGACCTATTATTTTAAATGCCTTGAAAATTTGAAGCTAAACACTGAAATACAGCATGAAAAGATTTACTATATATGAGAAATTTTTATAATCTCTTTGCCACTTGAACAAATACTAACAAGGTGATGCTGTCACTAAATGTTCTGTTTTTCAGGTTTTTTTTTTTTCCTTTCAAAAAAAGGAAAATTCCCAGTTTGAGTTACTCTATACAAAAAAAGGGCAAAGGAAGATTATTAAGTATAGTTTTAGAATTGAATGAAGAACTCAGTTTTATGTCTCAAAAATCTGAAGAAGGCATATGAGCCAACAACAAAAGATAGACCAAATAATGTCTTAGCAATAAAACTTCCATAAGTGGATCTGGCATCTCTGGCAAAGTATCATGAAGGCATCTGAATATTACTATAAACAAAGTTAGTAAACAACTATCTGGAAAATGAAAAAATAAATAATTAAATTCAAGGGTTGGATTTTTTGTTTGTTTTGCTTTGTTTTTGCACCAGAGATTGAATCCAGGGGCGTTTAACCACTGAGCCTCATCCCCAACCCTTTTTATACTTTAGTTAGAGACCGGGTCTTGCTAAGTTCATTAAGGCCTTGCTAAATTGCTGAGGCTAGCTTTGAACATGCAGTCCTCCTCTGGGATTACAGGCATGTGCCACCACACTCAGCCTTTAATTTTCTTTTGTAACAGGGTTTCACTAAGTTGCTGAGGCTAGCCTTGAATTTGCAATCCTTATGCCTCAGCCTCCCCAGTAGCTGGGATTACAGGTGTATACCACAGTACCTGGCAAATTCAAGGTTTTCATGACTACTATTTCATAGTAATTTGGAAATTAACTCACTTTACTTAAGAGATACAGAATAAATTCTGAGTCAAAACTTCTAAATATTCATAGCAGCTCAATTCACAGTAGCTAAACTATGGAAGCAAATGTGGAAGATGCCCTTTAATAGATGAATAGATAAAGGAACTGTGGTATCTATACACAATGGAATGTTACTCAGCATTAAAAAAGAATAAAATTATAGCATTTGCAGGTAAATGGACAGAGTTGGAGAATATCATGCTAAGCAAAGTAATTAATATCTAATTAAAATAACGGGGAGGGGAGAGGCATGGGAAAAACGGAGGAACTTTGAGCAAAGGATAGGGTGGTTAGGAAGGGTATATGGGGGCAGCAAAGATGGTGGACTGAGATGGACATCATTACCCTAGGTACAGGTATGACTGCACATATGTTACACTATATCATGTACAACCATAGAAATGTAAAGTTGTGCAGGAATTGTGCACAATGAATCAAAATGCATTCTTCTGTCATGTGTACCTAATTAAAGTAAATTAATCAACTTAGAAAAACAAAAACTTCTAAATACTCAAAGGATAATTAATTATATTTTTTCAGGGATATTCTATAATACTAGAGAATACACATGTAGGTTATTTGTAGTCTTGTTCTGCCCACTGTTCATCTCATTTAAATCTCAGGAATGGAAATGTGTATATTTTTGTTAGTAAGAATTTTGATTACATTCATTCCTGAAAAAACATCTGAATTGGCTTTCCAGTGAATTCCACGGCTGTATTTGTGTCATTTACTACGTAGTTAACATAACCATTTCAAAACTTCCATCTCTGAAACCAGGGTGGGTGGATCTCATTCCAGGGAAACAATATTCCTTCTAAGTTGTTGACATAGCAAAATGTTTCTGACATTTTAGGGGGTGTGGGGGCAGAGGGTGATAAGGGAGAGCAAATCATCTTTGTTGCATTTTCCAAGTTCTCATTTTTAAGTGGCAGACATGAATGTTTTGAGTTTCATGACAGGACAAGTAAAATCTTGTCAGATTGCAGATCCTAATACTTGGATTGCTCCATATTTGGGGCATATGTCAGGCAGAGAGCCCAGAGCAGATGTGACTGAAGGAGGGACGGAGTGAATGGTGGATTGATGGGTGTGCAGTGGCACAGAAAAGAGATGGCAGAAGTAGGATGTGTGGGCAGAGAGTTCAGTGTTTTAGAGGAATCAAAGCTATCTCAAATCAAGGTTGGCTTCTGAAGATCTGAGCAAGCAAAGTCCTATTGCAGGGAGTTTAATCCAGACTTTATTTAGCATAGAAAGACAAAGTCTATTATATTAGTTGTTTATTTTAATAGACAGTTTCAATAGCCCTCTATAGTGACAGGAAATGTAGCTCAGTAGTAGAAAACTTTTTTTTTTTTTTCGTACCAGAGATTGAATCCAGGGGCATTTAACCACTGAGCCACATCCCTAGCCCTTTTTATGTTTCAGTTAGAGTCTTACTAAGTTCCTTAAGGCCTTGCTAAATTGCTGAGGCTGGCTTTAAGTATAATTTTGGAATTGAATTTATACTCCTTTCAGGAGAGAGCACATATAACTTCATTAATTTTATTATTTTTCTCAATATTGAGTAATGATTTGAATGAACAGAGGCCTAAAGGCTGGTACCACATGACTATGGCAAAACTGACATTATAATCTCTCTGATATTGACAAAGCTCTAGTTAAAACTATGGACTTAATCATGGATCTCAGAATGAAATCAGGAGTACTGAGCCAGGTGCTGGTAGAGTGCATATTGCCTGTGTCTTGAGAAAAGCAGAGCTTTGGCAGGACTCTTTCAGCCCCCTCCTGAAACACCACCCTCAAGAACCAGCTAACCCTAAGAGGCCTTTTGTTGTGACATCTGGAACAGGGTTACAAGCTCAGCCACAACCCACTGCAAATCAGGCCCTTGGAGCTGGGACACACTCCAGCCCTGCCCATGATGATGCTATGGTAGACTATTTCCTTCAGAAGTAGCATGAATTTCCCAGGCTGGCATTGAACCAGCAATCGTCCTACCTGATTCTTCTGAGTAGCTGAGATTACAGGTGTACATCTCCATGGATTAAGATTTGTTTTTAAAATATGCTTGGGACCAAATCCAGTGCTTTGCACATTCTAAGAAAGTGCTCTACTACTGAGCTACATCTCCTGTTAATTTCATTTCTTGTAAACAAGCCTGATACTTACATTTTAAATTGAATTTAAGAACTTTTTTGGATAAACTTAGATGATTATGTTTTGATTTTTCCTCTATCATCTCGAGATCGATATTTCGGAATGAAACTTTTTACGCTAATGAAGACTCTTTGATGTGTTTGTAAATAACCATTTTTAAAGAAAATATAGTCTTCTATATAGTTGTATGGGAGTCTGTTTTTTTCAATCTGTTCTTTTGAAAGTTGGGAGTGAATCATTCAAATAAATGGCTATCGGTGTACTTTTCAGACTAACAAATATAAGATTTATCACTACCTTAATTTTTATACTTATTGGATTATTCAATGTCAGTGAATAATCTCTCTCCATTTGAAACTACTGGGTAATAAATAGTAAGGAAATACGTGTCAGTTATAAATAAAAACAATTCAATATACACCAAGTACATCAACTACACAATTTAAGAATTAAAACATTACCCCTCAGAGGTAACAACTATGCTGATTTTCTCTTAAACATTCCTTTGCTTTTAAAATGATTTTTTCTATTTAATACATCAAAACAGTTTAGTTTTACCTCTTTTGTACCTCATAAAAATGAAATTGTGTAGAATGTGACTTCTGGTGACTTGCTTCTTTGAGGGTTCATCATTTTTGATACTTGTGGCTGCAAAGTTTGTTTTTTCTCCCACTATTTTATAGACTTCTACAGTATGATTAACCACAAGTAATTTTTCTATTTTATAACTGGTAGACATTTAGGTAATTTATGATGTTCTGCTTTTACAAAGAGTCTTGCTAACATTCTCGTGTGATGTTGAATCAAAAAATTGATGTTTTTGATCCTACAAAATAGCATTTCATATGGCACAAATTAATATGTGCCTTCTATGAACAGGTGTAATAGTTTATACACATGACTTTAAAATTTGAAAATAAAGAATTTAGATATTCTATAGGACTATATCTTTCCCCACCTTAAGAGCTCTTAAGCAGTTTGACACAATATTTCTACAGACATCTTCATAATTTTGTAGTTTGAACATAATCTATCTTTGCTCCCAGAGTTGTTTACAATCTCATTGACTCAAACAAGTTGCTGTTGGACCAATTCTCAACTTATAGGCACTGATAGCTAGAAGATATTTTAAAGAAACCGAAATTTGGTTTCTAGGATGTCTATGATTGCATCAAACTACATTTAATTTTTTTTGTATTTGTAGATGGATAACATACCTTTATTTTGTTTATTTTTATGCCATGATAAGGATTGAGCCCAGTGTCTCACACAAGCTAGACAAGTACTCTGCCACTAAGCCACAAGCCCCTAAAACTACATTTTTAATTACTGCAAGATATGTAGAGTTTGAGGAAATCATCATATCATCCTCTATTCGTCTGTGATAGTTTGATTATTCAGCTGGCATTCACTCCCTTATCCTGTCCCTTGTGGGTAGACTCTTCTTCCTTTGGTATAGTTGGGATGTCAAGTGTCCCGCACAGGCCCATTGTTAAAAGATTTGGTCTCAAAAGTGAAGGTATTGGGAGGTGGTGGAACCTTAAGAAGTGGGACCTAAATTATCAAGAATACAAATAATAATAAATGCTGGTGAGGGTGTGGAGAAAAAGGGACACTCTGTTGGTGGGACAACACCAATTAGCACAACCATTCTGGAAAGTTGTATGGAGATTCCTGAAAATCTAGAAAGGAAATCACCTTATGAAACATTTATTCCACTCCTCAATATTTATCCAAAAGAACTTACGTCAGCATACTGTAGTGATATAGCCACATCAGTGTTTATAGCAGCACAATTCATAATGGCTAAGCTATGGAACCAGCCTAAGTGGTACTATCATATTGATGAATGGGTTAGAAAAATGTATTCACACACAATGGAGGTTTACTCAGTTATCAAGAATAAAATCATAGCATTCTCTGGTAAATAGATAGAATTGGAGAGCATCATACCAAGTGAAATAAGCCAGACTCAGGAAGTCAAGGGTTGAATGTTTTCATATGTGGAAGCTGGGACAAAGTAAGGGGGAAAGAAAACATAGGGGGTCAGACAACACAAAGATACAGGGAAGGTCAGTGGAGAAGAAAAAGGAGATTGAGAGGGCAGAAGGGAAAGGGGAGGAAATGCTGAATGATTTAACAAAGTTATGCTATGTGCACACATAAATATACTACAGCAAATTCCACCTTTATCTATAAAACACCAATTAAAATGAATAAATAAATGAGTAAAAGGAAGACAGAGTAAAGAAAGCAGGTGGGCGGAGGGGAGGAAAAAGGGGTCACCAGGGACTACAGTGGAGAAAATTAAATTCCATGCATGTATGATTTTGTCAAAATGAACCCAACTATTATGTATAATTGTAATGCACTAATAAAAGAACACACACACACACACACACCCCAAAAAAGAAAAAAAAACTGGGTGAGAGAGAGAGAAAAGTAAGGCTTAGTGGAAGTTGTTTGGGTAAGTGAAGGCATGCCCGTATAAAAATGATTGTGATCCTCAGACTACTTCTCCTTATTACCCTCCTCCACCCCCCTTCCCTTTCTTATGATTAGGTGAGCAGTTCTGCTCCACCCCATGCTCCTGCTATGATATGCTGCTTCACCACAGGCCCAAAGCAATGTGATCCATTGATCATAGACTGTAACCTCCAAAACTGCAAGATGAAATAAGCCATAAAAGGAAGTCCATAATCTCGGGTGATTGTTTGCATCTCTTGACATCAAGTTGGAAGTGACTTTGTGGCCACTAAGAAGACAGCAGAGGTGATGTTTGGTTAGATTTACTCTCTTGTAACTCTGTAATTCCCTGAGCACCTGCTGTTCCTTCAGCCTGAATCCCACCCAGAAAAAAACAGACAAAAAAAAAAAAGATGTGGAGAAGACCTGCTCATCCCACAGGAAAAATCCAACCCCAGCT